>NC_069705.1:29867148-31117148 GCF_023699985.2 Odocoileus virginianus | reverse complement strand
AATAATTTGAAGCCACAACATTCAAAGAAAAATAAAAGGAATTCAAATTGGAAAAGAAGTAAAACATCACTGGAGATGACATGATACTAAATATAGAAAATCCTAAAGATGCTACTGGAGGGCTACTAGAGCTCATCAATGAATCTGGTAAAGTTGCAGGATATAAATACACAGAAATCTGTTGCATTCCTATATACTAACAAAATCAGAAGGAAATTAAGGAAACAATCTCATTTACCATCACATTAGAAAAATAAAATCACTATGTAAGGAGGCAAAAGAACTGTACTCCAAAAATTATAAAATGGGATATAAAAAATTGAAGACACAAAAAAATGTTGTCATGAATTGGAAGAATCAATATTGTAAAAATGACCATACTACCCAAGATAATCTACAGAGTCAATGTAATCCCTATGAAATTACCAATGACATTTTTCACAGAGCTGAAATGAAACATTTTAAAATTTCTGTGGAAACACAAAAGACACTTAATACCCAAAACAATCTTGAGAAGAATGAAGCCAGAGAAGCCATGTTCTTTGACTTCAGGCTACAGTGCAAAGCTCTAAAGTAAAGCAGATTACTACAAAGCTGCAGTAATGAAAAGAGCGTAATACTGGCACATAAAGAGACTGTAGGTCAATGGAACAGAATAGAGAGCTCAGAAATAAACTCTAAATAAAACTCTAAATAAACATATTTAGAGTCAGTTAATCTATAATAAAGGAGGAAAATTATACAATGGAGAAAAGACAGTCTCTTCAATATGTACTGCTGGGAAAACTGGATAGCTACAAGTAAAAGAATGAAATTAGAGCATTCTCTAACACTGTTTACAAAAATAAATAAATAAACTTGAAATGGATTAAAGACTTAAATGTAAGAAGAGATACTGTAAAACATGTATAGGAAAATATAGACAGTACACTCTTTGCCTTAAATGGCAGCAATATTTTTTTGGATTTATCTCCTAAAGTAATGGAAACAAAAACAAAAATAGACAAATGGGACCTAGTAAAACTTGAACACTTTTCTACAGCAAAGGAAACCATAATCAAAATTTTTGAAAAAACAATCTACAGAATGGGAGAAAATATTTGCAAACAATATGTACAAGGGAACAATTTCCAAAATATACAAATGGCTCCTATGGCTTAATAGAAATAAAATTTA
Source organism: Odocoileus virginianus (assembly GCF_023699985.2). Lineage (NCBI taxonomy): Eukaryota > Metazoa > Chordata > Mammalia > Artiodactyla > Cervidae > Odocoileus > Odocoileus virginianus. The sequence goes on along the minus strand of NC_069705.1, from coordinate 31,115,972 downwards.
AAAATAGGCAGACGACCTAAATAGACATTTCTCCAAAGAAGACATACAGATGAGCAACAGGCAGGTTAAAAGATGTTCAATATCAGATCAGTATCACTAATTATTAGAGAAACACAAATCAAAACTTCAATTGAGTGACCTCACACCTGCCAGAATGTCCACCATCAAAAACTGTACAAATAAATGCTGAGAAGGTTTGAAGAAAAGGGAACCTTCCTCTACTGTTAGTGGAAATGTAAATTGGTACAGCCACCAAGGAGAACAGTATGGGGTTCCTTACAAAGCTAAATATAGAGTTACCATATGATCCAGCAATCCCATTCCTGGGCATATATCCAGAAAGAAGAAAACTCTAATTCACAAAGATACATGCATCCCAATATATATAGCAGCATCATTTATAATATCCAACACATGGAAGCAACCTAAATGTCTGTTTGGTACATGAATGAATATGTCATATATATATATATATATATATATATATATATATATACACACACACACACACACATATATACATATATACACATATATATACACATATATATATACATATAATCACAAGTATGCACACAATGGAATATTACTCAGCCGTAAAAGAGAAGGAAATAATGCCATTTGCAGCATCATGGATGGACTAAGAGATTATCATTCAAAATGAAGGCAAAGAAAGACAAATATATGATATCACTTATATGTAGAATCTTAAAAAATGATGCAAATGACCTTATTTACAAAACAGAAACGAATCCACAGACATAGAAAACAAGCTTATGGTTACCAAAGGGAGAAGGAGGGAGGGATAAACTAGGAATTTAGGATTACAGATACATATACTACTATATACAAAATAGATAACTTTAAAATAGATAAATAAGGATTTACTATATAGCATAAAGAACTATATTCAATATTTTATAATAAAATACAATGGAAAAGGATCTGAAACATATATATATAATATACATATTATATATATAATATACATATTTTATATATATATATATAACATATATATATATATAACTGAGTCACTGCTTTACACCTGAAATACTGACAATCTATGATATTACAATGGAAAAGGATGTATTACATCCAATAATTGGTGGTAAAAAAGACTGAACAGAATACTTTCAGATTTAACCTTCAGCTATACAATTTCAGTTGAAAAAAAAAAGAGCAACAGTCCCTATCAGTCCAGTTCCTACTAAAATCTGAGGGAACATTCCACAATTTCAGGAGATGGAAGAGCTAGGATGAGACCCGCTCTGACCTTGGACCTTAGTCCCTCTCACTCATCATCACAGCTTCACCTCACTGACTGCGTAGAGACCTTGGGAAACAGGCTGGGTTGAACTTGAATATTATGTTAGTCTAAACGGCCACCCTTACAGAAATAGTATACAGTCATGAGAGGTACACTGTTGAATCTGGCAGCACACAAAATTCCCACTAAATTTCAGATTAGGAGGAAACTTTGCAAGAACTTTCATTGCCTGTTAACTGCAGGGTCATAGAGTTTCTCTAAATGCAGACGAAGAATCTGAGGTACAAAACAGTTGTCCTAGTTGCCAAAACCACAGCCCTCAATAGCGGACTCCATGTAGAATCCACCCTTCATGACTATCAGTGAACCCAAACTCCTCTCAGTGAGTTGTTTTTTTTAAATGCTGCCCAATTGACTTTAAACACTATCACAACCCTCTTCAATTTACTATGGTAAGCGCTTGCGCTCTGAGCATGCATACTTTTTTTTTGCTCAGATCATTAACAACATAGTAGCTTAGCTACCCTATCCTCCAACCCACAAGGTTAGAAATCAGAGAACCTATAACAGACCCGAGACCCATAGGCTCATGTGAGGATAGGATTCCCTCTGTGATAAACACAATAGGAAGTATCATTGACTTAAGCACTTACAATTTGAGTCCTCTGTTAGACCCTGGGACATGCATTTTCATTTGTCTAGGAAGAACCTCTGAAGATAAAATTACTCAGTGTCATGCAAACCCCTCTTGGAATCTAGAACCTGTGTTCTTTCTATGGCACTGTTTATTAATAAGGACCTGCCCAGCTGGATGCCGGGTCAATGGGGCCATCTCCACCTTTGCCTGCACCCACCCTGGGTGGGAGTCTGAGGCTCCGACACTCTGTGTGTGTCTTACTGGCCCCTCTCTGCAGTGGTTGGACCTGACCTGTGGATTCAGTCACTGGCCACAGCCCTGCCCCTTCAGGGACGGTTTCTGGCAGCAAGACCACTCACTAGTCACTGCCCAGAGCATCACTGCTGGCCCACCCACCTCAGATGCTCCGGGGTGGAATCAACACCCAGCCTGCAGCACCTGCAGCTCCTTCTCCATCATAAATGCTGACGAGAGTTGTTCGGAGTCACCTCCTGTCAGCCAGCAGTGCACCGAGCATCTCAAATTGATGGCTGAGCTGGAGTGGTCCTCATTCACCCTGCACCCTCAGGCTGCCTACCATCCAAGCCCACATCAGATCACGACCAAAAGCAAGATGGAATGTTCCTGTGGTGTGTTAACACAGTTGAAAAGGCCTCACGCAAGAGTTTTCCCAAGAAATAACCAATGTGAGATGTCCACAGAGAGACGCTTTGTATGCAGCGTCCTGGGTTGTTGGTCTGAGTTCACACTGTCAGAGGGAGATGCACCCAACTCAGCTAACATTTACATCATTGGCAATAAAGGAGTTGGAAAAAGTAGTGATTCAGAAGGTGGACAGCCTCAAGTGGCAGCAGTTCATCCCAGAGTCGTGACTCCATGCCTCAGTTCTTTACAATATGTATTGTATATTAAACAGTGTACAATGTCCAGTGGACTGTATAGTCAGATGGCTCATGTTGCAATGTGGACGCTAGCTCGGTCCACGTGAAGTGGGGCCACAGGCTCTGCACTTCTAAGAAGCTCCCCCAACATGCTGAAAGCCACTGGTCCTCAGGATATTCTGCACAGCAAGCCCCTAGACCTCCTAACACAGGTTTAAACAGGAAAATATATAGTTGACTTACTTGGATCTAATCATGCATGTAGGTGGCATTAGAACTTTCCAGTCAAGTTGTTCCACATCTCATTCAAAATGTAAACCTTCATAGATGAAAAGCACCAAGCCAGAAGTGAGTGTCAGAGCTTGAGAGAGATGGAGCCTGGGGTTGAGGACTCTGAAAACATGTTTGGGATGTAAGAGAGTTAGAAAGGGCAGCAGTCATAGAAACAGCAACAACCTTGTTCAAGTGAATAAATAACTCGTATGGCAAACCAGAGAAGAAGGCAGTCTAGAATATCTGAAGTCTGTCCCAAGAGTACCAGACCCAGGACACTAGACTCCCTGGCATAGAAGAGGTAAGCTGCAAAATCTGAACAACAAACAACAGAACCGAATCATTGTAAATCAGTGTAAAAATGCCAGTGTAAACATAGGGTCACAGATGTCCAGAAGGCAACCAGACAGATTCCCAGTTGTGGGAAGTGAACTTACCTGCTCTTCATCAGCCTCCAGAAAGCAATGAGCAAGAGAATCAGAGTGTCCTAATTCCAGAGAAACCAGCATGTCCAGCAAGGACTCCAGGAAGGGATGAAGTGGGAGAGCTGGAAACCAAGAGCAAAGGCTCACTTCTGTCACCCTCGTAAAGTCCGCCGTAAATCAGGCTGCTCAGAACCTGTGAAAGGCCTGTATTCCTTCCTACCTGTGTGGGGGTGTTATCTACCTGTGTGAGTTAAGTGGCTCTAGCTGTGAAAACTGGCAAAGAGTATGAGGCTGGGGCCCTAGTGAGATCTCAAAGTGAAATCCCAGATCAGCAGTATCAGCATTGTCAGGGAGTCTCTTGTGCACATGTGCTGAGTCGTTTCTGTTGTCTGCAACGCTATGTGACTCTATGGACTGTAGCCCGTCAGACTGCTCTGCCCGGGGGATTCTCCAGGCAAGAATCCTGGAGTAGCTCACCATGCCCTCCTCCGGGGGATCTCCCGGGCCCAGGGCTCAAACCCTAGTGAGAGTCTCTTAGGAAATGTAAATTTCTCAGCCCTGCTCCAAACCTACAAATCAGAAACTGTGGGGGTGGGGCCTGCAGCCTGTGGTCCTAGGAGACCTCCCTATGATTCTGATGCATGCTCAGTGGAAACTTTTATTGATTGATTTTTTTATTTATATTTTTTGGGGGGGAACTGGTAACAATTTCTTTCTTTCTTCTTAACATTATTATTATCACCAACATAGACAGCATATTAAAAAGCAGAGACATTACTTTGCCAACAAAAGTCCATCTAGTCAAGGCTATGGTTTTTCCAGTGGTCATGTATGGATATGAGAGTTGGACTATAAAGAAAGTTGAGTGGAGAAGAATTGATGCTTCTGAACTGTGGTGTTGGGGAAGACTCTTGAGAGTCCCTTGGACTGCAAGGAGATCCAACCAATCCATTCTAAAGGAGATCCGTCCTGGGTGTTTATTGGAAGGACTGATGTTGAAGCTGAAACTCCGATACTTTGGCCACCTGATGCGGAGAGCTGACTCATTTGAAATGACTCTGATGCTGGGAACGATTGAGGGCAGGAGGAGAAGGGGACGACAGAGGATGAGATGGTTGGATGGCATCATTGACTCAATGGGCGTGGGTTTGGGTGGACTCCGGGAATTGGTGATGGACAGGGAAGCCTGGCGTGCTGCAGTTCATGGGGTCTCAAAGAGTCGGACATGACTGAGCGGCTGAACTGAACTGAACTGAACTGAATTGCTACTTTATTTTTTTTTACTTTACAATATTGTAGTGGTTTTGCCATACATTGACATGAATCTTCCATGGGTGTACATGTGTCCCCCATCCTGAACCCCCTTCCCACCTTCCTCCCCATCCCATCCCTCTGGGTCATCCCAGTGCACCAGCCCCGAGCACCCTGTATCATGCATTGAACATGGACTGGTGATTCGTTTCACATATGAGAATTTACATGTTTCAATGCCATTCTCCCATATCATCCTGCCCTCACCCCCTCCCACAGAGTCCAAAAGACTGTTCTATACATCTGTGTCTCTTTTGCTGTCTCGCATACAGGGTTATTGTTACCATCTTTCTAAATTCCATATATATGCATTAGTATACTGTATTGGTGTTTTTCTTTCTGGCTTACTTCACTCTGTATGATAGACTCCAGTTTCATCCACCTCAGTAGAACTGATTTCAAATATATTCTTTTTGATGGCTGAGTAATATTCCATGGTGTATATGTACCACAGCTTTCTTATCCATTCGTCTGTTGATGGGCATCTAGGTTGCTTCCATGTCCTGGCTATTATAAACAGTGCTGTGATGAACATAGGGATACACGTGTCTCTTTCAATTCTGGTTTCCTCGGTGTGTATGCCCAGCAGTGGGATTGCTGGGTCATATGGCAGTTCTATTTCCAGTTTTCCATAGTGGTTCTACTAGTTTGCATCCCCACCAACAGTGTAAGAGGGTTCCCTTTTCTCCACACCCTCTCCAGCATTTATCGCTTGTAGACTTTTGGATAGCAGCCATCCTGACTGGCGTGAGATGGTACCTCATTGTGGTTTTGATTTCAGTGGAGTCTTTTAAAAGCATGGTGAAGAAACAAGGCCAGGTATGCAAAGGCCTTGATAATGATTTTACTGTGAAGCTCTTAGAGGATAACATAGGCAATATGCTCCTTGATGTAAATCAAGGCAAGATCTTTTTCAATCCACCTCCTAGATTAATAAAAGTAAAAGCCAAAATTAAACAAAAAGGGCCAAATTAACCTTACAGACTTTTGCACAGCAAGATAAGCCATAAACATAAAAATGGCCCTCAGAATGTGAGAAAATATTTGCAAATGAAGCAACTGACAAAGGATTAATCTCCAAAATATACCAACAGCTCATGCAGCTGATATCAAAAAGCAAACAACAGAATTAGAAAAATGGACAGAAGATCTAAAGAGGTATTTCCTAAAAGAATGTCTATAGATGGCTAAAAAGCACATAAAAAGGTGCTCAATATCACTCCTTATTACAGAAATGTAAAGCAATACTACAAAGAGGTATCACTTCACACCAGTCAGAATGGCCATCATCAAAAAGCCTACAAACAATAAATGCTGGAGAGGGTATGGAAAAAGGGAAACTCTCTTACACTATCTGTGGGAATGAAAACTAGTACAGCCACTATGGAGAAGTGTTGAGAGTTTCCTTAAAATATTAAAAATAGAACTACCCTTTGACGCAGCAATCCTACTGCTGAGCATATATCTGGAGAGAACCATAATTAGAAAAAAAATGCATGCACCCCAACATTCATGGGAGCACAATTTATTGAGTTGGTCCAAAGCTTTGTTTTTTTCCACCACATATTACAGAAAAATCCAACTGTACTTTTTGCCCAGTATACTGTAGCCAGGACATGAGAGCAACCTAAATGTCCATCAGCAGAGGAATGGATAAAGATATGGTACATGTGTTCAATGGAATATTACTCAGCCATAGATGATGAACTAATGGATGTGCCTAGAGATTTTCAAATTGAGTGAAGTAAGTCAGACGAAGAGACATATCTTATGATATCCCTTATACATGGATTCTAAAAATTGTACCAATGCATTTATTTACAAAACCAAAATAGAGTTACAGACCTGGAAAACAAGTTGATGGTTATCAGAGAATAAGGTGGGGAGGAATAAATTGGAAGATTGGAATTGACACATATACACTATTAAATAGGGCTTCCCTGATAGCTCAGATGCTAAAGAATCCGCCTGCAATGAGGGAGACCTGGGTTCTATCCCTGGGTTGGGAAGATCCCCTGGAGAAGGGGGCTACCCACTCCAGTATTCTAGCCTAGAGAATTCCATGGTCAGTATAGTCCATGGGTTTGTAGAGATTTTGACATGACTGAGTGATGTTCATTTCACTTCACTTCACACTACTATATATAAAATAGGTAACTAATAAGGACCTACTGTATAGTGCAGAGATCTCTATTCAATACTCTGTAAAGACTTACATGGGGGAAGAAAAAACTAAAAAAGAGTGGGTATATGTATAACTGATTCACTTTGCTGTACATCTGAAACTAATACAGCATCATAAATCAAATACACCCCAACATTTTTTCTTTTTTAATAAAGAGCTAGTGAAGAGTAAAGACTGTTTACAAGGAGAAGAAAACGCAGTAGAGATAATATAAAATAATAAGGAGAAAAAAGAATGCTGGGCAATGATCTCCATGATAGAATTTGATCAGTGTTGAGGAGTCATCCAGCCACTTGAAGAACAGAATGACTTGATGCTGATAATGAGCGACATCATGAGAACCTAGACGGGTCAGCTCACACCATGTGCCTGCAACGTCTCTGAGGATATATTTTTACGAAACTCACTGCAAATAAGTGCTGTGCTTGGGAAGAGATCTTTTCCAAGGGGAAAATCAAACTTGAGAAAAACACCGTGTCTAATGGGAACTGTTTGACAAAAATATTGAGAAAGAATTGTTTTAAATTTAAAAACAAGTGTAAGATATGAATGCCCCCCTCCAAAACATGCAGGGGTGTTAGTTACAATCACAACTGGTTCTATTGTGCTCCGCTTTATTGTACTTCCCAGCTACTGCATTTTTAGACAAATTAAACATCTGTGGCAATGCTGCATTGAGCAAGTCTGTTGGCATCATTTTTCCAACAGCATTTGCTCATTTTCCATCTCTGTGTCACATTTGGTAATTCTCACACTTTCAAGTTTTTCATTATGATGATATTTGTTATGGTGATTAGTGGTCTTTAATGTTACTATTGCACAAAAGATAGCTACTTGCTGAAGACTCAGATGTTGGTGAGTATTTTTCAGTGATAAAGTAGTTTTTATTAAGTTTATATAATATTATATAAGTTACTGGTGCACAAGGCAGTGATTCAAATTTCAAGATTATATTCCATTTATGGGTATTATACAAGATGGGCTGTATTTCCCATGCTTTATAATATATCCTTGTAACTGATTTTGTACCTATTGGTCTGTCCCCTCCCTTCCTCTCCCCACTGATAGCCGCTAGTTGGTTCTCTATATCTGTTAGTTGGCTTCTTTTTTTATTATATTCTCTAGTTTGTTGTATTTTTTAGACTTCACAAGTAAATGATAGCATACAGTATTTATCTTTGTCTGACATTTCACTAAGCTTAGTGGGTATGGAATATATATTTCATTGGAGTATAATTGCTTTACAATGCTGTTAGTTTCTGCTGTACGGTGGAGTGAATCAGCTATACGTACATATATAGACGCCTCCCTTATGTGCCTCCCTCCCACCTCCCCACCATCCCACCCCTCTGAGGTCATCGCAAAGCACAAGCTGAGCTCCCTTCTACACAGGAGCTTCCCACTAGCTATCTATCTTACACACGGCTGTACATATATGTCAGGGCTACTGTCCCAACTCATCCCACCCTCCCCTTCCCCCACTGCGTCCACAAGTCCATTCTCTCTCTGTGTCTCTATCCTTGCCCTGCAGAAATGTTCATCTGTGCCCTTTTTTTTAGATTTCACATATATGTATTAATATACAATATTTGTTTTTTCCTTTCTGACTTAACTTCACTTTACATGACAGATTCTAGGTCCATCCACATCACCACAAATGACCCAGTTTTGTTCCCTTTTATGGCTGAGGAATATTGTACTATACATATGTACCATATTTTTAGTTTTTAATGCAGGCATATACATTGTTTTTTAGACATAATGCTAGTGCACACATAATAGACTACAGTCCAATGTAACGGTTCTATGAAGACCTACAAGACCTTCAAGAACTAACACCCAAAAAAGATTATCTTTTTCATCACAGGGGAATGGAATGCAAAAGTAGGAAGTCAAGTGATACCTGGAATAACAGGCAAATTTGATCTAGGAGTACCAAATGAAGCAGGTCAAAGGCTAATGGAGTTTTGTCAAGAGAACACACTGATCATAGCAAACCCTCTTCCCACAACACAAGAGAAGACTCTACACAAGGACATCGCCAGATGGTCAATACCAAAATCATATTGATTATATTTTTTTGCAGCCAAAGATGGAGACGCTCTATACAGTCAGCAAAAACAAGACCAGGAGCTGACTGTGGCTCAAATCATGAACCCCTTATTGCCAAATTCAGACTTAAATTGAAGGAGGTAGGGAAAACCACTAGACCATTCAGGTATGACCTTAAAAAATCCCTTACAATTAAAAGTGGAAGTGACAAATAGGTTCTAGGGATTAGATCTAACTAACAGACAGAGTGCTTGAAGAACTATGGACAGAAGTTTATAACATCGCACAGGAGGCAGTGTTCAAGACCATCCCCAAGAAAAAGAAATGCAAAAGGCAAAATGGTTGTGTGAGGAGGCCTTGCAAATAGCTGAGAAAAGAAGAGAAGTGCAAGGCAAAGGAGAAAAGGAAAGATATACCTGTTTGAATGCAGAATTCCAAAGAATAGCAAGGAAAGAAAAGACATTCTTTCTCAGTGATCAATATATGCACTAGGAAACCTAAAGATTTCTATGACTCACATTTATTGAGACATTGCTTTCTTTGGCTGGTCTGGAGTCAAATCCACAAAAACTCCAAGGTCTCCCTGTGTACTGATTGTTTCAACCAGTATGAGCTGGACATCGACAGACTGTCTGTGAACAGAATAGGAATAAGCCGAGTTTTTCTTTTTAAATCCGTCGACTGTCAGGTCTCTTTTGTTTCCCCCCTATTTGTTTCTTCTTTAAAAAAAATGAAAAAAAAATACACTATTGAAAAAAACAAAAACAAAATGAAATGTCACCGGATACAGTTACACTGAGTTTTGAAAGAAAGCTGACTCCTGTCCCCACCCCACTCCTGCCCCCCCAGCCCGGTGTTTTTTTTTTTTTGGCAGCTCATGGCCTCTCTCTCCCCGGAGAAGTGGGAACCTCCCACTGTGTTCAGTCCTTCTCCTCGAGGTGGGAGATTGGCGAGGGGTGCTCGGGCTGCTGGGGGCGGGGGTCATCCAGACACTGAAGATGCAAGACAAGTAAAGGAGTCTCTTCCAAAATACTTGCAGTCTAGCGAGCAGGGCAGGACAGAAAAGATGACAGTTGACAGAACTGGACTAGAAGTTCACCCAGGGAGCTCTGGGAGCCTAGGGCATCCAAAAAGGACCAAACAACTCTTTTCAAAAGGGAGTAACACTTGGTTGACTCTGAAGAAGTACAGACTGAAAGAATATCTAGCAGAAGGAATGAAGTATGTGGGAAGATGTGGCCACAGGAAAAGTCATCTGGGACAATCTGGAAACTTGGCACAGCTGCGGGGAGGTGTGAGGCCAAAGGACTAGTGGGCACTCATGGGCAGGTGTTCACAACAGCCAGGACCTGAAAGCAGGCTGAACGCCCAACTGCATATCAACTGATAAGGAGGATGTGCTACATGTATACACACAGGCGCGCACGCGCGCACACACACCCACATACACACACACTCATACACCCACCCAGTGGAATACTATTCAACCAAAACAAATGAAATGAGGATGTTTGCAGGAATACGCATGAACCTCAGAGATTATCATACTAAGTGAAGTAAGCCAGACAGAGAAAGGCCAGCATCATAAATTGCTTGCATGTGAAATCTGAAAAAGAAAGTACAAATGGTCTTATTTACAAAGCAGAAATAAATCCATGGATATAGAAAACAAACTTATGGTCACTAAAGAGAAAAGGGGTGAAAGGGTTAAATTAGCTGTTTGAGATTTGCATATATGCTACATGTAAAATAGACAAACTGCAAGGATCCACTTTATAGTGCAGGGAACTATACTTAATATTTTGTCATAATTTGTTAGGGGAAATAATCAGAGAAGTTATATATATATAGTGTGTGTGTGTATATGTATATATTAATATACATATAAGTGAATCACTGTGCTGTATGCTTGAAACTAACACAGCATTTTAAATCAACTATACTTCAATAAAAATAATAATTTGATTAGGCAGAGAATAAGTATAGTATTATTTCTGAAGAGAGCATAAATAGGATAATCTAGTTCATCCTGAACCTGATATATTTTCCCTAAACTTAAAAAAAAACTAAACTCTTACTTGATAACTATAGACCCAAACTATACATTATACCATCATCAGGGTCTAGTTTTTCTTTCTCTCAGTGAATATTTCATTCTTCTACTAATCTAATCTTCTGAACTTTTTGAAAGCAATATCTCAATAGGAGAATGGTTGATGTACAATAACGAATGTCAGGGTTTTTTTTTTTCTTTAATGGAAAATGTTCTTATAGAAGTTAACAACCTGTTGAATAGTTGCTTTGAAGTATTAGTCTGTATGAATACAAGTGGCCTTTAGGAAAAAAGATCTACGTAGGTAGTGTAGCTCTAAGAACATCATACCCTTGTATTGTTATCTGTTATAAAATCTATTTATTTGAATCATCTCTACATTTGTTGTTTACCTTAGCCAGATTAAATGTCATCACTTGAAATTGCTAAAACACAGTGTAACTAGTAGTATTTTTTATCACTTTACATGGCAAAATGTTTTCTTAAAGTATGAGCCTTTTCTAGCACATTAGCTTTTATTAGTAATAACAGTAATAAGCACTAACACTTATTGAATGATTTCAACATGACAGGCAGAGCAAGTACTTTAAATGCATTACCACATTTAATCCTCATAACCATGAAGCAGGTGCTATTATTTTGCTCACTTTACAGATGAGAAAATTAAGAGTTGTTGAGGTTTGGAAACTGGATGAAGGTCATTTAGCTAGTAACTGCTTGAGCTCAGATACCAATCAAATTCTGTCTCATTCCAGAATACATTATGTTTGCCCCAAATTAGTTGCTTCTCATTCTAAGTGGACAGAAAAGTGCTCTCCTTATGATTCTGCTTCAACTGTTTTAATTCCTGTGATCAGTTTATTTAAGGTATAATCAGTATAGAGAAATTTGAAATCAAATTTAAATAATGAGCAACTGTATTTAATTAATAAAACAAAATTATTTACTGAGTCAATTTATTTAGTTTCATATAGAAAGTGACCTCTATTTCTCATCTGAGCTTTTCCTTGTGTATCAGTTGGCTAAATCCAGTTTTGTAACAGACATCCCTAACATCTTCTCTACACGAGGAAAATTCCCTCCTCTCCCTCTTGAGTTCCTGTGGCTGGACTAACAATAAAATAGACACAAGATATAGTAACAGGAGAGAAAGAAGCAAATATTAATTTGCATACATGGAGTTTTCATAGAAATGGGACCTAAGGAGTGACCAAGGTAGGGAGCTTTTAACTTCTTTAGACAAAGGAACAGCAAATTTATAAGAATTGACAAGACAAAGAAGCTTAGATGTTGTATGCTTGATTAGCAAAGGATCTAAATAGAGTTTGGGGTAGGGGGAATAAATGAAAAGTCACAAGGTGTGTTTATATAGATTTCTTAGCCTGAATTCACCATCTTTGGTGACAAGGGTATCCCTCTATTTTCATATAGGAGTGCAATTTTCATGTGTGAGACTTATTTCCTGCTTTTAGGAGTACAGAAATGAGGTTCAGAGTGTCCCTCTTCTTTGGCCATATCTTAAGTAACTAATTAAAAATCATCCAAATGCCATTGTGGTATATTTAGGGGCAGTTGTTCCTGAGCCCTAAAAATTCCAATGGCTAAACATGCAGTCTATGGGGTTGCAAAGAATCGGACACAATTGACTGACTGAACTGAACTGAAACATAAAGATTAGTTCTAGTTCAGGTCCAATGCAAATCAGTGCATTCTCTGTTCCTTGAGTTAGTAGATGCTTGCTTCCTGACTGTTTTTGTGTCTGCCATCTCATAAGCCCTTGGAATCCTCCCCTGCATCCTATGGCATTTGGCTAGATATGGAATGAAAGAAAGAATGTGGAGAGTCAGGTTGAAAGAGATCCGGAATTTGGCATACATCACTTTCATCCACATACTATTGGCCAGAATTCAGATCTAAGCACATAATGGGTGGTGTAGTTTGGCAGTGAGGCTGGCAGAAGGATCATGGACATTAGTGAATAATTAGTCAACCAGTGCCAGGCATGCCTTTATGGATCTTAAGGTATACTGACTGACAAATTCAGAAAGTATTCAGGTTTTCACGTATTTACTGTTACCATAGGGATGATTTCAGCCTCTAAGTCTGTGATCCATATTGTCGATAGTTAAGCTGATGATAATTAAATAGTGCTTTATACATTTATTTTTATTTTCTTCCTTAAAATTGTAGAATTTTCCATGCACTTTATCCTTACACTACCTGAGATTTTTTTCTTAATATTATGAGGCTGAAGTATAGAATTTCATGCTTGATGGCTTACTAATGGGGATTTTTGTAGATTCTAATTTGTGATTATTTTCCAAACTGGATAATGTTTAGTATATCAATTTTACAACATAATTTTATGAAGATTTGACAGTTTATACACTTTGATTGCCATTCACATACAAACATAATTATTCTAACAGTGAGTTAAGAAAGTAGATGTTAAGAATCAGATTTTATTTTACTGTTTCTAGATTTACATAATTCTTTTGGATTGTATACTCTGGACACTTTCCTCTCAACTGAGTGTTACTGTGTTTTCCTAGTGAAAGTTATTAATTTGTATATAAGGAGAGCTGACATGAATACATCTGTTGGTTGCGTCATCCTTCTACCCCCTCCCACCTCAATTCTTTACTTTGTTTTCATGGATTATTTGTCTTGAAGATGCTTTTTTTTATAAAATTAATATGTTATTCTTTTCTCAATAGGTCATTACCTTGAGACTTCATAGCATTTTTCATTTGTTCATCTTTCAAATTGTACATCGTCTTCAATTTTAAGTTGAGACTTTATAACTTGCAACATCTCAAGTGCATAGTATGCCAAATTCAGTATAATGAGAAAATGTAACCTTTTTTACCCTATGAAAGCTCTCCAAAACTCTTTGATTTCATATAATATTACCTGTTTCCCCTATAGCCTTGATGTAAAAATTCTCATTATTAATGATGATTTAGTCATAGGTGTATCTCTATTTTTAAAAATTTCACATTCTGGACTCTTTCCCCATTAACCCTTTTCATGGATATTTAAAATACGTATGTGGCCAAAATAATAATATTGGGAAAAATAGTGTCATATCTTACATAGACCATGATAGACACATATTATTATTTGCTTAATGAATAAATAAGAATTAGGAGATGTTGCTCTTTTCAACTCTATTATTTTCTTCCTGTATTCAAAAAAAAAGATCAGTGAACCAAAAACTCAGTATTTAGAAGTGGCTTACAAACTAATTCCCTGGTTGATGTTTTGTTATGCCACCAGATCAAAAGTAAATAGACCTCTTTTTTGGTTTTTATATATTAGATTATACTTAAATATAAGAAGAACCATAGGCTGAAAAGATATTAAAGATTTTAAAGCAATTTTAAAATTTTGAAGGTACTCCATAAATATTGAATGTGATGTGCAAAATATACACTTCTTTAAATATTTAAATTAGAATTAAATTTTTGAAGCTAAAATTAAAGGAAAGATTCTCACTGGATCTGCAGAAGTAACAATATTATAATAGGGCAAAGGAATTTTTACTCTGTTGAAGCTAGTGGTGTGTATATTCCTCCAGTGATTGCTAAGGCCACCAGTATTGTTCTTCAAACAAGTCTGTGAATTTGTTCCCTTTAATGATTTCCAAAGCACCTGGGAGATGTGATTCTCCAGAGATTTTGAAGGGATTTGATTTTTCATGCCAGAGTACTATGGAGAAAGTTCAGGTATTGAAAGAGTGTATGAGAAAATCTATATGGGAGATCAATTTCACAAGTGCTTTGTAAAAGCATCAGGCAAGAATCTCACTTGACACAGAATATAGAAGTTCTGTGCTCAAAATTTTTCAACACACTCGATCTTGTGGACAAAAATATAGATTAGAACTTACAAAATATGATGTCCTGTCAAAGGACTGATCGTTCCACAATTGAGTTCAACAATAAATTCCAAGAGGCTTGTAAAACCCACCACGGATGTGATCCCTGAACAAGAATAAACAGTTCGTCCACAGCTCTGCCAAGATATGAATTTGGAGCGTGACATGGGTAATAAATTAGTATATGAACGATTCAGTGCAGGATTATAAACTATTATCCAAGCACTTATGAATACTCTCTTTCATAAACCATTCTATAATCCAAGCAGACAGTTCTCTGTCAGCCTAAATGGATGCATTTAGGGTATAATAGGTATGCCTGGGAGGGCCCCTCTAGATCATTTGTGGTGGCATGGATGCCTGAGTGATGAGGAAATAACATTTATCAATAGTCAGTGTTCTGCAGAGAACATGGAAATACCTGGCAACTCTCCAAATGCATACGAGAGCAGATCTCCACAGCCAAGTGTATTATGCTGTGGGTCAGGCAGAGAATATTTGGGTTAATCAGATTTTATGGTTAAGTGATAACTTGCCTTCATGGACAATTTTTAAGGAATTAAAATACAATAAAATACAATTTATGAAAAATACAGTCTAACCATGACTTAAGAGTTGATCATTCAAAGCACTTGGGGAACTTACAAAGCATTAGGGATGTAATGTTGAATCTTGACTATCATTTTACTGAAACTGTGCGGGCTACTAGAACTGTCTGGTAGATGGCGCAGTGAACCACCCAACCTTTGTTCCCCTTCTGTCATTGATGTTTCAAAGGATGGAAGTGAAGGCTTTACTTTAAGCATTTGGTTACTTTTTACATTAAAGAAGTAATCTGTTTCAGTTGTTCAGTTGCTGAATCATGTCCAACTATTTGCGGCCCCAAGGACTGCAGCATGCCAGGTTTGCCTCTCCTTCACTGTCTCCCAGAGTTTGCTCAAATTCATGTCCACTGAGTTGGTGATGTCATCCAACCACCTCATCCTCAGAGGCCCCTTTCTCCTTTTACTTTCAATCTTTCCCAACATCAGAGTCTTGTCCAATGAGTTGGCTCTTTGCATCAAGTTGCCAAACTATTGGACCTTCAGCTTCAGCACCAATCCTTCCAATGAAAATCAGGTTTGATTTCTTTGGGGATTGACTGGATTGATCTCCTTGCAGTCCAAAAGACTCTCAAGCGTCTTCTCCAGCACCACAATTCAAAAGCATCTATTTTTCGGTGCTCAGCCTTCTTTATGGTCTAACTCACACATCCACACATTACATAACCTTTTTTATATATATTTATATGCAGAAAATAGTAAATGTATTTTTCTATGATATTTTAGCATAGGTGACAGCATGGAGTAGTGATTAAAAGTGTCTCTAAACTCAGAAAACCTTGATTCAAATACCAACTCTACCAAATACTATTTTTGTGACTCTCGGTGATATAATTAAAACTCTTCCAGCCTATGGTTTTTCATTCAAAAAATTATGTTTTGATAATAAGCATCCTTAATAATTTGAAGATGGAACGAGTTAGCACCAAATAAAACATTTAGAGAAGTGTCTGGCAATATTATTAGTAAGTATATTATAAATGTTAGCTGTTACTAGTGTATTTCATATTGAACTATCATGGAATTGATTCTTAAATGGCAGCTTCATGCCTGGTTCATTCTATTCTGTACCTCGTGCCTTTGAACCTGCTATTCCTCCACCTGGGAGCCCCATTCTCAGTAAACTTCCAACCCTCTTCTATTGCGTTTTCAAGATGCAGCTTTGTTAGATCTTGGTTAAGCTATCTGTCACTCTGGTCAGAGCTAATGACTAATACTCATGACAGTAGAATATTACTCACTGCTTCCTTTGTGCCTAAATTCTCCCTAATATAATATTTTACTATTTTAAAAGTAACTGGACCATGAGCTTCTTATAGACAGTGAGCCTGTATCACATACAGAAGGCATTTACTGACCATGAGCTTCTTTGCTTGCTGAAAGGAGAAATGGACAAATATTATCACCTCCCATTTAATGATCTGAAGATTTTGAATCTTAAAATCATGAATATATTTTTTAGTGTCTTGACCTTCACTTTTAAAGGTAACAATGATATATGTTGTGTATTAGTTTTAGTGGGGATAGGATTCTTGTTTGCTTTATTTTAATTTTTAAATTATGTATGCACATGGAGGAAATTCAAACATATGGAATGATGTATAGTGAAAGCAGAGTGTTTCCTTCATCCATGTGCCCGCCTCTAGTCTCCCTTCCCAGACTTGTTCTCCATATTCAAGTTCATATGTGCCTGTGTGTCTGCCATATACACTTTATACATTTTATACAGATGGAAACTAGGGAACATATTATGTTTGACCTTTATTTTTGGGGTGTTTAATTAGAACTTTTTCACATGAGCAGCATAGTAGATCCACATCATTTTGGTAACAGCTGCATGATATTCTATCCCATGAGGATCTGTGTCACAGAGGGAGGGTCCTCTGATACAGGAGCCCTTGGGGAAGGCGCTGTTTCTTTCCACTCTGGCCGCTTTGCTCAGTAGCATCCACAGAGATGTCAGGATGAAGAGGGGTGGCTTGCAGGCTTAGCATCATAACAAGGGAGGGAGGAGGAAATTGTTATTTCATATAACTTAGTAATTGTTTTCCTTCATAAAATATTTTAGTATGTATTTTATGCAATTTGTAAACATATAGTTCCAAGAGGATTTTGAACATCCTGGGTAATCCAAAAGCTTTCATGGGTATGATATTCAAATTGAAATTGAGTGACTATAGCATTTTTTGGGGTGAGCAGTGAGATTTTTCTTTTCTGATTATATGATTTGAACATATGAAAGTCAAAAGCAAAAAATATATATATTAAGCATAGTTAAGAATATTGGCAACAGAGAAAACCAAAATTAACCTTTTAATACACATTCTTGCTTC
Organism: Odocoileus virginianus; assembly: GCF_023699985.2. Lineage (NCBI taxonomy): Eukaryota > Metazoa > Chordata > Mammalia > Artiodactyla > Cervidae > Odocoileus > Odocoileus virginianus. The sequence goes on along the minus strand of NC_069705.1, from coordinate 31,098,070 downwards.
ACCTAATATAATGTCATAAATGATCTCTGTGGCATTATATATATATATATATATATGTGTGTGTGTGTGTGTGTGTGTGTATGTATATACATATGTATATATATGTATATATATGTATGTGTATATATATGTATATGTATGTATATATATGCATGTGTATATACATACATATGTATACATGTGTGTATATGTATATATGTATGTATATATATGTGTATATATATGTATATGTGTGTATATATATATATATTTAACAACATCAATTTGGCATTTGAGAAATGTGCTATAATTCACTTAGGCATGTTGAACATAACCAACTTTAAAACCAATCATTGGACTTTTTGTTTCTGATGTTTGCTATTATTAGTAACAGTGGCACAAATATGTATCTTTTATTACTCTCAGATAAATTCTTTAAAATTAAAAGTGGAATTTCTGGTTCCAAGAGTGTGAACAGGTTTCAGCTTTTTGATACATATTGTCAAACAACCACCTAAGGAGATGACAGCTCTTTAAATGCTTACTGCCGGTGTGAGAGAAGATACACATTTCCCTGAATTCCTTCTAATTGTGGGTATTTGCTTTTGTCTTTTCACTTTGCCTGCTTTATATGTGGTTTCTAACTTTTGTGATGCTGATCACTTTTTTAAGAGTATTTATATGCTGTTTATACTAACATTTGCTCTATCAAACATTTAAAATATTTTGTCAGTTTCATGTTACTTAATTAGTTTCTTTGTTTTGATATAAAGAATTTTAAATGTTCTTTGCAGATAAATAGAGAAAACTTGCCTTTTATGATTTTTACTTTGTTTTTTATGTTTAAAATGTCATCCTACCCAGAAGTTTTTAGCTTTGAAGTTGTATGTACATATAGGGCTTCCCTTGTGGCTCAGTAGTAATGAATCTGCCTGCCGATGCAGGAGACATGGGTTTGATCCCTGGGTGGGGAAGATCCCTTGGAGAAGGAAATGGCAACCCACTCCCCTATTCTTGCCTGAGAAATCCAGTGGACAGAGGTGTCTGGTGGGCTACAGTCCATGGAGTCACAAAGAGTCAGACACCATTTAGTGACTGACAACAACAACAACAGATATAGTCAGATGAACACTAACTTAACTTCATTTTCCACATTTTATCTTTTCTAATCCGCTGTATTAGCAAGGGAGTAGAATACAACAAGCCCCTAAAATGTAGTTGTTTAAAAGTAGTAGAAACTAATTATTTCTGACATAATATTCTAGATGTAGACCAGTGATCTAAAACAGGTAACCATTTGGTATATGCAGTCCCAGGAACCTTGTCCATCGAGTCGCTTCTCCATTTTAACTTTTCTTCTCCCTTACCTGCAGAATCAAAGCTGGGTCACCAGTAAATCGGTTACTTTACTAATCCGTGCAAAAGAGACAGGGAGAGAAGAGAACATGTTTCTTCTTCTTCTTCTCCTTCCTTTTCCTCTTCCCCTTCCTTCTCCTTCTTCTAGAAAGCCATCCAGGAGTTGCACACAGTATTTTTCACTCATGCCGATTGGGCTGGTACTTCTTTGCATGACCACATCTGCAATGGAAGCTGGGTGTGCTAACCTGCTAGGGCTCCCCTCACAAAGCACCACAAACTGGGTGACTTCAACAACAGAAATGTGTTGTCTCGCAGTTTGAGATGCTTGAAGTCTGAGATGAAGGTGTTGGCTGGGATGATTCCATCCAAGGCTGTGAGGGAGAACCTGTTCCCAGTCCCTCCTCCAGTTTCTTGGTGGCTTGCCAGCAGTTGTAGGCATTCCTGTTCCTTGGCTTGTAGAAGCGTCATCCTTATCTCAGCTTCCATCATTACGTCTTGTTCTCCCTGTGAGCCTGTCTCCATACCCCGGACACCAATCATTGGATTTGGACCCACCCTAATCACCCCCTGTGGCTCATCTGGTAATCCACCTGCAATGTGGGAGACCTGGGTTTGATCCCTGGGTTGGGGAGACCCCCTGGAGAAGAGAAAGGCTGCCCACTCCAGTATTCTGGTCTGGAGAATTCCATGGACTGTATAGTCCATGAGGTCTCAAAGAGTCGGACACGACTGAGCGATTTTCAGTTTTCACTAATCGCCTCATCTTAATCGAATGTATCTTCAGTAATCCTATTTCCAAATAAGGTCACATTCCAAGACATTAAGATGAGGGCTTCAGCGTATACATTTGAGGGTTCATAATTCAACCAAAAACACTTGGTAATATTCTCTTTGCCTTGGCAAAGGGAAAGTTAGAGGAATGTAGAACTAGGAACCAATGGTTGATCTCACCATCTTGAATTGATTTTAACCTAGTGTCTGAGAAATACTATAAATTCTTTCTTATTCAATGCTTAAACCAATTTCCCAATATCATTTAATAACCCCCAATTTTCTCACTATACTGTCTTTGCTATATTCAAAGTAAAACCCAAGGTCTTAAACACCATGTGATCTCTTTATGTCTAATATTTCAACTATGGGCTTCCCAGATAGCACTAGTGGTAAAGAACCCACCTGCCAATACTGGAGACAGGAAGGGTTTGATCCCTTGGTTGGGAAGATCCCCTGGAGGAGGACATGACAACCCACATCAGTATTCTTGCCTGAAGAATCACCATGGACAGAGGAGCATAGTGGGCTAGCATCCACGGGGTAGCACAGAGTCAGACACAACTAAAGCGACTGAGCATGCATACACACATGCTCAACTATAAGATGAGACCAGCTGTAGAGCATGGTGACTATAGCTCACCACACTTTATTGTGTATTTGAAAATTGCAGAGAGAGTAGATCTTAAAATTTCTTATCATAGGCAAATAAATTTGAGGTGATGGAGATTTTTAACTCACCCTATTGTGGTAGTAATTTTGCAGTATGTACCTATATTAAATCATTATGTTGTATACCTAACAGTAATGCATTTGTTATATTATCAATTATATCTTGATAAAACGGGGAAAATGAGACTAACCATATCTTACTTCCTGTTGTTTCTACTCTAGCCTGTAGATATCTTCTAATAGCCCTTGGAACCACACAATTTTTGTATACTGTAACTACAATATAGATAAAATATTTTAAATAGTTTAGGATAAATTGGGTCATTCATTATATTATTGCTAACACAATATTTAGGAGCTGCTAAACTCACTGCTGACTTGCAAAGTGGACGTTATTTTTTTTCCCTATTTAAAGGATGAAGATAATGAAACACAAAAAGAGGTTGAGAGACTTGCCTAAAGTCACAGAGCTATTGAACAAGTAGCATATTGAAATCTAGGTTCATGAATTCTCAAGGCCTGAGATTTTAAATGCAGTGTGATCTACTCACATCTAGTGGACTCAAGTGAAGAGGCAAGGGCACCCCACTCCAGTGCTCTTGCCTGGAAAATCCCATGGATGGAGGAGCCTGGTGGGCTGCAGTCCATGGGGGTCGCTAAGAGTCAGACACGACCGAGGTGACTTAGCAGCAGCAGCAACTGTGGACTCAAGTATACAAAGAGATTGACACTATGTATGGACAAACTTTTTATTAAACAATGTGTGTGTATATATGTACACACATACTTATATATATACAATGTGTATGCATTAAGTATATACTTATTATTATAAGTATATAATATAGAAATATATAATATTATATAATTAATTATTCATACAAGATGCCGGGTGATCTATCACTATTCTTGCATGAATAGGAGTCTTAATGAAAATATCATTCTGTCCTTCTCAGTGGTCAGATTGATTCTCTGGTATGAAGGTGTAGAAGCTTAATGAAAAAGTTCATAGGTAAACCCAGTCAATCATCATCTCTGACCTCCCATAATTTGCAAAATATTTTTGTGTCCTTAATGAAGGCATCATTTACATAAGCCAGAGTCTCCTGCTGTGTGAGTCATCAGCATGTGGCAAGTTCACCTTTAAAGTATTAATGAATCTCCACTTTTCCTCTGCGTATCTTAGTGGGCACCTTTGTGGCTTTTTGATCAAACTATTCTCCCATTGAAAGCATTGTCAGTAGAATTCCTCTGTATGCATCTAGTCAACTGCTGTATCCTTTTATTCAAGGATGTCCAAATCCTCAGACATAACTACAACTGTATATATCAAGTTAATGGTTCAACTTCCTTATTTATTTGTGAATCTGTGTCACTTTATAACAAGAGAATTAACAGCTTGTATATAGCATTTTTCTAAAGAAAAATGCTGTTTTTTCTAAAGAGTGATTTTAGTATCCACACTATAGCATTTTTCTAAGGAGTGATTTTTGTTATTTATCAAATGATCGCCTAAGTTACATACAGCTCTTTCTCCCGAAAACTGCCTATGATCTTCACTGGAGGACAAACTGCAGAATGAGAGACTGGGTAACTGGGACTCACTCTTTTCTCCATTAGTCTGGGAGACTGTGAATAATTTCAACCTACTATGATCAATCAAAATTACATGTACATATTTAAACTTAGGCATCAAAAAAGAAACATATTTAGGCAATAAATTTTACTGCATGGTTACCATATGCCAGGTGTTATGCCAAGCCTTAGCAATACATCAACAAATGAGACAATCCCAGCCAACAATAAGCAAGCCTTAGACTGTGGTGAACAGTTATATAAAGCAATAAGCCCAAGACAGTAAATGTAATGATAGAAGTATATACACAGTATTATAGAGACATGTGGAAAGGCACATAGCAAAGTCACAGTGTGCAGGTTGGTCATCAGGGTGATTCCCTATAGAAAGAAATGGCAGAACTAAATCTTCAAGAAGATGCTCACAGTGTATACACTTTATTTTCTTTAATTTTAAATAGTATCATTTTTATCTTTATGGTTAAATATTATCATATTTGATGGTCTCTTTCCACCTAGGACAGTGTCATTCTGGAGAGTTATACTGAAAAGTAGATTGCTGTTAATGAATTGATTTTACACACAAATAGTCCATGGTGAGAGCTTGCATTCAAAAAGAGAACATTATACATTTTCAGGAAAGAATTACTGAAACCATTAAAACACTTAGAGCAAGATGGCTAAATATGACTCTTCTTTATGTTGTCAATAATAGTTTGGTGACCATCATGGACACACGGGCCTCTGTGAACTCTGGGGTCCAGACCATATTCGACGGATCCTGGGAGGCGTCTCACACAGGCCTGCGTAGGTAATGGGTGTGCAGACCTCCGTCTCAGCTCTGACTCTAACTGGCTGATGAACTGGCTCCAGCTTTTTGGTTGGTCCTGGAGCCTCTGAAGACACTTGATAGACAATCACTCTGAGATGACAGAGATTTTGTACATCTCCAACCATCCACCAGAGAAGTTCCAACAAATTACTAGAGCCAAAAAAAAAAAAAAAAAAAAATCCATATTTGCACTCTTGGAGCGGGTAAGAGGAACTGTTTGACTTTCCGACATCTTCCCTCTGCCAAGGCAGCCCAGCTCAGCGCCAAGAGAGCCTTTTCATCCCAGGATTTCTCCGGAGCGGAAAAGCGAGAGCATGAGAGACAGAAAGAGTGGCCCATCTTCCCCAGCCGTGCAGGCCAGAGTAAAGGAGGCCCATTTCCCTCACTCCATCCTGAACTGAGTCGTGAGCTGCCTGTGACGGGGGCTGGGAGCACAGCACCCTGACTCTATTAGCACAGGAGCACGGATCCTACTCACTGAATCATGGGCCCCGTCAGAATGCACATGCAGCAGCCAGTGAGACACCTGGCCCACGGATGCCCCCTACTGCCCCCTGGAACCCCCAGGGACCTACAAGACTCACCCTTATACAGTCCCAGCCTGAGGACAGTAAGCGTGAGCTTGGTAGAGGATGAGTAAATACATGGTAATCAGCTCATGAAAAATGGGTGCATGGAATCATCACATGCTATATGTCAATTACATCTCTTGGGGGCTTTCCCAGTGGTGCTAGGGGTAAAAAAACAAAAAAACAAACAAACAAAAACCTGCCTGCCAATGCAGAAGATGTAAGAGACATGGGTTCGATCCCTGGGTCAGGAAGATCCCCTGGAGGAGGGTATGGCAACCCACTGCAGTATTCTCGCCTGGAGAATCCCATGGACAGGGGAGCCTGGCAAGCTCCAGTCCATGAGGTCACAAGAGTTGGACATGACTGAAGTGACTGAGCTAGAAAACAAAGCCTAGAGAAGCTCTAGAATCCTCTAGTTAAGACGTAGCACATACTAGGAGACCACAAAATGCTTGTTGAATCAGTTAATTTAGAATAAGATAAAGATCAATTACACACTTTTAAACTAAAGAGACAGGGATGGAAATTGCATGTTACTACTGGCAGAATAAGGGCTTCCTGGTGGCTCAGAGGTTAAAGCATCTGCCTGCAATGCAGGAGACCCAGGTTCGATCCCTGGGTCAGGAAGATCCCCTGGAGAAGGAAATGGCAACCCACTCCAGTATTTTTGCCTGGAGAATCCCATGGACAGAGGAGCCTGGTAGGCTACAGTCCACGGAGTCGCAAAGAGTTGGACATGACTGAGCAACTTCACTTTCACTGGCAGAACAGCTTTGCCAAAGTTTTTTACAGAATGATAGATTCTCCAAAGTTGTTTATCGATGTGTGACAAAAATAAATAAACAAATATGTTGTATTGAAATTATTAAGGAAAATGTTATCTGAAAGAAAAGTAGAAAGATTCTCTTTTTGCAAGATCTTTTAGAACTTTTAATACATTATGCAATTTTCCCTGAAATTATTTATCACGGAAATTGTTGCTCCTAGAGAGCATCTAACATGCCACAGAACTGGTGTCTTACAATGTGCTGTTTGGGAAATACTGATGTGAGGAATGCAGGAGAAATTTCAGGAAAGTGAAATAGATATTTGTCGATGAACTCAAAGTCCTCTAAACACAGAAAAAAATATACTCTTTTTTTTCTGCTACTAAATTGAATCTCTATCCTGGACTTCTATTCCACTTGAATGAAGAGGCTTGTATTTAGTCAGTTCCAGGTAAATACAATTTCAGGTTATAATGCCATTCATTTCAGACTTTCCTCCTCCTCTCACTTACCAAAGTGGCATCAAAGAGCTGGTGCGCTTATTTCAGATCTTAGCATTGAGACCAGACATCTGGTTCTCATCTGGAAACTGTCTACACTGCTACCAGCTGTGGTTTACACAGTCCCATCTGGTTCTCAGTTGTTGTTATTCTTCTCTGCAAAGTCTGCCTTTGAATCTGGCACCATCACACCAGCAACCACTAAAATGTCATGTCCTCTAGAATGAAAGACACCTTCATGTCAGCCAGCTCCCTCTTCTCTCTTAGCCCATCTCTGGGCCTTCCTCAAAATAAGGAAAAATCAGACTGCTCCATCATACTATTCTAGGTCCAAGGGGAATTTGGTGAGGTTGCCTAAGACCATCTCTGGCTTTAAAACTATCGCCATGTCAACTGACACAAGAAACTGCCCATAAAGATGCCATCTCCCAAGGCTTTCAGTGGGACTTCTTCTTTCTAATATCCCCAAATGTCTTAAAGGAATTCTGGGTCTGGGTGCAGAAAGTTGGGATGTGAAGAGTAATTACAAAAGATCCCACTTCAGATACTACACTTGATCAGTAAGAGTGGCTTCATACCCGGTGGTTTTCAAAGGAGGCACTGCCAGGCCCCGGGCCAGGGTGGAGTGTACCTAAAAAGGCATCTTTATTTTCTCACCTTTAAAAATCAGGGGTAAAAATCAGTTTACTACAAGCTTTGTGCTTTTAGTACATTCTAAAGATTCATTTTACAGTTTATAAAAACAGCCTTTCAAATATGTGTTCTATTAGGTGTCTCTTGAAAATGTAGAAGCTTTATCTCAACTTAGATACTTGTAGCAAAAAGGAGGAGACTCATTAACACCAACATAAGTTATTCAGTCACCACATTAGGCAGACACCATAGGATGGATCACCTTGTGAATAAGCCATACATATTGTCCCAAACAATGCAGTGATTTGAAATGGAAATTTTTGATCTTAGTACAAAACAAACAAGAAGACAATGAGACATCCTACATGTACATGTATCTTTGTGAGCTAGAAGATGATTGCAATCCATAGAATAAAAAGAAACTAACAAGTTTGGCATTCTGTTATATACCAGACCTTTACATATAAAATACTGAATTTAGATAGATACTATCATTACTTATTTTACAGATAAGGAGACAGGATCAGAAAGGCAAAATAGATTGTCCAGGGCATGAAATTCTAAGGTAGTGGGGCTCATATCTACATCTGTCTGTCGACAAAGCCCATGGCATCTTCACCCTCCCTATGTGGACATGTGTGTGAAACTAAGAATTCATATCAGAAACTAAGAAATTCATATAAGAGACTGAGAAATTCATAGACTGTCTTAAAATTTAAGTACAGAAATTATAAGAATCTAGATCCCCTGCAGTAGGAAATGGCAACCCACTCCAGTATTCTTGCCTGGGCAATCCCATGGACAGAGGAGCCTGGAGGGCTACAGTCCACAAAGAGTCAGACATGAACGAGCGTGCGTGCACACACACACACACACACACACAGACCATCTTTTTCATCCCTGGACTCTGAACATCCTCAGGCAACTTTGTATCATCTCAGGACCAGAGTGACAATCCCCATTCCCATCCAACTCCTGCCACTTTGGGACATTTCCTCCAGAAAGTGAACTTTGGTTTTCTGACCTATTTCTCAGGCAATAGGGCCCTCATGAGAATCTGGTACTTTATTCAATCTTTGGGAGTAGCTTGCTTAGTAAAGTATCCTTTAGAGGAAAATAGACCCCAATCCCCTGCTCCTTTCCAAGCTACCGCAGGTCTTACCATTGTCAACAGCAAGCTTTGTCCCCTGTTCTCTAAGCAGCAGACCCTTGTCAGGCTAAAGCATCTGGAGAGTTGTAGCCCTTCTGGAGGGTGAGACGAAGGACATTTGACTCACCAAAGGGCAATAGTTTCTGTCTCTTCTGTTCCTGATGTATCCCAAGAGTGTGGACCATGTTGGTACCACTTACATATATTTGTTGAATGCAGTAACAGAAGGAAGAAAAACGATCAAAATGAGTCTTCCCTGCTGTGTATTTTCTTCTCATTTCACTGTCTGGTCCTTCAGTGTAAGAGCATGGAGTGGATATGGTTCACTGGGTCCTCGTGTGAACAACATGTGGGGTTCAAGTGCATCATTCGGCCACGGTGAATCTGGGAATTAACACCTGACTCGTCCATATTCCAAGTTCTGCGGCTGCTACACTGTGCCTGACTGAAACTGTTGTATGATTTAACGTGTCTTTTGCTGCCATAGTTAGATGGAATAGGATGTCAAGACTAGAGAATCTTTGTGATGGCATAGATTCAGATTGTCAACTCATTACCTAGCTGGGGTTGGTTACCCTTTTGAATCTCAGAAGATTTCTATGTAGTGAGAATTCACTATCCATGCTATAATTGACTGGAGTTTTCACCAATGAATACTTAATCTGTTAAGTATCTAAAAAGTGTACTAATCCTATAAAATATTATATGCCCTGAAGAGTTGGCTTTCTGACATTTCTCTACTGTTTTGGACTTGAGCCAGTCAATGGAATTGCTTCTGGTCTCAGGATAGTTTTCCATCTTGCCACTAGATGTCAGGAACCATAAGAGTCAGCTTGCATCTACATTATCAGCAAAGAACCATCCTCCAGAACTATGTTTTGTTAATTCTTTCTCAGAACTAACATTCATTTGTTCTATGAATACTTACTGAGGACCCACTCTGTGTCAGCCACAGTTTTAAGCCTCCAGGATATATCAGGAAACAAAACGGACAGTGACAAACCTAAATAAGAACAAGGGACCTGGTAGGGTTGGGTGGTACATACAGAGAAGAAAGGCTTGGAAAACAGAAAGTGGGGAAGAAATCATCAGAAGGAAGCATCTGATAGGCAGAGATAAGTGTAGAGAAGAGTAGCCAGGTGTCAAAGGCAGAGGCCAAAATGGGTTGTTGTTCATTGGCATCCTTTGTGGAGCAGACACCTGACCCAGGAGACAGGATAAAGTGTGCAACAGATTTATTGGGGGGAGGGCACTTGTAAAGAAAAGAGAAGGCAGAGCCAATAAAGGTCAAGAGGAAGAGTTTCCAGTCCCTGAGAAGCCGAGGAGAAAGCAGGAGCCCTAGAAAGAAGTGCCTAACTCTTTAGCGCACTTCCAATGGCCTCACTGATGGGGAACTGTGAGCCAAAATTAAGCTGAGGAGTCCTGTGTCTTTTAAGAGTTACTACATGATCCTTGTTTTGCTGGCTTGGGATGTATGGGCTTATGCACTAAGAAACTAGTGAGTAGAGATGGACAGCAGTTGGTACTGGCCGGTTATGTTCACCATGGCAGGATATCTGAGTGATGCACTTTTACTGTGGCCTCGGGATTCAAGAAGGCTAGTGGTAGGAGAGCAGAGAGGAAGGAACTGAAGGGGAACCATGCATTTACTGGATAAACCATTGTTGAGCCAGTGATCAGTGCATAGCGGGCATTCATTCATAACTTTTTAAGCTATTTTATGTTTTGGAATTTTTTGTTATTGATCCTCAGTGAGTGAAACTGTATACTCTTGAATGGTAATTAAAATATCAAAATGAAGCATATTATCTGTTTATAAACCAATCTCTATTTTTACTGGACCTCAGTTATAAAGTCTTTTGTTCTATCCTTTATATCATGCAAAACTTACTAGATTTATGACATCACAGAAAACTAATAATTCCAGCTTCTTGTTATATATATTACTATCTTCCTTTTCCTTTTGAAGGAAAAAGAAGAAAAGGAGAATATTTGCATATATCTGACCACCATGATATATCTTTATAGCACATATTGGCTCATGTAAGAAGCAAGCATATTCATAGCTTTAGCAGAGTTTATTGTAGAGGTGCTCAAGAGTTTAAAAACCATAGATAAACCATCTACCCAATAACTAAAGATTGTAAAAACTTTATAAGTATTTTCTACCTAGAAAGTTCTGCCAGTTTTAGAGATTGTTGTTGTTGTTAGCAGTTCCCAAAGACTGAATACTTGAGTAAAACTTTCCGAAAAACAGAAGTCCTAAACAAATGTTTTGAGACTCTCATGAGAAGTAACCTATCGACATTTTCAGTATTTCCTTTAGTGGCTTAGGGGAAAAAAATCCCAACAGAATATAATTTTTATTTTTACTGCACTGCTACTCTTTTCTTTCTCGAAATACATTAAAAATAAGAAAGTATATAAAATATAATAATCTAAAGTTTACATAGCAAGAATATGTCTCTACTCCACTAGGAAAAAATAAAAATAAAACATATTGTGAAAAGCCTTACTACTCTGACAGAAGCCACATACTCTAAAAATACCTTATCTTAAAGAAATAGGACTCTTTATATCAACTTATACAGTCAAGGGAATGCTGTCAAAATACTTACGTTGAATTTCTGAATTACGAATATCCTAGGAATAACATCTTAATTCCCAGAATATTCTTTGATATGCTATCACTTCTGAGAAGGGCTTCCCAGGTGTCCTTAGTGGTAAGGAACCTGCCTACCAGTGCAAGAACTCAGGAGACATGCATTTGATCCCTGAGTCAGGAAGATCCCCTGGAGGAAGGAATGGAAGCCCACTCCAGTATTCTTGCCTGGAAAATTCCACGGACAGAGGAGCCTGGTGGGCTACAGTGAAGGGGGCAAGACACAGTAGAACATGATGGAGTGACTGGGCACACTTCTAAGAAAATTCTGGAAAACCTAGATTCTTCCCAAATGCTTTCCATTCTATATGCTTTCAAATGCTTTCCAAGATATATAGGTAATATTCTTTCAGAAGTTAAGTAGGTAGGCAGTGAACCGGAAAGGCTGAATATATTCCTTCTTAACTTCTAGAAAAACCATTGTAAGATATTGGTTTTTAAGTTAGCCCTTATAACTGTACCAAATTGGTCACTTTGACTTTTGAAATTGCAGTAACTTTCAACTCAGCATCTTTTTATTTATTTATTTATTTATTTACCCCAGAAGCACACAGATAGCCAGAATAATAGTAACCTAGGATTAAGGAATGTTTGAGGCTAGAGGAAATCCCTAAACTAGAATTTCTAGGAGCCCTTCCCTGTAGTTCAACACCTGAAGCAGAGCCTAGGTCTTTCAAGAGTGGAAGAGAACTCTTGTTTCCTTAGGTGCAGTGAAGTTCAGGTCAATGCAGTGCAGTCGCTCAGTCACGTCTGACTCTTTGTGAGCCTATGGACTGCAACACTCCAGGTTTCCACATCCATCACCAACTCCCCGAGCTTGCTCAAACTCATATCCATTGAGTTGATGATGCCATCCAACCATCTTATCCTCTGCCATCCCCTTCTCTTCCCACCTTCAATCTTTCCCAGCAGCGGGGTCTTTTCCAATGAGTCAATTCTTCGCATCAGATGGCCAAATTATTGGAGCTTCAGTTTCAGCATCAGTCCTTCCAATGAACATTCAGGACTGCTTGCCTTTAAGATTGACTGGTTTGATCTCCTTCTCCAACACCACAGTTGAAAAACATCAATTCTTCACCACTCAGCCTTCTTTAAGGTCCAACTCTCACATCCATACATGACTACTGGAAAAACCATAACTTTGACTCTACAGACCTTTGTTGCTAAAGTAATGTCTCTGTTTTTAATATACTGTCTAGGTTAGTCACAGCTTTTCTTCCAAGAAGCAGGCATCTTTTAATTTCATGGATGCAGTCATCATCTGCAGTGATTTTGGAACCCAAGAAAATAAAATCTGTAACTGTTTCCATTGTTTCCCCATCTGTTAGCCATGAAGTGACGGCACCTGATGCCATGATTTTTGTTTTCTGAATGTTGAGTTTTAAGCCAGCTTTTTCACTCTCCTCTTTCACATTCATCAAGAAGCTCTTTAGTTCCTCTTCGTTTTCTACTGTAAGAGTGGTGTCATCTAAATATCTAAGATTACTGCTATTTTTCCCAGTGATCTTGATTCCAGCTTGTGCTTCATCCAATCTTGCATTTTGCATGGTATGCTCTGCATATAAGTTAAACAAGAGTTTTCTTTTTTCCTATTCAACCTCCTTCCCACTTAGGTGCAGTGAAAGGGGCTCATAAACAAGCCCATGACTGGGGGGCTTTGCCAGTGGGATGAAGATGTGTGGGGATCTTCCAGGAGAAATACCCATCAGCTTGAAGGGAACATATGGTGGTGCCACTTCCCTGTTTGTAAGCTTGTGACACAGTCTCCACTGCACCTCTCATCACCCCTAAATCTCTTGGTGGAAGACCAGCTGACTCTCCTCCTCATGAACTTTGAGGGAGAGAGGGCAGAGAGTCTGTGAGCTTCTTACAGAGGAGTCTCAGTAATAAATGATGTTTTGAAAATAAGGGAATCCTTATGGATAGCTCAGATATCAAGATGAGAGCTCCCAGCGCCTGGCTGGGGTTAAAATGGTCAGGTTATTTTTTTCCAGAGAGAGAGGGTGGAAACATGGGTGGCCCAAGACCCCTTGGGAGGAGAGAGTGTTAAGATTATGAGAGAGGTGGAGAGAGAAAAAGAGAAGATAAATAAAGGGAAGAGGAAGAGATATTTCACTTTCATATGTACTTCATGCAGTGATGGAGACAAGAATGTCTGGTGGAAATGACCTAACTTAGTACCCCCTCTTAATAAACTCTAGATTCTCAATAAATCCAGTAGTCCACATCAATTCAGAATTTATAAGTCAAGAAAGGAAGAGGCTCTACCATATTGTCCATTGAGAGTCAGAAAGCATGTTTGGTCACATACACTAGCCACTATCATTCAAGTAGCCAAGTTGCTTAATAATCTGTTATCTTTGACATACATTCTCCCCATGCTTCTCAGCCCAAGGGAAATAGGAGAAATAGTACATATATCTGGGCTTTCCTGGTGGTTCAGTGGTAAAGAATCCACCAGTCAAGCAGGAGATGTGGGTTTGATCCCTGGGTCTGGAAGACCCCCTGGAGAAGAAAATGGCTACCCACTCCAGAATCCTTGCCTGGGAAATCCCATGGACAGAGGAGGTGGACTACAGTCTATGGGGTCACAAAAGAATCAAGACATGAGTAAGTAACTAAACAACAGCAAGTACATATAGCAAAGAAAGAAAAGTGTAGCTCCAGGAAAATATTGGATTGACAAAAAAGTTCATTTGGGTTTCTCTGTAAGATGTTCTCATGAACTTTTTGGCCAACCCAATAACTAGAATGAGGAGCTACCAGCAAGAAAAGTCACCATTAGTTGTTCAAATGTCCCAGTTTCCCATCCAGCAGTTTTTCATAAGAAATACACAGAGGGCTACATTTCCCCCTTCTTAAACTCTCGAAACACCACTGCATTTATTATCATTATTATTTTAATGTAAAGAAACAGATCATTGGCTCTTTTTTTTGGGGTCTGCAGGAGAATACCTGTTACCTACCATCGTGAATTTCCACAGTGTTTTCCCCTTGCAGGCGATACTCTGCCTGAAATTTATCTTGTCAAGCTATTAATTCTCAGTGAGCACAGGCTCAGATTGCACGCACATATGTTTGCCTTTGAAATAAAGTTGTTAATGGCTAAATGTATTCACTGTTCCTGGTTTCACAAGCTCAGGATGGCAGGCACCATAATGTTTTCCAAGTACTGGTGACTGTTTTTCTTTGCACGGGGCACTGGCCTGTCTCTCACATTCACAGCTGCTGTACATGCTTTGCATTTAGAAGGAGGAAAGGGAGCAGAGAGGGGAAAAATCCGTTGCTGATTGGTGCGCAAACATAAGCAAGCTAGGAGTCTCCCTCTTGGTCTCTGGGATGAATCTGAATTGCCTGGTATGGATGCACTTTGCTAAGAGGAGCGAGAGTCCACACAGTGCTGGGGAACTGGGTTAATTGAGAAAAAGTTCCTGTGACTTTAAGCTGCAGAAACAGTACCCCAGGGTCAGGGGGGTGAAAGCAAGCTCCTCCGCTGTCAGTGGTGAGAAAGGAAGCCAGAGGAGCTGCTTGGGGTCAGTGAACCAGGCTGCACAAGGACGCCCCCCGACTGTGGCCAAGGTCCTCAGCTTCCGAAAGGAGAGCTGCCAGTTTCCCGGTGCAATCATGGGCCCTCATGCAGGAGAGCTTTTGTTAATTTGCCTTTGAGGAAAGTTGTATGTCCACAGTATTAACTATTCATTGTAAATACGTTTATATCTCAAAGAGATAAGCCACATTATTTTATATGCAGCATTAATGACATTAACAAAAATAGACCTACACATACACACACACATATCCTAGGATAGATAGTCAGCTGAACCCTGGAAGATTAGGAGATTTTTCTCTTTCATTTTATACCCTACTGTAGTGTTTATTTGTTTATTTACTTTTTGCAGGTATTATTTTTATAGTACAAGGAATGTAGTAATAGCCTTGAGAGGATCCTTCTAATATTCATATACTTTAAAATGATCCATGTTCTCAGAGTTGTATTATGTCTAAGTACTCTAGGCAGAGACTGGGCACATTATGAGGCATGGTTTGAGGGAGTTGGCGGTACCTTTTTGTTGCTATTGATTTTTTGTTTTTTGTTGATTGCTTTTCAACATTATCTCTACCGGGCAGTATAGACAAGGTGAGCACACTCTTCAGGTGACAGCTCTTGTTCTGTCACTTTCACACTCAAAAATGTCCTGATATGATCAACAAAATTTAAGATGAGTCTAGTTATGGGTCAGCATGTGAGTTGTTGCTCATACATTTAATCCATCCTTGAAAATAATTTTGGTTAAAAAATGAGCAGCTGCTGGTCACTTTATAGGTGATAGGTACTTTATAAACATTTAGTTTAATCACAATCACACACACACACACACACACACAAATGAGTTTAAAAAGACTCTATTGGCCTTACAAAACAGCATGTAGGATCTTAGTTCCCTGACCAGGAATTGAACCTGCACCCCTTTCAGCAGACATCTCAACCACTGGAGGCAGGCAGCATAGAGTCTTAACCACTGGGCCACCAGGGAAGTCTCTTGAGGTAAATGAAATTACATTCATGATGAAAAAATTGAAACTTGGTAACTTGCACATGATTTTGTGTTAAACTTTGACTGTCTTACCTGCTGATTGAGAAATTCATTCATACTCTGTCATTAATTCTCTGTCCTTTCAAAACATTCTCACACACATAGACCTCTGATGTCATGTAATTCTTTCCATGTACTCCTAACTTTTTCTAATAACATTCTCCCAACTCTAATACCGCTTTAATACAATTTCATAAATAGACTTTGGTCATGTTCTCAATTGAAAATCTTTCTCTGCAGGAAGCTTTCACTGTCTTTGGTGCTTCGATCATCCTCTCTGGTTACACGCTCTCATAGCTCCCTCTAAAGCAATAATCAGTTTATGAAGATTTATCTGGTAAAACTCTATCCCCAAGATTCTAAGCTCCTTTCAGGCAGGGAGCACCTTCTTTTACTTTTCCATATTTCCACAGTACCAAGAGCACATTACCTTTAGAGCACTGACATTAATACACGCTCAGTAAATAGTTGTTGAAAGAAGGATTGGCCACATCCTACTAGAAAAGTCAGAAGAGGACTTTCTAGGATCTCACAATGACACTGAAGGATCCTGCAAAAATGAGGGAGGCGTGAGAGAAGGGAGAGGAGGATCTTTTCTTCAGAGGCTCAAACCCTACAGGAACAAAGCCAGAATAGGTTGGGATTTCTGAAGTATAAACTCCAGCTTTGGATGTAAACTGCACGTGTGCCTCCTGAATAAATCGTTGTTGCATCAGTTTGTTTTTGTCTTTGTTGTTGCTGATTAGCCACTAAGTCACTTCTGACTCTTTTGCAACCCTGTGGACTTTGATCACTTCGTTTAGTCTGTCCTTGCTGTTCAAAAGTGGTCTTCATTTCTTAGTCCCAACGCCATTGCCTAGTCTTTTGTCATATCCTAAGAATGTTACTTTTTTTTTTTTTTAATCACTGTGTGGTTTAGGAATGGCAACTTGGGAAAAAGAAAAAACAGTCAAAGCTACTTTGGGAGAATAAATATCCACAGCGAATAGTGGGGCAGATGTGAATGAGGGTAACCATGGAGAAGCCAACTGACTCTTCCAAGTCAACCCCGGTGTTATTTTAAATATTGTTGCTGTTATTCCCATTTTATGGCTGTAGAAATCACCTGACATTGAAATAAAGGGAATGACATAAAGTAAATACCCTCTGGTTAGAATATTCTACTCTTTTGAAATATCCAACTGCTTCAACAAAATGTCTTAAGATGATGCAGGAAACAGTACTTGTTTTATTCTTGACCCTAAATGAGGGAAGTTCAGATGAGTGCTTCCCAGAACTCAAAACTCCATCCAAGTTTTTCTTCCTTTAATAATATTATAATAATGATTTTTTAATAAAAGGCTTTCAAAACTTATGATTTTAAAAAATTTAAACCTTAAAGCGGTAAAATATTTTACATTTTAAAAATTATCTTTACGTCTCTCATTTTCATTTGCAATGACAGCAGTAGGCACAAACATTGGTACCTAATGA
Organism: Odocoileus virginianus; assembly: GCF_023699985.2. Classification (NCBI taxonomy): domain Eukaryota; kingdom Metazoa; phylum Chordata; class Mammalia; order Artiodactyla; family Cervidae; genus Odocoileus; species Odocoileus virginianus. The sequence continues at coordinate 31,080,530 of NC_069705.1, read as the reverse complement.
AAAATTCTCTTTTGAATTATCTGGCTTTAAATTTAGCAGCAGAAAGGGCATCAAGCATGTTGGTTCTGGTATTATTATTAGATTTGACAAATCCACAGGGATGTTTCTGAACTAAAGAGCACCCATTCTTACATAGTTAAATTAAGAAAATGATAACACAGTGGCTAAAATTGCCTCCTCTTTTCAGTCATCCAATGATTTACCCAAACAAGGATCTCCATTTTATATGATTGGATCACTACCTCTAAAATTTCCTTTGTGGGTATGAATAGAAGTAAAGTTAAGATTTTTAAAAAGTATTGTTTTAAAAGACACAAAGCACCTCATATTTGAATCATATCAAGATTGGACCAATTTTTTTGAATCATTGTTAGTTTTCAGCAATCAGAGACATTAAGTATTCCGAGAAAACAACTACAGTCTCTGAACTTAATTCTATTTTGCGTTGTCTCTTATTATTGTTCTTATTTGTGTATCACAGTCTAAAGCTTTGACATTGTTTGCTATTCTATTAGGAAAAATGGGGGAGAGGAATTACAAAGACCAATAAAAAATTCACTGAACCACTGAGACTTGTAGGTTAATTTAATGTAGAGAAAAACTCTATTTTAAATGTGATGATATACCCAAAAAAGGAGACTATTTAACAGTGTACTTTCCCTCCAGCCAGGCACAAGGACATTGGGTCCTTTGTTTTCATTTCTTTTCATTTTTAGATTATTAGTTAAGCAGGACAAAATAATGTAGTTGCAAAACAAATGTCATTAGCTCTAGAAAACAAAGTCGCAAATGAGCCCATTTCAGTCAAATGCCTACAATTCTTTTAATCAAGTATTTATTGCCAGAAAGACAGTGACCTTGGCCTCTATAAAACCACCCTCAGTCCATTAGAAACATTTATTTCACTTATTTTATGTAACCTGCTTCTTCCGTGTACTTTTTTTTTTTTTTTCTGTTAATTTATACAAGAGAAAATCTGGGTTCAATTTTTTGGGGGAGGTTCTTTTTTTTTTTTTTTAACAGTTTTATCACTGGATTGGCAGAAACTAAGAAAAGCAAAGTGACTAGCTTCAGGATTCCAAGGAGTTGGGGGCTCAGCAAGAAATAGTATTCAATAAAATATTGACTTCCAAGTTTTACCTTAATCATGAGAATGCAAGGCACAGATATACAACTTGCCCCCTCCAAAAAAAAAAAAAAAGAAAACCGAAAAATGAAATATTGCTTTGCTTTGAACCGTGTTGGGTGGAGGGAAGGGGAAAACTTGAACTCACTGGTTTCAAGTAGCTTTATCATCTGTGAAGGTGAATGGATTTTTAGAAGATTTCCCTCGGACTTCCCTGGCAGTGGTTAAAACTGTGCTTCCAGTGCATGGGGCATGGATTTGATCTTTGATCAGGGAAATAAGATTCCACATGCCATGCAGTGAGGCCAAAACAAGCAAACAACACAAATGAAACAAAAAATCGTATCTGCTAAAGAATTTCTTTCATTGGCAAATACCTGTGATAAGTGCCCAATTCACACACAAAGATTACAAAACCCTGTAGCAGGTCCTCAGCATTTTAGGAGGATGCCTTCTGAGACCTGAAGAAGCCCCTAGACGCCTTCTGATTCTGGCTGTGGCACTTTTCTCGACCTTAAAAGAGAAATAATAATGTCTACCTCACCGTCATGAGGACTAACCAAGATAATGAATCAAAGGAGAGTGAGAGCTACACTAAGGCATAAATACTGGGCAAGTAAGTGGCCCCTGTAAACCAAAAAAACTGGGATCATTCTTGAACTGCCTTGTTCACATCCAAGGCTAAGTCATACTCCTTGTAAAATAAACAGAAACAAACAAAAGCTATTCTTTATGCTCTAAAAGAAATTTCTTAAGCATTTCAAGAACATTTATTATGCTGTTATTGATCAGTAACACATTAATGAACTCACCCACACTACACTTTTCTGTATTCATCTTACTTCTATTTACTATGTAGAAATCGGCTTCCCCCTACTCTTTCTGATATATCAATGAGTCTTTTCTGACCAACCTCCATCCTGTCCAGCCAGCAAACCATACCTTAGGACTTAAAGATTTCAAAGCCTACAGAATTGGAAACAAATTACTTTTTTTTTTCCTGAGGTCTTTCTATATGTCTATCAGTCAGTCAGATCAGTCGCTCACTTGTGTCTGACTCTTTTGCGACCCCATGAACCGCAGCACGCCAGGCCTCCCTGTCCATCACCAACTCCCGGAGTTTACTCAAACTCATGTCCATCGAGTCGGTGATGCCATTCAGCCATCTCATCCTCTGTCATCCCCTTCTCCTCCTGCCCCCAATCCCTCCCAGCATCAGGATCTTTTCCAATGAGTCAACTCTTGGCATGAGGTGGCCAAAGTACTGGAGTTTCAGCTTCAGCATCAGTCCTTCCAATGAACACACAGGACTGATCTTCAGGATGGACTGGTTGGATCTCCTTGCAGTCCAAGGGACTCTCAAGAGTCTTATCCAACACCACAGTTCTAAAGCATCAATTCTCCAGCGCTCAGCTTTCTTCATAGTCCAACTCTCACATCCATACATGACCACTGGAAAAACCATAGCCTTGACTAGACGGACCTTTGTTGGCAAAGCAATGTCTCTGCTTTTTAATATGCTGTCTAGGTTGGCCATAACTTTCCTTCCAAGGAGCAAGGGTGTTTTAATTTCATGGCTGCAATCACCATCTACAGTGACTTTGGAGCCCCCCAAAATAAAGTCTAACACTGTTTCCACAGTTTCCCCATCTATTTCCCATAAAGTGATGGGATCAGATGCCATGATTGCCCTCTCCTAATTCCCACAATTGAGGGAAAATGGACCCTTGTCTATTTACCAAATTTAACCACCATTTATTAAGTTCTGGGCTCCATGCTCGGCACTGGGCACTTTCCTTCCACTGGTTCCATTCTCTCTGCTCACCTTGCCCAGGGCTCCCTCTCACAGCCTCTGTGCATAGTGATGGCACTCTTGTTTCAGAAGAAGACTTGTTCTATTCTTTTTCTCCACATTGCCAAAGTAATCTTAAAAAACATAGCCTCAGTGTCTTTTATCCTTCATTAGTGAGTACAACTAACTTTATATGCCAACTGTGTGCATTATACTGAAGCCTAACAATCATAATTGAGGTCAGTACTATCCACATTTCACAGATGAAGAAACAGGCAGAAAGGCCGAGTGACATGCCCCATCTGACTAGCAGTCTTTGAAACAACAGATAGTCAAACACAGACCTTCAGGATAGGACCCGTCTGTCAACCACAAGCTGTACTTATTGCTCTTCAATTACTAACTTGAATGCTGAGAATTTCTTCAATTCTTGCTCCAGGCTTTGTTCCCTTTTTGTTTCAGTATCATCCGTAACTTCAATGCAGTTTCTTAATCTGAGAGTAGAATGACCCTAAATAGCATTCTTAAGACCAAAATTTTGTTGGTCTGTTTTTTTTTAACTGTTTTTTTTTTTTTTAACTGGAGGAGTATAGTTGACTTACAATATTGTATTAGTTTCGGTATACAGCAAAATGAATCAGTTATACATATACATATATTTGGAGCCTCAACAGTAAAGAATCTGCGGCCAATGCAGGGACATAGATAGGAGATAGAGGTTCAGTTCCTGGGTTGGGAAGATCCCTTGGAGAAGGGAATGGCAACCCACTCCAGGATTCTTTCCTGGCAAATCTCATGACAAGAGGAGCCTAGTGGACTAAAGTCCATGGGGTCACAAAAGAGTTGGACATGACTTAGCAACTAAACAGCAACTCTTTTTTTAGATTATTTTCCCATGTAGGTCATTATAGGGTATTGAGTATAGTTCCCTATGTGATACAGTAAGTCCTGGTTAGTTATCTGTTTTATATTGGCTTGGCCAAAGTATTCATTTGGATTTTTCCAAAACATCTTTACAAAGAGACTTGAATGAACTTATTGGCCAACCCAATACATAGTAGCATGTATATGTCAGTCCCAGTCTCCCAATTTATTATGCCCAACCCTTGCGCTCTGAAACCACAGGTTTGTTCTCTACATCTGTGGCTCTATTGCTGTCTCATACACAAGTTCATTATAATTTTCTGGGCAAAGCTGGAAGGAGTTTCTTAGGGTCCTGCTGCCGTGCCTTTGAATGTCAGGGCTAAGTGGCCCTTCCGGGCCGTGTGATGGGGGGAAGGACTGAACTTGGTGATGGGGAGGGGAGGGGAGGTGCGCCAAGGTGGGGAAGTGTGATGGTCTGATGGGGAGATAGGGAAGCAGCGAGGGTCCAGGGGGCATATGCTTTCTGGGTGAGACAAGTCTGGTTCACTCACAGCCAGCAGGCATGCGGAGGGGTCTGTCTGTGCTCGCCGTCCTGAGAGTGCATGTGATGTCACGGGGACTCAGTCCTCCAGGAAGGCAGTCCCTTCCCTCATATCAGACACACCTAAAGTCCACGACCCAAGGAAGGGAGACTCCTTAAGCTATCTCCCCTCATGTTTAATCATCTCTAAATCCTGTTAGGGTTTCCTGGCTCCGGAAAGAAACATAAGAATAAAAACTTATCCTTAATCAGAGCTACTCAGGAGACATTCCTGGCTGGAGGAAAGGTGACGATGGAAAACAGGGGAAAAACAATTAAGTGAGCCTTGTTTAGAATGTCAAGGGTATTGTCACTGTTACCCCAAGTCCTATAGTGAGGAAGGCAGTCGGTCACTTCTGGTGCTGGGAAAGGTACAGACTCCAGCCAAGACCTATACTGTTAATTGTTTAGTAATGAAATCTCAACATTCTTTACCAAAACTATGACTATAGAATTGCTTTATAGGTAGATTTAACACTTTGCTGAATTTTGTTTTGCAAATAGAGTATAGAGGGAGGAAAATAAATATAGAAGTGAAAGTGGACCCTAGAACTACACATTCAAGAAAACTGCATTTTTAACAAGCAAAGCGAGTCTACTTTGACTAGCTTAACTTCTGAATGTCTGTAGGATATTCAGTAGACAATATCCTGTGGAAAGTAAGAATTATAGACTTATAAAGAGGGTGAAAGGTCAGGGAAGGAGATGTCAGCCCCATAGAGAACATAATTGAGCCATGTGTCTCCTTGAAAAATTGTTTAGGTCTCTAGTTCTAGCAGCTGTGAGAGTTAAAATTACCCTCCTTATTCCAGTCCGTGTATTTCATTATTTAGACATCATATATTAGACATAAGGAAGAACGTCTTGAGTGTAAGAGTGATTAAACACTGAAACAGACTACGAAAGGAGCTTGTGAAATTATCGACTCTAGAACATTTTAAAAATAGAGGCAACCATCTGTCTTCAGTGATCTGGGTGGTAATCCATCTTGGAAAAGGAGAATGGACAGAATACACTCGATAGAGGAATATTAAGTAAATAATTTTCTGGACATTTCCCTCACTCGATGGTCTCATATATAGATGGACTTTATGTTTTTATTGTGAACAGTTCTGACTCATAGCTCCATATCATTTTTATAACTTTGGTTTATAAACTACTTTAGGGCTAGTCATAGCAGATATTGTCACATCCCTTATGTTTTATGTTTAATGTTATTGCTCTTAACTGATCTTTTTTAGGGAACATTGCATGTTATGTGTAGTGTACAAACTTTATGGACATGAGCAGGCTTTTAAAGCAATTGCGATCATCAAAGTATAGTAATATAAGGGCCAGGACTGGGGAGATGAAAGTAAAAATTAAAAGGAAAGAATAAATAGAATGTTATGACCAAAGAATAAATATTTGACCAAGTTTAATTCTAACCTTGATGTATACCTCAAAGAGACCATTTGAATTTGCATTCTCAAATTCTTTCATTCAACTCTTCTTCTCTCCAGGGCTGTTGACCAAGAAACCATATACATAAAGTAGTGCTAAATGGAATGGGATAGAACTACTCATTCATGAATAGCCCTACAAAAATCCTCCTAAGCAGGGCCCTGGAGAAAGCATCAGTGAAAAATACAGCTTCAGTAAAACAACTGGAGAAAGACCCTCTGCTTCCCTCTCCCTCCCTGTAATCTAAGCTTCTTAGCTATCCTAGCTGCAGAAAAAGCTGCCATCTGATTGGCCAACCCAATCATAGCTGGTCCTTTGGGAAGGGAAAATTCTCAGCAGGTCTGGTCTACGGGCCAGGCCATCGCTGCTCTGAGAATTTATCTCAAACAAGGAGTGTAGAGGGACAGCTGTGTGCACTGTGGGCGGGCACTGTCCTTTAACACACAATGAGCCCTCCCGTTAGAAAATTCCATCCAATAAATGTCTCAGTCTCTGACCAATCAAGTTAATAGCTCCTTCTCCTTTGGGAGGACCCAGTAAAAATTAGGAGAAAAGTAGAGGAATTCTCTTCTCAACAGATACATGCATAAACATGTAGAGCAGGGATTTTTAATCTGGAAATCCACAGAAGCATTTCAGATATTGAACTGAGTTTTCAAGGAAGTGTTTAATTTTCTTCTTTCTCATACTGTGAAGATTAGTTAGGTGGGGTAGGGGAACAAAGAATATCAGCAATAAAAATTAACCTCATTCAATTTTGTTACTAAGAAATTATTTCACTCCAAAGAAGGATAGGAATGTATGTACTATGAACCTTGGTCACCTTGCTAGACTGTCTAAAATATTTTGGTAGACATAATCTACCCTTATAAAACCTGGAAACTCAAATATCCATCAATAAACAAATGGGAAACAAATAGAGCTCTATGTACGTACTGTAGAACATTACTCACAACAGAAAGAAATGACCTATTGATACATAGAACAATATGGATTAATCTCAGAATAATTATACTGAGTGATTTCTTTAAGAGCTATCAAAAAGTACATACTCTATGATTCATTTATATTAAGAGCTGGGAAATGCAAACTTATTTATAGTGACAGAAAGAGGGTTCACCGAAAGAAGGCTCTGAGATGGATGGGAAGGAAGAAGTAAAAAAGGAAATGGGAAAACTTTCAGAGGTGTTGGCTGTGTTCACTGGCTTCTTTGTGGTGATGGTGCCTGGGTGCACACGTTTGGCAGGACTTGTAAGATCACACGATTTACATATGTGCAGATTAGTGCATGTCAATTATTTCTCAATAAAGTTGTTTACACACACACAGACACACACACAGAGCTAACAAAGGTCAAGAAAAATCTATACTCAAATTTCAGAGACCATTTGTCATTGTTCAGTTTCTAAGCCATGTCCAGCTCCTCAGAGCCCCATGGCCTGAGTCACCCCTGTCTCCTTTGTCCTCCACACTCTCCCAGAGTGTGCTCAAATTCATGTCCACGGAGTCGCTGATGCTGTCCAACCATCTCATCCTCTGTCGCCCCCTTCTCCTCCTGCCCTCAATCTTTTCCAGCATCAGGGTCTTTTCCAGTGAGCCAGCTCTTCGCATCAGGTGGTCAAAGTACTGGAGCTTTAGCTTCAGCATCAGCTCTTTCAATGAATATTCAGGGTTGAATTCCTTTAGGATTGACTGGTTTGATCTCCTTATAGTCCTGGGGACTCTCAAGAGTCTTCCCCAGCACCACAATCAAAATCATCAATTCTTTGAAGTTCAGCCTTCTTTCTAGTCCAACTCTCCCAACCATGAGAGTCCCTTCTTTTCTTCCTTCCTTTCCTCTCTCACTCTTGCTCCCTCCCTTCTCTTTCTTTCTTTCATGCTAATATTAAAGAGTCTGGAACTTACTCAAAGTTTAATTTGAATAATCACAAAAGCCTAATCCTGAATTACCGAACAAGACTGAATTTCACGGGGCCAATCTTGAAGCCCCAGAACTGAACAACAGACAGAAATTCTGTTTGTTTTCAGAGAGACAGAAGCCCTTCTCTGAACAGTCTGACAGGAAGGAGTTTGTTCCTGACTCGAGTATTTGGCTGATATTTTCAGCCATAAGAAACAAGTGAAACTTTGGATTCAAGTCTCTCAAGTTACTATTTTGGAGCCTGCTAAACATCTACTTTCTTTTGTCCCAGCTGGCTCTCTGGAAGGAGAGACTGGAAGTGGAGAAGAAAGTAAGCTTTTCAATGCGGAGGGAACATTTCTGGAGCCTGGTGTCAAGAGTAACTTCGCCTTTCAATTTCTCAGCAGGCAGAAATCTGCAGAACTTTTCTGAAGGTTACTTCCGCTCCGAAAGGCTTTACAACTGAAATGCAGAATTGTAATCCTTTGGCTGTTAACACAGATGGTCTCAGTGACTCAGGCATGACCACAATGTCTTCTTTGACTTGGCTACAAAGGCAATGATGAGATAGGATTCTTGCATTTCTTGACAAACCTGCTCCTCACAGGAGAAAGTCAGTCATGGAAGTTTGGATTTCATTTGCTACTGTCTTTTTAAAATTTGAAAAAGTAATTTTTTTTTTTTTGTAGTACAGATTTTCTTCACTCCCTCTAGCAAAGCCAAAATCCTCAATCAGTTGGCTTTCAGAGATTATTTACACATTTCCAGTTATGCCACAATCACTTCTCATACAAACCAAACAATAAGCCTCTTCATTAACAGTTGTTTTGAGCAGAATTAAAGCTTATTTTGTTTTCGTTGCACAGTTTGGAGCCATTTCTATTTTATGATTAGTAAGTGATCGTTATGAAAATGAGAAGTGAACGTGATCTGCTCCTTCACAAGATTTTCTCATCTAGCTGTTGAGTGGAAATGAACATGGAGGGAAAGAGAATAAAGCTGTCAAAAATACTTGCGTATGTATTTATGTGCATTTTTTTAGAGGTCTATAGGCTTCATCAGCTTTTCAAAGAAATCCTGAATCCAAAATAGTTCAGGAGCTGCTGGTCTAAAAGCAACATTGCTTTGTTAGGAAAACTTGATGAGGACCGTTGTAGATAAATTGCACTTGAAGCGATGACCAGATCAGAAAATGGAAGCAACACATCACTGTATAAAATACTTTTCAGCATTAACACTTGATTTTTTAAAAAGAATATTGATATAATCAAAAAATATGGAAGTCAGAAAAAAACAGAACTGTGTTGCTACTGTATAGTTTATTTTTTTTTTTAGTTTTTATTTTTATTTTTTTCCATTTATTTTTATTAGTTGGAGGCTAATTACTTTACAACATTGCAGTGGTTTTTGTCATACATTGAAATGAATTAGCCATGGATTTACATGTATTCCCCATCCCGGTCCCCCCTCCCACCTCCCTCTCCACCCGATCCCTCTGGGTCTTCCCAGTGCACCAGGCCTGAGCACTTGTCTCATGCATCCAACCTGGGCTGGTGATCTGTTTCACCCTAGATAGTTTAATGTTGTTTCATTTTGAATGGAAAGGGGATCATAAAGTTTTCTTAACCAAGCTCTGTTACTGGGTCACTGAGACATCATGTGACAATGGGGAGAGTGATTGGGGATAATGATCTGGCAGTACATATTAATATGATAGTTGGAGCCATGGATAATATTATTAACTGTAAGTAGTAATTTCTTTCCAGTTTTCTTATTGGTGTCAAAGTAAATCCTTAAATGCTGAAGAAGGGTTAATTACGATATAGCATCTTCTGGTAATCTTGACACAGTGGCCATTAAAATAAATTTAAGGGTTATGGATAAACTCTGCAGGAAGTTTTTGTTTTTAAATAATGAAATTGGTGGCAGCTGCTTTGATGCCTCCATTTATCACTGAACACAGAAGTGATAATCAACCTAATAAGGTATCTATTTCCAAGTATAAGAAGAATCCTTTCATTAATTCATTCTAGGCTGAGAAATAATGTAACAATTTGAAAACAGGAAAGTTTATTATTCCTTTAACAAACTGTGTATGTGCATGTTGAATAAGACAAGGTATGAGTTACCTACATGACCCAGTAATTCAAATTTTTCATGGTTACCCGGCTGAAAATGTCTAATTAGTTTTTATTATCCCAAAATGTATCTGCAGTTTATATTTAAGAATTAAATAGCTAGCGCTCTTTTAAAATGTGTGCTTGAACTGTTTACAAAATGAGCCGATCTGGTCAAATTACTGGTTAGTTCTTGAGTTTCATGTTACTTAACCTTTCATCAGTACTTAGTCCATCTTTTTCTCCTTGAAATAATTTCTTTTCTAGGTGTTCTATACAAAATACTTCTGAGTTTTCTTTCTGCCTCTCCAGGTACTCCTTCCCAAAGTCCTTTGCATCACTCTGGGTCACCTCTCTCTCCCAGATTTCTCAATCTTAGCGAGCCCTTGAACTTTCTACTTGTTCATTTTCCCATCAGTGTCTACATCCCTGTCTAAACAGCCTCATTCAAGAATTCCCTGGCAGTTCAGTGGTTAGAATTCTGTGCTTTCCCTGACAGGGACCTGGGTTTGATCCCTGATTGGAAAACTGAGCTGAGCAGCATGACCAAATAAATAAGCAAATAAAATGGATAAATAGCATCATCTTAAAATCTTTAAAAAAAAAAGGTAGCTTCATTCAGTCTGTGGCTTTAAGTGTCATCATCATGCTGAAGATTCCCAAATCTGTTTTGTAATGGTGATCTATCTCCTAACTGGGTTCACATAAGCAGCTGCCTTCTAGATAACCTCATTTAAATATAATCATTTTGGCATCCAAAATTTAACCTGGCCCCACTATGCTTCTCCCAAAATTTTATCCATCACAGAAACTTCTTCTACCACCCTCCCCATTGCTTAGATCAAAAACTTTTTGTGCCAGACTTGATCCCTTTCTTCCCTTAATTATTAAGCAAAAATCTCTTGTTTCTCTGTGTTAATAATAAATATACGTGCATCTCTTCTTGAAGCCCAAGCCACTATAGTCTCCCTCCTGAAACAATCCCTGACCTTCCTTGTGTCATACAGTAGGTCCTATACAAATATTTCTTTATTGCAGAACCTCTATCATGGCATAAATATTTTCCAAATCCACTTTATAAGTAGCTGATATTTGATATTTCGTTGGTCTGTAGTTATGCTTGGATAAGCTTGTACCTTTTTTGTTTGGTTGGTTGTTTTTTTGTTTTTAATGAGCCATCACCCAACATAGGGAGGTTTTACATAACAATTCAAGTCGCTGGCCTCTTTACATCTCTTTACATCTGGCAACAGGATAGGCCTGTATTTCCTTGGAGCCACAATAAGAAAGAATTGAGTAGGGCCTCAGGTTCCTACCACTCACACCAGGTCTTCAGCTTACAGTTAACCTGACTTCCACTATTTGGGGACCTATTTTGTCTATGACCTTGGATTCCAAATCAGTGATTAACCTTTTCATTTCATTTTCAGAGCCACACACACACAACAGTTACAGAAACATTCTGCTGTGAAATTCTAGTTTAAATATTATTACATAGGCTGTCTGCCTAAGAATAAACCCGCATTGATGTTTCTGCTCAATAATGGCAAGTATTTAAACAATCAGTATTCATTTCCTTAGGAAAACTATTAGCTCCATTCTTACCATCAAGTGATTGAAGTCAGTTAACTGTAGGTCAAGTTCAGTCATGTTAAACCCTTCCTAAGCTATATTTGCAACAGAGTGTACGGATGATGTTAGTTTCAATCTCAAGAACATCTGACAATTCAGAGTTTCTTCCTTTAGGATGAGAAGACATCACTGCTTCTTTTCATATTAGGTTCCTTGTTATCGTTTATCTGCTAGCATATCTATATATTATCTTTTATATTAAATTTCTGCCTGTTGAGGGAACAGTTTTCTTTTCCCTTTTTTTAAAAAGCATTAGCATATCTAGGGCTATATTTTAATCCTGTTTAAATATTCCTTAACAGTTGTCGATAAAATATTTTAGTATGTCGCATATTGCCTAATTGATATACCACTGAGCCTCCCTGGAGAAACAGCATTGTAAACTAGCTTACCATGGCATGGGCTCCCTCAATAAATCAGTGCCCCTGTTGCGTTGAAACACTCTGGAAAGGGTGAAAGCCGTAGTTTTGATTAACATAGAGAAACCCAAAATGTTTCTCAGTTTTGAATCTTTCCAGTAATCAATAATTGAGCCCCAGAGCTGCCATAGAAGGTTTGGAGGAAAATTTTTTTGTTTTTTCAATACCAGATAGCTCTTCTGGAAGGTTATATTTTGACTAGCCTGTTTCCAACGCACATTCCTTAAGAATGATATTGATAATGTGTAATGATCAGACTCCAGGGGTGATTTTGTTATCTTCCTGTCCTTTGTCCTCCAGCTAAGCAGGCTTCTCTCCAGGCTTCTGGGAGACATAGGAGACAGTGGAAACCTAAACCTTCAGAAACCACCCAAATGTTTAGGTAAGGTGCTGGTGCGGTTTCCTCTTCTAATTATATTAAGCGGAAGAAATGCTAATGTTACTTCCTTTCAAAGATGGTTTAAAATTATTTTCAAAAATATAAATATTTGATGACTTTATAGGACACAATGAAAAGATATTTTGACAAAAATGAGCCCCTGAAGTTTAGGTAAAAATTTTAAGTATTGTCCAACTTGTGTTTATCTCTTCATCAAAAGACTAATCTTTAACATGTCCTAATTTTACTACTAAAGAAATATTAAAAAAAAAGAAAAATAAGAAGGCCATCCAAGCAAAGCTTTCAACCTTATAATAACACAGCCATGAAATTCTACCAGAACAAAAAGATGACTATGAAGAAAATGATCATTTTCTTATTCAAGAAATAATTTGCCACTTTTCAAGTATTATGAAAATAAAAGAGTATAAGACACTGTTTTTAACTATGCCAGCTTTACTACTATATATATATATATATATATATATAATATATAGTAATCTCATTGTATGCAGGGTGCAAATTTAAATGAAGACAAATTTTCTATCTTCTTCTACAAACATTGCCATTTTTTAAAAAACGTTAACCAGTGGACAATTGAAGTAGCTGAAGCGTCTCCATTCAGCTCTCTTTTCTAAGTGATCCTGGTTGAAACAGACAAAGCAAAAGGTTGTGTAAACATCCAGGCAAGGGCAAACATATCTAGTTACCCCAGATGCTAATAAGCACATAGGTAGAAGATGTCTAACCAAGTTGAAAGAGGATGAAGGAATCACGTTGAGCAGAGATGTCTTATTCAAAGGCCTCATTATCTCTGGGTGCCCCAGTTGGAGGAGCGCACCATTATCCCTTCGTTACAAACGAGACCAGGATACAGCACAGAGAAGGTTCCAGTGATTCACGCTATCATTATCAGTCCCACATTCAAGAAAGGGACAAAAGCAACAGCAGGATACTGTAACCTCAGTGGTTAAGAAGGACACACAGAGAAATTTGTTCAAAGACCACAACAGATTGAAGATCCAATGCTTTGTCCCAGGCAAATTATTAAGCAGTAAGACTGGTGCTGAGACCTAACTTTTCCAAAGAAGAATAATTTGCACACATTCTCCTGCCATTGAAATAGTCCTGTTTTCTCCCCAACTAGATTTGTGTTCATAACCAAGAATATTGGTATGCTTGATGTATAACTTGGCCCTGCATTAGGAAACTCATGTAGCTCCCTATTTTCTCACCTCACCATTCAATCCATTTGGGCAAGTTTCATCAGGTGCAATAAGTCATTTCTGCATAAAAGCTTGGTTGTATTTATGAGTGAATAACACCTCTGAGAAAAGGTGGTTGCTCTTTTTAATTCTTTGAGCAGATGCACACAAAAGTAGACAATCCTTGCTTCATTATATCTCTCTGTCACTTTTGCCAGCTATGACATTTTTTGTTAACTATTTACTATTTTAACTATTTACTAATTTATTGCAAAAAAATATATTGGGTTAGCCAAAAATGTGTTTTTGGGAAAACCCACACCAATATTATTCTCATGAACACACCTCATTACCTCAGACCTAGATCATTTGGAGTAATATATCTTCGCATGTCGAGTGCCCTGTTCCTGAGCCAGAGGAACCCCTCCCCCTAAATCTTATATCCACCATCCTCCTTCCTCTAACCTAGATAAGGTATGAAAATAAAAAATCAGGCGTTTTTAGTTGTGGTTGTTTCTAAATGTATTCCATAGCCATGTTGTACGTAATCTCCCCTGTACTTTTTTCAGTGAGTATTTTATTGCTAAGATTAACCCCCTGTGTTCCTTGGTGCCATGATTCAATCATTTTGATTGCTATGTAATGTTCTGTTATGTGAATATGCTCTCAATGAATTCATCCCTTCTCTGCTATGAGAATGTGGACTGTGGCCAAGTTTTTGCTCTTACACATAAAACTTTTATGAGTATTCTTGTTGAAACAGCTTCACCTGGAGAATTTGAGGACTCCAGAGTCTCACTGTAAATCAAAGCTCACACGTGGTATCACAAAATGGTTGTTGTTGTTTTGTTGCTAAGTCATGTCCAACTCTTTGTAACCCCATGGACTGTAGCCTGCCAGGCTCCTGTGCCCATGGGATTCTTCAGGCAAGAATACTGGAGTGGGTTGCCATTTCCTCCTCCAGGGGGTCTCCCCAACTGGAGGATCGAATCCACGTCTCCTGCGGCCCTCCATTGGCAGGCGGATTCTTTACCCCTGAGCCACCAGGGAAGCCCAATCACAAAACAGGAAATGGTATAAATCTAGCTGCACCCACAGCCTGAATCATGTTCCCAACTTGAGGACCCAGAGTCTGTTTCTTAGGAAGGGACCTCTAACCCAGAGGCTAAAGGTGCTATGTACTGTCCCTTAAACCACCATGCCCTCAACCCTTGAGTTTGCAGAGTAAGCAGAAGATAGACAGGGAAATGACAGCTATTCCTGAGAGGTGACAGGACCTGCCTGAACCCACTTTGGGACAGAGTGAAGCTTCCCTAGCAGGCAAGTCCTCTCCCCAGCTCCTGGCCTCTTGACCTGAGATTTCCTGGTGATGCTAAGCACCTTCCCAAGCCATACCACCCAAACAGAAGGGAGGGAGTGTGCCATGGTCTGGGGAGCCTGGTCTGCCTAGATCCTGGTGCTGCAGATCTGTGGAGGAAGCCCTCTGTCTCCAGTCTCCCAGGGCTGTGGCTGTGATCTCCTACTACTTACACAAACACACACAGACACACACACACACCCCACACACACCCCGCACTGTCATCCACAGACACGCATCCTTGACATGGGCAGGGAAGCCTGATGGGCTGATAAGTTGGTTATTAAATTTTCAAGCAAATTTTCTTCTGTTATCAAAAAAGGGAGGGAAAGGTTTTGTGGTTACATGTTTGTGATTTGTAGGAGACTCCAAAGGGTGGCGCCCCGGTGGGGTTCCATTTGCCGTGGTCAAGGAACAAGACTGCTGGTACTCCAGGCAAGACTTTCTCATGGGTATGATGCCTCCACCAGTTTTCTAGGGCTGCTGGAATGAATGACCACAGTGTATTTTCTCACAGTCCTAGAGGCTGGAAATCCAAGATCAAGGTGCCAATGGGGTTGGGTTCTTCTGGTTTCTCTCCCTTCCCTGGCAGAAGGGCATGTGCCTGCTGCCCCTTCATACTATAATCCCTCTGTGTGTACAGGTGACTCCTGATGTCTGTCTTCTGATCTCTTCTTGTTGTAAGACACCAGTTAGTTTGGACTAAGGCTCATAATCAGGGTTAATTTCCTTTAGAATTGACTGCTTTGATCTGGCCATCCAAGGGACTCTCAAGAATCTTCTCCAGCACCACAATTCAAAAGCATCAATTCTTCAGCACTCAGCCTTCTTCATGGTACAACTCTTACATCTGTATGTATCACATACTTCTATATATCACAACTCTACTGGAAAAACCTTAGCTTTGACTAGATGGGCCTTGGGCTCAGCAAAGTGATGTCTATGCTTTGTAATACACTGTCTAGGTTTGTCATAGTTTTTATTCCAAGGAGCAAATGTCATATAACTTCATGGCTGCAGTTACACTCCTCAGTGATTTTTGAGCCCAAGGAGAGAAAATCTGCCACTGCTTCCACATTTTCCCCTTCTATTTGCCATAAATTGATGGGACCAGATGCCATGATCTTAGTTTCTGGAATGTTGAGTTTTAAGCCAGCTTTTTCACTTTCCTCTTTCACTCTCATCAAGAAGTTCCTCTTTCCTTTCTGCCAGAGTGGTAAAGTGGTATCATCTATATCTGAGGTTTTTAACATTTCTTTGGCAAGGCTGATTCCAGCTTGTGATTTATCCAGCCTGTCATTTTACATGATGCACTCTGCATAGATTCCCTGATGGCTCAGAAGGTAGAGTCTGTCTGCAATGTGGGAGACCTGAGTTCGATCCCTGGGTTGGGCAGATCCCCTGGAGGAGAAAATGTCAACCCACTCCAGTATACTTGCATGGAAAATTCCATGGGCAGAGAAGGAGTGTGGCGGGCTACAGTCCATAGGGTCACAAAGAGTTGGACACAACTGAGCAACTTCACTTTCACTTTCTTTCCCTCTGCATAGAAGTAACATAAGCAGAGTGACAATAAACAGCCTTGACATACTCCTTTCCCAGTTTTGAATCAGTCTGTTTTTCCATGTTTGGTTCTAACTGTTGCTTCTTGACCCACATACAGGTTTCTAAGGAGGCAGGTGAGGTGGTCTGGTATTCCCATCTATTTAAGAATTTTCTTAATACATTTACATAGGTAAAGGCTCTCATGCAGTCAATGAAACAAGTAGATGTTTTCCTGGAATTCCTTTGCTCTCTCTATGGTCCAGCAGATGTTGAAAATTTGATCTCTGGTTCCTCTGCCTTTTCTAAACCCAACTTGTAGTCCTTGTAATTTTGGAAGTTCTTGATTCATATACCGCTGAAGCCTAGCTTGAAGAATTTTCAGCATAACTGCAACTAGCATATGGAATGAGTGTAACATATGGTAGTTTGAGCATTCTTTGGCATTGCCCTTCTTTAGGATTGGAATGAAAACTGACCTACAATTCACTATGATACCCTTTTATAAGGTGAAAAATAATTAAAATCAAGCAATATATTTAAAATGAAATTGGTGAGTAGGAAGAAATATAAATGCTCAACTTTACAAGATCAAGTATTTTTGGATTTACCAATGTACACTCCCACAGCAATAGAAAAGAGATTCTGTGGATCAACATCCTGTTCCTCATCAAGGAGTGCCCGTCATTGAATAATTTTGCCAAAGGAATGAAGATAAATGAAATTTTATTTTTGCCTTGATTTGCATCTTTCTGGAACCTACTGAGGTAATTGCTTTTGAAAAGTTTTTCCTTCACTGTAGTTAGTAGTAGGTACCACACATCATCACTGGTATGAGATTTCTGCCAAGATTTTTTGTCCATTAGTGACAAGCTTTATATGAAGTCTAAACCTGACATGAAATTCTCCATCATCAGTAATGGAAATATCCTTAATATCTGCCCAAATCCATCTTGCATGAGGCTAGGAAAGTCATCCGTTCTTGAGAAATGTTCTCCCTAATGTTTAAAAAAGAAAAAAAAAAGAAAGAGAGAGAGATGGAGGAGGTAAGGAGTTTCTGTTTTGAAGGACAAATTTCAGCATCTCTAGGCAGCTTTGGGCACACAGCTACCACCATAGGAACTTGCTGTCAGTCTAAGATATTCTGAAGGGAAAAAAAAAATCCTCTGACCACACGTCATTGTTATATTTTATCTTGGTGCATGTGTCACGTATCTGCTTTTGATCCCCCAGAGCATTTTCTGCATCCTAAAATTAGACATAAAAAGAGGAGAATCACAAATGCACAATAGAACCAATCAACGGTTGCTCATTCATCATGCAGCCTTCAACTGTGTTGCCTAAAGGAGGAACAGAAATTGCAGATATGTGGGGTGCCACCTGCTGAAACGGCTATTTCCTGCTCCTCTCCCAGTGTTTATTAGGGATGGAATCAGGCTATCTGGATGACTCAACACGAAACTCGTAGGAAATGAAGAGGCTCTTAATGACAGAATGCCATGGTGGTTGAAATTATAGCCACACTAATTCACTGACTCTATACGAAGCAGGAAAACTCTGAAATTCAGTAGTGACAATCAGCTGTTCTGGCATCTATCATGATGTGATACAGAGCAGAAAACTCCAATCCAAGATCCTAATACATTGGTAATTGGATTGTGGGAGGTGCCATGGAAATGAAGGGATGAGTCGGAAAAATAATTGCAGATCTTAAAGCATTATTCAAATATTTTGTGTTGTTATCAACCACTTCCGTTAGGACCGGTTTCCTGGTACCAAAGAAATCAACACTCATGTAAGAGGAAGAAAATCAACAAAAACCATCAGAAGATGCTGTCACCTCAAAAGCCTGTGAACCTACCTGCAGGAAAGGAATGGAGATGCAGACGTAGAAAGGAGACTTGTGGACAGAGTGGGGGAAGGAGAGGTGGAATGAACTGAGACGGTAGCATTGATATATATATATACTATCACGTGTGAAATAGGTAACTAGTGAGAAGCTAGCGCAGGGAGACCAGCCTGGTGCTCTGTGATGACCTAGAGGGGTGGGATGGGTATAGGGAGGGGTGTCAAGAGAACGGGGATATGTGTGTGTGTATATGTAATTATAACTAATTCACAGTGTTATATGGCGGAGGCCAACACAACATTGTAAAGCTATTATACTCCAATTAAAAATTCTAAAAACTAAATGATAAAAAAAAGAAGGAAAGCAAACTATGCAGTGCGTAGGGAACACTAATCCCTAAATGTTTCCCCTACAGTTTCAATAACAATGACACAAAATATCACAGAAATATTAAAGTGCTTTTTCCCAGACAACTAGCACCTATTGCACACAAGGCACTCTAGAAGCTGCTTTGATGAGTATAAAGGGGCATGAAGTTATAATCTTTGCCTTCAAAAATCTTAAAACCCATTGGAAATGAAATCATAGAGAAAATGTGCTTTCAGTACTAGCTTCAGAAGAGCATCTGCCATCACTAATAAATTGCAATGAAAAAAGACTTAGAAATAGAGATGACTGCAGCTTGCCTAAAGAAATTTTTATTGTGGTTAACGCTTTAAGTTGCCTTGTCCTGTCAGGGTTGAGATAAAATAAAAGTCTTCATTAAAAGATGGAAAAGGTCTGCTTGGCTATTTTAAAGCTCATTTCCTCAAAAACACTGATTCCCCTTTTGCAAACAAGCATTCAGGAAGACATTTCAAGAGAATTGTCACTATAGAGAGAGAAAAAAAATGTAGGAACCGTTATGATATCCTTAAAAATATAAATTTTCTCCTGCTCAGGAGGACATCTCAATACTTCCCACCCTCTTGAATCAGAGAATACATTTTCTGCTTTGAGCTCCATGTGGGACCACATACATTGCCAAGTTCAAACAGTACCTCCACTCCTGAGTGTCCCAGCAGGGCATGGTCAACCTGACCAGGGCCACCGCCTTCTCAGCTGCCGCACCCCCACGCTACCCATGACATGAAATGACAGGACGCCTTCCACGCCCCTCTGGAGAAGGAAATGGCAACCCACTCCAGTATTCTTGCCTAGAAAAGCCTGTGGACAGAGGAGCCTGGTGGGATTCTGTTCACGGGGTCGCACAGAGTCGGACATGACTGAAGTGACTTAGCATGCCTGCATGCATGCATTGGAGGAGAAAATGACAACTCACGCCAATATTCTTGCCTGGGGAATCCCAGGGACAGAGGAGCCTGGTGGGCTTCCGTCTGTCGGGTCGCACAGAGTTGGACATGACTGAAGTGACTTAGCAGCAGCAGCAATTTCCACCCCTTCCCCTGACCCAGGACAATGTTGCTAAAAGGAAATTTTTATTTAATAATTTTCTAATCAGTGTATGGTAGTCTATGACATATGTTTTTATCATAGGCTTGAAATTCTGCTTTAACATTTTTTTTTTCATATAGAAATGTAAGACCGATTTATGCATAGCATTTCATTTCCTTGCATCTGAACCAAGATACTGGCTATGGCGGTGTGGACTGAATCCAGTCACATGACCTAGAAGGAAGCACAGAAACAGACTGTAGCTTCTGAATGCAAACATCCTGGGGCAAATTTCAGCTCTCTGTGACCTTGGGACCTTACTTAAATCTGCTCTCAGTTCTTCATCTGTAAAATGGAACAATGGAACTACCTTGTATTGTTGTTGTGGAGGTTGATTTAATGCATGTTATTGGGCATGCATGTTACATGCTAAGTCACTTCAGTCGTGTCAAACTTTGTGACCCTGTGGATTGTAGCCCACCAGGCTTGTCTGTCCGCGGGATTCTCCGGGTAAGAATACTGGAGTGGGTTGCCAGGCTCTTCGCCAGGGGATCTTCCTGGCCCAGGGATTGAACCCATGTCTTTCATGTCTGTTACATTGGCAGGTGAGTTCTTTACCACTAGTGACACCTGGGAAGCCCGTATAAAGTGTTTATTAAGTGATGGCTCTTGTTGTTGCTATGATATAATATAGTCACGGAACCTTAGACTCATCAGGTGGCATAAATCACTCGAGATCAAAAATACAGAGTAGTGTTCAATGGTATATGAACCTACTAGGTCATATCGTAAGAAAAGAAATACATAAATGAATACATAAAAGAAAGCAAACCAGTATGATAGAAAATTAGAGTAAAATCAACTCATCTTAAGCACAGGAGAAAGAATAAGAGGCAGGAGCACTAGGAAAGTACTAGAATAGAATCAAACTCTCATCTTAGAAATGGTATTTTTGGAACATGATTATAATCTAATAAGCGGTACCCTAATTGTCCAAAAACAAGTTAGCAGTTAAAATCTTTTGATAGTATTGGGCCTGTGGGATTTAAGCCTGAGTTGTATTTTTGACTCAATGTTTCCTCAGGGCAATTTCCAACTCTAAGAATGGAGAATTCATTTGTAAGTGTGGATTTAATTTGGATGGTCCACATTATCCTTTTCATCAAAGGATGGAGTACACTGTGAGTTCCAGTCTCTTCTCTGCCTTCCTTGGTCCTTCATCTTGGTCAGTCCTGTCACTACCCACCCAGGTGCTCCAGCCAAAAATCTTGATGATTCTAGGCTCAAACTACATCCCACCCCCACCAGCTTTTCTGCACCCTCCTGCCAGCATCCTGTCCAATCCACCAGTCCCCCATCTGACTTTTCTAACTGGGCACTATGTTTCTGGCCTGATTTCTCTCCAACGTATTGGAAAAGCCAAAGGGTTGTCACTCACCCAAACAGAGTCATCTCACGTTTTCCTCCTTGTTTGTGAAATAAACCCCCATCTCCACCCCACGTCTCTGTCTCTCCCAATGCCATTCACACCAGTTTGTGACTCTTCACCATGCTGCCCTTCTTTCATTGCTGCAATTTGCCAGGCCCTTTCCTGCCCCAGGGTCTTCTTGGATAGTCCTCTTTGCCAGAAAAAAGCTCTTTAGTCCACTCCGCACAACTTGCAGGTCTCTTACAAGCTGTGTGTGTGCCTATGCATGTAGACATGTGTCCACGGATAAGAGAAAAGTTTGTATTCCATATGGAAATGGAGAGAATCTTACTGAGCTGGGAAGAACCAGCTTTGAGCATGAATGGATCCAGTGACTGACATGCAGTCCTAGGACCCATCCACTTACCTCCTCTGCCTCTTCCATCCTCTCTGTGGCCATCAGTCCGGGCTGGCCTCCTGGGTGGAGTAAGGTGGTTCCTGGTCAGATGCATCCTCTTTGGAGCAACTCCAAGAATGGGGCAGAGAGCAGTCCATCCTGGTCACTCAGGCAGGAGGCCAGGACCACCTCTAGTGGGACCTGACCAGCTCGGCTTCAGGGACAGCAGAGTTTTCAATCCTTTCTCTAGCTGGAGAGTTGCAAGACTCGAATCCGCCAGCCCAGGGTCATTTCACGGAATCGGGGTCAGAATCAGCTCCACTCAGGACTCCTGGCTGAGCAGGGTGAAGTGTGATGACATTAGCAGAGGCGCTAGTGGACACTCCTTGGCCAAAAGCATGCATGCAATGAGATAAATCTGTTCGATTAAGTACAACCCGGCAAACCAAGATGCCCTCATCTTTCAAATACATCTCATGCTAGTGGAAAGATTCCGCACTTGTCACCGAACATGGGGGCCTGACGGCTTACTGTCCAAAAGCCAATAAAGAGGTAAGGTTGAGGAAGAGGAAAGTTTGCTTTATTTTAAATGTTGGCTACCGAGGGCTTGTTGGGGAGGGTGGCACACTCCTGTTCAAAGACAGACTAACCCTACTGACAGTCAGTGGGTAAGAGCTTTTACAGACGGAGGGAGGGGGCGGCATGCAGAAAAAGCACAATCAGCTCTGACTGTCGTCTTGAAATTGGTCTTCAGGGGTCTGATCAGCATCTTCTTGTGTGGTTTGCATGCGTGCATGCTAAGTCACTTCAGTCGTGTCCGACTCTTTGCAACCCTAGGGAGAGTAACCCTCCAGGCTCCTCTGTCCATGATTTAATAATCTTTAGGTCCAGGGTCAGTTTGTACCCATTTCTTTGATGACAGTTCTCATAATTGTGGCAACTTATGTCATGACTACAGCCTGATCATCACGTAGTTAACCTTTTCTACCTGGTAGGGGTTTCCATATCTACAAGACAGCTCACAGGATATGGCTCAGAATATTATCTGTATTGCTTGAGAAGAAACGAAAGATACTTAACTAAACTTGACAAAACTAGTGTTACTATTCTTCTTAGACTTCTTTCTCCTTGTTTCTTCATTTTTTTTTTTTCACTTCTGTGGTTAAACTTGTTCCTTGGCTAAAGTTTTTCTACAGACAAAAGTCAGATGGAGGACGTGTGGGAGGAATGTAGGATTCTCCTTTGTTTCAGTCTCAGCCAAAGCCTGGCAAGTTGCAATTTGTTCTTTTGCCCATGTCCTGCCTGCTTTGGGGACCATTTTCCTCTTCTTGGTGGCTCAGATGGTAAAGAATCTGCCTGCAATTAGGCAGACCTGGGTTCGTTACCTGGTTTGGGAAGATCCCCTGGAGAAGGAGATGGCAATCCACTCCAGTAATCTTGCCTGGAGACTCCCACGGACAGAGGAGCCTGACACATCAGGCTACAATCTATGGGGTCGCAAAGAGTCGACACAACTGATCAACTAACACTTTCAACTTTTCCATCTTTAACATCAAGAACAATGATGTGCGCATACTGCCAGTTAGCCTTTATCTGGAGCTTCCTATGTTGTTAGTGGGCCCATTAGGACTGATGAGGTGTGTTGGACAACATACTGTGTCGTCCAATACGGCAGTCACCAGCCACATGTAGTTTACCGAGCACATAAAATGTGACTCCTCTGACTGAGGAGCTGGGTTTCTAAAAGTGTATTTGATTTTAATTGGTTTACATTTAAAATTACAGCCACAGGTGGCCAGTGGCGACTGCAGTGGCGAGCATTGATCTAGAGCTCGCCTGCCGTTCGTCGTCACATCAGAACATTCCAAAGCAACAGCCAAACTCATCGGCCAAGTCAATTCATTAAAATGCGTGAAAAATGACTTAATTTATTAATACTTTCAAATTAATTGCTTATATTCTAGCAGGAATTTGCAAAGCCTTAAAGGGAAAGAGTGACAAATGGTGATTTTTGGAACAATTTTCTTTGATGGGAGAGTCTTTTTGGTATCTCTCAGATAATATTGAGTTTTGCTGCATAAAAATGATATCCCCTCCCCATTAATCACTGGACAACTGGCAAAGGAACTTGTGCGGTATGAACACACATCTAATAATTTGTCATTGCCCTGGGTTGCCCTTGTGACGCAGCTGGTAAAGAATCCGCCTGCAATGCAGGAGACCTTGATTCGATCCCTGGGTTGGGAAGATCCCCTAGAGAAGGGGAAGTTTACCCACTCCAGTATTATGGCCTGGAGAATTCCACAGACTGCATAATCCATGGGGTCACAAAGAGTTGGGCATGACTGAGCAAATTTCACTTTCACTTTTGGTTGGTAAGCTATTTAAATTTTACAAACTCTTATTTCTTTTGAGTTAAACTTCAGTCTTTATAATCCCAATTTCTTCCTGCCTGAGAGAGACAGAGAGCAAGCAGGCAAGCTGGAGGGAGAATCAATTTAGAAGAATTTGCAAAACACCTTTTAAGAGATGAATAGACACCACATTAAAGTAAACATGCATAATTTGAAAATAATTTGGGAAATTTGCATTGTTTTGACAAATTGAAATATGCCCCCCTCCATGCAGTACCAGGGAGACCAGATGGCCGTGCTGGGTAATGCAGGAGGTCCACAATTGCTTTTGTGTTAATTGATATAGTGTACTAAGAAAGATCTCTGGGGAGAAGTGTCCCCAGGTAGTTGATTGCTTCGGAATTCCAGCAGAGAGGAACCATGGCAGAAGAGAAGGGAAACATAAGTTATTGAGGACTAATGCCTCAGATTGGACCCGCTAATTTTGTCACTGGGAATTCAGCACAGTGTTTCAAAAAAAGTAAAAAAGATATTTCTGAGGCAGCGAGAGAAATTGGTAAAGGACTGGAGTAAATTAGCAGCAGGCAGGAGAGTTTGACTTCCCTTTGGTGTGTGGAAGATCCTTTAATGTTAGCAAGTGCGTCTATAGTGGTGACAAGAGGTTCAAGGGCTTCATTTTCTAATTTTAAACTGCTGACCCTAATCAACTGAGCGAGGAGAGGTAGTGGTTTGGGATGGAGCCCGACCCTGCAAAGGCTGTTAGGATCGCCTCCAAAAAGCACTTGCTATTTAATTGGAGCGTTCGCACCTGCTAAATAGCTGTTGTTTCAAGTGACATGTTGAGAAAGAGATCAACTGTTTTGGGGGTTTCCAAAGAAGAGAAAAATTCCTGCACTGCTCAGGCAATGTTGCAGTTTCATCTAATGGGAAGTCGGAGTTTCGTGTAGTCTTCAGGGGAAAGAATATTCACCATCCTTCAGCAGGCTTTTTTTTTTTTTTGCAAACCTTTGCAAAAAGGGGAGGAAGGAGGGAAGAAGGGAGGAGGCCCAGGAAGGTGGGTGTGACGAGTGAGAGGAGGGAGGCGACCTTTTTTATGAGCTTTCCTGTCTCTTAAATTTTCACTTTCAGAGGTTTTCCTCCTATCCATTTCTATTTTATCTACTTCTTTTTCTGTAAGGTTGGACAGAAATGCTTGTTGCTGAAACAGAATAGTAGTTTTTCATCTCTTTTCATAGTAGTCAATGAAGGGGGCTTCTCCCCACATCTCTAAGCTGTTCAATACAATTGCCTAATATACCGCCTAGAATATATGGAAGTTTTTTACATTTCTCTTTTAGCCATTTTCACATAGTGCTCTTACTATTAAAAGAACAGTTGTCTGACCTTTTTTCCAGGAGGTTAATAAAGAATGCACAGCCTTGTGAGCTTGATTCAATTTCTTTTATATGAACAGGCTGCGTAAGTGACCATTACCGTATTTGTCTGGTTCTCAGCGCTTCATTTTGCAGTTACCAGCATTTTGTACAAATGACCACATGTGTTATGCATTTGGTCACATCAGGTGAGAAAAAGCAAAATAGATTTTCCTGAGCCTTTAATCAAATTTCCACACAATGGACTCTCTAATGGGGACTTGAAATATATCTGGTCATATATTATTTAACTGTACTGTATTTTGTGTTTTAAGATTTTCTACCACACATTCCATTTTAATAAATGCATGAGCAGAGGCAGTGTTTGGGCTCTATATCTTAGAAATTCTACACTTTCAACAGATTTTTCAGACTTCAAAGAATTTAATATTAGTATCATAAAAGGCCTTTTGAAGAATAATATGGGGACATAAGAAAAATGAGTGTCTAAATGTGCCCTCCCATTTCGTAAGTGTTTTATTGCTTTAATTTCCTGTCTTAGTAAAGTAACACGCGGCATAATAGAAGATATATTGTTACAGAGTTTGCAATTTATTAGAAGTCTTGAGCTGGTTGAAGACTTTATATGAAGTGAAAAAGAAAACCTCCATTTAGCTGAAAAATGGAGATGAACCACAGTATCAATGTTGCAGCAGCTTTAAATGGAGTCCTATCGGGGACTGATAAGTTGTCTCTATGTGCCCTGGGTGTTTACATCAAATAAATCCATGGGCACGAGCCTCATTCTGTGCTAGCTGTGTGTCATTAGGTGCCTAGAAACCTAATGTTATTTCATTTGTGAGGCGTGGATAAGATGACTGTTGCTATTTGGATTCCATAGCACAAAGGTGCTATTAAAGTAGAAATGACCCATAACACACATTTTCATTCATTTATTACATTTTTTTGCATGCGTGACTGAATTTTAATCCTGTGCTTTGTCAACCCAGTACAGTTATATTAAGCTTTTTAACCCAGTTTCATGTACCTCACTTCGCTGTCTTTTACACACTGGCATCAAAGCATCAAAAAGGAGGCATTTATCCTGCCAAAGAACAGAGAGACGATTCATTTCTGCATCTAAAACCGTGGAAGTGAGCAGTGTGACACTGACTAACCTGTAAAAATATGTCGTAAATTTACCGCATAAATAACTCCTGGAGAGGCGAAAGCTGGGTGTTCAGCAGACTTTGCTTTGTTTTGTTTGGGGGGTGGTGGGAGTTAGTATTCTGTAGGGACTCGGATATGCAGGCATCAAGGAGCACTCCTGAAATGGAAGTTACATGTTTATCAGGGCAGAGCAAGAAGTACAAGAATCAGAGGGGCTTCTTAATCCCACCGCTGCTCTCCCACCCAAAGATGGCAAAACATCTGTTCCTAACAGAGTGTTGGATTTTCCACAAACAACATAAGATGGGATATATAGCCGTATGGATAGCCCACCGGAAAAGACCACAGAACCACTGATCTTGTGTTTTGGTTAATAACAAAAAATCTTAGCTAATTTTGCTGGTTTCATGAGTCAGAGTTAACCTTTAATGCCATCAATTCAATTTTCTATTCTGTTTTGGACGCATCCTAAACAATGTGTGTTGTCATGTTAATAGTCTAGATGGGTTGATTGATGGAATTTTTATGTGCAGAAGATTTGATGAGATTTAAATGAGTCCATGTCTGAAATCCTAACCCATGAGGAAGCAAAATGGCTAGACGACTTGTAGTGTGAACATATAACACAAGACAACAGACATTTCTGGTTTCCTCTGTTATCTATGTTCATCTTTGAAAGAATAATGATTTCCAAGCTTTATTGCTAACTGAAGCACAAAAGATTTCCTCTGGGCTTGCCACAGACAATCCTCAGGCACATTAGCCAAGTCAACTAGAGTTAGTTCAAAGTGAATTACTTCATTTTAATCGTGGTGACTTGACCAGCTCAGTCAATATGCTGTAAAGGGATATTGCTTTTATTTCCACCTCCTCTTTTCTTTGTTTTTTTCAATTCTCCTCTTTAAATGATACTCATTTTATTTTCAGGCATATTTTTGAGACTGTTCAAGATTTATGGGTTTGCCAGTACTTCAAGATGATTTACCTTGTTTTACAATATCTGAAGTTTTGTTTGCTAACCCTTTTTCTTCTTAATCCTTGGCTAAAATCTGTTGATATTTTTTAACAAATGAATAAGTCCTTAGTAAGAGGCATTGCCAGTTATAGTTATAATGTGCAACTTTAAAAATAAATAAAATGCTGCACCGAGGATTACTAGAGACTAAATATTTACTTCAAGCTCTTTCATTCACAAATAGGAAGTTGGGGTATAGAGGGTGCAACCGTATGTGTGTATAATCATTAAATTCACTGATTAGAAGACATTTTTTGTCCTTTTGAATTCCCTGTGAAGTCTACAGTATATCATTCTGGAAATCTCTTAGGTAGTGTGGCATTGTGCTAAAAGGCACCATATACATTACATCTATTTTTTCCTTCCTTTATTATTTTCTCATTTACTTAGTTCTTGTTGTGGAGGTTAATGATAAATGTGGCTGTTTTACTTTGGAAAAAAACAAAAAAACATTTTCTTTCTGACACTTCCCAGGGATGGTGTGTGGTATTTTACATTCTTTCTGTACTGAGTGGCCATCGGTTCCTAAACTTCCAGCCTTCGAAGCATCAGTGGTACCCTGTATCTTTGTTTCATTCATAATTTCTGAGTCTGAGGACCCCTCTTGGCCCAGCACACGAAAGCAGTATAATTACTTTCTTTTCTTGGTTGGCATAGGTCATGGAACTAGTGTTAATAATAATTGTTCCCTCTGGACTTCTCTGTATTTATATATCTCTGTTTCAATAGCCATTGGGATCATAGAGGTATATTTTATCTTCATTTCAGTCCTCTTGGTATTGTTTTAGCCCAGGGGGAAAATCAAATGAGGATCAGAACATGGTAAACTCACACAACTCTGAGGTCATTAACACCTAATTAGAAACAGCTCAGAGATCAAAATGATTCTTTGGTTAAAATGTGAGAGAGGAAAGAGATCAGACAATATTTAACTTCTTCTGCACCAATGTGGTCTTTGTCACCAATGGCCAGACTGTACCTCATTATGTTTCAGGGTTTTTAAATTTTACTATTATTTGTTTTAGTTTATTTTTTGGCCACCATGTGACATGTAGGATCCTAGTTCCCTGACCAGGGATTGAACCCATGTCCCTTGCATTTGATGCACTTAACCACTGGACTTAACCACTTTGAAGCTTAACCACTGGATTACCAGGAAAATCCTTACACCTCATTATGTTTTTTCCCAAACTTAAAGAAGGCATGTTTGTGTATGCATTTTCTTTTTTACTCTTTCTTTGATAGAGTAGGTAGCCTGTTGAAATACTGGGTAGCAAAAAAAAGAAGACTTTGCTCTAGGTCCTAAAATGCTAATTGATTTTATTAAGAGAAAGACATAGTATCACTTCATTTTAAGTCTTGTTCAGTAGCTAAGTTGTGCCTGACTCTTTGTGACCTCTGAACTGTAGCACGCCCAGCTTCCCCATCCTTTACCATCTCCCTGAGTTTGCTCAGACTCATGTCCATTGTGTTGATGATGCCATCCAGCCATCTCATCCTCTGTCACCCCCTTCTCCTCCTGCCCTCAGTATTTCCCAGCATCATAGAGTCTTTTCTAGTGAGTCGACTCTTTGCATTAGATGGCCAAAGTATTGGAGCTTCAACTTCAGGATCAGTCCTTCCAGTGGATATTCAAGGTTGATTTCCTTTAGAATTGACTGGTTTGATCCCCTTTCAGTGCAGGGGACTCAGGAGTCTTCTCCAGCACCACAATTAGATGAACTGTTTTTAAATAGTGTGTGATGAGAAACACAACACTTAGTTGAATAAAAGAGACACAACTCAGCAAAACACTCATTTGCAGGACATTTAATTATACTTGGTCAAGATCCCTGGTGGCTCACCGGTTAAAGCATCTGCCTGCAATGCGGGAGACACAGGTTTGATCCCTGGGTTGGGAAGATCCCCTGGAAAAGCAAATGGCAACCCACTCTAGTGTTCTTTCCTGGAGAATCCCATGGATGGAGGAGCCTGGTAGGCTACAGTCCACGGGGTCGCAAAGAGTCGGACACGACTGAGTGACTTCACTTATTTCTAAGATCAAGAAAATATTTATATTTAAAAATCAGACAGCCATCTATTTCTTTTAAATTTTAAGAGATCTTAGGTTTTGCCACACAGCAGCTTTCAAGAGTTTGTGAGGGTTTACTTTCCTAGAGGTATAGTTATTCCAGTTTTCATCATGCTGTTTGATAGTTTGAATAATACTGAAAGAAATCATGTGTGTGTGCCAGAAGGTCTATGTCGTCTTTTGTTTGCCTAAGAAGGATCAATAGAGAGAAGAGAGGCATTAAATGTGGAAAATACTCTTGGCTCCAGCCCAGGTGACACCCAGAGTTGGGACTTCTTCCTCTTCTTTTTCCCAGATTTGCATCTCAGCATTTTAAATTTTCAGGCTTCCCATCTGGTGCCAATGGTAAAGAATCTGCCTACCAGTGCAGGAGATGCAAGAGTTGTGGGTTCAAGCCCTGGGTCAGGAAGATCCCCTGGAGAAGGAAACGGCAACCCACTCCAGTATTCTTGCCTGGAAAATCCCATGGACAGAGGAGCCTGGCGGGCTACAGTCCATAAAGTGGCACACAGTTGGGCATGACTGAGCACACACACACATTTGTAAGTTTCCATGCTGGGCCTTCTGCCAAAGGATTCCCTCACCTGGAGCTGAACCCACACTAGCAAAGGCCTGGGAGGAGCCCAGAGTCATTGACTGGGGCAATCTGGAAGGGCTGAGGGATGCCTGGCAAGTCAGTCACAGGGCCTTCTGGCAAGCTCTTACTAAACGCCTACAGTCTTTTTTTTCTTTTTTTTTTTTTACTGGAGTATCATTGCTTTACAATTTTGTGTTAGTTTCGGCTGTACAATGAAGTGAATCTGTATACATATAACCCCCTCCCTCGGGGACCTCCCTCCCACCCATCTGGGTCACCATAGAACATAGAGTTGAGTTCTCTGTTCTATACACCAGCTTCCCACTAGTTGCCTGTTTTACACTGGGCTTCCCAGCTGGCCCTAGTGGTAAAGAACTCTCCTGCCAATGTCAGGAGTCACACACCCTGGGGTTTTGCAACCAACTGAACGAAGAAGCACATGGGAGATTCCAGCTGTGTTCTGCTGGACAGTGGAGATTTGCAAAAATGTAGAATAATGGCACTCTTCTCATAATAGCTTCAGTTTGGAAAATATAGCTATGGTTATTTTCATTTCTTCCATTATTCATTTTGTTATAAAAGGCTACATATTTCTTATGAAATAGCAAACCAGAAAATAATAAATATAACCAGAACACAAGTATAAATGTAAACTCATCTATGCAGTATCTATATCCCTCTCTGATGGCAAATCTGGCCTTGAGTGATGTGGATTAACTTTTTCTTCTTAATTTTTACAATATGGTGTTGGTTTCTGCCATACAAATGCATGCTATTTTTGTTAACATATAATAGGTTTAATTTTTGTTGTTCTAGATTATTTCCTAAACACATATATTTTTTAGCTTCTCATTTTATATCTCCAACATAAATATTGATAAATCTAATCCCCTAAACAAAAAGCTCTTGGGAGTCTTTAATCTTTTTTTTTAAATGAGAGAGTTTTTAAACCAAAAAATTGACAAACCACTGATAGGAACTAATACTAATATCACTATCGACCTCTTCTGCTGCTGCTGCTGCTAATCGACCTCTACCATCCTCAATATATTGTGTTTTATCACGCAAACCTGCAGGCATCTAGTGAAAAAAAAAAAAACAAAACCTTTTTTTTTCAGCAGACACACATGAAAAATTATTTTTCTCAATCAGCAGACAGACACAACCACCACATTTATTTACAGTGCTGTCTGCAGGACTCTACTTCCAGAAATTCTGATTCCAAAAGTTTGGGTGATTTCCAAGAATCTAGATGTTTCACCTCTAAGTAGTTCTGAGATGTTACCACATTTTTTAAGGTCAGTATTGCCTGAGGAACTCCTTTTTCATCTCCTCAAATGTAAAGCAATCTCTATGTTCAGGTTTTCCCCTCTCAGCATGGACTTCTCTCCTCTCTCAGTGAAGGTCAGCAGGACCTGTGGTTTTCTTGGCAGAAAGATGCAGTTAAGATGATCCACAGGTGTCTCACAGACCTCTGTGTGTGGTTTGTAACTTCAAGGATCGAAAAGACTGTGTATTGGTTTTCCAGGTCTCTGCGTAGCTCAGCAGTAATTAACTTTAGGGCTTCCCCAGTGTGGCTCAGATGGTAGAGAATCTGTCTGCAATGTGCGAGGCCCAGGTTCAATCCCTGGGCCAGGAAGATCCCCTGGAGGAGGAAATGGCAACCCACTCCCATATTCTTGTCTGTGAAATTCCAAGGACAGAGGAGCCTGGCAGGCTACAGCCCATGGGGTCACAAAGAGTTAAACGTGACTGACAATTTTCACTTTCACATCAGTCAATTTTGGGGGCATAAGTTGTCCCTTTGGCTGTAGTTTTTTAGGGGTAAACTATGAGATGATGGAAGTGAAGGAGAAGCTATGGGGAAAGGGCAGCGTGTGAATGAAGGGTGAGGGAAAGATGAGTATGGATGCCACTAGCTTGCAGATAAGATAGAGCTGAATCGCTTCCTGCCCTTCCCCCCCTTAGGCTTTTGACTCTCTTTTGGAGATGGAAGGCCAGAGGAAGAGGACATAGAATCCAAAGCGCAGTGTTGAATTTTAGGTCTCCAGGTTTGCCATCATTTGTGGAAATTTCTCTGTCTTCTTTAAATCATTTCTCTATGATCAGAGAGGTTCACCTGTGATCAAGATTTACTTGAGCTGGGATGTGAGAGTTGATGCCTTCAAATCTGTTTGGGGGTTTGGGATGGACACACACACTGGTGTATTTAAAATGGATAACCAGCAAGGACCTCCTGGATGGCTCAATGAAGTCTGCTCAGAGTTATGTGTCAGCTTGGATGGGAGCGGGGCTTGGGGGAGAATGGATCCATGTATATGGATGGGTGAGTCCCTTCACTGTTCACCAGAAACTACCCCAACATTGTTAATTGGCTCTACCCCAATACAAACTAAAAAGTTAAAAAAAAAATCTGTTCTCTATTCTAATTTTCAACATAGCAGTTCTCTGCTATTCTCTCATTTGTGACTGCTTATGAAAGATCCTCCAGAGAAAGGCACACTAACCCACAGATAAAATTTTCAAAAAGAATCCTAACTATAACTCAATATCTTTCAAAAGAGAACTGTCATGAAGCTCATGATCACTTAATGAATTCCCTAAACCCTTCTTCAGCCTCCATATACCACCCCCCACCTTCACTCACTAAAATTTCCTCTATGTCAATCCTTGGGTTATAACCATGCACCCTTGGAAGTATTACCATTTTTATTAAGTATTTCCATGATTCCATTTAGAAGGCAAATGAATTATTTCAGAGGAAAGCAAAACAGAATGGGCACATCAAACATCCAATATGAGTAACTGAAAGCAGCTCAAAACACATTTTAAGGGCTTTATGTACCAGCCATGCTCCCACTAAGGCTTAGAGAATTCTCCCCCCTACTTTAAAATATAGTATTAATTCCGTGAGGTCAGAGGGTAACTCATGGGCAAAATATGTTAGTTGATTGTGTTCCTAATGTCTGTGGCAATGAGAAAGGCATAATGTGAAACCTTTGAGAAATCTGCCTGTGGAGAAGATATTTTACCATCTTCTAGGGACTAATGCATCTAACTTTGAGAAAGTCATTTTATTACTCACATAAAGAAGCAGGTTTGAGAAAACTGAGGCAGAGAAATTTTAAGTAGTTTTTTTAATAAACAGGGTAAGTAAGAGTCCTATTTTCTGTGTTAGTTTCATGGTGATTAGAGCAGATCTTCTTGTTTTGGCTGAGGGACAGTAAGAGAGAGTGTGAGGACTTGTTTTTCCCTTTTCCTTTAGGAAATTAATGTAAATAACAATGTGGGTAAGAAATACCCACAGTAATAATAATTTTCCAACTTGGCTTAACCTATTAGGTAAGTCTTACTATGATGTGAATTTATATGAAAATGCATACATATATGTGCTTAACATGAAATCAATATTTTCCATATGCTTTGCAGCCAAAGGTGCAAAGCTCTATACAGTCAGCAAAAACAAAACTGGGAGCTGACTGTGGCTCAGATCATGAACTCCTTATTGCCAAATTCAGACTTAAACTGAAGAAAGTAGGGAAAACCACTAGACCATTCAGGTATGACCTCAGTCAAATCCCTTATGACTATACAATGCAAGTGAGAAATAGATTTAAGGGACTAGATCTGATAGACAGAGAACCTGATGAACTATGGGTGGAGGTTCGTGACATTGTACAAGAGACAGGGATCAAGACCATCCCCATGGAAAAGAAATGCAGAAAGGCAAAATGGTTGTCTGAGGAGGCCTTACAAATAGCTGTGAAAGGAAGAGAAGCGAAAAGCAAAGGAGAAAAGGAAAGATATTCCCATTTGAATGCAGAGTTCCAAAGAATAGCAAGGAGAGATGAGAAAGCCTTCCTCAGCGATCAATGCAAAGGAATAGAGTGGTCATGTATGGATGTGAGAGTTGGACTGTGAAGAAAGCTGAGCGCCAAAAAATTGATGCTTTTGAACTGTGGTGTTGGAGAAGACTCTTGAGAGTCCCTTGGACTGCAAGGAGAGCCAACCAGTCCGTCCTAAAGGAGATCAGTCCTGGGTGTTGATTGGAAGGACTGATGCTGAATCTGAAACTCCAATACTTTGGCCACCTGATGCGAAGAACTGACTCATTGGAAAAGACCCTGATGTTGGGAGGGATTGGGGGCAGGAGGAGAAGGGGACAACAGAGGATGAGATGGCTTGATGGCATCATCGACTCGATGGGCATGAGTTTGAGTAAACACTGGGAGTTGGTGATGGACAGGGAGTCCTGGCACGCTGTGATTCATGGGGTCGCAAAGAGTCGGACACCACTGAGCGAATAAACTGAACTGAACTGAACTGATTATTTCTCAAACCTGGCAAAGTGATGACTCTCCTGTTCTGCAAACAAAGATGTGCTTCTTTCATTTCTTCTATATTCCCATCACCCCACTACCTATGCACCATCATCACACACACTAATACACTCATCTTCACACAATTTTGCAAATAAATATTGCAAACTGATTGACAGGTAGATGATGGATGGTAAGGTGGAATTTAGATTTAAGAAATCCATAAACAAATGTGTATTCAGCACTTACACTGAGGATTCCTCTAGGAACTGGGAGTTCTATAGGGAAAGGAAGTGGTAGTAAGTAACAAATATTTTTAAGTTTATTTTAATTTTAATCTGTGTTATGAAACAAATAAGCCTCCCTGGTAGTTCAGATGTAAAGAGTCTGCCTACAGTGCAGGAGACCTAGGTTCAATCCCTGAGTTGGGAAGATCCCCTGGAGAAGGGAATGACTACCCACTCCAGTATTCTTGCCTGGAGGATTCCATGGACAGGAGAGCCTGGCAGGCTACAGTCCACGGGGTCACAAAGAATCGACAGGACTGAGTGACTAAGATTTCACTTCTTGAAGCAAATATATAGGGTAATGTGATAGAAGTGACTAGGGTGGGGCAGGAAATTTTTCTAGCTCACGTCTGAAGTGGTGGCAGTTGAGCAGAGACGGGACCATTGAGGATGGGTTGGGGAGGCTCTCCTGCAGTAGGAACAACAGGTATAAAGGACCAAAGTGAGAAAGATCTGCGGCTGGAAGGCAGACACAGTCAGAGCTGTCAGAGACACAGGGCGTGGACAGTGTCAGCCATGGGTATGAGTCGGTGATCCATTCTTTTTTTTTTTTAATTGAAGGATAATTGCTTTACAGACTTGTTTTCTGTCAAACCTCAACATGAATCAACCATAGGCATACATATATCCCCCACCTTTTGAACCTCCCTCCCATCTCCCTCCCCACCTCACCCCTCTAGGTTGACACAGAGCCCCTGTTTGAGTTTCCTGAGCCATACAGCAAATTCCTGTTGGCTATCTATTTTACACGGCACTGTAAGTTTCCATGTTACTCTTTCCATACATCTCACCCTCTCCTCCCCTCTCCCCATGTCCATAAGTCTCTTCTCTATGTCTGTTTCTCCATTGCTTCCCTGTAAATGAATTCTTCAGTACCGTTTTTCTAGATTCCATATTCATGTGTTAGAATACAATATTTATCTTTCTCTCTCTGACTTACTTCACTCTGTATAGTAGGTTCTAGGTTCATCCACCTCATCAGAACTGACTCAAGTGTTTTCCTTTCTATGGCTGAGTAATAGTCCATTCTGTATATGTACCAAAGTTTCTGTATGCATTCATCTGTCTATTGACATCTAGGTTACTTCCATGTTCTAGCAATTGTAAATAGTGCTGCAATGAACAATGAGATGCATGTGTCTTTTGCAGTCTTGGTTTCCTCAGCATATATGCCTAGGAGTGGGATTTCTGGGTCATATGGTGGTTTTATTCCTAGTATTTTCTTTAAGGAATCTCCATACCATCTTCCGGAGAAGGCAATGGCACCCCACTCCAGTACTCTTGCCTGGAAAATCCCATGGACGGAGGAGCCTGGTAGGCTACAGTCCATGGGGTCGCTAAGAGTCAGACATGACTGAGCGACTTCACTTTCACTTTTCACTTTCATGCATTGGAGAAGGAAATGGCAACCCACTCCAGTGTTCTTGCCTGGAGGATCCCAGGGATGGGGAAGCCTGGTGGGCTGCCATCTATGGGGTCACGCAGAGTCAGACACGACTGAAACGACTTAGCAGCAGCATAACATCTTCCATAGTGGCTGTATCAATTTACATTCCGACCAACAGTCATTCTTTTACACTAGGAAAGCTTTGGAAGAGTTAAGCTGGGAGAGACATGATTGTCAATGAGCTAGTGAATAAGGATTAAAAATATGGAATAACAGTTGCAATTATACCAAATACTCTAAAGAAGCACCTCTCTGGATACTCTGAAGCTTATCTGTGGGCCTGTGGATTCATCAAGAGTAAAACAGATACTGTACAAACTTCCATTAGTAAGCCCAGTATCACTATTGAAAAGGATTCCTGCAAAAACATATACAGCAACCAATGATCACTCACTTGGTGGACTGTGAAAGTGAAGATTCTGTGGTTCTAGAAACAGTGGCAGTGGCCACATACTGAAGGGCAGGCTTAACAAGTGCACAGTGTGATTGAACCCGAAATCCTGTATCAGAGTTTCCAGTGTCCCTACCCATCCACAGCATAATCACCATCCACGGTGTCATCCTCAAAAATGACGTTCAACCATACAGAGCTTGCAGTTGCTGGCTTGGGTTTTGATGTTTACTTGCCCTGAGTGCAGCAGGCTTCTCCTCTGAGAAATCTATGCTTGTCACAGCCCTCGGCTGTTATGAGTTCTTGCGGGTGGTGCAGGGTGAGTTGGGAGCCAGTTTCTCGACATCGATGACTTGACTTACTCCTATTTCGTTCCTGTCATGGATCTTTGGCTGACTCGTACACCTAGCAAACAATTAGCAGTGTTGGCTCAGAGCACTTCATTTGGGTAAAGCTGCAAAAACTGGCCCAGACCGAGAGAACTTGGTGGAGATGGAGCTTATCAGTAGGTACAACGACCCATTGTTTGGCTGCAGCAGGATGTTAGGGGGTGTTAGCCTATCAGCTGCTGACCAGTGGGTGATTTAAGTCCCTGGCAGTATCATTTTTAACTTCTACAAGTTGCTGATATCTGCAGCTGCTGTGTTCTGGTAGGAATCTATTTTTGGTTAAAGATTTTGGAGGCAATAGTAGTTTTGAAATGCCTGAGGCTTCTAAACCAATTTGGGAAATTCAGGGGATTTGAATTGAATAAAGTTCTATAGATAGAACTCATCCTACAAATATTTTTATTGCAAAGGGAACACCTAAAACCTATTTCTCTTGGAGTTTTCTTTTCTGGAGCATGGAACAAGTTATTCATTGGTCTGACTAGTGTTTGCAGAAACAGTTTTTACATAGAGGGTCTCTGCAATAAGAAATTGGTAGGAGTTTGGGGTTGGATCAGGTTTGCACTTCAATGTTTTGTTTCTGAAAGATATGGGAAAGGACAGGAGGATCGATACCATTTATGGATAGCAGCTCAACAAAGAGAGTCACACTAGAGAATTCAAAGCAAAACACAACTACTTATTATGATGGATATTTTCAATCTGTCCCTTGGATCCACTTTCCACTTTTCTATACCCTACTTGGTGTCCCGGAAGGCTGACATTTACGGACTCCATCAGTAGTCTCCCTTGATCTCTGGCTTCCAGGTGTTGCTCTGAAGTCATGTGCTACTACTATTGTGACCATGTGGACGATAGCACACCAGGCTGCCCTCTTCTACACTCTCTCCTGGAGTTTGCCCAAGTTCGTGTCCATTGAGTCAGTGATACCATGCAACCAGCTCATCGTCTGCTGCCCTCTTCTCCTTTTGCCTTCAATCTTTCCCAGCATCAGAGTCTTTTCCAATGGGTTGGCTCTTCGCATGAAGTGGCCAAAGTATTAGAGCTTTAGCTTCAGCATCAGTCCTTCCAAAGATTATTCAAGGTTGATTTCCTTTAGGATTGACTGGCTTCTACTTGGGTTTGGCCAATAGGAAACCAGCAAAAGATCAGAGGGAAGCGGGAGAGTGGGGCTTGTATATTTCTTCCCCAGGCCCTCCCAGGTGGGCTGGGGGGTGGCCCTGTCCATCTGCTAAGGCCACTGTGCCCTCTGGATGATCTGGTCTATACTGTGGTCACTTACTTCCTCTAGGTGTCAACTTAGACACCAGGTTTTAGTCCCGGGGATGGTTCCTCTTAGCCTAGCTCATAGACTGACAAATAGACCTTTTACAACCTCTTCTATTCCTCTGTGTCATCTATTTGTATTTCTTATTTCTATAAGAAATTCTGACCAAAATAATCTTTGGGTAATTTTTACAAAAGAAAACAGTTATAGTCAGGGCCTCAAAACTATAGTCAGGGCCTCATTTTAAACAAATCATTGTGCACATCAACCTCAAATTGCATTCCAAACACAGTTGGTAGACTGCTAGCATCCTTTGGAAATGGAGAGGTGTGTCAGTCTGGGACACACCCACCTTGGAGGCTGCTGACACGATCGGTCATGCTGCTCATTCGAAATCACTGTCGACAGCCACATTCCTTGTGTCTCTCAGGAAATAAAGTCTTAGGACTTTGACATCCTAAACCAATAGTTTCTTATCTATTTGTGTTTTACTAGTTTCCACCGCCTTTTAGGAACCTGAATCAAGGTTTTAGCTTGACATATAACACATTGTAATTTTTATTGTTTAAAATAGGTGGAAAGGGGCTCTTAATATTTTCATGCAGAAAATTAGTTTTCCAGAAATA
The DNA here is from genome assembly GCF_023699985.2 of Odocoileus virginianus. Lineage (NCBI taxonomy): Eukaryota > Metazoa > Chordata > Mammalia > Artiodactyla > Cervidae > Odocoileus > Odocoileus virginianus. The sequence goes on along the minus strand of NC_069705.1, from coordinate 31,041,821 downwards.
GACCCCTGATATCAAACAGACAATGCCTACATGAAGAGGAAAGCAACAGTTGACAGCATCTAGAGGTTAATTTCATTATTTAAATAGGAATAATAATTTATTATAACTCAGAAAATTGTGAGGATTAACAATAAGTAATGTGTGCCTAAGACACATATATTTCACAAAATGTTAGTTGTTGCTATTGCCATCCTAATCATATATGAAAATATTATATATTTATGTTATTATATAATAATATATAAAATATATAATAATATATAATATTTATTATAATATATGATAAACATTATATATTTATATTATTTTTTATTTTATATTAATAATACCACATGTGGGAAGGCAGAACATATTTGAGGGTGCCTTAGTAACTTATGGATGGGTGTGGTACATGCACAGTAAATAGAATTCAACTATCCTCTTGACTTCTGATGTTAGTTAACTCTTTTGGCATTGACTAGCCTTCAACTTGGAGAAGGCGATGGCACCCACTCCAGTCCTCTTGCCTGGAAAATCCCATGGATGGAGGAGCCTGGTGGGCTGCAGACCATGGGGTTGCTACGAGTTGGACATGACCGAGTGACTTCACTTTCACTGTTCACTTTCATGCATTGGAGAAGGAAATGGCAACGCACTCCAGTGTTCTTGCCTGGAGAATCCCAGGGACGGGGGTGCCTGGTGGGCTGCTGTCTATGGGGTCACACAGAGTCGGACACGACTGAAGTGACTTAGCAGCAGCAGCAGCAGCAACCTTCAACTAGATTTTATTTCTGTGTCTGAATATTGAGGCTGTGGAGGAAACCAGAGACAAGGGAAAAAGTGAGCCCAGTTTACAATAATCAAAGAAGTTAAATTGCTATGGTAGTTATGGATCTGTGGCCTAAACTTAATGTAGATGAAATGATTCAAATGTCTTTTAGTTCAGTGACTTTCTCCATAATCAGAAACCACCATTTCAAGTAAATGTGCACCCTTTAAATGCATATTAGATAAATGAACAATTTTTTTTATGCCTTACCATACTGTTTAGGTGGGAGAGTAAGATCAAGGTCCAGGAGAATACTAATGAATACGTTCTTCAGGACTGTCTTTATTTTTCAGTTTTGTTACATCAAAGAGCAGTTTGACAAGTTAACACTGATTTTTTTCCTCTGTAGTTTAATGCTACAACACAGAGAACAATAACATATCAATTAACTTTAATTACCCTCTGGCTCGCTCCTCAGATACCTCCCACTGTAAGCAGTGTGTTTTTATGAATAGCCTCCTGACAATGAGAACCTCTCAAGGTCTATAACTCATGCTACAATTTCTGTCCAGAGTCTCACTAAAAAAAAAATCATTTAATATATTCTGTGTGTTGTCTTGTTTCTCCAATATTCTCAAAAGTCAGAATCATATTATTTATAACCAGATATTAAAAATAGACTCACAGAGTCAAGAATAGAATTGATCCAACAACAGTAAAATAAAGTCTCACTGTCCAAGCAAGGACTCAAATGTTCCACCAACTCCTAAATTTGCAGTAAACTAAAGAGTCAGTGGGAGAAGTGTCTATGGGTCATGGTTATAAAGCTTAGGCAGCTGTGAAGCTGACCTGAAAACCAAGTGGGTTCTCCTTGCTGTGTGACATTTCAGGTCAAATATGTGATACCTTCTAAATTAATTTAGCCAGCAAGCACAGACGTTAATTCACAGTAAAAATCTAAACAACACTGCAATTAGCTAGATTAAAAGAATCACATATTGGGAATAACATCCTCTCTGATGTGAACTTTGATCAGTGTCAGACCTGAATTAATTGTCTCTCCATTTCTGCCTCCAATGGGCTTTTTCAAGATGGCAGTTTCTTCATGTTAGCCCTTCCAGAGATGCCCATGTGGTCAAGTGGCTACAAAGAGCCTAGCTGTGAGGTGGTGGCCAGCAGGGAGACCATCCCTACATGCGAACAATTCTCTTACTTCCCACCTCATTTCTCTCACCCTCACTCTTACTGCTCTCCGGTTCCACTTGTCAAACAAAGCATTAGCAATCAGTCACTCAATAAAATATCAAGACTCAAACGTGTTGCTTGAATCCTTCTATTTATAATAAATACTACAGAGTATATGGCCTTTGTGTGATATGAGAGGAGGTGTTTCCTTTAAATACAGAACAGACTCTGCGAAAATGCTCATATAAGCTAGGTTGGCCTTTTGGGCTCCCCCTTCCTCACTCCCATTCTCTAAAACTTTCACATTTTTGTTGAGTCCCTGCCTTTTAGGTGACTTGTGACCTCATTCCATCTCTAACTCACTCAGAACTAGTCCATAACTTATCACACCTTAATAATTTAAATAATTTTCTGAAAATTAGTATCTCAACATGTTACCCCTTCCAAGAGCATTGCATTTCTTAAAAAGAACTTATAGAAAAGACAATGATAAAACCTAATGAATTTGTTTCTAATAGTAAAACACAGGCACTGTGGTACAAAAGTCGTTGGGAGCATGTTAGAATGAAAATAAAACTGTTTTGATTCCACTCAAACCAGGTTAAAGAAAAACCTAGGCTCTGGACTCTACCAGATTTGGGTATGAATATCAGTTTTAGTCCTATAAGCTGTGTGACATTATATCAGTTTCCTAACTTCTCTATACCGCAGTGGTAAGATGGGGAACGTAATACCTTCTTCAGGTTCACTATGAGTTTTTTCTATTATGACATATAAAGCTCTTGCATACGTGCTAAGCCACTTCAGTCATGTCAGACTGTGTGACCCCATGGACTGTAGCCCACCAGGCTCCTCTGTCCATGGGATTCTCCAGGTAAGAATATTGGAGTGGATTGCCATTTCCTCCTCCAGGGGATCTTTCTGGCCCAGGGATTGAACCCACGTCTCTTATGTCTCTGACATCAGCAGGTGGGTTCTTTACCACTAGTGCCACCTGGGAAGTCCCTAGCAGCCGCATAAAAGTTGTGTTTATACCTTGGAAAGGTCTCATGGAACAGTGGAAGCACATCTCTGATTGCAGGAGGTTCAGAAGTTAAAGCAGCAAGGACAAGGGTTAGGCTAACTTTTAGTCTATATGAAGACCAGGTATTTATCCGTTTTTCTGTTTGAGGAAACCATTATCAATTTCTAAAATAGGCAGTGGTTCACAGGGCCCATCAGGGTAATGACTTCTGAAACTCAGTCTCTTCATTAAGACACCTGATGGGAAAATCATTCTTCCCAATCTGCACAAACACAGTTCAGAGTCACCATCTCTTCTGTTTAGGAGCTATTACAAATAGTACTCAGCGCCACGGGCTTGCTTACGCTTTGTAAACAGTTATTTGGTGTATTCCTTGGAGACTGAAATATGAAGTTACCAGCAAGAAGTTTTCACGTACAAGCAGCAATTTTGATGACTCCAGGATACAGAAAGTCTTCATTTAGATGTTAAGCAATTTTATGTTTGAGCTATAAAGTTACCTGAAAATGAAATGTGATGCGTGGAAAAATGTCTACAGTCAATATTTATACAATATTTTATAGGACATTCTGATGAAATACCTGTAATTCAGTGTTGTTCTTTTATTCATTTCAACAGAGGGTTTACTTGCTCCTTTTTGAGAATATGCATTCAAAGAGGAATGAATTTGCCTCTTAGATATTTTGAGCAAACTTTCTGGGGGGAGGAGCAACACTTTTAGCAAAGTAAATATCCACCATGTAACTAGCCTAGAACCTACTATGTAAGCATCTATATGGTAGGATGGGTGACTTTATGCCACAGTGATAACCTCCAACTCCCTGCTCCATTTCACCTCATATCAGCTGGAGACTGTGCTTGGCTTATCTTCACTACAGAATTCAGGCTGATGGAATAGCCACTGTCTAGCGCATGACCACTCACTGTGCTGCGTGAAAAGAGTGTGGCAATGTTGTCTAATCACACACAGGCTCTTAAGGCTTTCCCTCAAATTTCAACGGCCACACCATTGAAATAAGTCCCTTGGCCGCACCTAACTTTGAAGAAGCAGGGGAAGGATGTTTTACCATGTCCTAGAAGAGAGAGAACTGGAAAAATCGGAAAACAGCTTTGTGACTGTGACAGTACCTGACCTCTTCTCTTTTTTCATTCTGTGTGCTTTGTCTGTGAGCTCATTTTGTCTGATTTCTCAGACATTTAATACAACCAAGATCTTCATTAGCAAGGAAGTAAAGCATATAAAGTGATTCTGTGAAATGAGGAGGAATGTCCCATTCATGGTTCAAAGTTTTCAAGTCAGGGTTATATCAGATAATAATCAAGTGCCTTTATTATTGGAAAATAAACTACCCCAAAACTTGGGATTCCATGGTGGCTCAGATGGTAAAGAATCTGCCTGCAATGCAGGAGACCCGGGTTCGATCCCTGGTTGGAAAGATCCCTTGGAGAAGAGAATGGCAACCCACTCCAGTATTCTTGCCTGGAAAATCCATGGACAGAGGAGACTGATGGCCTACAGTCCATGGGGTCCCAAAAAGTCAGACATGACTAAGTGACTAAACAATGACAATGTGGGGAGTGAGGACCTTTTCTCTTGACTGTTTTCATGCGTCCTGCCATTCAGGGCACTGCTCCATCCCAGAAATGCTGTCTGCCTTCTTTGGCAGCATCTGCATAACTTGCCATTGGCCACTTCTGATTTGGTTTTCCTTCTATAAAGCTATTGTATTTATTTCCTGTTGTTAAACCACCTTGAATGTCTTATAAAAGCAGAGGGTGAATAAGATCCTCCATACCAATGAAGTGATTTGTGTCATCTATTTCAGGCATTTTTATCATGGGCGTTTATTTTCCAGTGTCTACATGAGCCACAGCAATGTGAAAGCCAAACTCAGCAGTTTTTCTTTGATTTCACATACTAGTGAAATAGGAAGGCAGAGCAGTCTTTGTAAATCTTTGCCAACTGGACTGATTCAATCTGATCACACCTGGATCAGCCATCACTGGCTAATGTTTAGTTGCTCATTTGTGTCTGACACTTTGCTACCCTTCAGACTATTGCCTGCCAGGCTGCTCCATCCTTGGGATTTTCCAGGAAAGAATACTGGAGTGGGTTGCCATTTCCTCCTCCAGATCTTCCCAACCCAGGGATCAAACCCTGGTCTGTGTCTCCTAGGTTGGCAGGCGGATTCTTTACCGCTGAGACACCTGGGAAACCCCTATCATTGGGTAAACTTAACCATTTCATGTGACTTTCTTTTTAGATGTGGAAGCCTCAGTTATCACATGTTGAATTAGCAACCAATCAATTAAGGGGCTTCCCTGGTGGCTCAGTTGGTAAAGAATCCACCTGCAATGCAGGAGACCCAGACTCGATCTCTGGGTTGGGAAGATCCCCTGGAGAAGGAAATGGCAACCCACCCCAGTATTCTTGCTTGGGGGATTCCATGGACAGAGGAGCCTGGTGGGTTACATGGGGGGGGGTCACAAGAGTCGGACACGACTTAGCAACTAAACCACCACCACCACAATTAATTAAGAGTTTTCCTTATTCACTTGGCAAGTATTGGGTAAAAATCCATTATGTGGCTGGGGGCCTCCTGGGCACTAGTATTGAGTGGTTGAGCTGAACAAAGAGCCCCTGTCCACCAAGCTTCCCCATCCGTTGGATGAGTAATCGGTGAAAATAAGTGTGTGGTGATGAATTATAAAATGTTCTCTGAACAAAACATAATGAGTGAAATGAGAGGTGTTAACAGGGACACCCCAGTAAGTTTATGAAATGGGCATCTGAGGGTGTTTTTCTGAGGAAACAACAGAAAAGCAGAGATCTGAAGAAGGATGAGGAGGGTGGAGCCAGGGAAAAAGAGGGAGAAGAGGGCAGTAGCCGGGGGGCAGCGGGCCTGAAGGTTCTGGGTTACAAAGCGGCACAGCACAGGCAGAGAACAGGACAAGGCCAGTGTGAATTAGGGCCCGGGGAGGGGCACTGATAGGAGCCGAGGACAGCAAGCTGGATGAGGGCCTTTCAGACAGGCTTTGGATTTTACCATAAGGCTTTATCCAGAAAACATTTAAATGAGAGACATATGCATTTAAAGATCACTTTAAGCGTTGTGCAAAAGCCAGACTGGCCCAGGGCAAGAATAAGACCAGCAGAACAAAGCTGTTGTCCAGAGTCCAGAGGAGGATGGTAGTGCCTGGCCCAGATAAATGACAGAATCTACAGAACTTTATGACAAAGTAAGTGTGGAGTGAGAGCCAGAGGTGGTGTCAAGATGACTCCACACAGAAAGAATGGGGAAATATCTGACTTTACTGGATAATTCAGAAGAACTAAGCAAGGAATGTTCTAAAGAGAGTGTAATTTCCTAATCTTCTAAGATAGTAAAAGATTTGTAAATTGGGGTGTCTTCACCCCAGTTAAGAGGGGCTTAATACACCGGGATGCCAAAGAAAATATTAGAGCTATTATTCATAGTATTTTACCAAAATAAAATAAGGTCTTCTAATAGTTGATATGGAGGTTGATAGTAATATGCTCTAAATACTAACAGGAATGTATGCTCACAGGTTTTTTTTTTTTTGCTTGTTTTTACTGATGGGATGCTGTGTTAATTTTCTATTATTGCTTAAAAAATTACTCAAACATAGCAGCTTAAAATAACATCTGTTCATAAGCTCACATTACTCTTAAGTTAGAACTCCAGGCCCGGATTAGGTGGGTTCTCTGATAAGGTTCTCGAAGGGCTGAAATCAAGAAATGGACCTGCTGTGTCCTCAGTCAGAGGGTTGACTCAGGATGGATTCACTCCCGAGTGTCCTCAGGCTGTTGGCAGAGCCCATGCCCTTGTGACCTCAGGCCTTTGCCCACCCGGCTGATGTCTGGAGCCCATTTTCAGCTCACAGAGGTTGAGCTCCAATCTTAACTGAAGTTTTCTCCTACATCCAGTCTCTTCCTTCAGGAAGAGCCCAGTTCTTTTTGAAGACTCACATGATTAGGTGTGGCCCACCCAGTGTAGTCTCTATTTTAATTTATTCAAATTCAACTAAATTGGCATCCTTAATCACATCTGCAGTTTTTTCACCATTGCTATATAATTTCATCTAATTGTTATATTCACATCCTGACCCAGTCCTGGGAATGGAATTTACACAGAATCAAGACACCAGGGAACAGGAATCTTGGTGTCCATTTCCAAATTCTACCTACCACACGTGTTATCAAAAAAGTGTAGCATTCAGTGTTCTCCCATATAAATGCTGTAACTTTTTTAGAGTTTACCATCTAATCTCTATGATCACATAGGAGTTGGGGAGAAAAGTGAAGTCTATAATAATTGAATACAAAAAAAAACCAGAGATTTCATAAAATAAATGAAACCACTCACTATTGCACAAATTCAGGTTGCCACACTTGCTTAATATAAGTCAGTATATTTTACATCATAAATATAGACTTGCATTCTACACCAATTGCCTGAAGCATCCAAATGATCTTTGAACATGTTAAGTAAAATATTTTTCAATACTCTGATTTATGTGTACAGAAATATAAGGGGATAGGATAAGACTTATATCACAATGGAAAATCAGAATCTTTCTTAAAATTATACATGGGTATCATAATTTTTGTTTCCTGAGTGGCTCAGACAGTAAAGAATCTGTCTACAATTCAGGAGGCCTGGGTTTGATCCCCTATTGGAAAGGTCCCCTGGAGAAGGGAATGGCGACCCACTCCAGTATTCTTGCCTGGAGAATCCCATGGCCAGAGGAGCCTGGTGGGCTACAGTCCATGGGATTGCAAAGGTCAGACACAACTGAGTGACTAACACACACCCACATATCATGATTTTTAATTGACTTTCTCAGTGACATCTAGGATCATGCCCATGTATAAATCATGCATGATCTCCTCTGTAACCAATATTTTTCTTGGGTCAAATAAAATCCTTGGGTTGCTGCCTTTTGGGGCTTGAACTCCCTCATCCTCTAATTGGTGTCTCCCTGAGGTCTCTCCCTTTAAAAAGAGGCAGTTCAGGTTCTGACTGCATCATGGCACAGTGGGCTGTCTTTGAGGGTGGAAATTTTAAGCTGAATCAAACACATTCAGTAAAATAAATCTTCAGTAATATTCCTATAGCTGGTGAAAATAAGTATCACCGTTGGTTTGTTCTCTTTCCCTGATTTGAAAGAGAACTAGGATGCCAGAAAACACCTTCAGATGAGGGTTCTGTCCATGGCAAAAAGTGCTCTGAGATTCCTTTCTGAGACTTCATCACCTATCAAGAACTAATCTAACTCTTCTTCCCCAGGGGACCTCAAAGTCGGCTCATTCCGTTTACACTGTATGGTTATCAATTTCGTGTGGTCATTTCTGTGGTTATCAGGGACAAAGACTGGGTGGTCATCCCTCTATAGTTCCCCTCATCAGCAAGCTTGCGAGCTGGAGTCACAGCAAATTTTGTCAGTGCACTGATGGATAGTAAAAAACTCAAGGGCAAATTATTTGGGGAAAAATGGGGGTTAAACTGAATGAGCCTAAACTCTAGATAATGGTTATGAAATTGTCATAGACCAGAAATAAACCAAATAGGTCTCTTCATCTGATTTGGTCTAGGGTCTGAACCCTTCCTATAGACACAGAACTAGTGTCTGAGGCACTACTAATGCCTCCATTTTCTTGCAGATGCTCAGGAATGTGTTTTAGAAATTTATACCACGGGTGCGTTAACATATGGATCATAAATTTGGTTCTGTAAGCTGTCCCCAGCCACAGGCAGGTTCCACAGAGCATTCTGTTGTAAGCTGTGGGGTACTAGGTGGGTTCATGTCAGGCTTTGCAGAGCACTGAACCCATGTTCTTGATTAAATTCCTTTAAGCTTATATTTAAGCTCCTCCTGCCATTTTCCCAGACAAAGTGAGGGATGTCTTTTTAATTTTTTTTTTTTTCACTTTCTTCCGTGTTTATAATTTGCTCTTAAGGGGAAAAAAAATTGCACTTCCTTTTCTAGTTCAGTCACACTGATAGCCTCAATGTAACACGTCGATGGTAGGTAGCATTTGGCATTGATCACATTCCATGAATGGATATTCTGTCTTGTCACAATTTAGGATGCCTGGTGTTTGGAGGAGCAATAAACTTTATTTACATATTTGCCTTTGCCAACTGTAAATTTCCCGTTTATCGTTGTTGGCCTTATGCGGCTGTAAACATTTGCCATTCGCTTTGTGAAAGTTCACCCTGGATAAGAAATACTGAAGTAACAAATGTGGCCTTCTTTCTTCAGTCTCCTTAAATAAAACATGATTTCTCCAAACAATCCATTTTCAATATATGTATCTGTTTGATTCTTTTTTTTTAATTCAGTTTTTTGAAACAGTCCTTATTTTCTTTACAGCCACTTCATAATTGAGGGGAAAGGTGTTATTTTTTTTTTTCATAGAGCATACCTTGCAGATGCAACCCATATGTTATCTGTTTTCCTATGTATTTTGTGTCACTAGTACCATATGCCTCAAATGATTGATCTTGCTGTTCTAAGGAAGCTCAAGATACATATATTTTAAGTCTCTCCTGTAGGAAATAACATAGCCCTCTATTACTCCTTAAGATTAATGTGCTAAAAGCTTCTCCTCATCTCTAATGGATGATCCATAATTTACATCAAAATTTCAATCACTTTAAATTAATACAGCCATTTCTTTAATGAATCTTCCTACTAGAATCTTCTCTGATTTTCACCAAACTACCCAGAGTCATGGCTATTTACCAGTTTTGTTTCTTTTTTCCACATAAAACCAGAGTCCCTGGAGCATTTCCATTTGGGTTTTTGAACAATTAATAAGTGACATGTATTCCTTTAAAATCAATATATTCCTTGCACTCTTGTGAGAAATACTCTATTATCCATCACCCTGTTTTCATCTTCTATTGGATTTCATAAGAAGGAAAAGAGAAAAAAAGATGTGTAAGCTACTAGCAAACATATAAATATTATGAGAGTCATCTCAAAAAATAACATTGTTTATTTCTTATCTGTGCCCATTGAGAGGTACGGGAGTAAGTCACATTAATTCTGACGGGGTTTAGCAGTCAAAGTTCTCTCTGCCTCAGCAGAAAGGATGTGTGTGGGTACATCAAAGGAGAAAGTTGAAAAATGAATGTCTCTGCTGAAATGTTTTATCGTGATTGTTACTTAATTGATATTGCCCCTTAATATGAATTCAGCTAATTATGGATATAGCTATCTAGTATATGTTTCCGTGTGCTCAGTCGTGTCCAACTCTTTGCAACCCCATGGACTGTAACCCTCAAGGCTCCTCTGTCCATGGGATTCTCCAGGGAAGAATTCTGGAATGGGTTGCTATTTCCTACTCCAGTGGATCTTCCCCACCCAGTGGTCGAACTCGCATTGGCAGGCCGATTCTTTACCTACTCTATAATAAAAATAAACACTGATTTACTAGTTACATCTGAACGTGGGGTTAAAAAATTAATCAGTCTTCATGAGGGACAGGAGGACTCGATTTGCTTCAGATGAGCAACCTGAATGTAAGAGAATAGTCTGGTACATGCTGGTATTGAGGTGGAGATAATTGATTCCACGCTGTTCAGCTGAGATGGCCTCAGACCAAGGGTCTCTTCATCATCAGCCAAACTTCAGTGTGATTCTCCATGAAGCCTACGGGGGGTTTCCTTCTATAAAGTGGTGATTTTTGAACTGGGCTCAAGGAGCCAAGTGAGCTATAGCTTTGGAAGGTTCCAGGATGCAGGCATGGAGGGGTGGAGGACAACAGGACCCAGGCCAACCCCTTCTGCTTTAAAGCTGGAGCAGCAATTCTCTCTTAGCTGTTTTATGTATTCGTCTTCTTTGCTGGATTTACTGTGAAGAAAGGACTCAAGGAAAAAAAAAAAAGCTATTGCAAAGCGCTGTAATAACACAGGCATCTGGATGGAGTCAAGGCATCCTCTGAGAGGAAATTCTGAGAAAGGTCATAGTCAGGAAAAAAACAGACAAGAACAGCTGTGGGACTTGGGGTTAAATCTCATTATGTGCCGTTTCCTTCCTGACAACATGCAGATAGGTGTGCAGAATAACTGCACACATGTGTGTGTGTGTGTGTGTGTGTGTGTGTGTGTGTATGGCTTTCTTGGTGGATCAGACATTAAAGAATCCACCTGCAACGTGGGAGACCTGTGTTCAATCCCTGGGTTGGGAAGATACTCTATAGGAGGGCATGGCAACCCACTCCAGTATTCTTGCCTGGAGAATCCCCAGAGGATTCTGGCGAACTACAGTCCATGGGGTCTTGAAGAGTTGGACATGACTGAGTGACTTTCATATATACATATATATATGCATATATATGTATAGTTATTGTTGTTCAGTCACTCAATTGTATCTAACTCATTGTGACCCCACAGACTACAGCGGACTGTGTGTGTATATATTTTCTGTATGTATGTGGGCATATATATGAGTGTATAAATATGTGTGTGTGTGTGTGTGTGTGGAGAGAGTATAGACATATATATATATAGATCATACATTCATATGCATATAATCACACACACACATTGAAAGAGAGAGAAAATATAACAACACGCATTGCTTAATATTATGTTTCATTGATTGTGTCAAACATTAGATTTACCGGAAAGAACCAGACAGACAAGGTCCTCGCCCTCCCAGGAAGACAAACAACGAGCAAGTAAACAATAAACACATGAATGATTACAGATCTTGAGTGCTGACATAAATGAACAGAAGGGTTCATTTGTCATCTCATTGACAGAGAGACTGGTTAGATGCTGAGAGGCATACAGGAGTGTGTCCAGTTGAAGGACTCAGCAGGCTTGGGACCAGAGTGCTCAGTTCTACTTTGTGTTCTGTCGTTGATTGTCTTGTGTCATGTGGGCAACAGAAATTTGTCAGGTGAGATGATTTCCATGGTGGGGGTCCTGGGGACATACCCTGGGGTGGCCTGAATTGTTTTGAACATGGTCTAACAAGCTATGGACATGTACATCTTCCTTTAAACAGCTGCAGATCAAATGCATGAAAGAGTTTGCTGAGGGCTAGGATAAGACCAGCAAAGACACACACATCCTCGTTTCCTGATATCTGGCCAAAGTCAGTTGTTCAAATTTCAATCTGACAAACTATCTTAGAGATCATGAGACAGACAGAGATCTCAAGCAAAAATTCACCGTGCGTCAGGGCAGGTAGAAGCTGAAGAACCATGGAGAGCACATGCCCACTCTTGGGGTGCAGGTGGTCCTCACCACGTGGAAACACCGCACAGTGTGTTGCTAGATGTTGGACGTTAGGATTTAAAAGGCTCTCGAAACGCAGATGTTCCTGTAAAAGTTCTTCAGTTTTTTAATGTTGCCGACTAATAAAAAGATAACTGTGGGAAATAACTTCAGTTAGGTTCAGACTACAGGACTCAGGTTAGTATCACTGTATTTGACCACCCCCTTTCTGATTCTCCAACAAGCAAGTGAAGTATAAAGAGATGAAGCACTTTCCTCAGGCACAGAAATACCACAGTAAATGGGCGTTACACCTAGAGTCTTCCTCTCTGTTCTCATCCAGGTATTCCCACCACTTTCCATCATTCCTGGGACATACATCTACAGCTCACATTCAAGAAATTAAGTATCAGATCCTCAGTTCAATAACCACCTTTGACTTACAAGGTATAAAAGCTGAAAACCCCAATTCAACTGAACTTCCTGGGCAATAAACTACATAGGAAAAACAATTGTGGGGAGGAATTACAGGACTCCAGATCTCATTGGATGGTGGGGACAGCTTCGGAAAGAATCAGAATAGTTCTGAGCTTGTTCTAACTTCAGAAGGCAAATTTCACATCTCTATTCAAGTAGAGAGGCAGCTATAATGAACTTGTACATATGCATCACAACTTTAAAAATCATCACTGTTTTTCCCAGTTTTGTTTATTTTGATTCCCCTACTTTGGGTGGGGGGGAGCAGATTTCACTGGATCCTGAGGTTCTGAGGTTAGTGAAGTCAGTTTCAGAAAATGGAAAGCAGGAGAAACCTGTGTGTGTGTGTGTGTGTGTGTGTGTGTGTGTGTGTGTGTGTGTGTTTGTATGTGAGAGAGATCGGGGGCAGGGAAAGCATTGAGGAGGTAGATACCATGGTATTTATTTTGAGAGGTGAGTTTGAAATAGGACTTGTCTGATTTGAAGCAAAGAATTCAGAAATTTGGAGTCCACTCTGTAGGGATGATGGCTGAAGCAATGGATGCAGGTAAAATGATCAGGAAAAAATGTATGTCGAGGGGACAGGAGAAAAAAGAGAATGGAGAGAGGGTAGATGGGAAGGAAGAGGGTCTAGGAACAGTGAGTTGGGTGAGGTGTAGCCGTTTTTGATGCAGCCAGAAGAGAATTTCCACCGGCTCCCATCATGGCATCTACCACCTGTCTGCACCTGTGCCCAACTCACCTGTACCCACCCCTCCCATCACAAGGCCACCCCTGCGCCACCGTTCAAGGTCTCCTCCCTACGTGCGCACCTTGCCTACCCTGCCACCCACAGGCAGTGCTCCACCAGCGTTTGCTTTAGGCCTGTGTCATAGATTTGCCCTTCTTCATCTCCATCATTCCAGCCATGAGCATGAGTGCCTGCGTCAGACATGAAGGGCCTGGATCCAGTTTTGGATGCTCAGTTCTTAGTTCTTACTTGACCCCCAGCATGACGGGACAAAATGGTCACCCCCTTCTCCTTCAGAAGACTTCCTCCCTCGGCTTCTGTGGTTTCCATCCCATCTCATGGGCTGTTCCTTGTCAGTTTCCTTCACTTTTTCCAGCTGTAGTTGGATCTGTAGAAAGGGTGTGGAGCACAAGCAGGCCTTTTTAATAGCGTAGGTAGAAATTAGGTAGAAGGCAGTCTTAGGCGCAGAGGTCTGCTTGTTGACTTTATCCCTTTCCCTTAATCTAGTTACTGAATGTTAATATTATGTAACTTGTAAAAAACTGGCTGACTCAAATCTAAGACATGGGTATCATTCTAGTTGGGCTGATGGTTGGTCATAGAAACCACACTGCCTGGCAGAGTGACTCCATTGAGAGACACACATAGATGGTGGTGGTTGAATGAGTCATGAAAACCTGAATGAATGGGCATCAAGCTAGACTTCCTTCAGCAAAAGTGCTGGGACTCTCATGTACTTGTCAGCAGTTACATACAAATAAGGCTATTAGTGTTTCAAAGCTGCAGCTATGCAGAATACATAATGTCTCCTGGTGCTTGGGGATCAGTAAGGATTTCTTTTAGGATTATAAAAATCATTAACATCATCTTTCCCATGTTTCCACTGTCACCTCTTTACCACATTCCATTTGCAGAGCAAATCCAAGTCAGAGGTTGGTATCCTGAAGTTCAAAGATCATTTGTCTATTTGCATCTTTTCACTGTTTTAGAACCTTAAAAATTCAGCCTGGCAATAAGAACATTTGCTCATCTTCATCATTATATTCCGTCTTCCCTGTGGTTAAAAATGAAAACTTACATGCAGAGTATAATAAATTAATTATAGTTTGATATGGTATATTTTTAAATGTTGCTTTAACAAAAACCATCAGATATTAAAAAATGCAAAGATGTATATTCCAGAGTGCCTTGAAATCAGCAGAGATGCGTCTGCATATTTCAGTCTCATATCCGAAAAGAGGGTAATTACCTTCTGAATTAACACATCCAGGTATTAATCACTGACATTTTGTAGTTGTCCAAAGGTCATAGGGAAAGATTCTGTTCTTGCATAAAACTGCAGGTCTTACTCAAATTACATTGTACTTTCTGGATTCACACATGATCTAACTGTCCAAATCGTTTAATCAAAGAATGGTTTAGGATTTATTTTTCTGGTTGCTTGAAAATGCTTTAGGTATTTTCCTAGCATCACGTGTCTTTGTAGTAGTTCATGAAACTGACACACGTGGAAGTTCTTTTGGACTTGTTATTTAGGTATTAGGAACAAAGAACCATGGAAAATGATGCACAGAAACACACCCTAGGCACAGCAAGAGAGAGCCATGCATAATAATTCAAAAAAATCAGGGAAACATCATCGGGCCATACTGCATTTAGAGGTATTTAGTTTATTCATCAAGAACTCTCTTATAGATTGGGCTTGTGGAACCCAAGTGAGTTACACCACCAGCCAGTCTGATGGTGGCCATGCCAGAGCAGCAGACCAGGTTAGCTGCATACTCTGCAGCATGATGCCATCGTCATCCACCCATGACACCATCCTGTCTGTATTATCTCCTCTTCTTAGGGTGTGGCTCCTCCCTCGACTACTCCGGTGGTTTTGGTCTTCCCCGTCAGTCAATGAGAGCCACCATGATGCGCAAAGTTCCTGCCAGTGAGGCTCAAGGTCACACGGCCACTGAGCATAATGCGTATCATGGGTTGTATGAGTGCAGTGAGTTGTGTAGTTTTGTTTTGCTTTTTTCCCCGTGGTAACTGGGGAAGGATATCTGAATGTGTCGATCAGGCCCTTGTAGCACACAGATGGAGCACACCAAAAGTAGCCGCAGAAGAGAGAACAGGTAGGCAGAGTTAAGAGACACCAGAAAGGTGTGCTTGCCTGCCATGAAGTCCTTTGTCCAACAGCATCAACATCACTTGGGAACTTAGAAATGCCACATCTCAGTCCCTTCTCCAGACCTGCTCAGTCGGAAACTGTAGGGATGGAACCCAATCATCTGTGTGCTAACAAGCTCTCTGGGTGATTTGGATGCATGCCTATGTTGCAGAACCACCACAGTGAAGGATGAGGAAGCCTTCTGGGGCTGGAGATAATCCAAAGGGGCAAGAGTAAAGTTGATGAAAAAAAAAAATCCAGCAAAAAATGGAATTGGGAGAAAAGGTTAAGAGAACAGAGGGATGGCTTTTGGTGGAGGACTGTCAACCCATTGGCTTGTGTCTCAGCAAGAAAACCTTCTAGTCTAGTCTAGCCTCTCTCTACTGCTGTCTGTTTTTTTCCAGCCCTGGAATGTGGCTAAGAGAAATGGATCACTGAGAGGAGGCTTTGAACAGACAAATAAAGTGTCCCCTTCATAGAAAGATTGGAAGAGAAGGATAAGGCTGGGAAGACTCATAAGTTTTAACAGATGTTGTCCCAGACAATATATGTAATGGGAAAAAAGTCATTCAAATAATTAAAATCTTCACACCTCCCTAGACTAGGACAATTTTGCAGAATGAACTGTTTTCCTATAAGTGGTTAATAACATCAAGATTACCAGGGATCTGCTCAAATTATTTGAAGACACAGATGATTAGAATTTTCTAGGATGAGAAATATTTCTTGGGTCTAGAATGTGCATCAGGAAAAGAACTTTAGAAGCTCTTGGAAAAGCTCTTTGCACAATCATGCTTTTAGTCTTGAGTCTCACACCATTACCCTGCCTCTCCTCATCACCAGCTCTTAGAATGTTGCCCAAGAGTCCAGGCACGTGGTCCCAGGAGACCTTGGGCTCCTGTGGGCTCAGGCGGAGGGAGCTGGTCTGGGGCCCCTACTATCCACCCTCTTAGCCATTTGCTGTTTGGGGCACATTCAGTCTTGGGTCATCCCACCCTTTTGGTAGAACAGTAGTTCAATTTCCCACTTATTCTTAAAATTATTGCAGAGCTTGGGTTATCCTTTACTATTTTTGAAGGTGAAAATTTTCAACTCGTAAGGGTGGGGGAGTGATGGAACAGCTCAAAAAAAATTGTATTGTAATAAATCATCAGCTCGATGGAACTCGTCCAAGCAATATGAAGGAACTACAAAATGAGGTAGCTGTGCGACTAACAAAAATATGTGATTTATCATTTAAAACAGCCGCTCCACTAGAAGACTGGAAGACTGCCAAGGTGACACCCATCTTCTTAATAGGACTAGAGGTGATCTCAGAAATTATACATCTGTGAGTTTCATATTGATGCTAAGAAAAATGTCTTTACAATTAAAATAATCTCCCCTACAGCCTTGCACAGAGTTTGTAAAACTCACTTGGGCTACAAAATTGTCATTAGGTTTAGAAAACTTGCCTCTTTGTCACCCATGTTACCTCTCAAAGCATCAACTTCCATGCTAAGTCCAAAAGAGGTCCAATCCTCACAGTTGTAAATACCCTAGGGACACACATTTTTTTGTGAATTAAATAGGCCAGTCCATGTAAAGTCCAGGGCATGGTGTGGTATGGCCTGGCACAAAGGGGACATTTAAAGATATTTGGTGCTGCTGGTGTGTGGTTGTCATCATTGCATTGGTATGGATCGTGAACACAAGTATTAAAAGAAACATGAGCCATTGTGTAAGTCTGTCCCCCCGCCCCCACCCCACCCTCCTCTTCATTTCCTTACTTCTCATTTCTGCCATTATTAGTGCTTCCTTCTTGTATCTGGTATGGAGGACAAGGAAACTTTATCTTATGGTTGAAATATGGTACGATATGTTCCACGTATTATAGCAATCAAGAAACAGTTGCTGTCTCCCAGGATGGGGTGATCCAAGGGGGCAGATAGTGAAATGGAAGGAAGACCATTTAACTATGTTTTGTGAAAAGGGGAAGGTGGAAGCTGTCAAAGTGACTTCCTGAATCATTAAACAAGAATGTTCTTCTGCAGCTAAGTACCATTACTTTTACACAGGTCCAGATATAAGAAGGGCAGAGGATTCATACTTGTTGAACATAAGCTGTTGGCCCATTCATTCTCCTAAAGGCCCTAGGAGGAAGAGCATTCTCTCCATTTTGTAGATGAGGGACTTGGTGCCTCAGATGGGCTGGTCTAAGTTCATGGTAGGCAGCAGCTGGGATTCCTCCTATAGGGGCTCCTGTCCTTGGCCCTCCATCAAAATGCACCTCTTGCATACCTACTGAGCAGAATGACAGTTTGTATGACACTTTGCAAACTTCCTGAGAACTACATCAGCAGCAAAAAGATAGCACTCTTTGAACGTAATTTACTGATACATTCTCTAGTTGAATCTGTCAAGACAACTGAGTCACAGAGAGCAATCAAAGATTCTGTTGTGAGATGGCTATCAAACACATGAAAAGATGCTCAACATCACTCATTGCAGGGAAATGCAAATCAAAACCACAATGAGGTACCATCTCATGCTGGTCTAAATGACTGCCATCAAAAAGTCTACAAGCAATATATGCTGGAGAGGGTGCAGAGAAAAGGGAACCCTCTTACACTGTTGGTGGGAATGCAAACTAGTACAGCCGCTATGGAGAACAGTGTGGAGATTCCTTAAAAAACTGGAACTAGAACTGCCATACAACCCTACAATCCCACTGCTGGGCATATGTACTGAGAAAACCAGAATTGAAAGCAACACGTCTTCCTTGAATGAACCCCACTGTTCATTGTAGCACTGTTTACAATAGCTAGGACATGGAAGCAACCTAGATGTCCATTGGCAGACAAATGGATAGGAAAGTGGTGGTACATATACACAATGAAATATTACTCAGCTATGAAAAAAGAATGCATTTGAGTCAGTTCTAATGAGGTGGATGAAACTGGAGTCTATTATACAGAGAGAAGTAAGTCAGAAAGGAAAACACCAATACAGTATATCAGTGCATATATATGGAATTTAGAAAGATGGTAACAATGACCCTATATGCAAGACAGCAAAAGAGACACAGATATAAAGAACAGACTTTTGGAATGTGTGGGAGAAGGTATGGGTGGAATAATTTGAGACAACAGCATTGAAACGTGTACATTACCATATGTGAAATAGATGGCCCATCCAAGTTCGATGCATAAAACAGGGCCCTCAAAGCCAGTGCACTGGGACAACCCAGAGGGAAGGGATGGGGAGGAAATTGGGAGGGGGTTCAGGATGGGGGACACATGTACACCCATGGCTGATTCATGTCAATGTATGGCCAAACCACCACAATATTGTAAAGTAATTAGCCTCCAATTAAAATAAATAAATTTTTAAAAAATATCTGTTGTGGATTAACTAGACAAGGAAAAAAACAAAAAAACAAAACCTCATTTCAAAAGGGCAGGCTGTCACCAGGGAAAGATTAAGTATGAGATGCTCCAAGAATGTAAACTTGGTGTAGTATATATGTTCTCTATACTGATGACTTAGAAGACAAGTCAAACATGAAGTATTGATATTCACTGAGAATACATTTTTAGGGTATGTTAGGAAGAGAAAAACTGGTGAAAATCTCCAAAGAACATGAAATGACAGTCTAAGACTAAGCATCGACTTGGCAGGTAAATTAAATTTGATCCGGGAAAGTGTCAGACCACATATATAATGAATAAATGTGTGTGCACATATGTATATTTTGTTCAATGGAACATTTAACGGTCCTTTATCCATGATGAATTCCAAATTATCTCTAAACCTCTCAAGACAAAAGCAGAGGCATCCGTTTTAAGAACTAAGAATGTCTATTTCATGCGCAGCAGCTGTAGAAGAATGAAGTGTGTATACACAATATGTGAATTAATATTAGACCATATTAATTAAGAAGTACACCAAAATGGCACAATATGCCTAATAGGCACATGTGCAGGCTTCTGAATCTGTTGTGTGCTCACACTTTGCGTCTATGTTTACTTGCATCCCTCGTTTCATAAACGAAACATCAGCAAGAGAAAACAACAACAGAACAGTACAGAAATGTGTCAGGAGATTTGCAAGAGCTGTGAGTGAGGAGTAAGTCCTCCAAGAAGAAAAATCAGAGCCATGAATGTAGAAACAGGGGCAAGCAAGAGGCCAGGGCTGGGGGTATGCAGTGGGGAATACGGAACGAGTGGTATTATAGAAACCCGTGGACACTCTTCCTTTGTTTACTTGGAAGCAGAGAAACCAGGCAGGCACTCGGGGAAGCCAGGAGGCGGCAAGTGTAAAGAGAGAGACAGAAACAGATTCTCAACACAGTGTCTGCATTTCCACCAGGGGACTTGCTGGGTTTCGACTGGATTCAAACATTGGAGGGAGGTTTGCCAAAGGGATTCTGCGTTGCTCCCAGTAAGAACAACGCGGGCAGTTTGTTGTCGAGGATGAAATTACAAGGATGTTCAATTCCACTGCTTCAGGGCACACACTCTGCTGATCACCATCTGGGGACTGGGAGAAATGGCCCCCGGTAGTCCCATGTTGCACAATTAGGTGTCTTATGGGGGCGTGGGGTGGGAGGGTTGCATCTTCCAGATCCCGCAGGATTGGCTGTGTTGGAGAGAAGGTACCAGACTCTTGGCCTCATTGCTCTGTTCTGGTATGGTGATTATGATGTCCGCCTGCCCGCTCTTTTAGGTTTTACAAGTCTCCAATTCACAAGAGGGCTGCTAAACTAGACTGGAGATATGGCTTTAAGCCCATCACTGCTCCAGAGTTTGCACAAATTGTAAAGGAAAGTTGTCAGATTGCCTAGATGGGGTCTCTCCTGCCCTGGGGATAGAGCTTCCTTCTGGACCACAGGCTCCTCCTCTGGGCCGCCAGCTCCCCTCCACGGCCACGAAGTTCACCACATCCTTTGACCCGAAACCAAGTGGTTGCAAGAAAGAAAACAAATAAACAAAACAAAGCAAAATCCCACCCTTGGTTTTTGTACAAT
Source organism: Odocoileus virginianus (assembly GCF_023699985.2). Taxonomy (NCBI): domain Eukaryota; kingdom Metazoa; phylum Chordata; class Mammalia; order Artiodactyla; family Cervidae; genus Odocoileus; species Odocoileus virginianus. The sequence continues at coordinate 31,021,234 of NC_069705.1, read as the reverse complement.
TTAGAGTTGCTACGAAAATTCTCATGTTGGTTTCCTCCTGCAAATGCCCTCCTTCATTTTGCATTTGGGGCACTCATTCCAGTTTATAAAAGGATTAGATTTGCCAGGGGTAGAGCTAAAGAAACTAGATATGCTTTTCCTTTTTTTTTTTTATCTTAAACATTTTGCTTTATATCAGAGTATAGCCAATTAACAATGTTGGGATAGGTTGACAGCAAAGCAACTCAGTCATGTGTATATATGTATGTATCCATTCTCCCCCCAAACTCTCCTCCTAGCCAGGCTGCCACATAACATTGAGCAGAGTTCTTTCTGCTATGCAGTGGGTCCTTGTTGGATATCCATTTTAAATATAGCAGTGCGCACAAGTCCACGCCAGACTGCCTAACTGTCCGCTCTTTCCTTTGTCCTCTAGTTCTCCAACTGGGTGCTTTGGGTCATTAAGGAAAATTCTGTATTGTCCACCTAAAGGAACTCTTTCTAAACCTCTGTCATTCTAACAGTAATAAGAGGGAGTGGTGGCCCTTCTTAATAACAGCTGGGTGTGTTATCAGTAAATATGCCTGAGCCAGGATCACCCATCAATATACATCCAGACCCTGCAGCCTTGCATGCCTGGGAGGAGTTCATGCATAACCATCATCACCAGTGAGATACAGTGCTTCTAAACAACTGGGAAGCTAGTGACATTGCTCAAGTCACTTCATCACTCATCTGTCAACATTTCTTCTGTATATGGTGTGTTTAAATTTTTTTTTTTTTTTTGGGCTGGGATTCCGATGGTTACTGTGAGCAATTCGCAGCCTTTGCGTTTAAGTATCATTTTTACCCGTCTCTACCTCCATTTCTAGCAGAGAAGGAATTTTTCAATCTTTGAAAATGCATCAGGCTGAGTATTTGAATAAATGGTTAACCGCTGTGTGAAGACCATTCTCCCTGGCTCCCTATTGCCGGAGCTGAGCCTCTTTCCTGTCAATTATTGAGGCTGGTGATTACAGTGACTAATGGTAAGCCTACAGCCACTCTCTCCTACATGTCCATCAATAACAGCATGAGGAATATAAATGGGATCCGGTGGGGAAAGGCAGTAAGTCATATTCAATAGGGGCCTCTTTTTGTTTTTCTGTGAGTTCCTTCTAAATGGCTATTTCTACATTTGTCCAGACTGGCTGTGTCACATAACATGCAACCTTTACTTTCATGACAGATTTATATCAGTATTCATACTGTCTGGACCCTTGGCTCAAAGAAGCCAAACATAACTTTGGGGAGCTGCTGAGCAAGAGCAAGGCTGGGTACCATTTTGGGGAGCCAGTGGCAGGAATGGATGTGATTTGGCTTATAAAAAGGGAGGAAAAACAGATCTAACAGTAGTGTTTGGTTTATACTAGTACAAGTTTAGTTAAACCTGAAAACTGTATCTCAGTACTGCTTGGTAAATTTCATTCATTTTTGATCCCCTGGAGATAAATAATGTTTGACAGCGCAGAAAATGGGTGATATTTTATAATAATATCATTGTCTACAGTCTCTGATAACTAGAGCTCTGGTGGTACAGAGCTAATGTGTCATCTCAATCAACTTGGATGTGCAGTGGATTTCAGGTCCTTAAAAAGTTGTACCTGGAAGGAAATAATAGCTGAAATTGATGAAGTTCTGGTGGGAGTGATTATCATCGGGTGAGGGATTTTGACAGCAGAGACAAACTTTGTTTGGGGAAAGTCACTCATTAAACAAGTCAGGTAGACTTTTTCAGAGCATGTGGGCTTCTGATTATAAAAATACCTGAGCAGGTTTGATAGCAGGAAAGGAATGCCTGTCACTCAAAGATTATGCGTGATAGCCTCAAACTGGCATATTACTCTGAATGTTTTTAAATTTCCAGGACAGTGCATTTCCTAAAACAGATTTACTGAAGTGAAATCTGAAGACTGCATGAGTCAAGAAGTTCTTTGTAATTTCACCCATTAGGAAGGACCTCTTAGGATTCTGCTACAGACGAGGTGTTCAGAAGTCAAAGTAGAGAACATAAAAAACTGTTTAGGAAACCAGAGTATGACTCACACCATGTACATTGCCATCTGTTACACAAGAGCGACGCAGGGCTTGTTAAACCTTTTTGGCTTGCCAAGAAACTTCTGCTTTGGAGCACTCTTTACCCTCCACCTTATCCTGTGAAAACTGGGAGTTCAGCATCCCTTTTCTTTCTTCCTATCTCAGTTGTCATGCCTACAATCACACTGTGTCTTTATCAGCTATAATATGGATACTATAGCTCCCCATTAGTAGCAGTTGTGATAGGTCTTTCTGGCTTAATGTGTATAGGAAACTATATAGTGACTGAGAAAAGTTGGCAAACCCTGTATGCCATTTAATACTGTTAACTGAATAACTGAAATCTATAACTTTCTATGGCTTCCCTGGTAGTTCAGCTGGTAAAGATTCTGCTTGCCATGCAGGAGACCCCAGTTTGGTTCCTGGGTTGCGAAGATCTGCTGAAGAAGGAGTAGGCTACCTACTCTGGTATTCTTGGGCTTTCTATAATAGACATCAATAGAAGGAGAGGTAAAGTGAATTTTGGAATGATTAGCATATTGAATGGTGTTCAAGGAGCAAATGCCAAATTCCTATTTTCAAATCAAGATGTTATATTTGTAAAGAGAAGCAATGGTGGTATTCTTATCTTTACTTTGATTTATAGTTTAATAAAACATATTTTTGTAAGCATATAATAGTTTCATAAATAACTGAGTAATAGCCACTGTTCAATTCTTTGTTCCCACTTGCAATTTCTTAGCAACTGGGAAATTTCTCCTGCCTTTGAATGGGGATGATGTGTGTCTTCCTGTCTGTAATGCTGAAGAGGTTATTGAAATTTTAGGAATAAAAAAGTTCAAAGGGAAAGAAAATATTGACCTGTGGTTACCAAGTACAGCATAAAATTTGAAACTTCTATTGATAGTATTGGGCTTCCCTGAGTGGGGAAGGTGCCCTGGAGAAGGAAATAGCAACCCACTCCGCTGGACAGAGGAGGCTGGTGGCCTACAGCCCATGGGGTCACAAAGAGTCAGATAACGACTGAGCTACTAATACACATTGATAGTATTAATTTAGAGATTATAAAATAATACAGACATCAGAACTTCAGTGAAAAATAATGTGAATTAATTTCCAAAACTAACCTAAATAAGGATGTCATTTTAAATCATAAGCCAATGTAATAAAAGCATCACTGTTTAGCTCTAACCTGATGTCAGCATTTTTATAACTCACTCTGTTAATATCCTGAGTAGGTAGAAAGGATAAACTGACATCATAGCTGACACCAAGGAACTTTGAACTTTTAGAATTTTCAGAAGTAATGTGATTAGTTTTGTGTCTAATGTGTTACCTGAGCTCATTCTACTATAGCAGATTCCAGAATAATCCCAATATCTATTTCAAATAAAACTTCCATTCAAATCAGATTGATCTGCCTATATTGCATTCTAATTGATAAAAAAAAAATCTTATGTAGGCTATTTTGATGCAAATATTTATTTCAAACATTTTGGTAGCATTTATATGATATAAGAAGTTTCCTTGTTCAAATGAGTATAATACTTGTTTGTCACATTGTTTGCATCATATAACACAGAATCATTATTTAGCGTGCACATGGTTGGCCTGTTACATAGAATCAAATCATTTCTCTTTTTTCGACTCCATTTTTATTTCTCTTTTGGCAAACTGCAAGACCTCTGGGGATAAAACAAAACCAACAACGCCTCAGGTTGCTGTGGTCTTCTATGAGACATGGTTGAGGGAAGCCCATACTTCATTCTGTCATTTCTTCAAAGGGAAAGGTTTCCAAAGTCATCATGATTGGACTGATAACCTTGTTGCACTTTCCAGAAGTCAGTGGGACTGCGCTAAGATATACAGGCTGCTCTAGACATTTTGACTTCTTTCATCCATATACTCTTCCTCATCACCTACACTGTCTCTCTGGATGACAACGCGTCTCCTGTTTATTAAGATAAAGGCCAAGTGATATGACTGATACCATCTTGCCTGATCCCCACCTCAAAATTCCCCTGTATTTTATTTATATTTGCATCTCCAGCAGAGAAGGCAATGGCAACCCACTCCAGTACTCTTGCCTGGAAAATCCCATGGACAGAGGAGCCTGGTGGGCTGCAGTCCATGGGGTTGCTAAGAGTTGGACACGACTGAGCGACTTCACTTTCACTTTTCACTTTCATGCATTGGAGAAGGAAATGGCAACCCACTCCAGTGTTCTTGCCTGGAGAATCCCAGGGACGGCGGAGCCTGGTGGGCTGCTGTCTATGGGGTAACACAGAGTCGCACATGACTGAAGCAACTTAGCAGCAGCAGCAGCATCTCCATTATTTAGCACAGTGGTTGACCATGTAGAAGATAATCAGTATTAACTGAGCAGCAGGGCACCCATGCTGGATTACCACCATCCAACATCCTTCTATGAGTTATGTCTTCTTTCTCCTACATTGTCCATGTGACCACTGATGTTTATGGTGTTGGCTCTGTCCCCTTGGTTTAAAAATTGTATAGATGGAGAGGCTGGTAAATTTCAGATAGTAAAAATCCTCTGAGCAAACAGCAGGTTTTAGATAAGTGTGGCATGATGGGAATGGAAGTTAAAATAGAGAACTCATTCTGAGGAATCAAAATAATAGAGAGGAAGATTGAGGAAGATGTTGAATAACCTCTGATGGATTAAGGCTCACTTTGCTATAGGCAGTGAGGACCCACGGACATTTCATGGTTTTTGTTGCAACTTAACAGATGTTTATGTCTTTTCACTAAGGCAGGAATACAATGGACCTAACTTTCCCCAACATAACACAGGCAATCAAATGATTTTTTTTTTTATCACAGTTCAGTTCAGTTCAGTCAGTCAGCTGTGTCCGACTCTTTGCAACCCCATGAATTGCAGCACTCCAGGCCTCCCTGTCCATCACCAACTCTCGGAGTCCACCCAAACCCATGTCCATTGAGTCGGTGATGCCATCCAACCATCTGATCCTCTGTCGTCCCCTGCTCCTCCCGCCCTCAATCTTTCCAGCATCAGGGTTTTTTCAAATGAATCCGTTCTTTGCATCAGGTAGCCAAAGTATTGGGGTTTCAGCTTCAACATCAATCCCTCCAATGAACACCCAGGACTGATCTCCTTTAGAATGGACTTGTTGGATCTCCTTGCAGTCCAAGGGACTCTCAAGAGTCTTCTCCAACACCACAGTTCAAAAGCATCAATTCTTTTCAGTGCTCAGCTTTCTTTATAGTGCAACTCTCACATCTATACATGACCCCTGGAAAAACCGTAGCCTTGACTAAACAGACCTTTGTTGACAAAGTAATGTCTCTACTTTTCAATATGCTGTCTAGGTTGGTCATAACTTTCCTTCCAAGGAGTAAGCATCTTTTAATTTCATGGCTGCAATCACCATCTGCAGTGATTTTGCAGCTCAGAAAAGTAGAGTCAGCCACTGTTTCCACTGTTTCCCCATCTATTTGCCATGAAGTGATGGGACCAGATGGCATGATCTTAGTTTTCTGAATGTTGTTTTAAGCCAACTTTTTCACACTCCTCTTTCACTTTCATCAAGAGGCTCTTTAGTTCTTCTTCACTTTCTGCCAAAAGGGTGGTGTCATCTGCATATCTGAGCTTATTGATATTTCTCCCAGCAATCTTGATTCCAGCTTGTGCTTCTTCTAGCCCAGCGTTTCTCATGATGTACTCTGCATATAAGTTAAATAAGCAGGGTGACCATATACAGCCTTGACGTACTCCTTTTCCTATTTGGAACCAGTCTGTTGTTCCATGTCCAGTTCTCACTATTGCTTCCTGACCTGCATACAGGTTTCTCAAGAGGAAGGTCAGGTGGTCTGGTATTCCCATCTCTTTCATCATTTTCCACAATTTATTGTGATCCACACAGTCAAAGACTTTGGCATAGTTGACAAAGCAGAAATAGATGTTTTTCTGGAACTCTTTTGCTTTTTTGATGATCCATCAGGTGTTGGCAATTTGATCTCTGGTTCCTCTGCCTTTTCTAAAACCCACTTGAACATCTGGAAGGTCATAGTTCATGTATTGCTGAAGCCTGGCTTGGAGAATTTTAAGCATCACTTTACTGCGTGTGAGATGAGTGCAATTGTGTGGTAGTTTGAGCATTCCTAGGCATTGCCTTTCTTAGGGATTGGAATGAAAACTGACCTTTTCCAGTCCTGTGGCCACTGCTGAGTTTTCCAAATTTGCTGGCATATTGAGTGCAGCACTTTCACAGCATCATCTTTCAGGATTTGAAATAGCTCAACTGGAATTCCATCACCTCCACTAGCTTTGTTCGTAGTGATGCTTCCTAAGGCCCACTTGACTTCACATTCCAGGATGTCCGGTTCTAGGTGAGTGATCACACCATCGTGATTATCTGGGTCATGAAGATCATTTTTGTACAGTTCTTCTGTGTATTCTTGCCACCTCTTCTTAATATCTTCTGCTTCTGTTAGGTCCATACCATTTCTGTCCTTTATTGAGCCCATCTTTGCATGAAATGTTCCCTTGGTATCTCTAATTTTCTTGAAGAGATCTCTAGTCTTTCCCATTCTATTGTTTTCCTCTATTTCTTTACATTGATTACAAGTTATCTATTAAGTGAATTGAGAGTTTTTCTTTCTAGGGAAGAGCTACTTTTTCTAACTTGTTAGAATTTGCAGTTCTAGATGGGGTGTTGATGACACTGGTCCAAAAATCACTCTCTGAGAGTCACACTGGCCTGGCCTGGTATTTTCATCATTGTTCTTGCAGTCCAAAACCTGTCTCTCTTTTGTTGATGCCACAAATATCTCAGGTTGGATAACCGAAAGACATCCTTTATGCTTATTTATGTCTCTTTTACTTTCTTCCTGTCATTCTCCATTTTTTTTTTACATTCTTTCCAAGAATAATACAAACTCTACTAATACCACTCATCTGCAATTTTCCCTACCTGCTACTTCTAGATTAATATTCTTTATCTTTTAAGATTTTTTTTAAAAATTATTTTTAATTAAAAGATAATTGCTTTACAACATTGTGTTGGTTTCTGACATACATCAGCATGAATCAGCCATTACTCTACATATGCCCCCTCCCTCGTGACCTCCCTCCCACCTCCCACCTCAGTCTATGCCCCCAGGTTATCACAGAGCACCAGGTTTGAGCTTCCTGCATCTACAGCAGATTTCCACTGGCTGTCTCTTTTACATATGGCAATGTATATGTTTCAGTGCTATTCTCTTAACTCATCCCATGCTCTCTTTCCCCCACTTTGTCAACAAGTCTGCTCTCTATGTCTGCATCTCCATTGCTGCCCTGCAAATAGATTCATCAGTGCTATCTTTCTAGATTCCATATATATATATATTAATAAATGATATTTGTTTTTCTCTTTTTTTACTTACTTCACTCTGTATAATAGGCTCTAATTCATCCACCTCTTTAGAACTGATTAAAATGTATTTATTTTTATGGCTGAGTAATATTCCATTGTATATATATATGCACAACAGCTTCTTTACCCATTTATCTGTTGAAAGTCATCTAGGTTGCTTCCATGGCCAAGCTACTATAAAAGGTTCTACAATGAACATCAGGGTATAAGTGTCTTTCGAAATTATGGTTTCCTCAGGGTATATGCCTGGTAGTGGAATTGTTGGTTGTATGGTAGTTTTATTTCTAATTTTTTAAAGGAATCACCATACTGTTCTTGTTGTGGTTTTATCCGTTTACATTCCCACCAACAGGGCAAGAGGGTCGCGTTTTCTCCACACCCTCGCCTGAATTTATCGTTGTGCATTTTTTGGTGATGGCCATTCTGACTGGTGTGTGATGATACCTCATCGTAGTTTTGATTTCATTTCTCGAATAATGAGTGATGTTGAGCATCTTTTCACGCGTTTATCAGTCATCGGTATGTCTTCTTTTGAGACATGTCTGTTTAGGTCTTCTGTCCAATTTTTGATTGGGTTGTTGGTTGTTCTGGTATTGAGCTATATGGCCTGCTTGTATATTTTGGAGGTTAATCCAGTATTCTTTAAAAAAGCTCAAAATATCTCCATTTTGTGCCCCAAACCCTTCTGATTTGCTCTTGCCTTCAGAAGAAGCAGCCAAACTCATGACCTAGACATTTCAAGCTTCAGGGATCTGGCCTCAGTAAAAACTCAGATGGAATAAGTAAAACTCCTTAAAGTTTTGAGACAACTTGAGATTGGTTGGAAAAAAAATAATATTTCTAGGAAAGGAAAATGACTTGGCCTCATGGGTGTGAAATGCCCTGATGTATTTATTTGAGCTACAAGAAGAAGTTCATTTTAGCCAAACCAGTGTTTCTCAGTGATCCTCAGATCACTCACTGGTGTTTATTACAAATGCAGATTCCTTATCTGGTCCTGATTCCCCCAACTCTGAATGGCTGGGATTTTCATTTTTAAACTTCAGCCCAAAGTGAGATAAACACTGCCCTAGATTTAGATCAGGGAAATGGTGAACATAGACATATAAAGTGAAACCAGGTTAAAAGACAAACAGACACATTATTGTTCAGTCACTCAATCATGTCCAACTTTTTGCAACCCCATGGAAAGTAGCACACCAGGCTTCCCTGTCCTTCACTGTCTCCTGGAGTTTGCTCAAACTCATGTGCACTGAATCAATGATGCCATTCAACCATCTCATCTTCTGCTGTCCCCTCCTCCTCCTGCCTTCAATCTTTCCCAGCATCAGGATCTTTTCCAATGAGTCAGTTCTTCCCATCAGGTGATCAAAGTATTGGAGCTTCATATTTAGCATCGGTCCTTCCAATGAATATTCAGGACTGATTTCCCTTAGGATTGACTGGTTGGATCTCATTGCAGTCCAAGGGACTCTCAAGAGTCTTCTCCAACACCGCAGTTGAAAAGCATCAGTTCTTTAGTGCTCAGCCTTTTTTATTGTCCAGCTGTCACATTTGTACATGACTACAGGAAAAATCATAGCTTTGACTAGATGGACCTCTGTTGACAAAGTAATGTCTCTGCTTTTTAATATGCTGTCTGGGTTTGTAATACCTTTTCTTCCAAGGAGCAAACGTCTAATTTCATGGCTGCAGTCACCATGTGCATTGATTTTGGAGCCCAAGAGAAATAAATAGACAAGAAAAGGTAGTTAAAGATTTTTAAGACAAGTGCAAGACACAGGAAGAACAGTTTTGGGGACAGATACTGGGATACAAGTACTGGATTCATCCAGGTAAGGAAAGTTGCCAGCAGAAATCAAATGCCAAGATTCTTTAGGGGGCATTTGAGGCATCGTAAAAATAACTTGGTTTCCCATTAGAATGAGAAGTGAGGAAAGGGAAGGAATAAGGGTGAAGCATTGCATGTTCTATTTCAGGGATTGAGAGAAAGGAAATTGTCATTAACTGAGACATACACTGCAGTTAAGAAAACAGCCAGGGGCCTAGGAGAGACGATAATTCAGCTGGTTTTAATCATGCTGAGTTGGATGCGACAAAGATGTATGAAGGATCTGTTACTTTCCAGACATCATGCAAAGCAATAGGGGGAGGCGGTGAGGAAGACAGTGGGTTCCCCTGTCCCTGCAGCTCAGAACCCAACACCAGAAATAACTGAACAGATGATTGACGTCATGGGGGTCCCTGCCATGCCTGATGAAGCTCCGGGCACCTTAGGAGCCCATGGTGGCTCTACTGGTCATAGTTTGGGATGAAGGAGGACAGTCCTTGACAACTTTCCAGAGGAAGAAGTATTCCATTAAGACCTAAAGGACATTCTAGAGTTTTAATTAAAAGGTGAAGGAAAAAAGAGGGGATATATGCCCAGAAGGAATAAGTGCAAGTGCGAAGTCCAGTAGTAACCAAACGTGTGGTTTCTTTGAGGAACAGAAAGGAGGTAATCAGAGCTGAAGTGAAGGGATGAGGTAGCAGCTCTTAGACACAGATTAATTAGGCTCTTGTCCACTCTCCAATAATAAAAAGACAACAAAACAACGTATTTCAAGATGATCATTTTTTGTATTAATGATCCAGGGATGACTGATCAGGGGTGATCATGCATGTGAGGAGCCTCTGTCCTCCTTGACATATCAGTTTCCATCTCTGAGTCCAAGCGGATGACTCAGTTGTTGTCATCTGCTGCTGGAAACAGGCAAGAGGGGAACCACTGAGCCCAGATCCAGTCAAGTTATTGACAAACTTCAGAAGCAGAACACGTCACTTCTTCTGTCAGCCCATTGACCAGAACCTTGCCACTAAGAAGCTAGGGAATTCCATGCCCAGCTAACCCCACACACTATGGAAAAGGCATGATCCAGGGCTTTCCATGTAGCATGGTGGTAAAGAATCCATCTGCCAATGTAGGAGATGCCAAAGACATGGTTCAATCCCTGGGTCAGGAAGATACCCCGGAGGAGGAAATGGCAACCAACTCCAGCATTCTTTCCTGGGAAAGTCCATGGACCGAGGAACCTGGTGGGCTGTAGTCCAAGGGGTCGCAAAGAGTCAGGCAAGATTTAGCATGCATGCGGAGAAGAATGCAGCAACTTGCACAGAAGCTGGCCAACAAAGGATATTGGACGCAGTAGTGAGGAGTTCAGATCATATCCTAAAGGAACTGGATAGATTTAAGCCAGAGAACAGCATGAAGAGATTTCTATAAAATACTCTAAATCAAGGATTCAGTCATAACAAACTCAAGGCAAGGAGACTGGTTGAGGTGAAGGAAGTGTGGAGTGTGCGAAGCATGGACAGATGAACAGCTTGGCTGTTGATCAGTTATGCAGATCAGCTGGAGAAAGAGAGGGGTCAGGGCTGGTTCCCCTATTTCTGGGTGGAAAGCTGAATAGACAGCAGCGTCATCACCCACATTCAGGAGGCAGAAGACGAGGGTGTCGATGGGCCCAGCAAGGGAGTGAGGAGGATCTGAGTGCGGTTTTGAAAAAAATCTATCAAGCAGTTTTAAATATAGATGGAGAGGCAAGGGTGGCTATTTAGGAGACCACCAGAAATAGCTGATAATTGATATCTTCTGTGTTGTTGACCCAGGGAAAATATAAAAAGTGACAGACTAGGACGATGACCTGAATATTGAAGGGGAGTGGGATAAGAGGATGTCAGGCAAAACTGACAAAATGATGCCGAGAGAGAAGAAATATCTCAGAGAAGCTAAGGAAAGAGAGAGATTCAGGGAGGAAGGATGATGTAAATCTGACTAGAGCTAAAATGTGTTCAGAGTTTAGCATGTGCAGGCATTGTTCTAAGCTCTTTGTAGGCGTTACTTTATAACAACACAGTGAAGGAATGTTCTCCTGCAGCCTCCAAAGGCACAGTTTTGTTATATTGACTCTCTAGTATCCAGAGCAAAATGAAAAGGGCATTTATGACATGTGAACAAGATACCCGGCACTCTACCTAACACATCGCATTCGATGTGTCATTGTAGCTATACAACAGGTAGGCTGTAGAATCGCCCAACCTTGCAGAAGAGAAAACAGAGACTAAATTCCAAATGTATGTGACTCCCAACACTGTACCCGTATGCATCATTTTATACAGAGCAGGCTCAAAGAATCATTTTCTGAGTGACTGAGTAGAAGTAAATAGTTTCTTGTGATGTATGGTCACTTCTTCAAGTGCATTTCCATTAAAAATAAAATCTGAGCATATTTCTTCTAACTAAACATCAGCCCAGTGAAGTATAAGGTACATCTGAGAGCAGCCTGTTTCCCAATTCCACCAAAGTTTCTCAGTGAGGGTGCTGACGTGTTCAACTAGCTGCCAAGTGTCTACCTCCAGAATTACCTCTAAGCAAGGAGCTGTTTTTCATCTGCTCTTGAATATTGTTTGGAAGGTTTCCCCTTAGCCCCAGATATTAAGGGAGTTGCAACTAAACAACACTGTGTGTCGACTGGGTAAACATCGTATTTCCTTTTTATCACCATTTTTCCCCCAAGTAACACTGTGCGTGTTGAGTTACAGCCTTATTCATTGCTGCTTCTATGGAAAGACACTTTGAAAAATTGGGCCTTTGTAGTAATATTGACAACAAAAGCAGGTGTTGTCACCTCCCATTAGCATTAATTTAATCGGTGATTCACTACTGTAGACAAATAATACCACCGTGTGCTGGGCTTTCCTAGGAGAAAAAGGAAGCAGCAGAAATATGCACCGTGGCAAGAAAATAGAGTGAGACAGCCTTTTTGGGAATATTAAATGTAAGCTGTATAAACATTTGTTTTCCTTTTACCAGTAATGAAAAATTCCTAATTCATTTTGTATGGGGAAGACCATTGTGAGGGTATGGTTAATTGGTCTTGAAAGACAATTAATATCTGTCAGGAACACATACAACACACACAGGTTTTGCAAACAGTCAATCCCTTTGCCCTCTTCTCCCCTGTTGTTCTGTTTATGGTGCCCAGTTTAAGTGTTCTTTTGCCATAATCATCTCCAGCTAAATGGTAATTGCTCTATTGACGGCATTACTGTACATTTTTGACAGATCATTATTCATACTTAACCACTTGACCTGGAATAAATGTTAAAGCAATTACCACTGAGAGCTTTTCTATGAGAAAATTGAGGCAAAGTTTAGAGATAATCAAAATGCAAAGCTGATCATGATAGCAATTGGAAAAATGGCAAATCCTATTAAACAGATTTTTATTAGCCAAGTTGATGCCAGTAGATATTATCTGGTAATTTAGTCTTATTAAAAAGAAAATAAAGCAGCTAATTGTTTACTATTCTGGAACTTATTCCAGCTTGCAATTTGCAACCGAAATTAGGCTTTATGTGGCTCATCTATTTTGTCACATTGAAATATGAAATCGTTTGGTACAAAGCGCATCTGCTCCATGCCTCTTACATTACTGGAAAAATCCCTCATTCAATATGTTTTGTACCTGTTGAGGCATTACGGATGGATTAATTTAAAGCAACTAATAGAAAAGCTAATATTCAGCATATTTTTATTATGTCAAATATTTTAAGAGTCTGTATTTCTAAGGATTAAATTTTATCCCTACTTCATCTTACTTTGTATTCAACTCCTGACACAAATAATTTCTTTTTTCCATCAAGTCAGAGGGCAACAAGCTCCTAAAAGCACCACAGATGTACAGTTTACTCATTAGAAATAAGAAAGTCAGTGTGGCCCCCAAAATTAAGTATATAAATGGAAGGGACAATGGTAAATATTTTGGCATATTTGAGGATAAAGTATCTTTAAATTTTACAAGAAAATGTTCAATCAGTTATGTAGTGATATAAGTACTTAATGACCTAGAAATTAATTTTAATATTCATGGTGGACATTTTATCCTTGATCTGACTTTATACTTTAAAATCAGCACATTCTCATGGGCTAGTTATTTAAAATGAGTAAAAATAAAATCAACAACTTATTCTTATTTTATGATCCAAGTGGCTCTTGGAAAAGCAAGCTTTCGGGATGACAGTATTTGGAAAATTGTCTTTTCACATAGTCTTTCTGTACTAAGTTGAGAAATTATTTAAGATGACAAAGCTTGACCAAAGATCTCATTTTAATTTCACCACAGTACTCCCTTTTACCCGTGGTTCCTAAAGGCTGCTTAGCTAAAAGTTTGGCATGATTCAGAGTCTTTGGACTAATGTCTAGAGCAAAGCTCTAATAAAAAATGTGCACCAAAAGAGACAGAAATCCTTAAACAGATAGTGTAAAGTTTTACTGGCCCCTACTGAATCGTGAGCTCTGTTTGAAAACTATCATTAAAATTCAGAAAACCGATTACTGATATGCTGATATTGTTGTCTTGGGAGGCACGGTTATGACGATCTCCTCCAGTTGCTGTAGTTTCTATATTAATGGAAGATTTTTTTTCCACAGTTAATAAAAGGAGGGACTTTCTTTTAATAAGTCCATAAAACATTAAGTAGATTTTTCCCTCTTTCTTCTGCTGTTTTCTTCTCCCAAAGGAGTCTTTTCTGAAAGTCCAAAAGGTATACATTTGGCAGTCAGATAAGGAGTGGCAGTTTGTAAAAAACACTCATTCTGCTTTTCCTTTCTTGGACTTGACCATATCAAACTGATAGTGGTTGAACTAACAGACACTAATTGTTTTCAAATGTTTATACAGTAACATCACTTCTTTTTAAAGAGACATTCCCCACAAGTTTTCTAAGATGTTATGATTGCAGCCAGAAAAACAAAGGATGTCACAAAATTGCAATTCTTCCTTGGCTCTGTTTGTTAGCTTAAGTTTATTCTTGATAGAATATATTTATTTCAAAATTCAAATGAAGCAGCTTATCTGTGCTGAATTATTTTACTTTAGATACAGAAGCAAAGCTAAATAAAGTCATGATTTTTTTCCCCGGTATTTACATGCAATGTTGAGTTTGCATGATACATAGTAAAAATGAGCTAAAATGAGTTATTCTGCTTTGATTTTTGTAAATCTGCAAATATCCATGGGCCTTCATATTTTAATGAATGTAGTTTATTTCTGTGAATTGTGGTTATTATTTTAATTAATACAATAGATGTTCTCAGTCATTGCATTATTTTGTTATCGCTACATATAGCTTTTGAACCAGCATCTCTTGTGTCTCCTCTGTTGGATACTGACATCCCAGGAATCTAAGCGTGGGACTTTCTTCCTGACCTTGGCCTGGGCATAGACCCAAGACTCCATTCTCCCATTAGGGCTTCGTGTCACGATTTTAATGTATGCTTTCTGCTGAATAATTTTAGTATTATGGAGACACAGAACACAGAACGATTGAACCATATGTGTCTCGTGTCAACCACATAATGAAAGGGCTGAAGTAAGTCACAGAACAATAAACAAGTAAGTGCTTTATATTCTTCTCCTTGAAGGGTTTTACACATGGATTCTGCCCAATTTATCCTAAGAGGACTTTTTGCCCCTTTGGAATTACTCTTTTACCCTCTCCTATTTTCTATTAACACAGACAGGGTAGAGAAAGAGGATAAAATGCTCCGGTGGCTGCCAAACAGTCGTAGTAAATGGTCATAGACCAATTCAAGATAAAAGATAAAGATTAAAAACTACAGCAGTCTTGAAGATGGACTCTATCCTGAGACTAGAACCCACACACTACTGACAGGGTAGGGCTTCTGGACAGTTTGTTTTCTTGTTTTTCATTTTTTATGTTATAATGGACCAATCTCTGGCTTTCCTGGAGGCTCAGTGGTTAAAAAAAAAAAAAAAAAAGTCCACCTGCCAATGCAGGAGACACGAGTTCAATCCCTGGGTGGGGAAGATCCCCTGGAGAAGAAAACAGCAACCCATTCCAGTCTTCTTGCCTGGAAAACCCCCATGAACAGGCGAAACTGAAGGGTTGCAGGCCCTGGGGTCACAAAGAGTCAGACATGACTTAGCAACTGAACAACAACAAGGACTAATTTCTAATTAATAAAATTATGAAAAACTTTTTTCAATTGGATCAGAAAAAATATTATTGCTGGTTATTGATGATCAAGCAAATGTTCTGCTTCGTGGACATTTTCCAAGGAATTGGACAATATTCCGTAAAGAAGGCTTACATGTAGATTCCTGTGGCTTAAATACCTATGGCTGATTCTTGTTGATGTATGACAGAAAACCACAAAATTCTATAAAGCAACTTTCCTTCAGTTAAAAACTTTAAAAAAAGAAGAAGAAGGCTTCACTCGCCACCCTGTGAAGTGCCTTTGGGTCCTTTGGCATCGTTTCTGGTTTCACTATCTCCATGGGTCATCGGGTGGTAGGCCTACAGCTGGGCTGTGTCCTCGGTTTTGTGATTCCCTTAAAACAACAGAGACTGTGTTTTATGACTGAGAAGTATTATATTTATCCATTCATCTGTCGATGGGCATTACGTTATTTCTATGTCTTGGCCATTGTGAATAGTGTTGCTATCTAGGGGTGCGGGCATCCTTTTGAATTATAATTTTATCCTGATATATGCCCAGGAGTGGGATTTCTGGAGTATGTGGCAACTTTATTTTTAATTGTTTGAGAAACATTTATAGTGTTTTCCATAGTGGCCACGCCAATTTACCTGCCCATATTGGTGATACTCCCTTTCCAGTTTCACTGAAGTAGAAAGTGGGGTTCAGATGGGTAAGACCATGTCCCCACTTCACATTCCAATGGCAGAGTCAGGTTCTAAAAACTCAGCTGGAGACAGTCCAGCACCTACATTCTTAGGTTCGAAAACATCTCTTTTGTAAACTTCTGAGTAAGTAGCTGGAATAATATAGTGTTAAATGGTAGGTCATTTTCTCTTAAAAAATTAAACTAGTTTTTAACATATTACCAAAATAACATATAAATATTGTTTTAAATATAAAAAGAATAGAGATATAAAATGAAAACTAAAAATTTTCTTTTCTCTTTCTCCTAATCCCATTCCCTAAGAGAAATATATGCTGGTGCATGCTTCCAAAATGCTCTGTATATATTCAGATATCAATACAAATATTATGTATGTATGTATTTATGCATATAATATGAATGTATATATTTCATAAATATATATACATTATTAATGGTGGAATCGATATATTCATAATCAATACATCTGTTTTGTTATTGTTTAGTCGTTAAGTCATCTCTGATTCTTTGCAACTCCATGGACTGTAGCCCACCAGCCTCCTTTGTCCATGGACTTATCCAGGCAAGAATACTGGAGCGGGTTGCCATTTCCTTTTCCAGAGGATCTTCCCAGACCAGGAATGAAACTTGTGTCTCCTGAATTGGTAGGCAAATTTTTTCCACTGAACCACCAGGGAAGCCCTCTATATATCTATATCTATATCTATGCATGTGTGTGTATGTATACATACACTTTTACCCACAGATACATGGAAACATAGCACATTTGACACTTGGATACAGTATTTAAAATTTCTCCTTTATTTTTGGTAATCATGAAATTTAAAAACTAATAATAATGTTCAAAAAAGAAACAGATGTGAAAATGTTTATTAACCTTCATACATACTTTTATTAATTTTTTGTTAGTTTTAATCTTAGAAAGTTTCCTTCACAAAAGACAATGCATACTCAGATTAAGGAAAGTCTTAAACATAAGGAAAAGTCTGGCAGGTATTTATAAAATCTCACTTCATAAAAATTGTCTAGAAATTACAGTGTATTCCATGTCTTTTTCTTCTCTTTGGGATAGATTTTAGCAGCTTTTAAATATGTATGCAGTCAAAAGTTTTCACTAAAATATCTTCATCAGAAAATTCATTGTAAATTTCTATTATGTTTTATAAGAACTTCTAATATTCATAATAGTTCAGAATTTTTCAAACTTTTTTTGAAAGCAGTTTATGCCCCAACATTTAAAGACTAGATACAAAGTAAACAATGATAACACCATGATTGGAAAAACTAAAAAAAAAAAAAAAAATAGAACTTGAAGTTTTACTCTCAAATTGAATACATGTTCCTGAGTCAGGGCCCAACTCTCTAAATGGAAGTTCTCTGAATTAACTTCTAGATAGAACACAAGGTTTATAAAGTGGTAAATAATAAAAGTGTACTAATTTGAAGTTTATATATATATATATTATAGCTGCAACAATTGTTTAACACTTCAATTCAGTCTCTCAGTGGTGTCTGACTCTTTGTGACCCCATGGACTACAGTACACTAGGCTTCCTTGTCCATCACCAACTCCCGGAGCTTGCTCAGACTCATGCCCATCGAGTCGGTGATGCCATCCAACCATCTCATCCTCTGTCGTCCCCTTCTCCTCCTGCCCTCAATCTTTCCCAGCATCAGGGTCTTTTCAGATGAGTCAGTTCTTCTCATCAGGTGGCCAAAGTATTGGAGCTTCAATTTCAGAACCAGTACTTCCAATACTATTCAGGACTGATTTCCTTTAGGATTGACTGGTTTGATCTCCTTGCCATCTAAGGGACTTTCAAGAGTCTTCTCCAACACCACAGTTCAAAAGCATCAATCCTTTGGTGCTCAGCCTTCTTTATGGTCCAGCTCTCACATCCACACGTGACCACTGGAAAAACCAAAGCTTTGACTAGATGGACCTCTGTTGGCAAAGTAATGTCTCTGCTTTTTGATATGCTGTCTATATTTGTCATAGCCTTTCTTTGAAGGAGCAAGCATCTTTTAATTTCATGGCTGCAGTTACCATCTCCAGTGATTTTGTAGCCCAAGCGTGTCACTGTTTCCTGTTTCCCCATCTATTTACCATGAAGTGATGGGACATGATTCCATGATCTTCATTTTCTGAATGTTGAGTTTTAAGCCAGGTTTTTCACTCTCCTCTTTCACTTTCATCAAAAGGCTCTTTAGTTCCTCTTCGCATTTTGCTGTAAGAGTGGTGTCATCTGCATATCTGAGGTTATTGATATTTCTCCCGGCAATCCTGATTCCAGATTATGCTTCATCCAGTCCAGCATTTCACATGACGTACTCTGCATATGAGTTAAATAAGCAAGGTGACGATATACAGCCTTACCCAATTTGGAACCAGTCTGTTGTTCCATGTCCGGTTCTAACTGTTAACTTCTTTATCTGCATACAGATTTCTCAGGAGACAGGTCAGGTAGTCTGATATTCCTGTCTCTTTAAAAATTTTCCACAGTTTGTTGTGATCCACACAATCAAAGGCTTTAGTGCAGTCAGTGAAGCAAAAGTAGATGTTTTTCAGGTATTTTCTCACTGTTTCTATGATCCAACGGATGTTTCCAATGTGTTTCAAACTCAGACCAATAAAATATTTTTCAGGGAGAAGTTCATTTTATCACTGATGTTTAGGAAATGCTGGTGCACAGTGTTGATAAAAAGCATATCAGATACAGTCAGTTCTGTACCATTTTAAAATACTAGACATAAAAACTGTCCCCTCATTACCTATACCCAGAGTGGACCTGCTCCCCTCTCTCTGCCCCTGACACATCCACTGCTTCTACATTAATCTCATTTCATGAAATAATCTAGAGACCTTTCCATATCAGTGCATAAAGGTCTATCTCATTCTTTTTAAGACTGCATAATATCCCACTCTATAGATGTAGCCATACATATTTTTATAAATGCTTAAAATTAGTACCATCAGTGCTGAAAAGTAAGTTCTTATGCATGCATCTTTGCATAGGATTGTATCTGTAGAATAAATTCTTGGAATTATGTTTCTTCCTAGATCTCATATTCTCCATTGAGCATACTCTGCCCCTCATTGGACACCCCTGTGTCCTCTGGACATCACTGCTCTTTTATTCCTGCTTTGAGCCTCTCAATTTTATTTTTTTCCTTAACCGCTTTTCATCCTGTTTCAACCTGTGTGTCACCCCCAGATGAGTCTTCTTTTCATCACATTACTCCTCTGTTCCAGCATCTGCCACTGGTTTATGGCAATGGTTCACAAACTGCCCTCCTCAGAGAAGGCTCTAGAAACTCAGAAGGAGGCTGCGGACCACCAGGATGCAAGACGGGCGGGGTGACTAGCAACCATGCCTTCTCCGTCCACACCTGCCTTTTCTACCACAACAAGTTACTTTCACCTGATCTTATATTTTTTATATATTTGCAATATTTCATATGAAGAAACATTTCTACTGAGAAATATGTGTGTGTCCACTAGAATATAACCACCACAAAAAAAGGAATTTTTATATGTATTAATATGATGCTTTTGTTTTGGACCCATTGTATTCCACCAGTCTATCGTAGTCCCTGACATATGCTCAGAAATGTGTTAGAATCAAAATATTAATTAAATAATCATTAAATTATTCATATTACATAGATACACACACACACACACACACACACACACCCCTAACACCCACCCCTACACTTCTCTGCCTGACTTTCATATCCATCTGCATTTATTTCTACCCTATCTGGGCTTCCAAGACTTACTTTCTACTGACTCCACTAATCTGAAGTCAGATCAGTCCTCCACAGACTCCATCTTTATTGCTGTAGCAGTTTGCTAGGGCGGCCAGAGCTAAGTGTCACAAATAGAGTGGGTTAAACAACAGAAATGTGTCATTTCACAGTTCTGGAGGCAGCATTTCAAGATGAAGTTTTGAGCAGGGCCACGCTCCCTCTGAAGGAAGATGGGAAGAATCTGTTCCAGTCCTGTCTTTCAGCCTCTGGGATTCACTGACTTGTGCTGCCATAATTCCAGTCTTCACAGGGCAGTGTGTTTCTGTGCAGATTTCCCCTGTTTATAAGAACATACCAGTTACGTTGGGTTCCCTGGAGAAGAGAATGCCAACCCACTCCAGTATTCTTGCCTGAAGAATCCCATGGACAGAGGAGCCTGACGTGCAAAGAGTCGGACAAGACCGAGCAACTAACACTTCCACTATGTGGGGTTAGCAGCTCACCCTACACCAGTTTGACCTCAGCTTAACTAATTATATCTGCAACAACCCTATTTACATACAAGGGTACATCCGGAGGTACTGGGGGTTAGAAGTTCAACATGTGGATTTGCAAGTGCACACAATTCAACCCCTAAGGATTGCCACTCTCTGAATTGCTAACCCCCAGCACCATCCCTTCTCCCTGGAATTCCTGTTTGCTCTTGAAATATTTGACTCTTGCTGAAGATCAGAAGGTTAAACTTGACTCACACTTTAATAACGATATTTTTTCATTTTGCCTCTCTCCATGACAGTGAGGTCCTTGAGAACATAATGATAGATAGATACATAGATACATAGATACATAGATAGATATAGACAGATACATAGATGGAAATGGAAGGAAGAAGAGAGAGAGGGAGGAAAGAGAGAAGAGAGTGGGAAGAACGCATTTCCCATTGTCTGGGGAAGTCCTCTGCTCTCAAATTCCTCAAATTTCCATGAGTATTTGATAGTGGTAATGGCTAAAATTTATGAAAGATCCATCAAACATTGAATGCTGCTCTAAACTCTTTACGTATTAATGCATTTCATCTTTACTTCAACCCTGAAGATAATGCAATTATCATCCACATTTATTTGATGAAGGGGTTCCCAGGAAGCCTAAGTAACTTGTTCAAGGTCTGGCATGAATTAGTGATTTCTTGGGAGTTGTACCTAGGCTCTTTATCTCCAGAGAGCATATGCTCCAAAGCACTATTCTAAATTTCCTGTTTTGTAAGGAAATAAAAAACAATATGTCCCTAAATTGTACACTATTTTTTATTAACTTATTTTTTATTGAAGGATAATTGCTTTACAGAATTTTGTTGTTTTCTGTCAAACCTCAACATGAGTCAGCCATAGGTACACATATGTCCCGTCCCTTTTGAACCTCCCCCCATCTCCCCCTGCATCCCACCCCTCTAGGTTGATACAGAGTCCCTGTTTGAGTTTCCTGAGCCATACAGCAAATTCCCGTTGGCTATCTGTTTTATATATGTTAATGTAAGTGTCCATGTTACTCCTTCCTTCTCCCCATGTCCATAAATCTGTTCTCTATGTCTATTTCTCCATTGCTGCCCTGTAAATGAATTCTTCAGTATCATTTTCTAAATTCTGTATATATGCATTAGAATATGATATTTCTCTTTCTCTTTCTGACTCACTTCACTCTGTATAATAGGTTCTAGGTTCATCCACCTCATCAGAACTGACTCAAATGGGTTCCTTTGTATGGATGAGTAATATTCTATTGTGTATATGTACCACAACTTCTTTATCCATTCATCTAGGACATCTAGGTTGCTTCCATGTTCTAGCTATTGTAAATAATGCTGCAATGAACAACGGGATACATGTGTCTCTTTCAACTTTGGTTTCCTAAGGGTATATGCCTAGGAGTGGGATTGCTGGGTCATGTGGTAGTTCTATTCCTAGTTATTTTTTTAAGAAATCTCCATACCTTCTTCATAGTAACTGTATCAATTTACATTCCCACCAACATTGCAAGAGTGTTCCCTTTTCTCCATACCCTCTCCAGCATTTATTGTTTGTAGACATTTTGTTGATGGCCATTCTGACCAGTGTGAAGTGATATCTCATTGTAGTTTTGATTTGCATTTCTCTAATAATGAGCAATCTTGAGCATCTTTTCATGTGTTTGTTAGCCATCTGTAAGTCTTCTTTGGAGAAATGTTTGTTTAGATCATCAAAACAGAAAATAATAAGGAAACACAAATCTTACACTATTTAAGGGATAATGTTTGAATAAAGTTGTATCAGGAATCCTAGGGAGAAGAGGTTAAGATTTTCAGCAAATAGACTTATTCATTTTCCCCAAGTCTTTCCCATTCACTCCTTTTCTGCCCCATTTATTCCTTCTCTCCTCCATATCTTCCCAATATCTTCCCACACAGACTAGGGAATCATTTCAGATAGCTAGGAAGTCCGCAGCATATTAGCGCGTGGGGCTCTCTAATGGGACTGAGTGTTTCTGCTCCCTTTTTGACTTGCGAACCTGGAATTGTCAGTCCAATGCCTAGTGCACCTGTATGCCTGTTCAGTGGATTAATCTAACCTTGAGTTTGGGCTCCACAGACAAAGCCCACTCTGTTCAAGAATGTTATGACTATGTTGAGAGGCTTGTTTGATAGGCCCTCTTGAGAGAACTCAAGTCTGTATCTGCCTGCTGGGATATTTCAACACAGCAGCCATAAGTTGTAATTGCTGAGAAAGAATGTCAAGGATGGCTTTATTAGAAAGCTGTTAATAAAAATCATTTTATGATTATTCTATTAAAAGGCAGTATACAATTTCTCATTTTAGATATGGAATTCACTTTTCATAGATTATCCAAAAGTGTATCTTAGCCAAGAAAAATGTATTACTAAAAGATAAACAGCTTGTAGAATTAACACCACTTCTAGAAATTGATCTCTACACTCAAGGTAAATGAATTGCAAGTATTGATTAATACTTTGGAGTGAACACCATTTCATAACTTTTAATTAACCACTAGGTAATATGTAATGGAAACTACATAATGTAATATATATGAATTTGAAAAATGGGAAGGTAAAAGGGTTCTGCCCCTTGGTCACATTGTGGTAAAAAGTAATTACTGGAGTGACCAGTTTGTTATCATGTTTTCTTCTCTGGTAATTCTGGATTATTAATGTCCCCAAGCACAAAGTGATACTGCTATATTAGTTCTCTTGGCCTTGAAATGATCTATAACACAATTTAAGACCCATGCATTGTGTCGCCATTTAAAATGTATCGCTTTAACCCAGCCAAAGATCAAGAAAATAAGAAAAGGCAAGGGCTCTGATAGAACTAGAAAAGAAATTCACCTGTATGTTTTCTTTTGAAAATATTAGCTGTACTAAATAATAATATTAGTCTTGCCACAGATCCCTTGCATCGTAGTAAGAGAGAAACAGTTATACTTGGTTGTAGAGCAGGAGATACTCTAGGTACCACATCAGCATGTAGCATTCATGTCAAAACAGAAACAATAAAGGTACAGTCTTCACGTACAAAACTTTTATAAGCACTGAGCGTGTATTGCAGGAAGAACCCTGAATTTAAATGAATCATTTATGCCTCTGCTGCCCTAGGGCGAGTACAAGGTACATTAATAATGCAGTGTTTATTTGAAATATTTTATTATAACACACATTTATTACCAAAAAATCTAAACAGCAGAAAAAAGCCAGTATTGCACAAGTTCAACATTCTGGACAAGTTATTTTCCAAATAGGATTCTTGGCAAATTGTATCATTTTTTTCAATACTTCACCTGTGACACTATAAATAATACATATTTATTTAGGTAGCAGTATTATACACTGCTACTTGTGTTGTACATAATTTATAGAAAATGATCTACCAACATGTGTAGGTAATGTCCTCCATGAAAGCAAATTGTTCAAATTAGAAAGGAACGAAGATCTCTAAGAGTTGCTTAGCTGTAGGTGGAGTAAATTTGGCTTTTTAACAGGTTATTTCATATTTTCCAAACACTGTAATCAACCTGTCTTCCATTATAAATATGAGGGTGATCATTACTAAAGTGTTTCATATGCAAATGGATCTGTTTACTATATGTGTGTACTCAGTCGCTATCATGTCCAACTCTTTGCTACCCCATGAGCTGTAGCCCACCAGGCTCCTCTGTCCATGGCATTTCCCAGGCAAGAATACTGGAGTAGGTTGCTATTTCCTTCTTCAGGAAATCTTCCCTACCCAGCGATCAAACCCATGTCTCTCATGTCTCCTATGTTGGCAAGCAAATTCTTTACCACTAAACCACTTGGGAAGAAGTGTTAAAGAACACGCCTTCCAATGCAGGAGACGTAAGAGATGTGGGTTCAATTCCTGGGTCAGGAGGATTCCCTGGAGGAGGGCATGGCAACCCACTCCAGTATTCTTGTCCGGGAAATACCATGGACAGAGGAGCCTGGCAGGTCACATACAGCCCGTCGAGTCTTAAAGAGCCAGACATGACTGAAGGAACTGACAAGATCCCTGGGAAGATGCACCTGGGAAGATCCTATTTATTAAATATATGTATCAAGTAATATGAGAATGCCATTCTATTTACCCCTCCAGGGGTTTCCATAACCAAGATGTATTACCAGCCTGGGTTTAGGATCATCCAGATCACCCTGACTATGATCTTGAAAGCAACCAGGCCTTCGGTAATTCCAGTTTTAACTGCTTATTAGATTTATGATTTGGGGCAAGTTTTTTTTACCTTCATGACTTTCCATTTCCACATCTGAACAATAGCACCTGCCTCACTAAATCAGTAGAGAAATGAAATAAGAAAAAATATGCAAAACTCTTTAATGCCTGGTGCTCAACTGTTTTATTTCTTGCTATGGCCCTTTATATCCAAGAAGCATACTTACTGCATAGCAGTTTAGTGGTTGCCTATGTTCCCCAGCAAGTTGGTTATTCAGAGAGAAGAAAGAGTTTTCCCATCTTTCCCTTCCCTCTAATGAATCAAAGTCCTGGTACCTGGTAGTTCTGATCCATACATTAATCATACATTAATTGGATCCCCTTTGCTGTGCTCTGGTGTCTGGGCTGGGACCATCACTAGTCTGGCTCAAGGAAGCAGTTCTTTTAATTTTTTTTTTCCACTTATTTTTAGTTGGAGGCTAATTACTTTACAATATTGTAGTGGTTTTTGCCACACATTGACATGAATCAGCCATGGATTTACATGTGTTCCCCATCCTGAACCCCCCTCCCACCAAGGAAGCAGTTCTGATATATTTCTGGCACATGTAAAGAATTCTACCCAACATGAAATAGGGATTTTTCCCTCTTTTGTTTTTCTTAATAAAATGATATCCCTTGGAACTTCTTAACAAGTTGCAGAATCCCAAAATAAATCCTTTTGATAGTACCTTGGGATATTTGCTCTCTCTAGAGAGTCAATCATCATGTTTGCATATGCAGAATATACTGCAAATATTATATGCACTTCTGCTATAATAATCATGCTGTCAGAGTCTGTCTAGAGAATGTTGTAATATGATTAAAACCACCAAACAAGATTCCAGGTCCCCTGTCTTGAGCATGTATCTTAGTCTCTCCAAACCTTACTTTCTTTTCCTGTGATGTAGAGAGTAATGCAAAATCCACTGTGATTCTTTTAAGTGAGTTTGAATACATGTTAGATACTCTAAAAATGCATGACTTGCTTTGTTACTTTTATATATGGTGCTAACACACATTTCTTACACAAAATGAAGAAAATGAACATTTATTGAGTATCTTCTGTCAGCTAAGGGATTTTCAAATATTATCTCATTTAAACCTTCAAGTACTTCTGTGAGTGAAATGATATTAACTTCCCTTATTGTCCAAGGAAACCATACTTAGTGAAATTAACTGAGATCAGATGACAAATAGGCAACTAGGCTGGATTCAAATGCAACTTCTTCTTTCCTCTCATACTGAAGAAAAATCTACTCTGGGGGGAAAATATTCTAGCAGTTAGTATGATGTGTTATCATCAAGATTAAAGATAATTATATTATATTTCCATAACAATGTATTAGGGTGCTTTCACATGCGTTATAGATCCTAGCAATAATTTTCTCTTTTATATGCCAGGAATTGTGCTACATACTTTACATATAGTGTAATCCATCATCCAAATAAATTGCTTGGTGGGTGTGATCCTCATTCTGTTTACAAACTGAGGCTCAAAGGGTTGAATACTTTCTTTGCCATGGGGCTCATAAGTGGTGCATGGCTCTTCCCCTCAGCTCTGATGCCTGCCCTTTCTGGAACCACCTTTGTTCTCTAAAGTAGTTGTTACAGTGTATTTTGAGCAATACAGTAAGACAAAGAGGCAGTTGATATGATTTCCATATCTCAGAGAAGGACATCAAAACTCAAGAAAATATTATGTAGTAGAGGGACTTCTTTAGTGGTCCAGTGATTAAGACTTCACCTTCCAGTGCAGGGGGGTGGGGCGTGAACCCTAGTCAGAGAGCTAAGATCCCACATGCCTAGCGGCCCAAAATCCAAAGCATAAAAACAATATTGTGACAAATTCAATAAAGGACTTTAAAAATAGCCCACATCAAAAAACATTTTTAAAAATCTCTTGAAGTAGGAAGCTGGGGACTAGAATAAGGGCAGAGTCTTAGTTGGCACATCAGTTCAGTTCAGTCACTCAGTCGTGTCCGACTCTTTGCGACCCCATGAATTGCAGCACGCCAGGCCTCCCTGTCCATCACAAACTCCTGGACTTTACTCAAACTCATGCCCATCAAGACAGTGAGCCATCCAGCCATCTCATCCTCTGTCGTCCCCTTCTCCTCCTGCCCTCAATCCCTCCCAGCATCAGGGTCTTTTCCAATGAGTCAACTCTTTGCATGAGGTGGCCAAAGTATTGGAGTTTCAGCTTCAGCATCAGTCTTTCCAATGAACACCCAGGCCTGATCTCCTTTAGGATGGACTGGTTGGATCTCCTTGCAGTCCAAAGGACTCTCAAGAGTCTTTTCCAACACCATAGTTCAAAAGCATTAATTTTTTGGTTTTCAGCTTTCTTCACAGTCCAACTCTCACATCCATACATGACCACTGGAAAAACCATAGCCTTGACTAGATGGACCTTTGTTGGCAAAGTAGTGTCTCTGCTTTTTAATACGCTGTCTAGGTTGGTCATAACTTTCCTTCCAAGGAGTAAGCGTCTTTTAATTTCATGGCTGCAGTCACCATCTGCAGTGATTTTGGATCCCAAAAAAATAAAGTCTGACACTGTTTCCACTGTCTCCCCATCTATTTCCCATAAGGTGATGGGACTAGATGCCATGATCTTAGTTTTCTGAATGTTAAGCTTTAAGCCAACTTTTTCATTCTCCTCTTTCACTTTCATCAAGAGGCTTTTTAGTTTCTCTTCACTTTCTGCCATAAGGGTGGTGTCATCTGCATATCTGAGATTATTGACATTTCTCCCAGCAATCTTGATTCCAGTTGTGCTTCTGCCAGCCCAGTGTGTCTCATGATGTACTCTGCATATAAGTTAAGTAAGTTTGCACCCAAAGATGGAGAAGCTTTATACAGTCAGCAAAAACAAGACCAGGAACTGACTGTGGCTCAGATCATAAACTCCTTATTGCCAAATTCAGACTTAAACGGAAGAAAGTAGGGATAACCACTAGACCATTCAGGTATGACCTAAATCAAATCCCTTATGACTGTACAGTGGAAGTGAGAAATAGATTTAATGGACTAGATCTGATAGACAGAGAGCCTGATGAACTATGGATGGAGGTTTGTGACATTGTACAGGAGGCAGGGATCAAGACATCCCTGTGGAAAAGAAATGCAAAAAGGCAAAATGGTTGTCTGAGGAGGCCTTACAAATAGGTGTGAAATGAAGAGAAGCAAAATGCAAAGGAGAAAGGGAAAGATATATTCCCATTTGAATGCAGATTTCCAAAGAATAGCCAAGAGAGATAAGAAAGCTTTCTTCAGCGATCAGAATGGGAAAGACTAGAGATCTCTTCAAGAAAATTAGAGATACCAAAGGAACATTTCGTGCAAAGATGGGCATAATAAAGAACAGAAATGGTATGGACCTAACAGAAGCAGAAGACATTAAGAAGAGGTGGCAAGAATACACAGAAGAACTGTACAAAATAGATCTTCAGGGCTCAGATAATCACAATGGTGTGATCACTCACCTAGAGCCAGACATCCTGGAATGTGAAGTCAAGTGGGCCTTAGGAAGCAGCACTATGAACAAAGTTAGTGGAGGTGATGGAATTCCAGTTGAGCTATTTCAAATACTGAACAATGATGCTGTGAAAGTGCTGCACTCAATATACCAGCAAATTTGGAAAACTCAGCAGTGGCCACAGGACTGGCAAAGGTCAGTTGGCACATAGTGAGGGCCAAAACATACCTTACAGAAACCTAAACTACACTACCTGAACTAGGCTCGCTAAATGTCCTTCCTTATGCTGTATTCCTATTACCTCATTGTGAAAGACCAAATCTGTTTTCCATATACCACAAATGTGCTTCCATAAGGAATGTAGATTTTTGCATGTGCTATAGATGTTTCTGTGGGCTTCCCAGGTGGTGCTAGTGGCAAAGAATCCACCTGTCAATATAGGAGACTCAAGAGACTCGGAGTCAATCCCTGGGTTGGGAAGATTCCCCTGGAGAAGGAAATGGCAACCCACTCCAGTATTCTTGCCCAGAGAATTCCATGGACAGAGGAGCCTGGAGGGCTGCAGTTCATGGGGTCACACAGAATTGAACACATTTGCACACACACATATAGATGTTTCTGTACTTCCTCAGTTAATTGACCTTTTTCTGTTTCAGTTCATTTGAAGCAAAATGACTGCCTCAGATACCTTACAGGAAGCTGCCTTTGATTTCAAAACCAACATATCTTTTCCACATCTTATGTCAGCAGAGAAATACAAATTGAAACAATGATATACCACCACCCATCTATTAGAATGGCCAAAATCCAATTCACTCACCACACCAACTGCTGATCAGGATGTAGAGCAACGGGAACTCTCATTCAATTTTGGTGGGAGTGCAAATTGGTCCAGCCACTTTGGAGGACATTTTGGCAGGTTCTCACAAAACTAAACATACTCTTACCATATACTCCAGCAATGGCACTCTTTAGTATTAATCCAAAGTTGAAAATTTATGTTTACATAAAAACCTGGACACAGATGTTTATAGCACCCTAATTCATAATTGCCAACACTTGGAAGCAAATGAGATGGCTTTCAGTGGGTGAATGGATAAATTAACTGTGGTCCATCCAGACTGTGGATTATGCACGGCTAAAAAGAAATGAGCCATCAAGCCATGAAAAGACATGGTGGACAGTTAAATGCATATTACTAAGTGCAGGAAGCCAATCTGAAAAATGCTATGTGCTGTGTGATTTCAACTATGTGACATTCTGGAAAAGCAAAAGCTATGGAGACAATAAAATGATCAGTGATGCCAGAGGCTAGAGGGGAGGAAAGGATGAATAGGGAGAGCACAAATGATTTTTACAACAGTGTTAAACTACTCTGTATGATTCTGTAATGGTGGATATACACCATTTGTCCAAACCCATAGAATGTACCACATGAAGAGTGAACCCTAGTATAAACTATGGACTTCGGGTAATAAAATGTGTCACTGCAGGTTCATCCATTGTAACAAATGAACCACTTCAGTGGGGGGTGTTGGTAATGGAGGAGGCTGTGCAAGTGCAGGGCAGGGGGTATATAGGAAATATTGTACCTTCTGCTCAATGTTGCTGTGGTGCTAAAAACTGCTCTAGAAAATAAAGTCTATTATATATGGAGCAAAATGCCATGTAAAAACAAGCAGTTCAATACATATTGATGGTTGTTGATGAGAATCATGATGGAAATTTGATAGTTTCATCAATGTAGTAATCACATATTGAGTGTCTGCAGTGTACATGTCATAGGACTCAGAGGTAGGAGAACAGAGCCGTTGCAGTGATGCCAGTGCCCGCAAAGACCTAGCGAAGCTCTCGTTTTAAAATAAGGACTTTCAAAACAGAGTGTTTCAAAGAAGTGCTTTACTACCTCTATCCCTTTAAATGGAAGGACCAAGAATAACAACAGGGCTTCCCAGGTGACGCTAGTGGTAAAGAACCCAACTTCCAATGCAGGAGACCTAAGAGACATGGGTTCATTCCCAGGATCGGGAAGAGTCTCCGCTGGAGGAGCATGTGGCAACCCACTCTGGTATTATTTTCTGGGAAATCCCATGGACAGAGGAGCCGGTGGGCTACAGTCCTTAGGGTCGCAAAGAGTTGGACACAACTGAAGTGACTTAGCAAAAGAATAATAATAATAAAATAAATGTATTGTTGCTTCTGTTACTTCATATTTTTGTTTCTCAACATGTATAGTTGTTGTAACAAGTTCATTCTTAATTCAAGCTCTCCCGAATGACACTCCTTTCCACAGGAAAGTTTGGCCAAAGAGATGATTGCAAATTTGGAAAAACAGAAGTGTTTGTGTTTGTGTGTGTGTGTGTATGTGTGTGTATGTGCATGCACAAACACAGATGCCACAAGTTATATATGGCTGTGCTTACATCCTTGTAAACCAACAACCTCAACTGGGGTAACTGCACAATTTCTACCCAGCACAAAACAACTGTAATTATCACTCTATCAAAGTAACTAGCACAGGTTTTCAAAACTAGAGTTTATTGGAATATTAGTAAATGGTCTATGAAGAAGAAAAACTGTTCTCTGTTTAATTAAGTTTGGAAAACGCTGAGTTAGACAAAGTCGAACAAGTTTCTTTCATGTAGGATTTCTCAGAAGCCTTCTTGAACCACAAGGCATGATGAAATTCCAAAAAAAAAACTAGTTCAGCAGGCAGCCTTTTATAAAATTACTTGAATATGTAGCTTGTTTTTTCTCCGCATGAGTCTTTAGTATTCCTCAGAACATAATCTTGGAAATGCTGATTTGGAAAAGGGGACAGTTGAGCCCACTGATGAATGTTTTAGACCAGAGTGACTCTGAGTTAATAGCACTATAATCAGCAGGTCAATATCACATACTCTATTTGTGTTTTGGACCATGTTTAGAAGAGTTCTCTGTGTTTTCCAAATTTCTTGCTTTTGTTAATATATGACTACCAAAAATCATATTGAAATTTAAAATAGGGGCTCTTTACATGTGTTGCATAGTCATCAAATTTCCCCCAAATTACCACCACATATTTTTTCACTCAAAAACTGAATTAAGAACAGATTCTGTATCTTTAACACTGAGCCATAAATCACTCCAACACCTAGTTCAGTGTGGCAGACACAAAAGGTATTCAAGTAAAATCTATTTGATGATGATGACTTATGGTCCTTGAAGACTCTCACGTGAACTACCAGCTAAAAGAGCAAGACCGGGTCTGTCTGTCCTGATACACTCGCCACCTGAATCTAGGTTAATTTGAATCAAAGTAATTTCCCAGAAATATTATCAACTCAAAGAGCAGCTAGAATGTCCTTTTGAAAACATAAGATGTGAGGCTTGTGCTTTATGCAGAAGATGGAGCTTTTAAAAAAGTAACTATTCATATTTTATAATGTGAACCATTTCTTTGCAGTTTGGAAAATGAGTTATATTGGAAGGATTGTGGCTTCTAGGTAGTAATAAATATGAATGTTTTATATGGCCTTTTCTATTGTTTCAGAACCTAGCAATATACTTAAAATTTGTCTCACTCCCATGATTTACAATATGATTAGCCCTATCTGTCACAGATTGGAAAGTAAACATTGATTAGCTATAAAGCAAGATGAAATTCAAGTATGAATAGAGTTTTAAGTGTGACAATACATTTTATTGTCTTTTTAGCAGATGTGTGTTAAGGACGGACTATGATGCACACCACACACGTTGGATATATACCTGATGGCTAATATTTCTCTTATCTGTGGCCATAGAGTAGTAAGCTTGGTTTTCACATGAAAATTGTTGTCACTGCTTTACAGTTGCAGCATAAAGAGTAAATACTTTTATCTGAAAATATGCATATTTTAGGCATGCAAAACAAAGAAAGAGGGTATTCCCTGGTTAGGACTCTGCACTCCCACTGCACAGGGCACAGGTTGGATCCCTGGTTGGGGAACTGAGATTCTCCAAGCCATGTGGCATAACAACAACAACAACAACAACAATGTAAAACAAAGATAGAGTCGATGCGGAAATACAGTTTGGACTTCTCCAATTCAGTGACTATGTCCTTGGCTTCTCTTATGACCTCATGTCCATGATGCACAGACTCCCTCTCCAATTCTGACTCCAGCTTTCTGCCTTGTATGTGCAACTATCTACTTGCTGTTTCTATTTGAGTATCTTCATACCCACCTAAAACTTACCGTATTTCAACCAGACTCTCAGGAACTGGTCTTCTCAAATCTAATCCTCCTCCAGAATTAACTTCCAGAGAATAGCACTGTCATCACCCAGGGGTGCAAAAGAGAGACATTTCTTTCAAAGGTTTCCTCCCTCACTTCACATGACTCAGTCTGTGAACAAGTCCTCTTACAATTAAATGTTAAATCTTCTTGTCACCATGCTCCAGTGTCTCTGCCGTAGTCAAAGGTACCCCTTTCCCTTGCCTAAATGACAACATAACTTTCAGGTTGTTCTGTGTTCTTCTACTTACACTTTCCCCAATTATCAACTTTCATTCTATAGTTAGAATGCTTCTTTAAATGTTTAAATAGGGCTATGTTTCTCCCCTATTTAAAATCACTGAAGACCTTTTCATTTTTCTTTGAATAAAGGAGAACCTTAAATGATCAATGAGGCCTTTCCTGATCTGGCTCCCCTGCCTAACCCTGGAGCCTCATTTCACATTCCTAACTTTCCCCTTTTCTGATTTCCAGATTCATTATTCTTACTTCAGTTTCTGGAATAAGCTGTACTTCTTCTCACATGAGAAATTTCAAGTACTCTTTCTTCTGTGTCCCTCCTTCTCCCAATCCCCTTTCCTTAGACCATGCTATCTCATCTCCTAGGTCAGTTTCCCCTTCCATATGGTCTTAAAGAATTATATCTCTTTGAGAGAATTTATCTCAGTCATATAGGTATATTCTTTTAGGCATTACTTTGTGCACTTGATAGATGTTTATTGAGCATCTACTCAGATGCAGATGACACCACCCTTACGGCAGACAGTGAAGAAGAACTAAAGAGCCTCTTGATGAAAGTGAAAGAGGAAAGTCAAAAAGTTGGCTTAAAACTCAACATTCAGAAAACTAACATCATGGCATCTGGTCCCATCACTTCATGGCAAATAGATGGGAAAACAATGGAAAGAGTGACAGACTTTATTTTGGGGGGCTCCAAAATCACTGCAGATGTTGACTGCAGCCATGACATTAAAAGACACTTGTTCCTTGGAAGAAAAGTTATGACCAACCTAGACAACATATTAAAAAACAGAGACATTACCTTGTCAACAAAGGTCAATCTAGTCAAAGCTATGGTTTTTCCAGTGGTCATGTATGGATGTGAGAGTTGGACTATAAAGAAAGTTGAGTGCTGAAGAATTGATGCTTCTGAACTGTGGTGTTGGAGAAGACTCTTGAGAGTCCCTCGGATTGCAAGGATATCCAACCAGTTCATCCTAAAGGAAATCAGTCCTGAATATTCATTGGAAGGACTGATGCTGAAGCTGAAACTCCAATACTTTGGCCACCTGATGCAAAGAACTGACTCATTGGAAAAGACCCTGATGCTGGGAGGGATTGGGGGCAGGAGGAAAAGGGGACAACAGTGGATGAGATGGTTGGATGGCATCACCAACTCAATGGACATGAGTTTGAATAAACTCCGAGAGTTGGTGATGGACAGGGAGGCCTGGCATGTTGCAGTCCGTGGGGTCAAAAGAGTCGGACACTACTGAGCAACTGAACTCAACTGAATTGAGAGACTGAACAGAACTGAAGGTGATAGTGAACATGGGTGGGCCAAAGAGACAAAGTCTATGCCCTTACAGTTCTATGCCCTTATCATCTAATGTCAGGGTCCACTGACTGTGGAATTCTCAGGCAAGAGTACTAGAGTGGGTAACCATTCCCTTCTCCAGGAGATCTTCCTGACCCAGGGATTGAACCTGGGTCTCCTACATTGCAGGCAGATTCTTTACAGTCTGAACCACCAGGGAAGCCCCTATAATCTAATAGGAAAGAGAAAATAGACAAGTATGCTACAAACATGTAAGAAAAAATTGAGTTGCAATAACTGTTTTGAAGAAAATAGAGTTCAGTGAAAGGGAAGAAGGGATTTGTGGGAAGGTCTGCTTTAAGCAATCAGGCAAGACTTTTCAGAGAAAGTAGCTTTAGTGCTGAGATTGAAATGCAAGTGACAAAGAAGGGAGATGTATTTTCAAGGGAAAAAGGCTTTGTGGCAGAGAGAAGAGTATTCTTCAAGTCAGAAAAGAATTTGTTGCACATCAAGACCCTAAAGGAGACCTCTTTGTGTCTGGCCCACTGTGATCCATGGCTCCAAGAGGGAGAGACCATGTCTGCTTCACTGTCTACTGAAACTCTAGGGCCAAACTCAAGGACAGGCACATGGTTACTGAGAGGAAATAGAAACACACATAGAACTTACTTTGTAAAATGACTTGGTCCTAAAATAAAACACATGATTCAAGTTTTAAAGAAGAGTAAGGTATCATTTAATAATCATTTTATAATGTGTTAAATTTTACTCACCAAAATTCTTTGTTAAACTATTACACACACTAAAGAATCTATCTGCTTAATTTTTCTTTCTAATACCTATGTCTGTATCTTTATCCTCTCTGTTATGTTGTTTAAATGGAAATCTTCCCAGCAAGAGTTCAAATAAAACAAAAAAGAAAAAGCCCAATTTTGGAAGAATATTGTCTACCAAAAACAGCTGTAAATAAAAGCAATCCAACGATGATGCAAATAGTCTTTGTATCTGACTACTTCTCAGTAGTAAATTATAAATCTTTCTCTTAACACAATCAGTTTGAAACAAAATTTATGTTTACTCTTACATAAAGTTCCTTCAGTTCAGTTCAGTTCAGTTGCTCAGTGGTGTCTGACTCTTTGCGACACCATGGACTACAGCACGCAAGGCCTCCCTGTCCATCACCAACTCCCGGAGTTTACTCAAACTCATATCCATCGAGTCGGTGATGCCATCCAATCATCTCATCCTCTGGTGTCCCCTTCTCCTCCTGCCCCCAGTCCCTCCCAGCATCAGAGTAATGCTCAAAATTCTCCAAGCCAGGCTTCAGCAATACGTGAATCATGAACTTCCAGATGTTCAAGCTGGTTTTAGAAAAGGCAGAGAAACCAGAGATCAAATTGCCAACATCCTCTGGATCATCGAAAAAGCAAGAGAGTTCCAGACAAACATCTATTTCTGCTTTATTGACTATGCCAAAGTCTTTGACTGTGTGGATCACAATAATCTGTGGAAAATTCTGAAAGAGATGGGCATACCAGACCACCTGAGCTGCCTCTTGAGAAACCTATATGCAGGTCAGGAAGCAACAGTTAAAACTGGACATGGAACAACAAACTGGTTCCAAATAGGAAAAGGAATACGTCAAGGCTGTATATTGTTACCCTGCTTATTTAACTTATATGCAAAATACATCATGAGAAACGCTGGGCTGGATGAAGCACAAGCTGAAATCAAGATTGCTGGGAGAAACCTCAGATGTGCAGATGACACCACCCTTATGGCAGAAAGTGAAGAAGAGCTAAAAAGCCTCTTGATGAAAGTGAAAGAGGAGAGCGAAAAAGTTGGCTTAAAGCTCAACATTCAGAAAACTAAGATCATGGCATCCAGTCCCATCACTTCATGGGAAATAGATGGGGAAACAATGGCTGACTTTATTTTATGGGGCTCCAAAATCACTGCAGATGGTGATTGCAGCTATGAAATTAAGACACTTACTCCTTGGAAGGAAAGTTATGACCAACCTAGATAGCATATTAAAAAGCAGAGACATTGCTTTGCCAACAAAGGTCCATCTAGTCAAGGCTATGGTTTCTCCCGTGGTCATGTATGGATGTGAGGGTTGGACTATGAAGAAAGCTGAGCACCGAAGAATCAATGCTTTTGAACTGTGGTGTTGGAGAAGACTCTTGAGAGTCCCTTGGACTGCAAGGAGATTCAACCAGTCCATCCTAAAGGAGATCAGTTCTGGGTGTTCATTGGAAGGACTGATGCTGAAGCTGAAACTCCAATACTTTGGCCACCTAATGCAAAGAGTTGACTCATTGGAAAAGACCCTGATGCTGGGAGGGATTGGGGACAGGAGGAGAAGGGGACGACAGAGGATGAGATGGCTGGATGGCATCACCGACTCAATGGGCATCAGTTTGAGTAAACTACAGGAGTTGGTGATACACAGGGAGGCCTGGCTTCCTGTGATTCATGGGGTGGCAAAGAGTCGGACACGACTGAGCGACGAACTGAACTTACTGAAAGTTCCTTAAAACAAGCAAGTTTTCAAGATAAGATGAATACAAAGAGCACAATGTATGTTTTACAGCATTTGAAATATTTTCATGATTTGATTCACTGTGCTGGATGGAGATTCAATTAAACTGATAGTTTTCCAAGCTATTTTTATCTAGGGTAAATCATTCTGAAAACAACTCACCTTCCTCCTGAAGAAATAGGTATACTTATTTAATTCACTTTAATACTGGTATAACTTCATTGAGTGTGACAAATTAAAACATTTGATCAAGTATATTATTAGGATTGAATTATACCAAACAGTGTATATGTTACAGTAATATAAATAATACATAAGACTAAGTCTCTGTGTTGAAAATAAAGTGGGAGGTTGTCTATATAATTTAAACATTCACGTCTGCATTATTTATGGAATTGGTTCAAAGTAGGGTTCAGGCGGGAAGAGACTTGATACACAAATCATTGTCTGAATCTCCCAGCTGGCTTGACTCAGAAGACAGAGTTTTACCTGGCAAATTGCTCACGTATATCATGATTGTGTCTAATCAATTTCTTTTCCTTTCCAAAATTGTATCTCATTGTGGTAAACACCTATCTTTATAAAAAGTTCCAGGAGGAGCTCTCTACTACCTCAACCTACAGCTTACTGCCACACTCTTATCATAGATTTAAACATGTTTTATATCTGTGAAATTAAACCTGTGTCCTCCTAAAATCTTATTTCTGAGCTAATATCCTCCAGAATTATATCTGAACTCTAAGATCTGTAAACTAACTACTCGGCCATACACATGCATTGACACTCTCTCTAAAGTATGTAGGCTATAAATAATACATATTTTCAATACAATAATCCCTATGGCATTTTCTGCTATGTTTTTATAAAAATCGTCCCAAAGAAATATCAAATATTTAACTCATTTCTAAAAATGATACTTTTAACCACTATAAATGTGTCACAAACAGTTTTTAAATTGAAATTTAATTGGCTTCTGTAAATATGTTAGGAAAAAGCAGTCAGACTGTAGTGAATAGAAAGAGGAAACTTGATTAAGGATGCGGTTGCCAAACCAACCTGGTAGACCCAAGTTGGTCATGGCCCTTAGCTACCAGAGACCTATGATATTTGATGGTTTGCTCACGACAGCATTTTCGTAAATAAAAAAACACATTATGTGGTCCTCAAGTATTCAAAAGCTTGTGGTGACTTTTTTTTTTTTGAAAGAGCATTAAAAGTAATTCATATGGCACATAAATTATTAATTACTATTCAGGTTTGTGAATTTGACCTAAAGCTATCTGTTATTTTGATGATAATATTTTTTATAAAGAACAATGACAAAGCTTTTGAAATGACGATAATAATACTGTAGAATCAAGTATTAGTGCCACCTAAAACCTATACCGGAGAAGGCAATGGCAACCAACTCCAGTACTCTTGCCTGGAGAATCCCAGGGACGGTGGAGCCGTGGGCTGCCGTCTATGGGGTCACAGAGTCAGACACGACTAAAGTGACTTAGCAGCAGCAGCGGCAGGAAAACCCTATACAATTGTCGTATATTGTTTGCGTGTGTGTTTTTAGCCTGTCGCATTGTTTCTCTGTCTTGTGTTTATCTTTGAGAGCTTCAATCTGTTCTGCTTTAGAATTCAAATAACCAGTCGCAGAGTCATAAAAATAGAGTCACTCTTGATTTGAAAAATATCATTTATTCTAGTTTTTTCTTACTACAAAGTGCTGTATTGTCATGAGGAACCAAGGTGCTCTGTAAACTGTAAAATGCTACAGAGATATAACTTACTGCTATTACTCAAGCCAGTCTAAATTTTTAAGTTCCACAGATGCATCCTTAATCCCAACATTCAAAAATTTTCATTGACTTTATATTTTCCAAAAGGGGATTTCTACATTAATTATTCAAACAGTTATGTCAGTTGTCCATGCAGAGAAATACTGAATCAAGTGTAAAAAGTCTAAGGAAACTGGGGCATCTTAAAAGCTAAAATGGGAACTAGAAGATACTCTGGCTATTATTTTTCGGTTACTTTTTGTTTATCATGAGACATTGTATGGAGAAGGTATACTGAATGTTATTTGTGTGTGTGTGTGTGTGTGTGTGTGTGTGTGTGCATGTGTGTGCATTAATCACTCAGTCGTGTTCAACTCTTTGTGATCCCATAGGATGTAGTCTGCCAGGTTTCTCTGTCCATGGAACTCTCCAGGTAAGAATACTGGAGTGGGTAGCCATTCCCTACTAAAGTGGATCTTATTATAAGTATATTAATACATTATTTTTGCTTATAGGAGAACTAACATAGACTATGCCCAAGTAAGCATATTCCTGGGAATGGAAATGGTCCATATGCAATATTTGCAAGCCAGACAGAACAGAATTGAGAAGCGAGATAAATACATGTGACAAATACTTTGCAAGTCAAATCTCATAATTTGCCAAGATTGAGAAGTGGCCCAATTGGAAATAAATGAACAGATTATTGCATTTCAGTTTTAAAAAGAAAGGAAATTGCTAACATTTAACTGGACTTTGATATTTTCTTCTGACTGAAAGAAACCACTTCAGTGGTAAAAGTCAGGTGCAAGGACCAGCAGAGACTTTTCCCCCTTCTCCTAAAGGCATTTATCACTAAAATTGCTCAATTCTGAAAAGCCTTAGGGTTCCAGTTGGCCATTATTGTATGAGTACTGTTTTCACTACCCACAACTAGAAGGTATTTTTCTTTATTGCCTAGACACAATATCCTTTCTGTATAAGTAACTTTACAATACAGTTAGCCAATGCTTACTCTCTCTAGTCTAGAATTTTTCTTCACTTTCCCAAAAATATTACTTCAACTTTAGAATGATAATGATTCAAGGAATTACTATTCATAACTATACATCAAGTAAATACTTTCCATTTCAGTGAGAAAGAAACACAAATGCACAGGTTTGTTTTAGGCAGACATAGCTATTTTTCCAGTAGAGATAAATCACAATGGAAAGTAGGTAAATTTTCTAAATATTTGTAAATGTCTTAAAGAATTACTTTAAAATATGGCAATCGTGATGAGACACTATCCTATGTTAACCCATGTTTCCAAAATGATTTGCATAAGTGAAATATGGCTCAAAAGGAAATCTAATGCATTGTATTCTCTCAGATAATCTTATCTGAAGTGAAACCTTGATGCTGTTTACACATATTGTTCATAAAGGATCAGCCATCATTTTAGCTGAATTTAAGAACAATATATTGTAATAATATTGCAGGGTCTTGAAACTGAGTAAATGTGAATGATGAACCATGTAAATATGACAAGTACTGAAAGTCCTAACATGGAACATAATATAATTCAAACCTGAAGTGACAATTAACAAAAAGAGAATTCAATAAATAGTCCAACAAAAAGTCCTTGTGTGTATCCGGTCACAGTCACAGAGGCTGTTTATATCATCGAGCTAGAAACCTCATTAAACCAGCTAGAGCCTTTACTTTGAATTTCCCTTTTTGTGGAGCTTTTCTGTTCAGTGACAGCAGGGTTTTTTTCTAAGACATTTTCCCTTTGTTTTTTCCTTTAAGTTTGCATCTGTGGGCGGCTTACCAGTCAATTCAGTGAAAAATGAGAAAAAGCAGTTGTTTCATCAGATTGACTGGTTGATTGTTAAAACAGTTGATCCCATGACCTCTTTACATGCAGACACTGACGTTGCACATGAACTTGGACATGACCTCTGTTATTTAAAATCAAGCAATTGGACTTGCTTTGGGGTCTGACCCAACACAACATGGCCAAGGTGAGAGGAGAAAAAATAAAATAAAATAAACATATGTGAATACACTCCTACCTAAGGTTGACTTGAGCCACGTGTAATACAATTTGACATTTAAATGACCTTGGTAGATTGAAAGAGTGGTGAGAAATAAATAGAATGAAATTAATAAGAAAAAACCTGTATAGCACTTCGCTTGGAGTGTGTGGAAGAGGCAGAATGAGCACAGAGTCTGAGAAACGTGATGAACCCTGAGCTAAGCTGGGTCAATAGCAAGGACTCGCTGAACTGGGGCCGAGGTGGTGAGGGGACAGCAGTGCTCTGCTCCTGGCACCTCCCAGCTGGGAGGGCAGGGGAGGGCCCTGGGATCTCAAGGGTAGCTCACAGTGATTCTCAGAATAGAGCTTGGAAGGAAAGCTTGGCTAACAAGGTTTCTTATTAGACACAGAGAGTGGACTTGTGGGGCTTCCCAGGTGGTGCTAGTGGTAAAGAACCCGCCTACCAATTCAGGAGATGGAAGAGATGTGGGTTCCATCGCTGAGTCAGGAAGATCCCCTGGAGGTGGGCACAGCCACCCACTGCAGTATTCTTGCCTGGAGAATCCTCTGGATGGAGGAGCCTAGCAGGTTACAGTCCATGGGGTCGCAAAGAGTCAGACAGAAGTGAAACAACTGATTATTGAATGGATTTGTGGACACAGCAGGGGAAAGAGAGGTTGGGATAAATTGAGAGAGTAGCTCTGATGTGTATACACTACCACGTGTAAAGCAGATAGCTGTGGGAGGCATCTGTATAGAACAGGGAGCTTACCTCAGTGTTCTGTGATGACCTAAAGGGGTAGGATGGAGGTGGTGGTTAGGGGAAGGAGTTTAGGAGGGAGGGTATGTTTGTATATGTATATCTGATTCATGTCATACAGCAGAAACTAATACAACATTGTAAAGCAATTATACCCCAATTAAAAATAAATTTAACAAAAAAACAAGATTGCCTCTTAGAGAACAGAATAGGTCTCCTATATTTTTAAGGCTTTATATATTGTTATGTCTTTGCCACTGTTATTTTACTTGACCTGACCTCAAGCTACTCTTTAGGTAGACTAGTCGATATTTATTCCCTTTTTGTACAGGATTTCCCTAGTGGCTCAGTTGGTGAGGAGTCTGCCTGCAATGCAGGAGATGTGGGTTCAATCCCTGGGTCAGGAAAATCCCCTGGAGAAGAAAATGGCCACACCAGTATTCTTGCCTGGAGAATCCCATGGACAGAGGAGCCTGGTGGGCTACAGTCCACGGGGTTGCAAAGCATCAGACATGACTGAGCAGCTCTCACTTTCTTTCATCTCTTTTTCAGTTGGATCAAATGTGCTTGAGGGGGTCAGATGGGACTGCTCTGAGCCTGTCCAGTCCGGGCTGAGATCCTTCCCCTCCTGTGTCCAGGAATCCTCCCCACTTCCCGTGCAGCCCCTGGTGAGACTCTCCTGAGTGTCAGCTTCTCAGCCAGGAAAACAAGGTTGTCTTAAGTGGAACTCCCTGGAAGCTAGAGCTGGCATAGGACATGATGTGTGTGGAGAGTGCAGTTCAGAAAAAACCTGCAAACAGGTTCCTGTCCATCGGTAAACTATCCCACATGGCAGTCAGATTCTTTACCATCTAAGCCACCAAGGAAGCCCAACTATTATCAAGCTCTTGGCAAATGCAGTCAACTTTTAAAAAATTTACCAAATATCTACTAGGTAGGGTGAGATGGGACAGACAAGGGTGAGAAAAAGATACACAGTCCAGAAAGAGCTCTCTGTCTATGGTAGGATGTAGATATGGAACAAACAAATTATAATATTAGGAGCATAACAACAAAAGTAAAAGAATTGGAGAGTAGCACAAAGAAGCAAGTAGTGCTTAAATCTATATAGAAAAGGAGAGGGTCTGGAAGTTTCCATAGAAGAGCTTATTTCTCGGTCTGATGTGGAATGACAAATAGAAACTTTTCTGGTGGCAGAAGCAAAGGTGGTGAAAGAAGGGTGAACATTCCAGATAAAGAAGTAGCAGCTCAGAGATAGAAAGGACAGTATGTAGCTTATTAGAGGCAATATAGTGAATTCAGACTTATTTAGCATAAATTTAAAATTGGATGTGACAGGAAATAAGGTTAGAGAATTAATAACCATAATAATCCCTAATATATATTAAGCACTGATTGTTTGTACATATATATATGGCTGGCACAGGGATGTGCCTTATTAACTTTCCCACAAAACCTATGAAATAACTCATTCCCATTTTACAGATAAGAAAACTGCAAGTCAGGTGTGACTTGTCAGGATCAGAGCTGTTGGTGGAGCAGAGTTCCAAATCAAGCACATCTAATTTCCATTCCAAAGGACTCCTTGGTTATAATGAGTCTCAGCTGTCTTACTTAACCTCTTCCATTTCACTCTAAGCCAGTGGCTCCGTGGCCCTCAAACCTCAGGCTCCATCAGAATCACCTGGAAGGCTTTCTAAAATGCAGGCTGCTGCATCCACTCCCGAATTTTCTTATTCTTTTGTAGATCTGGGGGTTTGGCCCAAGAATTTATGTTTATACCAGTGCCCAGGTGATGCTCATACGGCCAATCTTCAAGCCTCTCGTGGAAAGCCTTTGCCCTAGAAAACAGGCAACAGCTGAAACCGCTGAACCAAAGATGAGCTGAGGTGAGTCGAAGTATTCAGAGAGGCATCTGAGGCAGTGGTCAGGGAAGGTGATGCAGCTAGGACCCCAAGCCGAGGCAGCATCATGGAGACAGAGTGTGTGTGGGGACAGACTCCATGCTGGCTGTGCCTGCTAGTGTGACCTGGGGCTCCTGACTGAGGTGAGTGCTCCGCCATCTTTGTCGTCTGAGTGCACACACCGGGACTGGTTCTCCCCTCCTGTTTAAGTTGAAGCTGCAGTTGACACGAATGCCATCTTCAAGAGGTTTTTGTGAAAACCAAAGGGGTTAAACCCATTATAAAATGAGCGTGTATATACCTGGCACAGTGAAACATTTGGCAAATGTTAGTTATTATTATAACAAGGAGAAGGAAGCTGAGAGAACTCCAGGCACTTTCTGACTTCAAAGTCTAGACTGCTTTGCTTGGTGTTCCTGGAATAATCTGCATAGATTTATACTTCTAGGTTTTTGTTTATGTCTGTCCTATATTCCATTCATCTCACCCCTCACCCCAATTCCTATGCAAGTGTGCACGTCAGAGAGGAGGAGGGGATGGTAGGAGTTGAAGACAAGCCAGGAGCCAGAGCCCAGGCTCTTTCCCAAACGTTGTATAGAAGAAGGAGTTCAGTGTAAAAGCCCATTATTCTTAAAGTGAGTTAGAGAAACCTCTTCTTGCTGTCTACCTTCTCTCCCACCCTTCATCCTTCTAAATGTATGAAGAGTCCTGTGACTTTTAATCTGTTTTCACATCTGATTCATTTACATGAATATATTTCTGTGACAATGTAAGGAACGTGTTTTTAAAGGAAATGAATGTGACAGTGTCAGCAACACACATCAGATTTCTTAGGCAATCCCTGAAAGCATTAACATACAGGGTGAGCGTAAGAGCTGGACTGTGTTGTAATCCCACTGTGATGTAGAGACGATACTCTGTTAAGGTACGATTTCAGAGATGTCTTAAGGTTAAGACTGAGAAAAAGTGGTGTGTGTAATACCCATTCCTTTTTTGGAAATTAAGAT
Organism: Odocoileus virginianus; assembly: GCF_023699985.2. Taxonomy (NCBI): domain Eukaryota; kingdom Metazoa; phylum Chordata; class Mammalia; order Artiodactyla; family Cervidae; genus Odocoileus; species Odocoileus virginianus. The sequence continues at coordinate 30,977,286 of NC_069705.1, read as the reverse complement.
ATGCATGAATGGTTATTTTTCTACTTGTAGTCATCATAAAGATCCCAGGAGACAATTAAGTGTATGGATTGTGATGAAAAGTATTTCTTCCAGTTTTCTATGTTTGATAAAATTCATTGTTCCTCTTCTGGTGAACCAAATTAAATAGGATAGCTTGGTCAGCTAGGTCCGCCATGGTTGTTATTCCATCACTAGGTCATGTCTGACTCCTTGTTGTTAACCCATGGACTGTAGGCCACCAGTCTCCTCTGTCCAAGGAATTCTCCAGGCAGGAATACTGCAGTGGGTTGCCATTCCCTTCTCCAGGGGATTTTCCTGACCCAGGGATTGGACACAGATCTCCCACATCTCCTGCCTTAGCAGGTGAATTCTTTACCACGGAGCCACCAGAAAAGGCTTTCTAACGTTACACAACTATATCTCATTAATTTTATATTTCTAGAGGCAAAAATCTTAAGTGACACTAAGGATTTCAGATACTTACTACTAGAAATCATGTCCACAAGACACAATATACCCTCCTAATTAGTGAGATGCCATTGAATGTTAAGTCAGTATTACTATAAATTAGAAACAACTATTGGTATTATTTCAGTAACATCATTGCATTTTTTAATGTTTGAAAAAATCCATTTCCAATTATTCCAGGCAAATCATCATTTAATTTTTTCTTCTCAGACATATTTTAGAAGAGATAGCTTCCACCGGGAGGTGAGGCATTTTCACATTCACGGTCATGTTTAGCCTCATGTGAGAAGTTTATCTCCCCAAATACAAAACTAATCCAGACAAAATAATATTTAAAGGCTGAACAGTTCTGAATAATGTCAAAGGATGAACTCCCACCCTGCCCCCACCCAGCTCAGGAATGAGTTTCTGACATTGTAAGTGTGATCCCATGACCTCTCTTGCCAGGAAGGCAGCATGCAATTAAGAAGTCGAGTTGTTTCCTAAAATGTGTAGACGCTTTTCAGAGATGGTCGATGTCACTCAAGCAGAGTCCAGCGCACATTTTCTCATCCACACGTGGCTGTTACTAGGAAACAAATTTCACTGTAACTTTGAAAATAGCGTTCTCAGGGTGTTAGCATTACTTGTCTATATTGTTCTGGCATTTTAGCGATAGAAGTTGTTTTTGTATGAGTAACAAAATGCAGGCTGACAAATGAAAATCAACCCCGTTGAATCACTATGCATATTTCTCTGAGTCACCATGCCCTTTGCTGAGTTGCGGCAAACTAGTTTTACTCATCTCTGTAGGCGAAACACAATAAACAGCTACTGTACCAGGCCCAGATTAGAGTCAGCAGCTGCGGATAGTATATGATTCAGAGACAGACTCGTGTTTCCCACCCTCCTGACAGCATAAATAATAGGGAACAAGATTTTTCCATTAAATCTTATAGGATCCTTCTCAACTTCTTAGCCAAAACTTTTTCTTGAGATAATTCCCCATTTCAGAAAGATACTTTTAGAAATCTTTTTAGTTTGTGTTTAAGCTGTATGACTTACCTGTTTTTGAATCAGGTATCTTCTCCTGTTCCCTCAGTGAGAAAAACTAAAATTGCTTTTACTTGGAAAGAAATTTTTAATTTCAGGCTGTCTGTTTTTCACATAAAGAACAAAATTCTCCCATGGCCTTCTTCTTCAGTAAACATGTACTGATCACAGCTATATAAAAAGCTCTCTACTAGATCTGTGGAAATTCACAGATAAGACATGGCTCCTTATCTTAAAAATGTGCAATTTGGGGACTTCCCTGGTGATCCAGAAGTTAAGAATCTGCCTTGCAATGCAGGGGACATGGGTTCTATCCCTGATCAGGGAACCAAGAACCTACCTGCTGCAAAGCAACTAAGCCAGAATGCCACAACTAGAGGATCCATGTGACACCAGAAGGACCCCAACACAGCCCAATAAATTTTTTTTTAACGTAAAATTTCACAGGGGATCTGATGTATACATGTAGAGAGAAAAAAAAAAAAAGATTTTGCAAAACCGATGCATCTACATTTAAATAATTGTGTTCATTTAATTCATGTGTCATTTTTATAGGAATCATTTTAGAAGATTTCTTTTTATTTGAAAAATGGCTATCATTGTTTTAAATTTTTAAGATAGACTTCAGATGTTGGTTTCTATTTTCTTTGATCAAGTATAGACTACTATATACTTTTCTGAAAATGCTTTTGCATTTTGAACAGTTAGAGATTTCTTTTTCCTTCCTCTCTCTTAAACTTTGTTTTTCTTTCTACACTGTTCATTATTGAATGAATAATTGTTTTCTATTAAAAAGTGAATCTCTGCTTTACTATCTACCCACTTATATGACGTCTTATTAAGAGAGAAGCATAGAGTTTCAATGTGAAATGAGTTTTAGAAATATGCTCTGCCACACCAAATTAGTGATTTTATAGACCTGCAAAATAAAATTTTATTAAACCATTTAATAGTCATATAATGGAAGAAGAATACCAGTTTAAATAAGGCTGACCATTACATGTTAGTGGAAAGACATTAGGCCAGCTGTTACTGAAAATGACTATTATTTAGTGGTTTTGTCCCTTTTTTTTTTTTTTTGCATTGTAATGAAACTATTTAATCCCACACTCTAATGACTAATCCATGGGGTATATAGTGATTTCCATTTCGTCAAAATTAGCTTTGTCGTGAACATAGCACAAACTTTTTTAGAAACTAGTTGTTTTCCTTTGCTCTCCCCTTCACAGCTGCATATTCTTACCAAAAGCTGGCTTGTCTATTGTCCCCCCAAACATTTTTCAATAAACAGTTGCAGATTGCCTCTGAAGGCTCACTTTCATCTGTTTGTCCATGCCATGAGAAAGTCACTGGTCTCTGGACATTAGTGCTATGTTTGGCCACTTGTTCATGGAGACCGTGTCGACTCTGGGCAAAGTCTGGGGTACATGTCTTGCTCAGAGCAGAGCTGCTATAACCACCCTCAGTGATCTTCTGTCAGAAAGTTCCATGAAGCCATCACCTTTGTAGGACAGAGGTGCAGCTTTCTTCTACTCTAATTCCTGAGTTAGCACTGACATCCAGTCAACTGAGGCCCCTCCACAGAAAATTCCAGTTAAGCTCCAAGATGCCCCTAGGGCTTCCCAGGTGGCTCAGAGATAAAGGCCTGCAAGGCAGGAGACATGGATTTGATCTCTGGGTGGGGAAGATGCCCTGGAGGAGGAAATGGCCACCCACTCCTGTATTCTGGCCTGGAGAATTCCGTGGACAGAGGAGCCTGGCGGGCTACAGTCCCTGGGGTCACAAAGAGTCAGACCCGACTGAGTGCCTAACAAGATGCCCCTAGGGCTTCCCAGGTCTCTCAGTGGTAAAAAATCTGCCTGCCAGTGCAGGAGATGAGGGTTTGATCCCTTGGTCAGAAAGACCCCTTGGAGTAGGAAATAGCAACCCACTCCAGTATTTCTGCCTAAAAAATCCCATGGACAGAGGAGCCTGCTCTCCTGTGGGGTTGCAGAGACTGAGATATAGCTGAGCACACACAGCCCACCTAAGTGCAGACCCGGCATATTCCATTTAAATAAACACTTTTGTAATAGTGTGAATAATAAAGTCTTTCAATCTGTGACAGCAACATTGAACATATTCTATAAACAATTAATAAAACTGGCAAACAGCCACTGAATGCTTATTCTGTGCTGTTGTAAATGGGGCTGTGGTAAGTGATTTACATAGTTTAACACCCGCTCAGAAAACCCAGCAGTACTATTGTCCTCGATGCATACTCTGTTCTTCAGAAACTGTGAATGCACCCCCTAAGTTCTTGACAAATAAATTCACTAGCATGGAGGGGCTATTGTAATCACCTTCATGAGAATCTTGCAAAATTGTCATCCTATTATAGCCAGAGTAAATATGCTCATTAACCCAAAGTCAAACATAACTGTAAAACTGCTCACAAAGTTTCTTCACTAACTCTAAACCTTTCTTAAAATTTCCATCTCAGTTGTACTTACTTCACAAAGGAAGTGTGTGTTTTTTTCTACATAGATAATAATTACCTGGGGGAGAATGAAAAATCAATACTTAGGGCACAAGTTATGTCTTCAGATGTAACAAAACTAAGTTTTTCTCTAGATAGAAACAATCCATGTGCTATAGGCTGTTGTTAAATTTTTTTTTGATCTTATTCATATTTGGCCCTTAGGGTTTTGTCAGTAGGTGTCATCGTGTCTCATGTCCCCTACTGTGAAAATCAACTTGCATTTGAATGTGCATCTTGACCCATAAATGCCACTGTGGTCCACTGAGCATCTGACTTCAATGTTTCCTGTTGTAAAATGGACAATAGGAAACTTTTTTTTTTTTCTTAAAAAGGGGGCTTGTGACAGAGCAGGTGGACATGTCTGTGAACAAGTGTAGCACAGAGAGAAGAAAACACAGTGGGTTAAAGTGCAAATCTTCAACTAGTGAGCAAGATGATAGACGACAACAGAGTTGCTGAAAAATACCAGATTATCATTTCTGTTTCTAATTCATTTCTCCCTTTCACGGGACCGCCTTCACCCGGGTTACCCATAGTCTCTAGCTTAATACTTTGCCTCAAAATGAAGACATATCAAATTATCTCTTCCCCATTCACTTTGCTGCCTTCTCTTTCCGTCCACTTGGCACACACAAACTTTATCTTTAAATCCACATGTATAATAGCCCAGTGCCTAGAGCAGGTCTGGTTGAAGCGGGAATGAATGAACGAGCGCACACATGAACTATGCAGGCATTGTGCTGCCCACATGTATTATTCTCTGCCTGGGTGGCCAGCGTCTATGTTTAGAATTCCACTTTCCAGTAATTTTTCATACAGACTCTCAGGACGACATGCTGCTATTTTAGATAGAGCAAATGTCATCTGAAAATTAGAACACACGGCTCTTTTTTCAAAAATCTGATCTCTGACAGTCCTTGATTTTTCCTAATTAAATTTGATTATTTTTTACTGATGGTTGGGTAGATTGAAAAATGGAAGAAGTATGAGTTCCAACTAGAATTTTATCCAACTTGGAGAAATCATACATGGGAAAATTATTTCCCTGGCTAGGTCTTCCGGTTAAAGGCACAAGAAGAGAAAGGAAAAAGAATTAATATTTATTGAGTCCATTTGCTGCTGTTTAGTTGTAGTCTGCCAGGCTCTTCCATCCACAGAATACCACAGTGGGTTGCCGTTTCCTTCTCTAAGGGATCTTCCCAACCCAGGGATCAAATTTGTGTTTCCTGTGTCTCCTACATTGGCAGGCAGATTCCTCACTACTGAGCCAAAGAGAAACCCATTGAGCCCATGTTCAGTCCCTCGCCAGGGTTCCCTATAGCCAGCATTCTCTTGAAAACATTTATGATGAAGTAGGCCCAGGAGTTGAGGGGAGACACTGGTCAAATTCGGATTACTCAGTGGTGGACAGTCCAGATTTTGGCAAAACTCAGGCATGATCTTCCTCTACTGTATTTAAGAACTGAGCTCCTTGAAGTCCTCCCTCTTCCAGCCTTTCCGTAGAGAGAGGGCAAAGAAGAGAAGGTGAGTAATCAAGTCATGCAGTAATCTTTACCAGCTTTTAGGGTAAAGGTTTAGTGGTCTAAACAAACAGAAAAAAAGATTTGGTGAAAATGTGCTTTTCTTGAAGTAGGTGAGGTATGATTTCCACTACAGCATGAAGGAAAGTTGACTGCCTACTCAGTAAATATAAGATTAGGTATATACATGTGAAGGGTTGAGGTGTAATTTATCATAAACAAAGAGAGAATATGTGGAAGGTGGGTGGGGAGGGGGCAGTTTCAATTGCCTTCACAAAGATTGCTGTGTGCATATTGGAGGTGTCCATCTGAAATAGAATGTGATTCCTCAGCATCCAATAGGGGTGCCAGAATCAAGTTGAAGGAGCTCATTAAGGCAGTTTAAAAAATCTGTTCAAAGGACAAATATATTAGTTATTCACAGAGAGAGTGGGCCTGTTAGCAGTTAAGAACCAGCAAAGAGTTCATGTGTGTACACATACACATACACACATGGGAAGTAGATATGAAGATGTTCTATGGTCTTAAATCACCCAAACCAGGGCCCACCTACTTCCTGAAAAAGCTCTGTGAGTGTGTGGTATCAGTGCCAATAACCACTGACCCCATGAACTACACGGTTCATGGAATTCTCTAGGCCAAAATACTGGAGTGGGTAGCTGTTCCCTTCTCCAGAGGATCTTTCCAAACCAGTTCTCCCACATTGCAGGTGGATTCTTTTATCAGCTCAGCCACCAGGGAAGCCCAAACGCTGTCACTATGTCTTGTCAGAGCAAAGGCCATTTGTTTCTGGGAGAAAAGTCTGGAACGTATAGCTGAAATAGGCAAGTTTTTTTTTTTTAATGGAAATATAAGCCTTTAAATAAATAATTGTCTTTTCTGAGCACATTAAAAAAAACATATGTATAAAAAATCATGCTGAAAAAATTTATACTCAACGAAATTGTGACACTCACTCATCTAAAAAGCTTTGCTCATTCAAACCAGAGAGATTAATCACAGAAAGGAGATAAAAAAATTTTCCTGAAAGAGAAGGGAAATAATTTAGCAGTAAATCATAGAGCAGGGTGAACATGAATCACAGAAAAAGGTACCAGCTCTTATGATTTAGGTGACATATAAAAAATAGCCCTTCGTGGATTGACAGTTATAGGTATAAATGATAAAATTATTCAGCAGTGGTATGTTCTTTTCTTGCCATTTGTCATTTTGCATCTGATTACTTTTAAGAATTTAATTAAAGGGGCAACAGAACCGTATAGACCTTTTGTGACTAACAATCAGATACCTTTTTACGTCTTTTAAGAAAAATATATGACTATCTCTTGCTTTGTCCTTACTAAATGCGCTATGCATCTTCATACAAGTTGTTTTTCTTCTTTGTATCATTTTTGTCTTGCGAGAAAATTTTATTAAGGAAACATTAAAAATAAAATGCAAAGGCATTCATTTTTGTTATTAGCAGAGAAATTAATTTAAACATACACTGAGAAACAATGAATATGAACAGCTGCTTAACCAATGTCTCTAGGTTTTATTTTTGAGCTGAAAATCAATGATAATTGTACTTTTCCTCTCTGACTCCCCAATTCAAAGTAATAAATATGAGTTCTGTGTGTGTGTGTGTGTGTGTGTGTGTGTATACACATACAAAACCATTCATTTCCTACCAGTATTTTAGACTTATTTCCTTAACACAGCAGAAGCTAGTGTTTCATATAGAAGATGAATGTCATCTGTTGAAAGTGTGTGTAAAAATGCAGTTTTAGCAAAGGGACCCCTGCACATGGACCGCACTTTAACTTTCTAGAAGATATTGCTTTTGTTTTCTTATCCTATATATTGTAATGGTTCAGGAAGTAGGTTTATACAAATATATCCTATAGTAAAGTATTCATCATCAGAATTCTCATAAGGAAAATAAGTCTTAAGAACTATTATGACCATTGAACAATGTGACTAACCAATATACCTGTGTGTGCATTTTCTTTGCAATTAAGGAACTGTTAATACCACAAGCCCAATTGACAGTCACTTTAAAGTTTTGCTTCAAGCAACTTCAGTGTTTTAACTGACTAAATTAAGGCTTTTCTGTGCTTCCCCCCACCATCTCCCAGAGCAGAAATTAAATCAGTTTTAATTTATTTTATTTGCTAACACCGTGGATATAATTATTGCTGCCGAGTCTTTTTAATTGTTTTCAACTAGGTGCTTGTCTTTAAGTTGCAATCGACTTCTAATTCCACATTGTTGATATTCCCCTGTTAATTCTGACAAAGCATCATAAATCCAGGTATTTAGGTTTATTGAATTTTGAAATGAGGTGATTAGTTGGTTCATGGATGAATGAATTGATGCAAAGCAAAATGAATTTTATGATTTACTATGGTTTACAAGTTCCCTTGGAACCATTATGGGCAAATTGTAAAATGTATTAAGAGGTAAGATATCACATTTATAATCAACTTGGCAAATTTTCCTCAAGTAAAGATATTCAAGTGTTCTGCAAAAGAGTCACTGTTGAATAAGTGTTGGGCATACGCAATTAATTTTCACTGTGTTGTCTTCTACTCTATCATTTGTGAATCTAAGAAGCTAATGTATGAGGTGTCAGAGGCTTCGCAATCGCTGTGAAACACCACACTGTGTCATTTTTAGGGTTTTAGGTTGTAGTCTAATGTTCAAGGTAATTGCTAGATCAAAGCTGTGATAAGATGCATTTTATTTTAAAACAAAAGGTTCATCACTTAGTCCCTTCCTGATGGAGACTGTGAGCATATGGATTTTACATTATTGACCTTATGGCATATAATTCATGCGTTTAGTTTGGTATTACAATAGTCAGAGAAATGTGGGTCCATTAGCACGTTAATTTCAATGAAAAATATTAATATCACGCTATTATAGTAGCACCAAAGAAGCTAGGCAGGTCGGGATCTGTGATTAGAAGAAGGAGTCTAGCATGTACGTACGGTATGGTGTGAGGCCTCAGAGGGTCTTCCCTGACATGGGAATTCTACCATTAGTAATTCATCTCTCTTTTTCTTCTTAATAATATTATTAATCAGCACTTCCACGGGCTAAAATAAGATACCAGCCTCCCAACAGCTCACTGAGATCAGCTGTGGCGACAGATGCTACCTTCGCTTAGACCTTGGGGAGGGTAGGATGTGACAGCTTTTGGAGGAGTTTAATTCTAGAAGAGGCACTATAGAGGAGAGCTCCGGGCAGCCATGGAGTCCTCCGAGGGCCAAGGGAGAGGACAGGAAGTGTCGGCAAAGAGTGCGATCGTCCTGCCTCCAGCCTGTGCAGTGTTGCTTCCTGGACAACTTGCAGCCAATCAGATGCGCCCAATTTTTCCACCCCAAGCAACACATTCTTACCTTTGACATCATGCAGTATTCATCCCTTACAGCTATTTCAATTGAATGTGGTCTGTTAAACAGGGACACTGTAGTTAAGAGTGAACTTGTCATTCTAAATATCCTGTGGGAAATTTACACTGTTGTGTCTGTTGGGTTAAAAACCAAAATGTTCATTTCCCGATAACTTGTCTTAGAGACTTCACACAAAGCTTCAGAGGTGACCTGTCAGGTTTATTTGTTTCTAATCAGATCCATCATCTCTAATTTTTATTTCTTGTGTGTGTTAATTACCAGTGACACTCTATTCCTTAGATGCATGGTGGGGATGGCCCAGGGGGCCTGATGCATTCTGATCCTGCATGAATGAAACGTGTAGCCACTAAGAATGGTACAGTGAAGTGGTCTCCTGACTTTGACTTTGGAAAAAAAAAAGCAGAGAGCTGAATGATCCGCCCCCCCCACCCCCCCTGCCCCGAGGATTAGAAAAAGAATCTTTTAGTAGCTGTCATTTTTAAGCTCCAGAAGTTCAATTTCAAAATGAGTAGAGTTTGAGGGAATCTCCAAATCAATTAAATGTAGCATTCAAATGTTGAGGGAATCTCCAAATCAATTAAATGTAGCATTCAAATGTGATTTTACTAGTTACTATAGATTTTTTAAACTTTTTATTTTATATTGAAGGATAGATAATTCACAATATTGTGATGGCTTCAGGTGGACATCAAAGGGATTGAGTCATATACACACATGTATCCATTCTCCCCCAAAAGTTACTGGATATTTAAACAAAGCATTTCTAATATTTTGGGATTTCACAAAAGAGCAGGCAGTATAATGAAATCCTGAAATTTTGGTAAATTGTTCGGTTTCTCTTTCTTTGTCTTCCACTGCCACACCCATACTATTTCTAAAGGTGGAACTCCCCATGAATTTGCTTGTTCCTAGCTTCTCTTGAGCAGGGAGATAATTATTTAGGTTTGAAAGACTTCTAGCTTCTGAGCCAGAATGGGCAAAAACCCTTTTATGTTAACAAAGTGCTTCATTAAGCAGAGTATGTGACTTTGTAGATTAAAAATGAAAAAAAAAAATTTTTTTTGAAGACTGCTAATCTACTGTGTGGTGGAGACTTGGCCACTGCCAACTGCCCACTTGCTCCAGCAACAGGACAGTCTATGACAGGTAACAGCCAGCCACACTGATCATGTTCTTTTTATAGGCTAAGCACTTTCTAGAAGAAATGTCTTTTTTTTTTGTTAATGTGGGAAGAGGGGCATCAAAACAGCACTAGACGCAAGTCTGAATATATTCTTTTACCATTCTGAACATTTTATTGAGAATAATAATTGAAAGAAAATGAGCTCCCTAAAGCTGTACATGTGTTTGCATTTTCAAAGACTATTATTTTGGCATTGCATGACAATGCCACGTGGTGAGTTATAAGACTGGGAGAATTCCATTACAGGTATCAGTGTACATTAGGAACTAATAGAATGAGACATTTTAGCTGACAGAGTCAGAGTTTTATAGCATGTATAATAGAAATCTCTTAATGATAAAGCGGGTCACTGTTAGATTATAGCACACAGCAGAAAGAAGGCAACTTGTCTTTCCACCAATGCCTTGCTGCAACCCCCGCCCTCTCCCCCATCAATACTTCCTTTATTATCTGACATTTATGCACAGTGTTTTAAACAAAGGGGAAGTTGTCTCTTGAAGGCCACAGTAATAGGCTGCCCACAGGAAAAATATATCAGGAACGTCCTCTAATCTCTCCAATAATAATACTAACATGAAACATTTACTCATCTCTAGTAACACCATGGATTTACATACACATCATTATATTTCACCAGAACTCAGAGAGAGTATGTTCACTTGTCTTTATGTGTTTCTAAGACAATCTAGTTATGCAGACTCTTCAGTAAGGGGCCAAGTGTAATGCATTCCTATATTCTCACTGCCTAGCTCGGGGCCTGGCAAGTGGTACTGTACATGCTCAGTACATGGTTAACCAAACTGAGATGTGAGTTTCGTTCTATGGGTGAAGGGGTAGAAGTTCAAGAGCTTAAGCATTCGGCTGGAGTGACCTCTAGCTGTTGAGTCCCAGGCGCAGAGACTGAACTCAGAACTTTCAACGCTGGCATTCAGGGCTCTTTGCACATCAGCCCTCTGGCTCCATCAAGGCACAGAGTGGGGGATATGGGTCAGACCACAGATTCCTTGGGATGCCAGGGGCAAGGGCCTGAATCAAGGGAAGACCAAGGTCGGTGTCAGAAGCCAGAGTTCATCTTTTTATTTTTCTCTCCATCACAGATGTTCCAGAATTAACTCTCTTCTGTCTTGGGGGCACACCATTCCCTGCCTCTTCTCCAGCATTGATGAGGAGCCCTTGATTCCTAATTATTATCTATTTCTGTGACAGCATTCTCAAAAGCAGGAGCATAGGCTCGAGACTGTTCAAATAAAACTCTCTCTAGACCCAGGGTAGGCTTGGTCTTTTGTTCTGCAGTGGACAAACTGTAGCAAGAGTTCTCCCTGCCATCATGGGGACCAGGGAGCATCTCGAAAGAGGATGGAGGTTTCCCTGTCTTTTCTAGCCAACTGAAGCCAAGTTTAAGGTCTTTTCCTCTGAAGTTATGAGAGTCATCACTCGGAAGTCATTTTTTCCACTTCCTTGTTTTATGATGTAACATTACAATGCAACCCTCACTTTATGTACTCAAACACAATTAAGTGATTTGTGCAGAACAATCAGATTCCCCAGCAGGTTATTTTCTCTTTAATATTAATTTCTGAGGGCAAAGAGGAAGAAGCTAAACTCTATTGAATGGCTACTCTGTAAGGCACTGCATCAGGTACCCCTCATCCTGATCTTAAAAAAGAAAAAACAACAAAAACACTCTGAAGATAGAACTTAATATATCTTCCTTTGCAAATGAGGACACTAAGGCTCAAAGACATAAATATGATGCCCAAGGCTTTCTCCAGGGGATTTTCCCAACCGAGGAATTGAACCTGGATCTCGCACATTGCAGGCAGATTCTTTACCATCTGAGCCACCAGGGAAGTCCCACTTAAGATCAAAAACTAGCCAAGGACCCTTGGCATCTGATTCAGAGGTCTTGGCTTTTCTCCATTGTCTATTCCAGGACTTAAAGATATTTCGAATTATTTATTTTGACACTGAGGAGCTTTTCTATGCATAAGCCTTGCATTTAGAAGCATCATTTTAGGGAAAAAAATTACTCTGGCATGTTACAAATCTGGAACTGCCCTTCAGAATAGTAGCCATCTTATTCAGTGATCCCATGATCTTAATAAAGTTGTATTTGGGGTTTTAGGGTTACACAATGAAAGGCAATGTGGAATGGAGAGAAAATATAACACGCTTATGGAAACTATCAGATTGAGATTTTGATCTCAAATCTGCCAAAGACTAGCAATAAGATCTTGGCAAATTACTAACTTCTTTGGACCTCAGTTTCCATTCCAGCATAATCAACATGATCTTCAAGGTACCTTCTAGTTACAGAAGTTATCTATACATTTTAACAATCTGTCATAAGAAAAGAGATATTTCAATTATTCATTCCATGCACAGTTGTACCTTTTTTTAAAAAGCCCTCAGGAATATAAATCTGTTATTTGATGTTCCTCCTTAAATAGAATACACATTACTTAAATAGAAATACATACTAATGTATTTAAAGGATCTAAATAAAGTTTACTTTTACTGAACTAGTTTTGTTTAGAAAAAGTTTAGGTGAAACTATTTTGCTGCAGATTTAGTGATGGAAAAACACATTTGCCTTCAAGTAGAACAAAGAGAATACTATTGAGATAAAATTTCACGTGTCCATTTATGGTTGTTTTAGGGACTGAGTTTGTGTGTCCACCTCAGTTTCCATCAAGATTCAGGTCTGTAGGCAACAGTGTAAGAAAATAGCACATCTGTAGTGTTCAGCTGTCCATGTCATCATTATACAAGGTATGGAAGGTCATTGGCTGAGGATTTTTTCACAGTTGAGATAAGTGCAAAATACAATTTTCTTTAAGAGGGAATTTAGGCCAGGGTCTCTGAATATATTTATTTATGCACTTTCATTTTAAGGTTTCGAATTAGAGATATACCTAGCCATTATCTCACACAGACAAATTTTTGTTTCATTTTGAAAGAAAGAAAATCTTTATAGAAACCATTTGAAATCTAATAATTGCAGAAAGCAAATTGGATGTGCCTTATGAGACAATTAGCACCTACTAGTTTAACCTCCACAGTTAATGAATGGCTGTTTAACTAACTTGCCCTGAAATGTAGAGGACAATTAACCAGCAAGTTGTCTGAAGAGGAGATTTTTCTTTTAACAAAAAATCATTGACAAATGAACATAGTATCTTAATGAGGTATGTCCATTTGCTTTGCTTTGTTTTACTCTTCCTATTAACTTCTCTACCAAAAAAAAAAGAGAGAAAACTATCCTGCAAAGTTTAAAAGTGCCCCTCCAGTGTGACTATTTCATCATTCACATTCAGAATCAGTGAGAATTTCCTATAAAGTAGGCATTGACCGCAGAGAACAATGTTGCTAGATTGTGCAGATTGCGTGTGGGAAAATAAAATGCTCATGAAAATTGCCTCCTTGAAGTGAATGTCAGCATTTCTAAGTTTGATTTTTATTTTATTTCAGAGTCAATTTTTTTTTCCTGTGCAAAAAGCCTTCCTAATAGAAGTTAGTGATAAGAAGATGTGTCATTTTTTTGCATCTTGGGCATACATTTATTTCTTCATTTTAATCAAGTTAAAAAGAATCAATTGCTTCTAAATGAAGTTGTAAATATCACTGATGCAAAAAAAGACAATTGGTCTGCTAAAATTGGTAGGATATGAGAAGAGGAAAAATATATATTTTCTATGTGATCTCATTATGCATGACTTTGGCATTTTTTTTTAAGTTAATGGCATTTTTTTTCCTTAGTTAATATGATCCATTCAGCTTTGTGTCTCATTCCGTTGCTACTGACTTGCCCTTGTATATTTGCCAGTTGAAGCTGAGTGCCTGAGAAGCATAGAAATTCTTGATGAAATATTTAATCTTGTCAAAGATTATCATCTTTCCCTCTACCTTATTCTTTGTGACCTATTTATACTACTTTGCTATTAAAAAAAAAAAAGAGGAACTATTTTGGGTCACAGAAATACATTTTAAAAAGTAAGATTCCCTTAACAGTGACAAGCCAGTGTCATTTTGTCAGCCTGTCACTCTGAGGGCCACACAGGAGCAGCGGAGAGAAGAATCAGTGCTTCTCTCAGTAGAACGGGATAGAATCACAGTTCCGAGTGAATCAGAAAAGAACAGTGAGCAAATGCCCTGATCACTCTGGACAAACTTTGATTTTGAATCTGTGTATTTTTAGTTTTTGCATAGGGAGTAACGCTGTGTCAAAGTTCTGATTTTTTTCTACTTTCCACATTTCGGTAGAAAACATGTCATCTCTTGTTTTCAGTTCCACCTTTCTGATTGACGTGAAGGCGACAGCATTCTGGTTAATTGGCTACTTGCCGTTCATTAGAGGAGGCTGCCTGGTTAAACCATTCTGGAGCATTCGTAAGAACTAATCTTCCCGGAGCTTAGCATTCCCCTTGACCTTGTTAAAGGTAAAGGAGGTCAGGCTTGGGTTCAGCAGACGCACTCTCTCGCCAAGGAGACGGGCATGACAAAGTAATCGTTGTATGTCACTTTTCATTAATCACACCACTTTCCTTTTCATGAACTACCAGCAGATAATTGTTACTAAATGCGATTTGCAACACTCCATGCAGTGGTTGAAGAACCAGAAATAGGCAAACAGATAAAAACATTGTTTAGCTTGCAGGCAAGCAAGTGTTTGCTATTCAGAGGTACATCATGCATAAACATTGATTTAGCCATGAGCTGACACTTATAAAGCTTTTGCTGTTTCCAGAAAGCCCTGTGGTTAGGCTAAGTAATAGCCAAGGGCAAGCACTTTTACCTGGATGGCAAGGTTACATTCTATTTGAATTGCCTGATCTGAAATAAATAAGTTTCCCTAGTGTTAGAGGGCTCCACGATTGCCATAGGTGAGAATCAAGTGCTCTAAATAAAATATTTGCCTTTATGAAAAAAGACTCCTGGGGGTGAGTTTGTTGATTTTTGAATAAGTATTTCATTAAGTCTGAGTGGCTGCACATAATTTGGAAGCACAGGATTTATTTAAATCAATGTATACTTTCCAGCTTGCTTTAAGAAATGGGTTACATTTATGTACAAGAAACGAAACTTTTTATTTTCTTTCTTATCAGGGATTCCCAATATTTAAACCCCTCCAAAGTGATTGATAGTACTTTTGAAGGTGCTGGTGGGTCTGGCACTGGATGAGCTGAGGTTCTACCACTGGGTTCATTACAGGAAGCACCCAAGCTCTGCGCAGTCAGCTCAGATCAGTGGTCCTGAGAATGGACGTGTATATGGTATATCCCAAACTGATGCCATGGAAATGGTGCCGACACTTGAAGCGAGCGAATAGTGAAGCATTCCTCTCGCCACACTATGATTTTATTAGCTCAGCCCTGTCAATACGCTATGATGGGAAAGAGAAGACAGAGTCAGCTCTGAAGATGGACATAACAAGAGCAGAGATCCCAAACTGCAGTCAGTGTTTTCAGGTTCTTTCTTGTTGTCATTCATTCATTCTCTTTTCTCTCCCTTAGTCTTTGAAATTTCACATCAGTTCTAACATGTAGGATGGCTTTATCTGATATTAAGATGCAAAATTGACAAACTCAATTGATAGTATATACTAACAACAAAGAGGACTTCTAGATGATGTAGTAAAATTGAAAAGATTTTTTTCTTTAAAAAAATAAAAAAAATATAAAGGAAGCCTGATTATCAAACCCAACGGTTCCAAGTTTTCTCGGAGATAATATGCGTGTCAGACAAAGTTATAATATTCAGTAGAGGGAAAATAATCATATTTTTGGCAGAATAGAAAAAGTAATTTGATCAGCTATATACAAATTTTTTATTTATAAAAAAGTTGAGCTATTTACTTATATGAAACTTATTTGCAGATTGTTGATTTTGAGGAAGTGTTTTCACAAAGCATATTAAAGTAAAAAAATTCAACCAAAATAATGTATAATATGAACTTATAAAATCACAATATACTCACTGCTAAAATGAATTAGATTCCCCATTGCACACGCAGAGGTAATCTTCCATTTTTATGTGTCTCCGTTTCATCATGTAATCACATTTTTTATTATGGTAACTTCTGTGGTCATTAATCTTTATCATATTTAGTTTTTAGACATTGGTTGCTGGAGAGTGTTCAGCAGCTAATGAAACTAATACTTTGCATGATTGTAAGTGTGAACCATCCCATCTAATCGGAAAAAAATAAAAATTCCTAGCTGTTTCTTCAGTGCTAACTATGTTGTAAATACTCTGTACGTGTTAGATTACTTAATCCTTGCGACAGTATATGAGATAGGAGGTACTGTCATCATTATTTACAGATAGGAAATGAAAATGCAGAGGGGACTTCTTAGTCTTGACTAGGATTTTACTGTGAACAAGGAGCTGCATTCAAGCTGCAACCCACCAGCCAGAGTCTGGGCACTTAGTCCCCGAAGACACTGGCCCCAGGCACTTTCACGCCATCCAAGCTGATGCGGGTAGACCAGCCAGGTCTCCGCTGATCTGAGATGCGGTCTCATAGATGGTACATGTCTGCTGATAGAGCGCCTTCTGTTCTCTGTTAAGTGCTTGGGGATTTGAATTACTTACCCTCAGGCTTGCTTTCTTACAGTGTAAAATATTATTCCTAATATACATCAAGTAAGATTGCACAGTTTTAACATAAATGGATGCATGCAGATCTAAGAGGGGAAACAGATACGACCTGGTAACTGGATGATAGATTTGGTCCTTAACAAGGTGTGATGCTGATGCATTGAAGCTCTTCGCCTCTTCCACACTATGACTGTTCTCCTTCAGACAGAAACCCTACCAGGGTTGCCCTGTCTGTTTCCTGCTCTCTACAGCTCAGTGTAAAGGCTGTCGTGGAGCTGTTTCCTCTTTATAACAGCTGAGTTGGCTGACTTCACGTTTCCTGTGTGGAGCAGGTGGGTGCAGTGTCTGTCTGCCTAGCTAAGCTAATTTTCTTTTCCTCTTGGCACCCAGAACTTATCTTCCTTCCTCTTTAATGGATAGAGTTTCTTTGGGGAGTTTATTTTTTTTTCCTTCCTTGAGTAAGTGTAAAGAAAAGCATCATAATGTTTTCTTCAACCTTATTAAATTGAATTTCACCCTTGAAAAATGAGCCCGTGGTTTGGTGATGGCTTGGATGTGAAATATGTCAGAATACCCAGAGGAGTATGAAGGTTTAGCTCAGGCATACTGTCCACTGTTGGCATGATGTATAAAGATGGCAAGACAGGGGAATTCCCTGGTGGTCCAGTGGTTAGAACTCCATGCTTTCACTG
Organism: Odocoileus virginianus; assembly: GCF_023699985.2. Taxonomy (NCBI): domain Eukaryota; kingdom Metazoa; phylum Chordata; class Mammalia; order Artiodactyla; family Cervidae; genus Odocoileus; species Odocoileus virginianus. The sequence continues at coordinate 30,959,872 of NC_069705.1, read as the reverse complement.
CTGAGGGCATGGGTTCAATCCCTGTTCAGGGAACTTAAAAAAAAAAAAAAGACAGCAAGACAGTCTTTGGTCTCTGGCAGTACCAGCATCTGCAGTGAGATCAATGGATGTGGTCATTCAACACTATAAAGAATTTAATTCAACAACCAAAATAGCATCAAAGTAATTCAGATCCTTTCCCTTATTGCCTGAAACTGTTAAACTGTCACAAAGGCCATCCCTTTAAGTAAATCCTTTTATAGTCTCCCATTCACTGTTTCATTACCTCCCACTCACTCCCCTTACCGACCCCTGGTGCATGAAAAAAAACCTCCTCAGCCCCAGGCTGCAGTCTACATTTCTCTCCCTCTCCCACCTGATCCTGTCTTGCAAAGTCGAGAAAGCTATTTGGCCCTGGAGGAATACTGTCAGTCATTGGGGATGGGTAAGAGATTAAGAAAAAAAAAAAAAAGGAATTCTCTTTAGCCAGTTGGGGAAAAGGGAAAAGTTGTTAATTCTCATGTTATTACATTTTATTCCTCACAAGTAGGTCATCCATTTTTTCCTTCCTTTTTTTAATCCTCAATGTAACCTCCAGCCAATCTTCTTGGCATACAATGTTGAGATATTTTTTTTTTTTCTTTCTGACAGACATGTGAATTTACAAACTGGAATTGAAATTATAATTGATAGAGCCATATAAGAATTTGTCCCTTTTGACCATGTTTTTTGAAAGTTTCTTACCCTGTAATATTTATTCGGGAATAGATTTGATTTCTTCCTCTATGGTTCTGCAATGTGCTGTACTAGGTGAAGGGATTTTATTGATAAAAGAGAGGCCCTCATCTCTGTCCTGTTGGGATGTGGGATGGGTGGATGGAAGAAATGTCATAAGTTGACATAGACATAATAAATGTATTCCAGTTATTATAAGAACTACAATAAAAGTACAGTCCACAATGAAAGCTAAAAGAGTAAAATTTCACCTAAAACTGGAGAGGGGGTTAGCATTTAATAAAAGTTTACCAAATAAATGAATCAACACATTCAAATATTACATACAAGTCTCGGGAGAATTTCAATTTATTGGAAAACCTGCATCATCTTCTCTGTCTCTGTGATACATGGCTTACATTGTAGAGCTCTCCGAAGAGAGAGGAGAGCAATCTTATTGAAATCCCCACTCACTACTGACTGAACCATCATTTTCACTGATGAGAAATGGTTTATTGCTTTTTCATCACTGACTTTCACTTTGGTTGATAAGAAAAAACAATTAAATGGTTAAGCAAGACATTAAATAGTAAGACAGCTAAGACTTTTAGTGTATACCTGCTATTTAATAGGCATATTACCCCATCTCACTCATGTGGAAACAAGGTGGGATTATGAGCATGAACCCCGTTCACAGAGGAGAGCCCCCCCCCGGGAACCTAACCCCACACTGTCCCTTACTGGTTTTGTTTACAAAAGCACATGGCTGTGTCTGACTCCTTGTGAGCCCATGGACTTTAGCCCTGCAGACTCCTCCGTCCATGGAATTCTCCAGGCAAGAATTCCGGAGTGGATTGCCATTTCCTCCTCCAGGGGATCTTCCCAACCCAGGGACCAAACCCACTTTTCCTGTGTCTCCTGCGTTGGTAAGCGGATTCTTTACCACTAGCGCCACCTGGGAATCCAATTAATAGTTTTGTTTAACATAAAGTTAAGTCATCATGTTAGTTTGCTAGGGCTGCCGTGACAAAGAACCACGGATTGAGAAATGTATTTTCTCACCACTCCAGAGACTGAAAGTCTGAGACCAAGCTGGAGACAAGGTTGGTGTCCTCTTAGGGCTGTGCATCAACTTTCTCTTCCAGCTCTTTTTCCTTGGCTTATAGATGCACATCTTCCTCTTGTCTTCACATTGTCTTCCCTCTGTCCCTATTGCTGTCCTGATTTCCTCTTTGTATAAAGAACACTAGTAATATTGTATTACCACCCACCCCAATGACCTCATTTTATCTTCATTGTCTATAATGATGCCATCTTCAAATATGGCCACAGTCTGAAGTACTAGGGGTTAGGATTTCAGTTATGAATTGAGATGAGTCACAATTCAGCTCACAATAGACATCTTCCTAAAGGGTTCTATGGACTAGGTGTGATTAAAGTGACATGGAACTCTTCCTCTTTTCAGAAAAATTAAAGTCAGACTCTGCAAAGTTATCAATTAGATACAGGTATGAAAAGCCCAATCATGAGATTCAAATTCCTTAGATAAATATTCTCCTGTGGCTCAAAAAGAATCAGCCTGTATTTCAGGAGACACAGGAGATGCAGATTTGACGCTGGGAAGATACTCTGGAGGAGGAAATGGAAACCCACTCTAGTGTTCTCACCTGAAAAATCCCATGGACCGAGGAGACTGGTGTGCTATAGTCCATTGAATTGCAAAGAGTTGGAAACGACAGAGCAGCTAGGCATGCACATATCGATATAGATGAATATTAAAATAAATATTTTAATAAGATTATCTGTATTCAATGTGATAAACTAGCCATGACCCTGCATTGATCAACCTCATTACCTGCTGAGAAACAGGGAAGAATCTCCATTTTAGTGTCTAAGGTCTAGGGAAGTGAAAGTCACTCAGTCATGTCCAACTCTTTGCAACTCCACTGGACTGTAGCCTGCCAGGCTTCTCTGTCCATGCAGTTCTCCAGGCAAGAATACTGGAGTGAGTGGGTAGCTATTCCCTTCTCCAGGGGATTTTCCCAACCCAGGGATCAAACCCAGGTCTCCCACATTGCAGGTGGACTTTTTTACCATCTGAGACACAAGGTATAGCAACATCACAAATAAAATCTGAACTGTAAGAAGCAATAGAAGGAGAAATGAGTTAGCTCAGGTTTCTGACTTGACTTTCTCCATCTTGAGGCTGTCTGAGGCATCCTGATATCTACTAGGCTATTCTTTCATTTGTAGCTATTTCATCTATCTACTGATCTCCAGAGTCCAAATACCAACAGACTGAGCTATCAGTAAGGTTGCATCTCCTTTGTCCTGGAAGTTTCCAGATAAGGACATTAAGTGGGTTTTACTTTGTGATCTTACACGAGTGAGAATTTGATTGAAATGATAGGATGAGATGCTTTATAGCCAATGGGTGGTGCACAGGTTGGAAAAGAGGACTGCATTTTCTACCTTTCTGGCTGACATCTTTGCTTGACCCCAAGTCAAGTTACTCAGAGAAGTCTTGACATGGTATGAAATTTAAAAACAAAATATTGGGTTGGCAAAAAAATTTGTTTAGGTTTTCCACAACATTTTATGGAACAACCCAAACAAACTTTTTGGCAAACCCAATAGATGCATTCTAATAAATCTGGAAGCACTGTGTAGTATCTGTTTTATTATGTTTAAATGGCTATTTTCTGCTGGACCTATTTTTCTTTCTAGACTGAAGTTTCTGTTTTATTATGTTTGAATTGTTATTTTCTGCTGGACGCATTTTTTCTTCCTTTATTGAAAAGAACCTGGCATTTCAAAAACAAACAGAGGAGTTCAGCATGTTAATAAGTCATTTTAATACACTATCTTTGGATACTAGACTGAAACTCAAAGGCATAGTAAGTGAAACACTAGTATAATGAATTGAGCTATTGCTGCTGCTAAGTCGCTTCAGTCGTGTCCAACTCTGTGTGACCCCATAGACGGCAGTCCACCAGAATCCGCCAGCCCTGGGATTCTCCAGGCAAGAACACTGGAGTGGGTTGCCATTTCCTTCCCCAATGCATGAAAGTGAAAAGTGAGAGTGAAGTCACTCAGTCAGGTCTGACCCTTAGCGCAAGAGTGGTATGAAAATTTCATGTGTGGTCATCCACATGTCATTCAATTTCCTAGAGAGAAAGTCCAGAAATTCCCCATGATTATCAAAGTTGTCCAAAAACCAAAAATGTCTGAAAAATATGTGGACCAGATGACTCCATCATTCAATAATTAAAGGTTCTCTAGCATTTGACTGTTTTGAACCCTTTTCTTAGCCATTGTTGCTAGCAATTTATCTGTCTAAATATTAAGTACAAACTCAAAGCAAGCATATATAATTTGGTCTAATGTCTTGTGGATTTTAATAGATATAATAGTTGGTTTATGAAAATAATGAAAAGATAAATTATGGAAAAATTCACGGGATAGGGCAGAAGTGGGCAGATACATAATAGCTCTTAGTCTTTTTTGTCTGTGACAAATGATTCATTAGAAAGACACGTTCCCATTGCTATCTTCAGAGCTATTTAAAATTCTCAACACATTATCTGTGATTTTACTTTTCTTCTCATTCTTGAAAGTATATTAGAGTGAGTGAAAAAGTGATATTAGGACCTATCCACTGTTAAACTGTTTCTAAGACAATAGATCAAGAATTGAATCAGGCATTCATTATATATCATGTAGTAATCCTCATGGATAGTTTGCCTAAATATTCTCATCTAATTATACCATATGTTATTTATCCTTAAGCCCTAAATGGAATGGTAAAATGAATAGTGACTTGTGGATATGATTCTAACATACTCAGATAAGATTCAATTGTGTTAAACAAAATGGAGTATTTTCCATTTTTACAATAATATTGTAATTTATAGGCATAATTTGCTATGACAATATATATAGATATTGCATGTGTCAGGTAAGAAAAGCTGGTACCTCTGGAAGTGCACATAGATTTTAAGTTTTCTATTAGAATAAGATAAGAAAGAACTTAGTTGAATAAGCTATGTTGAAAACATGAACATGAATTCAACCTTTAGGGTAAAAATTGATTTGCTTTCTGCTGAATAATTGTCTTGTTTTTTGTTTGCTTTATTTTTTTTCTGTTTCTAGAGTTCCCTGTATCATCTGTACTTAAATAATGTTCTTATGAAAATCTCATGTGTCCTAATTAGTCTCCTGAATTGGGTCTCCAATGTGGTTTTCAGTTTTGGCTACACCTATAAAAAGTACTAATTCAAGGATTCTCACCAAAATTCTAATTTGCTTGGTCTGGGATGCAGCCTGAGTACTGAGATTTTTAAAAACCTCCCAGATGCTTATTTATGTGCATGCATGTTTGAGAACCACCACCTTAAAGAAATCAGAGTTCTGGGAAAGAAGTCTGGGTTCTTGGAGAATAGCTGTTTCCACATTTGCAAACAGCAACCTAGAACATTTTTTTTGTTGTCAAAAAAAAGCAAGAAAACTTTGCAAACTATCTGAGATAGGCCAACATGTAGAAAGAACCCAACTTAAAGAAACTTCCAAAATTGATGCAATATGAGTAAGAGGTTTGAGAACTGAGTTCTGGGGAACTAATACCTAGAGGTCAAGAGAAGTTAGAGGAAACAAACAAAAATTCAGGAGATAGAGGAGCCAATACACGTAAAGAAAATCAGCTATGAACTTTCCAGGAAGTCAAATTGCTTTTCTAAGGGGAGAGTAATGAATTTCATCAATGCGGCTGAGGGTCAGTTAAGATATAGACTGAAACTTTAAAGTTGGGTTTGGCCACATAAATGTTTTCCTCTAACAGGATCAAAGAAATGGGGTTCTAACTGAAGGGCAATATGAAATGTCAAGGAAGAGACATCTAAATTGACAATCAGAGCAAACATTTTTAAATAAAATGTATATTGTTTGCTAAATTTAAATAGTCAATTCTCACTATTCACAATAGCTCTGTTCTATAAAATCTTCAAGCGTACTGAATTAATGAATATTGAACCAGTGTTCCTAGGGTAAAAATAGGGTTAGATTCCTGTGAGCCTCTGGTCACAGCATTTTCAAGTTATCAATATATAACATTGTTGTGTGTGTGTGTTAAATGTTCTTCTTAATGTATGCTGTTAGTTCATTGACATTGAACTCACAGTAAGAACGCTTAACTCATGCCTGAATAGAGATTGTCTAATGCATTTTTTCTGTAAGGAATATTAGATCCTTCTTGTGCTTAGGAACACCACAGAATATTTCATCATTAGGCTTGCAAATACATTTTAGCAAGGGAGTGATCAGCAATATGAAATCCATAAATCGTGAGGATCACTTTGTATATAACAGTAAATTAATATGTCAAGATATAGCTACCTCAACCCCAGCTAAAGAGAAATGGACAACTAAGCTTATAAAATGGTTCAGAATAATGGAGTCAGACTTAAATTTGTCAAGATCATTGGCACAAAAAAGCATTTTGTTTTTTTTTTTCATTTTATAAATTGTTAAAACATTTGAACATCAAAACTGCTCCAGTGTTATTTGGTGTCTAAAGATTCCATATGCTGAGAATTGTGTAAAACCAGGGTGGTACAGAACAGTACGAGCTATTTTATCAATGTTGGAAAAATTAATTAAGGTTGAGACAATGCCAAGCTCACATCCTATGGCTTAGGTATCCTATCTGAGCAAGGCAGGCGCTGCTATGGGCTGGTGGGTTGGGGCTGTCCGGCATGCCGCATGTGCACAAGAACTAATACAGATGTGATTGAAAAGATTACAAATAAGTACTCAATAGAATCTCTTACAAGGGGAGAAATATTAAAAATGCCATCATTAGGGCAATAAATCATATATTAATTTAAATCCACTGAGTACCTTTGTGATAGCTACGGCATATAAGAACATAGAAAATCTGCCTCAACAATTATGTTTGAGTCAGAACCAATATGAGCCAGTAGCCTCAGCTGTTTGAGAATTGATATCTATCTGCCTCAGTTCTCAAATGCTCTGAATCAGAATCCAGTAGAAACAATTCTGTGTGACATTTTTCTAAAAATTAATACACAGAGTTTGCAATCCCTAAATAAAAAGTCAATATCAGCAATAAAGTAATTAATTTGAGACACACACACACACACACACACACACACACACACACACACACCCGCCCCACCTGGTGATATAAAACTTGTCAAAGTTGCTCCACAGTGCTCTGTGATGACCTAGGTGGGAAGGAAATCCATAAAAGAGGGAATATATGTACACATAGTTGATTGAGTTTGTTGTACAGCAGAGACTAACACAACCTTCTTTATAAGGCAATGGAACTCCAATAGCATGAATGAAATACATCAATTAAATTTTTAAAAATATCAAAGTTAAAGGAAACCTAACTTGACCGCCCCCCACGCCCGCTTTCCTGTTCTCATAATTTCAGGGACTCATCGAAAGGCATTGTACTAGCTGGGTTGCAGGCACAGACTCTGGAGCCATTTTGCACAGGTTCAGATCCCACTTTGGCTTCCTGTTGGATGGTGTGTGTATGTGTTAGTTGCTCAGTCATGTCCGCCTCTTTGTGACCCCACGGACTGTAGCCTGCCAGGCTCCTCTGTCCATAGGATTCTCTAGGCAAGAATACTGGGGTGGGTGGCCATTTCCTGCTCCAAAGGATCTTCAGTCAGTTCAGTTCAGTTGTGTGTATGTGTTAGTTGTTCAATCATGTCCAGCTCTTTGCAACCCCATGAATTGCAGCACTCCAGGCCTCCCTGTCCATCACCAACTCCCTCTCTTCCTTTGCTGACTAGCTATACGAGGCAGATGGTAATCACACCTATCTCACTACACTGTGTAAGGATTACATGAATGAAGGCATAAAGTCTAGGGCTTAGTTAAAACAGATCCTGGCAGGTGAGAAGCCATACGTAGATGTTTATAAAAACCACAAGTATTTTGATTCTGGTGCAGTGATTAAGGTATAATCACAGAACAAATAATCACAAGATAAATTATCCGTCTTCATTTTGATTAACAAGGCAAAGGAGAAAATAATTCACTCCTACCCCTTATTCCCAGGCTTCCCAGGTGACGCTAGTGGTAAAGACGCTGCCTGCCAATGCAGGAGACATGAGACACGAGTTTGATCTCTGGGTCGGGAAGACCCCCTGGAGGAGGGCATGGCAACCCATTCTCACCTGGGCAATTCCATGGACAGAGGAGCCTGTCATAGTCCACAGGGTCGCACAGAGTCAGACGTGACTGAAGCGACTTAGCATGCATGCATCCTTACCCCCATACCTCCCATCATTTCACAAACAAAAGAAAGATCAAAGAAAGAAACAGTCTCAGAGACCCTTAATTCTAATTCCTTTTCTAGATTTTTAAGTTCCCTGTAACTCTAATCCCATATCTAATTGTTTTATGCTTCCCTCTCTTAGGAAACAAATATGATAATTACATGGGGACTGTAGTGTATTATACCTAAGTACACTAAACAAAGATCATGGTTTACCTTTGTTATAATGATAAGGGTGGCCTAATGCAAAAAAAAAAAAAAAAAAAAGCAGTTGTGCCGGGTTGTTGGCCGGGCTCTGAGGCTGCCTGGAGCCCAGGGAGCTGTCACTGCTCAAGCTCCCTGGTCATATGGGGCCACAGGCTATATGGATGGGTGGAAGGGGCTGTTGGCTTGGCTCCTTGCCTGGGCAGGATTGTAGCTTCATGGGTTCCCAAGTTCTCTGACCAGGCTTTCTGAGTGCACAGAACTGCAGAGGCCGCAGATTGGCTTCCCTGTCTAGGCAGGGTGCTAGATCAGGCCCCACCATCACTATAGCCCATTGACTTGGGGACCAAGATCAAACAGGACTACCCACCTCTTCTCAACACCACCCCTGAGCTCCCTGGCCAGACAGGGCTGCCTACTCAGCTCTGCAGTTGGGCAGAGCCCCTGCTAGACCTCTGCTGTGAGCAAGAATGCGGTCCACCAGGATCTGCGAGCTGGCTCTAAGCTCTGCTCTTTAATCCATCTCTCCCTGATCCCCTGTGGTTGAGTTCTAGATTCTCCCAGTGACTCCCATGAGACCAGACCCAAGTGGGCCTTCCAGGAAGCATCCTGCAACACTGGAGGAGCTAGGTGTCAACCCAGGACTCTTGTTTTACCTTGGAGGAACCTTAAACCCAGGGAGGGCCCAGGGAGGCCCTCTGCCCTCAGCCCACGGCCCAGGGGAGAAGCCATGCAGTTAGTGGACTCCAGTCTTACCCTGCTCATACATCCTTCTCTGTCTCTCTCATCCAAAGGGGTGCTTCAGCCTCAACCCTGGGTTCTGGGATTTCCCCATCATTGCTGTGTCTATGGAAAGATGCTCAGCGATCTTGTGAGGGCTTCCCGGAAACAGCAGTGTCCCCCTCTTAATGACACCTGCTATCCGTAACACTGGTTTTATTTATCTTTCATTTTCAATTTATATCTACTGAGAACCATCTATGCTTTAAAAAGGTAGAACAAGACAGATAAAATACATTTATCACCTGTAAAGAGTGATAAATGCACTCTGAGAAACTTTATAAAGTGTTTTAAAAAATCTATAAAAAGATGAATGTTAACTTATAGTTCTTAGAGGTGATGAACTCGATATGAACAGCAACTATTCTATAGTACTTTAAAAAATGCATTCATATTCTATAAAGTATTACTATGATATTCTAGCTGGGAAAAAATAAAAGCCAAGGCTTACTGAGATTTGCCTAAATTCTTTGATCACACAAGGGAGGCAGGATCTAGAACCCGATCTTTAAATTCACATCCCATGTTAATTTTCTCAGAACAAGTCTTTCCACACATTCTTTGACAGTAATTTTGTAGTATTGAGCTACTTTCTGGAAAACAGTATAGACAAGGTAGATAAATTGACTGCAGTTAAGCAGGAAGAAAAAAGATAGTGTTTCTGTCCAGCTTTTTTTTTTTTTTTAAAATCCTTTTTGGTCTATTCCTTTTTGGCTCTAGAGGGACTCTAGAGTTTTCGAAAAATATTTAGTATTGCCTGTTCAGATGCTGCAGCCTGAAATGAAAGGTTTTCTGTCTTTACATAATATGATTTTCTTTGTTTTCTTTCATTATGTTCTTGTCTCCAGATATACTTCAAGGTGGCTCACTAACCTTACATGTGTATGTTTTCAGTGCCGTAGGGCATTCTCTGTTTTAACCTCAGAGATGGCTGGGTGAAGTACTATCGTTTATCTTGCAGATAGAGGTTGAAACGCCAACCACAAGGAGAAGCCGCCTGTACCTTCCTGGGTTCTGACTGAGGGCCTTGGCCTATTAATAGTCTCCATAAGAAAAGAGAACAGCAGCTTCCACATAATATAGCCTTATCAAAGCTTAAAACCCAGGGATGACTGGTGTGTGTTATATTTTAAGTTTTTGATTGGGTTCCATCTAATGTTTTCATAGAGAATTACTTTATTGTTGATTTTTTTTAATGAGTCAAGCAATGGCATATGACAAAATTAGACACTTTCACTGCATTTTTATTCTACTTTTTAGAGAAATAATTATATTATAGTAGAAGTAATTTTTCTAAGGGTCTTCCTTGGTGTCTCAGTAGTAAAGAACTCACCAGTCAGTGCAGAGATGCGTGTTTGATCACTGGGATAGGAGGATCCCCTGGAGAAGGAAATGGCAACCCACTCCAGTATTCTTGCCTGGGAAATCCCATGGACGGAGGAGCCTGGTGGGCTACAGTCCGTGGGGTCACAAAGAGTCAGACACGACTGAATGACTTAGCACATGGATTATTCCAAGTTATAAGGTACACAGTTCCTATCTTAGTAAAAATTAACTATGTCAACTTTTATAGTCACTTTCATTATGACATTTTGAAGTAGTAAAAATATGTTTTACTTTTTAAAACTGGAAAATGATTCATAGCTGTTTGTGAATCAGGGAGTATTATTTCTTTTCCTGAAACCCAACAATAATTTGCTTCTGATTTTCAATAGCTCACTGATTTCTTGTGTGTGTGTTTCTGTGTATAAAATGATACCAGAGAAAGATCTCTATATGGTCTGTGTGCTGTGATTAAAAATGGCTTAGAAAATGGCAATTGTACTTATTCCATCATTTCCAACATTTGTTCAATAAAACATGGAAAGGTTATACAAGAGAGTTCCATCATCAAGTGCATTTTGGAGATGTGTTGTTATAAAATTTGTGGGGAATATTTCTACTCAAAGATTTCTCAGAGCCTCTACTATAAGATTTTGTACTTTGAAATCACACAGATAATAAAATATATGGTAAAATGCATTTGACCATGAAATAGTTTTCTTCTAAGAGCATTCATTCTATATCCACAGATTGAAGTTTAGTTAACATTGATTTTAGTAAAATGTAATATAAAAATATTTATATCTTTTTTATCTATCTAGTTTATATTTATCTGTTTAAATCTACTTTTTATGAGTGTTAACCACATTATTCTTCCTAAAACTTAAGATGGTTATTTATAATAAAGAAAATGGTTTATATGACCAAGGAAATTATTGAAAATTATCTTTGATAAAAGCCTCAAAATATCATTTCTTTCTCATAGATTTTTGCTATTTATTTTTGAAATGCCATATGAAAATGTCATAAGTATAATATATATTTTCCTAAATTTTACTAAAAATATACTTATTTAGGACTTTCAGAACAGTTTTAAAAAGCTTGTTTGATATCATTGGGAATTAATGGATTTTTAACATATTGTAAAATATTTTACTAAATGTTTTGTGCATCATAATGTTTTAATAGTCCTTATTACATTTTTTGGAAAATGTGCTGCTACTGCTGCTAAGTCACTTCAGTCATGCCCGACTCTGTGACCCCATAGACGGCAGCCCAGCAGGCTCCGCAGTCCCTGGGATTCTCCAGGCAAGAACACTGGAGTGGGCTGCCATTCCCTTCTCCAATGCATGAAAGTGAAAAGTGAAAGTGAAGTCGCTCAGTCGTGTCCGACTCTTAGCGACCCCGTGGACTGCAGCCCACCAGGCTCCTCCGTCCATGGGATTTTCCAGGCAAGAGTACTGGAGTGGGGTGCCATTGCCTTCTCCGTTGGAAAGCATGATTCCTTGTCTAAGCCAAAATTATTAGTCATTGTCTTTTTACAGAACAATATTGTTATATACATTTTTAAAAATTATGTGCTAATGAAAGTTATTGTAAGCTAATTGTCAACAATAATTTTTATCATGGTTGTTCTATAAATATTCTAATAATTTGAGTATCAACAGCCTTGAGAAAAATATCAAAACAATTGTTATGTAACAATTTATCAAGAACCTACTATGTGCTTAAGCACAATGACAGGACCTAGAAAGAATACCAAGACTAGGGTAGCAAGGTTAATGATCTTTGTTCATATGAATTTGTACCTGTTCCAATTAATTCATCATAATTTATATACAAATTATTTTTCAGAGCTTTCATGGGCATCTATTTTAGCCTTGTTAAAAATATTATTGATTATTTATTTTACTTTACAACATTGTTTTGCCATACATTGACTTGAATCAGCCATTTTATTATGGTGAATTCCATATATGTACAAGAGTAGTGAAAGTATTCAGGTGAACTCTGTAAAGTGTTTACGTTCCTCTAAAATACATAAGCTGATGGTTTGATTTGCTTTGAAAATTTTTTATTTGCTTTTTTTTCCCCAGGATAATTCATAGGAAGTATGTCATTCTATCAGGTTATCTCTCCTTCTCTTAAGGTAGCTATCATGATGATTATTGCCTGAATTCATCATTTCGTGAAAGTTTTGCCAAATGATGATAGTCCAGTTCTATAATTCTTTCTTCCTTGATAAGTTTTAAATACACTGTGGAGAAATTTCTCTCATCACTTATTTGGTTACCCTGAGATACAATTAGCTCAGGAACAGAAAGTCAGCTATTTGTCTCTTTCCCTTTACAGTTTGCAAACTATTCTGTAACAGAGTGCAGCGAGCACAGCCCTCAGCACTGTAGCCATTGCTGTGTGGTCTTCACTCTGGCACCCCCGTTACCAGGCGATAGGTCCTGCTCAGCCATTGGTTGGTGCCTCAGTGGGCCCCGCCCACAGGCAACTGTCGGTGAGCAACCGTTAGTGGCCCTGCTCAGTCATTGGTCAGTGCGGTAGTGGGCCCTGCCCGTCAAGAAACGACGGTTAGGGAGGAGATTCAGACAGCAGTGGAGCAGTGGTTCTGAGGTGAAGAGTGAGGTAAAGATGTAGTTCTCGGCCTCCCACAGGCCCTCCAGTTCATCCAGCCTTGGGCCAATGGGTGATCTGGGGGTCCTAGAGAATAGGCTAAGGGCTGTGTCCCGCAGGGCTCCAGAGCCCTCACCAAGGTCGCCCACTAGCCTTGGCCCAGGCCTTGAGGTGGCCGTGAGCCCCTCCCCCATCCCTGTCTCTGCGACCTAATAGCAGCAGCGGTGCCTGGGTCGCCTTCTGTGGGACCTGGCGGCCTGAGGAGCCTGAGGGCCAGTTGGGTCCTGGATGCCTGGCTCCTTCAGAGCTGACAGTTGGGCAGGGTCTGGGGACCCAGTCCTAAGGGAGCCGCCAGCCAAGCTCTGCTTTTTCTGTCAGCCAGGATGGGTACCTCGGAGGGTGATACTTTGCTTGGGACCCAGCCCTTTCTTGTCAGGATAGAGAATAACATTCATAGGTAGCGATTACAGAAATATTGTTGCCTGACCGTGACGTGACTTCCAGAACAAAGACTGACACCAAGAGATTTGCAACAGCTCACCACGTCCCTCCCTCACCTTTCCTAGAAAAGGGCTTTGTGAGAGCTTTTAGTAACTTTGGGGTTCTTAAGGCACGAATCATCCATCTCCTCGCACAACCCTGTAATAAACCATTATTTGTTCCAAACTCCACTGTTTTAGTGTTTTTTGGGACTCATTGGGTGTTGAGCACATGGATTTGCGTTTTGGTAACAATTTTAGATGAATTTCTCACAATTTCAAAGATGACCAGTGAAGTTTTTATATGTTTTTTAGCTTGATATCATTGTGAATGAATAGATTTTCACATATTTAACATACCTTAATTTGTTATTGTTTTATTTATTAATGTTCAAACTGTCCCATCCATTATCAGTGGAAACTTCTTCAGTTTGTCAGAGTCCTTCGACATTGCCATAATCTTTAATAGCTTCCTCAACTTCTGGTATTATAGGATGGCTAAGCTTCTCTAGTATATTTCTACCCCAGACCCAAATGCAATTATTTATCAGGGAACTCGGGCTTCTTTTAGGGAGAAATTATATTTTGCAATCACAGTTGTGTTCCAGGGACACATATTGTTAATGGGGGATGGCCATTTGTTTCCTGGCCTTTTAGTGGACAGAACTAAGAAAATTTCTCAAGAGGACATATATTGTAGTTCATAGCAATAATGCCAGTTTAAATTTAGAATTATACTCTTTTAGCCTAAGCTGTTTGATTTTTATACTTGTTTTTCTCTTTTCATGAAATTCTAAATTCCTAGTGGTGTTAACATATTTATTTCCTTGAACCTATAGTAATGTTGATAATGCAGCAGTTTGAGAAGATGAGTAATGTCAATATTATGGATAACAAAATGATTATTGTAAATCATTTGACATATCTTTGCTGTTCTTTTCATTCTACTTAGTTAAATTTTAATAAGGTACAATCAGATTACTCTGCTTTAAAATCACTAGAAATACCCTGTTTTATTAAGCCATCAAACCTATACATAAGTTCATTTGTTTCATTTGAAAAAAGTTTATGTGTATGTTACATGATTCCAAATTCAAATCTATGACTTATATTCAGAGAAGTCTGGCTCCTGTGCATGTCCCTCATTTACAGGTAAACATTTTATATAGTTATATCATTCCTTGTTTATTTAATGTTTCAGTTCTCTATCTTTTAGAAACATACAAACATTTATGTATAGTACAATTACATGTACATGTGTCTGCATTATATTCCCTTACTTCTATGATAAACAGTAGCATGTGCATAGCAATCACATTCAAATTCACCTGCAAACCCATCATCTATGTGTGTGTGTACTCAGTCACTTATTTGCCTCCAACTCTTTATAATGCCATGGACGGTAGACACCTCTGCTCATGGGATTCTCCAGGCAAGGATACTGGAGTAGATAGCCATTTCCTTCCCCAGGGGATCTTTCTGACCCAGGGATCGAACCCACATCTCCTCCATTGACAGGCAAATTCTTTACCACTGAGCCATCAGGGAAGCTCTCTCATCACCTGGGGGCTGGTTAAAACACAGATTATAGGGTCCTGTCCCCAGAGTTTCTGATTCAGTAGGTTTAGGAGAACACCCAAATGTTTTCTCATTTCTAACAAGTTTTTTGGTGATGGTGATGCAGTCACTTCTGCTCTGGAGACACTTTGAGCACCAGTGCTGTGTAGGGTATTCTTTACCTTGGTTTCCCACTTGAGATGATATTCTGGAAATGACTGCAGCAATACAAAAATGACACTTTCTTCTCATAGCTGTGTAATATTCCGCACCATTTATTCCACTAGTTCCTGATGTGCACATCTTAGCTCTTTCCAGTCCTTTGGTACAACACGTGGTGCTGCAATGAATTGCCATGTTTACACTTCTTTTCACAGTCTTTCCAGTGTATCTCTATTGAGATAGATTCCTAGAAATTGAAATTCTGGGACATGTGGTAAATGCATATGTAAATTTTGTAACTTCCTATTAGCTGGAGATTCAAAATATTGCACCTATGATATACATTTTTAAAAGCCTATCATTCTTCATTTTATTTTTCCTTTATGATGTACATTTAAAAATTTAAGACAATGAGATTCTATACCAAGTGACAAAGTAACTTTTCCTATACTTTATGTGGAAAAAACTAAAGACACCAATTTGGAATTTAAAAATTCTTTAAAAACAAAAACCATGGATAAACAACAAGGTCCTAATGTATAGCACAGAGAACTGTATTTAATATCCTGTGTTAAACCATAATGGAAAAGAATATGAGAAATATATATACACATATATGTATTTGAGTCACTTTGCTGTATAGCAAAAATTAATACAGCATTGCAAATCAACTTTGCTTCAATAATTTAAAACAACAAATGTTATCAACAGGTAACATTTTCAGATATCTTCCAACTGGATATTTTTAAATGATTTTTTTTTAATTTAGAGTTAGTTTATATTTAGAACTAAAGACGATATACTGATTAGAATGTAGACGAAGATGTCAGATTTTATTTCTTGAATTCCATATGATGACATCGAGCAATTAAAATTCTTCAAGCCTCAGCTTCTCTATCTATGAAATAACATGAAAAAAATAGTGCCTACTTCCTGGAGTTTGTCATTTTGAGGGATAAAATTACTTAATCATATAAAGAACTTAGCCTGTCAGTTCTCAGTCTTTCCAGAACAATATCCCCTTTCTTAATATATTATTATGCCCTACTTATTCTCTGACAAATAACTTGTGCATAATGTAACATAACTACATACATAATGTTTCAGTTCAGTTCAGTCACTCAGTCATGTCCGACTCTTTGCAACCCCATGAATCACAGCACGCCAGGCCTCCCTGTCCATCACCAACTCCTGGAGTCTACCCAAACCCATGCCCATCAAGTCGGTGATGCCATCCAGCCGTCTCATCATCTGTCATCCCCTTCTCCTCCTGCCCCCAATCCCTCCCAGCATCAGGGTCTTTTCCAATGAGTCAACTCTTTGCATGAGGTGGCCAAAGTATTGGAGTTTCAGCTTCAGCATCAGTCCTTTCAATGAACACCCAGGACTGATCTCCTTTAGGATGTACTGGTTGGATCCAGTCCAAGGGACTCTCAAGAGTCTTCTCCAACACCACAGTTCAAAAGCATCAAATCTTCAGCACTCAGCTTACCTCACAGTCCAACTCTCACATCCATACATGACCACTGGAAAAACCATAGCCTTGACCAGACGGACCTTTGTTGGCAAAGTAATGTCTCTGCTTTTTAATATGCTATCTAGGTTGGTCAGAACTTTCCTTCCAAGGAGTAAGCGTCTTTTAATTTCATGGCTGCAGTCACCATCTGCAGTGATTTTGGAGCCCAAAAAAATAAAGTCTGACACTGTTTCCACTGTCTCCCCATCTATTTCCCATGAGGTGATGGGACCAGATGCCAAGTTTTCTGAATGTTAAGCTTTAAGCCAACTTTTTCACTCTCCTCTTTCACTTTCATCAAGAGGCTTTTTAGTTCCTCTTTGCTTTCTGCCATAAGGGTGGTATCATCTGCATGTCTGAGGTTATTGATATTTCTCCTGGCAATCTTGATTCCAGCTTGTGCTTCATCCAGCCCAGCATTTCTCATGATGTACTCTGCATATAAGTTAAATAAGGTTTAAGTGAATATAATTCCTTAACTCTAAAGGAAAAGATAAAGGGAAGGCAATTTATAATAAAGTAATATGTATTTGAAATGTGAATGGCCATAAATGATGACACCAAATGACATAGTAAGCAATTAGATGCTTGCTGTTACATCATCTTGCATATGGCAGATAGCATAAACACAGGTGTGCTGGATCTGTAACTCTAATGTGAAGAGCAGCATTGATATCAGTCACATAATTGGTTAAAATGGTAAACAACTTGTGTAAAGTCCTGACCAAAGTAATCTTTCCTTGATTAACATGGTAGCTGAATTTCCAGAAAACTCAGAGCATTAAACAGTAAAACTGTACAACAAATATTGTGTGTTTTCATGTAATATTTTAGGCTAAGTTAGACTGAGATAATTATGAAGTGATATTTCCTCTCTAAGACTATTCAGTGGTTTTTTTTTTGGTAAGATTGATTCAAGATTTATTTACCTGAGTCCTTTGGCTAGATGCCAAAGGCACCCATCAATCATTAGGACAACTGAAAAATGGACTCATAAATTTCTAAAATGCCCCCTAGTAGGCAGTACCTACACTATTGATGACACTGGTTTATCCCAATACCTGGTTTATAAGTATTTGATAGAGATATTGTCCATATGATGATGATGATTTTTATTAATACCCCAGGAGATAGTAATTGGATTGTATTTATTCCTCACGTTATTCACATATGTAATTTTAGAAGTTTCTAGTAGCTGCATTAATGAAGTAAAACAAAACGTGAAATTCATTTAAGTTTTATTTAATCCACTGTATCTAAAACATTATTTCAGAGTATAATCAATATATAAATGTTTAATGAGATGTTAAACACTCAAGATATTACCACATTCCTGCTCTCCCTAGGTATAGTTCTGTGTGTATTTTATAAATGTAACAAATCTCAATTCCAATCAGTCCTATTTAATTCCTCAACAGCCCTGGGTGACAGTGGCGACAACAATGGTAGGCACAGTCCAGTCACACTTAAACCACACTTCTTGGGTTTAAATCCCTGGTTTGCCTCTTACTAGGGACTTCACTCTTGGCTCAGACAGTAAAGAATCTGCCTGCAATATGGAAGACTGGAATTCAATCCCTACCTAGGTTGGCAAGATCCCCTTGAGAAGGGAATGGCAACCCACTTCAGTATTCTTGCCTGGAGAATCCCATGGACAGAGAAGCCTGTTTTCCCATCTATTTCCATGAAGTGATGGGACCGGATGCCATGACCTTAGTTTTCTGAATGTTGAGATTTAAGCCAACTTTTTCGCTCTCTTTCACTTTCATCAAGAGGCTCTTTAGTTCTTCTTCACTTTATGCCATAAGGGTGGTGTCATCTGCATATCTGAGGTTATTGATATTTCTTCTTCCATGTCCAGTTCTAACTGTTGCTTGCTGACTGGCATACAGATTTCTCAAGAGGCAGGTCAGGTGGTCTGGTATTCCCATCTCTTTCAGAATTTTACACAGTTTATTGTGATCCACACAGTTAGGATAGAAACAAAAAAATTTCATCAGTATATACCATAACACATATGAAATAGAATACCTTTCTCCACCTCACCCCCATATATACATGCACCTCATAAAGAAACAGTTTCTCATAATATTCCTTTCCATTGGGATTATTAGCATGTACTCCTGCCAACTTTGGTGGATGGACAGAAGCATAGAATATGCTAGTCCTTTAGCCACTCCTTTACTGAGTCTTAGAGCTTTGATTTGATTTTGATCCCTCACATGTATTATGTGTTAAGGCAGGTATAGATTTGACCTGCTGACTTCCGAGTAAACAGAAATGTATGCAGGTGAGATGGTTCACATATCTTATTGTTGGCCTCCTCACCAAATCACACATTAGAAGCATGTGAATAATCTAGTAGTTGAATGTGGATGCACAATTACTGACAGGTCATCTGTAGCAGGTGATCTGGGCCTATTACCCTGCCCATGACAAAGTTTTTCATGTCAAAGAGAAAAATTACAGGAGATGGCCATGGGGTGTGAGATGTCCCTGTAGAGATTTTTAAAATTTTGCTTTTATTCTGCATACAACAGAACAGACATTCTTCTATTTTCGATCTGACGGTGCCATTTTTCTATTTTTTCAGCAATGGTAATAGAAACTGTAGGTAAACTAGATAATAGACTCTTAAAGTTTCTGTGTGCAAATTGAAAGAGCGCATTATATCTTCTGCCTTTCCAGAGGTCTGGCAGCCTCACCAGTATGGTGTATAAATACACCAGCAGAAGTTATAACAATAGTTTCTGTCAGCCTGTCTGAGATGGTTAGAGAATAGCGGGAGGGAATAGCACAGTAACCCAGAAATGTCCAGTTTCTTCTGGCCCCTTTTATTGTGATAAATCTCTTGTGAACTTTGCAGAGCAGTATTGTTTGCATCTGGTATATCTCTGTCTAGAAGGTGGTTATGTGCATCTCTTCCTTCTTACTAAACGATGTGGCATAAAGCCAATTCAGTTCTGTGCAAAAAAAAAAAAAAAAGAAAAAAGAAAAAAAAAACACTATGCAGGAAGGGAGTAGAGATAATAGATTTGAATAAGATGAACTAACTCTTTGCTGTACCTTCACCATACAAGATGTGAATAGTGCAAGATTGTACATTTAAAAATCTAAAGCAAATTCTCTTGTTCTACAAGAAGAATAATTGTCACAGATGCTGGTTTATTGCAAAATATGTCAGATAACTTACTGCTAACTGAGAAAATTGGGGCTGTGCCTTCTACATAAAATTGTGTTGTTCCTTAATAAAAGAACAAAAAGGAAGTAATTACCATAAATGCTGGCAAAATATTACATTCAGTTAAGTATTTCTAAGTCTATGTTTGAAAGAAATTAGTGAGGAATATAAGAGAAGAATAAAAGCTTTTAAAGATACTATATCAGTTTTTGTGAAACTCATTCAAAGACTTTTCTGTGATCTTAGAATTTGATATCTTGTTCTTCCTGGCCTGAAATCCCTGCACCTGTCTGCTTTTAGGTCACACATCCTGCATGTTTCCTCCTCTGACTCTCTCATTCCTCACACCCAAAATAGTCTTTTCCTATCACAGTCTACCTAATTCTTACACATCCATCCCCAAAGTCTGTTTGAGTCTCATCTCAACCATCAAGTCATTCCAAACTCCCATTGCTCTTGATTTGCTTCCTATAGTATTGTTTAGACTACTTTAATGAGTATCTACTGTATGCCCAAGATCATACAGTAAATGAGAGATAAAGCCAGGACTTTATTTCAAACCCCAAGCTTACCTGGGACTTGTCCTCAATGGAAATTGCATGTATAAGTCCACATGTAAGATTGTGGTCAGCTATTGTAGAATTTCCAGGTTTAATTGGGCCAGCTTCTCATCTGTAAGTCCCTTATTATTTATTTTGTTACATTAAATCATAATAGAATGTTCCCAGCAGCCCCAGTGGACATGCCTGAATACAAGGGCTGGGTCTGTCTTTTTCATCTTTGTATAATTAGCAGTAGGAAACTGCAGCCCTTAGCTAAGTGTTCAATAAAGCTTTGGTGAAAAATACACTACTTATAACATAATTTTTCATATAACTGATATACATGTATTGGGCATCAGAATTCACCTTGGTAAGAAAAAAATATGCCCAAACCAAACACAAATAAAAATCACCAGGTCACACTGAAAATCTTGGATGCTGCTGCTGCTGCTAAATTGCTTTAGTCATGTCCGACTCTGTGCGACCCCATAGACGGCAGCCCACCAGGCTCCCCCATCCCTGGGATTCTCCAGGCAAGAACAGTGGAGTGGGTTGCCATTTCCTTCTCCAATGCATGAAAGTGAAAAATGAAAGTGAAGTCGCTCAGTCGTGTCCGACTCTTAGTGACCCATGGACTGCAGCCTACCAGGCTCCTCCGTCCATGGGATTTTCCAGGCAAGAGGACTGGAGTGGGGTGCCATTGCCTTCTCCAATCTTGGATGCGAAGTATTTCCAAATGTTAGAAAATAGCCCACTATTTTAAGCAATAAACAAATTAAATTTACTCATAATTTAAATGAGTCCTTAATGCTTATTAAAACAAAATCTGAAATCATGGAAGCAATGTCTATATAAGTAATTCTGGTTCATTTTGTTGATTCATGGCCACCTCCTAGTATTAAGCTTCACAAATATAAAGTGCTTACTGCATGCATTTGTTTTATATTCATGTAATGCCTTAACTGTGTCTTATTCTCTAAAAACCATGAAACTTTGTACTAGATGAATACTTTGTAAAAAAACAAAAAAGCTGCTTATCAAGTTAGGTGTAATGTATCTACTTAAATTTTTTGTCACATAACTTTAGATTAAAATATTCAAGTATTGAGCAACAAATACATCTGTCAGCATTTCATTAGTGTTTTTCTCCTCTTACAAAATAGATTGGTATTCACTGAGAGGAAATATTAATGACAAATAATAGATTCATGGCATAATAATTCTGACATTAGAATGAGAATGACATACAAAATTTTGAAGGTCAATAGACCTCCATGTTAGTATTTTTATATTTTTCCCATTAATAATCTAAGCCTATATCATTACATTCTCCAAAATATTCCTGTTCAATATCATTTTTTACTTCATGCATTCCTTAATGTGGTTATTTCTGATGTGTAACAGTATGGTATTTATACTGGTATTTGTGTTCTAAAATTGAAATTTTCTTTAATTTTTCTTCACTTAAATCTGTACTTTTACATATTTGATGATTTTTTTAGTTACAGTATGTATTGGGCAACCTATGTATATTTAAAGCTACTACTCTATTGTACTTTGACTGACTTTTTTAACAAACATTCAAGAATTCTTACATCTGAAAAGTCTTTTGAACACTCTCAGTGGGAAGAAGTCTTTGTCCTTTGAAAGTATATTTGAATTTTTTTAAATAACCAGAAATTATTCAATGTCAAATCTGTTCAATAATTTTGGCAATGACACTGGGCAGTGTTATTCTAGAAAAAAACAGAACTGAACCCTAAAGATAAGTATTCTTGTGTAGCTCATAAACTCATTCTAAGGAAACCCATCCATAGGAGTTCTAAGGAGAAATACATCACTGAAACAAAGTTTCTAGTGGGATGACTTTGAAGTGAATTTGATGAGGATCTAAGAGAGGAATGGTGAAGCAGGCCTTAGGGAAGCACAGAGGAGAGGCAGCTTATCCAGACTTGGGCACTGGGGGAGTCAGGGAAGGTTTCTCTGATAAAGTAACTCTTGAATTCATCATGGTGAGCAGCCATTAGAAACATACAGAAGGGTAAAGAGGCAAGAGAATATGTAAAATATAGTTCTTTAAGGTTGTAATGTAAGGTTCAATTCAGTTCAGTCGCTCAGTTGTATCCGACTCTGCAACCCCATGGACTGCAGCACGCCAGGCCTCCCTGTCCATCACCAACTCCCAGAGCTTGCTCAAACTCATGCCCATCAGGTCAGTGATGCCTTCCAACCATCTCATCCTCTGTCATCCTCTTCTCCTGCCTTCAATCTTTCCCATCATCAGGGTCTTTTCCATGAGTCAGTTCTTCGCATCAGGTGGCCAAAGTATTGGAGCTTCAATATCAGTCCTTCCATGAATATTCAGGAATAGAAGGTTAGCAGGAGATTATATTGAAGAAAGTAGAAGGGTCAACATGAAAAAGAATTTGTGAATGCCATGGCATGAAGTTTAGACCTTTTTCTCTCTCTGAAATGAAAGCTTGTTGAAATTTTGGCTTGTCCACAAGTTCTGAAGTTTTATTGTAATGCACCCTGCTAAGGGTTTATATTCATTCAGTGGGCATTCAGCCTTATTCAATAAGGGTGCTTAGAAATTTTATTGAATTATTTTATTGATGATGGCTGAAAGGAAATTATCCATGATTTCTCAGCACCTAGACCTGCCCAAGGGCATTTCTGATCAGTAAACAGTCTTGGAAAGTAGTAACTGTGTATCTTTCTAGAGAGATTTAGAGACATGCTTCCCCAAATATGTACCAGGGTAGTGAAGATAAAGACTTCTACTTCTTCCTGGAGGTATTTGCTTCTGTTCCGGATAATGCATAATCCCTGTCTTTCTGGAGGGGAGTGAGAGCAGATGGGTCAGAGTTATAAAATTTAGGATCCCTTTTCAGTGGTACACCATAATGCACACAGGTAAACTCCTGTCCTCACTGTTACCCTGTGGAGACGGGCATTGGGAGCCAACACAGGATACTGTTCCAGCTGCCGTTTTGCTATGAGTAATAAATGGTTTGTATCTCTGAAGCAGGGGTACTGTGTCTTCTGTATTTATAAATCTCTGGTAGGCTAACATTAGCTTATGGTAGACAAATCTCAAGCCCTTCACAATTCTTGACTTAATAGCAATTCCTTTTAGTCCATTTTCCTTTTTTTTTTTCTTTCTATGGATTATACCTCCTTGGCCAATTCTCTAATATTTTATTGTGTAATTCCCATATCAGATCATCTCAAATTTATTTTTCAATACTTTGTTGAGTTTTTAATTTCCAGTCATGTTCTTAATTTCCAAAAGCTCTGTTTTCTAAATGTACCTCATTTTTTAGTAAACATCCCATTTTTGTTTCCATAGATGAAATATCTTCTATCTATGAGAAAATTAAAATATTTTACAGCTTTCTTCTTCCTGCACAGTGACTGTTTGATTTTGTGTTTGGGGTTATTTGTTTTGATCTCCATCTTTTATGCTAAAAGCCTCTTTAGATTTCTAGTCATCTTTGGCTGATTTTTCATATTTAAAAGTTGGAGACAAAAATACTCAATGGAAATTCTACTCATTTAAGTAGGCTGTGTTGACTTTGAACTCGACTCTTGGGAGACATGGCTGCTTTTTTTTGTTGTTGTTTTTGTTGTTATTTGATGTTAAGTAATTTTGGTGTTTCTTCTTGGGCAAGTGAGAATCCCTAGAAAATTCCTCTATTATTATTCTGGCTGGAGGGTTAAGGTCAGATTGCCAGTTTTCAGGGAGTGGAGGAAAGCACAGAGAAAACTGTGGTCTGAGTGCTCTGTATATATTGATACTTATTTCCTTAATTCCTGTTTGGTGAGTGGTAACTCTGTCTATCTCCTGTGTCAGGTCAGACCCCTGGAGAGTCTGTGTTTTCCTCTCCAGAGAACAAATCTCCAGACTGGGGCCCTAATGCGGGACAAACTAGGACTGCTTCACAATTTTCCCAACTGTCAGCTTAGGTTTTAGCATCCCTTGGGCTATTAAATGTTACCACTCATCCTTTGCTTTTTAGGCTCCAAAATTATTTTGCTATTCTCTCCCCTCTCAAGCTTCCTATTTTTGTAGCTTTATGATGTAAATATGTTTTTAATGATATTTTAAGGAGTATCAAGAGGAAAATTATTATATGCATGCATGTAAATTGCCATCTTTCCCTGAAAAAAAAGCCTTATTTCTTTACTTGGATTTTTTACATTTAACTTTTTAATCCATTTGAAGTTGCAAAATAGGAATCTAGCATTAGGTTTTTTTTTTTTCCCCCTCAAATAGCCAGATTTTTAAAACCGTTTTTAAGTGTTTAAGTCCTTTGGCTTATGATGGCTTGTAATTATTAAAGGATAAAGTCTCGTTCAAGACTGCTTCTTGTGTTTCATTCATCAAATCATTCAATTTTAATACAAGTACAATATTATTTTAATGATAATACTTCTAGGGAAAAGCTTAATATCTTGAAAGTCAAGTCTAAAGGGAAGTGCTACAGTTGTTTTTATTTGCCTCTCAAAAACGCAGAGAGTGAATACCCCGAGAGCCTATTATACAGAGTGAAGTAAGTCAGAAAGAGAAAAACAATTATTCTATATTAATGCATATATGTGGAATTGAGAAAGATGATACTGATGAAACCTATTTGCAGGGCAGCAATGGAGACAGACATAAAAAACAGATTTTTAGATATGGGCGGGAGAGGAAGGAGAGCATGGGATGAATGGAGAGAGTAGCTTGGAAACATATACACTACCATATGTAAAATACTTAGACAATGGGACTTTGCTGTATGAATAAGGGAATTCAAACTGGATTTCTGTACCAACATAGAGGAGTGTGAGGTGAGAGGGAGGTTCAAAAGGAAGGGGATGTATGTATACCTATGACTGATTCATGTTGATGTATGGCAGAAACCAACAGAATATTATAAAGCAATTATCCTTCAATTAAAATAAACAAAAAAAAAAGATACTCAATAGTGTTTAAATGTTAACAAGAGAGGACCAAGAAAGAAAGACCTGATAATGATGAGAGAATGAGAAGAAGAACTAAAATTTTTAAGATTTATTAATTTCCAAATAAAATTATTAATTCATTCAAATTATTTATCATATGAAAATAAATGTATTTTGCAAGACTATCAAACATTATTTTAAAGTTATAGAATGCATTTACTCATTCAAAACTTTAAGATACGTGTTTTTTAACTGTCTAAGCTAAAAAAGTTTGCTAGGTAAGTGAAATGAGTAGAAAAATACCATTTTTCTTTTTCACTGTATAGGTGTAACAGAGTTTTATATATAATGAATATCTGCTGTTCCAGGTCCTATAATGGGTGTTTTACATGCAATTTTTACATCTATTCTTTATACTAACACTGAAGGTATATATTATGCAAATTTTCAGGGATATAGAAACTGTGGCTCAGAGAAGTTAAGAACTTGCATAACTTCACATGGGCAAGAAATATTGCTACTGAATATCAAGTCCATGTTATTGTAATCTCCCAAGTATAAGAAAAAATGTTGAGGAAAAATATTTGATGTTTTTATAATATATAATGCTGTCCAATTCACATAATCTAATTGAGACCATGAGTTTCTTTAGCCTGGATGGAAAGTGGCATTTAGAATACCAGAGAGAGAAAATACCTAGCATATTTCATTAATTAAGTCAGATTTAATAGATGATGTTCAAGTAAGAGTATTTGAGAACTGAGAACATTAAATCTATTAGTGCATTTCTAAGTCTATTTGAGGCTTCCTTTTCTGGTTCCCAAACTTTAAAGTATTAAGAGCAAATTTAAAATCATATATGTCCATGTGCTAATTACACTGGGACTCTGCTAATAAGTATCAACTAAAAACACTGATTTGATAGTTAGCCCTAATTTTAACTTGAGAATCAATAAAAAATCTGCCATGCCTTAATTTGGTAGGTGACACATGGTTTGATCTTATAAAACCTAGAAGATAAGATAGCCACTGAGTAAATGTCAGACGTGTTTTTTAAAATTGCTTATAGATTTTCCAACCAAAATCAGATCAGTCTGATATTTATATGATTAACTATATAATGTAGCTCAAGTTTGTAGTAGTCATGTCCTAGCCTTTTAAAAATTTTATCAATAGAAACAGTTGAAAAAAACTGTTGCTCAATTCAAAAGAAAATTACTATTCCCATCTGATATGTATGTCATTTAGTTGTATCTAAATTGAATGGCAAAAGGAAAAGATTAGAATTGTTGTTATTACTGTTATTATTAGGTTGTATGGCTTCTAGATTAGTAAAAAATATTTTTTACAAATAAGATATATTACTATAATGTAATATATTATTTCCTTGAGCATAATAATCACTGTTTTATAATTCAATAAATGAGAATTTACTCATTCACTGTTACAATCAATATATATTTATGTTGCTCTAAGTACATGCAAAACACTGTGAGTTTTATAAAATAAATCAGACAGAAATCCTTCACTGAGGAACCACACATTTTAGTAGATCACAAGGTATACATACAATGATGATGCATCCTGGAGAGCCCCCCTATCCTGATACAATTTTGTAGGTATTTAGAAAAAGGATAAATTATTTCTAGTTGAAAAATTCAAAATATTATTTATGGCATTTGGTCTGGCCCACAGAAGATAGTCAGGAGCTATAGACACTGGCTGAACAATGAAAGGAGAGTGACAAATAGCAAATCGAACTGTGCTTCCACATTTAGCAAAAGTCATGATGGCTATTCCGCCCTCCTCTGGTCTTTCCTGTGAAGAAAGGTGAAAGAAAGAAGCAAGCCCAAGAGGGTGTTATTTTTCATCCGTGTAGTCTGAGCGGTCACTGCCGTGTCCACCTCTCACAATTGGCAAGAGTGGAAAAGCCAGGGTTCCGGAGATGACTACTCACGTTCCATTAGCCCCAATGTAAATACGTGGCCACACTCCCTCCAGGAGAGGCTGGAAGATTAATTTTTAGCTAGATTGCCAGGTCCCCAGGAAGAAGAGAAAGTAGATTTGGAAGAATTTGAGGGGGTGGGAAACAAGGAGTCTGCCACAATAGATTTTTATTGCTTTGTTTTTATATATTTGACTATTGAATAGTTTTTATACCTTTATATTTTAATATGCTCTAAATCTTATAAGCTTTAGAATACACATGGGGCATTTTTAAGAGACTTCTAGTATAACTTGTACATGTGGCTAATTCAACTCCCAAAATTAGGTTGTAAGACTGAAGCTATGCAGGCACCAAAGTAAAAATGTGACTCACACTCTGTTTATGTGTTTAACAAGATAAAATCTGTGATCCTCATAGTATTTATTGACAGTTCCTAAGCCACAGTTTTCAGGATACAAAATGGGCCTCAGAAGAGTATAAAGATTATAAAAGCCTTGTCCTGGATTATGAGTTGTAGACCACCCAGATAAAAGTATGAATTCTCTGTACATTATGATTATTGAAATTACTTTTGAACAAATAATCTATGCCAGAATCACAACTTAGGAGTTTCCTGCTGCTTTACTCAGATTTTATCCATTTTGTGATAGTGGCAAAAAAGAACCCCTTTGAGACATATTTAAAGAAAATTAAAAAAAAAAAAGGACAGAGAAATATGTTTAAAGGTCTGTATTAAGAAACAGATAAATAATGCTATTTTAAGGGTTCCCTGCTAAATTTTAGCATCAATGGAGGTTTCTTTTCATGCAGGAGTAAGCATTTTTATTAAATGAGTATGTTTTATGAAGTTGAATACAATAAATATTCATTGTATGCCTACATGATGCAAGATATTGGGTGGTTTTAATTTAACATGTTCTAATTTAATGTTTTCCATTAAAACATTGGACTTGATTTTCTAAGGGTAGCTGATTAAAAGGAACTATTTGCTCAATCTTCCTTACTAAGCCTATGTATATAAAATACAATAAAGTAATATTCCTGTATTATATATCAACAAAGTAAAGAGACAAATGAACATTATTATGAATAAACTTTACACAGAAAATGATTGTTCCAATGTTTTTAACTCCCTGGGCACCAGAGTGTGTTCTATAACTTCAGGGAGCATGTAAGATTAATGGCATATGGCCAGACTGTATTTTATTTATATATCAATCTGTAACTTACATAAAAACCTCAAGGCAGAAGGGGTCTAAAATTACATGGGAAAGGAAAAAGAATGTGAGTTCAAGGAAAAAAAAAAAAAAAAAACAAACCTCTCTGCATATATTTTGCTTATTAGGCACAGAATTAGTTATCAGGCTTCCCTTGATGGGTCCTCCACTTTGCTTTAATTATAATCTGAGGATGGAAACCCAACAGCAGTGACAACTGAGAATTGACTGAGTAGTTTGTAGGAGTGAAGCCCAAAAAACAGTTGAGATGTTTGGCAAGAGAGAAATCCACCAACCGACCTTGGAAAGAAATGACTGTGAAACTTAGCAATGCAAGAAGCACAGCAAGAAAAGTGCAACAGAAGAGAATTCTGAAGCCATTTCATGAAACGACCCTCTCACCCACTTCCGTACATCTAAAGACAGCTCTCTCTTCATGTAATTCAGGTTATTTTTATTTTATTTCCTGTGACAGTTTCTTAATTTCTGGAGGTGTGGGAATGCCTTCATTTTCCCCTAAGATTCTTAACAAAAAAGATAAAAGCATGATGATTCTTAAAGGGCTAAACAGCATTAGTTTGAAAATTCATGTGCCCAGAATACTTTTTCATAAATCAGGTAAGCTCTAAGTAGTACATCTGTTATATTTACACTGTTATCAATTGTGTTTCCAGTAAAAGGGCTTTCCATTTGAGAATGATGTAACATTTGCATTTGCACTGTTGATATGTCAATTTCAATTAATAGAAAATTGGATAGCAAATCAAGAAAAGAAGGGCAAAAATAGTGGAATGAATTTCTGCTTCAGTGAGACAGAAGCTTCTTTTGAGGTGCGGATGAGGTGGGGGTGGAGTGAGGAGATGAGTGGAGTGATTAATTGGCTCAAAAGTAAAACAGAATGCATAGAGCATCTTAAGAACCACCAAATTACTTTCCAACCATTTGCAGACAATTGTATAGACACTAATTTATTTCCAGGAGATAATTTTTGTATATTAGTGGAATTAAAAAGTCAGCAAAGACCCGTTGTTGCTTTATCCATTATTTATTGAGAAGGAAATGAAGGAGGAGAATGAACACAGATTACAACTGCCTAACCGTTCTGAGAGTTTTCTGAAGTTTTGTGATTTTATACAGCCTGAAAACGCAGAAGAAAATTGGGAGCTGAGTTTTCATCCTTGGACCTCTGCAATTAAAATCAGTGTCTCAGCAGTTTCTTCCAGTTACTACCACAGAGTGAAGATGGAGATTTATTTTTCTTTGACTTTTGAAGATAGATGAATGTTGGTAAATGAAAATAGATAGAAATGAATAATTAAGCCCCAAGTTCTCAAGTCTATGTATATTAAAATGGGACCTTAAAATGAAGTTATTTTCCAAAACCTCTATAATCAATTTAGGCTGTATCTTTGAAACACCTGGAAAATTTCCATATCTTTATCATCCCAGCTGTTGCTTATCTCTGTTGACTAGTATCATTTTGTCAAGAAAAGGATGACTGAATTCACAGAGTCTCAAGGAAAGTGGCTAATTCATGCATACTCATGCTTTCCTGTTTTAGCTTTTGATAAAACTTGAGCATTTTGAGGTCTGTGGGTTAAACATCAGTACTATCCCCAGATGGCCATTTGCTCTTGTGGGCTTCTCTAGGAATTATCAAGATGTTACCAGCTCTGTACTAGTGTGTAGAAGGCAGGATAAGACTTAAGTCTCTGAGAATCTTATGAGTGGGGAAGGAGAGGCTCCAGAAATTAAATCAAAGCAACCGTATCTTACTGTTTCTGCCACTTACAGTCCCTGAGATAGTTA
Source organism: Odocoileus virginianus (assembly GCF_023699985.2). Taxonomy (NCBI): domain Eukaryota; kingdom Metazoa; phylum Chordata; class Mammalia; order Artiodactyla; family Cervidae; genus Odocoileus; species Odocoileus virginianus. The sequence goes on along the minus strand of NC_069705.1, from coordinate 30,929,574 downwards.
TATTGTTGAGTATTCGTTTCCCATTCTCTGTTTTTCTGAACCTTTTGGATTGTACTTGAATAATTATTCAAGACTCCCTACCATGAAATTCTGGCATTATGCATTTAAAAAATGCAAAATCTATTAAATACTAATATGCTGTGACTCAGATCTCTGAAAGAAAAAGTTCTTTGTTTGCGGCTTGGAAACTGCCATTCTATTTTATTATTGCAGAAGTTCCCAGCAGGCATATTCACCCAGATTTAATTATTAAGTCATAAACGTATCTTTGAAAATTCCCCTTTATACTGAATGCCTAGAAGTAATGTAGAATTGCTTTTTTCAATCATCTTATGTGGTGAATCAGACTTCAACAGCGTATTTTTTTTTTCAAATGTTTTCGAAAAGTGAGAAATCACTGAATTGATAATAGTATTAGTATGTATGGCACATAAAATAGATAAATGTAGACACTGATGGATAAGTGTATTGAAGTGTTAGATAAACATTTTATACAAAAATGGTTACCTAATACATTATACACACACATACACACACATATATATATGAAAGCTTAACGAAGGCAGCATCCTCATCTGTTTCGCTCGTTATTCTCTCCCCAGGACACAGTGCCCCAGCATTGGCACTTATTTGGGAATTCAATAAAAATGTACTGAATAAACACAAATGTGAAAGAACCAATCACGTCTTATTTACATCCCACATAACTATATACATACATGTCTTAGTACTGACATTGGTAGAACTGGAAGATATTTACTTGGCATTAAACATATCCATGCAAATATACAGACATGGGTATGCATTTATATTCAATTACAGATGTTGTTTTGTCAACAGCAGGAGATCCATTTTCAAAATGATTCATATTTTATATGAAAGTATAACTGGTGAAATATGACCCTGAGTCTCAGCAGTTTTTAGATCACCGAAAAAAAGTATTATTTTTCTCCTTGCTTTGAGTTATTAACAATATAAGAATAGGGCTAAAAGTCTTATAGAGTAGAATGGATTATAGAATGACAAAAAAAAAAACTCTTTAAAATATCCTGTGTATAGTTTCTATAGGAATTTTAAGGAAATGATCTGATAAAAGTGAAGCTTTCCAAATATCATGACATTTACAAGATTATTTGGAAATGCTGAATATTTTTTAAATATTGAAAAGTTCCCCACTCTCAATCTTCCTTAAAAGAAAATCCGCTGCATTAATTAAGATGAAATTAACAGATTTGGATAATATATTCTAATAGGTCCACACATAGACTCTACATGAAAATACAAAAAGCAGAGTAAATGAGAAAACATTTAAGACAAATAAAGAAGTATGAATTTCCCTGTTTCCACCACTATAACATTACTTCTAAAGTGTTTGAATAGTTTCATTAACTGCAAAGTTTTTATTATGAAGAATTGATCTTTAATTCAGAAATTACATTAGGACATGTTTGCAATGAAGTACATTATTGCCCCCCCCCCCATTGTTGTTAAACTTGAAGAAGAATTACATGAAAAAAAATTTGGTCACTGAGATATTCAAGTACAAGTAGATAATAGTTGACATCACTAGTATAACCTAATGCCCATAAAACTTGAGGACAATTCAGATGTCAAGAAAGTAGCTACAAACTAATCATTTTTCCTCAGTCAGAATTGGGAAAAGGTTTAAAAAATATGAAATTTACTACAATCCTGACATCAGTACTGGGCTAAATCATCATTTATTTATTATTCTGTCTTATGAACATAATAAAGTGGAACACCTCTAGGCTCATGTACAATAAAATATTTCAGCGTTAAACTAAATAATAAAATGTCAAAGATAAAAGACTGATAACCCACCCAGAAATCTCTTTTCTGTGTCTTAGAAAAAAAATCTAAGTAGACTTTGCAGATACTTTCAGTCCTATTTCCCAAACCAAAATTCTAGGATACTAGACTTGGTTCATCTTTTCTTGGCATTACTCAATTGAATTAATATCTGTAAAGTTTTCTGTATTAAATCTCATTAACAGAAATATGAAATCTCTAATCATCTCACAATGGTGAATCTCAGTTAAAAAATAGAATCAAAGTTGGTATTTTTGTCATTTCAAGACTGCTGGAAGTTCCAGTTTATAATGCTAATGATACATGTGTATTTGAATCTATTTTAATGTCTCTGTTTTTTTTTCACAGATATTTAAAAAGGAATTTTTATTCCTTCTAATATAGTTTCTCAAAAAGAGTAGAGGAGGTCAGACAATAATCCTGCTCTTTCACACTTAATCACCAGTAATAAGACAACACAGAACTGGGTCATTTTATCTACAGCTTCATTATAGTTTGCCTTTGGATACAAGTCCCATGAGTATAGAAAATGTGGTGAATTAATATATGCTAGTTTGACTGATTTCACTGAAAAGAATTAGCTAAACGTTCAAAAGAATTTACTGGTCCACTTGGTAAAAACTGCTCTCTCTGAGTAAATGCATTCTAAGTCTTTGTTTCCTCAGCCACATATCTTCATGTGAGTATAGACACTTAAATACCATTTAAAAAACAATACTAACAACCCCAACTATGCTACCCTTAAATAGTGAATAAATGAAAACTTAAAACAGATCGAGATTTCATGATGTCACTACCAATACTCCCTTTTTTTTCAGCCCCCAGTTCATCAATTGACACACATCGGTGACCCCTGCCAGGTTGCCAGGAACTAGGGGAGGCTCACCAAAACCTTAGGAGAAGGAACAAGGTCATGGACTTTCTTACCCCGCAGCCGTTATCATGGCTGCTGAAAGGGAGAAGAATGGAAGCATGTACCTGGTACCAGAGAATCATTTTCTGAGGGGATGAGAGTTGTAGGTTAAGGCAGGGGTTTGGTAGCATCATGCACTGAGAATCTTTTAGAAATGATGGTATTTCCTATAGTAGGGGCAGGGCAGAAGATGAACCCTGGTCTCCCACGAGTTGCCATTCTCCGGATACAGACAAAGATTTCTCCCTTGGGATTCCATGGATCCCACATCAGAGCAAATCCCAAAGCCTAGTATGGATACATTGTTCCAGTTGTAATTAGAACTGGCCTTCTGCTTTAGCAAATTCAAAAGGTCCTATTAAGTTGAGAAGATGTTATATAAAAATAACAAAGAAACGTTCACTCAGGAAAAGACTTACTTTTACCCCTGAATCCTAAAACTGGGTTCTCTACGAATTAAGCAGTGGAAAAAAAAAAAAAAAAGTCATACCTTTGGCTAACAGCCCCCAAGTTTACTGCCTGGTTTGAAAGCTATCCCTTCTTTCATGTTCTTAATTTAAAAACATGGCCAAAAGGAATTGACAGGAAATGTTTAACAGTAGCCTTTGACAGGCTTCAGATCCTCAAACTTCTTCGGGGGGGAAAAAAAAAAAAAAAGCTGACAACCCATGGGAAAACACACCACAATGTTTTCCTCCTTGGAAAACAACTGCACTAAATATTTGTTTGTTTGTTTGTTTGTTTTTTACCATGCTCTGCCCTCAGTCTATCATAAAGAAATTTTAAACATTGTTTGGAAAACAGAGATTCCTGGGGTCTCAGACAATCATAGAAAACTGTATGTGTAAATATCACCATTTAGATATCCTTAAGTGCAGGATGCCCAAGAGGTCATTTGATTTTATAATATACCCTGGCTTATGCATGTGTGCTCAGTTGCTAAATCACGTCTGACTCTTTATGACCCCATGGACTGTAATCTGCCAGGCTCTTCCGTCCATGGGATTTCCCAGGCAAGAATACTAGAGTGGGATGCCAGTTCCTTTTTCAGGGAATCCTCACAACCCAGGGACCGAACCAGAGTCTCCTGCTTTAACAGGCAGACTCTTTATCACTGAGCCAACCTAGGAAGTCCCATCCTGACTTTAATTCATGTAAAAAGATGCACTGAAGGACAAAAAGTGTATTCAAATGCAAGATGTCTGTATTACATAAATTTATGAGATACACAAGATTGGTGTAACCAGCACTACTGCCAGTTTGTATCTGGGGAGTAGTACTGTATGCATTGTGCTATAAACATTATACAGCACAATAAGTGAGGCAAAATAGCCGGGAAAATATGTGACAGGAAAGAGGGGGGAAAGGATTATAAAATATCTTTATGAAATTAACATAAATGATGGCTTACAATCTTCCAACTTTATTCTTCTGACAAATTGTCTGCATAGTAATGTTCTCATCGTACACTATCATTTAGAAACATACTGCACAAACCATATACCTGTAAAAGCTATAGTTTCTTTTGGCATGTTTGTGGCTGTTATTTAGTGTGTGTCAAGTATGCTAGTTAGGGGGTAAATGTACAGCCTGTACAGTAGCTGGATTTCCTAAACAGCTTCCCTTTGAAAAGCAAAATGAAACATCATAGCAATGAGGAACACTGGAGCACAGGTTCTGTTATATTGAGCCGTTGAGCTTGGCTCTCCTTGTTGTCTAAAGCATCTGTCCATGGTACTCGTCCTGCCTGTTAGAATCACCCCTGTATTCACGATATCATTCATTTTGTGCTCACTGTGCTTGGGTTTACACGTCTCCCTTGTCTATCACTTTTCCGAAAACAATCTCTACTGTTTCTGATGCTGATTTTTCAGGAAGTTTAGGTTTGGTCCTTTATTCATTATTTCTTGGTTTATTGCAATGTTTCTATTGTTCACTATTTTTTCTTTTATTTTTTTGCTTTCACAATTTGCTTTTCCCTTAATGTAGGCAGACACATTTGTGTGTGTTCTCCTAACCATGCATCCAACGCCTCCCACCTTTAATTATGGAGGGGGAGGAGCTAATAGCTATTGTAGATATATTTCCCTTCTAGAATCTGAACGGGCTTTTAAAATTTGCTTCCCTCCCTTAATTTATAAATATTTTAATCAATAATGTATCTGTTATTTCCCAAGTGAGCCCTGAGAAGTGTGTCTGATGGCCTCACACCAGCCATTCCAAGAGAACTGCCTCTCAAGCAGCTGACACCAGCGAGCCTCGCTAAGTTCTTACCTCTCTCGAGTCCCGGTACTCTCAGGCTAGCCAGCAATGGCACACTCACTCCATCACTGAACCAATGAAATTGATGTGTTTTGCAAGTTCCCCCACTCCCTTTTGCTGAGCTTGCATTGCATTACCCATTGCATATTCAGTCAGAAACTAGCCTGGAACAAAAAGTCAGCCATCAGAGAATAATAGGGTCTGTCCTCAACGCTGTAATTGCACTTGATCAGCATCAGCTCTGCATCAATAATTAGACAAGGGTCCAATAATTATGTTGGCAATGAAACAACATAGTCAAAACTTCAGTTATTTCCATGAGGTGACTGTCCAAGGGCTGAAACCAATGCTGGAGACTGGCACTCCCTATTTACTTATAACATCAAAGATGATTGAAAACAGTGTCCTTTGTATTGTTTGCAATATTCTCTTCCAGTTGTGGCCTCACAGACTAACTAAAGAACTATACTTGCTTTCATCGATGACATACTTGCTTTTAAAAATCTAATTAAAACTTTCTTTTTGGTCCTTAGGTAGAAAGATGGCTCTGCTGAGATAAGCTCTTAATTAATGCACTGAGAGCTTACGAGTCCCACCTCTCAACAGGAATGATTGACGTCCAAGGATACATAAATTACAGTAATTGAGCCCTGCCTCTACCCAGACTTCCTACAGCCAACTCATCAGAGAAGCTAGGTGAGTAGACCAGCAAAGAAAGTTATTGAAATATGTTCTTCACTTTCCCAAAGGATGAAAGAGAAACTTTCCAGACTGTTGCACATTTACTATTGCAGAAGGCAGATCTTTTCTTCAGCTTTAAGATGTAGGTTTTGTGTTGAAGTTTTTTAATTATAAAAATCAGCATTTTAACATAGCCCCTGAAATTTCAACAACCACCTTCTCTTCGCAATTTTCAAGCAGCAAAACTTACAAGCCCATTATAGTATGCAAAAATCATTTGGCATCATTTGTTGATATTAAATTGTGTTGCATAGCAACGGACACATATGCTATGGAGGGATTGTTTGAAATCAAATCCAATTGTAGTCCTTGAGTTTGATTTTCAGAAATATGCCTAATTGAAAACACACCTAACCCCCCAGCCTCACCAAAGACCCATACTGAAATATTTATTTTATGCTTATTTCACTCAGAAAGAAAGTTAGAAGTGTTCTGAACCTCTAACTTTCACAGACTCTAATAAACTATTCAGTATAATCTAAATAGTTTAATGTTCTAAAATAAAATTCAGGGACACGGCTATTTGCTAAAATTGAAGGCAGTTGTACCATATTAGATGTCTTCAATTATATCTGATAGTTTTATTAACAGGTTTTTTACTGTCTTAAAAATTATGGGGAAAAAACATACTTTCAACTATTGTTGAGTAAATATGAATAATACAGGATATTAAATTATTTACAATGTATCACTAAAATATATGTATTATTCAGATAAGATACAAATAGGATTTGAGTTTTACTATGTAAAATTTTACAAGGCAAAAGTAAAGGAATGGAGACCACAAAGAAAATTAGACTAAGAAATGATTAAGCTTAACGGTGTTACATCAAAATGAATAGAGGTGGAAAAGGAAATAGAACAAAAGGGAAAAAAAACCCAAATGATAGGAGCACTGCAGTTAAGTTTTAGAAACAGTGAGTAAAATACTGAACCCAAACAGTCCAAAAACTCAGTACTGGCCAAAGTAGAGACGAAAATGGTAGAAAGAAACAGGGCTAGGTTCAGTAGGATTTGGGGAACTACTCTGTCCTAGCAGCAAAAATCAAAAATATTTTTAAGACTTTGGATTCCTGAAACTCTGGGCGAACATGTTGTCCTACACTTTCTCTCTTACCACTCCAGCGCACTTTTGCTGTGCCTACTGTTTCAAATTGTGAAAAATGTGGCACCCCACTTAAAAAGAAAATCATAAGATGGCTACATTTCTATCAAAATGGCTTTATTATTACCTGCGAGAAAACCTGAAGTGGAGAAAAATTGAGAGAGATCACAAAATCCTGAGCTGATAATCTTGTAAAAAAAATATAAAATGCTTTTAACATCAAGGCTATCTCGCTAGGACTGAAATGGAATAAAAATGGAACAACTTCTTTACTTAGATCCTTTTATGATTGGATGGCTAGCAGGACCAGAATACAATGTATCAAGGCCATGGAAATCTACGAAAGAAAGCATTTTCTATTTGACAAAAAATTATGTAGGTGGAAGGATCAGGAAGCATGCCTTCAGATATCCTAAGTGTTTATTTTGATTTTCTGTTGTTATGTGATCAGACCACATTCCTTCATTACCTGTTATGTACTGAGCACGGTTTGGTACTTGAAGTGGCTTTGTGTGAAATTATGCGTGGAATGACCTAAATCTCTTCATCTCTCTTGAGAATTTATATCTTTAATAAATATGGAAAGGTGGTATTACTATGTGCTTCATTAGTCTTATGTCTGTAGAAATATTTATTACTAGAAAAAGTAACCAGTATGCTCATCAGTTGGCAGAAAATTCTCCTCAAATTCACATACTTTTTTAATGCAGTTAACTGACAACTGAACATCCTTTCATTGCACTACATGGACCCTGCCTTTGGATTTAAGTTGTGCAGAGGTCCCTGAATTAGTATCAGCTTTTGTCTTCATCTGTGTTGGGTAATCAAAGTGCTGATGCCTGACAGAAAATCATAAATCATTATGAGAGGGAGCATAGTCAGCACTGAGATGTCCAGGGCCACCTTGCCTGGAATGGAACCATTAATATAATAGCCCATCACTGCAGCTAATAAAATCAGCTCTTATTCTATTCTGTTTCTGAACATGGACCATCAGTTTCAAGTTTCCAATTACTACATTTCATCACAATCATCCTGTTATTAACCAATACATGAATGAACATAGCAAAAGACATGCTGGTCATCCTCTACCATTGAAATGTACAAAGAACCTCAGAAAACTCTTCTCCAGTCTTTGAAACAGACCACTTATCATACAGTTATTGCTTCAGTCACTTAATAGACTTCCTATACTATTTCTTCATTTAGAGTTTATATAACTCTTTAGATGCGGGATTGTTCACTTAACTGTGCATTATTCTCCTACTGTTTGATATCTGGGTTAACTTCTTGCTTATAACTCTAGGAACAATTTTAATGACCGATCTTAAAGATTTGTTGATAACATTTCTTACCTTTTTTTTTTTTTATAAAACAGGAACATATTGAAAAAAAAGAGATGCCATATAACATCCTGTAATATTCATGCTAATATCATTTTGTTGTAATTTTAAATAACAAAAACTAACAATGTACATGGTTAGGAAAAAAGACATTTAAAAAAGTACTCTCTGAAATAATTACTAGTTATAATTTTTCTTCTATAGGCATTCATATTCATTTAAATATCTACCTATCATTTATGCAGTCACTCAAACAGTTATTCAGTGTTGCTTATATATCGAGCACTGTTTTTGGTGCTAGGGTTCTAACAGTAAGTGAAACAGATTTTTAAAAAATTCTAGCTCTCATGGGGTTTATATTCTTGTGGGGAGAAACAGATGATAAAAAACAGAATAAAAATGTAAGTGACTGTTTGTGAGTGAGAGAGAGAGAGGAGAGAGAAAGGGAAGTAAATACTATGAAAAAATACCAGGAAGGATTATTTGAAGGTGTTATTGAGAAAGTGATATTTAAGTAAAGACTTGAAGGAGCCATGTGAGTAGCTTGGATAAAGCTCCAAGTAGAAAGAATAGCACATGCAAAGGCCCTGGTAAAAGATTTACCTGGCGGAGTAAAGTAGCACAAAGGAACTGAAAGAGCTGGAGTGGGCAGGAGTGTGGGCTAGAGTGGAAGAGCACCAGAGAATCACGGAGTTGGAGATCACTAATAGATTTTAGCTTTTAATCCATGTAACATGGGAAGCTTTTAAGTGATTTTGTTTTTCTGGAAGTGGAATATTGGATGATTTTGAGCAGAGAAATAACGTGATCCTGACGTATGTTTTGAAAGGATATCCCTGGTTGCTCTGTTGAAAAGACTCAATAAAAGAAAGGGCAGAAGCAGGGACAGTAGTTATGAGAGAACTATAGTAATCCAGATGAGAGATGATGGCAGTTTGGACAGGGTGGTGGAGGACGCAGTGGCAACGTGTGGTTTTACTTTCCATCTGTATTCTGAAGGTGGCACTTGACAGAATTTTCCTGAGGTCTGAGATGGATAGGATCTGTGATGTGGTGTCAACAAGAGTCAGCCATAGATGACTCCAAACCAGAAGGATGGACTTGCAATTTATTAAGATTGGGGAAGTTGGTAAGGTTCTGTTTTGGACCCATCAAATTGTATATATCTCTTAGATGTCCAGTTGGAAATGTCAGCTACCTAGCATAACACATGTAGTTTAGGTCTTGCTTCAAGATAGAAATTCTTAGCATATAAATGATATTTGAAGTCATGTAACTGGGTGAAATCACCCAGGAGCAATTGTGGGTAGAGAGAAAAAAAGAGGACCCAGGGTACAAGCATAAGCACCCCAACGTCAAGTAGTCGGGATTCTGAAGAGGGGGGAGACTGGAAAAGGGTGGTTTCCTGGAAAATACATGGGAGCCTTTTGTAAAATGCTGTCCTTATATATAGGAACCTGAAGATTGGATGGGCTCAGCAATGTTAGGTCTTTGGTGGTGTGGGGGGGAAATAAAATCTAATTCATGTTGGCTCAAGAGGGATGAGAAGATAAAATGTGGAAGTAGTCTACAGAGACCATCTTTGAAGGAGTCTTGCTGTAAAATAGAAACAACAACAACAAAAAATTAGATGGTAGCTATAATTAGAAGTTTTACTGTCCAAGGGGGCTTCTTCCCAGATGGCTGAGAGATACAGAATCTGCTTGCCAGTGCAGGAGCCACAGGTTCAGTTCCTGGGTCAGGAAGATCCCCTGGAGAAGGAAATAGCAACCCACTCTAGTATTCTTGTCTGGAGAATCTCAGGGACAGAGGAACCTGGCCAGCTATAGTCCACATGGTCACAAAGAGTCGGACACATCTGAGCTACTGAGCATGAATGCATTTAGTTAGGAGGAGGAAGAAAGTCTTGTTTCATTTAAGATAAAAGCACTAACAGTTTATAGTTATTAAGAATGACTCAGTCGATAGGGGGAAATTGATGATGCAAGAAAGACGTGCTGGAGTCCTCCATAAATAGGTGAGAATATCAGGCTTCATGCACACAGGGAGGGAGGAGCCAGGAGAGAAGCTGACATCAACAAGTGCAAATGCAGAAAACCGGGAAGATGAGGTGAGAGCTGTGGAAGATCTCTTCTAGCTGCTCTGTTTCATTTTAATGCTGTAGAAGCAAGGGCATCAGCTGACACTGAGTATGGTGAAGGTCTGAAGATACAGGAGAGTGTGTAAAATTGTGATGGACTGGAGTGTGAATAGAGTGTGAAAATAACACAAGAACCACGAAGCATGAATGCTGCCAGGAGGTTAGTGGTCAGGAATTTAGCGTAAGACCAGTGTGGAGGGTTGCATGTTTTTGTTTACCATATTCAGTTGTACAAGTACCTGTATAGAGTAGGCAGTGTTGATGTAACAGTGGTTAGAATTTTGCCAGGGGAATATCAAGAAACTCAGGAGGGTGGATGAGTTCATGCATTTATGTTTGTTTCCAGATTTGCATTGATCTTGCTTATCATATCTTCTCCAGTACCAAGCTCTTTTAATTATAGTAGCACTTGGGATATATATTGCAATATGATATATGATACCACCAGGTGATGTTCATTGCTCCTTCCTGAGGATTCTTCTAGCAATTTGTGAATATTTAATCATTAACCTAAAAGCTTTATTATCACTTTATCATGTTAAAAAAATTCCAGTTGACTTTTAAATTTTTGCTGAGCTACTGTCAGCTTCATAGATTTCAGGAAAATTCATACCTTTATACTATACAATATTTTTATTCACATGCTTACTAGGCTTTATCATTTGCTTACTCTCTTCTGAGGTCTTCAGTAGAGTTTTACATTTTCTTATATAGGCCCGACACATTATTTCTCTTATAAGTACATGCACATATGCATCATCCCTTTTGTTTTCTTGATCAATAATAGAATAACAGGGAATTCTCTGGCAATCCAATGTTTAGGGTTCTGTGGTACAGGTTTGATCCCTGATCAGGGAACTAAGATTCCTCATGCTGTGAGGGGTGGCCAAAAAGGAAAAAAAAAAAAAAAATAGAACAGAGAAAAGAAACTACTATACTCAGAAGCCATCAAATTCACTCATTAATTTGCTTGATAGATATTGGACTATTTCAGTATTTAAATTGCTAATTCAAAACATCTGATATTTTGCCTATGTTTTTGTGAGTGGCAATTTGTACAAGAGCCAAAAGGTAAGTAAAGAAACAGATTTTTCATATTTTCAGAGGTAGGTGTACCTAAAGTGAGCATCCTCATTTCATAAAATGAGTAAGTTGTAAAAATAAAATATGCTAGGTTGGATAATCATCTATAATGTTAACAGTCCAATTGCTTGTCATGTAGAGGAAGGTTGTGCTTTAATTAAGCAATAAGACATGACAGGGTGTGAATTATGGAGTAATAATTCTTGTCTACTGTATTGTTAGACAAAAAGCTGAGGGCCAGGTGTCACTGCATACACCGTGCATAAATTATTACACAGTAATTTAAACCTAGAAGATTGTAGAATATATTCTAAAATATTTTTCAAATGACTTGGCAAAACGAGAAATGTAGGTTGGATATATTTCTTAAATTCTATGTTAGAGGACCTCAACTACAATGCTGAAAGATCAAAAGCCTAAAGGAAAGCATTTATTTGGGGGTAAAAATATAGCAGGAAAAGACGGCAAAGTTAGCTTCATAGTTGATTACTGTCTAACCAGTATTTTTATATAGGAGATTCCTGGGAAGATGATACATTGACTTTTCTCCCTATGATTAGGAAAAAGTGGTCAGAGCTAAATTTTGAGAAATTTTAAGAGGAGTCCTTTTAGGCTTTATTTTTCCTTCACAAAGCAATGCTAACTAACAAATAACTTAACAGAAACCCTCCAGAAAAACATGTATCTTCTTGAAAGAACTTGGCAAAGAGTGGAACAATTTTACAGAATTTTGGGTCCTTTTCAAATCAGTGGGATTTGTAATCCTAAAACTTTCCCCCCATAACATACCATTTTGAAAGTCCTCTTTTGTAAAGACATTAAAACAGATCTCTTATCACAAGAAAACACATTGTTTGAAATACTGCTTTAAAAAAAAAAAAAGGAAAACTCATTTTTGCCCATTCAAAAGAAAAATGTTTGAGGGTGAGTATGTGATTGTAATAAAGAGAAAGTCTACTTGCTTTTCATCTGCAGAGCACTCTGACTAGCAGTGTTTCAAAAGATGATTTTTTTTTAAAGTTATTATAGTTTTGTGCTTTCATTGCCAAGATTGTATACTTTTAAGATAGCGATGTAGTAACAAGTTTGACTTCTTTTGTGAATATCACAAGATAAAAGTTATATATTACACCCTTGGACCATTAATTTTGTCTCAGGGTCTCCTTTAAAGTAATACATTTTGTCACCAAAGTTGACCTCTTTCTAGAAGTGGGGGAACCAAAGAGAACTTAATACAACAGATCAAGTATAAAATATATTTAAAGGATTTATAGAAACACCCACCTGCCCAAAATAAGTCTCAATGTCTTATGATAGGACCATTAATTATTTACAATTCTGGATTAGTGTTTTAGTCTTGAATATTCCCTTATTAAAATTAAACCTCTCCCAAGTCAGTGCGGAGAAGGCAATGGCAACCCACTCCAGTACTCTTGCCTGGAAAATCCCATGGACGGAGGAGCCTGTTAGGCTGTAGTCCATGAGGTCATGAAGAGCCAGGCACGACTGAGCGACTTCCCTTTCCCTTTTCCCTTTCATGCATTTGGAGAAGAAAATGGCAACCCACTCCAGTGTTTGTGCCTGGAGAATCCCAGGAATGGGGGAGCCCGGTGGGCTGCCGTCTATGGGGCCACACAGGGTCAGACAAGACTGAATCGACTTAGCAGCAGCAAGTCAGTGACACAGAACCCAGTTATCAGGTATCAATCCATTAGTTGGTCTCTTTGCTGAAGTGATAGATTTAGGCTGTAGATTTGCTCTCATTCATAACAGAAAACAGGGAAGAAATGAGATTTTTTTTAAAAAAATGGTTTTATGCATATGAGAAAGTTTCCAGCCCTGAAACTTGAGCTAGATGTTATTATGACAGTCCTTAGCTTCTGAAAGGTCATTTGCAAACACACAAATGTCACGGTCAGAGATTAGAAGAACTCAGAGAAAAGGGAGAATGATGAGTTCTTTATGCCAGAATGAATCATGTCTTATTTGGTGGCTAATATGTGTCTTAAATGATGAAAAAGGTAGGGAAAACCAAAGAAAATTTATTTTTAATACTTAATGGATTTACCCATTCTATAACTTGTATTAGATCTGTAGATCTACCACAACAACTAAATACAACCATTTTAGCACTTTTTACTTGTTTCTGTTTCACTGAATTAGGCATGGTTGACATTTCTACTCAGTGGCTCCCAGTAGATCCTTTTCCGGGCTTATAATTCAGTAGGATTTTACTCCAAAATTCTCAGAGACTATAACTCTCTTTGACCTCTCCATGATTTATTGTGTCAGTTTTGGACAACCCACATAACAGGTACTTTTTAGAGAGTTTAACAGAAACTTGTAGAATTATCCTTAGAAAACCATGATATAAAATTATGCTGTTAAGCTTGGAACAAGGTCAGTATGTAACAAAGCTAAATAAAAAAACATCCGTGCATTTTTAGAAAAGCATTACCAGTTATTTTGTTTTAATTTTTATACGTGTGTCCTTGATTTAGGTCCTATTAACTTCTACAGAGACATAATTACTTTAAGATATTTTAGAATGTAATAAGTTGTAAAAGAAATCATTTCACAGGTTGGTTGTTGGTTGGGTCTGTGTGCACACATGCTAAGTCACTTCAGTTGTGACTGACTCTTTGCAACCCTGTGGCCTGTCCAGCAGGCTCCTCTGTCCTGCGATTCTCCAGGCAAGAATACTGGAGTGGGTTGCCATTTTCTCTTTCAAGGGATCATCCTGATCCAGGGGTTGAATCAGCATCTCTTATGTCTCCAACATTCACAGGCAGGTTCCTTACCACTAATGTCACCTGGGAAGCCCAACCATGCCTAAGTGTTAATTGGTCATATCACTCAATAGAGAGATAAAAATCGCTTTTTATAGGCTTATGTTTATTAGGATAAATTATTAGCATGAATTTTGTGGAAAGATTGATACTAAGTATTCAACATAATTATATCAATATTAACAATAACTCTGCAGGATTGGTGCTAATTTCTGGATTAAGAAATACAGGTTTATAGAGATTCTCAGTAATTAAGAGGCAGGTCCAATCTTCTAACACAAGACCATGATTTGAAAAAAAGTTATTTTCAGTGAATCATAGTGTTTTCTGCAGAACTTAAGAGTCAGAATATTTTTTTAAATATGGAATTTAGTCATCACAAAGCTCTTCTTAAAAAATCTGACATTTTCCCAGTCTGTGATCCAGGACTATTAAGTTTCTTCCATTTTCCATTCTTAGAACTCTCTCCTTATATATTGTTATGAACTTCCATTCTGCTCCAGAATCAGTTACACATATTCTAAAGCAAAGCAGCAGAAATAAGCTCTGGCTAAGTAACAACCATGAGCACCAACCTCATCACACCAAAGGCTGACAGTCGAGTCTACAGACAGGACCCTATGATCATAGCGATGAAGCACGATCCTACTTTTTCCTTCACCCAAGTGTGGTTTCGTTCCATTAAATTAATTAGAGTCACACACTGTGTGCTGCAATGGGGTTGAGAGCTTTGATTCAGTACTACTGTCATGATCATTTGGGATAAAAAAAAATACAAAAATGCTGACCTGTGAATAAAGGTCAGATAGAAAAGAAGACCCAAAGTCAGCACCATAACATTCATGTTCAAGTGTTAGTGTATCTGTTTAGGTGTGTCTGTGTGTTTTTTGTAATCCATCAACTTGACTCCTGTATCATTCCAAACATGATTTTCCTGCTTTTTGTTTCAATTTGTTTCACCAAAGTTGCTGTTTTTAAAGTCTTTGGCTTAAAAGCAGCAGCCTGGACACATATTCCTAATTTCTTTCCTATTTAGGCAGCTGGTTTGGATATTCCCAATCTCAGGCTGTACCCAACCATAATTCACTCCATTGTAGCAGCTCAGAAGACACAAGTCCTCATTTCTGACAAGGTCATTCATTATACAAGTTGTTGAATTCCTTGTTACTACATTTGGGTTTAAAGTGGAATGTAGGTACCAATCAAGACCAAAGTACAGAAAATAATACTTATTATCTCACACTACAATGACATCATTCAGTTTTTTTGGAGTGAGAATTATGAGCAACACACCCCAGTTTTATCTTCTCAAACCCCTGCTGTATATTCAGCCTAGAACAGAGAGTAAAATTATGAAAAAATAAAGTCAACAGTTGCTAGAAATTTCTGTTTTTGCTTCCAAAGTAGAAAAAAAAATCACATCTTTAAAAAATCATCACATGCAATATATAACCAAGTTAAAAAAAAGAATACTAAAAAAATAAGAAACTAAAAATAGCTCAGTGGTAATTTAATAACTGTCAAGACTCATTCCATCTGCTGGAAAGAGTTTAAAACCTTTACCTGCTGCCGCTCACATGATCGAGATTGAGAGTTCAGAGCCGAAAGCTAACATCTGATGCGGAAGTATGTGATCCAATTCATCTGTAAGTGCATTTTTCTGCTTAATAATGTTACACTATCTGTTGAAAGGAAATAAGAATCCCCAAGTTTTGAAGTGTAAGAAAATAAGACACAAAGGACAGAAAAGAACTAAAATATATCTGTGTACAGCTAGCATTGGGACACCTGAAGGTAAGCACATGCACCTGGCCCTCTGCAAACTCTAGGTTGGGTGTTCTTCACACAGGGATCCTTTGAAAGTGAAGAGTGTATATGCGAGACAGCAAAAGAGACACAGACATATAGAACAGCCTTTTGGACTCTGTGGGAGAGGGCGAGGGTGGGATGATTTGGGAGAATGGCATTGAAACATGTATATTAGCATATGTGAAATGGATCGCCAGTCCAGGTTCAATGCATGAGACAGGGTGCTCAGGGCTGGTGCACTGGGATGACCCAGAGGGATGGGATGGGGAGGGAGGTGGGAGGGGGGTTCAGGATGGGGAACACATGTACATGTACACCCGTGGCTGATTCATGGCAATGTATGGCAAAACCACTACAATATTGTAAAGTAATATCCTCCAATTAAAATGAATAAATTTATTTAAAAAAATGAGGAGTGATTGGAATCCTATATAAGAGGCCACTGTCAAAGCATAAAAGAGAATAATATCTCCTCCATGAAAGTGAGAGCAGAGGCAACCTCTGCTATTGACTCCTTCTCTCTTGGATCCCCCTCCCGACTCTTCATCATTCAAAACAGGCAGGCAGCAGGCTAGACAGATGGAGAGGCAACAGACAGAGCCCGCATGGAGAGTTATAGATCTGGCTAGTTGTCTAGTTAACAGTCAGCCATTTTTGGATAATACCACAGTTGTTTTACAAAAATGAGAAAAAAGATGGATTTATCCTGAGTTCATATACAAAAGTATTTGTACAGATTGGGGCTTGGGTGGAAGCCACTTTTCTTACCTGCAAAACACTTGTAGATGACTCAGGCTGACTTCCTTGGCAATCGGCAGCAAACAGACTCTGTTGAAATGATACTGTGGGTCATTCTATAAGTAGCATATTCCACAATTGTGTCCCAGAAAGAAACATTTTAGACACTAGTTATTATCTTCATGGAGTTTTGTTTTTGACCTTGAACAGGCAGAGGGTGGAGAGATTTAGGAATACACGTGCCTGTCATGCCATCACAAGGTACCAAGGGGGCGCGGTGTTACCTATCAGTTCGTCCAGATCAGTAATCCTGTCAGACTCTGTGACCCCATGGACTGCAGCAAAACAGGCCTCCCTGTCCATCGCCAACTCCCAGAGTTTACTCAAACTCATGTCCATTGAGTCGGTGATGCCATCCAACCATTTCATCCTCTGTCATCCTCTTCTCCAGCCGTCAGTCTTTCCCAGCATCAGGGTCTTTTCCAGTGAGTCAGTTCTTCATATAAGGGGGCGAAAGTATTGGAGTTTCAGCTTCAGCGTCAGTCCTTCCAATGAATACTCAGGACTGATTTCCTTCAGGATGGACTGGCTGGATCTCTTTGCAGTCCAAGGGACTCTCAAGAGTCTTCTCCAACACCACAGTTCAAAAGCATCAATTCTTTGGCACTCAGCTTTCTTTATAGTCCAACTCTCACATCCATACATGACTACTAGAAAAACAATAGCCTTGTCTAGACAGCTCTGTGTTGGCAAAGTAATGTCTCTGTTTTTTAATATGCTGTCTAGGTTGATTATAACTTTTCTTCCAAGGAGCAAGCATCTTTTAATTTCATAGCTGCAGTTACCATCTGCAGTGATTTTAGAGCCCCCAGAAATAAAGTCTGTCACTGTTTCCATTGCTTCCCCATCTATTTGCCATGAAGTGATGGGACCAGATGCCATGATCTTAGTTTTCTGAATGTTGAGTTTTAAGCCAACATTTTCACTCTCCTCTTTCATTTTCATCAAGAAACTCTTTAGTTCTTCTTCGCTTTCTGACATAATGGGGGTGTCATCTGCATATCTAAGGTTGTTGATATTTCTCCCAGCAATCTTGATTCCAGCTTGTGCTTCTTCCAGCCCAGCGTTTCTCGTGATGTACTCTGCATATAAGTTAAATAAGCAGGGTGATAATATACAGCCTTGACATACTCCTTTCCCGATTTGAAACCAGTCTGTTGTTCATGTTCAATTCTAACTGTTGCTTCCTGACCTGCATACCAATTTCTCAGGAGGCATGTCAGGTGGTCTGGTATTCCCATCTCTTTCAGAATTTTCCAGAGTTTATTGTGATCCACACAGTCAAAGGCTTTGGCATAGTCAATAAAGCAGAAGTAGATGTTTTTCTGGAATTCTCTTTCTTTTTCAATGATCCATCAGGTGTTGGCAATTTGATCTCTGGCTCCTCTGCCTTTTCTAAATCCAGCTTGAACATCTGGAAATTCATGGTTCATGTTGAAGCCTGGCTGAGAGAGTTTTGAGCATTACTTTTCTAGCATGTGAAATGAGTGCAATTGTGCAGTAGTTTGAGCATTCTTTGGCATTGCCTTTCCTTGGCATTGGAATGAAAACTGACATTTTCCAGTCCTGTGGCCACTGCTGAATTTTCCACATTTGCTGGCATATTGAGTGCAGCACTTTCACAGCATCATCTTTCAGCATTTGAAATAGGTCAACTGGAATTCCATCACCTCCACTAGCTTTGTTCATAGTGATGTTTCCTAAGCCCCACTTGACTTTTCATTCTAGGATGTCTGGCTCTAGGTGAGTGATCACACCTTTGTGATTATCTGAGTCCTGAAGCTCTTTTTTGTACAGTTCTTCTGTGTATTCTTGCCACCTCTTCTTAATGTCTTCTGCTTTTGTTAGGTCCATACCATTTCTGTCCTTTATCATGCCCATCTTTGCATGAAATATTGCCTAGGTATCTCTAATTTTCTTGAAGTGATCTCTAGTCTTTCCCATTCTATTGTTTTCCTCGATTTCTTTGCATCGATCACTGGGGAAGGCTTTCTTATTTCTCCTTGCTATTCTTTGGAACTCTGCATTCAAATGGGTATATCTTTCCTTTTCTCCTTTGCCTTTTGCTTCTCTTCTTTTCACAGCTATTTTTAAGGGCTCATCAGACAACCATTTTGCCTTTTTGCATTGCCTTTTCTTGGGGATGGTCTTGATCCCTGCCTCCTGTACAGTATTACAAACCTCTATCCATAGTTCTTCAGGCACTGTCTATCAGATATAATCCATTGAATCTATTTCTCACTTCCACTGTATCCACTGTAAGGGATTTGATTTAGGTCATACCTGAATGGTCTAGTGGTTTTCCCTACTTTGTTCAATTTAAGTCTGCATTTGACATTAAGGAGTTCATGATCTGAGCCATAGTCAGCTCCCGGTCTTGTTTTTGCTGACTATATAGAGCTTGTCTATCTTTGACTGCAAGGAATATAATCAGTCTGATTTCAGTATTGACCATCTGGTGGTTTCCATGTGTAGATCTTCCCTTGTGTTTTTTGGAAGAGGGTGTTTGCTATGACCAGTGCATTCTCTTGGCAAAACTCTATTAACCTTTACCCTGCTTCATTCTGTACTCCAAGGTCAAATTTGCCTGTTACTCCAGGTATCTCTTGACTTCCTACTTTTGCATTCCAGTCCCCTATAATGAAAAGGACATCTGTTTTGGGTGTAGCAGTTGCCACTCCAGCATCTACTGTCTTGCTGGGGCTTGTGTTACATATATGTTCATCAAAATAATGGCCTGGGGCTTCTTGGCCAGCAGGCAACACCCAGGAATGCTCTTCAGCTAATGGAATTTGGGGGTTTAATGAGGCTTGATTCATTTATGTAGTGAAACGATGTGAGAAAAGGAAGCAGCCGTATAAAACTGACAAGTATATTCCTTGTAAAACACTTTTATAGACGTAGTTATGGTGGCAGATGTTGAAGCTATCCTTAAAACCGTAAATCAGTTTACTGATCACAAATCTTCAATCCAATGACCAACAATCCGAGTAGTATATTTGACAAGAGCAAACTTGAATTTTCTGTGCTAACTTTAACAAAATACAAGGGATAGCATTTTATTGTTTTATTGAATGCCTACCATTTGCAAGTAGTGTATTCTGTAGATTCAGTAATTTGCATATATGTGTATTGAGATAAGCGTGCACACACATGGAAAAATTGTAGTCTTGCTCTCAATTTGCTTATAATACACTAGAGAGAAGATTTATGCAAAGTAAGCCAATTTTGTAAGAAAAGTACAAATAACAAGCTTCAGTAAGGAGAGAACGTATTTGGGTAGAGAAAGGAAAGAACATTTCATGGATAAGAAAGATTGTGAAATCTACTGTCAAAAGATGATGAATAAAAAAAAAAAGATGATGAATAATATTTAAAGTAGTAAAGAAAGGAAGGACATTCCGAAAGGAAGTGGTTAACAAAGGAATCACCATGGGAATTTATCAAATGAGTTTAATAATTACTAAGCCAGTCTCCAATCTGGGTAGACCATGAGGCTTGTGATTGAGAGATGGTTAAATTAAAGTAAAAGATGGAAAGGTAAGCAGGACCAGATTCTTCAGGACCATGGATGGCAGGCAAACATGATTACAGTCAAGATTGTATTTCATAATTGGATAATTGTAAAGAATTTCTACTTGTCCCATAGCAATCCAGGGCTGACACGTTTCTCCCATTATTAGCTAAGACTTTTCATTAATTTTACCTGCAATCCCAGAAAACTGACTTGTTCATGTATATGGCCCACAGGATTACTGTACTCTTGATGTTTGTTACTTTTCCAAAGGGACTGTTGAGGTTGTGTATTTTATTAGATTTTAGCAAGTGCAATCTCAGGGGAAACGTCAGTGTATTATGGTTGCCAGTGTGTGCTTCCTGGTTTCTCCTGCCTCAGATTCCAGGTGCAGCTCACTGACAGTTGTTTGGAAAATTCTATTGTTCAGGTGCCAGTAAATTAGGGTGATGATGTCCTTGGCATTTCCCCACATCCCAGACACCAGGTTATGTTCCTTGCTTTTTATTCTGATGCTAATTAAAAGGGAGAAAAAAACAGTTCATCCTAATCTTATGCCTAGTTCTTTGCAGTTATTTGCATTCAGCTCATTAGTTTGTTTTATTGTGACCTTTCTAATGTTTTTGAAAATATTAGTTTCATGAAGATTCTTTCCTTTTTTATCATGTTCTGTAAAAATGTCAATAAAATATAAATGAAGTGATTTTCCCAGTATAATATGATTCTAGGAAAGGAACTCAGATTGTTCTGGTCATCAATCATGTTGTTGAATAGTAAGAAGTCTGAGTCAACCAATTTAAAAAAAAAAAATTGAGAACATAGACAATGCCAGATGGCTTGAATATAAACATAAAAAGTTGAAGTGGCCATTCAGAAATCAGACCAAATATTTACAATCATTATCAGTGTATGTGGCCAAAATCCAACAACTTTTAACCCAAACGTGTATCCCAAAAGAGATACTCCAGCATCTGTGGCCCAGTGACATCAACACCCAAAACTCTGTCACCCTAACCTTTGTGAGGTTCTCCCCTGCCCCACTGGTCCCCTGCGGACTGTTGTGAGGATAGCCTACTGAATCTGAAAGCACGTGGTCAATCCAGGTCTGATGGATGACTCTGATGCTAGTAGTGTTGGCAAGACTGCCTGGATTTCTCTCCTTTGTGGTGGAGAAATATTGTGCAAGCTCTTACTTGACTGAATGAAAAGCAGATCAGTTGTCATCTCTGGTGTTTATCAGCCCATCAGCTGCAGTTGAGACCTTTCTTGGGAAATACATGATGATACACCGAATATCTAGCTACTCCTCAGCGAGTACTTCTATACCAGAGGAGTTGGCCCTGATCAAGGCGAGGAGCTTAGATCAGGAAAAAGGGTCGATGTGCGTAAGGGTCTCCCAAACGAAGGAGAGGTTGGGGAAGGAGTAACTAATAGCTTTCCCCATATGCTTTCTCTAGTCAAGAGTGAAATAAGTCAGAAAGAAGAAAACAGGCATCATATATTAATGCATATATGTGGAATGTAGAAAAATGGTGCAGATGAGCCTATCTGCAAAGCAGAAATAGAGACAGATGTAAGAGAACAAACGTGTGGACACTAAGGCGAGGATGAAAGGTGGGCTGAATTGGGAAACGGAGATTGAAATATATACACTCTTCTGTGTATAAAACAGATGCCTAATGAGAACCTACGGCACCGCACAGGGAACGCTGCTCAGCACTCTGCGGTGACTTAAGTGAGAAGGAAATCCACAAAAAGGAGGGATGCATGCAAACATACAGCTGGTTCATTCTGCTTATGCTGCAGCAGAGACTAACACAGTACTGGAAAGCAACTATACAACAATAACTTTTTTAAAAAAAAAAGAAATAACCAATTTTCTTCTGCCCAGTTCTCCTGGTGAAACAAAAGACATCCTCCCTGTCTTCTTTCCAGCAGCATAAATAAGGAGGAAAGCAGCTACAGTTTGAAGAGGGAGAGGGAAAGACAGTTTCATTTGGATTTGGTTCCTAAATGATATATTTCGGGATTACTTCATTAGCAAATAGATAAAATTCTCTGATTTTATTAAAAAAAGGAAAGAATATATATATATATATATATAGTTCATCACTCTCTTAAAAAAAAAAATAATGAAAGCCTAAGAAGCAAGTGCTGCAGGAAGGGTAAAATTGCCTGCTGTGTGTTTCAGGGTGGCCTGTGCAGGCAACAGGAGTAATAGGAATGATTAAACCCTGTCGGATGGGGTTAGGTCTGGAGCTTTCTTGCCTCATGACAGGCTGTGACAGTCGAGTGGCACTGAAGCAGAACAAACGACGGTGGCAGTTTGCTGTGAGCAGTGCAACTGTCAAAACTGCTGTCCAGAAGCAAATGTTGGGGATAACAACCAGCAAAGTTTGCAACCTGACGACTCAAATGCTGATGGCCACGATGTCTTCACAGTAAACTCCAGGTTATAGTTCCCGCCTGGGGCTTTCCACTCTCATGCTCAGGACTGCCAACTCTTCTGTGCTCCTGTGCTCTGGGTATGGTCAGTTTCCGCATTATAACAAAGCCTACCCTCCTTGGGAAAACACCACTCATCCTTGCTGACCCACATGAAAGCACTCATACTCACGCACTAGCTACACATATGGAGTTTATCATGTTTCATGTTTGGTGCAGTCGTCCGCCATCCAAAAAGAGGAAGGCCCGTCCATGTATGAAATCTAGTTCCAATTTCATGACTGGAAGAATAGGTTACAGCACAGATTATAAACCCGCCATCACAAATAGGGTGAAGTACTTCACACCCGAAGCAGAAACAGTGAACTTAGCATTGTCACCAGTTTCTTGAAAAGCTGAAAGAAAAAAAAAATTACTTTACACCCATGTGGCTTCACAGGTTTTTATTAGAAGCCACAGTAGACACTTTTCACCAGCAGTAAATGAGAAACCTTTCCACATTGTAATAACATGGGGAGAGGTTCTCAGCCTCTATCATCCTCCGGGAATTCTCCCATTGAGTCCATAGGTTGGAGGGCTGAGAAGGTGGCCCACAGGGTCTCTAACACACAAGCTCAATTTTAACATTGCATCCTGTCATATTTCTCATGTTTGGGGGAGTCCAATAGAAAAGGTGTCATCTGAGTCTGCAATTTGCAAGGTGTTGGGCATCTTACCTCTGCTGAGATCAGATGGTCCAGGTGTGATATAAACTAGGAATTCTTAGTTTCTAACATCAATTTTCCTCTCTGAGAAACCTCAATAGACTTCATGTGTGCTTTACAAGCTAGTGATCTCAGAACAAGAAGGCTTAGAGTTAAGCAGAAGGCTTACCTCATACATCCAGTTAGTAAAAATTATGATTTATGAATTTTAAATTACTTTTTATGGGAATCTAGTTGATTTACAATGCCATGTTCAGTTCAGATGAGTAGAAAAGTGAATCAGTTATACATACATACATATATATATATATATATCCACTGTTTTTTAGATTCTTTACCCAATGGGCTTCCCTGGTAGCTCAGATGATAAATAATCTGCCTGCAATGCAGGAGAGTGGGGTTCAATCCCTGGATTGGGAAGATCCCTGGAGAAGGGAACAGAAACCCACTCCAGTATTCTTGCCTGGAGAATTCCATGGACAGACCATGGGGTAGCGAAGAGTCAGATGACTGAGCAGCTAACACTTCACTCCCAGGTCATTACAGAACATTGGATAGAGTTCTCTGTGCTATACAGTTATCTCTTTTATGTGTAGTAGTATGTATATGTCAATCCCAATCTCCCAGTTTATCCCTCCTTTTCCCCTTGGTATAAAATATTTACCTCTTGAAGGAAATCAAAAAAGTCACCACATACTTATATACCTAAATTAATTCATAAGATCTATGACTTAGAAGTTCCATCTTTCTTAACCTGAAGCTGAAGAGGCAAACAAAATCATTCCACTTTAACTGTGAGGAAGGAGAAACTGTTTTTTAAAAGAGTAGTAAATTAGCTGGTGCTGGAAGCATCTATTTTCTTGCCTTCATCACTGCCAACTCCCTCTATTTGCTTTGATCTATGATTTGCAAGCTACTATTATTATTTATGTGTTCTACAATTACGACCAGTGACACCTCCCTTTTGCCAGCCCTTAGCCACAAATAGGAAAGGAATAAATGCTGTTTATTGTGACAGTCTGCCTTTTCTTGGTGAAACAATGACGAACTGTGCCGCTGACAGCTCTCTACTGTTTTCACTGCTGCTCCCCAGCTTACTTCTTGAGTGTTCTTCAGCACTGACAGTAGATGGACTTAAATAAAAACACCTAGTGAAAATCTGTTGCATTCATTTACCTCCCAATGAGCTCCTTGGGGGCATTATATTGGATTAAAAAACAGAAGACCCAGAAGTGTGAGGACACTTTAAGTATTTTTGTATCTCATTTGGGCAGGGGCAGGAGCCTTCCTTGCTTAACAAGGATCTCTTTCCACTGAAGTACTTAACTTCTTAAATGTATCTGGGCTTCCCTGGTGGCTCAGCTGGTAAAGAATCCGCCTGCAATGCAGACGTGGGTTCAATCACTGGGTTAGGAAGATACCCTGGAGAAGGGAATGGCTACCCACTCCAGTATTCTGGCCTAGAGAATTCCATGGACCAGTCCACGGGGTCACACAGTTCACAGATGATGTGAAGAGAAAATGCAAATCAGAGCCATTTATGAATTTTTGGAAAGATTTCCAATTCCTCAGCCTGGGAACTTTTAGTAGAGCAGCAACCTCCTAGAATCACCGGAAGGACCAAAATGTGTGAGTTTTTCCAAAGGGCCTGTACTAATTAGCTTCTTAAGCTCTGTTAAGATGGTGTGTTTACTGGATAATTGCACCTAACGGAACAGAATAGATGAGTAAATAAGAGAGTCACTACAAGTTTTGTATGCCCAACTTTGAGCTAAGTGCAGCCTTGTAAACATATTTACAGCCAGCCTGCCTCATGTTGTCATTAGTCAGAAATGTTACTAAAAGCCAGTACCTAGCTCTGGTCTCAGCAAGATTGCATTTAGGGATGTAAAGTTCTCTTTCTTCCTGTTAGTGGTTTGTGAAAAAATGCCCCGCTATGGAATTTCGCTCTTAAAGAAGTAAATTTAAACAGTGACAATGACAGCAAATACCTGTTTTGTGTATGTGTGCTCAGTCGCTATGCTCTTCCCTGGTAGCTCAGCTGGTAAAGAATCTGCCTGCAATGCATGAGACCCTGGCTCTATTCCTGGGTCAGGAAGATCCCCTGGAGAAGGAAACAGCTACCCACCCCTTTATTCTTGCCTGGAGAATCCCTATGGACAGAGGAGCCTGGCAGGCTAGATTCCATGGGGTCATCAAGAGTTGGACACAGCTGAGCTTGACTAATCACAGCACAGCACAGCTCAGTTGCTAGGTTGTGTCCAACTCTTTGCAACCCTATGGACTGTAGCCCTCCAGGTTCCTCTCCATGAAATGCTCCAGGCAAGGATACTGGAGTGAGCTGCCATTTCCTACTCCAGGGGATCTTCCCTACATCTCCTGAATTGGCACATCTCCTGTGTCTCCTGAATTGGCAGGCAGATTCTTTATCAATTCAAAGATGCTTACTCCTTGGAAGGAAAGTTATGTCCAACCTAGATAGCATATTAAAAAGCAGAGACATTACTTTGTCAGCAAAGGTCCGTCTAGTCAAGGCTATGGTTTTTCCGGTAGTCGTGTATGGATGTGAGAGTTGGACTATAAAGAAAGCTAAGCACCGAAGAATTGATGCTTTCGAACTGTGGTGTTGGAGAAGGCTCTTGAGAGTCCCTTGGGCTCCAAGGAGATCCAACCAGTTCATCCTAAAGGAGATGAGTCCTGACTGTTCATTGAAAGGACTGATGTTGAAGCTGAAGCTCCAATACTTTGGCCACCTGATACAAAGAACTGACTCATTGGAAAAGACCCTTATCCTGGGAAAGATTAAAGGTGGGAGAAGGGGACGACAAAGGATGAGATGGTTGGATAGCATCACTGACTCAATGGATATGAGTTTGAGTAAACTCCAGGAGTTGGTGATGGACAGGGAGGTCTGGTGTGCTACAGTTCATGGGGTCTCAAAGAGTCACAGTTGAGCCACCTCTTAAAGAAGAAAAAAACAAACAAACAAACAGAAAAGCATGTTTTCTACCAAATATCTATTTTAGAAAACACATTAAAGAAAAGAAAAAGCTCAAAACTTGCAGCAATTGTTTAAATTTCATTCTTTGATATAAAGCTCCCTAGTGGCTCAGAGGTTAAAGCGTCTGCCTGCAATGTGGGACACCTGGGTTTGATCCCTGAGCCGGGAAGATCCCCTGGAGAAGGAAATGGCAACCCACTCCAGTATTCTTGCCTGGAAAATCCCATGGACGGAGGAGCCTGGTGGGCTACAGTCCGTGGTGTCACAAAGAGTCGGACACAACTGAGCGACTTCACTTTCACTCTATCAGTAACTTTTAAATATTCACAATACAGTTTACTTAGACTTTTTAGTGGGCTCTATCTAGAGCCCACTACATATTAAGGTGCCTTGTAGAATTTTCATTTCTTGGGGTAGGTAGGTAGAGAATACAAAATGAATTAAAAGAAAGCTGATGAACCTGGAAAAATAAAAGAATGAGGCAAATGAGAAAACCAAGTAATGTATAATATTAGTTAATAGTTGACTCAAGAAAGGAATGGGATAAAATCAGTCATGTGATAATAAATGGTAGTGTTAATGTTCCAATGGAGAGCCAGAAATTTCTGGGTTGGAATGAAAGACAAGTCCAACTGCTTATAAACAGCATATCTAAATAATTTTGTAATGTTTGAAAATATTATCATAAGATGAGTCTAGTAAATGTAAAACAAGGAGAAAGTGGGAGTGCTTTATCAGTACCATCTAAAGTGAAATTCAGTGTTATAATCATTACACAGAGCTAATGGGGTATTTATGGATGTAGAAAACTTTGTATTCACAAGAAGGTGAAGAATTGTGAACATGTTTGTAGCAAGCAACATAGCTGTGGCACGCATAATGCAAACTGTCCCAGAAGTACAGTTGGATAAAACCAAATGATAATGGTGACTTGATGTGTAAAATTCTAAATGCTGTCATTAAGTTGAGTGCAGTAAAGCAAGGATTTGTATAATATAAGACAGTATAGTCAGCAGATTTGTGTGTGTATAGATACATAGTAGATGGGCAAAATTATAGATATTCAATAAACTATCATATCATGATTCCTATATGCTAGGTATTATTCCAGAGTTTGACATATTAATTTATACAGTCCTCATAATAGTCTTCTAACAATGAGGAAACTGAGGCACTGATTGGACAGGTAGCTTGTTCAGGGCTACCTAACAGAGAATAATAGAACCAGACCTAACCCAGCTGGTCTGGCTCTAGGGTCTGTGGTTTTAAAACTCTTAGACATCATCATGCCTACAGAGAATATGTTTTTTTCTTATTCCATGAAAAAAATGTCAAACTACTCATGAACTAATCAAGACAAACTAACAAATTCCAAAACATAGAGACCTATAATCAATATTTTCTGAGCATAATTCAGTAAAACCAAAAGTCAAAATCCACCAACAAAAGATCTCCCTTTCCTCCCTTCAAAAATCTCTACCTGTACACTTAGAAACCTATTATAATGAATTACTGGATGGAAACAAAGGGATCCCAAAACTAAGATTAAAAATAATTTGGCAATTAAATATGCCATAATTATTCATCTTAATACATGACACTTTTCACTCACCATGTTATTGTTTTTAAATTGCTAATAAAATTTCTAGATATTCTCCCTAATTCCCTTTATTTCTACTAATCTAGTCACTTAGGTATATCTGTGTTGAATTTAATAGACTGCAACTGGATAATTTCCCACTGTTAACAGAGAATTAATTTTATACCTTTGGAAGTATATATTATTTGTAGTTCAATTTCTCCTAAGTTGGATCCATTATGGTTATGATAGTAGGATGTGTGCCCTAAAATTTTTAATCAGTTCAATTTCAGAAGTCATATTATAGCTTCACAGAAGGAAGTGAGGCTTCCTAGTCACTACCAAGAAGTTTGATGATAAGTAGGATATGGCAAATTTGACCAATGAGCTGTTATTTCTTATGATTCACCAGTGTGTGATGATCCACCATGTGGTTGATGATTATCTTGTCTGATAATTTTACTACCTTCTTTACCAGAAGTTTTGACCCATGTAGATTATTATACATTCTTTGATTTTTTTTCTTCCATTATATTTCTATATGTAAATATATATATGTGTGTGTGTATACTTATAGAAAGATATGCATTTATGTATAAATATATACACACACTGAATAACCATTTAGGTATTAATAAGTCTTCTCTGTATTAATTTAGTTGTCCCTAATTTAACCAAATAACTCTAAACATTTCTATATTATCAGTTACTTAGTCAAGGCAAGAGTTCACAGTTTTATTGATCTTTACATTTTTACTCTCAATTATACTAAGCTAGTTGGAAGCAAACGTCATCGTTATTGGTCTCACAGTATATTATCATTGTCATGGTTATTGATGGCTAAAATAAAAAATGTGTTCATGCAGGGAGATGAATCATCTCTCTTAACTGCCATGTAAAGTAAATGGCAGGCTGGAGTCATGCCATTTAGGAATGAGGTCCAACGTAAACAAATGTGCAGTCGCGCGTGGGCCGTTAGGTCACTGGTTTCCTGCACGATGGGGCAAGCCCTGGTCATTTGCATGCCACAATTCCCTGTGGAAACAACACAGAAATTTATTTTATCCATCATTAATAATGGATTACCAGAAAAAAATGATCATTTGGAAGCCTGATTTTAAAGTAGTCTTCTTCTTCCCACATCCATATTCCGCTACCATTATATATATCTGAAAATACATACATAATTCTAAGATAACACCTAAAAAACTGTTTTTAATATCCAAACCATATTATGGCAATTTTACAATACCCTTCACTCCCAATTATGCTTGAGAAAATCCTCACAGTCTATAAATTATTTCTCAAAATATTTTCAATTGCATGCTGCCTCCTGTCAAGTATTCCTAAGCATTTGGTATATATGCTGTGTTTCTAGGTTTGGGGAGATGGTTGGATGTTGTCTGTTTTAAAATGCATAATACGTTCTCTAGTGTGTAGGGTTTGTATTTAAAACCTGAGTCTAACTGTCCAATATATTGGTGACATTTAGAATATGTCATCCATCACCTTAAATATCAATTCAAGAAATACTTCTAGGGTATTATGATTCTTCCTAATAATATCTTAATTTCATTGTTAGCAGATAAGTTCTAGTGACCACTTTGATGGTGGCCTTGGGATCCCAAGTGATCTACTTGGGATCATTGGATAATCTTGAATTCTCATAAGAAATTATTGTTTCCCACCACACATGAGACATACAGGCCCTGCCAGTTAGTATCAGAAGTTGCTGTGAGGTTTTTTTCACCATCCTGTAAGAGAACACAGTTTGAAAATTCCTCCAAGGTCATCTGAAGTGATGTGAAAGTGAAATATCCTCTGGTCTAATGGGTAGTTAGTAGCAGAATTAGACTCTGTGATCCTAAACTCTCTCTCCTTCACTACCAAGCATATTACAGCACAGGATAATTATTTGCATGTATTATGAGTGATTCAACGTGTCTTGAGTATACATGTATTCATTTCAACATCACCTGGATTTCCTTCACTCCTTCTCTCCACATTCCAGATTGTTTCTTGGGGCATTGATGTTTAATGCATCATTCTCCATTAGGAAGGGTCAGCTTGAGTCAAATCTGCCATGCTTTGCAGACTCCATCCTAGTGGCAGTTGATTTGGGAGGACTGTTTTGCCTTAGGCAAGCAGGTCAGCTTTACTTTAGGTCCAGCTAATGACAGAGCTAAGAGTTTAACTTGAGCTGAAATCCAGCTTCCTTAATTCTGAAGTGAGAAGCAAGGGGGGAACAAAGACCCTTGTGTCTTCTTCCACAGCATCAAAACTCATCAGGTTACTATGGCAAAATTATCTGCATTTTCACCCCATCATTAAAGCTTTTTCTTTACTAGCAGGTTTTGCAAATTGAATCAATTACTGATAAAGGACAGAAGTTGGAGAACAGACATGGCTGGAAATGGTGCAAAATTCTTGGGTAGCTTTTAATTTTCCCATGGTGTTTGAATAAAAGCAGGGATGGGCAAGAGGAGAAGGGGACAACAGAGGATGAGATGGCTAGATGGCATCACTGACTCAATAGATACGATTTTGAGCAAACCCTGGGTGAGAGTGAAGGTCATGGAAGCCTGGTGTGCTTCAGTTCATGGGGTTGCAAAGAGTCGGACATGATTTAGCAACTGAATAACAACAACAGGGAAGATATCGTTACTTGTAGGAATTTATGGCATAATCACAGATAGCTGTGATTGTCACAATATATAGAGGGCTTCCCAGGTGGTTCAGTAGTAAAGAATCCGCTTGCCAATGCAGGAGACCCAGGACACATGATTTTGTTCCCTGGGTTGGGAAGATCCCCTGGAGAAGAAAATGACCACCCATTCCAGTATTCTTGCCTGGAAAATCCTATGGACAGAGGAGCTTGGCTGGCTATGGTCCATAAGTTCACAAAGAGCCAGACACAATGAGCAACTGAACACAACAGCATATATATTAGAAACAGTGGCAGCTTAGAAAATGTAATTAATTATATATATTGGCAATTTGTATTCAACTTTCAGTGGAAAAGAATTCACTGAATAGAAAAAATATGATTGAAACTTATGGAACAAATATGACATATAAAATAATTTCAGCTGCAATATCTTAGTAAGTGGATAGATGATGATTGAGTGATGGTGTTTGTTTCTATTTGATGCAGAAATAGTAATGTCCTCTTTTATCTAAGGAAAAGGTGGAGTTCTATGGAGAATTAAAGTACCATAACCAAAAAAAAATCAGGAAATTCTAGCATGAAGTCAAGTAATTTGAACTTGGTATGGTAAATTATAAATGCATTGGATTGATTATAATGTTCTGTCCAGTTACTTTCTCAGTCATTATCATGATCATCATTTTAATCCTCTTTCTCTTCATTTCCATAATAAACATTATATTTATCAAATACTCATAAAATAATTAGCATAATTTCCTAGATAGGGAGTCAGCAAACTACAAGCCCCAGGTCAAACCTGCCCATTTCCTGTTTTTATGTAGCTCATGAGCTAAGAGTTTTTTTTTTACACTTTTATATGACTGAAAAAACTCAAAAAAGTAAAATGGTGACATGTGAAAATTGCGCAAATTCTAATTTCATTGTCCCTAAATAAAGTTTGGCAGGAATGTAGCCACACTTACCGCTCACACGGCCTGCAACAGCTCTGTTGACCACACCTTCAGAGTTGAGTGGTTAGAACAGAAAGTGTGTGCTCTGCGAAACCTAAAATATTTACAGTCTGGCCCATTCCGATCAAGCTTGACAACCCCTTCCTAGATGATTAACATCCCATTTAGCAGTGACTCAGTTGGAAACAAGAGTCAAAATTTTTGGCAAAATCATATTACCATCTATTCTAGGAATCTTTAATTTGGGAACTTTAATTTGGGTTCTTATTAAATTGTGTAAGCATGTATGAACTCAGAGAGTACGTTGACATACACATTGGCAGAACTGTTATAGATCATTTTGATTATGACTTTCTACAAAGCCAGCGTTTGTTGCCTAGAGCTGATTTGTCCTGCTGAAAAATACAAACGAATAATTGCTCTTATTTGATTTGCTTGCTTATAGAATAGTATACATGTAGTTGAACAATTCTGATTTGACTCAGGGCTACGTTATAACATTCTGCTCTTCTGAAAGAAAGATTTTTCAAGTGGAAAATTCAAATGAAGGTTTCATTTGTCATGTCTTTTTTTACAGAAGATAAAATTTTATATTAACAAATTTAAAATGTTCTAATAGTTATAAAACATACACTAAGAAGGATCTACATGATAAAAAGCATTTGTTCCTTAATGGTTGACAAACATTGTAAAATGAATAATCTCTGAAGGCCTTTTTATGCCCTTCCTTGATTTATGTGCTTCTACTTATTTGCATGTTACTTCCTTTTAAAAATATTTAATTTTGTGACATGAAATAGCATACTATGGAATTCTAAGTAAGTGTTAGTCACTCAGTCATGCCCGATTCTGTGACCCCATGGACTGCAGCCCACCAGGCTCCTCTGTCCATGAGAATTTCCAGGCAAGGATACTGGAGTGGGTTGTCATTTCCTTCGCCAGGGGATCTTCCCAACCCAGGGATAGAACCCGGGTCTCCTGCACTGCAGGCAGATTCTTTATCAACTGCGCTATGTAAGCAATAGCAATTTTCAATAGTTTCATTTATCAGCAACTAAAAAAAACAAAACTAAACTAATTTTAGAATGTGTAAGCTTAGAGTAATTATTTTAAAGTTGATACTTTGGTCATCTGATAGATAATGTGGTTGGTAAATCCACTGTAATTTAGTTACCATCTCCATATAATTGTAAGAATTATTTTTCAGCAACTATTCCATGAACGGATGGTTATTTTATATGTTTGTCAAAAATCTTTATGAATTATTAGAGAATGACTGCAAACATGTGCCTTTGGACATTATCCAGAAACTTCATGCCTCTTAAAAACAATTTGCCAATTTAAACTCGCATAGATCATTCCCTTTTAAGGAAAAATGGTACACAAAAATAAACTCAAAATGGATTAAAGATCTAAATGTAAGACCAGAAACTATAAAACTCCTAGAGGAGAACATAGGGATAAGCAATTTTTAAAATTTATTTGATTCAGAAAAATGTTCCTGAGTACTATTTTTTTTTCCAATAAATGTTTATTTTGTTGTGTAACATTCTAATTTATACAGATCTTATAAAATTTGATTGTGAGGGCTCATCTCTTGGCAAATATTTAGTATACATTATGTATAAAGTAGACACATGTTTAAACATAACAAGCAGGATCTGTGATGTAAGATCCTTTAAATGTGATGATGAAAAGATATAATTTTTTCTTCGTAAAAATCATTTCTCACTCATTAGAAAGAAAACCATTCAGAAAATTAATTGAGATTAATTATTACTAGAGAAACTTTCATGAATCTGCAACTCTAAATGAAAGATAAGTCAGAAAAATTCAATAGGTTGCTACCTATAGAATAGCATTATTTAAGGTGACTTAACAAATGTTGATTCAGGAAGAAGCAAACTTCTTTTTCCCCAAATGATTTCTACGTGTATACCTGTGGCCAATTCAGATTGATGTACAGCAAAAACCCATCACAATATTGTAAAGTAATTATCCTCCAATTAAAATAAATTAATTAATTGAAAAAATAAAGAGGTGGTCCACTGTAGAAGAGGTGCTAATGACATTTCACATACGTTTCCTGGGTTGGGGATTTGTAAAATGTGAAATTATGTCCCCTATAAGTGATTTAAACTACCGCAAGAGCACGACTCTGTCTAAGTCCACCCCTGTGTTTATCCACACTTTCTGTGCTCTTTTTCTTCCAGTAAACACTTTATTAGTTTCACTACTTTCCATTTTTGTGGAAATTCTTTTCTGTCTCTGGTGGTCCAGTGGCTAGGATTCCACTCTCTCATTGCCATGGCCTGACCTCAGTCTCTGGCTAGCAACTGAAGCCCTGCTTCAAGTCACTACAGGCCGAGGCCAGCTAAGATCAGATTCTTGGACTATACTTTCGAGATGCACTAGGTTAGGCATTCATTTTTCAAGAGAACTATGATTTTTGGATAATTCCAGAAATGCTTACCTTCAGGACTTATTTCTATGTATTCTATTGACTTACATGAGAAGATCATATTGATTTGGTTAGGGAGATTGAGAGAAATAATTGCATATGAAGAACATCCATGAAAATGATTACACATCCTTAGACTTAAGAAAAACCTATGTGTGTACAGAATATAAATGTAAATTAATGCATGTTGACAAGTAACAATTTCAGCCTCAATACAGGTGACAAATGTTTATTCAATTGAAAACTCTAAAAAAGGTAATTGAAACTTTGTTTTATTAACATACACTCTTGAATATAAAAAACTACTCAATTTGAAGATCATTTAACCAAGTTTGGATAAAGAACATAAAGTGCAGTTATTTTAGGATATTTCTTTAAAGCAGTAATTCCCCCAAAGAGGTAATTATGTGCCCCAAGGGTATACCCAATGCCTGGACACAAAGGGCTACATGTCCTAGGATTCCCAAATAGCTCCTCAACAATGAATTATCCAGCCCAAAATCTCAATGGTGCTGAGGATGAGAAACAGTGCTTCACAGTTTTTTTGATTTTTTTGTTTTTTGCTTCACAGTTTTTTTTTTTTTTTTGAATAATTATTTGTTAAAACAATCCTGTCTAAAACATTCAGACTCCTTACTCATAAGTTTTGATAGAAAAATATTTCTAATGCTTTAAAGGCAAAATTGTATTATTTAGCAATAAGATGAATTTTCTGAATGAATCAAAACTCTAGATAAATTAAAGGTCATATTTCCCAGAGTTTTTAGATTTTTTACTTCATTATCATTATGCTATGTTACAATAACACTAGCAATTTATATTACAAAATGGCATGCCTTTTTTCCATCAAACCAAAAGATATTCATAAGTATGCTTTTATTATATAGGCAACATTGCTATCAAAGACACAAATATCAAATGATTTATTATGATGTGATAGCATAGCATTAGACATAAAATATTTATGAACATAGATGTATTCACAATCTTATGGGCAATTAAAATAGAAGAATAACATGAAAACATAAAATGTCTAAAGAAAACAGGACCCACCTTGCCATTTCTCTCATTTACTTTATTTCCATTTCCTTTCCTTTTTTAAAAAAGTTGTGGCTTAGAAGTTTTGTTTTGTTGTGTTTGAAAGCTTTCAAGAAATGACCTTCATTATAACTTAGTTCTTGTTTTTCAAGTGCTTTTTCCTCTTTTAACATGGATGTTTAAAACTAAGCATTTTGATATATGAATTTCATTATGAAATTGATATAAATTTGTATCTTATAGAGTAGCCACCATTTTAAGGAGTTCATTTAAGTAAGTTTGCTCATTATCTTTAAAAGATATTAATGCAAACAATCTGACTCAATTTTTATGAAGAATTTCCTGGAAAAAGCATAGAGCTGGCAGTCATGAGACTTAAATTAAGCCTTAAAAAGTGAAAAAAAAGTGCTAGTAACTCAATTTTGCCCAACTCTTTGCAACCCTATGGACCTAGCTTCTCTATCCATAAAATTCTCCAGACAAGAATACTGGAGTGGATAGCCATCGCCTTCTACAGCGGGGGGGTCTTCCTGACCCAGGGATCAAACTTGCATCTCCTGCATTGCAGATTCTTTACCATCTGAGCCACCAAGAAAGCCCTTAGTCT
This sequence comes from Odocoileus virginianus, assembly GCF_023699985.2. NCBI lineage: Eukaryota > Metazoa > Chordata > Mammalia > Artiodactyla > Cervidae > Odocoileus > Odocoileus virginianus. The sequence goes on along the minus strand of NC_069705.1, from coordinate 30,893,794 downwards.
ATTACTAAGAAATTACATAAACTTGGGTATTAAATACTTTGGGTTTCAGTTTTCACATACAAAGGAGAAATTGCTGTATTTAAAATTTTAAATTTTAAACTTTAGACTTACATCTTCCAGGTTTTATCCTGGCTAAACCACTTAGGACTGTGGGTGCTTTCTATACTTAAACTCCTGGAGTTTACTTAAACTTCTGGAGTTTACCCAAACTCATATCCATAGAGTCAGTGATGCCATCCAACCATTTCATCCTCTGTCGTCCCTTTCTCTTCCTGCCTTCAATCTTTCCCAGCATCAGGGTCTTTTCCACTGAGTCACATCTTTGCATCAGGTGGCAAAATTATTAGAGTTTCGGCTTCAACATCAGTCCTTCCAATGAATATTCAGGAATGATCTCCTTTAGGATGGATTGGTTGGATCTCTTTGCAGTCCAAGGAACTCTCAAGAGTCTTCTCTAACACCACAGTGCAAAAGCATCAATTCTTCAGCACTCAACTTTCTTTATGGTCCAACTCTCACATCCATACATGACTACTGGAAAAACCATAGCTTTGACTAGATGGACCTTTGTTGGCAAAGTAATGTCTCTGTTTTTTAATACGCTGTCTTAGTTGGTCATAACTTTTCTTCCAAGGAGCAAGCATCTTTTAATTTCATGGCTGCAGTCACCATCTGCAGTGATTTTGGAGCCCAAAAAAATAAAGTCTGTCACTGTTTCCACTGTTGCCCCATCTATTTGCCATGAAGTGATGGGACCAGATGCCTTGATCTTAGTTTTCTGAATGTTGAGTTTTAAGCCAACTTTTTCACTCTCCTCTTTCACTTTCATCAAGAGGGTCGTTTCTTCTTGCTTTCTGCTATAAGGGTGGTATCATCTGCATATCTGAGGTTATTGATATTTCTCCCAGCAATCTTGATTCCAGCTTGTGCTTCCTCCAGCCCAGCATTTCTCATGATGTACTCTGCATATAAGTTAAATAAGCAGGGTGACATATATATACAGCCTTGACATACTCCTTTTCATATTTGGAACTAGTCTGTTGTTCCATGTCCAGGTCCAACTGTTGCTTCCTGACCTGCATATAGGTTTCTCAAGAGGCAGGTCAGGCGGTCTGGCATTACCATCTCTTTAAGAATTTTCCACAGTTTGTTGTGATCCACACAGTCAAAGGCTTTGGCGTAGTCATTAAAGCAAAAGTAGATCAGAAAAACATCTACTTCTGCTTTATTTACTATGCCAAAATCTCTGTGTTACCAACTGAAAAATGGAAATTATAGCAATATCTTCTCCCTCACAGGGCTAAACATTTGACTTTTTTGGTGTTTCATGAAAATTATTTTTAATTATTTTTATAGCATTTTCTGAGTCTAAAATCTAATAATTCTTCAACAGATTAAGATGTTAAATATTTACATAAACCTTCCAGATATATTCATATCCAGGTTTAAATAATTGAATTGGGTCGTATCATTTCTGTGTGTCCTCTAATATCTAATTCATTAGACATTTTTTTTAATTGTCAATTGTTTGTGCTATTATTCACAGGATTTAGGGAACAAGGTCTGTGTTTCTGTTTCTTGTTTCATTGTCTACCATACCTATTTCTTGAAGAGTTTATTCATAATTCTTGAGTTAGCCAATATGAATTAAATTTATAGAGCCTAAAATTAACAGAAAACATGCCATTTACTTATGAGTCAGCAACATGGTACAATTTAGGGAAATAAAAATTTAATCACATTAAGCATTTATAAAACACACTGGACCCACTAGTGGTAGTGTCCAAAGAGAATGAGATTAGATAAAATCTAATTCTTGGATATGCAACTTAGGGGCCTGAGGCGAACTTGGAGGGAAGATCCATAAACCTGATCATTCTATTTATAGAAAAGATGTTTCAGAAAAAAGGCTTAAAAAATTACTATGTAGAAGAGAAGATTCAGAGGTTACATAAATTAAAAAATAACTTACAGAGAATGGTGACTATTCATATTTTCAAGGAAAAAATAAATTGGCTTGCATTATGATTGGGGAAAAAAACTGTGATTTGATGCAATTAACTGTGATAAGACTAACACTTTTCAGAGCTATCTAAAGAATGAGGAAGTACAAAGATAGATATGTTCTCATCATCACATTCAAGAACTGTATACGCTAATATGATGGAAAATATATACACATATCCCCAGAAACACTCTGTTTGTCAGTGCATTAGCTTTTGAGACTATTTTATTACAATTAATAGCAACTATCTTAAGAGCTTACTATTTGCCAAGCACATGAGAAATGCTGGACTGGATGAAGCACAAGCTGGAATCAAAACTGCAGGGAGGAGTATCAGTAACCTCAGATATGCAGAGGACACCACCCTATGGCAGAAAGTGAAGAAGAACTAAAGAGCCTCTTGATGAAAGTGAAAAAGGAGAGTGAAAAAGTTGGCTTAAAACTCGACATTCAGAAAACTAAGATCATGGCATCCAGTCCCATCACTTCATGGCAAATAGATGAGTAAACAATGGAAATGGACAGACTTTATTTTCTTGGGCTCCAGCATCACTGCAGACAGTGACTGCAGCCATGAAATTAAAAGATGCTAGTTCCTTAGAAGAAAAGCTGTTACCAACCTAGACATCATATTAAAAAACAGAGATATTAGTTTGCCAACAAAGGTCCATCTAGTCAAAGTTATGGTGTTTCTAGTAGTCATGTATGGATGTGAGAGTCATGTATGGATGTGACCCTAAAGAAGGCTGAGTGCCAAAGAATTGATGCTTTTGAACTGTGGTGTTGGAGAAGACTCTTCATAGTCCATTGGACTGCAAGGAGATCAAACTAGTCAATCCTAAAACAAATCAGCCCTGAATATTCATTGGAAGGACTGATGTTGAAGCTAAAGCTCCAATACTTTGGCCACCTGACACAAAGAACTGACTCATTGGAAAAGACCCTGATGCTGGGAGAGATTGAAGGCGGGAGGAGAAGGGGATGACAGAGGATGAGATGGTTGGGTGGCATCACTGACACAATGGATATGAGTTTGAGCAAACTCCAGGAGGTGGTTATGGACAGGGAGGCCTGGTGTGGTGCAGTCCATGGGGTTGCAAAGAGTTGAACACCACTAAGTAACAACTGATCTAAAGCATTGTATTAACTTTTTAAAAGTATTATCTCTGTTAATCCTCATGGTAATCCTATGAAGAAGATAGTATTGTTATTCCTATTTAATAGACAATGAAATTAAAGATCTGATTGAGAATATTGGCCAACATCAATGAACCAGTAGGGAAAGAGTAAGGGCTCAGTCCAGGAGCATGGAACTTCACAACTCAGCTCATAAGCACTGCACAGGCAGAGAACAGTACATTATGCCTACCCAGGGAATGCCTGATAGGGTGCAACCAATTCTGGTTAGGAAGGGTTCTGTGGTGGCCATCCACTTTAACATGTGGCTTTAAAGATGTGAAGAATCTCTACGGAAACAAAAAGAAAGGAATCCCATGATGAGAAAATACATGAGCAAGGTATACAGATGAGAAATGCAGAAAATGTTGAGTGATCTTGTAGGAATGAGGATATATGGATGAGAGGAAGATAGTAAAAATGTAATAGGTGATGCAACTGGAAATTTAATCATTAAATATTAATATGAGCTTCCCAGGTGGTGCAGTGGTAAGGGCCGTGAAAGATGCCCTGGAGAAAGAAGTGGCAACCCATTCCAGTATTCTGCCTGGGTGACAGTCCATGGGGTTACAAAGGGTTGGACACAACTGAGCTAGCACGAGCATCCTATTTTATGTTATATGTAATTTCAATGATATTCTTGAGGGAGGCCAGTGATTCCCAAGAAGTGAAGACAGTTTTATCAAGGTGTATCCTAAGTACAATAGAGGCTGCCTCCTGAGATTCCTGGTAGCTCAAATGCTAGAGTCTGCCTGCAATGTGGGATACCCAAGTTCAATCCCTGGGTCAGGAAGATCCCGTGGAGAAGGAAATGGCAACCCACTCCAGTATTCTTGCCTGGCAAATCTGATGGACGGAGGAGACTGGTGGGCTACAGTCCTTGGGGTCACAAAGAATCGGACACAACTAAGTGACTTCACTTTCTTGAGATTCAGTATCAGAGGAAACCAATGTCAGTGATGGGAAGATATCAATCCCTCAGGTGTATAAATAGAGGCTGCCTTCTCCTCAGCAGAAATGCCCAGCAGACACACTCAATCTCTGCTCTTCTTTGGGAAACAACTCTCTTCTGCTCCCAAGAACCTTTGATCATGATGCTTCTAAAACTTAAATGTGCATACCAAGCAACTGGGTGTCCTGTTTAAATGCTGATTTTGTTTCACTGGGTCTGAGATTCTGCATTTGTAACAAGCTCCTGGCCCCACCCAAGCTGCCTATCTTAAGGACCCCATTTTGCAACAGAAAGCTTTGGTACACAGCAGGAAGAATTGCTTACCTAACTGTTCTCTCGAACTGGAAAGATGCTTTATGTGCCTTAATCAAAACCTGTTCCTGCTCAAAACATCTGTTCTGCCCAAAACATTGTTCTGAAACAATTCCGTTGTGTTCTTTGAGGCAAGGAAGTATACCTAACATTCAAATGTAGTGGACATTTTAAAATAGGCACTAAGTTTCGTTTAGGATCACATTAATTAAGTAAATGGTATAATGCCTACTGGGCAACAGCTATTATGCAAAGAAGGTAATTTATGATATGACTGTGCCAAATAATTTTAAAAATAGGAAAACTTGTTTTAAAGCATCTGAACTAATAGGAAACAAAGGAAGTGATATCACTGTGGGTCCTTTCCTAAATATGCAAGGAGAATGACATAATACTTTGATTTTTAAAAAGTTCTTAGTGTGTAAATTCATGCAGAAGCAACTTTATGCAGTGTAAATTCACTGAGGAATTTTATCACATCACTGTAATTGCTGGGCTTTCGACCTCAGTGAAAATATACTCAGTTCTAACATTAAGGGCGGCAAATCATTTCTCAGTGCTAGAATTAAATAATGAATGTCCTGAAGATTATATATCTGAAAAACCAAATGAAATGACGGCAACATTAGCCAGTATCCCACGAACCTCGGTTGTTTTTCAAGATGAACCTACTTTGGATTCCAGATAGTATGTGAATTTTCACTGTGTTATAAGTTACTACAGTAGAAAATATCATGAGGTCATCTAGCGCTATACTCGCATCTGGCACAGGATGCCCTGCAATCTTTCTTAAAACCCTCCAATAAGTAGATCAGTCAACATTCCCTGGTAACGTATTTCACTATCTCAAAGACACTTAGGGACACAGGGCATCCAAAAAAAAAAAAAAAAATTGCTTTTACTTTACTCTAAATCCTTTTCTTTTGTTCTGCTCTCATCCAACACAGAAAACATCTGCTCACCAGCACCAACGTGATCTTCTGTGAGTGCCTGTTTATTGGTGTAAAGCACTCACCCAGACTTTGCTTCCTCAGTTTAAATCTCAGCTCCTCAACCTTTCCTCAAAAACTCCTGAGCCCAAGGAGTATTTCTTTTTTTTTTTTGCTTCAACATCAGATAGCCTCAAAATTATGTATTTCACTTTACGTAATGCAGTCCAGAATCCATCATGAAACTCTTAAAGACATAGCCAATAACAGCATAGTGCAAGTCACTGCTTTGTGGAATATGCTCCGTTTCCATCCCAGAATCCTATTAGTATTTGCTACCATGGTTATCAAGGAATTCAGCTATCGTTTAGGACATGCCTATTTATAAATTTATAGAACTAAGAGTTGAAATCAAACTTAAAGGCCATCTGATCCACCCTTCTCATATACAAAGGCTGTGTGAGAAGCCTCACAAATTGAAACTACTTCCTATTCTAGGTCAGAAGAGTTTAGAATGTTGAGATTAGATGTATTAACTTGAAATTGCTCATTTCTCTAACCTACCAGTACTGAATGTGTGATTTATAGTTAGCTGTGACCCTGAAGCAAAGATGTCTATACGTTGGTAAAGTGAAGTCTTGTGTTAATATTAGTGTATGGTTACTAGTAGATTGTATTGCTATCATTTTAGATCTCGATTATAACTGCTACATCTTTAACTTTCCAAAGTACTTTGAAGAATCACGACCCTGGATGACAACTCAAATGTTCATTTTGAAGGGGCTTTTGGAGGGTATCCTATTCAAAGTCCAACTTAAATCTCCTCTGCTGTATCAACAAACTGTCATTGAACCTCTCTTTCTTTGGTGTGAAACTCAGTGGTTCATGAGGATTTAGGGCATATCTAATTCTTAATAAAATTATCTAATTTAAATCCAAATCTGCCTCATCTTAATTATAACTTGTTCATTTTAGTCTCAGAGGCTTCCTGTGACTTTGTTTATAATCACCTGCATGCATGCTACATTGTTATAGTCGCATCCTTCTCTTTGCAACCTTATGGACTGTAGCCCACCAGGTTCCTCTTTCCATGGGATTCTCCAGGCAGAAATATGGGAGTCGATTGTCATTTCCTCCTCCAGGGGATTTCCCGACCTGGGGACCAAACCCACATCTGCTTCATCTCCTGCATTACAGGCGGATTCTTTACCCACTGAGCCACCTGGGAAGCCCTTATAGGCACGTACTATGTGCTGAAAATCCACAAGTCCTGCAGCTGAGATCATAATCCCCATGTCCCTCCTTCCGCTAGACTAAGTCCTGTCAACTGTGGGAGGAGCACTAGTTTCACCAGGTAGGATCGTGACTTTCCTCACTCTCGACTCTGAGCTTCAGTCAGAGCAGTGAAGGTCGCAGGAGCATCTGTGGCAGGCACATCACCCTAATTACGTTAACCGTACTGTTGACTTAAACCTCTGGTTTTTCCTCCACAGAAACTCTTATTAAATTCTTTTCAGGAATGGTCTTCTCCTGCATCCCATAGACAGCTGTTTTTGTGGTTGAAGGAAATTGAATAAGCGTGTGAACTAAGTTCTTTATAAACCATCAAACAGGAAGGGCTGAAGACAAAAGCCATCAATTGGCTGTGGATTCCTCCCCATAGGTGGATACTGAGCCATCACTAAACTCTGGTTTGGAGTTTGGTCATTTGCACGATTTTGAGTTCACCTTCCCCGTATCTTTGCCCAATCTTCGTTTCCTCCATATAGTCACCAACATAGTTTTTCTAGGCTTTGCCAGATACCTTGATTTTTTTTTTAATTGACAAGTTTCTTCCCTTAGTAACTCCATGATTATGTTGGTGAACCTATGCTGATTCCTATTATCAATTGCTTTCATTCTTTAGAAATCACTGAATACATTTTAATAACACCGTATAGAAAGTGCTGAATACCTGTCAAAATGATGTCTGTAAATTATGATAGCCTCCTCCTTCCCATTTAAAGGAGTAAATTTATGTGTTTACTTTTGGCTGTGCTGGGTCTTCATTTCCCCATGCAGTGCAGGCTTTCTCTAGCTGCAGCGATAAGGGAATGCTCTTGTTATGCACGGGCTTCAAGTTGAGATGGTGGCTTCTCTCGTTGCAGAGCTCAGGCCCTGGAGCATGTGGACTTCCGTAGTTGCGGTTCTGGCGCCCTAGAGCACAGGCTCAGTAATTGTGGGATCTGGGCTTAAGTGCCATTCGGCATGAGGGATTTTCCTAGACCAGGGATCGAACCCCTGCCTCTTGCACTGGCAGGTGGATCCTTTACCACTGATCCACCAGGGAAGCCCATCCTTCTTCTCATTTTTGAAAATCATAACAGTTGCTCCATTCTACCTCATCCAGCATCTGTCTTACCCCCCATGGTTCCTCAGAGATTCTCAGGACCAGAACACCTAGTTTCCCTAGCTATGCATTTTTTATTGAAGTAGAGTTGATTTACAATATCACATTAGTTTCAGGTGTGTACCATAGTGTTTCAACAGTTTTATAGCTTATACTCCATTGAAAGTTATTGGAAGATAATGACAATATTTCTCTGTGCTGTACAATATATCCTTGTCTCCTGCCCGTCCCCTCTCTCCTCTCCCCACTGGTAACCACTAGCTTGCTCTCTGTATCTGTGAATCTATTTCTATTGTTGTATACACTCATTTGTTTTATTTTTTTAGATTCCACATATAAGTGATAACAGAGTGTTTCTGCTTCTCTGTCTGACTTATTTCACTAAGCATAATACTCTCTAGTTCCATCTGCTGCTGCTGCTAAGTCGCTTCAGTCGTGTCCAACTCTGTGCGACCCCATAGACGGCAGCCCACCAGGCTCCCCGGCCCTGGGATTCTCCAGGCAAGAACACTGGAGTGGGTTGCCATTTCCTTCTCCAATGCATGAAAGTGAAAAGTGAAAGTGAAGTCGCTCAGTCATGTCTGACTCTTCGCAACTCCATGAACTGCAGCCCACCAGGCTCCTCCGTCCATGGGATTTTTCCAGGCATGACTACTGGAGTGGGGTGCCATTGCCTTCTCCACACTACATTGTTGCAAATAGAAGAATTTCATTTTTTTTATGGCAATTTATCTTTATACTCTAAAACACAGCTTACTTGGGACAGAAGACTTTGCTTATCATATAACACAGTTAAACTTCCTTTATTTATCTTCACTTAAGCTGGAACTAAGTTCACTCTAAAGCAATGCTTTTCTGCCACAGAAGCCAAACCAAAAGAGAAAAAACATTTGCTCACTAGTATATATTAAATTTTTATTATATATCAGGTACTATTTTGGGAACTGCATTTCATTTTTTTTATAGAAACTGATAAAAACCCACAAAAGTATCTCTTGTTACAACTCATATCCCCTGTTTAGCATAGTGTCTCCTTTAATAGTACCTGTTTATAGAGCTTACCACACAATTTTAAAGTGTTTCCACATAAATTACCTAACTCAATGCTGATAAAATTTTGACTACACAGACATCTCCTTATTCATAGACGTAGACGCTAAGGTTCCTTGTAATTAAGTAAAAATCTTCTAAAAATTCCATGATACCTCAAAGGCAGGGGGGAAAAAAAAGAATGACCTCAAATTTAGTGCTTTCTTCGAAAATCATATCACCCCTAATGCATTTTTCTTATTCTTAGTTTAAGTCAATATCACTAATGTATAAACACACATATTCACATTAGTAATTTTATGATAAGAAATATATAGTATTGGGTGATTTTATTATAAGATTTCCCTTTTTGGAAAATTTCCTCTTCTTTGATCTGTCTTCCCTTTCAAACTTAGAACAAAAAAGCTTATCGACCTTTTACCTGATTAAAAATAAAGTGTGTTCCTGCAATTTAGGCTCCGTATCTGATCCTGCCCTGTTTCCTTTGGCATGGCTCAGGGGCTTTATGATGGGCTGGTCAGACTTTCATTGCTTCCACTTCATTAGTCAGTTTTGACTTGAAAGTCAGAATTTGATCCAGGAATAAGTCTTTTCATCCTCTGCTCAGACATCCTTGGCAAAAGGCAAGAAAGCATCCTCAGAATCTTTGCTCTGAGTTGGATCTTGAGGTTTTAGCTCACTCTTCTCCTTTCAAAAAGAAATGTAGAAAGAAAGCCAGTTCATGTAAGCGATATCCAATTCGCTGAATAAAATTACCTCTGTTTCTGTAGCTTTTTCTGTTTTCATTCACGAGTTCTTCACAGGCTTCCCACCCTTAGGTTGGTGGATGTTTTTACTAGGTGCATGAGACAGGGTTCAGTCAGGGAGGATGAACGGCTACAAGTGTGACGGTAAAACAGATTACTATAGGACTTCTGTGTTTCCTAGTTGAGAGAGGGAGGGGTACTTGAGAAATAGCCAGCACTGAAGCCAGGTATATCCACTGGTAACCGCTACTCTGTTCTTTATATCTCTGTGAATGTGTCTTTTTTGTCATATGCACTGATTTGTTGTATTTTTTAGATTCTACATATAAGTGATATTATACTTTTGTATGATTTATGTGTATGATATATCATAGATTTTGTCTTTCTCTGTCTGACTTCGCATATTACCCTCCAGGTCCTCCATGTTCTTGCCAATGGCAAAATTTCATCCTTATTAACTCCTCAATAAGTTAGATTAATCAAATACCTTAATTCACATTTTTCTGCATTCTCACAATAACACTTATTCTACCATAACCTTTTTTTCCTTATATTGTTAGTTTCGATTTGCTAATATTTTGTTTACAGTTTCTCAATCTTACATTCACAAGTGACACTGGTGAATGTTTTTAGGTTTATTTTTCTGTCATGTTTTTGTTTTACAGTTATTCTAGCCTTGTCAAATGAATTGGAAAGCTTTCCAATTATTTATGTTTTGTCCCTTCCCAATGTTTTCTCCTGTGAATTCCAAGGCATCAAATTCGTTGTTTTTGAATTTTCAGTCTCTCAAAATAATTTTTTATGAGAAGGATTTTTCCTTTCTTTTTTAAATTCTGGGTAATATTTCTGCTGATTTCTCATGTGGGATTTTATCATCAGGCCAAGAGAGAACCATCCCAATCAGATAAACCATGATTAGAAAACATATATATGCTATTTCATTGCCTCTCAGCCATTTTTAAGTTGATTCAGCTAGCACTTACTGCTGAGTATGCAAGGAGTATCATAATGGGATCGAAGGTGCAGGAAATAAATTGTTTTAAGATAGACATGAAGGACATCATCTGGCCTTTAGAAACTTAAAATTTTGAGTAACAGCATGTACTCCTGAAATAATCTAATGAAAGCACAAATAAATGTATTCATAGCACTTCATGATTAAGCATAAAATGAGTATGGAAATGCACAGAGGATGTGCCCAAGTGCTGAGTGACAAAAGTTAAAAGGAATTAGTCAGAAAATGCCTAAGAGTAGAGGAGCTCTGAGCTGAATATTGAATTAGGAGATACACACAAAGTGAGATAGTATTTAGAATGGTATGTGAATAGGCAGGTAAACAATAAACAGATCCATGGGTGGATGATAATATATAAGTTAGTACATCTGAAGCTAAAGGAGGCATTTTTAAAAACTCAATTAATGAAACCAGAAAGCATGGTATGGCAATCCTATGACAGTGGCCATCTTCGAGATCCCCACATGTCACAGCTATTTTCAGTCTCCCGATGTTCCCTGGGCTTTGTTCAGGATCCAGAAAGAGGTAAGCCAACTGTGGCATACCTACGCAGCTTGGCTCAAATGTGGTCTTCAATTTACATATATTATCATAATGAATATGTACAAATATGTGCACATGTAACACATGCACACGTGTTCTGTTTTTGAGGCGAGTGGAATAAGTCTCAGTCTCTCACTGTGGGGGTAGGGGAGCAGTTTGCATTAACAGGCTTGACTTATTTCATATAGGAATAGAATGATGCAGGAATACAAACTGATGCCATGAACGTTATGAAGCCCTCCTCAGTATCAGGAAAAATACTATGTCTGAGATCATTATATCCCCTTTGTGAGTCCATGCTTAAGTCAAACCTGAAGAAATGGTCATTAAAAAGGAAGAAAAGGGAAAAGAAAAACTTGACCTGATATTATCACATCATTTATGTGATTCTATACTTAGAACAAATCATGAGAAGCATGAGAGTAAAACTCATACACCCATTGAATTCTCAGAGAAATCTCCATTCTGAAAGAAAAAAAAATCTGGTAATAATTATTAATGTTGATACCTACATTACTTTACCAACAAAGGTCCATCTAGTCAAGGCTATGGTTTTTCCAGTAGTCATGTATGGATGTGAGAGTCGGATTATAAATAAAGCTGAGCACAGAAGAATTGATGCTTTTGAACTGTGGTGTTGGAGAAGACTCTTGGGAGTCCCTTGGACTGCAAGGAGATCCAACCAGTCCATCCTAAAGGAGATCAGTCCTGGGTGTTCACTGTAAGGACTGATGCTGAAGCTGAAACTCCAGTACTTTGGCCACCTCATGCGAAGAGCTGAACTCATTTGAAAAAACCTTGATGCTGGGAAAGATTGAAGGCAAGAGGAGAAGGGGACGACAGAGGATGAGATGGCTGGATGGCATCACTAACTCAATGAACATGAGTTCGAGTAAACTCCGGGAGTTGGTGATGGACAGGGAGTCCTGGTGTGCTGCAGTCCATGGCGTCACAAAGAGTCAGACATGAGTGAGCAACTGAACTGAACAGACTTTAAGCAATTATCTACAGAGCTACCTGCTTTGCACAGCCATGTGATACCAATAGCCACTGTGCTTTGTGAGAACCATAAACTAACACAATAGTGCATACAGATAAACCTGCTTTCAGCTGCCCGTTGACCAAGAAGAGCTTCCTAGGTGTTGAGGAACATATGACAAATAAGAATTACCTTTACCACATGGGAAGCTCTTGCATCACCTTTAAAGAAAGACCTGATGAGGGGTTTGTATAGATCTGAATCTGAATCTTCACTGTTGCCTTAGTCTCCTTTGATCTTGGGCAATTGTTTTTGTTAATATGTTAAGTAGTTAGCATGGTGTTGGCAGGTACATTCATATTGAATGGTAGGTCTTTTGTTTTCTTTAGTATCATTAAAGCAACCACTTAAGGAGCACTTGCTAGATGCCAAGGACCAGTCCAAGCACTTTACATGTCTCCTTATGTAATATACCAATTTTATGAATAGGAAATTTCCCCAAGGAAACACACTGAGGAAGAGGAAGAGCCAGGACCCAAAAGGATGCTTTATGGCTACATCGCTGTCTCTTGGTACCAAGTAGAACATGTCTCTGAGCCTTTCATTTGACCATATCATGTCTGCTTGCTGGGTTTCTCTGGTGGCTCAGCAGTAACCAATCCACCTGCAACACAGGAGACACATGTTCAATCCTTGGAGGAGGAAATGGCAACTCACTCCAGGATTCCTACTTGGAAAATCCCGTGGACAGAGGATGGGCTACAGTCTGTGGGGTCGCAAAGAGTCAGACACAACTGAGCACACACACATATCGGCTTGCCACAGAGCAAGATGAAAGCTACTAGCTCCACCTCTGGCAAATTCCAGTTGTTATTAATGTCAGTGTTTAGGCAAGGCCTGAACACTGTTGGGATGTGGCCGGTGTGATCTATAATATGGCTCACTCTTCTCCACTCAGAAAACAGTCTGATTTGCTAAGCATTAAATGAAAAGTTCTTCCTAAGAATGTTTTCAAGATTGCATCTTTTTTCTTTTAAGATTTTTTTTTTAATATGAATCATTTTTTTAAGACTTTATTGAGTTGGTTGCAACATTGCTTCTATTTTACATCTTGGTTTTTTGTCCACGAGGCATGTGGGATTTTAGCTCCCTGACCAGGGATCGAACCTGTACCCCATGCACTGGGAGGCAAAGTCATAACCACTGGACCACCAAGGAAGTCTCTAAAGATTGTATCTTTAATATGGTGCTTTTTAGAAGCAAATTCTTACAATAATTAATTGCACCATATGTTTTACCAATTACTGTTATATATTAGTTTCTTCCATGGTTGGAGTCAAGACAGTGGAAGTTATAAAGTATGACTCCTGTCTTCAAGGATAAGTAGGAAAATATAAAGGAAAAATCCACAGCTTATGAGTAGGAACAAACAAGAAATCTCTTAACAGTGAAGCAAAGTCAGTGAAAGTAATCTCATCATCCCATCACAGACATTTCAGAATAGATTCAGGAGATCATTCTAATTATTTAATTCATTCTTAACATTTTTAGGCAAAGACATTTAAACATTCATAGGCTTCCAGAATCAAGACAGGGTTCTAGACCAGACTGTACCCTTCTTAATCTATGCTCAAGGAGTGGGAAAAAGGAAGCCATCTTCAGCCCTTATTGATAATATTCCTCAATGGAAGTTTCTAGTGATGTTTAGAGGCAAGTTACCTTTTCCTGCTTCCTTGTATCAGATTCTTTAGTCAGTCCTGAGGTTCAACTATGAATAAAACCAGACTCCTTTGTGATAGAAGTGTTAGCAAATGTTAATCATGTTGTAATACATAAATGTATCAAATCATTATGTTGGACACCTTATATGTACACAATATTATATGTCAGTTATAGCCTCCTAAAATAAATAAGTGACTAAAAAGAAAACTAAAAACAGGTTCCTATCCTCCAGCAACTAAAAAGACTAATTGTGGGCACAACTATGTAAAAGATGCTTGCATAGCCACATGATAACTGCTTTAAGAGGGCTACGTACAGAATACCTGGAACCCCTGATAAGGGAGTGAGTCAGTTTGCCCAGGAAGGGAGTCAACCTAAAATGACCAGATTTTAAATCTTTGTCGTTAGATAAATAAGCTGCAAGTAGAAAAAATAAATTGTGTTCATAATAACAAAAATTAAATTACAAACAGTAAGTTAGAAACATGATTTTTTAAAAAAATTAAAAACATGAAGATAAATTTGGGCATCTGAGCTGGTATTTTAAATGATGTGTTGAGTATTTTACTTACATGACTCTTGACTATTTTGGTGCTCAAATATAAATATCAGGAAAGTAAAATAAAAATAAGGGTAATTAAGAACTTTGGCCAATCTTTTACCCCCAACACTCTTTGTCCTGCCCAGTGCACTTTAAGAAATGAGAGAAGAAGTAAGGAATTAGTTATCTTTTGGAGCTACGTTGAGTGCAAATGCAATTTTACTCAATTAAGCCTTAAACAACTGATGCAGGCAAATGTGGTCCATGCACTAGAGACCCTTATTATATCTAATACAAAATAGTTAATTGCTTCCAAATGAAGCTCAAATCAGACAAAGAAATGTCAAGTCCGACCAGTACTAAAATAAAAGTGGGCAATGGGCAGCATTGTGTTTTTGCTTGACTCCATGGATTCTCAGAAATATTCATTTACTTAACAGGCCAAATTAAGGCACGTGTCCTTCTGGGACTGCCAGTCTTGGGGCGTGTGAACAGAAATGCAATTTTCTCTGTGGTTTCTCAGATGGATCTAGTAAAGATCTTTATTAGTCTGCATGACAACCTCGTTTCTGGGCAGTGTTGCCTATCGCACTGTGATTTACAAATATTAAACACATTCACAGGTAAAATCATGCTTTCAAAATAGTCTGAAATCATTCACACAATTTTACATTAAATGATGTTATCACATAAGTCATAGATACAACACTATATAATGTGAGTTTTCTATTAAAATTGTGAAGGTCAGGGGACTGCCCTTAAGATTGACCTTTTGTTAGAAGAAAAATATTGCCACTGCTTATAATTAGGGAAACAGAAATTCTTGTGTATTTGGGGGCTTTTATTTTGGACCCCAAATGGAACTTAAATTTCCACTGAGAACATGTAATGCCAAAATGAAATCCTCTCAACAAATTCACAGTTTAGTGTTCAGCTTTTCATTGTAAATTATGTTTACTAAATCTCAGAAGCAATACAGTGAAAAAGAAGATAAAAACATAAATAAGGCTAGATTGTGTTATTAAACTAGATCCTGTCAACATAAATTGATGGGGGAAAATACTTATTTTTTGTGTGTGTACAATTATGTTTGAAAATTTGATCGCTAATGGATTTCTGTATTCATATCAAGGTCATATGGGCAATTGTTTATGAGTAATCTGAAATCTCTTATAGTCTCTTCCAACAAGTTTTATAACGTCAATTTATGTGAGACATTTTGCCATTTCAAATGTTTCTCCCTCATCGTTTTTTTCCATAAGAGCAATGTGCTACATTTTGTTAATTTTGCACTTGTTTTCAAAACCCTCCTTTATTTGACTGGAGAGCTTGCAATTAACCCACTTCTCTCTATTGAGAAGCATCTCTATAATAACAGCTTTCCTGGCAGAGCTTTTGTTAGGCAGATTTTAAAATCAAGAGCCCATCAAGGTTGGAAAAAATCCAGTCATATTAAAGTTCAGCAAATCTCTTTCAAGGTCATGTCCCTTAAGGTTATGGAGGTTTTCTTCCTGTTGAAAAGCTCGCCAAGTTCCTTTTTCCCACTTAAAAAAAAAGAAGGAAGACAACACTGTTACCTGTTTTACCAAATATTGAGAGAAAGATGAAGGCTTTACGGTGAAAGGACAAGAGAGATTTTTTGATGCTTGCTGTAGGAAGGGTTAGTCTTCCGTCAACTGCCCTACAGACCCATTCATAGCCAGGGCTGGCCAGCCATCCAGCTGCATGAAGGAGCTTAACAGTCAAAGGGCATGGTAATTCCCTCCATCTGCCTTTTCTTTCTTCTGAGGCGAAATCTTCACCTGGTGTTTTTGATTCATGTGTCCTAATTATGATGGCTGCCATCAGCAGCCCTGTGGGGGACACCACAAACTCGCTGAGCCCACAGAGCATGCTGAAGCTTGTTAAGCAACCATGTCAGCCTGATTTTAGGGCCCATTTTGCAGCTCTCCACAGGCCTATCTAAAAGCATCAGGAATCTCAGCCTTGCAGGACAAGTGCATTGTCTTTCTAAATGTCTCTTCCTGATAAGCAAATCCAAATATGGTTCATTCACTGTGGCTTTGAAGGCACAGTGGGGAACTTGGCCTGCATGGTGGATACAACAAAATGCTTAATATTATCACTTGGTATAGAGCTAAAGAACTCAATTTCCAATTCCAATATAAAAACCTTTGCTCCCCAGCTATGATCAAGAGTTTGAAATTTAAATCAGGAGTCTTGAAAGCTATTCTAACTCTCAAAAGGGCTGGCTTTCCCATACATACAAAGAAGAAAATGCTGTGCTTGCATTAGGATCTGAATCAGAGAAAGCGCACATCATTTCAGAAAATGTAATACTTGCCTCTTTCAATTGAAATGCTGTCGAGTATCTTCCACGTTTTCAATTCATTTGTTTTATTGTATTTCCCATTATTTAGATTATGATTAGGACTGGTCCCACAGTCCTTTTTTTATTACTTTATGTACCTCCTATTGTTTTAGTATTCTACACTAATAGCACCTGGCAACATCCAAAATGTTTTGATTTTATTTTTGTGGAAGTGCAAAAACAGCATCAGAAATAAATTTAACAACATCTTTAGTATCCCACACCCTCTTACCTCTGTATATGACACATTGTGAGTCAATGTGTTTAGCTGTCCTCCAAATAAATGCCAAAGTGGGACTTTCCTTCCTTATTGGTGTGTTATTTTGAAGAATGTTCTTGCTCTATTTAGGATAGTGGAAAAATAAAGAAAGCTTAGTTGATATAAGAAAGTTCCATTTAGGAACTTAAACCTAAAATCGTGCCCAATGGTTTGCAAGTGGCAATTCAAGGTTTTTCAGAACATCTCTTCACAGGCTGTGATTCTTATCCCCTCCCCCAATCTCAAGTTCATCACACAGGGATTCACAGAAGAAACTCAATCACCAGTTTGCAAAATAATTGGGTTTGGCAAACTGTTCTAAAGTTAATACCTAAACAAACAGTAACCTGTAAGTCCTTGTATAATTGGTTACTCTCGTAGTTTCTGTAGGCAGAGAATCATCACTTGAATTTTCTCTGTTGGTTTCTTATCTTTCATTGTTCACTTCAGCCCAAATGAGAATATGTGTGATGTGTTGGGTCCAGACTCTCAGGGGGGTTGGGGTGGGAGGGTGGCAGCTGATGCAAGGGACTGAGTTATTGAGTCATCCCCAAGTTGTTGATGCATCTTGGTCATGTCAATGTTGAAAACCAATGTTGCATCAACTGATAAGTCAGAAGACAAATAATAAATGAAGAGACAGACAACGAAATAAATATGACATTTTTCCAATCATCAAATTCAAATTCCTTTCATGTTTACTCCTGAACATTTCTCAAACCTATCCTGACCATCACTACTCTCATCAAGGCATTCGTCACTGCTTGATGCTGCTTCCATCTCCCATCTTTATGTGTCTAGTCTTTCCCCTTTCTTTCTTTCTTTTTTAATTTATTTGGCTGTGCAGCTTTCAGTATCTTAGTTCTACAACCAGGGTTTGAACCCCTGCCCCCTGCAGTGGAAGGACAGCATCATAACCAGCGTACCACCAGGGACGTTCTCTTTCCCCTTTAGATTCATCTTCCAAATTGGCACCAGAACAATCTGAATATAATGCCAACCTACCTTGTCATTTGCTGTTTAACTCCTTTGGTGACCACAACCTAGTCCCCATCTACCTTTTCCATCTTCACTCTCCCTTTCCACCTGCCGCTCTACACATACTTTAAATTCGAACAACTTCAAGGAGTCTGATATGACCCAAAGTAAGTAGATTAGGCTTATTCACTTTTACTGGCTCCTAGCAGTGAAAATCAGATTTTGTTACCACTGTGTTTTATTTGTTTAAGTCATGGACCAACTCTTTGTGACCCCATGGACTGTAGCCCGCCAGGTTCCTCTGTCCATGGGATTTTCCAGGCTGGAGTGGGTTGTTATTTCCTTCTTCCATTTAGATAGCTTATATTCATCTACTGTTGTATTAGCAATCATGCAGCAAAGCTTTACTGAGCGCTTATCATGTAATAGGCACTGCACAAAGTCTTGAAGGCATGAGTGTATCCTCAAAGATCCCAGAGACAGACTTCTAGGCAGGTGATTACAACAAATGGGCCAAATGGAGACATGTATAGGGAGGTCCTTCCGGGAGGACTTTGTGAGAGTTTAGAATCTGAAAGGGTAGAGAAGAGAAAAGGTGCAGGAAGAGCCTTAGAGAAGGGAAGAATCTTAAGGAGTGAACAGAAGTTAGCCACAAGTAGGCCATGTGTTGTTTCAGGTATTCAAAACAGAGAGGAACATGTGAGAAAGTGTCAAGGTAATAAACTACATAGCACACAGGAAAAGAATAGAAATTGGAAGTGAACCTGGAGAGACAGATAAGATCCCCGTTGAAGAGGTATTAAATGCCATGTAAAGAAATAACTTTAGATGATAAGAAATCACAGAAAAACATAACCTGGATGTGACACGGGTTAAGTGTCTGTTTCAGAAGATAGATCACTTTGGTACCTGTGCAGAGGGTGGTTCCAATGAAGAAAGCATAGAGGCTAGAAGACCCAGCAGGAGGCCATGGTAGTATTGAGATGAGAGACAATAGAGGTCTAAATGTGGGGAGAAAAGGGAGTAAAGTGTAACTGGGACTATTAGGCATCTGACTAGATATAGTCTGTGAAAGCGGAGAAGGCAATGGCATCCCACTCCAGTCCTCTTGCCTGGAAAATCCCATGGACGGAGGAGCCTGGTGGGCTGCGGTCCATGGGGTTGCTGAGAGTGGGACATGACTGAGTGACTTCACTTTCACTTTTCACTTTCATGCATTGGAGAAGGAAGTGGTAACCCACTCCAGTATTCTTGCCTGGAGAATCCCAGGGACAGAGGAGCCTGATGGGCTGCCGTCTATGGGGTCACACAGAGTCGGACATGCCTGAAGTGACTTAGCAGCAGTAGCAGCCGCAGTCTGTGAAAGAGACAGAGGCGTCAGAAATGGTTTACTGTCATCATGGGTGACAGAGAGATGCAGATGCCAGCAACAGAGAAAGAATCAAGAAGTACGAATGTGTTACTATTAAAAACAGGAGTTAGTTCCAGGTTCTTATTGTCACATATGCTCCTTATAGTCAATCATTTCTATAATTATGCCTCATAGAAATTTATACCTTTCTGAATGCATCAGAAATGGGTTAGACAGTCACAAGGTCCAGGATTCAAGCAAAGGAGATACAACACCTGAAATAGACAAGTGTCTTCTCCTCACTAGAGGGCACTTTCATGCATACCACAGCGCAAGGTAGAAAGAAATCAACACTGCAGGAAAGACACAAAGGAAGATGCGGAGGGGTCAGAGGAAGCCTGCTTACATCCCACTGCGAGTTCAGCAGGAATAATGGATCAGATGGTATTTGAGGAGGTCCTCAGAGCTTATACAGACAGGATTACCTAATTCTTATACTTGCCCAGGAGGGGCAAGAAGTAGGATGCAACCTGGATGCACAGTGGGAGCACATTTGAAAACAAGACTGTGAGCAGTTTGGGATCCTTCTAGACCAGTGATGTTGGGTGTTAAGTTGATAACCACAGCTGCGGTGCAGATGCAGTAAGTCCCATACATACAAACAAGTTCCATCGGAGAGAGTGTTTGTGGATCCAATTTGTTCGTAAGTCCAACAAAGTTAGCCTAGGCTAATAACTAGCTCTATATTAAAGTACTATAATACATTTATAATACTTTTCAGACAAAATAATTGTTGTTTAGTCACTAAGTCATGTGCAACTCTTTGCAACCTCATAGACTGTGTAGCCCTCCAAGATCCCTGGAATTTTCCAAGCAAGAATGCTGGAGTGGGTTGCCATTTCCTTCTCCAGAGAAACTTTCTGACCCAGGGATCAAACTTGTGCTTCTCTCCTGCATGGGGAGGCAGATTTTTTACCATCTGAGCCACCTGGGACCTGAAAAATACAGCAACAACAAAAAAGACATTTGTAATCTTACAATGCAGTAGCCTGAAAAGTATAGTACTACACACAACAGCTGGCGTACTGGGGCTGGCATCAAGTGAACAGGCAAGAAGAGTTAGTGACCTGAGCAGGCAGAGGTGGTGGGAGGTGGTCAAGCTGAAGGGTCGACAGCAACAGGGGACAGAGGAGCTGCAGTTTCACTCACACCTGAAGTTGTTTGCATCTTTGAAAGTTTGCAACTTGAAGGCTTGCGTGTAGGGGACTTGCTATGCTTATCCTTCATTGTTGCAGAACCTTTCCATCAAGTCTTAGCTAGAGAGAGGGATCACTTTTAAATCTTAAGACCCTTTCACATCATATAAGGGCAAGAATGGATATAATGCAATACAAATACCGCCCTTTGTATTCTTGCTGAGTCATTTGGAAGTGACACTGTTATACTTGGGGGGTTGGTTTATTTTGGGGAGACGTTGGAAGGAGGAGTCCCGTGGGGCCACTGCTCCATCCTGGGCACCGCTGGGGCCCTGCCACCTCGAGGCTGTCTGCCTGTGTGAGCCCCGCCCTCCCAGGCCCCACAGAGCGCCCAGGCCAACAGGCTTTCATGATCTCAAATTCCATCCCCTCCCCTGTTCTTTGTAAGATTCTGTTTTTATCTTTTTTTTTTTTTTTTGCTACTCCTTTCCTCCTAATCCTAAAAGAATTCTATGGAGCTTGCTGGCTGCGGAGGTGACCCCATGCTCTCCACGGTAAATGTTCCTTTCACAGTGCAGAACTGCAGGAAAGACGAAAGGGCTGAGCACCTGGGGAGACAAGGACGCCCCAGGGGAACAGAGGCATCCAGACTCCAGACCCTGCTCTGAAAGCCAATGTCTCCTGCCCTCTCATCCAAGCCAGCCCACCTGTCCTTCCTCTCCTTTCCTCCCATTGTTTGTGATTTCTGACTCAGTCTGTTAGACTCGAAATTGACCTGACCAATTCAGCCCTTCAGTAAAATATATACATATAAGGATATATGTTTTTATTTTAATTTTTTACTGGTGTATAATTGCTTCACAATAATGTATTTGTTTGTGCCGTACAACAATGTGAATCGGCGATATGTATACATATATCCCCTTCCTCTCGAGCCTCCTGCCTCCATCCCACTCATCTACTCACCACAGAGCCTCAAGCTGAGATTCCTGTGCTTTAGAGCAGGTCCCACTAGCTATCTGTTTTACACATGAGAGTTTATATGTGTTCATCCCAATCTCCCGATTTGTTTCACCTTCCTCTTCCCTGCTTTTGTCCACAAGTCTGTTCTCTGCAAATGAGTCTCTATTCCTGCCCTGGAAATAGGCTCATCTGGACCACTTTTTTAGATTCCACATACTTGCATTAATAGATGATGTTTGTTTTTCTCTTTCTGACTGACTTCACTCTGTATGACAGACTCTAGGTTCATCTACATATCTTCAAATGACTCAGTTCATCACAGCACTCTTTACAATAGCCAGGTCATGGAAACGACCTAGAAGTCCAATGACGTATGAATGGATAAAGGTGTGGCATATACATATGTGTGTATGTGTGTGAGAGTATGTGTATATACACATGTATACATATATATGTATGTGTTTAACCCTGACACTCACTACCTGAGTTTCTCCCATCATAGTATATACAACAAGTTGTGGCCTTGAATTTAGTTCCTAGGCATTCACAAGTAAACTCTGTAAAAGAAACTGGGGACAAGAAAGAAAGAAGACATGCTGCATCTGAAGTGTCTGAATATCTGTTTTCAACTCATAGCCGTAGGCTTTGCAGTGACCATTTATTTTTAATGAAGTAGCCCTTGTACAAGTGAAAATGCAAGTGAATGTTCTGCTATTGCCATACATTGTTTGCTAATGTCAGAGCCTCTCTCTGGCGTAACCATAGGGTAGCCTTGATAATATTTTGATAAGAAGCAAAACTATGAGGCAATAACCCTATCTATGTTTTGTGACCGTGAGGATAAATTTGGAACCAGCATTCTGTATGTATTTTCTCTGGGAGACTTTTATGGTTCACAGAGAAAATAGGGGAAATAAATGATAATATCTCCTTTTTCCAGCAATTCTCATTGTTTCATCTTTTGCTGCTATTTATTCTCTTTCTTTTTCATTTTCCTTCCCCTCTTGAAATGAATATGTTAAAGCATGTATCCAGCTAGGAGTCTGTATAGAGTTTTGTTTTATCTTAGGAATCAGAATTCTAGAACTTAGATAGGGATAGTACAAGAGCAAAGACTTAACCAACCCCTCATTTTACAAAAGAGGAAACTGAGACACGGCAAAGAGAAGGAACTTGCATCTGATCAGAGCTGAGACTGAGTTGGAAGCCCGTGGTGGCTGTGTATTGGGCTTTCCCAGGGACTGAATAGTGCCATGGGGTTTGGAACAAGACCCTTGTGAGTTGCACGGGGAAAGCAGACTCAAACGCCCACCTTCTCTTCTGAATTCTGAACGTTTTGAGGTGCAATCCTTTCTGAAGGTCAAGAATCAATTCAGGCTGATGCAACTCTGTTGTTTGATTGCTTCACATTCTGGATCCCAAGACTTTTTTTTTTATTATTATTATTATTTTGACTTTTATTTCCCTTCTTATAGATTCGGGTTAGTGTGTGTTATGTTGCTTTGTTGGACTGTTATTATACATCAAAACTGGCATAAATCCAGAAGCAACAGATTAGAAATATTGACTTTTCTGTTGGACTAATAAAAACTATGGTGTGTGAGTTAATACATGTAATTTTAATTTTATAACAAATGTAGCAGTGCATGCTGGGAAGATCCCTGGAAATATAAGAAAAGAAAACCTTTCTAAATTGTAAGAATCAAAAAAAGATAGGATGCAGAAAGATCAGCTTGTTTCTTTGCACAGGGGTAAACCCCTAAAAGGTCTCCCTTGATGTCTTAGACAGTAAAGAATCTGCCTGAAATGCATGAGACCTGGTTCGATCCCTAGTTCGGGAAGATCCCCTGGAGGAGCGAATGGCTCCTCACTCTAGTGTTCTTGCCTAGAGGATCCCATGAACAGAGGAACCTGGCGGTCTACAATCCATGGGGTTGCAAAGAGTCAGACATGACTGAGCGACTAACACTTTCACTTTCACTTTTTCCAACCCCCTAAACCAATTTAGAAAGCCACTTAGGCACTATTTTCAATAGAAATATATATGTTGGAAGACTCTTTTCACAGTAGCAAGTGTAACATCCTTAGGAACAATAATTCCTCAAGGGAGACTGTATAACTGCATTACTTATTTCTCAGTTTTAGAGCAGCAGCAATTAAATAAACTTGAAACCAGTGGCTATAATCCTCAAGGTTGGATCTGATTAATAAAGCGAGTGATAGCCTGCTGATTCTCAAATAAAAAGCTAAATAAATATATGTTGCCATTTTCAGCAATAAAGTAATAAGCAGTTTGCAGTAAATGTGATTGGCATAAAACAATGTAGAAACTAATGTCGAATGCATTCAGGAAACAGCTATTGCTGTCAAGTTTGCAAAATAGGATGGTACTTCCACAAATGTATCTACAATTTAAAACGATTGAAATAGGTTGACAGATAACGCTCACAAATTATTCATGCAGTATTTAAATTGTGTACCTAACTCCTCAATAGCATATTTATTTAATCAAAGCATGATCATTTCTGACAATTACTTTTATAAACTTTCATGAAATATACCAGGAAATATCTGCAGATACATATTACTTAAGTCATGTAAGCACTAAAGAAAAGCTGACACAGCTATTCAGAGCAGCAAAGGAACGGATAGAGTCTAGCACGTTAAGACACTGCCAAATGGTTCCTTAGCTGGTAAATGCCTGGGATAATCACAGATGAGTACAAAGAAAAGCTTGGGAGGTTATTAAATTTTACTGCTAGGATATAAGTCTCTAACATGGCATGCTTTGACTAGGTCTATAGATTTTCCAGAGGAAAACGGAATGCGCTCTATTTGGGTGAATGAATCAGAAGCAGCATGTCTATCAGGAGTTTGAAAATTTGCCAGCCCTCAGGAGCTGGCAGATGAGGCCACTGAGTGGAGGGGGCTGTAGGGTCAGGCAAACTGGAAAGCACTTGCCCAGGATTTTAAAGACAGCTGATGGAGGGCTTCCCTAGTGGTCCAGTGGTTAAGACTCTGCGCTTCCAATGCAGGGGGTGCAGGGGGTTCTATCCCTGGTGGCAGAACTAAGATCCCATACGCTGAGCAGCGCAGCAAAAGAGAAAAAGCGGGGGTCAGCTGATGGAGCCAGTTATTGTTGTGCTAGAACGCAAGTGCAGGAATGCCAGAGCTAATGTTCCCAGAAGAGCTAGAGATTAAGATTTCCCTGTGAGATAGACATATTTTTCATTGCTGGTAACTAAGTTATTAAAAACCACAAAACAGCAATAATACCTGTGCAGAACCACCTGTTTGCCAAACCCTACAGTGAAAGACACAGGGTATCTATCTATTCCATGTAGCCTGTACCATGATCACAGTTGAACAATTTATGGCCAAAACCATTTTGGAAGCAATCAGACAAAAACACTAACCCAACCATAGTTGGGTTTAGGCTTGGATGAAATAAGATATTTCTTTGAACTTAGAGTTGGTTAACTATAATGTGGCCATACAGGGAACAATTCAGGTAACTTCTATGATCGTTCTTTTTTTTTTTTTTTCTGTCAAAAGGAAATACTCGGAGCACCTACCTCAGGCCATTGTGAGGATTGAGTGAGTTATTTCTATCAAGTGCTTAGAACAATGCCTGACATATAGTAGGTTCTCAATACATGGTACCTGTGAATGCTCTTACCATTATGCATAGAATGGAGGTGTGTTCTGGAATGCTAAATGCAAGGTGGCGTTTCCAGAATGTGGATTCATTGAGAAACCTCCTGCAATGTAACTGTTCCCAAAGGGAAAATAATAGCAAGATATCCTAGTCATTGTGTTATGGAGAGCTGGGAAGCAGTTCAGAGGGTAGAAGAACTATTTCAAGGTTACAGTGAAGCACAGCTTCTAATAATCTTTTATTTGGACATGAAGGTAATTATCATAGTAAGCTGACTTGGCTTGCAATCATGGGAAATGATCAAGTTGTATATGTGTGTCTGTCTGTCTGGAAGTGTCTTCAGTTTTTCTCTGAGCTTTTGGGAAAATATCTTTTTTTTCTGTTTGTTTTCTCTAAGACTCTTTATGAGACTGAGAGACAGAGATAAACAGAGACAGATGCTGCTAAGCCAGTGAAGTCTGTGGTTGTGCACAAAAGGAAAAGTTCTCTTGCTTCTATTCACTTTCCAGCCATGCTTTACAGACAGAGCCCTGGCTACTGTTCTCAAGCGTTGGTCTGCAAACTAGTGATCCCCTTCAATCGCTGCTCCAGGTGGATGGGGAAGCTGGCATACAGGAGCTCAGAGAGACTTTTATTAAAATTCACAATCGTAAGCGTTCATATAAACCAGGGGCCTGCAGCCTGAAGCCAGGAGGCCAGCCCATGGCCTGTTTCTGTGGGACTGGTTTTTCCATTTTTAAGCGTTGTAAAAGAAAAAAGAAATATGCAACAGTAACCATAGAAGGCCCATAAAACCTAAAATATTTACTATCTGGCCCTTAGTCATTTCCACCTACTATTAGATGAAAAAGGGAAAAGGAGTGTTGGTTTTCCTTTATAATTTGAATTACGAAAGCTGTAATTTACAAACAAGTCACCCTTCCTATCTGGACTTTGTCCTTGTTCATATGTTTTTTCTCTTTAACCAGGTGGCAGAAAAATGTCCAGTTTTTTTTTTTTAACATAACTTCTATTGTACCCTGTTGTCTTAAAGAAAATTCAGTTCAGTTATCCAAGTGAGACACTTTAGTTTTGATGGTATGTACATGCTGACTTGCCACCAGGATGGCCAGTTCTTGCTTGGCTGTAAAATTATAGCACAAATACTTTTCATTGATCGCAATTTAACAGCCAATCAAGGCACAGCTTTATCCCCGTGATTTCACTGTGCCTTTACAATTGAGAAGAATAGCGACTATAATGGGTACTATTATGGCCATTGTGTTTCTTCCAGATGAACTCTGGGACGAAGCTGAAGCTGGACAAGTTATATAAACGTCTGCAGCTAGGACATTACGGAAAGAATTATATAACCTCACAGGATATAAAGATTTTCCATAACTTTGCACTGCCTGGAATCCCCTCTAGCCCATAAAACCTGTTGTACCCACAGAAGACTCTTTGTAACAAAATACTTCTTATCATGATCCTAGTTTTCAGAGCCAAGAAATAAAGTCTGAGAAGAGGGAGAAAATGAGGTCGTGAGATTAGAAGTTGGAATGGTTTATTTTTGAATAACTAGGTTTGAGTTCGAAAGTGCATTTCAACTCTTCCATGATTAAAACCATGAAGCTAACTCTGGACATTTTTTGAGACCCCATCTTGATGCATTTTTCCCCCAGGAGTCTGCATTGTCAGTAAAACACTGACACTTTGTTGATCCTTTTCATCTTTCAGATTTAACTGTCCGTTTCTAAGTCACTAACAGTGATTTAGTTATCTGTTTTTATCATTTGAACTCTCAACAGTTCTGTTGGGAGAAAACACCAAGTTCCCTGAGGATTCAAAAATATAATATATAAACCTCACATTCCATATGCAGGGAGCATTGAGGTATTACTTTTTTAAATTTTTATTGAAATATAAATGATTTATAATGTATTTGTTTCAGGTGTACAGTTTTACATATATAAAAACATATCTGTATGCATTCTTCTTTTTGCATTTTCTTCCATTGCAGGTTATTACAATATATTGAACATATTTCTCTGTGCTATATAGTAGTTGCATGCAGGTTATCTATTCATATATGTGTGCTTAGTCACTCAGTCATGTCTGACTCTTTGCAACCCCATGGACTGTAGCCCTCCAGGCCACAGGTCTGTGGCAATTCTCCAGCAAGAAAACTGGACTGTGTTTCCATGCCCTCCTCCAGGGAATCTTCCCAACCCAGGGATCAAACCCAGGTCTCCTGCATGGCAGGCAGATTCTTCACCATCTGAGCCACCAGGGAATAGTAGTATGTGTATTTTAACCCCAAATTCTTAATTTGTCCCTCTCCTTGTCCCCTTTCGTAAACACAAATTTGTTTTGTCTGTGAGTCTATTTCTGTTTTCTAAGTATGTTCATTTGTATCATTTTTTTAGATTCCACATATAAATGATATCATAGGAAATTTGTCTTTCTCTGTATGGCTTACTTCACTTAGGATGATAATCCCTGGGTTTACCCATGTTGCTGCGAATCATATTATTTCATTGTTTCTAAGATTGAATAATGTTCCCTTGTATATGTGTGTGTGTGTGTGTGTGTGTGTGTGTGTCACACCTTCTTATCCATTCATCTGTTGATGGACACATGTTGCTTCCATGTCTTGGCTGCTAGTGTTACAATGAACATTGGCATACATGTATCTTTTCAAATTAGACTTTTCTCCAGGTATATGCCCAGGAGTGAATGGCATTACAGGATCATATGGTATTACGTTAATTAAACAAGGAGGTCATTGGATGGAGGTGGTTCAAATACTTTAGCAGCCCAGTAATCAAATCTAAACCTCAGGCTGAGATGCCTCAAGGTTAAGAAATCAAAGCCTAAGGATAGCTCATCACAAACAGCCAACTTGGCTTTTCCAAATAAGACAAAAACTTCATCCACAGCCAGTCAAGTAATTTCCCTGCTTTACTTTCAAACCTGCTCTTTAAAAGATTCCACCCCCCGCCATGTCCTGTGGACAGAGCCCTTCTAACCACTTCCAATTTGGCCCCGCCTGATCTGAATCTATTTTTGTCCAAGTTAACTCTTAAAATTTTGATGCTTCAGTTTATCTTTTAACAGAAGCAAATGTGCTTGATACATAGCAATGACAAATAAATGACTTTAATACTTTCTGGTAGTTTACTTCATTTGGGGGAGTTTTATTTTTACTTTTCTCATCCAACAATGGTTGGTATTACATTCCAGCCATTTGGATGAGCATATCATTGAAAGTGAGGTGCTTTTATAACACTGGCACACAAGAAATTAGGAGTGTTCTGTTCTTATTTCCTCGTTACAGATATGTGTTAGGAAAAATTCCAAACCGTCAAATTCCCATCACTAAAACCAGTGAATGTATGCTCTGGCACCAGATTCCAACTGCTAAACAATGCCAGGTGTGTATCCATGCTAACTCTACTCAACCAAACTGTCTGTAAGACAGACTCCGCCAGTCAGAATCCAACTGTCTCCTTCACGCTTACTGCAGATATCCAAAAAATTACAAAGCAACCTGCGCTAATTGAATCAAAGACGTCTTCAGCCTCTCTTCTTCCTCACATATTTCTTTACATTGGAAATTGACATTTAGACTAAGGACAAAGATGTCCTGTAAGATTTCTGCCCTTGTGCCTCCCTCTCTTTCCTAAAAGACACCACCATTCACATAATGATCTTAAAGTGAATATTTGACAAACTTTACTTCAGACACATAACCAATCAGTCCTGGGTTAAGTAATTTAGTACAATGTTGTTGATTAGACTTCATTAAATTCGGAAGAGATTTCATAGGCCAGTGTCCCAAACTAATGAAAATTGAAGTAGGTGTAATGAACAGAGGAAGGGAGAAATTACTTCAAATTACATGAGATACCGTGGTGGAAGTGACACTTGATCTGGGACTTAATAAAATTTTAAATGCAGATATCAAGGGAAAGGCAATTCCAGGGGAACTGAAGCAAATACAGGAAAGGTGGAGACATGGAGAAGGTTGGGTGTAGTTGTAACAAATTAAGACCAGGTTAACTGTTCTTTGGGGTAAAGAGAAGTGAAAAATGAATTCCAGGCTGTATTTGGGGAGCTGGTGACTGTGCTTCTGGAAAGATTTTTCTCACCCCTCCCCAGTCACCATTACCATTGGCTAGAATTTTGTCCTTTACTTATGAGCTTACACTCTTCCACCCAGTCTCTTATGTAACATCCAAAGGATGCTTCTAATTCTGCTGCCATCATTCAGCCTAAACCTGGACCTGCAGGAGCCTCCTACAGGTTCTTCCTGTGTCCCTACTTTCTCCATGTTCATATGTGTGTGTGCTGAGTTGTGTCAGACTTTGCGACCCCATGGATTGCAGCCCACCAGGCTCCTCTGTCCTTGGAATTCTCCAGGCAAGAATTCTGGAGTAGGCCATTTCCACCTCCAGGGAATCTTCCCGACCCAGGGGTCAAATCCATGTCTCCTGCCTTGGCAGGTGGATTCTTTACCACTGAGTCACCCAGGAGGACCCCTTCTCCTCAGTTATCTGCAAACAGACCACTGATCATATCAACTCCTGTTCTCCCACCCCGTAAAAACCATCATTGATTCAATGGTTTTCCCTTGCTCTTAAGATAAAGACCTAAATCCATTCATCCTCCGCACAAATCTTCTTCTCCCCAGCTTACCACCACCACCCTCGACTCAACATGCTGTGTTCTACTCTTAAAGGGCAGACCACACTGGCTGCTTTACTTCCCTGAAATGGAAGCCTCTTGCCACAGATTTTACCCTACTTATAGTCCCCAGCCTGAAGTCTCCTCTGTAGCCCTTCCTCCCAACCTCCATTCCTCTGCTTTCATTCAAATGTCGACTGAAAGGTCACGTCCTGGAAGATTTCTCTGATCCCCAGACTGACTCTGGGTGTGTGATTCCCTTCAGAGGTTCTGTGCTCTGAGGGTCTAATTGATCCTTGCAAACAAAGAAACACTTTCCATGTGTGTGTGTGTCTGTGTCTGTGTGTGTTTGTGTGTGTGTGAACTTCCCACTCTGAGGGCTGCAAGGATAAATATCTCATTGTGCAGATGTAATCCATCAAAGCAGACCCTTGGGGAAGCCCTGCTATGGAGGTTGATGGAATCGGGGCTTAATTCTCAAGCAATATGGAGTCAGAGCTTTCCATTTTTAAATCCTTTCACATCTGGTTTCCCTTCTCCAGTTTTCACTGATGACATTTGCAATGATGTAAAATTATATGAATAAAGTTTCTAATCCTGACTCTATACCTATCCAGCTCTTCATCTTTGGGGGGAAAAAAATAGCCTAATCTCTTTACAGCTCTTTTTTCAGACTCCACCCAGATTTAGATTCCTCCCACAATGCACCTCTAATGTTTCCAGTGGAACCATTGCATACCTACAGTATAATTTTAAGGACATCTTTCAACTTTTTAAATCCTTACTTCTCTCATCTGTAAAATAAGACCATTGCAGATTAAATGAGGTAATGTGTGTCAAGAACCTGATATAAGACTTGGCCCGTAGCTGGTAGCCAGTTCATTTTACCCTTTTCCACCTAACCTTCCAGATGCGTGCACTTCTGTGGCTAGTCATGAATCCCGTGACTCAACAAAGCTCCAGAGAGCTGGGTTTACGGTGATCCTGGCAGTCACATCTGTCCATGTGTCTTGGCACAAACTGGACCCTAAGCTGCCCATCTTTCCCTCCCCTGCTCCACCACCAACCTCTTTTTCCTATGGCTATCTCGGCACCCAGTACTCATATATACTTAGAGAATCCTTCTATTAGGGTTCATCAACCCTGTGCTTCCTCATAGACACCATTTGTTGTTGTTGTTTAGTTGCTAAGTCGTGTCCAACTCTTTTGAGGCCCTGTGGACTGTAGCCTGCCAGGCTCCTCTGTCCATGAGATTTCCCAGGCAAGGATACTGGAGTGGGTTGCCATTTCCTTCTCCAGGGGATCTTCCTGATCAAACTCAAATCTCTTGCATTGCCAGGCAGGTTCTTTACCACTGAGCCACCAGGGGAGCCCTCATACCTATAATTCACTGATTTTACTATAAAGTCCTTTCTACCCTGCTGGACTCTTTTGTCCACTTCTGCAAACACACATTATAGGGACTTAGTCAACAATTATTGAGTGTTTATTTATTTCATCACAAACACCCCTCCATTATGACACCGTCTCTGATTACCTGTCTTTCACTGAGGTTGTCCCATCTCAGATAACTGATAGTTCTTTATTAACGATTTGCTATTTTCTGCTCTGCATTAGCATTATAGTTATCTGTGACATGTCCCGCCCTCTTACTTGATAAACCATGAAGTCCCCATCAGGACAGAATATTACTCCTTTGTCTTCACACTGCTTCAACTATGTTTATACAATAGCATATTCTCAATAAATGTGGATCATTGAGTAAGCAAAATGAAAAATAAATAACTTGCCAAATGTAGCTGTTCCTTACCTAAGACATGTCATCAATCCTATCATATTTTCCAGTAAAGAAATGTTTCTGTTCTTAATCATCCAAAGAACATTGTTGGGATTACTGATTGATATCAAATTAGAATTCAAGTACTATTCAAGTTTGAAGTCATAGGTCCCTATGAATTGAGTCATGTGGGAGAAGGATGTCCAGGAAAGAGAGGGGAGCTATATCCCGTAATCCCCCAAGCGCAGTGACTCCATGAGACAGGATGCGCTGTGGCTAGCAGGATGCAAAGAGCCGATTTTTCACTTCTGAATGTAAACAGGTGCAATCCAGGTATAGTTATTTCCCATGGGAGCTCCCTAACTATTTTAACAAGAGAACTGGAACACTGAGGACAGAAAATCCAACACTGACTTCCAGGGCCTAACCACAGATAAAAAATTGATTACATTTTTGTTGGTTTGAGAGGTTTCCAGATAACAATTTTTTAATTTCTAAACTGCAGCAGGCCATTGAAATTGTAAGCTGCTATAATGCCACCTACATGGCAACAAAGGACCATAGCAAAAATCAATAGGCTCTATCTCTTCATTCACATGGATCTGAGCATATAGATAATGAAGTTTATTCATTCAGGTTTAAACGGCTGCCACTAAATAATGGGTCTCAAATAAGTTTGCACTGCCCAATAGTTTGATGATATATGACATTTTAGATAGGTCATTATATTGCCAATTATGGAGCAGAACTGTATTTAAATAGTAAAAATAAATAAATAAATAAATAAATAATAGAAGTATTCAGATTGGGAGGCATAGTGCAGAATATTGCTTCCTATAATCTATCTTTAGCAATAATGCTTCACTGGTAGTCTGAAATGCCTACCTATACATTTTGCCCTGTGTCCACAGCAAGGTATGTGCTCAAAATATATAAATTTATTTTCTTAAACAGCTAGATGCCTGCCTACATCTTCCCTTCAATTCATACAGAAATTGCATGTGGAAATGGGATACATATCAGCAAGCAAGTGAGCAGCTAGAAGCTGAATGTATATTGGTATGAAATTTGAAAACACACGTAGATGGGCTCAAAAGCACTTCTTTTTCCACAAACCGCAAAATGGAATTCTATTATAGTCACCTACCGGATATGCACAAGTGGGTGTATTTGCTTCTCAAGGCTGATGATTGTTCATCAGCAACAGGATAACATGTCCCATCATCTTTCTTCACTAACAGGGGAAGGATATTCTAGATGAGATGTGTGAACACAGACCAGGGAGTTTGTACGAGCATGTAAGCAATTTCTACGTAATGGAGGGGGAAAAAGAATCCACACCAAAGATTTGACATACAGCGGAGAACTTTCAATCTGAAAGTTACTGTTGATGTGACTGACGAAAACATCTTGACATTTGAGTCTTTTAACTGCCCGTCTATCACAGGATGGCTCTAGTGATTAGTTCACTTGAAGAAGCTAGCAAGTGAAGTTAAAGAGCCATTCTACCATTCACATGGCTCAGAGACAAAGTTAGAAACACAATACATGTACTTAGAAGAAAGGTGAGCTTTTAAGTGGGGAATTTTGACCATAGAACATTTATTTAAATTCAAAAACACCACTACACAGCCAAGTGGATTATTTTTTTTCTTCTTTTGGCTCTGCTGGGTCTTCACTGCTACACAGGCTTTTCTCTAGTTGCAGTGAGTGGGGGCCACTCTCTCGTTCTGTGCATACGTTTCCCATTGCAGTGGCCTCTCTCGTTGCGGAGCACAGGCTCTAGAGCACACAGGCTTCAGGAGTTGGGACGCATGGGCTTAGTTGCTCCCCGGCATGTGGAATCCTCCCAATCCAGGGATCAAACCCATGTATTGTGCACTGGCAAGTGGATTCTTTCCCACTGAGCCACCGGGGAAGCCCCAAAGTGGATTAAAAAACATACATTTTACTTTCTAAAGCAAAACAACTTTTTTTTCTTTTCTTTTCTTTTTTCTTTTTTTTTTTTACCAATTATATGCCACGTGTAACCTCAGGTTGGTTTTGATTTTGTACAGTCCATAGTACTTAGATGTAAGTTTCACACTTATCCAGGGTTCAGGTGTCTGTTAGTGTTCAGAATCTGCTTGTGTCTGTATCTGTGTCCAGTTGGTTCAATTGTGCTGCACCGTGCTCCTCACAGAGTTAGAAACTCCTGGTTCAATCCCATCGTTGACCAGTTAGCTTCCTACGCTGCTACACTGAAGAAAGATCTTATTTTACTAATACCTATTTCAGTTATAAAGATGGCAGAGTGAGAAATGACCCCCAGAGGGTCGATTCTTTCATTCCCTGGGATCTGTAACTGTTATCTTATATGGAAAAAGGACCTTTGCAGACATGGTTCAACTAAGAATATAGAGATGAGGAGACTTTCTTGGATTATCTGGGTGGGCATAATGTAATCACAAGGGTTCTTACAAGAGGGAGACAAGAAAGTCGAGGACAGGGAGGCCCTATGATGACAGAGGAGTGACTACAGTGATGTATGTGGCCATGAGCCTCCAGGACCTGGAGGCTGAAGGAACAGAATATCCCCTGGAGCCTCCAGAAGGAGTCAGCCTTGCTGACGCCTTGATTTTAGCCCCTTAGAACTCCATTTGGGCTTCTGACCTTTAGTGCTGTAAGAGGGCAAATGTGTGTTATTTTCAGCCACTAAAGTAGTGGTAATTGGTTACAGCAGCAATAGAAAACTAATATAAAGGGGGATGAAGAAAATGTTAATAAGTGAGTCACAGGGATTCCTAACCCCCTCTAAGGAGAGAAATAATAGGATAATTCATATACAAGGAAACGAACACAGGATCCATGGGAGAAAAGCAATGTGCTTTAAAATCAAACAGAAGCAAGTTCAAAAATCACTTTCCTTGGTTACTAGTTATTTGACCTTTGTAGAGTTAACCTCCGAAACTCAGTGTCTGCAACTATGAAGTGGCAACAACAATGGAAGCTGCGGAAGAGTACTGCAAAACAACAACAAAGGAGATTTCTGGCACATCTGGCACTTTGTAAACATGAGCAAATCTAAGTCATCTTCCCACTCTATATTTTTTGGCTTTTCTGGGTCTTAGTTGTGGCACACAGGGTTCTTTAGTTGTGGCATGTGGGATCTAATTCCTTGACTAGGGATCAAACCCAGGCCCCCTGCATTGGGAGTGTGGCGTCTTAGCAACAGGACCAGCACTCTGTTTTAAAAATCCAGAGCTATCAGCCTTCTCACTCAAAGATTCTGGATTTCAGGAGGAAAAAAATTATGCTATTATAGCAGATTTATAATCAATACATATTTTTGTTGATTATTATATTAGTCATAGAAGACCCTGCACTTGGACCTTGACAATAATGAGATCATTGAGAGGAAAACTCCCAGCTTATGAACCCATAAGACAAACATGTACATGTAAATGAACAAGACATAGTAATAAAGTGACATAACATGTAACTGAGAATCCATGAAAGCACAAAGGGCAAAATTATCGATTCTGATTAGGGAACTCAAGGATACCAACCCAGGAGCAGTGGCATTGGAAGTAAGCTTTGAAGAAGGAGCAGTATTTCCTCAAGTAAAATGTATTTGGAAAGGTCTCAGATTAAAAGGAAGAGAATATGCAAATCTAGGAACCTAGGATATTCAGGAGCAGGCAAATAGTCCCGTGTGGTTGGAATTAAGAAATTTAGGAAGTCAAGGTACAGCTCCAGTTTTCTCAGCTTAAATGACCAGATAGAAATATCACCAGAGAGACTGCTAGAGGAGGGATGAGTTATGAGGAAAGAGAAGATAGAAGAAAATGTGTCCAAATTTGGATGATTGGATTTTGGGAGGCTGGCAGAAACACCATATGGGAATATGTAGCAAGCAGTGAAGAATCTGGAATAGGTTGAATTATTTTGACTCAAGCTATTTGTCTGCCAAACCAAATGTCCTTCCTATAACCATATGAATATGCACTACAGAATATTTTAAGATAACAGCCTTCAAAATTGAAAGAATCACTTGACAGGCTATTTTTCTACCCAAAGAGTTGAATACCTTCTTCTGTAACTATTCTTGTTTATGTCTCTTGTGAATATTTCACAAGCTTTTACTATTACATGTGGTGTATATACCTGCTTCAGCATTGAAAAATTCATCATATAGTTCTCAATTATGCCCCACAGAAGTGATAATTAAGGCTCTTTCTAGATACACTGGTTCCAACATTTTGGCCAAAAAGCTCTTTTGGAATGAACTTATGCAAGAATTATGAAAGTACTTTCCACATCAAGAAAAGGCAAGGGTGGGATGTTTCAAAAGAACAGCATTGAAACATGTATATTATCTAGGGTGAAACAGATAACCAGCTCAGGTTGGGTACATGAGACAAGTGCTCGGGCCTGGTGCACTGGGAAGACCCAGAGGGATCGGGTGGAGAGGGAGGTGGGAGGGGGGACTGGGATGGGGAATACATGTAAATCCATGGCTAATTCATTTCAATGTATAACAAAAACTACTGTAATGATGTAAAGTAATTAGCCTCCAATTAAAAAAAAATAAATTAATTAATTAAAAAAACAAAAAATAAAAAATAAAAATAAATGAGGAGGGGTCAAAAATGAGGGAATGAAGGGAAAAAGAAAGAAAATGAGTTATGAGTTAAGTAGACCTGCAAAATAGTGTGGATTTTATTGTCCTGAATGTCTAAACTGTGAATTTCCTGATCCTCAGAAAATTAGATTGAGAGTGGTTGTATACAAATGTTTAATGTTGAAGGCAAATATTATCTTTAAATGATGGTTGATACCTCTACCCTTAAAAATATTTTATATTTTGCTGAGTGGACATATTATTTGTTTCTTTTTTCCTACTCATTTTAGCCTTTAGGAACTGAGAGACCTAAGTCAAAATGATACGAAACAGACCAGCCAGTTTGGCTAAATAAGTGTCCTAAAAATTTCTTCATAGAACTGTTAGCTTTTTTAAAAGCTTTGAGATATAAAAACTGTAGAAACGCTAACCTTTTTTTACCAGCATCTTTTCAATATTTATAGAGAATTTCAGGTCATTGTTCTAGGAATGAAAAAACTAACATGAATACAATATTATGTTGTTTTTTTTTTTAATAATTGCTGCTTTTAACTCTAGGAAAAAAATTGTCATAATTTATAGCTGCCTAATACTACTTCAGGACATACATGGTAAAACATAGCAGAGAGATCAACCTAAACATAAGTTCCTTTTGAAAGATGAAACTTTTATGCATGTTTTAAAAAGCATGAAATAGAATGGACTCTTGGAGGTAGTGGCTTTTCACTTTCTTTCCACTCTGAATGCCAACTTATCTGTCTTTACTGTGTCCAGCAGATTCTGGGCTTGTAGACACATGGGTCTCATTAAGGCTTGTGTCTCCAGGTGAGGGTACAGCTGGGGTCTTCTTCCAAAAAGGTCAGGTCAGAGGCTGGAGACCACTGTCGGTGTGCCTTTAGCACAGATCAGAACAGGGGCAAGCAGAGGAGCTTGACTCAGCATAATGAGCTTACATAGACAAGCCACATTAAATAGTCTTCCTGATCCCAACAAACCAAGGAGGTGACCACTGCACCCTCCCAAGGCAAGGAAATAAAATGCTAGTGTGGGAATAGTGACTGCTCCAAGCCCACCATGATAGAGAATGTTCTGACTCCCATCTCTTGCAAGACAGTCACTACGGAGTCACATCAAACTGACAAATTAAAATATCAGCCATGTACTCTGTCTATTGGAGATAGTGGTGCACATGCAGCCAAAGAAAGCAACAAGCCTCCACAACTGTCTAGGAAAACAAAGCTCTTGGAGGAGACAGACCACAACTTAAGAACTTAAGAAAAATATGAATAATCACAAAATCAAGCACAGTACCCAAACACCAGACAAACTGACAACAAAACTAAACAGTAAACACACATGAATTTTGTGCCTTACAAATCTAGTAGATTGATTGAAGATAGGCAGCTTTGAGGTCTAAATTAGATCTCAAGTTTTTTTTAATTTTAAACCCAAATCCAACATCAGTTCAGTTCAGTCTCTCAGTAGTGTCTGACTCTTTGTGACCCCATAGACTGCAGCACGCCAGGCTTCCTTGTTCATCACCAACTCCTGGAGTTTGCTCAAATTCATGTGCATCGAGTCAGTGATGCCATCCAATCATCTTATCCTCTGTCGTCCCTTCTCCTCCTGCATTCAATCTTTCCCAGCATCAGGGTCTTTTCCACTGAGTCACATCTTTGCATCAAGTGGCCAAAGTATTGGAGTTTCAGCTTCAGCATCAGTCCTTCCAATGAATATTCAGGACTGATTTCCTTCAGGATTGACTGGTTGGATCTCCTTGTAGTCCAAGGGACTCTCAAGAGTCTTCTCCAACACCACGGTTCAAAAGCATCAATTCTTTGTCACTCAGCTTTCTTTATAGTCCAACTCTCACATCCATACATGACTACTGGTAAAACCATAGCTTTGACTAACCAGACCTTTGTTGGCAAAGTAGTGTCTCTGCCTTTTAATACACTGTCTAGGTTGGTCATACTTTTTTTCCAAGGAGCAAGTGTCTTTTCACTTCATGGCTGCAGTCACCATCTGCAATGATTTTTGAGCCCCCCAAAATAAAATCTCTCATTGTTTCCATTGTTTCCGCATCTATTTCCATGAAGTGATGGGACTGGATGCCATGATCTTAGTTTTCTGAATGTTGAGCTTTAAGCCAGTTTTCACTCTCCTCTTTCACTTTTATCAAGAGGCTCTTTAGTTCTTCTTCGCTTTCTGCCATAAGGGTGGTGTCATCTGCATATCTGAGGTTATTGATATTTCTCCCAGCAATCTTGACTCCAGCTTGTGCTTCATCCAGCCTGGCATTTCGCTTGATGTACTCTGCATATAAGTTAAATAGGCAGGGTGACAATATACAGCCTTGACGTACTTCTTTCCTGATTTGGAACCCGTCTGTTGTTCCATGGCCAGTTCTAACTGTTGCTTCTTGACCTGCATACAGATTTCTCAGGAGGAAGGTAAGGTGATCTGGTATTCCCATCTCTTTAAGAATTTTCCACAGTTTGTTGTGATCCACACAGTCAAAGGCTTTGGCATAGTCCATAAAGCAGAAATAGATGTTTTTCTGGAACTCTCTTGCTTTTTTGATGATCCAAGGGAGGTTGGCAATTTGATCTCTGGTTCCTCTGCCTTTTCTAAATCCAGCTTGAACATCTGGAAATTCATGGTTCACATACTGTTGAAGCCTGGCTTGGAGAATTTTGAGCATTACTTTGCTAGCGTGTGAAATGAGTGCAAATCCAACAGACATACATGGAAACATGAGGAAAGAGTTAAGAGAGTAGAATGTGAGATCCAGAGTATCAAATGCCAGTGTTCCAGAAAAGGAAAAGGAAATCAGCGTGAGAGAGAACTATGAAATGTATATACACAGATTTTTACATGTACATTTTAAATGGGTATGTGTGTATCCATAAAACAATTCCAAACATGCATACTTTATTTGAGAAAAAATACAAATAGCAAAAAATACCTTAATATTTATTTTAGAGTTGAGAATTTTGCAGGATATTTTCTTTGGTCATAAATAGAATTATAAGATGATTTATAAAAGATGACACTCCCCCCCAAAAAATTGGCCCTTTTCCCATATGAAACATTTGAGTTTCAGTAGCATTGACAATCAGAAAGAAAGGAAAGGAAAGGAAAGAAAGAAAAAAGGAAAGAAAGAGTGGGGGAGGATAAATGCAGAAAGGAAGGGACAGAAAAGAAAGAAGGTAGAGAGGAAGGATTTAAAAATAGAAAAAAAAAAATTTAGAAAGGACCAAAGTACAAAGAAAAAAAAAATCTAAGAAAATTTGGCAAAGTTAAAAACTTATTCTAGAAACATGAAAAAAAAGAATAAAAAGCATCTTAAGAATATGCATGAAACAGAGACATTCCTCAAGAATCTGATTAAAGAAAATAAGGAAAGAAAGAGAGAGAAACATACCTGTAGAAGGTTAAATATTATTGAGGCACAACCAGGGATGCAGAAGGGATGGGATTAAAATACTATCATTGTTTCGTTGTTGTTTAGTCACTAAGTTGTGTCTGACTATTTGATAATCCCATGGACTGTAGCCCACAAGGCTCCTCTGTCCACAGGATTTCCCAGGCAGGAATACTGGTGCAACCCGCTCCATTTCCTTCTCCAAGGGATCATCCGTATCCAGAGATCAAACCTGCATCTCCTACACTGACAGGCAGATTCTTTACCACTGAGCCACCAGGGAACCCCTCAAATAATGTTAAAGGAATGTAAATTCTACTATGGCAGTAATAGGAAAGCATAGGGGAAATGAATAATATACTAGCAAAATGAAAGTTACTTATATGACCTCCCCAAAATGCAGTCCACTTGAAAAGTGAAGATATTAGAAGAATACAGAAGATTATTAGAAATATAATCCACCTCTTCTTTGAAGATGGACTTGAAGTCTTAAAACTCCAGCTCTCTCCAGGACAGAGAGCTTCTCTGACCCCACGCCTGAGATACCAAAGGCTATTTTTCTCCCAGAAACTGCAGATACAGTGGGGGATGCTTAAATGAAAATTTCAGAAATTCAGATTTAGAACATCTACATTGAAAACCAAATTTGTCTCGAGTGTACTTTTGAATATGTGTCTCACGGCCAAAATTAAGTCTTGAGAAACATTACAACTGTGAAAAACAAACCTGTGAAAACCCAGCCTTTTCAGAGCTCTTCCTCAGAACAGCATGCTTTACGTTGCTATTGGAAGGAAATAACATCAATGTTCCGAGATAAAATGTGTCTCAGTAAATGTGTTCCTAAAAAGTTATGGGTAAATCAAAATTTGTTCATTCATCTTTCCATTGATTTGCATTATCATTTCACAGATGACTTATTTTCATTGCAAATTTTTTTTTTCAATTGGCAATGCCTGTTAATATTTTTGTTTCAAGTTTCTCTCAGCCCCTTTGTTCATGTGGGTAACAATCTATAAAACATTCCCACTGGCAGGAGACTTGCTGATCTATTGTATGCCCTGACTTTTCAGAGCAGTTGATTGGTCCCATCCTCAGAGCCCTACTGGAAACTCCACCGTTCCCAACAGCGGGTCAAACCCTACACAGATAAATCACCAAAAGCAAACCCTTATTCCTCCACTCATTTGCCACTTGCCACACTGGCATTTTCTTTTTTTAAATCCTCTTTTATTTAGATTTGGAGTCAAAGCAAACCTCCGCTGTGTATGTCTTTGTGCTCTTGAATAATCCACTTAGCCTCTCTGAGTCTCAGTTTCCTCATCTAAGAGATATGGGTTATGAAGCCTGTCCCTCACCAGGTTGTTTTGAGATACCATTTTATCAGAAATATTTTTATTGAAATATAGTTGATTTACAATGCTATGTTAACTTCTGCTATACAAAGGGA
This sequence comes from Odocoileus virginianus, assembly GCF_023699985.2. NCBI lineage: Eukaryota > Metazoa > Chordata > Mammalia > Artiodactyla > Cervidae > Odocoileus > Odocoileus virginianus. Next base: position 30,852,740 of record NC_069705.1, on the reverse strand, counting down.
TTCAGCTATATATATTCTTTTATATTCTTTTTCATTGTGGTTTGTTGCAGGATACTGAATATAGTTTCCTGTGCTATGAAGTAGAATCTTGTTTATTCATTCTTTGTATAAAAGCTTACATCTGCTAACCCCAACCTCCCACTCCTTCCCTCCCCCAACCCCCTTCCCCTGGGCAACCACAAGTCTATTCTCCGTGTCTGTGACTCTGTTTCTCGTTTCATAGATAGGTTCGTTTGTGTCTTATTTTAGATTTCACATATAAGTGATACCATATGGTATTTGTTGTTCTCTGGCTTCACTTAGTATGGTAATCTCTAGGTCCATCCATATTGCTGTAGATGGCATTATTTCATCCTTTCTATGTCTGAGTACTATTCTATTGTGTATGTACCACATCTTCTTTATCCATTCATCTGTCAATGAGCATTTAGATTTTTTTCACATCTTGGCTATTGTGAACAGTACTGCTATGAACATAGGGGTGCATGTGCCTTTTTAGGTTAAGTTTTGTTTGGATATATGCCCAGGAGTGTGATTGTTATATCATATGATAATTCTACTTTTAGTTTTCTGAGGAACTTTCATACTATTTTCCATGGTGGCTGCACCAACTTACTTTCCCACCAACAGTGCAGGAGAGTTCACTTTTCTCCATGTCCTCTCCAGCATGTGTTATCTGTAGCATTTTTAAGGGTTTCCCAGGTGGTGCCAATGGTAAAGCACCCATCTGCCAATGCAGGAGACTCAAGAGATGTGGGTTTGATCCCTGAGTGGGGAAGATCGCCTGGAAGAGGAAGCAGCAGCCCACTTCACTCTTCTTGCCTGGAGAATCCCATCGACAGAGGAGCCTAGGGGGCTACAGTCCACGTGGTCGCAAAGAGATGGGCATGACTGAAGAGCTTTTAATGACATCCGTTCTGACCACTGTGAGGTGTAATCTCATTGTACTTTTGATTTACATATCACTAATAATTAGCAGTATTGAGCATCTTTTCATATTCCTATTGGCCTTTTGTATTTCTTCTTTGGAGAAATGTCTGTTTAGGCCTTTTGCCCATTTTTTGATTGGGTTGTTTGGGTTTGTTGCTGAGTCGTATGAGTGAGAGCCATCTAGTAAAGAGGGCTGAGGCAGCTCCTAAGTCTGAAATCACTACCCTTGACTATGCTTTCTTGATAGAATAGTTAGGGCAGAGTCTCCCACACTGGTCAAGTAATTTATATCCTAGAACAATTCAACATTTTCTTTTTTTTTTTTTACTAACAGGAAAAACAAATTTTATTCTTATTAAGAAGCAAAAAACTCCAATAATTTGGGATATTTTTATTTCAGCATACACTTTCACACTAGACTAAATATTAAAAAAAGAAAATTCTCCTTTGTCACCATAACTAGGGGTAATAGGCACATTTAACTGTAAATGTTCTAAAAACAGTAGTTTGGGACAATGTACCCCTCAATATCAGCCTCAATCATACTGTTTTCTTTAAACCAGGTGCCATTGCTCACAAAAGCATAAGTTAAATATTTGCAAGAAAAATCTAGCAATCCCATAGTGAAAATACCACTGCTATAAATATTTTCATGTCTAATGGGGACCTTGGGGTCTTGTTCAACAAAACAATATCCCTTTCTTATGTACCAGAGATAGAAAACAGAGGGTTTGGACCTTTTTTATTGGTTTAGCTTTTTCTTGAATGCCAGTGTCAGCACATGTGTTTCAGTGGATCTTGTTTTTCCCTTAAGTATTTTATATCATTGCTTTTTTTTTTTTTTTTTTGACTCTCCCCTCCTGTTGAATTTTATACCTATTCAACACAACCTAAATTTCAAAGGTGGTCAGATATAAGTGCGTATGTTAAAACTTTCAAGAAAAGTGGAATATAAATAGACATTGCACTGTCATCTTGTTTCAGGTTTCCTGCTTGGGCAGTACTGTCAATCATATAGAATAGGCAGGCCTTCCCCCATATTCTCTCTGAAGTACCTGGATAAAAGTATTTGATGCAAATTTGCTGAGTTGTTTTGCAGACAGACCTGAAAACCTCCGCCAGTGGAAGATGGTAACTATTTGATTACCATGAGCTCATAGCCCCAGGCTTCCTGGAACCTTATTGTTCAGTTGCTAAGGTGTGTCCACTCTTTGTGACCCTATGGACTGCAGCATGCCAGACTTCCTGTCCTTCACTATCTCCAGGAGTTTGCTCAAGTTCATGGCCTTTGAGTTGGTGATGCTATCTAACCATCTCATCCTCTGCCACCCCTTTCTCCTTTTGCCTTCAATCTTTCCCAGCCTCAGAGTCTTTTCCAGTGAGTTGGCTCTTCACATCAGGTGGTCAAAGTATTGGCACTTCAGCATCAGTTCTTCCAATGAATATTCGGGGTTGATTTCCTTTAGGATTGACTGGTTTGATCTCCTTGTAGTCCTGGAATCCAAGGATTGATAAAGTTAACTGCTAGTTCACCACCTTATTCCTTCATTATTGGGCAATCGGAGAATTGTTCATGATCTGATCATGTACACTGTGACCCTCCCTCCCTCACCTGGCTTTTTAAAATGCTTTGCTGAAACCCTTTGGGGAGCTCAGGGCTTTTTAGGATACAAACTACCCATCTTGCCTGGCTTTGTAATAAACTGTTCTCTGCTCAGTATATGTAGAATATTCCTGGAGGACGCTAGGATAGACCCACTCCAGCCACTTACAGGTGGCAGTGTTCAGGGTGCTGGAGAGAGCCTCGTCTGACAACTTCCTTTCTCTCATTTCACAAATGGGCCTCACTGGGCATCCTTCTATTCTTTGAGCAAGTTCTGTGCTTTCTCCCTTCAGTGTATATACTCAGCACATCTCAACTAGCTGATATTTGAGGATTCCCCTTCCTCTTCCATCCTTCCAGCCTGACTGAAATGCCACTCACTCCTCAGAACTCTTCAAGTTCCCCAAGGAAGAAATCATCTCCCCTCCCTTTGAATAGACTCTGGCATCTTGGCCCAGTTCTCATTTTATATTCTACCTTAGAACCCTCTGTCTGTAATTAGATTCCTTGAAGATACAACTCTGTCTTAATTAGTCCTTAAAATGCCATAGCACCTAGCCCGGTGCTCAGTACCAAGGAACACAGAGTAAATATTTACAAATCGAGTGAATAAATACATCTGTAAGCTCCACTTACCTGTTTGCAGCAGTCTTGTTAAATTTGCCAAGAACTGGTTAGGCATGAGAGATGTTTATATAGCTGCTGCACGAAGAGCTTAAATGGAGTAGCAGATGTATGTTGCCATAAAAATAACTCATAGAGACTGCAGGAAGCAATCAACTTAATGAAATGAATCTCTTGAGGGCCTACTAGGTGTAGATTACTCAGAAGATTTGGTCCAAGCACCAGCAGATAATGATAGTAACTCACGTTGATAGCCCTTCCCAGTTTCTACGGAGGTTGCTCAGACCTGCAGATCTTTTCTGATACTCTGCATACTCAGTCACACAGCAGGGGTATGATCAGGAGCATTTTTGAAAGCAGACGGTAACAATAGGTAATGTTTTTACCATTGAAGTGAAATGTTTGTTCAGAATTCTTTTTATACATTTTAATGAAAATTATTTTGGTTAGAATTCTTCTAAACATCTCCTTATATATGTAATGAGAGCTGAAAACCAAGAGAACTTTACTTTGGTAAATGAACAGGAAACTAGAGAAGTTGTATTATTTTTGAAACCACAAATGTCACTCCATTAGTTTTTTTTTCCAGGTCTTTGATATCTTAGGAGATCTTTCTCCCTTCCCCACAGCCCTTACTTCTGGCTGTTCTCCAAAAATGACTTGTCAGTGAAAATTTGCTCACACAGTGAAATAAAAACCCTAAGCAGATAAAGAAAAAGAGATAAATCACTTGCCAAGCTAAATGCCTTAATAGTGAGTTTATTACCTCTTGGTTTTCTTTAATACCTTAAAAATCCTCAAACTTTGCAATAGAGACTGCATAATTGATTGGACTTCTTTTTCTTTTTTTTTTTGAAAAAGTATTTGAATTTAGAGACCAAAAAATGGAGGATTTTGCACTCTTAAATTTTAAAGGAAAGAGACTTATTAACGGAAGAGATCATCACTAATATTTTAATCTTTATATTTTTGTAATTTCAAAGCACAGTGCATTTCTTGAATTGGGCTCCTCCAAAAGCTAATATAAGACATAAGTAAAAGCTTTTTGTATCCAATTAGTCTATTCATTATCCATATTGTTCAGAATGGTAGTTTAATATATGTTTTCAGTTTTCCACTGATGCTATGTAAGTCAAGAAATCCAGCTTCCAGTCTTGACCACACAGCTTAATGTATAAGATGCATGTATAACACGTGCAGAATGCCCTTTGAGGAGAAGGGAGTAATTTTTTTTTCAATGCACTTTTGAATTTAAGGCATCTACTTTTGGCAATTTTGAAGCTTAACTGTGGTAGCTCTTAGAAAGTTCTAGGTTATCCAAGTCTGATTTCAGGAAATAACAGGGGAGTTCTATTTACTATTTATTGACTATGTCTTTGAGTGTATGGATCACAACAAACTGTGGAAAATTATTAAAGAGATGGGAATACCAGACCACCTGACATGCAAAAATCTGTATGCAGTTCAGGAAGCAGCAGTTAGAACCAGACATGGAATAATGGACTGGTTCCAAATTGGGAAAGGAGTATATCAAGACTGTATATTGTCACCCTGCTTATTTAACTTATATGCAGAGTACATCATGCGAAATGCCGGGCTGGAATCAAGATTGCTGGGAGAAATATCAATAACCTCAGCTATGCAGATGACATCACCCTTATGGTAGAAAGCAAAGAGGAACTAAAGAGCCTCTTGATGAAAGTGAAAGAGGAGTGAAAAAGCTGGCTTAAAACTCAACATTCAGAAAACTAAGATCATGGCATCCAGTCTCATCACTTCATGGCAAATAGACGGGGAAACAATGGAAATAATGAGAGCCCGTATTTTGGGGGCTCCAAAATCATTGCAGATAGTGACTGCAGCCATGAAATTAAAAGACGCTTGCTCCTTGCAAGAAAAGTTATGACCAACCTAGACAGCATATTAAAAGTCAGAGACATTACTTTGCCAACAAACGTCTGTCTGGTCAAGGCTATGGTTTTTCCAGTGGTCATGTATGGGTATGAGAGCTGAACCACAAAGAAAGCTGAGCGCCAAAGAACTGATGCTTTTGACCTGTGGTGTTGGAGAAGATTCTTGAGAGTCCCTTGGACTGCAAGGAGATCCAACCAATCAATCCTAAAGGAAATCAATCCTGAATATTCATTGGAAGGACTGATGCTGAAGCTGAAACTCCCATACTTTGGCCACTTGATGCAAAGAACCAACTCATTGGAAGAGACCCTGATGCTGGGAAAGATTGAAGGCGGGAGGAGAAGGGGACGACTGAGGATGAGATGGTTGGATGGCATCACCGACTCGATAGACATGAGTTTGAGCAAGCTCCGGGTGTTGGTTATGGACAGGGGAGCCTGGTGTGCTGCAGCCCATGGTATCACAGAGTCAGACACAACTGAGTGACTAAACTGAACTAAACTAGCTGTCCTGGCAACCCACTCCAGTATTCTTGCATGGAAACTTCCAGGGCCAGAGGAGCCTGGCAGTCTACAATCCATGGCATCGCAAAGAGTCGAACACATCTGAGCAACTGAGTTATAGCAGTCCTACGTAATTCAAGAAAATGTATTTTCCAGTATTCTATCTAAAATGAGTTATTCTATGATTATTAGCTTTCATTAAAGAGATGATATATATGTAAAGAGTAAGTAAAAGGCATACCATCTAAGAAAATAGAAAAAAAAATAAAGAAAATTTTCAAAATGCAGTGTAAGGATTCTCTGAAGCAGATGAGAAGAGATTCACATTTTGTTTCTTACATGTGATATTCAAAGTTTGAATCCACGCAAGATGGCGACTGTGTCTCCTTGACAGGGAGCTAAATGTTCCCATTGGAAGGCATGAGCAAACTGTCTATGAAATGAGAGTGTTTGGGTAACAAATTATTCAACAGTGATCATTCTCTTTAGCCAGAGCTGGAATAAGTAGGAAGCATCAAATTTATGAATCTTCTTTCCAGGACAGACCTTAATTACCTGTCTTGCCTTCTCTCTCGTCAGCTTCCTTACTCCTCTGTTTATTGCTATTTTGGTGTTTTTCTCTGCCTCACCTCTGTAAAGTTGTCATAAGAGAGTTATTGTTCAAGTATGTGAACCATTCATATTGAGATCCTCCTCCCATCCAAAAGCATGGCCTTTTTAAAGTAACTTCAAAAATATTCTATCAATCAGAAATTTGCTTTTTGAGTAGGAGTTACAAAGGCATCAAGAGGAAAATAGTCACTTAGATCTCTGTTTTGATTGGCTGAACCCCTCTAAATAATTTATATACGACTTGTAATCACAATATTTCTTGCCTGATGAGCTTCTATCTTTGAATCAATGATGGGGAAAAAAACCAATACACTAAGTTGTTGAGAGTAACCCCTGGGGAAAAGATTTCTCTATGAAAGCATTCTTACTGTAACTATTGAAAATCTGGAAATATAACAAAAAAATTGAAATTATGAAACCAGTGAAGGAAACTATTGCTTGTAATCGCAGTTGTCTCCCTCACAGCTTGACTCGGTGACAGCTTCAGAGTTTATTGCAGTTGGCATTGGATTGTTTTGGCTCACTAAATGGCAGGGATCTCGTCTGCCCTTCATTGTGTTCAAATTAATCAAAGGCTTTTGAAGAGGCGGCTTCTGCGTATGGGGGAAGCCACCTCACTGTGAAGACAGTGGCATCTTAAAAGGATGCAGATGTATGAGGACATTTAAAGATACAGATGTATGAGGACATTTAAACAGAGTTCCTGCTGAGTGTGCTGCTTAGCCTTTCTTACAAAGGGACTTCTGTCTGGGACTTTTTCTCCTTTTATTTTTTTCTGATAACATAATCTATTAATAATGCTGCAAATTTATTAGCCCAATATACACACTGCTAAGAGAGTTCTCTCAGCCAACATTTTCGGGGTATCATAAAACACAATGTAAAATAACAACCCTAACAGTCTGTTTCTAAAACTAGAAAAGGATATATACTTCTGCATCCCGGCTTTCCATTTTTATGTCATGAGGGGAAAAGTGAAAAGTAGTTATATCATAACAGCGTGAGTTGCTGATCAGGGCAAGTCTTAATATTCAAGGCACTTGTAACAAGTGGAAATGAGTCAAAATTACTGGAAAGCGATCCTCTAACTCACCGAACTCTCTTATGCTCAGTGCCCTAACCATGCTCTGACAGGAAGCAGATGGGTAAGAGAGGTACATTAGTTATTTCAGGCTACAGGTTACAATACGCTAAGACCACTGGGCATTAATTGACATTTGAGGACGAACTGAGTCACTGAGCATATAGCGTCCATTTGATTGATAATTATGTAAAGTTATGGGCTACCTGTCACATTTTTAATTCAATTCTCAGAAATGACTCTAAAGGCCTGAATAGTGTATGTTCCTGTGTGTTAGCAGCATAAGAACCTGTGGTTTCTACTAGCAATAGGAAGATACTATCAAAAAAAAAAAAAAAACCAGATTCAGGGTAGTTAATACTTACATTTTTCCTTCAGAATACAGTGGGAAAAACTCTATCAGCTATCTATCCACCGTCTCATTGGTACACAAATGGATATACAGTGTTGTGAAAAGGCATTTGAAGTTGTAGTGATAATCAAGTGCAAAAACTGGAAGAGGGATTATTAGAGTGAGATATTTGGTAAACTTCAGAAAAGAAATCTAATTCAGCAAATGTAATATCATATTTTATTGATAGTAAAATATCCCCAATTATAAAACATACAGTTAACATAATAAGTGCTTTCAAAAAAATCCAAGATGATTCATGAAATTCCATTTTATTTTTTTGCATGAAATGTGGAAAACATATGCCTTAGAACTCAGTGAATATGGTGATTTGGAAACTCAAGACCAATGTATTTTTTACTAAGAAATGTTTTACACAGACTCAATTAAAAAAAAAATCAATTTCCTCCTTGAAGTCTCCTTTTTTATATCTGTACCATAGTTTTTCTCCTAAAGAAGGGTCCACAGCATATGCCTATCTGTGATTCCAAAACCAAGCACAAAGATTGGCCCAGAGGTAAGCTTGCCAATTAACACATATTTTAAAGAGTTTCATACAAGAAAAACAAGGTATTGTAAGAGAATTTTTAATCTAAATACTAAGCATAGATTTGTCAATAGTAGGTTAATTTTTAAAGAAATATAAAAGCATTCAACTTATGAATACTTATTCCTATCAAAGTGTAACTAAATAATTCCCCCAATGAATGGGATAGATGCAAAAGCTAATTACTAAGTTAACCTTGAAATGAATAAAGCTATCCATAATTATTTGAAGAAAAATATAAGCAGGGGACAACCAACCACTAGCTACTTAACAAAAGAAATCAGTGATTACGTGTTGATAGCAAAGATACATGTTAATTTGCTGGTCATCAATAGTAAAATGATTAAGGTAACATAATTAAAAGGTGTGAAGGGATCAGATTGCAATTTATTTACCTTACACAATGTCTGGATTGATAGCTCTGCTGTCGGGAGAAGTGTCCTCCGCAGGCAGTAGAGGTGTTTCTTTACCATCTCATCTGCCAGTCAATCTCTAGATAAACACGAATTTCCACTAAGGACCAAGGCCAGGGCCTCTCTTCCAAAGCTGCCAGCCAAGTTGCTATTAGGATTTTTCATTGTTACACTCCCAAAGTGGTTTAAAAGTGAAAAAATGCAATCAGTGTTCTGTGGATTATTACTCTAAGGCAGTGAATTTTAACCCTAGCCACACATTAGAATCATCCAGGGAGCTTTTGAAAAATACAGATGCCTAGGTCCACTCCAAGAGACTTAGATTTAATTGGCTTGGGGTAAAGTCCCAGAAAAGATATTGTTTAAAAGCTCCCCAGATGATTTTAATGTGCAACCAGGGTTAAGAACCACTGCCCTAAAGGAAGATAAAATTCACAAATTCCCGTGTTCACCCCAACGGGAAAGGGAGGACTCCAGCCACTCAGACAATCTTCCTCTCTCCCAGGACGAAGTGTGATGTCAAAATGGCATAAAATTTGGGATCAGGAGACCTGGCTCTGATCTTGCGTCTGTCATTTCCTGGCTGAGTAATTAACACTGGACAGACGAGTCCTGTAAAGAGAGGAATCATAGTGATGCCTCTCTGCCTTACCTTCCAGGATTTGGGGCAGAATTAAAGAAGACAAGCAAGGTCATGTCGAAGAAAGCCCGAGGAAATGGCACAGCTGTGATTAGCGTACCAGGCTGGCCATGCCTAGTCGGTCCTTGCAAATAGAATATCACTTCAGCCATCACTGGCTCTAATTGGCAGGTGTATGTATTAGGACCCGGGGAGACCAGGATAACCTTGGAAAGTCAGTAGTTAGTGACTCTTGAAATACAGTATTTTGTCACATCTTCTCACCCTCTGCCTATTAATTCAGGGCACACTTGTTTGCAAAAGAGAAAGAAAGTGTGTTGAGTTCAAGTTCAGCTCCAGCCTCCGCTGCAAACGGCTGGGAGGTCTCAGCAGAGACAGAAGCAAACACTGCTCCTGAACGTCTAGAGGTGTCAAAAAGTATCCCGCCCAGAGGTGTCTCTAACACTGGAATAGCACTTTTTCCCTGTAAGATGTTCACGTAGCACAACCAAAGCTCTGCTGATGCTCCTCCTCCATAGAGAATACTCCAGCGGATCAAGCAATGCTTCCCAAAGCTCTTGTGTCTCTAACAGTCACTAACCACACATGGAAGGTCACTTCCATTCTCAGCTGTTTAGAGAGGACTTCCAGGGTGACCCATACCAGGCTGGGCTCTGCGGCTGAAGGAGGGACCGCCGAGGTCCAGTGCATCACCCCAGGGATGGGGAAGTCCCATCTAGGAAATGAGAGCAACCCCAATAAAACAATTCAAGAGCAGGACAAGGCCTACCAAGGCAATAAAGTCTTCTGCAGAGAGAGGAAATGTGAGAGTGGTCACAAAGAAGAAAGGCTGTTTTCACGTTGCTTTTTCTCAGGCACAAACACAGGGAAAACAGAAAGATGGAGCTGACGTCTGGAACAGTAATTAGAACCTACTTGTTCTGAAATAATGATGAGACCTCCTCCTCTGACTTCCCTGGAAAAGATATTTGCTGTGGTCTTGGTGCCTCCAATTAGGCCTCCAGAAGGAGAGTACTACTTGCTTTTAGGAACATAGGTCTCTGCCTTAAACCTTTCTATGAAGGAAAAGGGACAGGGCCATTTGTCTCACTAAACTGAATGTTTACAGTCTCCTTGATTTCCAGAGAGAAAGTGAAAGGTAGGCTGCTCCTGACGTCACATGCCTTTGATGTGCTCTTTTAATAAATCCCTGATTTGCAGTCCTGTCCACCCATCGTGATGAAGGGACTTCCTGGATGGTCCAGGCCAGAGGCTCCTGCTCCAGGGAAGCCCATTTGGTTTTGGTATCCTGAGGATATTCAATGGCATCCATACTATGTCTTCCAATACTAATGGTATTTAAATAGCACTTTGGTGTTGTTGTTCTTCAGTCACTAAGTCATGTATGATTCTTTGTGACCCCATGGACTGCAGCACAGCAGACTTCCTTGTCCATCAGCAGCTCCCAGAGTTTGCTCAAACTCATGTCCATTGAGTCAGTGATGCCATCCAACCATCTCATCCTCTCTCGTCCTCTGCCTTCAGTCTTTCCCAGCATTACGGTCTTTTCCTATGAATCAGCTCTTCACATCAGGTGGCCAAACAATTGGAGTTTCAGCTTCAGCATCAGTCCTGCCAATGAATATTCAGGATCGGTTTCTTTAGGATTAACTGGTTTGATCTCCTTGCTGTCCAAGGAACTCTCAACAGTCTTCTCCAACACCACAATTTGAAAGCATCATTTCTTTGGCACTCAGCTTTCTTAATGGTCTAATTTTCACTTTCAAACATGATTACTGGAGAAACCATAACTTTAACTAGATGGACTTACTGAAGGAAACCATAGCTTTGACTGGACAGACCTTTGTCAGAAAAGTTATATTTCTGCTTGTTGACATGCTGTCTAGGTTTGTAATAGCTTTTCTTCCAAGGAGCAAGCGTCTTTTAATTTCATGGCTGCAGTCACCATTTGCAGTGATTTTGGAGCCCAAGAAAATCAAGTCTGCCACTGTTTCCACTTTTTCCCCATCTATTAGGCATGAAGTGATCAGATCAGATGCCATGATCCTAGTTTTTTGAATGTTGCATGAATCCTCAAGAGATCCCAATGAAGACTTTGGCTCCCAGAGTTTTCCCAGCATTGGTAAGCTCTGGCATTTGTGGTGATAGCTGGTTTGTTAACATGTCTGTAATGTTTGTATTCTCTTCCTTTCTTTCTGATGATTCTTTCATCTCCCATGTAAAGCACTTAAACTTGAATTGTTGTCTTAAGGTGTGCTTTAAGGGGCCAAGACAGAGTCATTTCCTTCAGGGACCTAGTGGGAAAGAGAAAAGCACCAAGATAATTTAGATGCCAGGGACAAGATCTCACACATGTGAGCAGAGGGTCCTATTTGATGTTAAATAGCATCTTGGTCTTCAGAGAATGCTGTTTATATGAACTTTCCAAGAGTCTACGCTTACATAGTGGGTTTCTTCATTATAGATACTTTCTATAGCAACAGAGGCATCTAGCTTACATCCTGTTCTCTCATTCTCTCTAACCTCAGTTCTTTCACCTATATATTATGGAAAATAACATTACCTTAGAGAAAAGAGATGAGGATGGGATTGTTGTTAAGTCACTAAATCGTGTCCAACTCTTTGTGACCCCATAGACTGTCGCCTGCCAGGCTCCTCTGTCCATGGAATTTCCCAGGCAAGAATATTGGAGTGGGTTGTCATTTCCTCTCCAGGGGATCTTCCCAACCCATGAATTGACCCCACATCTCATGCATTACAGGTAGATTCTTTACCACTGAGCCACCTGGAAGACTGAGGATGGGATTAGGTCATGTTGTATAAATTGCCTTGCATAGTACCTGGCACTTAGTAAACACATAACAAATGTTTAATAACTATACCCTTCCCAAATAGACTCAAATCTCTAAATATTTTATGGTCCTGGAAAGATTCCTGGGAAATGTGACCCTATAGCCTTGCCCCAGGCAAGGCCACTCCTGCAGATGTTAAGCTTGGATAGTTCACTAGTTGGAATTGTTACTATTTTCAGTTTCAGAATGACAGTTCCCTAATTACCTAAATTCTGGGGAACTGTTTTGTTTAACTTCTCATATACATATAATCTCAATTAGACATCAGCCTCCTGGGAATAAAACCTATTCTTAAAAATAATCTTAAAAATGTCCCTCTGGACTTCCCTGGTGGTCCAGGGGTTAAGATTGCTTTCCAGTGCTGAGGGTGTGGGTTCAACCCCTGGTCAGGGATGGCACATGCTTCATGGCCAAAAAACAGAACATAAACAACACAAGTAATATTGTAACACATTCAATAAAGACTTAAATTTTTTTTTAATTCCTCTTCCTCCCCCAAACTCATTTTTCATAATCTATGAAAACATTTGTTTTTCTGATTAAATATTATGTTGGCCAAAAAGTTCACTCACTTTTTCCATGTTACAGAAAAATCCGAACGAAATTTTTGACCAACCCAATATATATGCCATAAAGATAAACAATAAACATTTTCCTTTTTCATATTTAAAAATAGATTGTGGCCTAAAGATAACTCTCTTTCTTATCCTTTGCTCTCCACAAATTTAAAATATTTATGATTAAAAGTCTCTACTTTTTTTCCAACTTAACTAAAGGGTGGCAAAAATTGAAAGGTTATTTTGTAATCTGTAGGTGTAACTCTAGTAAGCCCATCTTTGATAGTTATTTCTGCCATTTGATTTTCTGCTATGCAAGTGAGAAAAGCCAAATGGTATATTATTTAATATTCCATCAGTTATTTGACCCTTAAAGCATTAACCCGTAATTTTAATTACATATATTTAATGTGCAGTAAAGCTGATTTTTGAGATTTGAAAAAGATCAGATATAAAGGATATTGTCTCTACTGTAAAATATAAAAAAAAAAAACTAAAATAAGATAGCCCATTTTCAAAGATCACTGAACTTAATTTCCAAATTTTTTCAAAATATGTGGAAATGTCATAAAATCTACTTTCAAGTACATCAATCACAGAATATTGGGGAAGAAAGAATAAAGCTTGTAGAGAACAGAATCTGTGATGTTGGTTAAATTTATCAAGGAAGTTTGTTTGTCTTGAAACCAGTCAATATTTAATCAGTTACACAAGGGATGAAATAGACATTGCATGTGTGAGCTCAGTCCACTCTGACTCTCTGTGACCCCATGGACTGTATCTTGCCAGGCTCCTATGTCCGTGGAATTCTCCAGTCAAGAATATGGGAGTGGGTTGCCATTTCCTTCTCCAGGCTTTGGCTTCCTGACCCAGGGGTCAAGCCCATATGTCCTGCAGCTCCTGCTTTGGCAGGCAGGTCCTTTACCATTGCACCACCTGGGATACCCAAAATAGGGGCTACTCAGGATATTGCAGTGAGTGAGAAGTTACTGACTGGAAGCAAGAAACTAAGAGTTCAAAGGATTTCCAGGGTGGATTCAGCATGTTCTATGCTGACTCTGTATGAAGTATGAGTGATATATATTAATGTTCAGATATAAATAAAGGTGACCGACACATATCTGCTCTTGGGTCATTCATGGTATGGAGGACTTTGGTGAAATAGTAGGAAATAATTGACAATTTTGCAGAAGACTTTGTGGACCTTTCCTATACTCTCTGGATACACAATGCCTTAACCTCTCTGCCTGGCTTTCAGGACCCTCAATCTTATTTCTGATGCACCCCCCACCCCCAGGTGGTAGATGCTGCTTCAGATAAGCCCACCTTCTAACTGCCTCAAAAGCATAATATGCCTCTCCTTTCTCTCCTTCCCTCCACTGTAAATGTTTTCCAGTGTCTCCAAGGTCAGTCCCACTTCACTAACCAGTGGGACTGATTAGCCTCAGTAACATTCCTCAATACTGATTAGCGTCAGTAACATTTCCTCCACAGGAAATGTTATCCAGTGTCTCCAAGGTCAGTCCCACTTTGCTGACCAGTGTCTCCAAGGTCAGTCCCACTCCAAGGTCAGTCCCACCCAGCATCCCAAGGTCAGTCCAACTTCGCCAACCCTGTCCCTCTGAACAGCCAAGAACTGTCCTACGTTGTTTGCAAAATCTAGAGGGTATATTGTGTGTGCTTCTTGTCTTCCAAACTACACTATGAATTCAGAGTAGACCAATGCATTTCTCCTTCATTTATGTTCTCAGGAGTGGGTGTCAGAGTGCTGAGTGTATGGCAGATTAGAATGTATCTGTAAAGAACCTGAAGTAATGAAATAGGAGACTTAAAATATCGTCTTTGCTTAAAAAAAAAAAAAAAAGAAGCCTGACATCATTGTGTTCATGAGAATACAGTATGCAAGGATGTGGTTACTTCGTGACAGAAAGTGTAAGTCTAACAAGTCTGAAGCATGAGAAAATGAGTTGGTTCACCAAAATGGCAACAGGGAAGTGATCCGTTGACTGCCGTTTTCTCCTGACTCCCCTTGCCCCTCGCTTTGAGCCCTGTGTCACTAGCTCTGTCCATTCAAATGCTAAGTCCCTTTCCTCTCCACCCACCCCGCTTCCCCCACAGCGTGGTTCTTCATCTCCACGGCTGCTGCTTTCACTCAGGTCTCCATGTATTCTTGTTCAGCTGGGGCTGCTGTTTTGACTTCCAGCTGGACTCTGCCTCCAAGCTCCCCACATCACCCTAAAATGCGGAGTTATCTTATTGGAAGAAAAACCAGATCTGAACCTTGGATCCATCTCTCATTGTTCCTCAGGATCAAATCTGAACTCATTGGCACTCTTGCCAGGTCCTTCAAGGATGGCCCCAGCTTCCCCAGCTCTCTCGTCTCTTGCACATTCAAGTGTGATGCGTTCACACGTTGAACAGGGAGGGGAAATCTTTGCTTTTACACCTCCACGCATTTCATTTTTCTCTCCTTGCTGTTCTTCCTTGCCTGTCTACTGCTTCTGGAAACTTCCTTCTTCACCGTGACACATTCAGTGGCATTCTTAACAACTAGCAGTGACCTGGGATTAAATTAGATTGGAATCCCTTGGTTAGATGCCTCCTTCATGTCTACGCTGTTGCTTCTCAAGGGCAAGGGGCATCCCTCTCTATCTGACTCCAAACACAACACTTGGCGCCTGGTTGAGAACTTATTAAATCTTGGTTTTAAAGTTAACTCATTAATTAAGGCAATTCCAACTTGGAGAGTATTCAAATACAGGAACTTTTTTGAAAGTCTGCTTTGAAAGTCTGCAAGCCAGTTGCACTTAGAGTCATGCAGGCTGGAGGAACGAAACTAAACTTGTAAGAAAAAAATGAATTTGCTAAAACAAATGGAGGAAGAAGGGAAGGGGATTTTGATTGCCCATAGCATCTGCCCCTACTGCCTCATTCCTGGTCACTGCTCGACAAATTCTTATTGAATCAAACCTTTTATTCTCCGACTCAGACATATGGCATTTTCAATAACATATCCCTCTGTCATGTTTATTTGTTGTAGAATAAAAAGAGATGCCCAACTCATTCAACTAAATCTGCTGCTATTTCAAATGTATTGTTTCCTGTCCTGTCAGTCACAGACCATTTTAAATATGGGCCTCATCACCGGTATTCCAGGAGGCTTGCCACAACAGGGAGTTGGGATGCAGGAAGGTCCAGAATCTCAGCAAGTGTGGATCTGGACTCGGAGGCACCAACTGGCTTTCGAGCAGCCTCCAGCTGGCATGCACCTGCACCTGGGATGCAGGCTCCCCAAGACAAGCTCATGTTCCTGCCCTTGGCCTTGGCATGGGTCGGGGAATAGCTGGCCTCGTAGCCAACGTGTGAGTGATCTTGTCAGGCATTCAGGTACCAGCCACTCTTTGTGAGGTGGACTAAGTATCAGGCAGGTGGTTATCTTTCCATCAGAGAACAAGGCGCACGCCCTCCCTCAGGTAGCCTGTTGGGGACAGATTTGGGAGGTTGGTTTCAACTGGATTGTTTTTCAAAATAAGATCTCTAAAACAAAGGATTTCTTATTCCTTTTATTACTTTTCCAGTGTCACTTTTCAATTCTAGGATGTTCAGATAAACTAAAAATTTGGCATGTACCTATATAGAAATCAATGTAGAAAGTTCTTTAACTTAAAAAAAAAAAAAAAAGCGTCCTTTTTGACCGAGCACTCTGCTTTGGGAAGGACAGATACAGAACTGCAAGGGAGAAAGGGGACACCCAGCAAGCCAGTAAGATCAGTTAAAAAAAAACACTGGTGATCAGTGGGGTGGCTTGTCACCACCAGGGTCACCCTCAAATTCTAAAATGTGTCAACCATTAGGTCACCTTTATGAATTAATTTATTTTGGACTCAAGAAACTGAACTAGATTTTCCAATTTAGTTCATAAGAGAAAATTTGCATGTAGTCTACATATTCACTTCCATATGGTTAATTATAACAAAATT
This sequence comes from Odocoileus virginianus, assembly GCF_023699985.2. NCBI lineage: Eukaryota > Metazoa > Chordata > Mammalia > Artiodactyla > Cervidae > Odocoileus > Odocoileus virginianus. Next base: position 30,836,093 of record NC_069705.1, on the reverse strand, counting down.
TATCTAACCATGGTCACAGTATGGTTACAGTCACTGCTCATGTGTGTACTGTACTGATATTCTAATCTAGGTACTAATTTCCTACTTTTAACAGAGAACCAGTTTCATTTTCCATTTTCTATACTGTCCTTTCATAGATGCATATTTACACTTGTTAGTGAATTAATTTCACATATTTAGACTTCAACAGTCATTAGTGTCATAATGATTACAGTAATTATGTGAATAATGAAGCTCAAGTGATCAGAGGGAGATGACTTACTACGTGATGGACAAAGTCAACCACTATTGGCGACCAGTGTAATCAACTCCAGGTTGCTTAGCATGAGTTTAAAGATATTTTCCTGTAATTCAGGAAAGTATATTGTTTGTTCACCTAAAATTTGACAGATCTAATACTCCACTTATTTGATGAAGAACGTGATGAGGCTTACGTGTTTACTAAACCTTGTTATTTTCTAGTTATCAGTAGTAAAACCATTAAGGTACATAATTAAAAGAATTAAAAGGATGTGTATGTAATTAATATAAATGCCACAAGTTACCTTATTAAGTAGCCAGACTTGGTTAATTGTCTAATTAAGAATTCAGAACAATGGATACTATTATTTGCTTCAAAAATGGTGCCCTGTGAAGTTATATCTTCAGGGATACATTCTAGGTGATCCCAAATCCTTTGTCTTTTTGACCTTTGTATTTGTAGTTAACTTTCTCTGGAGTCCTTTCTATATAGATTTCGACTGTGGGAAAGCAGTGATGGCAAAAATAAGCAATTAAGTCCCATGAATATTATCTGATGGACGGTGAACTCCTTGAGGACAAAATAGATTCTCATTCATCTTTTTCTTCCCAGAGTCTTTTCCAAGTAATGTTTGTCACACTGTTTTCATACACACATACCCTACCTCCTCTTTGAAAATTATCTGAGTAAGAGGGAGGGGACACCTGTATACTTATGGCTGATTCATCTTGTTTGTGGCAGAAACCAACAGAATATTGTAATACAATTATTCTCTAGTTAAAAATAAATAAACTTAAATCAATTTATAAATTCCTTTAATGTTAATTCTAGTCTACAGTACTCATATTCTTATTGACTGACTTGATATGTTGTTGTTAACTTGAAATATTTATCTATTTATAAAGTGAAATAGCCATTTATAATTTTAAACATATATACCACTCCTCACTTCTTCCATAGTTCAAGGTCTGTTATTATGCACCACAGGAATTTAAATTTTTAAAATAATATATGTCATTTATGCATTTAGGTCTTTCAACAATCTGGGATGGGTGTCTGCTGTGTCTAAGGGATGAGTTCAATTCTTTTTTCCATAAGAATCATATGAATGCTTCATCATGGCATCACTTATTGAGAAGTCCATCCTTGTCTCATTCATTTCCAATATCATCTTGACATTTATCAGTTGTTCATCTATACGTGGCTCTGATTCTTGGATATAATTGTGTTCCATTGTCCAGGGTGTGCAAATATCAAAATATATCAACACTCCAGCTCATGATATCTAATATCTGGTAAAGCCAGTGCCCCGTCTGTTTTTTTGTAAGATTTCTTAGCTGTTCCTGGAATTTGTTGTTCCATGTACATTTGGATTTGGTCCATCGAGTTATAACATTTTTTTTTAAATGTCTTTCTTTGGGAAAAGGGAGTTTAAACTAAATCCATAGTCCAACTTGAAGGAAAATTGACATCTTTAAGTCACTGATTTTACTAATCTTTAAATATGGGCTATCTGTACCTTCATTGAGGACAATTTCAATGTCAACAAAGTTTTATAATTTTTTCATAATCTTGCACATGTTTTGTTTATAGCAGGAGGTTTTGGATGCTGCTGTGACTGGCAGATTTTAAATTTATCTTCTGTTTACTGTAACATAAAGATGCAAATTATCTTATATAATAATTAACTTTCTGAGAACCTTAACCAAAATCTCTTGCTCATTCTAACAGTTTATCTTTATATTGGAAAATATGTAGACTGGCCTAATATTTATTAATAGGAACAGTTTTCTTTGTTGCTTTCCAATTTTTAAACTAGTTTTTCTCTTATCGGACTGTCTACAGCTTCTAAAATCATGTTGAATAGAGGTCATATTAGCAGCCACCCTTAAAGAGTGATCTTAAAAAGAGTATCTTCAATGTTTCACTATTTTGTATGATAATATCCTTTTTAAAATGTACTTCAATTAATATTTCAAATTTTAAGAGTTTTTATCATGAATGTACATTATGTTTTATCACATCTATTTTCACATCTATTTAGTTTATTTTTCTCCTTAATCTGTGAACACGGCAAACTTCATTTAAAGATTTTTCTAATTTTAAAACCATGTTATTAGTCAGTGTCGGTTAAGCTGTGCTAAATTAATAGGAATGCCCTCAAATCTCAGTTAAATAATTGTTACATGTCCAGCACGGGACTTATGCTTATTTTAGTCACTCCAGGACCTGAGCTAATGGATGAACCATCTGAATGCATGCTTTCATGATCGCTGTAACACAGGAGCAGAGCATCAAAAGGCCTTTCTTTGGCAGTGAAATGCTCTAACCCAGAAGTGGCTCATGTCTCCTCTGTCCACAGCCCTTTTGCCTGAACTACGTACATGGATGTGGAGAGGTGAAACTCTGCCATGTGCCCAGCAGCAGTGGAGATTCTGAAATGGGGGAACATTAGGAGCCTCTGCTACACTTGCATTTCTAAAGCAACATAAAAAAAAAATTAATAAAAAAAAATAAAAAATAAAAAAAATAAAAAATAAATAAAGCAACATAACTCTGTCCTAAGAGTTATATTTCTCTGCATTACTGGGTTTCTTTTGCAGCTATGTTCATTAGTGAAACTATTATGATATTATACTTTTTTTTTTCATATTTTCACTGATGTGTTTCAGAGATGGAGTTTTAAAATGTGCATACATTTGGAAATCTTCATTTACAATTGTTAAACTCATTAACTGAAATTTTCATTTCGGTTATTGTATGTTTGATACTGAGTTCTTTCTTCATAGCTTTCTTTTTTATTTCTTGAGACATTTTAGGCATACATATTTTATATTCTGAGGCTGATAATTCTAGTATCTGAACATTTGATAGACTTGCTGCTGTTGCTTCTACTGACTCTTGCTTGTGATGTCTTATTTTCCTTGTATGTTTTGTATTTGTTTATTGTTTTTACTCTCTGGATTGCAAACTATTTTTATATAAATGTGGAGAACCTTTAAATAAGACTAGAATTAGAGTAGATTATTTTTATGTTATGTAGACAGGTTTACTTAGCAGCTGAAGTCTATGTATTTTCAGTTTAGTGTCTTTGTCTCTATAATTACTTTCAGCTATTTGACACTGTATGTCTTAAAAAGGGAGATTCTTTTTGCTACTAGTGAGCAAGAATATTGTGCACCTTAAAAACAAGTTAAAATTCAAGAGACAGGAACATGCAATAACTTTTAAAAAACTGTATAAATTCACATTCTGAAATTGCATTTCTCAAAGTGCGTTCAAGGGTCAGCTGCAACAGGGCCTCTAAGTAAGGTAATTGAAAATAGGTATTTTTAGGCCTCTCCTCAGACCTGTTGAATCAGAATCCCTTTAGTAATACCAATAATCTCCATTTTCAAATAAAGAGTGCTCATAATTCTCATATATCAAAGAGTTTGAAAATCACATGCTAAAGTTTGTTTTAGAAAGACAGATTTGGTTTTATATATTTGTTTTTCTAGCACTTACATTCATCCCACACTGTAGAGCATTTCTCTGCTGTTTCAGTTCTTTTATCTTTTTAGTTTTTTAAGTATTCTTTAATACTATTTCATCTGAAATTGAGTTCTTAAGTGTTATTTAAAGCAATAATAATATACTCCTGACATTTCCTCTGTCCATTTGTTTTGTAGATACAGAAAATGGAGCATAAAGCTAATTTGGAGACTTCCTTCTTTAGAGAGCCAAAAAACTCTATTAATATATCAGTTAAGTTTATATACCACTCACCAAAGAAAAAAATTAAAAAGTTGACATCTATAAAAATAAGGGTTCTTGAATGTCAGCAGCAGACAATCAGAGTTTATTAACTGTTGAAACCTAAGGTTCAAAATCAACTTTAAGAGAATTGCTATAAAGTAATGTTGACTTTCAATGCATTAAATACAAATTTAGTGATATGTGTGAATTTTTTCTTCATTTTTAGTATATAAATATATGTTTACTAATCTCTGTAACTTTTCTTTTTCTGAGTTGGAGACTGTTGATCACAAGCGACATTAAGAGAATATGTTCTGCTGATAACATTTATAAAAATGTGTTACTAAATAGATAAAAAACCTTGTCAATAATAAACCTTGTAATAATTTAAAAATTACAAAAGTAATCAGATAGTAGATAATACGCTTGGTAAAATCTGTTATCTACTACAATAGAAAGACAATGGAAATGAATTTTAAGTATTATTTTTCTGTTTATTACCTATAAAAATCAAGTCAGAAACAAGCTACTTTTACCTGTTTATCAGTGGTCATATTATACTTTTATTTCATTAATTTCTATTTTATCCTAAGCCTCAATTCTATTTTAAGCATCTAATTCTCCATCAATCTGTTTAACCCATTCTCTTGTTTTATTTTTATAATAAGTTTTCTGATCAATAGGACTTAAGTGCATAATTAACCAATTCCTCATATATGAATTTTATAATAATCTCTGAAACAAAATATTTGTACCACATCATAAGTATTTCTCTGCAACTCCCTCTTGGCTAATCCATTTACCATTTAATGCTCAGTAGCAAATCATATGCATGAAGCAGGTGTGCTCTGACTGAACATCCCATAGTTTGTTCAATTAGTCTAAGGTATTAAGAGGTCACCTGAGCATTATCACAATTGTTTTATGATGCACCATGTCCAGACATCTCCAAGGTGAATCACATGGTATATAGTACTAAGTATTCTTCAAATTCTCTTTTTTGAGGAAATGTTAGCATTAAAATTGTTTATATTGATGGTATTGATCACTAATGTATCATGAACAATAAGATGGATGGACACGGAATACCAGTTGTATTTTTCCTGAGTGAGCCGATGGGATCAGAATTCAAAAGGAAGCTCATAGATGAACCAATGAGGATATAAATGAGTGAAGGACAAAGCTCTATTTTTACTCACTCTACATCCCCGGAGTGTTCTGTTACAAACAGATTCCATCTTCTCTAAGTTCCTTTGACTAAAATCTTCTCTTCACTTTTAGGGACTATATTAGATGAACTTGTTATTCTATTCCCTATTGTATTAGCTAAGCTTCTCCTTCAGTAGCAAAATTTATTTTTATCTCAAAATTAGTAGCAGCTTTATGACTTTTGACAACTTCATATCACCTTCAAACTCTCATCCTTACACTCACCTTTAGATACAAAATGTTCAAATTCAAACTATTTTCTCTTTTGAAATACCAATTAAATCTAGAGGTGATATTAAGGTAAAAATGAAAGCAGAAAACACCTGAGCTTTACTTAATAATGTTATCATCAATCTCTATGCCTGGGGACCAACTTTTGGTTGGAGCATAGTCCTAACAAGTTCCTTCTAATGTCTTGATAACTTATTTCCCTTGGATGGAATCCAAGATGCCCCTTCCATATACTAGCTTCTTGATGATATTAAATCTTGTCAGGATGGAGCTCCGGTATACTAAGAACTTAAGTCTCATCTTTTAGAATATTTTCAGCTTTCATTACATTACAGGTGCTATCTATAGAGTGAAGGAAGGGATTTTTAATTATAGCACTTAGAGCTTGAATACCAAATAGAAGTATGCCACACAAGAAAATTCCAGATCAAATGACCACTGTTCTGGTGATTTCATGGAAACTCCTCAAAATAATTTTATTTTTTTCAACTCATAAAACTGGTGTAAAGAATACAGGTTATCTAAACAATGTAAATTTCAGAAGCAGATGAAAAATCATGGCCATCTCCCAAGATGCTCTTCAGAGTAAGTGGAATCTTCTCAGGAACCACTTTCCAGATCAATCCATCCTGTCCATAAAAACACATTTAAATTGCCCTCTCTGAGCCTGCTGCTCATATTTGTACTCTTACATTATGTATGAGTCTTTGCTTGTTGCACAAACTGCATTGTGCTCCATTAGTGATTTTCCATTTCATGCTAAGCTTTGCAATTTATTAGTGTTATTTAGGCTAATGTGCTATTATTTTGCATATTTTATATCATTTGTTATTCATGCAATGTGATACTTAAGTATTGGGGATCAATGAGTCTTTTACACAGTTTATAAATTTGTATGATTAAGGAGTAAATCAATTAAATACATTACTGCATTGAATCTGTTTTGAGAGTTGTTTTCTAAGAAACGTAGCCTATCCTTTTCAATACTTATGACTATTTTTTTGAGTAGCAGAATTTTTAAATATATTAACACAAGTATTTTAATGGCTGCATTTAAGTTCTTAGTAATAAAATATAATTTGCTTTTGAATTATGAAATGCTAGTGATGAGAGTGAGCTAATTTGGTCCAAATTTTGCTATTAATCAGGAAATCTATAGAACACGTGTACTTTATATTTCCTTATCATTCTAGTGCTTGTCTTAAATGTTGGAATGTAAAATTGGCTAGATAGATCTCTGTATTTTTTAGACTACAATGCAGTGCATAGAGAAGGGAATATCAATCATATATTACTACCTGTTATATATATATATTTATATACACACATATATCTATTAATATAGAAATAAACACAATGTTTTAACATAAAACCAAGTGTTTGAGAAACATTCCTGTCTAGCACATTTAACTTGCCTTTCTTCTGTATCAAGTATGTGGAAGGGTACATAGATCTAGTTATAGAATCTGTAACTGTAACTTGGTCTTAGGACCAAGATTTATGCATTTAGTAATACTCTATCCCTAAAAATAGGACTTGTTTCAGCAAGATATTGTGTTAGTACCACACTAATGATAAACCATTCCTTGAGTTTACTGCGAAGAACATTAATCATTACTACAGGTTTTATTTCGTGTTCTTGATCCCTCATCACTGCTGCCGCTGCTGCTGCTGAGTCGCTTCAGTCGTGTCCGACTCTGTACAACCCCACAGACAGCAGCCCACCAGGCTCCCCCGTCCCTGGGATTCTCCAGGCCAGAACACGGGAGTGGGTTGCCATTTCCTTCCCCAATGCGTGAAAGTGAAAAGTGAAAGGAAGTCGCTCAGTCGTGTCCGACTCTTAGCGACCCCATGGACTGCAGCCCACCAGGCTCCTCCGTCCATGGGATTTTCCAGGCAAGAGGACTGGAGTGGGGTGCCATTGCCTTCTCCATCCTTAATCACTAGAAAAGGACAAATCTTCACTCAGGGAAGAATTATTTAGTGGCCGTAGCCTCTTGGTCTGTCCTCCTGGCATACTGTTGCTTTCTTCCTTTCCTTGCTTACAAACTTTCAGAGTCTGCTGATTACTATTCATAGTAAGCCTTCCTATAATTTCTGAAAAATCCTCATAAACTCTCTACCTTATATGCACACTCTCCTTCACCACTGTGCTTTTTATTTTGGGGCATTTAACATCAGTTTTCTGTATTATTTTTACTACATTTCAGTTTCTCTTTCCTGTTTTTACTGTTTCCCTATGTGATTTTCTATGGATAATTTTAACATGTTATAACTACTTCAGTTCAGTTCAGTCGCTCAGTTGTGTCCGACTCTTTGTGACCCCATGGACTGCAGCACGCCAGGCCTCCCTGTCCATCACCAACTCCCGGAGTTTACTCAAACTCATGTCCATCGAGTCAGTGATGCCATCCAGCCATCTCATCCTCTGTTGTCCCCTTCTCCTCCTGCCCCCAATCCCTTCAAGCATCAGGGTCTTTTCCAGTGAGTAAACTACTTATTGTACAGAATTCCTGAGTCACTTGGAATTCGTCTATAAACAATTAAAAAATAACCATTTATCCAAAAATTAAAAAAAAATTTAAATGCTTTCAACTTTTTTTTTAAAAAATCTAGCTTTGGGAAATTATAGAATATGGCTAAAAATTTAAACTTCTCTGTGGGAACATTGCAGAAAAAACTTCTAGATTATTTAATAGAATATATCTTTGTAAGACTGTCTCCAGGACACATTACTATCAAATAAATTTAATTTTCCCATTGACTCAGCTTAAAGATTTATTAGGAATTTCCTTTGAATTATTTTAGTCCAATTTTTTGAAGATGACTAATAATAGCAGGACCATTTTACCTGGGATTGCATTTTTTCAGTAATGTTTCCCTTTTATTCCAGAGTAATGGATCTTATTTTTTAGTGTTCATTAATTTTTCTTCTGAACAAATATTTATTGACTGACCACTGTGTTTAAGACTCAGACCAGATGCTATGCACATGATGAGGGAAAACCTCACACAAGGTCTCTGCTTTCAGCATAGCTTGGAGCCCAGGAATCTCTTTACAACAACCACCACAGGTGACAGTGATGCTTATGGAACATGGACCACACACTAGCAAACAATATGATAGTGTACAATCCCAGTTATGTATAGAACTGGTCAGTTGTGCAATGAATGAGTAAAGCCTTTAAAGAATAGTCACTGTATGAACCAAAATGACAGCTAAGATGAAAACTGTTTTGTTCACAGCAGTATAAATAACCGCTGCTCTCCCCGCCCGCACGTCCAGTGTCCCAAGGTGCAGCCCGGGTGGGGTTTGCAGGGTCCTTGCTATCCTGTGGTGAGACAAGGCTGCTTTCAGAACACCAGCAGCTGGAAGCTTCGTGGCCACACTGGGAGGAAAGTCATGGCTCCAGAATCTCCATATGGATCTCTTTTAGATATGAAAATCCTATCCATATGGAAGGCATTATTACAGAGACTACAAGTGAATTAGTAATTTCACAGCTTTACATACCTAAACCTTTAGCATTAAGGTAATTTTCACTGGTTACATTTAGAAAAAAGTAAACCTACCTTGTTATTGAGGTTCAACATCTCCTTTTAAGCAAAAATAGGCATTGTGCCACAATCAAATGAAAGGTTAAGGGATAATCTGTGTAGGTATTATTTGCACCAGTCTCTCTTCAATCTGTCCCCAACCCTAACCTTCACATTGGCATTATGTGACCCATACTTTTTTTTAAAGAAAAAGCTAAATATCCTTAATAACTAACATCTTTGTATTTGTTTCTTATCTTTTCCCCTCTTTTTTGGTTGAATTAATTCATTAGTATTGATTAAGGCATATACATTAATCTATTATAGGCAGACCTTAGAGATATCACGGGTTCAATTCTGAAAGACCAGATTAATAAAGCAAATATCACAAAAAAGCAAATCACATGTTTTTTTTGCTTTCCCAATGCATATAGAAGTTATGCTTACGCTACACTACAGTCTGTTGAGTGTGCAATAGCATTATGTCTGAAAAAAGTATATACCTTAATTTAAAAATTTATTTAATTACTTTATTGGTGAAAAATGATAATCATCATTTGAGCCTTCAGCAAGTCTTAATCTTTTTGCAGGAGTAACCTCAAAGATCACAGACACAAAGTCAACATACTCTATTGGAAAAATGGCACCAATAGACTTGCTTGATGCAGAGTTGCCACAAGCCTCCAGTCTGTAAAAAAAACATAGTATCTGTGAAGTATAATAAAGAAAATCACAATAAAATATGGTATGCCTATGCATATATAGAAGATAAACGTGTAAACAAGTTGTATATATGGTTATATGCTGACTGTATAACATATACTAATAAGATAAGTATTTTTGATAGATATATATTGATATTATACTATAGATGTATTTTACATACATATATATGAGGAGGGCGTGGCAAACCACTCCAGTATTCTTGCCTGGAGAATCCCATGGACAGAGGGGCGTAGTGGACTACAGTCCATGGGGTCATAAAGAGTTGGACATGACTGAACAACTATCACTCTCACTTTCATACATATATATATTGGTTCAGTTCAGTCACTCAGTCGTGTCTGACTCTTTGCAACCCCATGGACTACAGTACGCCAGGCTTCCCTGTTCATCACCAACTCCCAGAGCTTGCTCAAATTCATATCTATTGAGTCAGTGATACCATCCAACCATCTCATCCTCTGCCATTCCCTTCTCTTTCTGCCCTCAATCTTTCCCAGCATCAAGGTTTTTTCCAATGAGTCAGCTCTTTGCATCAGGTGTCAAAGTATTGGAGCTTCAGCTTCAGCATCAGTCCTTCCAATGAATATTCAGGACTGATTTCCTGTAGGATGGACTGGTTTGATCTCCTTGCAGTCCAAGGGACTATCAAGAGTCTTCTCCAACACCACAGTTCAAAAGCATCAATTCTTCGGCACTCAGCTTTCTTTATAGTCCAACTCTCACATCCATACGTGACTACTGGAAAAGCTATAGCTTTGACTAGACGGACCTTTGTTGGCAAAGTAATGTCTCTGCTATTTAATATGCTGTCTAGGTTGGTCATACATATATATATATATATATATAGAGAGAGAGAGAGAGATGATATTTACATATGCAAAACAATGACTTCTAGGACCTTAAATAATACAAGGAATCCTGACCATCTTGGATACAAGAATGTCAGTAGAGAGTAGGGCTGTCATTAGGGATACTGTGAGCTAATGAGACAATTCCAAGTGTATGCCTGCAGATTCCCTATGGTAAGCAGATTGGAACATATAGAACAACACACACATCTAGTTGTGTGAGCTCCAGATGAAGAAGCGGAAAATAACCCTTTGGCACTATAATTTACATTTCATTCCTAAACTGTGCAACCAGGCATTCACATTTCAGCTACAGCAAGGGGAGGCCTCCGAGCTAATTATTAATAAATCAGCACTAAAACTATCATGAGGGGGAAAAATAGGTTAATATCTGAGTCCATAACTAAAGGGGACACCTTATTCCCCTAATCCATGAATGGAAAAGAAATGAATGTAATAAAAATTCCTGATAAATCAAAATCTTATTTTAAAAGATGAAACCACAATGACTATCTTAAAGATGTGAGAGTTCACAACCATATCAGTTAGACTGTTAATTTCTTTTGTGAATTTTGAGAACAGAACTAATTAAAGTGTGTACACATTTTCACAAAATGATACTGTTGCCTCAACTGAAATATTTTCAGTGGTGACAAGCAAAGTCATGTCTCTATTGTTGTCACAATAGTTGTCTTTAAAAAAAATAAATCTCTAGAGGAAATGATTAATTAGACTTCAATTATGCTGCAGGAAAAAACTGTACATATTCAACACACTAAAAAGCATTATAGTGTTTCTTTAATGTGTTTAAAAATTCAAAAATGTTTTTAAAAGCCACTTAAAAAGTCAAAGCAAAAGCAAGCTAATGGAATATGGTGTCATCCTTCAAGTTGACATCTGTTGAGTTTACCCAGGTCCTTTTGTGTGACATTACGCGGACATTATTGGAATTTTTCTGAATTATCTTTGAAAATTCTGAAATACCCATTATGATCTGTTGACAGACACAAAGATAATCCCTCTAAATTTTGCCTTGACTTGCAGGAAACTGAAATAATGTTACGCCTATTTAAGAAGAAGGTATATTAGCAAGACAGCTGCTGGTTTTGGTTTGCTTGCATTTTGAAATTAAAAGTACCTGTCCTTCTCCCTCTCTTATCATTTCATTAATGAAGTGTGTGTTCTCAAATATCACTCCCATTTCTCCTTTCATGCCTTTTTCTCTCCCTCCCCCTTCCTTTCTTCTCCCCTACCTTCTCCTTTCCATATTTCCCTTTTTTGGCTTTTTCCCCTGCCTTTATGACCTCTTCTTATCTTTATTTTTAGCTTACTCTTTTGCATTCCCCTCTTAGTCCTGATTCTCACTGTGTCTTTCTCCTCAGTAATCCTTTCCTCATCTAAGTAGGAATTACAAATGTTTCTAACAGCTTTAACTGTATTATGTTAGTCAGTATGGCTTGATTAAAAAGAGAATTTTTTTAATAGCACAGACTAAATCATCTTACATGCTTTTGATAGAAACTTGATACATTTTTGCATCAAATGTGTCTAGAAATAAATTTTGATATTTACTTTTTTCAAGTGACATTTAAAATATTTTTAAATGGCATTTGTTTGAAAAGCTACATAGGAAGCTTACATTTCTCAAAATTTGTTTTCAAAGTTTAACAAAAATCCATATTTCTCCAGTTTAGTAATACTTGTTATATTAAGAGATTTTTAAAAATTATAATGCTTACCAATCTGTAAATCATAGTACTGTTATTTTTTATATATTATTTGCATGAATGCATATACTCTACCTAATTTTTAATAGGTAAGTTATTGCTGCTTTTGTAAAATGTATTATATATTCTACATCTTAAATGTTAGTATCAAAATATTCAAAAATACAACAGGTGAAATATTTTTCTTGGAACATTTTCCCTATTACCCTAAAAAAATCCTTTGTTTTTTAATGTGTGTAAGAATAGCCCAGGTTACCTTTCTTTTAATACAATTTTTGAGTATATTAAATTCATTGCCTGTTATTTTCAATTTTCTCCTTCACTCCATTCCACACAGCCAAAATTATTTAGTTTCCAAATTATATTGCCACTGGCAGTGAAACAGTTTCATTTCAAATGGCCTGGTTAGCTAGAGAGAAGAGGCAGGCTGAACCCAAAGTCAGAACCACTACTAGGAGTAAGGCAAACTGTATTTCCAATCTTGCCTCATTCTGGTGCCAGTGATCCATGGACCACTGAGATGTTCCTGGACCCCTTAAAGAGACACAGGTGAGACCCAAGTGTCAGCCTCCTTCCCCACTTCAAGGGTTCCCTTAGATCAACTCTCCTCTCGATGTATGGCAAAAACCACCACAAAATTTTAATTAGCCTCCAATTAAAATAAATAGATTAACTTCTTTTTTTAAAAGTATTTCCTTTTACAAACTACCGTAATGTGACATTCTAATGCCCCCTACTATCCAGTGAGTCTAACTTATTTTAACATTCATGCTCTACACCCTCCCACCCAGCAGCACAACCCACAGAACACAATCAACCACAGTGGTCAGGTCCCAAAGCCCAAGTTATCCCATCCGGAAATGTGCCTTGAGAGCATGGGATGGGGCGTTTCCCTTTCCCAAAGAGAAAGAGTGAATCTCAAAGAATTAAAAGAAGCAAGAGCCCGCAGTCAGTCCTGGAGGATCTTAGCAAACCGGAATGCTAAATAAAGGCTGCAGATAAGCAAGTCAGGTGACAAAGCAGTCCCTGTTCTGTGTTTGGAGTAGTGGAGAACTTGAGGTCAAATTCTGGTATTTTAATTCATCCATTTATTTACAGACATTTATAATTTCATACCTCCTGAGTGCTAAGTGCTATGTTCAGTTTCTAACTCTGCTTTTTGACTGTGGGACCTGGGGTAAGTGATTTAATAAGCTTTCAGAGATTCACTTTTCTCATTTGTGCAATCAGAAAACAGAACCGTGTTTTATTTGTTACCTGAGATTTTATGGTGAGGTTCTAGGGTGATATTTGTGGAAGCATTTGTAACACTAGAATTTATTAGAAAATCAATTTAAGTTATTCTATTGTGAGGTTCTGGTAAGGATTTTTGCCCTCAAAAGAGTTAATGTCAACATTAGAATAAAACAGTCCAAGCTTGGAGTATGTAGCTTAGCATTTCAAATACACCAGGCAGGCTTTACAAATATCATAGCATCTCATTTATTTCTAACAAAAACAATATGAAGTTGCTACTGTAATTATCACCTTTTTTCTTTTATAGGTGACAGATAGTAAATAAGAAACAGCTTAAAAGTAATGAAACTGGACATAATGGTGAGGGTTGAAGAACATTATGAATTCACTGAATGCTATTATACACTTAAAAATGGTCAACACAGTGTGTTTTATGTTCACAGTAAAAAGAAATCAATAATAAGGTAATGAAGCCAGGAACCCAGATTAGACAGTACAAATATAGCACAAGTTGAGATAATTGAGCGGTAGTGTAGACTAGTAAGATAGTATTACTTCAAAAAGAAATGGAAGTTTGTGGATAACAATTATAGTTTTAGCTACATGAAACAAATATCTGAAATATTTTATTTCTGATTCTAATCAAAGTACTTTGCTTTATCTTAACTTTGTTAAACTCTCAAGATGCCAAGCTAGAATTATTTGTGAAATTCTTTCAACTGTATTTGGTTGTATGTATTTAAACCTTATTCTAAGAAAATATAAGTGATGCTATAGCATTTGCAATCTAATCGTAATTCATTTTATAATGGCAATCTCAAAACACATTTGTTAATTTTGTTAATTATATCACTGTTGTTGACTTTCTCAGCTCACTTTCACTTTTGGTGAAGAGATACTTATGACATTTAGTGTTTAATGTCATTAGCTTTTTTTCTGACTTAGGATGAGAATATTGTTCATCAATTTTGTGTCTAATAGGAGTAAGGGCAGGATGTGAATGTACCTGTTGACCATACATGAGCTGAAAATCATGGTCATAAATAAGTAACTGTGATCTAAAAGGGAAAGCAAGTATTCCAGGGGAAAATGGTCCAGAAGGGTTAAGGGGAGGTTCTTTGGCAGATTTCTTTGCCCAGTGTGCTGTAATATCTCTTTCCAAAGCATATTGGCAAACTACACTGAACAATCTTGATAAGAAGGATTTAATTAAAATGCTGTAAGCATAAAATCTTTGCCTTCGTGCTATAGAAGATTTTGTCAAAAGAATTTTATTACAAACCTAGCAGGATTGTTTCAATGTTTTATTCACTTTCAGCCATCCCACTGATTACGGCTGGAAGTATAACAAAACCAGTCGGTTCTTAATAAGGGCTTTTAAAAATCACAGCATGCTTTTCAGTCCCTCAGTATAGGATGAATGTGACATCGGGGACACAAATATCATTACCTTGATAAATTACAGACAGTGTAATGATTATGGAAATCATCATCGACTGATCATCAGTCACAATTTATTTCAAATCAATGTCTACAATCTGTAGTCTGGATGGAAATTTTCTCCAAACCCCCTCTGGTATACTGCAGTTCTTCTCAGCTAACTTCCTCCTATGAGCCTTACAGCTTTGTCATGCATCGCGGGCTGTTCATGAATGGAGCCCCCTCACTGGTTCCATGGCCACAAGCAATCCAAATTAGTCAGGAGAACATTGGGCCACCACATACTCAGAGACAAACTCGTTCAGAAAAGCAGTTTAATGTAAGAACCAGCAAATGTGCCAAACTACAGAATCCCTCCCCAGACACAGAGCTTCCTATTTTTTTCCTTCTTTCCAATTGGCAATAAATGGTAATGTTTGACTTTACTATGCTGTTAAATTGCAAATAAATTGTTGCAGAATCATGACACAATAGGCATTTGCATCTTTTAAAACAATCTTTATAACAGGAAACATCATTTGCATGCCTTTGTCTGAGTCAGTATTTTTCTGTTATTCTTTTTCCAATACATTTAGCATTTCAAGTAAATTTAAGTTGGTGGGACCCAATGAATCAATTCCTGTTGTCTAATTATATAATATTTCTCTAATTTTTAGGTTAGTCATCATTCATCATGGATTACAAGATGGTTAAATGTCAATGCTAGTTGATGATGAACTTACACAAGGAAAACTTTGTCCCCAAAAGACTGCTTTCTCAGATAGACATAGGCTATAGACTATACTTTTACTAGAATGGAGGTTTGATTTGAATATAGACAGCACTTTACTGATAGCTCGGTCAGTAAAGAATCTGCCTGCAGTGTAGGAAACCCTGGTTCAATTCCTGGGTCGGGAAGATCCGCTGGAGAAGGGATGGGCTGCCCTGTCTGGTATTCTTGGGTTTCCCTGGTGGCTCAGCTGGTGAGGAATCTGTGATACAGGAGACCTGGCTTTGATCCCTGGGTTGGAAAGATCCCCTGGAGAAGGGAAAGGCTACCCACTCCAGTATTCTGGCCTGGAAAATTCCATGGGCTATATAGTCCATGGGGTCGCAAAGAGTCGGACACTACTGACTCTCACTTTCACTTTCATAGACAAGACTGGATATTTTAAATTTATTTTTTAGTTGAAGTATAGTTGCTTTACAATGTGTTAACTTATGCTGTACCGCAAAGTGATTCAGTTATACATATATAAGCATTCTTTTTTTCTTATATTCATTTCCATTAAGGTTTGTCATAGGGTAGTGAATATAGTTCCCTGTGCTATACAGTAGGATCTTGTTACCTGTTCTATATATAATAGTTTGCATCTGCTAACCCCAAAGACCTACTCCACCATTCCCAAATCAACCTGCTTTATGACTTTACTGTTTCCTTTCTTGCTTTCCTCAATATATAACAAACGAGTGCATATTGTTAATCCATTTTTATTGTGAACCACATGTAGCTGTTTCCCTTTCCAGACATTCCCTTCATTTTCCATGCCTTACACGTTGGGCATAAATGCTGAGTTGCATCTAACAAATGTATAAGTGTCCCCATCAATAAGATGTGATTGTCCCTCCAGCTGATTCTTCGGCAATATATTTCCCCATGTAGGATGAGGTCTGAGTGACAGGCTACACCCCCTGGATAGACAGGTCTATTGACTTTCTGTGGTGTCTTCATCTTGGATCTAAGATTCCGTGTATGTAACTGCTGGATCAGCTAGCACTCAGCCCCAGGATGGTGAACACAGAAGCTTGTGGCACCATCAGCCCTGGACAGGGTGGGTGGTGGCACCAACTGGTCACAGAGATGGATGTACTTGGGTCTCCGGGCAAGTTCTGTCCCTTCCTAGCTATGTTACTCTAGGCAAGTTCATTAATCTGACAAATATTTATTGATCACATGCTCTATACCAAACAGTTTTCTGATGACAATAATACAACAGTGGTCAAAACAGACAAGATCCTCAGCTGAATGGTATTTACTTCTAGGGAAAAGAGATAGACATAAGGCAAGTAAACAACTAAGTAAAGAAGATTATTTCAGATCCTAGTAGGGGCTGTTTTGTTTTTTAATAAGGTGATGTAATAGAGATTATGGTGAGGGAGGGGGAACTACTAAATTTAGATGTGGTCACAAGAAAGATCTAACTGAGGACCGGTATTTGAGAATGGTTGTAAGAAGCCTGCCAGGCACAGATCAAAGGTGGAGTGTTTGGGCTGGAGAAACAGTGAATGCAAAGACAGAGGACCAGGAGGAAGACCAGGGCAGCTGGAGGGTGGTGAGTGACGGGAGACTGTGGAGGATGAATTTAAGCAATAGACCTTATAACTCATGAAAAGATAGTGCATTTTATTCAAATGTGATGGGGAAGCCATAGGCAAGGTTGAAGCTGGGGAGGGATCCGATCTGATTTTCATTAGAGAACTATGGCTCAGTCTGCTGGGAGAAGAATTGCTGGCAGAAGAGAAGAGGAAGCAATGAACCCAGTCAGGTAGGTGTAACTAGAGTCCTTTCCTTCAGCCAAGCCATCACACCAAGAGCCACAACTGGATCCAATAATTCTGATTGCATCCCACATTCAGCTGTGTTTGCATATCTAAAGCAGTTATTATTATTATTTACATATATGAGAATTATTTAATTTTGCCACATTTGAAAATATAAGTTAGATTATAGATTTGAATTTTTTACAAAGTCAACCCAAATGCTTTGAAAAATGTATGTGTTTTACTCTCTGCCTTACTCTCACCTTGGGGATAGTTACAGAGAAATTTGGAGTGGGAGGGACATCTTGGTTTTTTGGTAATGGACCCCCTATTTCTAAATGACACTGGTGAGACAAATAATAGGCTATTGCCTTGTGTATTGTAGTAACAATTATTCTATCAATCAGTACCTCTTTATCCAGTATTTCCATCCTGTGCTAACAATAGTGGGAGATGCATAGGAGAGACACAATAGTGTAATATACACCTGCCTGGCCTTCCCAGCTGGCGTTAGTGGTAAAGAACCCACCTGCCAATACAGGAGACACAGGTTTGATCCCTGGGTTGAGAAGATCCCCTGGAGGAGGGCATGGCAACCCACTCCAGTGTTCTTGCAAGGAGAATCCCATGGACAGAGGAGCCTGGTGGGCTGCAGTTCATGGGGTCACAAAGAGTCAGACACGACTGAGGCAAATTAGCATGCATACACTGCTTGCATGGAGCTTGCACTCTCACACAGAACCGAGTTGCATTTGCTGAACACGTAGCCCTACCTGGCCATGTATGCTGTAATCCAAAGAAGTGCTTCAGGATGTGGCTGAGTAGAGCAGAAGAATGGCGGAACACCCCGGCCAGTGAACAGCTTGAGAAAAGAACAAGAAAAGAAGAAAGCAGGGAGTCTTTTCAAAGGCGTTGTGTAGACTGGAGCAGAGAATTCACAGGGACCACTGTGTTGTGAGAGAAGAGTGGGAAATGAATCAAGAGAAGAAAATTGCAACCAGATCGTAGAGAGGGCTTAACGCCTGGGCCAAGGAATGTGGGCTCTGTGCTGTTGGTATTGAGCAGCTATTGAAGGATTTTGAGCAAAGGAGTGACATGATAAAAAGGTATTTGGGAAGATTAATTTGACAGCTGTGAGTGGGGAGGGAGGTCAGTCTAGAAGCAGCTGATATAGGTGATCTGCTATTGAGCCACATTTTGGTTTCCTTGGTTCTGAGTTTTCAAACTAAAATAACTTTACTAATAGGTCATAAAGCCCCCTCATTTTTGCTTAGGTGTCTGCACTCTCTGATGCTGTGCTGGTTTTATCCGGAAATATGCTTTCTGGGTCATTAAAATGAATATTCCGCTTCTTGAAAAATTATTTGCCCTTTTCTCCATTCCCTTCCAGATTAATAGTGACAAGCTAACTTTATTTTTTTTTTTTTTTTTAAATTTTTAAATTTTGCTTTATTTGCTTGAGATATTTTTAAGCACTAATACATTACAGATATATTTGAATCCACTTGTGTGTTCCTCCCTAGACCCATTTACCTCCCTCCTCTCCAGTAATAATTTATCTTTAGAAGTTCCTATCCTCTCCATCCATATTTTAGAACATGGTATGTATGCATGTAAACAATATATTGCTTACAGATTGCACAATATATACAAACAGTATCATGCTGTTTTTGTCCTTCTGCAATTTCTTTTGCTGTACTTTGATATTTAATCTTGTAACTATGAGTCATTAGTTTTAACTTCTGTGTAATATTCTACTGTATAAATATACCTTAGTCTATTCATTTTTCCTTTGGACTATTCATTTTTCCTTTGGACAGTCAGGTTGTTCTTAAGGTTTTCTATTCACAGTGATATTACAATTAATATTGTTGTGTATATCTCCTTTTGAATATGTATGACCTAGCACTGCTGGGTTGAAGCTCTTCAGACTATATTCATTTACACCGTGGCATTAGCAAACTTTTCAGTCTTTGCTGATATGATGATGTGAAGTGGTATTTCCTTTTATCAGCATTTCCCTGTTTACTCATAAGGTTGAGCATCTTTTCGTAAGTTTATAATTAATTCTGATTTCTTCTTCTGTGAAGGACCTATTTATATCCTTTTTCTTCCTTTTCATTAGGTTGTTTGATATTTTGATAGTTATTAATAGAAGTTCTTAAATCTGAATAATTATCTTTATCAGTCATCTCCTTTGGGTCTGTTCCTTGTCTTTTAAACTTATAGAGAGACTTTGAACAGAAGTTCTGATGTCATCAACTTTAGCAGGCTTTTATTTTTATTTTTTTTATTATGCTTGTGTTTTAATGAATTCAAAAATTTTTTTTCTAACCTGAAATCAGAAATAAAAATTGCTTTATTTTAAAATTTTAAAGTGTTCGTTTTCACATTTAGATATTTAATCTATCTGGAACTCAGTTTTATATCAAGTGTGAAATAGGCATCTGATAGTATTTTATTTTTTCATGTAGATAGTCAATTTCACGTTATCTGTTACTCTCCAATCTGTGATACCTCCTCTGTCTTGCATTAAGTCCCCCTGTGTCAGAGCTCTTTGTTCAGTTGGTCCACTATCTATTCATGTTCCAAGATCACATTGCCTTCGTTGCTGTTGTTCAGTTGCTACATAGGGTCTGACTCCTTTGCAACCCCGAGGACTGTAGCCCCCTAGGCTCCTCTGTCCATGGGATTTCCAAGGCATGAATACTGGAGTGGGTTGCCGTTTCCTTCTCCAACAAGCTAACTTTAAAAAGTGACAGGGAAATAGAGAAAAAGTAGGAACTAATGAAAACAAGTGAATGTTTTGCTAAGGAAATGTTTATCACTGTGGTTCTCATCATTATGAGTTAATTACAGGCTCTCAGCAAATATCCCATTGTGAACTCAGAGGTGCAATATGTTTTATTTGAAAAAGTGAAATAGTGTTTTCCTTTCCAGTATTCAGTTGTATTTCCTGCTATTTTAAGACTACTCAGTGGTACCAATGTACTTTGACAACCAATTATCCCAGCATGCCTGTGCTATGTATTTTAACTATAATGCTTCTTAAAAGCTTGAATTGCAAAAACAAAATCCTATCTTAATTGATCAGATGTGCATCGAGAGTTGTCTGAACACTATCTGTGTGATATCTGAATAATCCAGCTGATTTACAGTAGCAGACAGAAACACCTGTTGGAATAACACATGCTTTCTTCAAGGTTCATATTTTACAATTTTTCCTCCAGATTTTCTTTTCTCCAACATCTTCACTCTTGAGGAAGGATGCCATGTCATACCTGAATTCTGGCCATGCTAAGAATAAAATGTACCATAGTCCATCTCTAGGAGTTCATATCCTGATTTATCGAGGATAGTAGCAATCTGACTATCACAGTTACAAGTATTGCCAATCTCCAGCTTTGCTCACATCATCTTATTCTGGCAAACCTGGTTTGAAGCATGGTGTGGTTTCCATTCTACAAGCAAAAGGCAGCTTTGCAGAGTAAGAATTCTCCGTGTTAATGTTGCCCTAGCCTGTTAACTACACTTCACTGTTGAAAAGCTGATGTCTGTGATTGATTCAGGCACAGGGCCATTGTTTAATTTACTTTGGTTTGATTTTTTTCCTTCACCCTCCCAACTAGCTGCTCTAGAGGAGGAAAGTCAGACAGTAGTTACTGCTTGGGCAAAAAAAGATAAGCTGAACACTTTGGAATGCATTTTTCTAATGCTCCTTCTCCAAGTGTTACATGACTGTATCAAATTTCTTTTAGACTTTGATAATGAGAAACAGACAATTCAGTAGAAAATATAACTGAGAGATTTGCAGTAATAGAGGATTTTAGAAATGCACATGGTTCTAAATGGCACTGAGATTATGTGCTTTAGAGTTCTGAATCTTTTATTTTTTCCATGTTTGAGTAGGCACTATGGTTGATTATCAGGTTGAAGAAGGGCAGAGGGCTTGTCTGCTCATTATAAATGTGCATGTGTAAAGTTTTCACACATAATATAATATTTCAAAGTTATTTTTATGGAGACTCAGGGGTCTCAGAACTTAAACAAAACTGCTGATCATTGGCTCCAAGAAATACTTAGAAGGAATTATAGTTTTTGTTTTCTTTTTTTTTTTTTTTTTTTTTTTTTTTACATCCTATGGAGTCATTTGCAGACTTTTGGACTACAGATCACATTATATTTATTTATTCAGCTGGCTTTGGAGATTTAAGCAATATTTGGAGACACACAAGTCTTTGCCTTGCTTAATAAAAAGAATACTCAATGGTATAGGTACAACATTTTTATATACAAAATGTCCTTGCAAACAGAGGTTAATATTGACAAAAATGTAATTTTGGAATTAAAAATAAAACAGTCCCAGAAAAAATTCATCCGGCATCATCTTTCTTAAGGAAATTTTAGCAAGCCTTAGGTCTCCTGTACTATAATGCTTGAAAATACATTATTAGGTTTTCCAAGAATACTGTAAGCAATGCTTGCATTATTCTACTCTGATCAACTACAACAAACAAGGTCTGGGTCACCTTCTAAGAATAATCACTTACCAGAAGTAGTGTTATTTTGTTGGTATTATTAGTAAAGATTTATATCACAGAGTCAACTCATTCTTGTCTATGAGAGAAGGTGGAATAAATATTTCATACCTGCAGCTTTTGAGGAACATTCTGCCTTTCAATCCTGAGGCAGGCTCTCAACATAGATGCCAATCAGAAGTCTTTAACAGATGTAAAATGCATCTTGCCTTCTTGTCTTTGAAAAATATAAGGATCTCAAGATGCACCTGAAATATTCATTATGTGGACAATATTCCAAGCAGAGCTGGAACTTGCTGAGTGTTTCAGTCACTGTTTATTTATTCAGGTTTTTCTGTCTTTTTCCCGCATATTGCTAATACTTCCTAAGTCTATGACTTGTCAAAATGTCTTTCCTTTATAGTATACTTACATGACTAAATTTATTGATAGCATTTAACATCACAAACAGTTTCGTTTGGTTAGCTTAACAACAGTTTAATTGAAGAATATATTTGTGCCATGAATCATTTCCTTTTACTTCTATTTCTTTTCCTTTTTGCCTGCCTCCTCCATAAGTTTAATAAAGCAGAGGCTTTATTGAGAAATCAACCTTTATATGAGTTTCTTTGTTAACATCTGATTAGTAGAGATGAATTTCATTGTCAGTAAGATGACAAATTTGTACAGTTTTCTCAGTGGAATTTCTATATATGTTGCTACAATAAAAGAGCTTAGAATCATAGAAGACCACAAACATACCATTTTGCCCTATACTGGCTTCCCTTGTAGCTCAGTCAGTAAAAAATCTGCCTGCAGTGCAGGAGACCCGGGTTTGATCCCTGGATTGGGAAGGTCCCCTGGAGAAGGAAATGGCAACCCACTCTAGTATCCTTGCCTGGAAAATCTCATGGACAGAGGAGCCTGGTGAGCTGCAGTCCATGGGGCCGCAGAGAGTCGAGCACAACTGAGCAACTAACACTTAACTATATTTCTTATGAAGTCCTGATTGGAAGGACTGATGTTAAAGCTGAAACTCCAATACTTGGTCACCTCATGCAAAGAGTTGACTCACTGAAAAAGACCCTAATGCTGGGAAGAATTGAGGGCAGGAGGAGAAGGGGACGAGAGAGGATAAGGTGGCTGGATGGCATCACCGACTCGATGGACATGGGTTTGGGTAGACTCTGGGACTCGGTGATGGACAGGGAGGCCTGGCGTGCTGCAGTACATGGGGTTGCAAAGAGTCAGACATGACTGGGCGACTGAGCTGAAATGAACTGAACTGAAAACGTTTAAATTTACAGTGTATCATTTCCATTTATCAGATGATGTGCTAAGACATATTTTCAATTTCCCTTTTCCATCACCTTTTACCAATATCACTGTTTTCTTTTTATTTCAATCCAAGTTTTTTTTTAAACTTTATAAATGCCTTCCTTCAAGAAAAAATACTATACATACAAGTGTATATTGGATTGGCCAAAATATTCATTCAGGCTTTTCCATAACATCCTACAGAAGATGTTATGTGCCATATATATGCCAAGCCTCCTGTCACAGTAAAAATGATGGCAAAATGAGTTTTTCAGGACTTATTATGTTCCAGGCACAGTAGTAGATAGCTTCCTTTTTACATGTTTTCTCAGTTTAAATGGAATAAAAAATGTGTTTTTTATTAATTGTTGCTTCATTATATTATATGTAAAACTGTACTGTGTTTCCTTTCTTTTTGTTACTTGATGATTTTGATGACTGAACAGTCATATCCAGTTTAGATCAATAGATCTCTGTGTCCAGAGGAATAAAATATATGAAAACATCAAATAGATTTAATTTGTCTGTAAAATAGTATATCCCATTAGAAGTAAAGATGATCTCAGGTCCCACTGCAGTTATCGTTGGGACTAAGTAGAGGTACATTCAATACACATTTAAGCTCAGACATTAGGAAGAATTTCATGTGAACAATGTGTTTCAGAAATATGAAAAATGTTGGCAAGTTTCTGAAATCTTTATAGAAAATTGTAAAAGTGTATTTATGGGCTGATTTGTATATATTCTCACCTATATGACTTTTTAAAATATACTACTGTGAGCCTAGTTTCATAATTTAGGAACCTGAAAAGAATGGAGGTCAGAAAAAAAATTAACAGTTCAGCTAAATATGTTAATTTAAGCAATACAAAGATGAATTAGAGTGCTTCTATGACAGTGTTCCTTTATTTGATTCTTTTTAGCTGAGCATTCATACTTCTTCAAAGAACTCTAAGCAATGCATTTTTAACAAAATCAGAATGACTTTGTTACTTTCATGAAGATTTATTAATACTGACTACTAGATAAAAATGTCAAAGACTGTAAATATCATGCATAAAAAGCATAAAGAAGTGCTACATTGGTTTGAGGACAAATAGGAAATGTAATTTACAGTCTGAGTAGAAAATGAATTTCTAGTAATGTTAGGCAAAAAGCAAATTAAGGGCAAAAAAAGTGAATGGTTCTCGTGATACCTGGATAAAAAGGCAAAATTGAAGCAAATTTGGATTCTCTGTGATATACAAACAAGGCTGACCCTGAGCAAGACTGTGAAGTGACTGCCTGTTCTTGACTTTGTGCCCTAGGTACCTAGCCCCCCAGAGCCTTTCTCCTGGATCCAGGCATCTCTGAGTACCTGGCCACAGACAAGAATTGTTATTTTAGGTTCCTACTCATGAAACCTTTTCTTTCCTGACTTCCATTCTTTAATGGCAAAGGTTCTCAAACCACTTTATAGTGCTTCTCTTAAGGATTTATATATCCCAATCTAATTTTTACTTTCCAGTTGAAAAAGACCCCATGGTATTTAATAAAAAGTGCTTGAGGAAGAACAAAATACTAATTAAAGTATTACTAACACAGCAATTATACACCAAGTCGAGTAGTGAACAATTATAAAATCTAATAGTAATGTTACAGATACATTCATTCATATACATTTGTCTGCAAGCATGATCAATTCAAAGCAGCAATAATAACCATGTGCCCTTCCCCAGATTTCAGGAATTCTAACAATTTCCATGTGAATCTGAATAGCAGGAGCATTGCAAAGCTCCCAAGTGTTGAGTAGCTGTCAGATGTCTTTGTAGAATACGGATTTAGAGTTTTCAGTTAATTCTGGTAACATGCTAATATTAGTTTATGAATAGCACCTTCTAGCAACTCAGCAAAACTAGTGAGTATCCATTAACCTCTAGAAATTGCATATTATTCAACTGTAAGAGTCAAGGATGAGTTTTCTGTCCATCAGGCTGAACTTTGAAGTTCCACAGAAGTCCATAGGGCATGCTTTGAGCTGTAGGGACCCAGCACAGCTCACTGATAATGAGCTGATAGGGTCTGAGGCTGTTCCCAGATCGAAATTACATTTTCACCCTTGTTCTTTTGGGTGCTAATGACTATAAAGTTGAAAACCCCAGGCTAGCAAGAAAAAAAGAAAAAGAGAGTTATATCTCAGTAAGTTGCAGAGATCTATCTGACCTTGCAAAAAAGCACCTTTTAATCAGGCCCTTGTGTGTGTGCACGTGTGCGTGCTAAGTCACTTCAGTCTTGTGCGATTCTTTGCGAACTTTTTTGACTGTAAAGCCCACCAGGCTCCTCTGTCCATGGGATTCTCCAGGCAAGAATACTGGAGTGGGTTGCCATGCCCTCCTCCAGGGGATCTTCCCAACCCAGGGATCGAACCCAGGTCTCCCGCAGGGCAGGCGGATTCGTTACTGGCTGAGCCACCACTGAAGCCCAATATTCCAATTACTTTGCACAGATGGTTCGACATGTTCAGACAAGTAGATGTCATCAGAGCCCTAACTGAGCCATAGAATTGACTCGCTACAGAGCAAGTGACAGAAATAAATGGAAGATGCTGCCCACTAATGTGACACTGATAATTCCAAGTCATGGGGAAAAGGAGGAATTCTGGGGAATCCTCAATGCTCAGAAATCCCTTAAGTGGAGCTTTCTGTGATTAAATGGCTCTCACCCACCTCAGTCAGTATTTTCCAAAGGACATCCACCATTTTTCCAAGACTTTGAATGGTGGTGCTATAAGTGGTGCTTATAGATAAGAATGATTACATCAACTTCACCTGAGCAATGAGATGGACTCTTCTGGCTGTTGACTAGTGATGAGCTGTTTAGTATCTGCTTGGACCATGGGACTTAAATCTTACTAGCTATTGTGGGGAGTTAACCGTTATTCTGTTGATAAATGCTTCAAGGAAAAGCTTTGCCCTGAACCATTTAGATGGTCTTTCCAGGGAAGCCAAGGACAGGTGGGAATGTGGTTACTGGTTCTTTTCTCTTTCCTTCTTTCCTATTTTCTTTTGTGGCTCTCTTTGATGATGCTGGTCATCCTGAAGGAGACAAGCAGGCAGGAAGACATAAAATAAATTTTTCACAATGGGTTTTGGACACTAGGTTTTCTGATAAAAAATTCTAGTCTGGTTGACCTTCTGTGCTCTTTGTGTTTGATCATGGACACCCTGACAGTAGGGTCATCCACATGCCTACACAGAGGATGGTAAAAATGAGGGGGTGAAGCCTTGCTGAAGCACTTTCCTCATTGATAAAATTGGCAATGACCTTAATCAGTGACTCTCTAAGCTTTTTAGCACTGACAGAAATAACTCCTTTTTTTCCACTCTATTTCCATCAAATGCTTTTTTCCTCTGATCTTCAGATATGATATGTGTCCCTGGGTTTGTTGAGCTTTAGAAATCTAGTCACTTCACTCTTCTTTCATTTGTATTATGATTCTTATCAGAATCCTCCCAAATACATCTTTAAGGAGACTTGATTGGAGAAACCTCAAAATTGTAGAGATATATTTATCTATAAACATAGAAATTCCTCAATGTAAGGCCATTTTAGATGATCAGTTACCACTGTTCATAAACCTGAAAAGAATATAAATTGCTGTTATACACTGTATCCATTTTCTGTAAATCTTAGTTATTTTCTAAATATTTCCAAGAAGTATCACATTACCACAAGCTGAAAATAGTTTTTGCAAGAGTGAAGTTAATAGTAAATGATTATTTTAATTCACTTAGTATTTGGAAAACATAATGTTGATTGCATGGCTAAACTCAGTAGCTGCCTCAAGTAATCACTTTCTATAAATTAACATGCTATTTCTCTCTTCTATAATTTTCAAGAAATCAAGCTATGAACTATA
This sequence comes from Odocoileus virginianus, assembly GCF_023699985.2. NCBI lineage: Eukaryota > Metazoa > Chordata > Mammalia > Artiodactyla > Cervidae > Odocoileus > Odocoileus virginianus. The sequence continues at coordinate 30,808,908 of NC_069705.1, read as the reverse complement.
GCTAGATCACCCAAGTCACAGTCATTCTAGAAGTTTCTAACATGCTTGTGTTTAACTATAATGTGATCAGCTGTGTGCCAGTCTAATTCATAGTTAGGATGGACTGAACAAACAAACCTCTTTACTTTTGGGGTGTTTATCTTCTCTAGATGCTGCCTTGGGTTGTTTTGTTGGCATAGAATTACACTTTTAATAAAAGTCCTACAATTTTGAAAGATTGAGAAGTCACTGACAATGCATATTTACAACTGATAACTTTAGGAAGGATTACTGTTCTAATAATTTACTCTAATGTTTGACACCCAGGAAGGTTGAGTCCTGAATCATTGCTTAATATTAAAGATCTCTTCGATAGAGGGATGCTTTTTAGGAAAGAGAAATATAGTTCACAAGGGACATTAAGTGCTATGAACTTTTAAGCAAATATTTAGTGTATTCTCTAAAAGCATATAATTATAAGCAATGAAGGACAGTTGTTATCATTATATCAGGGCTAAACAATTACAATCAAAAGCTGTTGTGTTTACTTTGATATTGGCAGGCCTCTGAACTGATAATTCTTTATTATGGTGTTTGGTTAATTAAAATAACAAATTGAAAACTTTAATGGCAATCATAATTAATATTAAAATATACATGTTCATATCCCCCAGAGGTTATAGCAACTACAAACAGTAAAATCTTCTTCAAACACGATTAGCCAATGACATCTTTGGCCATGTGATAGTGCTGGCCACTAATTATAAAGACCCAGTGATACTCATTGGGAATAATGAAAGAATCTTGATGAGAAAGAAAACTGACAGAGGTAACAGAAAGTACTCAAGGTTGCAAAACGTTTTGTGCAGAGCTGCAGACAAGAATTCTTGTCTCTGAAGAGGCAGCATGGTGGTCTGGTACAGAAAGCACGTTTCTCAAGAGTTGACCAAACGGGGCTCCCATTCCCCTCATCCATGATGACTTGCAGAATATCCAGCTGCTGGTCTGTGCACAGGCACAGATACAGATGCTGGCTGTAAAACTCCATGCTGATGGTCATGTGTGATGGACAGATATCAGGTCAGTCCCACCATCCCACAAATTTTTCTGTCATCATCTTTGCATCTAAGTCAACAAACTAATAACACTTTTCTACTAACCCTACTTGAATTTCAATGGATTCCACTCTTGATCACAGCCTCCTCCATATACCTTTTATCTCTTGTCTTTCTCTAGACACTTCTGAGCCTCCTTCCTCCTCTCTGACCTACCCCCTCACTTGCTTTTCCCTTTCCCGTGACTGTGAGGCTGACCCCTGTCCCTCCCTCTTTATATTCCACACTTGCTCCCTTGACCATCGCATCTGACTCCGTTGCTTTAAAATGATCATGTCTCACAGCCTCTAGCTTCTTTTGCCTTTGATCCTTGGACCAGATGGGTTCTTCTGCTACAGATCCCCAAAGTAAAGTCTGCTCCTTATCATGGATTAATATGACCTTTTGTATTGGTTTGTCCTGATAAACTGGGAACTTCACGAGGACTGAGCTCCTGTTTTCTGTATTCTGTGCTGAGTTCCTGGGTCTAGCATAGAGCTGGGAAAATTTGCAAGTGACTCAACTTCTAGCCCACAGGTTGCACCAGAATTCCAAATCCTCTGAAACTGTTCTATAATGAAACTGAAATGTATCCATTGCCCCCCTCCCCTTTTCCACTGTATTCAATGTTTGTACTTTGGTTACTTGTGGCATTTACTTGGATCACCCTCTGCATCCCACCCACCATTTGTAAGAAATCATACTCTTTATTCTCACCTGAAGTCCAACCTTGCCCATAAAGCTTCACCCAGTCTTCTTGTTCAAAGTAACCCACCTCCCGATTCCCATAATATTTGATCTACAGCTTTTCCATGGCACTCAGCAATTTGGGATGTTTACTATGCTTTTTTACTTACCTAATTTCCTTAGGGAAAATGTGGTGCATTATACATTACCTATCTCCTGTACCACCTGGTAGATGCAAGGATACTTAGCAATCATTTGTTATACGAAGGATTAAGTGAATGTTATCATTTTATAATTATGTAGATAAATGCATCATAGTACAGAGAATATAGACAGGTATAGTAAAATAAATACAATAAAACAAATTTCACTGTAAAACAATTTTTCTATTTTGTACTGCTTCTCCAGGCTTGGACCACAACCAATAGCTTCATTTGACAACACTAAAGCACAAACTGCCACAGAATTGAGGGAGAAGACAACTTTTTGGTAAGTTGCATGTACATTTTAAATTCTGATTGTAATCAGAAAGTCTCCATTTTGTTTCAAGCCCTATTTCATAATTTTTTTGATGTCCTACTATGTTTTCTTAGAGATTAAAGGGAGTAGATGGAAAGAAGTTTTCAAGAAAATGATTATTTCTTATAGACATTATCATGAAACCTTTCAATTTTTGACACAATGCTGAGGTAGTTGTATATGTTTCTGAAATGAATTTATATCTTGTGTATGTTTTATTGAATATAACATTCAGGAAAATGTGTAAGTTTTAATTGCACAGAGCTCAATCCGTTTTCACTGAGTGAGCACACTTCTGTAACTAGGACCCAGTTAAGAAACAAAGTATTACCAGTCCCCCTACTCATCCCCCCAACCGCTGTGACCCATCTAGTCCCACTCCCTCCCCATCACCCTTTTCTACTCCATCAGTATCAGTTACAGCAATGACCTTCAAAACTACAAATTAGTTTCCCCTACTTTCAAGTTTTATGTGAATGAAAGAACTATCTTTTTAAATGGCTTTAAACTAAAGACCAATTTGGAAAAGTGAACAGGAAAACCAAGTGATGTTCTATTTATGTAACAGCTGTTTTGCCCAATAATTTGACAGCTAATTGGAGTCATATTGCTTGTATTCTTAAACCCAGAAAGTATCACCTGTTTTAATTGGAGGTCACTGCTGATTAAGCACTAGACTTGGATTTTTTTCCCCTCATTTTTGTGCTTAATAAATTATAGCCTGCCCAAGATCAGGAAAGGTATTCATCATGTCAAATGTTTATAGCAACTGTCTTTTATAATTAGAGCAAAAGATTTTCTTTTAGCATTGACTGATTAAATTGGTAATTAACATAAGATGAAAATTTTGCATGGTTTCTCAAAAAAAAAAACAAGAAAATAGATACGGGTACACATAGATCAGGTAAGGCTTAATAACACATTTGTTAGAGGCTTTATTGTATTTAGCTTAGTAAATGAGTAAAGAGATCACAATCTTTATTTCAAGATGAAACTGTCTTTCCAGTTATCTATTCCAGAGAAAGCCTTACTAAGAGCTTCTTAATTTCTGTTAATTTTTAGGCATCTTCCCAAGAAATAGCAATTAAGCCCTTACACTTCAAATGCTAACTTAATGATTCAGATAGTATCTTATTGATCGAGATCCTGGAAAGAAAGATATTAGAGTTTCTATTTATTCTCAATTTCCAAAATAATTGTTGCTGCCCAAATCCTTTTATACTATTATTAAATGTTATGACTTCTTACCCTACTTTATTAATTTTCATTTTGAGACAATTGGTGCCTTTCTTAAAAATAATTTCTTTTATCCAGATCATCTCTTTACATCTAGTGTAGTTAATGATCTGCAAATCACAGGGTAATATTTTATCTGATCTTGTCCATTATTATTCATCTATTACCCAGAGAAACTTCTTGACTTAGCTCCTAAATTTTAGGATACAATCCACTTTAGAGACCCACAGCCCTCTCTCTATATTGCATCACTCCAATACATTCCTGAACTTGTAGTCAATCATCTTTAATTATGTGAATTTTATATACAAGGGAAACAAAGTAATATTTCCTAATCAAGTTATATTTAAAACTACTCAGTGGGATTCTATTTATCATAAAGAATATGATGTTTTAAAGCATTTACTGAATTGGAAGATTAAAATTCATATTAAAACATATAATTCAACAATATTCCACTTCTTTCAAATGTTGGGAATTACAAAATAGCTACTTGCAATATATTTCATTCCATTATTAATATGTGTCAGTGTGAAAAACAAGGAGTTTTTTCCATAACAAATTGTGTCAACCACTAATGACCCATGCCCCTTACCCAACAGCCAGCCACTGTTCTAATTTCTACGACAGTGATTTGTTTTACTTATCCTTGCACTTCATTTAAATAGCACTCCTTAAATGCAGTGTGTCCCATTTTTGCTTCTGGCTTTGTTCATTCAATATAATGTTTTTGAGTCTCATCCTATTCTTGACTACAACAGAAATTAACCTTGTAACAAATCGACATTGCTTCAGAGTCTGTGCTCCACTTTAACTCAAACCAGAAATGTGTGAATGTTCCATTTGTCCCAAATCTTCACCAGCATTTGATGTTACTACTCTCCTGGGTTTTAGCTTTTGTTATGGACCTCTCTGTGACTTTAACTGGCATTACCCTTATGATTAATGATTCAAGCATATTTTCTTGTGCCATTCACATATCTCCTTTTTCAGAAGGTGTCAATTTAAGTTGTTTGCCCTTTAAGTGTGTTTGCCTGATTTGTGGGAGCTTTCAAAATATATTTTGGATATAAGATCTTTGTCAGATTTTATGGCTTATGAATATTTTAGTTTAGTCTGTAGCTTGTTTATTTTAACTATGTCTTTTGTTAAACCAGTGCTTTTATTTTGGTGAACTCTCATTGGTTGATTTTTCTTTTATGGTTAGCGTTTTCAGTGTCCTCTCTAAGAAATATTTGCTAACAAGTATGAAAACTTCTATAGTTTTGATTTTTGCATTTGGCTCTATTATGATCTGGAGTGAATTTTTGTACGTGGCTTGATGTCAGGATTGAGATGCATTTTCTTTACATTTTATGCAATTATTCTACCACAATTTATTGAAAAATGATTTCTTTCCAAGTTGGGTTGCTTTGGCATATTAGTGAAAATAATTGCTCTTGTAGAGCTATTCCTGAATTGCTTTTTTCTATTTTACGGATCTATTTGATTATCCCTGTATCAGTACCAATCTAGCCCGGCTATGGTAGTCTTGAGATCCAGATAATGTAAATCCTGGATCTGTGTTCTTTTTCATTATCGTTTTAGCTAGTTCAGATCCTTTACATTTCCATACATATTTTAGAATTCAATAGTCAATTTCTACCAGAAAAAAAAAAAAATCCTGTTGGAATTTTGACTGATATGGCACTGAGCCTGTAGTTGAATTTGAAGGAAAATGACTGTTTTAACAATTTTGAGTCTTCCAGTCCATGAACATAGGAGCTTTCTCCTTTCATTTAGATTTTTTTCCCCACGCTTTGTCCTTTTCAGTGTAGAGCTTTTGTACATCAATTAAGCTTATTCTGAAATATTTTACCTTTTTATGCCTTTATAAAATGAATGAAAATTTATCCATTTCCCATTTCATAGTTTGCTGCCAGTAGTAGAAATACAGTGGATTTTTAAAACATTGACCTTGTATCCTGCAATCATTCAGATATACTTACTACTTCTAGGACTTTTTTTGTTTCCATAGGTTCCCTTGAATTTTTTATGCAAATAGTAATTTTGCCTGTGAGTATAGAATTTCACTTCATCTTCTCCCCTTTTCATGCCTTTTCTGTATTTCTCTTTCCTGTTGTACAAACTTGGACTACCTGATCACTGTGGAATTTCTACAAAATATCTGGGGTGGGAACAGATATTTCGCTTTGTTCCTAATCTCAGAAGAAAGTGTTCACTGTTTTATCATTAAATTGATGTTAAACTCTAGGTGTTTTGTAGATGTCTTTTCAAACTAAGGAAGTTCTGTCTATTCCTGGTTTAAGTGAGTTTTTGTTATTTTCTTTAATAATGAATAGGTGTTGAATTTTGTCAAAAGCTTTTCTTCCTGCCCATATTGAAATGATTATATGGTCTTTCTTCCTTTTCTGATAATTTGATGGATTAAGTTGATCTTTTAAGTGCTAAACCTATCTTTCATTCCTGGGATAAATCCCCATTTGGTTGTAATGTATGACCATTTTATGTAATCCTGGATTTGACTTGGTAATATTTGCTTAATGAAACTTACTTAAGTCTATATTCTGGAGTAACACTGGTCTCTGACTTTCTTTTCTTAAAAATTTTCTGTCAGGTTTTTATTATCAGGATGTTGCTGGTATCTTTAAATGAGCTGGAAAGTGTTTAAGTATTTCTTCCTCCTTTCTTTTCTTAAATAACTATGTAGATTTATGTATCTATAAACTTTTGATGGAATCCACCAGAGACTCCATCTTGGCTTGGACTTTTCTTGGTTGGGAATTTTTAATTACAAATTCAATTTTTTAAGAGAGCTATTCACAATTTTTTTTCATTTTTTCTTATGTCAATTCTGGTAAATTGAATGCTTCAACATATTTACTTCATCTGAGTTGGCAAGCGTTTTCACACAGATGTTCATAATGTTCCTTTATTATCCTTTAAATTTCCCTATGAGCTATCGTCATATCGCCTGTCAATCCTTATATTGGCAATTTGTGTTTTTAATTTTTTTTCTTGATCATTTTTGCTGAGGTTCACTACATTTATTAGTCTTTTCATAGTACTAACTTTTGAATTGTCTTTTTTTTTCCTGTATTTTTTATCTGTTTCTAATTTGAATTTTGCTCTTATTTTTCACTATTTCTTTTTTCTTTCTTCAGTTTTAATTTGATCTTCTTTTTTAAGATACTTAAGGCAGTAACATAGATTATTAACTTTAAAATGTTCTTCCTTCCCAAGTATTTTTAATACTACAAATTTCCCTTGAATCACTGCTTTAGCTGTATTTCTCAAATTTTCATTCACATTTTCATTGTAATTAACTTGAAAATATTTTCTAGGTTACTTGAAAATAAATTATAATTTGTTCTTTTACATTGAATTATTTAGAGGTGTAGGCATATACTGTTTTATTTCCAAATACTTGAGAATTGTTTCTAGAACTCTTATTCTTATTGATTTCTAATTTAATTCCACTGTCATTAGAGACATATTTTGTGAGATTTCTGTTTTTTGAAATTTATTGAGACATTTTATTTTTTAGTCCAGCATCAGCAAATTTATCTTGGTGAATGTTCCAAATGCTTTGAAAAGAAATGTATACTGTGAAATTATTAGATGTGGTATTATACAAATATTAATTTATTCAGTTTATTTAACCATGTCATTGAAACTTTATCCTAACAATTTTTTATCTACATATTTTACAAAACACTGAAAGAGAGGTATTAAAAGTCTCAAGCTATATGTGGATGTATCATGGTCATTTGTTCTGTCAATATTTGCTTTACACATTTTTCAATTTCTGTAATTAGGTAGGTACATACACATATACCTGTGTTAGAGTTAATATAAATTCCTAATGAAATAACCACTTTATCATTGTGAAATATTCCTCTTTTAATCTAGCAAGAATCCTTGTCTTCATATCTGCTTTGTCTGATGTTAACAGCAGCACATGACCTAACTTTCACCTATTGTTTTCACGGTATATCATTTGCTAGTCTTTTGCTTTCAGTATGCCTATATTTCATGATGAAGTTGAATTTCTTGAGACAGTGTATATCTGATTCTTCAATTTTTTCTGGTCTTCCTTACAATCAGAATTTTTAGCTCATTGCATTTAATAGAATTAATATTGCAGTTGAAGTCTGTAAATTTGCTATTTATTGGATTTGATTTGATTCCTCTATTTTCCCTTTCTGGCTTTGTTTTGGGGTTCATCAAATTTGGTTTCAATATACATGCTAATTCTTCCATTCAGTCTCTTTAGTTGTACCTAATATAATGGTTACAGTATGAATTCTTATCACAATTTACTATGTGTCCCATAATATTTTAAAACCATATATGAGTATAAATTATATTTGTTTCCTCTCTCCTGTGCTAATTTTATCATACATTTTAATTCTATACACATTAAGACACTGAAATATTATAGTATTATGTTTCTTTAAACAGTCACTAAAAAAAAAAAAACTGGGTATATTAGTTAGCCCAGTTGCTGTAAGAAAGTACTTGCTGAGTGTATTGTGTGTGTGACTCTGTGCAACCCTACAAACCAAAGCCCACCAGTCTCCTCTGTCCATGGAATTATCCAGACAAGAATACTGGAGTGGGTTGCCATGCCCTCCTCCAGGAGATCTTCCCAACCCAGGGATTAAACCTGCATCTCTTATGTCTCCTCCATTGGCAGACAGGGTCTTTAAGGTGGGTTCTTTACCACTAGCACCACCTAAGAAGCCTCCTGAGTGGTTTAATAAATGGAAATTTATTTTCTCACAGTTCTAGAGATCTGAAGTCCCAGATCAAGATGTTAGCAAGTTATGCCGCCTCTGTGGTAAATGCTAAAGAAGTCTCTGATCTGGGCCTGTCTCCTAACTTCTCATGTTTCCTTGGCTTCTGACAACATAACTCCAGTTTTCGTATAGCACTCTTCCTGTATATATGTCTCTGTGTCCACATATCCCCTTTTTTATAAGGACATTGAGCATATTCAATTGGGATCCACCAGATGATCTCATCATAACAGGACAGCATCTGCACAGAAACTGTTTTCAAATAAGGGCACATCCACAGGTCCTGAGGATAAGGACTTGACCGGATGAATTTTGGAGAAGCAAATGGCAACCCACTTCAATATTCTTGCCTGGAGAATCCCCATGGACAGAGGAGCCTGGCGGGCTACAGTTTATGGGGTCACATAGAATCGGACACGACTGAGTGACTGAATGAACATATGAATTTTGGGAGACACAATTCAACCCATAATACTAAGAAAAGGAGGGGAGGAGTTTATATATATCCCTGTATATTTACAATTTCCCATGTTCTTCATTCCTTCCCATAGATCAAGTTTCCATCTGGTATCATTTCCCTTCAGCCTGAAGATATTTTTGTAGCATTTCTGGCAGTGCAGGTTTGCTAGTGACAAATTTTCTCAGCTTTCATTTATCTGAAAATCTTTACTTTAGGTCTATTTAAAGGATATTTTATACTGGACACAGAAGTCTGACTTGATAACTTTTTTTCCCTATCACTTTGAAAATGCCACTTAATTGTCTCCTGGCCTCCATTGTTTCTGATGGGAAGAAAGCCATCATTCGTATTGTTATTCTTTCATATCAAGATGTCACCTTAACACTTTTTTATATCTCAAGCCATGTAATTCTTTGCTGTGAGTGACTTTCCTGTGCATCATAGCATGTTTGGCAGCAACTTTGGCTTCTACCAACTAGTTGCCTTTGGCACCCCACACCTACCTCCACTGTGAGAATCAAAAGTGTCTCCAGTTGTCTCAGATACTCTGTTCAGGTTTATCATTGCTAATGGTGGGAGAGCCTGGATATTTCCAGTTATTCCCTTGGCCACGTGTGGAAGATTTTCTGATTTGCCATAATGTTTAATGACAGACAAAATAATTGCAATGAGTCTATGTTTTCATTTTTGGTATTAATAGAATTGAAGATGATGGCATGTCCTTCAATTCTATTAATACCAAAAATGAAAACAAGATAAAGAAAATATACCCCAGTCTCTTATGAAGTAAACACATCTCCTGGATTCTCTAGCATAGTACCAGTTAATACCTATTATTGAGAGCTTCTCATTTCGCTTTCAAAAACCTTCTAGTTTTTACACAACATCATGAATCGACTACATGCCAATTAAAAAAAATAAAACATTCTACTTTTGGACATAATTTCCCTGCTTGCCCTATTTATACATATCAATAATAATGATTTTTGGTGCGAGAATCCTATATAATCCAATGTAATCATTATGTGATAATTTTTAGCATTAATTTTGTACTTTCCAAACTTAATATCTTTATTTCTTTTCATTAATAACATTTTATTTTACCAGTATGTAAGTCTGCATACAACCAAGCTCTACATTTGCTAGTGCTTTGAAATAAGTTTAAATGTGGTCAAAATGTGATTTAAGAAATAAGCTGCATAACACAGAATAGACTTTTATTAGGATATTTCTCATATAGGAAAAAAATATATCCTATTTGCTCACAGATTGCTCTTTGCTTAAAAGAATTTTTTTTTTAATTGTCAAGAGACAGAAAATTGCTCTCATGGTTGATTGAATTAACTCTTTGGACTCTGCGACTGGACTCCTGGCTCACTACAAGTATGGTGATGGACAGAGGCATTGATGTATGACTGGGAGGAGGAATTAAGACATGTTCTTAGGTTTTGAAGCTCTCTTAGTTCCTCTGACAGTCATGCACATTTTAGCTATCATGACCTTCCAAAAAACACCTGTTAGAAAAAACTATTTATGCAGAGAAAAATGTCCTATATTTCCTCACATTTGGAAAAGCATGAGTTCTTTAAGGAAAACAGTATTTGAGAGTATATGTTGTATCTCTGGCCATCAATATGACTCTGCTAGTTTAAGGGCATTGTATTCTCTGAATATTATTTCAGGCCAGGTACTCAATGCCTTGGTCACTTAGTAAACATAATGTAAGGCAGATCCACTTGTTTATTATTTATTTCCTTTGAATGTATACCTAGTTAATGCAAACTGACAACTTGAATAGTTAGTTATTTTTCAATCACCCAGTGGTATATCATGTTGAAGACAGTAATGTATTGAACTTTCAAGTCTTATGCAAATATGTTGTATTTCTATCTATCTCCTGTTCAGCAATTTATTATTTTTAGGTTTTCATATTGAAAATTATTCATAACCTACTTAGTGTCAGATTTGTACCTACAATGAAATACAGAGAACACCTTTCATTAAGTAGAAGCTTTTCTTTTATGATAGTCCTTATAGAAGATTCAAATTGTTAGTCATAGGTACTTATTTTGAGAGAATAGCAGTTTGGGGGCTATAATATGTTTCTTCTGTTTTAAAACATCCCAAAGAATGCTGTCAGCTCTGAGTTTCTATACCTAGTATCTTCTAAATCAGATCAGACCATTTTTATATAACGGTTGCAAATGTGGGTTTTTTTGGAATGTTAAATCTGCTTCTATTTTTCAATCAATTTAAAATGTGTAGGAAAAAAAGTGTTCTGATTGTATATTATCCAATTTTCATCAGCTGCCGGAAGGAAATGCTGTGAAAATCTGTGATTTAAAACCCTTAAAACTTCTGCTTGAAATGCATGTTTTGTTAACAACATTAGAGATGCAAAGTATCTTAAACAGAATTTTGATGTCTTTATTAATAGCATTTAAAAGTTTTAGGATTTCAGATATTCGTAGATTTGATTCTCCTTTATTTACAAGGACATGTATTGTGACCTTTCTATTTCTCCTTTTGGAAATCATTGGAACTATGAAGGAAAATGGTAAAAGAAAGAAAAAGAATTGCATTATTAGAAAAACTACTATCCTTTCTAAGATTTAATGGAAAAACATATTTTACATAGGATATATAAATGACCATAAATAACAATAAATACTCAAAACCCATTGTGTATAAATCACTTGCCTGTGAGCTGAGTGAAATACAAAGATCTTGTCTTCCATGAGTTTGTAATCTAGTTAAATAAATAAAAATAGAGCATGCCAGAGAAGTAGTAGACTTAAGTGGTATAGGGATTTAGAAGAGCATAAATTCTTTTTCCTTCCTCTAAGACATCATGGCTGAAGTGGGATTTGAGTTAAGGAATGGAAGTAATGTCTAATAGTAATTCGTGATGAAAATATTATTGAATACTAACAAATTTAAATGCAACATGTTTTTATTAAACCTCAGCAACCTATATTGAATATGAAAAATAGTGAAAATATGGTATCAGATAGTTAGAACAGATGATTTTCTTTTTAATAACTTTCTTTGGTTTCAAACTAATTAATAAGAACAGAAATTCTGAAACTTTGTGTTAATTTGTATTTTATTTAGTTTTTCATTTTTGGTTTTACCTGGGCTTCCCTGGTGGCTCAGAGGTAAAGAATCTGCCTGCACTGCAGGAGCCACAGGAAGACATGGGTTTGATCCTGGGTTGGAAAGATCCCCTGGAAAAGAGAGTGGCAACCCACTCCAGTATACTTCCCTGGAGAATCCCATGGACGGAGGAGCCTGGCGGGCTAGTCCATGGGTTGGCAAAGAGTTGGCCACAACTGGAACACCTTAGCACGAACATGAGTCAGTGTTTATGTTCACCCAGAAGTAAAAAATTGCCCAAAAATGTGATACACATGCACACACACACACAGAAATGCATTTTCTCACTTAAAACAATCCAAAGATTATGATAACTCCAAAATAGTCATTAGAGATTTTCCTCATCATTCACTATTCCACCCCTGTGGTGTTCAATCAGGTCCAATAGACCTACTGGAGTTCCAATCATCACTTCCCTCTTCCAGGCCTACAAAGAGTAGAATGGATTAAAAAAAGATGCCAACCCTTCCTTTAAAGAGGCTTCAAGGAAGCATCACACTTAACTTTGCTTATATATCAATGGCCAAAATGTAGTCAAATAAGCAAATCTGCTGTAAAGAATTTATGAAATGTAGTTAACATGACTACCTAGACTAAAGTTAGGGATTGTTGTTGTTGTTGTTATGTGATTGTTATAGAGAGGAAGGAGACATCAAAGACTAGGATAGGCAAATACCAGTTTCTATCATTCCTACTAAATATTTTTTCATGTCCATGGTGCAAAATCATGATATTACTAAGTTGAAATGAGCCTGACTAACATCACATCCTTACATAAGGGATATTGTTTACTGGGCTGATATTCTAGGCAGCCCCCGTGCTGGGTGCCAATTATATGAAGATCATGAAAAACTTCATCAAAAATGTCTAAACCTCAAATGAGAGTGATGAATCTCTGGCTGTGTGGTTAATATTTGCAAGCATGTGTGTATGTGTCATATTGGATGGATGGATGGATGGATGGATGGATAGATGGGGATGTACACAGGTAACAGGTTGTGTTGTTAGGTTGACAGAAAACTATAAAGAGGAAAGAAACTGATGGGGCTGGAGAGACATGGGGAGAAGAGGAGAGGAACAAAACTAAACTAATGAATTGAAGAGCATTCTTAACCATATTCTAAAGATAGTCTGGGCTTTCCTGGTGGCTCTGCAGTAAAGAATCCACCTGCCAATGCAGGAGATGTGGGTTCAATCAATGGATCAGGAAGATCCCCTAGAGAAGGAAATGGCTACCCACTCTAATATTCTTGCCTAGAGAATTCCATGGACAGAGGAGCCTAGCAGACTACAGTCTATAGGGTTGCAAAGAGTTTGACACAACTTAGTGACTAAATAGCAACAAGGATAGTCTAGTCTAACCAAAATGTACATCTGTCTGTGTTGACCCATTCTGTGGGTCATCTTCTTTGTGCTTCAGGACTTTCTGCTCTGGGGTACTGTTTTAAGATCCTTATTATTATTTGCAGATATTCTTTATTTCCACACTTATAAATGTGAGGAGTGTACTTCAGTTATAGTCCTGAGGAAGCTTTTTTCTTCTATGTTGATATCCTGATGTATTTCTTTATGAGGGAGTAGCTCTATCCACCTATCTCTTCTGAGTGCTTCCTCCTCTGGGTCTGCCTTCTAAGTCACCTCCAGTGTTGCCTCTGTCATCTGCAGGCTATCTTTCCCATCAGGTGGAAGTTTACTGCCTTAGCACAGTTAACAGCTCCTCATATAATCTTAGATGAAAACAGGACAGGTGTATTGGGAAGCTTTGTGATACTGTGTATGTTATCCCATTAAACATCTCTCTGCACTCAAGACATTGTTTCACTATGACGCATTCAGAAACATGTGGGCCAAGCTACAGAAATCAACACTGCTTAGTGACCTAAATTCAAAAAAACAACAATCAGTACAGTTTGAACAATGAGCCCCTGTCTTGATACATCGCAGGCAAAAAAGAAAGAAAGAAAAAATCCCCAAGGAATTTTCAGGGGAAAGAATTACCTGCAACCACATTAAAATTGCTTACAATGACTCTCTTCACTGAGTTAGAGGAATGTAAATTCCGCATTTCTCCCAGCAATATGACAGTCTCCTAGAAATTAGGTAGAATCAAAAGAAGGTAGAGCAGTAGTAAAGAAAATCTGCTGCCAACTTAGAAAGCAAGATGCTGAATGACCAAAACGGTTTGTAATGTATTCTCATGGGAGCACATCTATAATAATACCTGCAGTACCATTTATACTTGTGAAGACCTTATTTTGAAATTTCAGTGTATAGCAATAACAATAGTTAAGAAGATACACTTTGGTTTTTCTTTAAAATGCCTATGCTCATCTAAGGCCTTCCCAGGTGGCTGGGTGGTAAAGAACCTGCCTGCCAATGCAGAAGATGTGGATTTGATCCCTGGGTCAGGAAGATCCCCTGGGGGAGGAAATGGCAACCCACTCCAGTATTCTTGCCTGGGAAATCCCATGGACAGAAGAGCCTGGTGGGCCACAGTCCATGGGCTCGCGGAGAGTGAGACTTGACTTACCAAGTCAACAACAACATGTTCATCTAATGCATTTGGCATCAGAGACCACTGTGTGGAAACTCAGGTGTGCGTCTGGTGCTATTTAGCAGAGGCCTTTTAGTTTTAATCCCTCTTATAAAATTAGTAGACTCACTTGTGGCACTTGGTTGATTGCACACTCCAAAGTAATCTGTCAATTATTGGCACCTGCAGCGTGCCTTCATGCACATTCTAAAGTTAAGGGGAAAAAATATGTTTTTTTTTTCATGTTCAGATTGGATTTTAAAAATAAAATAGGTGCACTGCTTTTTAGTCTGTCTAAGTTAATTTTTCAAATTCAAGTCTTGCATAGTCAATGGGGAGGGGATAAATAGGATGGGATTTTCATTTGCATTGCCCTTCCTCTTCTCTGAAATAATTTATTATAATTTTCATGAGACTTGATAATATTATTCATTCACTTCATAATTGAAACGTTAAACGCTGCCTCCTGTTGATTCCTGACCTATACCAGCCAAAGGCACCTTCCTCTCCTGCTCTCCTTTCCGACAAAGGAAGTTAGCAGGTTTGATATGCAAGTGTAACCTACACTGATGCTTCTGGACTCATTTGTTTATAAAATGGAGGTGAAATTCCTGGCTTCTTAGAAATAGGTGGTAGATCAATTGGAATGATTTGAAATTTCAAATTTTACACAAATATTAAAAATTGTTACTGAAAATGTGTGTATAAACAACAAAAGATACTGGATAATTAAAATATGATCTTAATTTTATCAGTAAAAGTTATCATTCTGATCGGCATGAAAGATTATTTAAAAATAAACAATGACAACTTCACATATTCAAGTTAATATCCAATTTTTAATAAGGAGTGAAAAAGGAAGAAAAAAAATGAATGATACAAGGTCATTGAATGTCAGGGACATCGTCAGCAACTAGAGCAGTGCCTGGTACTTAGTAGGTGCTAAGTAAAAATGTATTTAGTGAGATCTACTTCTAGACTTAGAAAGCAGATTATGAAAAATAAATTTCTCTTGCTTTAGTAAAGTTTCATATAAACTCAGAAAATAGTTCTAGTTTGCCTGGTAAAATGATAAGCTCTGTATTTTTGGACAAAATCAGTAAAATCTATAAAGCATTGCTCACATCTCCTACAATGGACAAATTCCAGTGCCAGCCTAAATGAGATTATAAAGACTAGAGTCAGGTCAATACTTCTGTCCCTAAAATATGAGACATGTTTTATTTCATCTTATCGTTCTGTTGTTTTATTCAGGCTAAGTTGGGTTGTAATGAGAATAACTCATTGAGCTGAAGTGAAAAGTGAAAGCCACTCAGTTGAGTCCAACTCTTTGGGAACCCATGGACTGTAGCCTGCCAGGTTCCTCTGTCCATGGAATTCTCCAGACCAGAACTCTAGAATGGGTAGCCGTTCCCTTCTCCAGGGGATCATCCCAAACCAGGGATCGAACCCAGATTTCCTGCATTGCCGGCAGATTCTTTACCATCTGAGCCACCGGGGAAGCCCAAGAATATGGGAGTGGATCCCTTTTCCAGAGGATATTCCCAACTCAGGAATCCAACTGGCATCTCCTGCATTGCAGGTGGATTCTTTACCAGTTGAGCTACCGGGGAAATAGTATATGATAAAAATCACCTTGAACTAGAAGCTAGGATTCTAGGGGAAATCCTATGTGTGTAAGTTCTCATCCATACTCTTCCAGTTTAGGGACAATCTGATTACTTCTGTTCCATATTCCCAGAAGGAGCTATTTCCCGACCACTGCTTTAAAAGGGTAGCACAATTTAGAATACTGTTTTGGGAAATGAAAGGTAAAAACTCATTCATAGAGGCAGGTGTAATGATTCAACTGGTTATGTTATTTCTCAATAGTTTTCTAAATTAGACACCAGTAAGATCAAGGAGACTTAGTGGAAGTAATTAACAGAGGAAAGTTAAAAGAAAGGAGTATTTTAACAGACTAAGTTTAAACACGTTAGTTCAGAAGGCAGTTAAGAGGGACATAAATAAATATATCATTCCAGGGAAAAGTAAGATTGGAAACCAGAAAAAGAGGGTGATATTATTGATCACATACTATGTATGAAGCATCATTCTAAGTCCTGAAATATATCCACTTGGTCTTAAATTTTTACTTCTCTTATTAGCATTAGTAGCACATACGAAGATGGCCTCAAGTCAATGAAACAGAACAAAACTGTGTATCCTGGAAACTCTTAAGAGTTACAGTCCATACAATGCCAAAAACTCATTGTCAGGTGTCCACCTTTAGTCTGCCTAGGTTTTCTAAATTTGGCAGCCAAGTGAAGTGCTTGCAGGAACTGTAACATATAAACCAAATAACCAATATATTTCTCTCCTTGACGGGCATCTGGACCATAAAATTAGCCTCATTTTTTAGCTTCAGGCTCTTGATGATATTCTTCCCAATTAGAATGATTATCTTTCAAATGACTCCTCACATTCATGTAACTTCTATGATTCTGTAGACTTTTGCTTGAGAGGAAAATAGGCACACAGGACAGAAAGTCAAAAATTGCAGGGTAAAAATACCCTCGTGTAATCTTGAGTTAATTCTGGAAGTTCAAGGTTTTCATTGGAAGAACATATGTTTCAAGGACTTCCACAGTCCCCCCCCATTCACCCGCAGAGTTGAGGCTGCAACGCCCTGGCTCTCCAGGCTCCAGCTTCATTAGGAGGAAAACCCTTTGTAAAGGGCATCTGCTCAATGCTAATAATACATTTTAAGGGAGGGACAGAATCAAAACGAGAAGCAAATGGATTAATTATTCCTCTACGTGGGACCTGGGAATTCATTCATTACGTTTGTTCCTCATCGCATTGTGTGCTCTTGAGCTTCTGCAGAAAAGAAATGTTAAATGAGAAATGAAAGGAGGGAGCTTTTTTCTTTTTTTTTAGTCAGAGTTGGAATTTCAATGT
The DNA here is from genome assembly GCF_023699985.2 of Odocoileus virginianus. NCBI lineage: Eukaryota > Metazoa > Chordata > Mammalia > Artiodactyla > Cervidae > Odocoileus > Odocoileus virginianus. Next base: position 30,791,502 of record NC_069705.1, on the reverse strand, counting down.
AAGTATTCCAGAACAGAGAGCTATTCCTAACACTGGGACCAGTACATAATCTGTCACATATGGCTTTCTCTTGGAATTGGAGTTTGAAGACTGATTAACTATGGTGTCCATTCTCAAGAATATCATTGTCCAGGTGAGAAAACAAAGCTGGGGGGGAACACCCGGGTTTTAATCCTGAGGTTGGCTCTAGGTAATTATTATCACCTTGGACAAGTAACGTCCGAGACCTCATTTGCAAAACTGGAGGTTTAGAGCCAATTATTTCTACATTCTCCTCCACTCTGAAAATTTTATTATAGGTTATTAGAGATTTCTGTTGTTGGAAAAGACTTAGAGATAATTTAGAAATTCACTCACCTCGTCCAACACTTTCTTCCAAATTGGTCTGATCTGGTAGGTGAAAGTTGAAAATGGCAGATGTGGTAAACATAGAGCTGATTACTTAAAATATCAAAATGAATGAGCTCTCAAACAATATGATTAAGGGAAACAGAGAAAGGGTACAAAATGATTTCAAAACAACCACCCATGTCAAATCAACCACCTTGTAAATTGTTAACAAATTTTAAACTTTGATCTTGGATCTTTAAATATATTTATTTATTTATTTATTAATACATATAAATATGTATATATTTATTAATATGTATTAATATATATATACACACACATTCCTGGGGATTTGGACCCTGTTCAAGGTTATGGCTCATGTGGAGTTTCATTTGTATTTGTAAGCTATTGTGCTTATTGTATTCTTTTTTTTTTGCAACTAATTTTTTGTTTATCGCACTTCTAGTTCATCTGACATTTCAAATGGTGGTTACAAAGCCTGTTTCTCTAATCAGATTGTAAGTTCCGCAGAGGTAGAACTTTGTGCTAAGAACATGTGTGTCTGTTTCCTTGAGTGGAAGCAAGGTGCATCAGTTCACCCATCATTCATGTTTAGCATGCTCTGAAAATTTAATGAGCACATCTCCAATATTGGATTCCATGTCATTGATCAAAATATTTTTACATTGTGATTTTTTTTATAAAGAATTTGAGACACTATTTAATTTTTCTTAAAGCCTATAGAGAAATAATAAAACTATAAATAGAGATAGATTAGGACCAGGGACAAGGACATAAATATGCCAGTCAGATGAGTCTAGTTGCTGAGCATCATATTTTGTTTGAGATTTCTGGTAGCCAGAGGAAATAAATAGAAACATGTTCAGCTATCAGGTTCTCATTAATGGTTAGGAGGAAGCATGCAGCTCCCTCAGGGGAAATAACACATTTTGATAAACACATTAAACAATTGTATTCTTCAGACAAAATCCTGAGGAACTCTTCTCATTATATATACTGAATTCCAAATGAATTTATTTTTCATGGTACACTGATAGGTTGATCTACCAATTGGACTTCATAAGAAACTTCACTTCCCAGATAACCAACTAGTTACTTGGCTATCATGGTTAATTCAAAGTCTCCTTTAACTTGAATATAGGAAGAACAAGGTTAAGCTTACTGACTACAACTTCTCAGTTTTCCCTTACTTTTATTTAAAAATGTATTTTTTATTATGGTTCCGTTCAGTTCAGTTGCTCAGTCATGTCCGACTCTTTGCAACCCCGTGAACCGCACCACGCCAGGCCTCCCTGTCCATCACCAACTCCCGGAGTCCACCCAAACTCATTTCCATTGAGTCGTAATGCCATCAAACCATCTCATCCTCTGGCATCCCCTTCTCCTCCTGCCCTCAATCTTTCCCAGCATCAGGGTCTTTTCAAATGAGTCAGCTCTTCACATCAGGTGGCCAAAGTATTGGAGATTCAGCTTCAGCATCAGTCCTTCCAATGAACATTCAGGACTGATCTCCTTTAGGATGGACTGGTTGAATCTCCTTGCAGTCCAAGGGTCTCTCAAGAGTTTTCCCCAACACTATAGGTCAAAAGCATTAATTCTTCGGTGCTCAGCTTTCTTTATAGTCCAACTCTCACATCCATACATGACTACTGGAAAAACCGTAGCCTTGACTAGACGCACATTTGTTGGCAAGGTAATGTCTCTGCTTTTTAATACACTGTCTAGGTTGGTCATAACTTTCCTTCCAAGGAGTAAGTGTCTTTTAATTTCATGGCTGCAATCACCATCTGCAGTGATTTTGGAGCCCGCAAAAATAGTCAGCCACTGTTTCCACTGTTTCCCCATCTAATTTCCATGAAGTGATGGGACCGGATACCATGATCTTTCAAGCCAGCTTTTTCACTCTCTTCTCTCACTTTCATCAACAGGCTCTTTAGTTCTTTGCTTTCTGCCATAAGGGTGTTGTCATCTGCATATCTGAGGTTATTAGTATTTCTCCGTGCAATTAAATTCCAGCTTGTACTTCAGCCAGCCCAGTGTTTCTCATGATGTACTCTGCATAGAAGTTAAATAAGCAGGGTGACAATATACAGCCTTGATGTACTCCTTTTCCTATTTGGAACCAGTCTGTTGTTCCATGTCCAGTTCTAACTGTTGCTTCCTGACCTGCATACAGGTTTCTCAAGAGGCAGGTCAGGTGGTCTGGTATTCCCATCTCTTTCAGAATTTTCCACAGTCTATTGTGATCCACACAGTCAAAGGCTTTGGCATAGTCAATAAAGCAGAAATAGATGTTTTTTCTGGAACTTTCTTTTTTGATGATCCAGCAGACATTGGCAATTTGATCTCTGATTCCTCTGCCTTTTCTAAATCCAGCTTGAACATCTAGAAGTTCACAGTTCACGTATTGTTGAAGCCTGACTTGGAGAATTTTGAGCATCACTTTACTAGCGTGTGAGATGTGTGCAATTGTGCGGTATTTGAGCATTCTTTGACATTGCCTTTCTTTGGGATTAGAATGAACACTGACCTTTTCCAGTCCTGTGGCCACTGCTGAGTTTTCCAAATTTGCTGGTATATTGAGTGCAGCACTTTCACAGCATCATCTTTCAGCATTTGAAGTAGCTCAACTGGAATTCCATCACCTCCACTAGCTTTGTTCATAGTGATGCTTCCTAAGACCCGCTTGACTTCACATTCCAGGATGTCTGGCTCTAGGTGAGTGTTCACACCGTCGTGATTATCTGGGTCATGAAGATCTTTTTTGTACAGTTCTTCTGTGTATTCTTGCCACCTCTTCTTAATGTCTTCTGCTTCTGTTAGGTCCATACCATTTCAGTCCTTTATTGAGCCCATCTTTGCATGAAATGGTCCCTTGGTATCTCTAATTTTCTTGAAGAGATCTCTAGTTTACCCATTCTATTGTTTTCCTCTATTTCTTTGCATTGATCACTGAGGGAGGCTTTCTTATCTCTCCTGGCTATTCTTTGGAACTCTGCATTCAAATGGTATATCTTTCCTTTTCTCCTTTGGTTTTGGCTTCTCTTTTCACAGCTATTTGTAAGGCCTCCTCAGACAGTCATTTTGCTTTTTTGCATTTCTTTTTCTTGGGGATCGTCTTGATCCCTGTCTCCTGTACAGTGTCATGAACCTCTGTCCATTGTTCATCAAGCACTCTGTCTATCAGATCTAGTCCCTTAAATCTGTTTCTCACTTCCACTGTATAATAAGGGATTTGATTTAAGTCATGCCTGAGTGGTCTAATGGTTTTCCCCACTTTCTTCAATTTAAGTCTGAATTTGGCAATAAGGAGATCATGATCTGAGCCACAGTCAGCTCCCGGTCTTGTTTTTGCTGACTGTATAGAGCTTCTCCATCTTTGGCTGCAAAGAATATAATCAATCTGATTTTGGTGTTGGCCATCTGGTGATGTCCACATGTAGAGTCTTCTCTTGTGTTGTTGGAAGAGGTTGTTTGCTATGACCAGTGCATTGTCTTGGCAAAACTCTATTAGCCTTTGCCCTGCTTCATTCTGTACTCCAAGGCCAAGTTTGCCTGTTACTCCAGGTGTTTCTTGACTTCCTACTTTTGCATTCCAGTCCCCTATAATGAAAAGGACCTCTTTTTTGGATTTTAGTTCTAAAAGATCTTGTAGGTCTTCATAGAACTGTTCAACTTCAGCTTCTTCAGCATTACTGGTCAGGGCATAGAGTTGGATTACTGTGATTTGAATGGTTTGCCTTGGAAATGAACAGAGATCATTCTGTTGTTTTTGAGATTGCATCCAAGGACTGCATTTCGAACTCTTTTGTTGACTATGATGGCTACTCCATTTCTTCTAAGGGATTCCTGCCCACAGTAGTAGATATAATGGTCGTCTGAGTTAAATTCACCTATTCCAGTCCTTCTTAGTTCGCTGATTCCTAGAATGTCGCCATCCACTCTTGCCATCTCCTGTTTGACCACTTCCTATTTCCTTGATTCATGGACCTAACATTCCAGGTTCCTATGCAATATTGCTCTTTACATAATGCAAAACATACCATGTTAACCATTTTAAAGTGTGCAATAAATAGCATTAAGCACTTTTACAGCATTGTAACCATCTTTACTATTGCCAGAATTTTTTCATCATCCCCAAAAAAACTCTGTACCCATTAAACTATAATTCACACTTCCCTCCCTCCCCCTCTACTCCACTAACCTGTATTCTACTTTCCTTCTCTATGAATTCCCTATTCTGTGTACCTCATATAAATGGAATCATGTGATATTTGTTCATATGCATCAAAATTATTTAACTTATAATTTTTTTCAAAATTCAACCATGTTCTAGGGCATATCATAATAGAATTTCATTTCTTTTCAGCTGAATAATATTTCATTGTATCTTTTCCTTTTTAAAATATAATTTTACATTTTCACTTAAGAGTTTTTTGACCATTCTCTGAGTTCCCTAAATACTAGCAAATTCTAAAATATCAATTAATCTTTTGGGACAAGGTGGTATCACAGGGGTTAATGTTATCAGTCCTTAGGCTCCAGGAGGCCTGGGGGTGTATGCTCAGGATCCTCAAGTAGCTAACATCCTCCATTTGGGGGTGGTGGTTTCCCATCTGCAAAACAACTTAGGAAGTATGTATCAAATACTATTATCTAGGTACTTCTGAGAGGAGCTCAGAGGATATGGGGGAAGGCCTGTCCCAGGAAGGCCCCATAGGGTCCTGCTTGGTTACAGCTCTAATTGACATTAATTCTCTATCTATTATATTTTGGCTTTAAAAGAAAATATTGTTTTTCTCTTTATAACATTTTTGGCACCACATGTGTGGGTTTTTCCATGCCAAGCAGTTCTCTATATCTCTGCAGACACCAACAGGGTGTCCTACAATTTAATTCAATTCTGATGCTACCTACCTAGAATTATAGTACAGACCCCACAAGTTAAGAGTTCAGTTCCATAAACATCCCTCCATTTCAGATGCCAGTGGGTCCCCAGGTTACCCACACGTCTACAAATCAGGGTTTCCCATGACCCTTTTCCAGATTTGATAATTTGCTACCAAGACTCACAGAACTCAAGGTAAATCTTTACTTACTATTATCAGTTGATTATAAAGGGTATCATAAAGGACACAAGTGAACGACAAGATGAAGATGTTGATCAGGTGAGATCCAGGAGAGCCCTAAGTGCAGGAACCTCCATCCCTGGAGCGTTTAGGGTGCGCCACCCTCCCAGCACTGTATGCCTCACCAGCCTGGGAGCTCTCCGAACCCCACTGCTGTGGGGTTTCATGGAGGTTCCACTACAGAGGTGTGATTGATAAAATCATTGACTGTTGGTGATTAATCAATCTCCTGCCCCCCAATACTCTCCCTAGAGGTCAAGGGTTGGACCTGAAAATCCCAATCCTCTATTCACATGGTTGTTTCCTCTGGCCACCAGCCCCCATCCTGAAGCTCTCCAGCGACTTTAGCAACCAGTCACCTCATTAACATAAACTTACAGAGAGTTGAATGGACTTATAAATCACAAAAGATGTTCCTCTCACCCTCCTCACTCAGGAAATTACAAAGGTTTTAAAAGCTCTGTGCCCAGAACTAGGGACCAAAACTGAACCCATATTTCTTGTTATATTACCATATCACAGACTTGGATATTCTATTGCAAGAAAATCTCTCTATAGTTTTTTTGTGGACATAATTTTAAATCCTAGTCTTATTTGCTTATTTTTAAAAATTTCAAAATTTCTAGATCTTTGTATCAAAGGTGTTCTATGTGATGTTTTTCTTAGTACGCTTCTTCAGTCAGTATTATCAAAATTTTGATGTTGCCCTTTGTATAATTTATACCCATGCATGCATGCATGCTCACCTACTCAGTCATGTTCCACTCTTTGCCACCCTTTGGACGTAGCCCATCAGGCTCCTTTGTCCTGGGATTTTTCAGCCAAGAATACCAGATGGGTTGCCATTTCCTCCTCCAGGGGTCTTCCTGACCCAGGGATCAAGCCCTGGACTCTTGCATTGCAGGAGTATTCTCTAACTGCTGATCCATCAAGAGGGTCCTGTATAATTTATAGACAGTGTGTTATAGGTTGTATTTCTTTCCCCCTTGAACTGGATATGGAGAAGGCAATGGCACCCGACTCCAGTACTCTTGCCTGGAAAATCCCATGGGTGGAGGAGCCTGGTGGCTGCAGTCCACCGGGTCACAAAGAGTCGGACAGGACTGAGCGACTTCACTTTCAGTTTTCACTTTTATGCATTGGAGAAGGAAATGGCAACCCACTCCAGTGTTCTTGCCTGGAGAATCCCAGGGGTGGGGTCACACAGAGTTGGACACGACTGAAGTGACTTAGCAGCAGTAGCAATGAACTGGATAACTACTTTCTCCCCAAGAATGTTTGCTTGTTTTGGACATTGAATGCTTCTGTCTCATTCCTACAGTCTAAGAAGAAAGTCTACAAAGTTCAAAGAACCTGGAAGTTCAAGATTTTTAAACCATCGATTAAAATTTAAGCAATACAACCTCAACATGGGCATAAAAAAAAAAAATCAGTCCTATAGCTATGCCCCTATTTTATTTGCATCTTGTAAAACTAATGCATAGGGACCAAGACATATCAAATAACAATGTTTAACCAAGTTGCAACTATAAAATGCACGCTGAGGAACTATATGTAACTTTGTTCTATATTTTCCAAGTATTCTGTAAATGTATTATCATACTTCCGTAATTTAAAAAAATAGAAAAGAAAGAGAAAAAAACACATTGAATCCAAATTAAAAAATCAAATACTGCCTGTGAAATATTTTTTCTTCTTAGGTATATTTTATAGCATGCTAGCATACTTATGTGATATATATTTTCACTGAACCCTTTTTAGAGATAAAATATTTGAAGGGCAGACTTACTGAAGACTAGCTTATTGTTCTAAATATGGATTTGAAATTCTTTATATTTTTAAGCCAAGTCTTCTTTAACCTGAATTCTTCAGTGGATAGAGAAATCTGCTGGGGAAATCTCTTGCTGTATCTTCCTCCTATAACTTTGGTTTCATTATGGTTTGCCAATAATTTTGTAAGTAACTAGAGAGTAAATAAAATGTATTCTAACTTTGAAGCAAACTTTTGAAAGAATTATTAGTCCAATATACATGAAAATGCATTAATTGAATACAGTTATTTAAATTCTTGGATTTATCTGTGGATTCTTGGATTTTTCCTGGATTTTTTCATTTACAGGAGTAATACTTTAGTTTCTATGTGATCTATATATATGACTAGTATAAATGATACAAATAAAGTACATTCTGAACATGTACTTAACATAATATTTAGCTATCCATTACCATTGTTAAGGAATCTCTTAGATGTATTATCTGATTTCACATGCCTTAATTTCATATTCAAATTAAATCTTTAGCATAATCAAAAAATCTGGCTTAAAAATCTTACATTATTACTGGCTTAATTTTGATATTACACCTTGCTAATAAACTTTTGGTTGGTGATCAGTTTTAATTCAGTTTAATTCAATTTTAATTCAGTGATATTTCTAAATTGGGTAATTAATATCTGACATTATTCTTAGTGCCTGACACCTGCTTGAATGTCCTTTACCATGAGGAAAGTTTTCCATTGAGCCAACATAAATAAAATCTGGTAGCTAGAGAAAATAGCTACCTTAAGGAAATTTGACATGTAAGAATCCAGAAAATACTTGAAATACTTCCCTGTTTCATTTAATCAGTCTTTATACAGTACTTTAAAAGTTTTTCTTCCTGCTCACCTTATTTACCCTAATGCCAGTCTAATAGACTCATTTATAATCTCTGTTCTGGACACTAGACTCAGCCTCAGTTAAGGTCGGGTCTACACAATTTAAATAACTATCTTTACATGTATCTAAGTGACTTAAATAAACACAGAACATCTTACAGCCAGAAAAAGAACTTAATATATACAAGATGGATTAATAACTAAGTCTGGTTCACAAGGTTGTTAACCTAAGCATAGTGATACACTCAACAAAACACAGTATGTTTCCAATGAGTATTTTCAATTTCTCATCATTACCCTTAATATTCCCTTTAATCTATATAGATACATATCTACCCTACTTCTGTACAGGCTCTCTCTTTTTTTATTTTACTTTTCCTCTTTCCTCTTCTCATTCTATGCCCTTCTATCAAATCTGCACTGAAAAGGAAATTTCCTTGAATCCTATTTTAAATCATGCCTGCAATGGCTTAAAATATTTCTAAGAATATTTGCTTTCGTCCAGTATACTTCACTCCCAAATCCCAAGTCCAGTGCTTAATACGCTGAATGATGTGCCCACTTTGCCCACTCTCTGATCATCCTCTCAGACTCCACGGTGCACTCGGTCTTATACTCCTTGACTTTCTGAAGATCAGATGCCACTTCAAAGTTGGGAACAACTTGAAATAGGCTACCACGTGGTACAGAAGTCCTGAATTCAAGTCATTCTTTCTCTTTTAAACTATCGAGCACCATCCATTGATTGGAGGCCCTCAGGGATCTGACTTTAAGCTATTTCATGCCTGTGATATATACACTGCATCAGTACAAGCGAGGAAAAGGCAAGCTATCAAAATCACACAATAATCCTAAACAGCGAAGGTTGAACTTTAGTTTGTCATTTTTCAGTCTTGCTCTCTGACAGAGCTCAGGCTTGTCAGATATTTCAATAGATAACCCATAAAAGGAACCAGTTCAAATCAAATCAAATTCACTGCCTTTACATGGTATGTATTTGGGGCATTTGCTAGCATCCAATCAATGCTATTTAATCATGGTGGTAGTGACGGTAGAGAACAGGTCTGAACAATTGACTTAAATAGGTAATAATTGGAAATTTATCCTAAAATTAGTGCTGTTGCCTTTGACTCTGCCAGCTATTGAACAACAAAGACACATAAAGCTATCCCTTTTGAGGCTGTGATCCCCATTGTATTTTCTGGCTGCACTTTGGAAGGACGCTAAAATCCTTCACTTCTTTTACTCCAATGGAATCTATGTATACAAATGTTAAAATTATACTCCAGTAATGATAGTAATTTGCTTTTATTTTTCTTTTTCATTATTTTAATTGGGATTTTCCATATAAACCAGAAATCTGAACTCCAGTGGCTCTTAATGAATGATACAGGAAAATATAATTTCTACTCAAATGTTAGGTTGATTGTAAAATGTCATCCTCTGACCTTCTCAGCCTTGCTAATCAAGGGAAGACCTCAGAGGGACTCTTCGTTAGATTAAACAGGCTAGGATCCATTCGCTACCCCCCTTATTTGTTTAAATTACAGTTTTTGTCAGGCATCAGGTTTAGCGTATCTGAGGAAAGCCACACCACATGGTTGAAAGTGTCTACAGCCATGTCACTTGTAATTGGATAGTGTGCTGAGATTCACCTTATGCTGTTTTGAATTAATGCAAGACATCAGCCGCTGGCTTTAGGTGGTTTAATTATCAGAATTGTCACATTTTAGTGATCAGCCCAAAGGGTGCACGCTGGGGTTGATTGTGAACATGTGGTACTACCTGATACAGGTTACCCCATGGCCAGATATGGGTCACTTCAGGAACAGACTTAATTTAAAGGTGCACTCTCCCTTGATTTTAGAAATCTTTATGGATGGGAATCAGATTTCCAAAGAAAATAGAAAGACCAGTTAAATACAAAACTGTTCAATGGGAATAAGAAAAAAAATCAGATATAATCTCAGTTTCTTATATATAGGGTATATGTTGATATTGAGAGGTTTCTAAATGTCATATTCAATGCAGGGTGGTTTGCTTTTGCAGTTTTGCATTTAAGTTTGTTAAACTCCAGCCACATATTCTAATGTGTAAAACTAACCCATGCTCTAGTCTATTATTAGGAAAAAAACAAACAACAAACAATTCTTTTCAAAAGTCTCTACTACAAACCAAGTAGAATATAGTCCTGCCCATTATTCTTACTTAAAGAAACCTGAACCATTTATCTGGAAAATCTTCAGTGTCTAAAGAGCTGGTGCAGTTTTCAGTTCTATGTGTTTAACTGCATTTTCAGTGAAATTCTATAGTGAGGACTACAGAGCTCAGTATCCCAATGACCATCACAAAACTCTCAATTCTATTGTTTCCCTGGATGCTATTGCTTTCCTGAAGCATCAGTAAAATATTGGAACTAATTCTTCTGAATCACTGCACCCTTATCCCAGTTCAGTTCTAATAGTATTGACTACAATCTAAGCATTTTTGCTTCACTCAACACAGCTCTTAAAGGGCTTTCCCTTTTGAAGGCATACTCTCTGTGGGTGGTCAATACCCTTATGAAATTGTCAGACTTGAAAGTAAGATGGATTGTTACTGGAACATTAAGTAGGACAGAGAGCAGATGAAATTTAAATACAAGGTTGCAGCTGTTCATAAGCTCAAAAACTTAAATTAGTTCAGCCGTACTGCTAAATTCCAGTAAGAAACAAACTGAGAAGTGAGTTGGTTTACTTATTTCCCTAATAGGAGAAAAATGCACTGAAAATATAAATTGAAACCTTGCCATCTTAAGAGATTAACATTTGTGCTAAATGATCCCTTCCCCAATCAACCCTTTTAAGCTATTTTTTTTTTTTTTTTACAATCTCTCAAGGACAAATAAGGAACCTTAAATCCAGACAGCATTTCTTTATATTCCCCATCCTTGCAACTTCTGACAAAATGACCATCTTGTTCTTAGCTATCTTTTCCTTGGCACCCCTTAGCTCTTCAAATATCTTTCTTGTTTTTCTCTTTCTTTATCTCCAATTTTGCTTGTCTTTCTACTAGTTCTCTCTTTTTTTTCCTTCTGATTTATTTTATTGAAGTATAGTTGATTTACAATGCTATGTTAATTACTGCTGCACAACAGGGTGATTCAGTTTTATATATGTATATATATAATGTTATTTTTAAATATTCTTTTATATTATGGTTTATCACAGGATATTGAATATAGTTCCCTGTGTCATACAGTAGGACCTGTTGTTTACCCATTCTGTATCTACTGTAGAATTCCTAGAGGTTAGACTGATCAGCTATTCTTGCCATTTCAGTGGCCACTTATGTGCTCATAATAAAACCTGCAGGTTCTACTCAAACTTTTACCCTTCACTTGTTGTCAGTTATTCACAGAATGTGTCCAGTCAGGTGGTCAGGTTTGCGAAGTCAAGCTTGAGAGTATGCGATCGTCAGAAACGAGTCCCTGGTCAGCTTCTCATTTCTGTTCACGGCTCCCGTGTTACCCGGCTTCCCGGAGTGACAGCATTTGCAGTCGCCTCTATTGCATCTCTGTCTCACCCCACACCTGTTTAGCTACCAAGACCTAATATGCGTTCTCCATAAAGTTCCTGTTGGTTTCTCTGTTCCCACATCATATGAGCACCACTCTACTTCTGCATTTTCTTGAATGTATCTAATTATAATCAGAAACTGTTCACTGTTTTTTCTTCTGACTTCTTTTGTTAATAAGTATTGAAGATTCATCAGTGATGCATAGAAGTAACATCTCTTTTCTTATCTTTGGATGTGCCACTTTTAGTTTATTTTTTTAGCTTTTTTCTGAGTGTTTAGGTTCTTTCTGGGTTTTCACTGTTGAAAATAAAGCTGCTACCAACAAACAGGAAAACTTTGGACCATCACCACTTCATTTCTCATTTTTAGCATTTGACCAGCTGGTTCCTAAATGACGCCATTTTTTCTCATGCTGGTATCCAGGTTCGCAATGCGGTCCTGTTTACTGTTAATGTGTATTCTCTTTGTTAACCATCTGTATTGGCTTCTTTTTACATCTGGAACAAATTTAAAACCCTCCATCCAGCCTCGGGGCTTCCCGAACGGCTCAGGGGTAAAGAATCCGCTTGCCAGTGTAGGAGACGCGGGCTCAATCCCTGGGTTGGGCGGAAAAGGCAACCTACTCTAGGATTCGTGCCTGGGAAACCCCATGAGGAGCCTGGTGGGCTACAGGGTCGCAAAGAGCGGGGCAACACTGAGCTGAACACAGCATCCAGCCTCAAGGACCTGTGTGAACAGACTCCACTTAGACTTTCAATCCCAGAGTGTTCAACGGAGAGCGCTTTGCCTCTGCTCAACGCTCATGGCCAGGTTCCCCCCCTGATAAGCTGACATTTATCTTGACTTCGGTCTTCTTCCTGTCTCTACTAATGACAGTCCTACTCATCCTTAACACTCACAAGATTTGCCCCCTCCATGGGATTTGCCTGAACCAACACCAGCTCGCAACGATTTTGATCAGGTTCCAAATTGCCTCAGAATGACACCTACATCCTTCAGCTCTCAATAAATTATATAGGTTTGCTTCCAAATTGTTTTCTAATTTATCATGAATATATGAATTTCCTCTCAAACAAGATTTAACATTCCTGAAGAGGAGGAACTGTGAATTGTACCATTTAAAAAGTGTGAATTCTACCATTTAATTTAAAAATAACTATTCCTCATTTCTGGGATGTTTCCTCAATTTAGTTATTTCTAATCCCTGTGTGAGTATCAGAGGAACTAGATCTTTAATGGCATAATCAGATCCCATGTCAAATAAATGACATTAAGAGTGTTATTAATATAATTCCATATTCCCAGAGATGTTCTGGAAGGTTTATATGTACTCTCATTTATTATAAATACATTGAAGCATGCTAAAATGAAAAGGTTGAATAAAAATGAATTTCAAATGACAAAAAAAAAATGTTCTATAAATGTAAGAATTGATGCCTACATTCTCATGTAACTCAAAGTAAATACATAGAGCAATTCTAATCCTATTGATTAAATCACACTTTGAACTCATTTTGTGTTTTTCTGTCCCCAACAATTGTATACCTGAAGGCAATGGCACCCCACTCCAGCACTCTTGCCTGGAAAATCACGTGGATGGAGGAGCCTGGTAGGCTGCAGTCCATAGGGTCACTAAGAGTCAGACACGACTGAGCGACTTCACTTTCACTTTTCACTTTCGTGCATTGGAGAAGAAAATGGCAACCCACTCCAGTATTCTTGCCTGGAGAACCCCAGGGACGGGGGAGCCTGGGGCTCCATCTATGGGGTTGCACAGAGTCGGACACGACTGAAGCAACTTAGCAGCAGCGTAAAAAAGATTTGAACATTTCCCCACAATAATATCGCTAATGAATTTTAGACATCTAGAACACATTTGGAAAAATATGAAAGCAGCATTATTTACCTCTTGTTTCTCTTAGGACCCATCAGTTGTTTGGAGGTTCCAAATTAAATGCCAGTGTATTCAAAAATTTTTGCCACTAGCAGTTTCATTTGTGTGTGTGTGTTTTCAGTTGGCTCCAACTCTTTGCAACCCCGTGGACTGTAGCCCACTAGGCTATTCTGTCCATGAAATGTTCCAGGCAAAAACACTGGAGTGGGTTGCTATTTCCTACTCCAGGGGATCTTCGCAACCCAGGTATCGTACCTGTGTCTCCTGTAACTCCTGCATTGGCAGGCAGATTCTTTACCACTGAGCCACCTAGGAAGCCCACAATCTGCATCATATAAAATTCATTGACATTTGTATTTGTGATTTTATGAAACTAATAATCCTACATGAAGTGGTTTTGTGAACACAAAAGGGAAAAGCTTTGGTTTATATGTGGTCTTACTTCTACAATTGATTTGTATTAGGCTTGATAAATGCTTAATCAGAATAAGAAAGCAGACTATAGGTTAAAATAGTTTAGCAACACAAGTCAGTCCCACATAATACAAACCTCTCTCTGATGTTTCATTAAAACTTTTGAAATACTTTATCATTTTTTACCCCTTTAAAAATATGTAATGTACATTGAGGAAAGCATGTTTATTGCTTATAAAATGCCAATAAAGAAGCATAAAATCTAACATATTTTAAATGTAGGAAGGAAAAAAGGCTCATTAGTCCTGCATATATTTTTGAGAAGTTAAAACAATAGATTTTAGCAGATTGCAAGAAAGTTTTTAAACTGGAGATCCTACAAAGTAAATGCCACCAACTATAAATGTCTAACACTTTTGGCTAATGAGATGATCTCAGTTAATCAAACATGAGCATTGGTCTCATTGCCAATTTCAAAGCTCCTGACGACATAGTAACATCACCCTTTAATCTAAGCTTAAAAATGGACTGGTCATCAGATTAAGAAGTAACACATCGCACCCTAAGTATGTAAGGGCTGAGGAGTTCAGGAGCTAAGGCATGTTTGACTCTTTGGGACAAAAGCGTCAGGGTGGCTCTACTTCTGTCAAATGTCAGTGCCGTGGAGACCTCCCTGTGACATGCTCAGGCTCCAGACACACAGATGTTCATTTACAGGCCTGGCATGACTGGCTTCACCAAAATAGTTATCCGCTATTTGCTGGCAGCCGATAAACCCATCAAAAGGTAACCAATAAGTAAGAACTTATTTGAAGAGTGACATTATCTTACTCCTGTCAGAGAGTATGAGCCAAATAGTCATGGGTTTATCGTGTTTACAAAGAGAAGGGGGTTTGGAAGTAGAACTTTTTTTTTAAGGTTAAAATCCTTAATCCAAAGCTGCAGAAGAAGATTTGATATTTCGTAAATGGGTGGTTTTTATCTGGGATCTGGTTAGGAGCTTTGCCAAGTCAACAGTCACCAAGTCAGTGGCAGTTTTTAAAAAAGAGGAAAATTAGAACTTTCCCCAGTTGAAGATAGAATGATCTGTCAGAATTCACAGATGCCGAAGACTAGGTAACTGAGGATTATTTACATCTAATTACAGGCATCTCTCATTTGTAAGGCATGAATCTTTATACCCTCAGTTGCAAACAGGGCTGATGTCCACAAACATGAAACCAATTAGAAAATTCATTCAAATTCATTCATTTGTACAATTCCATTGTCAACTTTAATCACTTGTTTCAATTGATATCTCCTTTAGAAAGTCAATCCACAAATATTTATTTACTCAGCAAGAATATTGTATGGGGCTCTATTCTGCTTGACCTATAGTGTAATTTCTAATAACACACTCATTTCATCCTAATAAGTGGGAGGTTAGGTTTCACATAGTAACATGAGCCATTAAATTAATAAATGCTTATTAACTGTGTTAGATTTCATTCCCTGTCAGTGGAGTCAGTGGAAATAAGGTGGATGCATTTTATAAGAGGATGTCAATCTGCCTACTCTGTGACCTTCAGGAGAGCCTGAACAAAATGAGCAGTTTTACAAATTTTGACATTTAAAAAGGTTTAAGTCATTCCCAAAAAGAAAATAATAAATGTCTTTACTGAATCAAACTATAAGTAGGGTCCCAATTAATTAATTTATTATTAGCTATTCTACTTGGAAATAACTCAGCACACACAGCCATGCAGCAAAGTCTAAACAACATCATTTACTGCACACTCATCTTCCCAGACACACCCAGTATTTTGTTCCTGCCTGTGTGACATTCCCTATCAGACTGTATTCTTTATATCTGCTCTCGTGGACAGGCTGTGTGTGTGTGTGTGTGTCTGTGCCTACCTCAAACTCTGATTTATTTAATCATGACCCCATTAGCAAAAGCTGTTACATACCCCTGCTTTCTTTGGCTTGTTTAAAGGTGGTTTTTTCTTCATAAGCTCACTCCTTGACCTTCTCACTGCAAAATTGTATTTCTGTTGTTATTCCTGCTGTGTTGAAAATGTAAGCAGCATGGAAAGGAGTGTATTCTTCACTAGACTCCCCTCCCCCTTCTCCTGAGAGCCAAATTCTGGATCAAGGGGATATGGAGCAGGAAAGATAGCAAGCTTTGAACTTGGGGAGATGAAGTGAGTGATTTGTTAGAAAGTGAATTTTTAAAAACTAGTCTTTTTTTTTTTTAATTTCACTCAATCTAAAATCTAGAGAATTAGTTCAGGACTTTTTTTTTTCCACTTTTATGAAAATGACCTAAGGCAAGTCACTTAATCCCTCTAGACCTCGATTTCATTGCCTATAAAATGAAAGTATTGAATAAGCTCATTGTGATCCCTTTTAAAATTAAAATTCGTCTTTCTGAACTATCACATGAGGATTTTTAAAAGAACAGAAAAGTTTCACTGATATGGAGAACAGTGTTCTCAAAAACACCCTAATATTTCTGATAATTAAAATTTAGCTTCTGTTTTTCATCTCAAAAAATGGCAAGTTCCAACTTTGCCCCAGACGTATCTCAGAACCAGATGGGAAAATATTGCATGAACATTCTGGAGCCCTGGAACATGCTAAATACACACGTGAAGAGTGAAGGTCCTTTCGAAAGGCAGAGAGGCCTGGGTTGTCTCTTTCAAAGTGAACAAGTTAACTGGATGCTGAAATGAGTGGAAGACTAAGATTCTGGTTTCCAGCTCCTATTCTTTGCTGCCACAGCAGCTGAGTTTGGCTTTCTAGAGGAGCATGGTCTCTAAACAGACACCAGCTGATTAGGTCCTCTGCTAGAGTCAGCCTGCACATCTACTCTCCTCCATGCCGAAGGACCCTGCCAGGCGGTAATAATCTGTGGGTCACAGACCTGTTGGATGATGAGTTCCAACTGTTAAGCATCAGCATAAGAGACCCCACATCCATGTCCATGATGGGGGAAACACTCTTCCTGGAAGTAACCTTTCAGAAATGCAAATTCCTGCTAACGCACCTTGGGCAGCTTTTGTTCTTCTCCGGGACTCCTTCTTTCACCCTCATATCCTCCTCCTGAACAGTTCTCATTCCTCCAGAGGGTTTCACTTTAAGCTCATAGTTCCTTCTCTCTTTCTGCCTGCCAGTGTCAAAGCTGGTTAACTATTTTTAACTAGTTCTGTCCCCACGTCTGTAGCCTGGGATTTCAATGTACAGAATTCAGCATTTCAAACAAATTATTTTGACACACATGAAATGTTTAAGTGGAGTGGTTCTTCCCAGCATCTCCCAATATTCTCCCCATTTTTCCCATAGATCTCTGTTTCAGCTTTGACACAAATATTAGTTCAGTTCAGCTCAGTCACTCAGTTGTATCTGACTCTGGAACCCCATGGACTGCAGCATGCCAGACTTCCCTGTCCATCACCAACTCCCAGGGCTTACTCAAACTCAAGTCCATTGAGTCAGTGATGCCATCCAACCACCTCATTCTCTGTTGTCCCCTTCTCCTCCTGCCTTCAATCTTTCTCAGCATCAGGGTCTTTTCCAATGAGTCAGTTCTTCACATCATGTGGCCGAAGTATTAGTAGGAAGATACTAAAGAACAAGGGATGGAGCTCCTCCATCATTATTCTTAGCTTAGTGAATCCAGGAACATACTTATAAGCAACTGTGTCCTATTAGTCTCTTCTGAGCTAATTCATAGGAACCAAACATATATCACATCCATGTTTAAACTTAGCATTCCTATGATACTGATTCTTTGTTAAAATTCAGAAGCATCTTAGTTTTCTCATGGCTTTGCTTGTGCTTCAAGAACAAAATTCATAACTTTGATTGAGGACTTTGATTCTTAGAGCTGATCATCTAAATCTGAAAATAGCAAGGTCACTGGAGACATTAAGTATTACCTTCTTTCAAGTGTCTGAAGAAGCACTACTGGGCAAGGAAAACTTCCATGCTAGTCAAATATTGGCCACACTTCTATGCTACACAGATATCACTACATTTTTGTAAAGAACATATTTAGTAACCATATTGATTTTGGCATATTCTAATGCTTTAATGTGTGCATGCTCGGTCACGTCCAACTCTTTTGTGACCCCAGGGACTGTAGCCCACCAGGCTACTCTGTCCATGGGATTTCCCAGGCAAGAATACTGGAGCAGGATGCCATTTCCTCCTCCAGGGGATCTTCCTGACCCACGAATCAAAGCCATGTCTCCTGCATCTCCTTCATTGGCAAGTAGAGTCTTTACCACTGAACCACTTGGGACACTCTAGTGCTTTCAGCATTATCGCAATGATGAAATTTATTCATTCTTTCCCCCACTTTCATCTTTTATCTTACCTTAATCAATAAGCATATGGTTATACTTTCATCAAAAATGGGCTTACAAGACTTTCCCTGAGCTTGCACACACTTCCGTCAAAATACTTACCAAAATTATCATTATATTAGAGCAACTTGGTGGCCTTATGACTCACCAACAATTCTATTTCTCTAAAAGTGCAGTCAATGACTGAGGATCCGTTAGAAATTTGTCCTTCCTCTGCTTTCAGCTGATAAAATCAAGTAAAGCAACTTCATTTTCTTCATGCAATCCAACTTCACTGAAAGGAGAAAATGGAAAAGGAAGTTGATATTAAAAATATTCAGTGATACAGCATCACTTGTTTTTAAATATAATCTTTGAAAAAACAGCAGAGGATAAGCCAATTTGTCTATGGTTAAACCCACACACTCACTCACACACACACATACATGTAGTTTTATCAATGGCTAATATAATTGCTACCCAATTCCAATGCCTCAATTGACGTTTTTCAATGGTTTTTTTTTTTTTACATTTTTCTCATCTCTGCAATATTATATCTAAAGAAAAGAAAGAAATAAAGTGAAATCGCTCAGTCGTGTCTGACTCTGTGCGACCCCATGGACTGTAGCCCACCAGGCTCCTCCATCCATGGAATTTTCTAAGCAAGAGTACTGGAGTGGGTTGCCATTTCCCTCTCCAGGGGGTCTTCCTGACCCAGGGATTGAATCTGGGCCTCCTGCATTATGGGCACAGGCTTTACCATCTGAGCCACCAGGGAATCCCTAGTTTTATCTAAAGCCTGCTGATATTTTATTTTTTTTCCACCCATTAAACGTCTTCTTTGTGTTAACAAGAAAAGAAGGGGAAAGGCCTATGACATATCATCTTTTCTTATACAAGTCTTCATAACTGGTAAAATATTTTCTAGTTACATAGAAGTCTATCTTGTTATAGGTTGCAATCAGGAAACTCAAAACTCTTCCAACTCATTCAGCTTGTTGGCAATCTTCTTTCTTAATGGAGAGGTCTAAAGGTTTTCATATGACCCAAATGATATCAGAACAAACTTATTACTAAATTTCTGTTGGGGAAATAAATATTCTTTGTGGGGCAGTTGTGCTGTTTAGCTGCTCAGTCGTGTCTGACTCTTTGCGATCTCATGGACTGCAGCCCACCCGGCTCCTCTGTCCATGGGGATTCTCCAGGCAAAAATAGTGGAGTGGGTTGCCATGCCCTCCTCCAGGGGATTTTCCCAACCCAGGGATCGAACCTGGGTCTCCTGTATTGCAGGTGGATTCTTTACAGACTGAGCCATCAAGTAAGCCAACTCTTTGTGGTAATCCTACTTTAATGTTTTTCATAGGTCCTGTGTATACAGTTCCAAATGCCCAAACTTGGCTTATAATATTTCAAAATAGTCACCACTAAATATATTTTATTTGCATATGTTTAATACAAGTAGTGTTTTGAAGACACTGAAATGACTTATTTTGTTGTTTACTAATTCAAAGGAATGAACATTCAGCTGAAAAGATGAAGCAGTCACTAAGTGATCAGACGCTCTTTAATGTGTCATTTAACCTTTATTCCTTAATCGAAAAGAAATCTCTTCTGTGAGGTTACATTGCCAAAAAAGTGATGTAGCAACTTATTACTTTCACAGTATTATTTATTGTAAGTGAGACTTGGTTTTCTACATGTTTAAATATTTATGCTGAATAGTTTCAAAGATTTGATTTAAAAGTAATGCAAGTTATGGGGCTATTATTTTTCTAAGAAAATAATTAGAAATTTGTGAAGTTTTCATAAGTTACTTTTTATACTGTTTCTATTCACCTCATAATAATTTTTTATTATTTTTGTTTAATGGAAATACAGTTGATTTACAATACTATATTAGTTTCAACTGTCTTACATAGTGATTCAATGTTTTAGTGATTATTCTCCAGTTATTACAAATAATAGATATATTTCCCTGTGCTGTTCAATATATCCTTGTAGCTCATTAATTTTATATGTAGTAGTTTGCGTGTCTTAATCTCCTACCCTCTCTTGCCGCTACCCATCCCTCTCCCTACTGGTAACCACTGATTTGTTCTCAGTATCTATAGGTCTGTTTCTGTTTTAAAATATACATTCCTTTATTTTTTTTAATTTTATATATAATGATAACGTAGACTACTTGTCTTTCTGTCTGACTTACTTCACTAAGCATAGTACTCTAAGTTCATCCATGTTATTGCAACTGGTCCCAGGCTTTTTGTTTTCTAGGAGTACTTTTATTACAAATTCAATTTTACTACTAGTGATCAGTCTGTTCAAATTGCGTTTCTTCTTGATTCGGTCTTCGTAGGTTGTATCTTTCTATAAATTTGTTCATTTCTTCTAGGTTGTTCAGTCTGTTGGCATATAACTGTTGGTAGTATTCTCTTATGATTATTTGTGTCTCTGTGGTATCAGTTGTTATTTCTCCTCTTTTATTTATTACTCTGTTTAATTGGATCCTCTACCTTTTATTTTTGATAAGCCTTACTAAAGGTTTATGAATTTTGTTTATCTTTTTTAAAAATCAGGTATTAGTTTCATTGATCTTTATTGTTTTGGGAGGGGGGTCCTCTATTTTATATATTTCCTCTGTGATTTCTATTGTTCCCTTCCTTTGGTTGGCTTTGGACTTTGTTTATTCTTGTTTTTCTAATTCCCTTAGATGGTAGGTTGAGTTGTTTATTTGAGATTTTCCTCATTTCTCAAGGTAGGACTGTATCACTAAAAATTCCCTCTCTGAATCACTTTTGCCGTATCCCATAGATTTTGGACAGTTATGTTTCCATTTTCATTTATTACCAAGTATTTTATGATTTCCTCTTTGATTTCTTGTTGATCCATGGTTTGTTTTTAATAGCACGTTGTTTAGTAATGACATGTTTGTGGTTTCCAAATTTTTATTTTATTTGAACTGAAATTACTAGATTTATTAAAAGACAAATCCTAGATCTGCGTGATATCTGAGAAGTGAGAAATTAAGTATGGAGGAACATATATGTGTCTTTAAAACAGGTAGAAAAATTCTATTTCCCCTTTAGTAGTCATATGCTTACAGATTCAAAAACAGCATTTAATAGCTATCAGAATTAGAGAAATACATAAAGAAAATTATAGGGTAAAGTGTATAAGAGAAAAATAACAAAATTCTTTAAACAAATTTTACTCAATTCCTTTTCTTTGTATGTAGGATTCTAATGGTATTTCATCAATGACCCTGCATATTTTGTTAGAATAAAATCTTATTTTTCCCCACTGACCTTTTAAAAAATTTAGAGCAAGTTTTCCAGTATTTCATTTTATATTGGTTATAGTATTTATTCCTATAATTAATTTAGCTAAGAGATGTCCTTACACACTCACAGTTTTATGAAAATAACAACTATCATGTTGAAATTTTTCATATTTTATCACAACCTAAATATGTTTATCTTCAAAATCTGAGAAAGATTCTAATCATCATAGATTTATGGGAACATTTTAAAGAAATCTCTATTTTACCAGTGCAAAATGATTTGGGCATTTTAAATTAATTCAAATTTAAATTTATTGGATAAAATTTTCCCATTAGGAGTCATAAATGATTAAAAATGCATACCATTTTCTATCATTTTTCCTAGTTCTCATCTTTCCAAAATTCATAAAAATCTAAAGGAAAATAAATTTGGGCCCAAGGCGTGTTATAATAGTGTCATGGTTAGAAACTAGCATTTTCTTTCAAACATCGTATATAAATGGTTCATGGTATTTCACTGAGCAAACCAAATGTTCAGCAGTTCCAATAGGTGTGTTTGTTATTTGTTTCTCATTCAAGATATGTATCTCCATTGCCCAACAGACAAATCCAGAGATTAAAATTTTAGTCTCTGCTTGAAACCAAACCTCTTGCAATATACTCTTAAAGTCTCCAAGTCCCTTGAGTCCTCTTTTCCCTTCAGAGCAATTCAATAAATTCAATTCCACAGGCATTAATTGGGCTTCTGCTCTGTGTAAAGCACTCAGTGTGAAGCACAGCCTGGAATCAGCTTCAGTCCTTCTCCTCCAATATTTTAGCACACGAGAGGTGTGCTCCCTTTTTTTCCCCTGGAGAACCAAAGCTGCCAGTAGTATCACTGGGAACAGAATTATAACATCTGGATGTTGCTAGCTTTTTTTATTCTCTTTCAAGTGGAAAATCACCTCCCTGAGTGTGCATCTATTTCTGCCTGAGTTTTTGTGCACCTGCCCATGTATACACATACACAGTTGTTTCATCAGATGCTCCAAGGCAAGTGGGCTTTTAGAAAATGTTCTTTCAAATAGTTCTCTTCTTTTAGTTCACCAGATATTTCTCATTTCTCTGTTCGTGAAGATTCATTTGAAACACTGTCCTCACAGGTTGGGATTAATACATACTACACTGTTATATATAAAATAGATAACCAAAAAGGACCTACTATATAGCACAGGGAACTCTAATCAATATTCTATGATACTCTACAAGGGAAAACAACTCCAAAACAAATACATGCATAACTGAATCGCTGTTCTGTATGCCTGAAACTAACATAACCTTGTAAATCAGCTGTGCTTCAGTAAGAAAAAAATATTAAGCAAAACACTTTCCTAATATATCAGCACAATGAAAGTAACTTTCAATAATTTGGAAAAACAACCCACAAACACTCTATATACAATGACTGGTTGGACTAAAGAAGAAAAAAGAGTAAAAATTAAAAGTATCAGATGCCCTCAAAGAAATACTAGGGTTGACATTCTTACAGCCTGAAAATTAAGATGTTTTCTATATATTATTATTGCTCAGTAGCATAGTGGAAAACCAATTTGAGTTAAGCTTGCCATAACTGTGTCAATTTTGCCCATGTTTTTATTTAGGGGCTTCCAGGTGGCTCAGTGGTAAAGAATCTGACTGCTAATGCAGGAGATGCAGGAGACGTGGGTTGGATCCCTGGATCAGAAAGGTCCCTTCAAGGAGGAAATGGCAACCCACTCCAGTATTCTTGCCTGGAAAATTCCATGGCTAGAGGAGCCTGGTGGGCTACAGTCCATAGGGTCACCAAGAGTTGGCATGACTAAGCATGCACGTGGGCATGGTGTTATTTAGGGTACATAAAATGCACGGTGCCAACAGAATCTTTTATATCCCACTTGGCTGAGTGCAGCTCGGGACATTCACTTGAAATATGAAGAGGGTTTGATTCTGATAATATCCCAAAATGGTAGACAGGTAGCTCATGACCAAGGCATAGCCTTTCGGGCACGGACACTGTTCAGGGAGGGAGGCTTTGCCAGGAGAACTGGGCAGCAGCTCATGTCTGAATACTGAGAGGACCAGGGATGCTGAGTAGAAGCATACATACCTTCCCTTCCAGGGCAGGGAGCATTGGACACTCAGCTACCCTTCCAGTCACAGCCCTTCTTTAACCAAGGAACTTGTACCGTGGTGACAGGTCACTTATATATTCTCCCTCTGCGCCAAAACTATATAAATCTGCCTGTGACAGTGACTCAAAATTGTGAGCGGGGACAGAATGCCTGGGCTGTAGTGACCTGGTGAGCTTATTCATTTAGTGACCCCCATCTGCCGTGGGCACCATCCTACTAAGAATCTGGGAACAAATTTTAGAATTCCTTGGCTGCCAAGAAAATAAAATGGAAAGAAAAAAAAAAAAAAAACACCTCTTCAGCTTTTTCCCTGGGGCCACCCAGAATATGATCTACTTTTGAGGCTAAATCCAATATTTGATTTCCCAAATGAAAGGAAGAGGAATCAGTGTTAGCCAAAACAGTTCTTTAGATGAGCCGCCCATGCTGTCTATGAGAATTATTTTTGAGATTTCCCATGAAATTCACCCATTAGGTGGTGAGAGCCTACAGCTTTATGGACTGTCTCCCACGGTATGTGCACTATACGGTTTGCAGATAGTTAGCAAAAATACTCACAGCTGAATGCTCCTCACACACCCCTCACGTCAGCACACACATTTGCACTCTCTTTCCAGCTGCCCGCTATATTTAAAATCAAGGAATTTTACCACAATGTTTTCCCACTTTGGGATCTTGTTTAGTGTAAAGTCATGAATTAAAATATAAAATACCACCAAAAATACTGGTTATGTCAGAGCTATCCAGTTATTACTATGACGTGAATTTTTGTGTGTTTCCACCAAGTTTTCACATCCTTCACTCCCCCGAAACAAACTGCAAGGGGATCATTATAGCATTTCCTTTTTTCCTCCTTGAGCTAATGGGAATTCTCACTCATAGGAGTTAGATAATATGTAACAAAGAAGCACACCACAAGACTGGATAGTTTTCATCAAATGTGAGCCATATGATGCCAGACAGAAACGTATGGCTTGGCATAAAAATCTGCAAGTCCATATGTTCTAGATAAAGAGGTAAATGTATGTATGTGCCTATGTGAGTGAGTGTGTGTGTGCGTGTGTGTGTGTACCCAACACACACACATATATTTAATTTGAATATGCTGTCATTTCTTAAAGTCCCAAATGTTTCACTTCTTCCTTCATTTTTGACAGTTTAGATCTGCTTGATGTTTAGGGACTAACATAGATTTTTATGACCACATGTATCAAGTCACTCTGCACTGTGAAAGAGAGGCAGTCCCTGTGAGTCATAACTAAAAATTGAATGGACTTTAAAAAGCAGCTGTGGCCAAAAAATTTAAAAAAAAAATTTAAAGGAAAGAAGGGAGGGAGAAGGGAAAGGACTGGGGAAAAAAAAGATAAAAAATTAAAATAGTGATTATTAATTATTAAAAAGTGATCCTCAAATGTAGCCATCCTCAGTTTCTGTCAATGTCATTGGCTTCCAAGCCCAGCGCCCTTGCTGTATTATTCAGGTACACTTGCATTTAGGGACTTGAAGCATGTGCTCCTAGAGGACAGAGAGGTCTTCACATGATATGGTGTGACAGTATGAAGATTAATTAAAAGTCGTCATTCATATCGCATATTTAAGAGCATTGTGCTTTACAATAGTTATTAATCTTAGCATCACCTGCATGAATGTAACTTCTCAATTTGAAATTCTTGGAAAATATTCTATGTCTTTTCAGTTTGGTTGCTTTATCCCATTAGTGGTCTCTTACTGAGAACAAGCAGAACACCTAAAACACTATGGATCTGAAAATGCATAACCTCAGAGAACAAGGGCCTTCCTCGCCTAAGAGGATGTGAATACAATCCTTGGCCGGATGGCCACGTTCTTGGTTTTCTTCCTTCTGCACCTGCCACTCTTTCTTCCCTTGCTAAAGACTCATGCCCACCCGTTTTTTTCATTCTATACTCAAGTCGTTGATGATTTCAACCAACTCCTTGATCTTAAATGCCATGTCTATAAGATGTACATGCTAAGTTGCTTCAGTTGTGTCCAATTCTTTGCAACCCCAGGGACTGTAGCCCCCCAAGTTCCCCTGTCCATGGGCAAGAATACTAGAGTGGGCTGCCGTTTCCCCCTCCAGGGGATCTTCCTGACCCAGGGGTTGAATCCGTGTCTCCTGTGGCTCCTGCACTGCAGGCCAATTCTTTACTGTTGAGCCATAAGGATTTCCAAATTTTCATCTCCAGTCACAATCAATGCCTTGAGCATCAGACTTACATGTGCTTCTGTGCACTGCGCTCAGTCTATCTGACTCTTTGCAACCCCATGGACCATAGCCTGCCAGGCACCTTTGTCCATGGAATTCTCCAGGCAAGAATACTGGAGTGGGTTGCCATTTCCTCCTCCAGGAGCTAGACTTACACAGAGCTGTCTTTTCAACATGTCCTCACAATGCTTTTCGAGCATCTAAAACTTACCATGTCTAGAACTGAACTCTTGCTGTCCATTCCTATCCTCCCTCCAAGCTCCTGACACTCATCCAGTGTTCTAAATCTCAATCAACCTTACTGTTATCCAGCCAGCTTCTTCAGTCAAAACCTGAGAGTCATCATTTGCTCTTTTCATTTGTGTACACCCCACACCCACCAGCAAAGCCTGCTGCTCTAATAACATGACCTTCTCACCCCCTCCACTGCCACCAACTCTAGTCCCTCACATGGTCAGTGGAAACACCCTCCTGATGGGTCTCCTGCTTGCCTGGCCTCTGTACCATGGAGCAGCCTTTCAGGACAAGGGAGATCATGTAAATTATGTGATTAAAATATTCTAGGATTTTCTGATCACATCGGAGACCTAAGTGCTCATAGGTGGCCTCCAAGGCCCAGCACGCTGTGACCTCCCCCTGGAAAACTCTCCCCCTCTCCATCTCCCCTCACTGGTGGTGGTGGTAATGATTTGGTCACTAAGTTCTCGTGACCCTGTGGACTGTAGGCCGCCAGGCTCCTCTGTCCATGGGATTCTCCAGGCAAGAATGCTGGAGCGGCTTGCTGTCCCTCCCTGGAATCCTTGGCCACTTGTCAGAGCACTGGGCAAGCTCTCCTGCAGGGCCCACCCATGCTGCCAGCAGTTCTCTCCCATCATGAGCTTCCTTAGCTCTCTCCCTCACTTCATTCAAGTCCCTCCTTGAATAACATTTCTTTACTCTACCATATATAAAGTAGCACATGCCTCCAGTTTTTTCTTGAGCCCTTTTGCCTAGCCTTATCACATATATCATCCCTGAAATAACATTGTACATTTATTTTTTTAGTATTTATTTGTTTCCTCCACTGGTATGTAAACTCCATTAGAGCAAAGAACTAGGTTTGCTTTGTTTGCATTATAAATACCAAATATTGAGAATAGTGCCATGTACAGAGTAGGTGTCTAATAAATATGTATTAAGTAAATGACTTGCAGTTTTCATTCATGCCTTCCACCCAGCTGGGAAAATCCAACTTGAGCCACTGAGGCCATCATATGTGAGATCTCAGTTCAAAAGAATTTCTTAACTTTAAACATAAGAGGGATAGTAATAATATTTATCATTTACTATGGGCTCACTATGTAGCAGATAATGTGCTAAGTGTTTATTATTTATTTACTCTTCTTAATCCTCAAAAGAAAACTATCTGGGATTACTTCCATTTTTGTGATAAGAGATCAGAAGTATGGGCTTCAGAGTTAATAAGTGACAAAGCAGAGATCAAATCTCAAGGCTTCCCAATGCTGCACAGACGATGTGCTCTTAAGTTTCATACTTCACCTCAAAGTCTAAACTCAGATGTCTGCAAAGCCCAATCCATATTGAGAATCAGGGTTACAGGTTGGAAGCCATTCAATGACCTCCTTGCTTTCTTTTGTCAACTCACTTGTGATGGAGATCTGGGTACAGATAAATAGTCTTCTGCCATTTGAAAAAAAAAAAAAAAAAAGGCAGTCAAGGGACATCCCTGGTGGTCCAGTGATTGATTCCACTGCAGGAGACATGGGTTCGACCCCTGGTCGGAGACTAAGATCCTACATAACGTGATACAGCCAAAAAACTTAAAAAAAAAAAAAACCCTCAGTGAATTCCTGATGATGCTTCAAAGTAGAAGTGCATCAGAAATAAAATTTAAAAATAAAATTAAAAAAAAAAGAAGTGCATCAGAGAGCAGGAGGACAGCTCCCATTGGAGCACCTGTGAACATCCTAAAATGAGAAGCCACTCTCGACCCCAGCCAACTTTTGCCACGAAGGAGTATGAATCCAGAGTCATCAGATCTTCTAGTTCATCTAAAGAAACTAGAAATTCCAAGTTTTCAGTGAAATTTCCCAACGTTTGAAATGTTAGGTAAACGCTGTCATCCTCTATCGCCCCCTTCTCCTCCTGCCCTCAGTCTTTTCCAGCATCAGGGCTCGGCAGAGGATGAGATGGTTGGATGGCATCACCAACTCAATGGACATGAGTTTGAGCAAACTCCAGGAGGCAGTGGGGACAGGGGAGCCTGTTGTGCTGCAGTCCACGGGTCGCAAAGAGTCAGACACAACTTAGCAGCTGAACAACAAGCACTGTCAAGCACTAGGAACCATACAAAGCGTGTCTTGAAGAGAAGTTCAGGCACAGCCATGCTTGTTGTAAATCCTGACCAAAGTCCTATGCCAGGTGTCATAGCTGAGGG
Source organism: Odocoileus virginianus (assembly GCF_023699985.2). NCBI lineage: Eukaryota > Metazoa > Chordata > Mammalia > Artiodactyla > Cervidae > Odocoileus > Odocoileus virginianus. Next base: position 30,763,081 of record NC_069705.1, on the reverse strand, counting down.
GTGAACGGGGAGTCAGGGGAGAGGGGAGGGGATGAAGGAAGATACAGCTCAGAGATACATCCTGAAAGGAAGGAAAACCTCATACGAGGCAATGCCATGGCCATATGAGATAATTAACCCAATAAGCTTTCAAAATAAGGGGCATTACTCCCATCTGGGGCAGTCACAGAAGGAATCACAGAACAAGTGGAATTTGAGCAGACTCTGAAAGCTGCTTTGTGTAAAGAGATACTTCTACACCAAAGTGAAAAGATACTTGCATCAGTGTTGCGAAGTACAGATAATGAATTCCATGTAATGCTCTGGAAAGCATGAGACATGCTACACATTTAAATAAATTTTTCTTCACTACTAGTAGAACTGACACTGTATGAAACAATTTATATAAAATCAAATTCTTGCCCAGAATGTTTCTGTGATCATCTTATAAGGGTAACATGTATTTTCAGGTTCTTAATTTTATCTGTATTTTAAGACTGGGGCATTAAGTCACACAAGTTCGCTTTTTAAATAAAATTGTCATGAGTTTATATTTTATACCTGGGGTGAAAGAGACTAATTTGCCTTATTCCTCCCTTCCTTGATTTATTTACAGGTTTTTTAGCATTTAAAAATAATATCAGTTGATTCTCATTTTGTTGGTGACACAGAGGCAGCTTTGAAAATTCAATGTGTCCATATTTTTGAAAGTTACTTTCAGGGATTAAGAACTGATTTGAAATGTTCAGAAATGATAGTTTTGCCCTGGTTTTCAGCAACTTTCCTATCCTCAGTCTGATTTCTGAAGGTTTGGGGGTTTGTGGCTTTTAAAGTGATATGAGAACACATATTTCTGCCTGTGAACATCTATTCACCCCCATAGCCCAACTACACTATGCTCATGCAATTATAAATTAAATAATAATTTAATTTTAAAATATTTAAACTTAATATTTACATTCCATATTGGGCAATATATTTTGAAGACAGCCATTTTCTGATGGATGTTTTTAATTTTAAGGCCTCTGATATAAGGAATAATAAAAATGACATTTTAGACTATTCTGAATTTAGGAGCATAAATAGGAAATCTCAGAACCTCGTTTTCAAGAGTAGATGCTAACAGGCTAAACAAAATTAAACCTGTCATTATGCAAAAATGTTTTGCACCCTGAGCATGATGTTTTAATATGCATTTTATGGGGTTTGCGGAGAGTTTAATTTTCAGGTTAGAATAACGGAGTGTTACACAGTATAGGTGATAAATCAGGTTATCACAGTTATGTGTATGACCCTTCAAAGGTGAGCAAACGAAATACACCTCGAAGACAGAGCAATTAACCTCAAAGTGGATCCCGGAGCTGATACGTGGGGCAAGGTTCAAGCAAGATGTAGAGGTTTGTGTGAACACGCCCACTGTTTGGTTAGGACTACTATTAGAATGTTTGAACATGATGCGTATGGGCTTGCTCGATAGAGTAAGTGGGAAAATTTTATCTCAATACTTTTTCAACACAGTTTCTGCCTTTCCTTTCTGAATTTGTTTGCTGCTGTCTTACTGCTAATACCTAGAAGACTTGATTTCAACTGCCTCCACAAGCTTTCAGCCGGTTGTTTCCTACACACACCTTATTAATTCCCACTTAAGGATCTTTGCTCCTATTATTGAGATTATGAATAACGGGGTGAGTCAGATATGAGTTTAAATTCCATTTCTGCTGTATATATAAATTGTATCTTTGTGCAAATGATTTAATCTCTGAGTTTCAGCATCCTTATTTGTAATACCAAATATAATATATATATATATATATATATATATAGTTACTGCAGGAACTGAACCAGGTAGGTGTTAATAACATCATAACAGCAAACACATAATTCATACCATAGCTCATTAAGGTTGATACCTTCTTTAATGATGCAACTCAAAGCTTAACTTCTCAAAAATCCACTGGTGAGTCTGCTTGACCACAGAACATAGACTGCTACAGACAAGACATCACACTACACTGGGATAATCAGACACACAGTCAGTGCTTGGTCCATCTAGGTCATTCTGAAAAAATCATCAAAATGCCCTGGGTCTAGCCACATTAACTGATGGCTCCGGGGGCAGACTCGGAGGTCTCCTTCAGGTTCCAGAGTCTGCTGACTCTGTTCCAGTTACTCCGCATTTCATGAATATTTCAGCCCAGCTGGAGAGAATATTCCCGTATTACACTCTATCACCTAGTAGTGATTTTCAGATTTTAAAAAATATCAAAATGCAGTGAACAATGAGATGCCTTCTAAACCTTTTTGTGCCTGAAAACTAGGCATGTGAGAACAAAGAGGTGGGAAAGTAGGTGCTCAATAAAAAGGAGTTGTAAAAAAACCTCCCCCCACTTTCAGTTAATGGCATTAACCTGGCCAATGCCACATTCCTGAAAGCAGCATATCTCGTAAACTTCATTTATTTGAGTCTGCTACTGAATTTTTATATCCTTTGTGTGATAAAACAGTACTTTATATCAGTAAGGCCACTGGAATTTTATTATTTTTTATAATTCATTTTTAGATAGTAGGCATTTGTTACTTTAACAATCATATACAAAAGAAATCAAAAGGTTCCATTATTATACTGTTCATGTAACATTCACTGTTATTTTACAAAGAAAATAAAACATGGACAGGAGTAGAGAAGTATAACACATAGTGATGACACCATCCTCAATTATCTTACCCCAAATTGATCATTTTTTCAGCTTTTTTGTTTCGGTCCAAAATGCTGATGTGTATACCAGCTACATGTATGTGTTTTCTTTTTTAATTTATACCGTGTAATGTATTGTACAAGGATTCTCTCTGTTTTTACTCTTAATGCTACTTCTTAGAAATATTTCCTTATGAGTCATGCAAAACTATGTGACTTTTTAAAAGTGACTCTATATTATTCCATTATATGGATATTTCATAATTTACATTTCAACACCCCGTTAATAGACTCCTTTCATTTTTTCCAGTTCTTTGCTACTAAGAACAATGCTGCAGTGAACTTTGCTTTATAAATATTTCTATCTGTACCAACTTCTTTGAGTATATCCTGAGCTCTGTGATTGAGATCAAAATGTATATGAGTTCACGCGCAACTTGTTTTAAAAGATTCCTTATAATCATTTTTCATCTTTCACCCTCTCAAAATCACTGCCCATTTTACAGATAAGGGGAAATGGGGAATTCATTCGGAACACTTGATTTGTAAGTGTAGAGACAAAATTAGAATGTATACCTCCTTGCATTCTTCATCTCTTTCTGTCACCTCAAGCTGAATTTTCTATGAATTTCAAAGAAAAGGACATTTGGAAAATTGAGTATCTTCAGCAAATGGACTAAGGTGGTGGTTGATAAACCTTTGAAGAACTACATAGAAAGAGATGCAAAGAGAGACATGCTGGGGTTTCCCCCACACACATAGACTGAGCTCTTTGGAGTTACAATAAAGCCAAGCTTTTCTCTTTCCTTGTTTACCAGGTTCGCTAAAAGAGAATAAAGAGAAAGATATTCCTGTTGATGAAAATGATGACAGATAAAATGTGTTTGAAAGCTATAAAAGCTTCTTACATCTAGAGCAGCTGGCAGCCTGGGATTGGACTCTGAGGGGAGCTCATAGATATCTAATTTGAGCAATGGTTAAAAGTAAACTTGGGAACAGCTGATTCAGTGCAGTTATCTCTGGCTCTGGGAAGTTTTTGTAATGTTCAGAGGCTGGCACATAAAAATCCACATGACACGTATTTGCTGAGTCTAATACCTGTATGAAAATGAACATGGGTGATTTACAGGAATATATTAGACACAGCTGTTCTTGTATAAACCAGGATATAGCATGCTATAACAGGTAATGAGCCACTAAAAAGGGGAGAAAAAACTGGCTAATGGTTCAACAATTGCATATATTAAAATGCACACATGCCAGTGGCATAGAAGTCAATCAGATTAGATAGGTTGATAGTCACTTAGCAAATATCAATGTTTATGATCCACCAAGAATAAGGCATTTTGCCAAAACCCCAAAAGATAAAGTCATTGTACCTCAGTTTTGGGGATCGCACACCAGAGATACTATCTCCCAAATGAAACAACTTAGTACTGTAAAGGGACAGAATAGATGGACGGGCCATCTCTGTATCAAGGTTGTCTAGTCACAAAGTTATCTTTTTTCCACCTGAGCTGTAGAGTAGGTTCTTATTTGGTATCATTTTATGCAGTGTGTGTGTGTGGCAGTCCCATCTCCCAATGTATCCCCCCTTCCCCTCTAGTCATACATCAGCTTGTTTCCACCTAGTTATAATGCACACCTCTCTAGCCCTCCTGCCTCCGAATTTTAGCATATTCTGTTCGCTCTCAATGACTCTCAATCACTCTTCCATTGAGAATACCTGCCTCTCACTCTCTTTCAAATCTCACCTTACACATCACTTTCTTAGAAGAGATTCTTCTCTAAGATTCTAGACAACATTCATAGCCTTAGTTATAGTTCAGGGCAAACTATCTTTTCCAACATCAAATTTCAACTGTAATTCTATATAGAGAGAATTACAAGCAGTGTTAAACAAGTAGTTATATCAATGCAGTTCAGTCACTGAGTCATGTCCGACTCTTTGCGACCCCATGGACTGCAGCACGCCAGGCCTCTCTGTCCATCACCAACTCCCAGAGTTTACTCAAACTCAGGTCCATTGAGTCAGTAATGCCATCCAGCCATTTCATCCTCTGTCATCCCCTTCTCCTCCTGCCTTCAATCTTTCCCAACATCAGGGTCTTTTCAAATGAGTCAGTTCTTCGCATCAGGTGGCCAAAGTATTGGAGTTTCACTTCAGCATTAGTCCTTCCAATGAGTATTCAGGACCGATTTCCTTTAGGATGGACTGGTTGGATTTCCTTGCAGTCCAAGGTACTCTCAAGAGTCTTCTCCAACACCACGGTTTCAAAAGCATCAATTCTCTGGTGCTCAACTTTCTTTATAGTCCAACTCTCACATCCATACATGACTACTGGAAAAACCATAGCTTTGACTAGACAGACCTTTGTTGGCAAAGTAATATCTCTGCTTTTTAATATGCTGTCTAGGTTGGTCATAACTTTTCTTCCAAGGAGTAACCGTCTTTTAATTTCATGGCTGCAGTCACCATCTGCAGTGATTTTGGAACCCAAGAAAATAAAGTCTGTCACTGTTTCCACTGTTTTCCCATCTATTTGCCATGAAGTGGTGGGACCAGATGCCATGATCTTAGTTTTCTGAATGTTGAGTTTTGAGCCAAATTTTTCACTCTCCTCTTTCACTTTCATCAAGAGGCTCTTTAGTTATATCATAACTTGTTTAATGCCTGTATCCAAAATTGAATTATAAATGCCATGAAAGCAGGAACCATGTAAAACCCTCAAATCTAGTGCACACCAAAAAAGTAATACATTAAATGGTTCATGGCTATAAATTATTAGAGATGATTTATTTGATGAAAAAGACTAGAAATGAAAAGACAAGGACATTTTTTAAATGTCTAGGAAAAGGGTTCTAGAGATGTGATACTAATAGAAAATGAGAGATATGGTTAAGAGATGTTTGAATAGGTCTTGGAGATTTATTGGATGGGTTATGTCTAAGTAATTTAAGAGTCTTCATAAAATATATTTAACGGTTCAATTATATCCCCTGATTTTGAAGCAGTCTTTTCTCAAGTCTTCTACAATATCTTTCAATATTGCAGTCATTTTTTTCCTACATATTCTTTAGAGGAAATTCTACAAATATTTATTGAGTACCTACTTTATACCAGGCACTCTTCTGGGTATTTGATGAGCATGTGAGGAAGCAAAGATTCCCTACATTCATAGAGCCTACGTTATTTTGCAGAAAATGATAAGTAAACAGTATATGCAATATATTATATATTTGAAGCTGATATGTATGGGAAATGTTAAAGTAGATCAGGGTAAGAGGACATCAATAAAAATGGCCCAACTGGTACTAGACCAGTTATCTATAGCACATAACATATAATAATTTTTAAAACTTTTTTCTTTTTTTTACTTTTAATGAAACCCAGAAGCTTTTCATGAATTATAATTGTTCTTTCTTTTTTTTTTTTTTTAAATCTATATCCTGGCGATAAAATGTTCCATTAGGGAGAAAGTTGGCCAAATGCTAACTTTGGCATTCCCATGGCATTCCTGTGGCAATAGGAAGATAGCCTCTTTGTCAGTGCTGGGGGTGAGGGGAGGGCTTTGGGAGCTGAGGAGTCCTCTGCCTGCCCCTCCCCTGCCCTTAGGAAAAGAAGAGCCGCCAGCAAGTCCCTACTTTTAGCATCTTCTCTTACACTTCTGAAAGACTCCTTTATTTTGCCATCCTGAAGATACTAAATATTTTCTTGGGCTTCTATTTATTGCATTCCTCAGTTCCTTCTCTCTAAAATCTATTATGGCTTTATTTACTCACGGACAATGTATTTTATTTGTGGATTAAATTTTTTTTCAAATAACTAGCTTGTTAACATTTAATTTTTCATTCATGAATTATAATTTTTTCATGGCTTTCTGAATAACATTAATAAAATTTGCATATTCATCATAACAGTAAATAACACAATATAAGATGATAAATATTTAATAGCCTTTCTTCAACTTTTAGAGAACAGTTGGGACAATTCAAACTGTTGAACACTGTTTATTTAGAAACTGATCTTCTTGAAACAGAAGGTAAACATTTTAATTTTTTTTCATAAGTTAAGCAGTAATAAAAGAATAAATTAACCCCTTCATTAAGGCAGTCCACCAAAAGACTATTTTTTCAACTGAAAAAAGCAATTTGATAAGTAGATTCCAATTATTTAAATCAATTAAAACTTAACCACAACAAATGCAAAAGTGAAACATCTAATTATTTAGAAAGATTAATTATTAAATAGGCATATTCCCATTATTCCTATTCATGGAGTGATTTTTTTTCATGTTAAAATAAATGTGCTGTTAGTTTTGGTTTGTTTATTTGTGCAGATATGATTTTAACATATCTATATGCCTTCAGTTAATAAATCTATCAGTTGCATAAAATTTGAGACTTCTGGCTTCTCTTTATAAAGAAAGAAAAGGAACCTCAATATTCCTTATTTCCTTCTATTCGTATTGCTTGTTATTATAATCCTATCACCCCTCTGTCCTGAGGGCATGTAAATTGATAACTCCAATCCACTGATTTAAAAAAAAAGTATAAGTGGTCTCTACTTTCTCAAAAAGCTTGTAACATAGTAAGAAAATAAACTCTCAAAAATAATTAAATTCAATAAGACAATTTTCATAGGATTAGAAACTGTTTCTGCTGCTTATATCAAAGTTTCAGAAGAGACACCTCCCCTCCAAAAAAGTTTCAAAAATAAATAAACCAAAAAAATAAAAACTGAAATCAATGATATAGGTGCCCAACCACCTCCAGAGTATAAAAGATAAATTGAAGATGATCAGATTAGAGAAGGTAGGTTTCTTTTGGGAACTTGATGACCGTGGTACTATGACATGGGGAGGAGTGTATTTTACATAAACATTATGCAATTAAGGAGAACTTCAAGACAGCCACCTAAAACTTTAGGATGTCTCTCCTGGTGGTTGAGTAATGCAAAAAACACTGTCTGTCTTTTTTGAGAAGTCTAAAACCAAAGGGCAGTGAGAGTGACCAACCTGTAGGGCAACCCAAGGAGAAAATAGCTGAATTGGGAATGCCCTGCCTACCCATCAGAGAAGACTTTCCCAGCCAACAAGGAGCTGGGGAGACAGATGCTGAGCAAAGAGCCCCATCATACTTCACCACCTTAGCTTTTCCAGTTTAAAATAGTCCCGTGTGTGTGTGTGCATGTGTGTGCGTGTGTGTGTGTGTGTGTGTGTGTGTGTGTGTGTGTGCTGAGAAGAATAAGTTAGATGTAAAGTTTTGGTTTTACACTGAATTTACCTTTCAAAGCCACACCTAATTTTTTTTACCCGAGAGTCATTATTAAAGATGACTTGAGATCCTACCCCGCAGCCCAGAAGCACAGTTTATTGGAAGTAAGTTGAAAGACAGCAGGAGAGGGATATAATAAAGCTGTTTTCTTTAGGGATCCTTCCCGATGAAGTTACATTGCATCCAGTTTGGCACCAGGGACCACCACATCTGCTCATCCTGAGCACAGAAAATCAATTCAAAGAGAGCGATCAGGGTGCCTTGCAGAAGGACAGCAAAATTTCCATGAAAGAGGTGAGAGCGTTGGAAAAGAATTGGGCGCTGATTATATGTCATTTGAGTTTGGACATTATGAAGGCTCTGGCCACATCAAATGGTGGCCGCATGGCCTAAAGATGTCAATGGATCGCTCTGCCTGATTAACAATAAGCTTGTTGTTGCTTAGTTGCTAAGTTGTGTCTGACTCTTTTGTGACCCCATGGACTATAGCCTACAAGGTTCCTTTGTCCTTGTGATACTCCAGACAAGAATATTAAAGTGGGTTACCATTCCATTCTCCAAGGGATCTTCCCAACGCAGGGATCAAACCTGAGTCTCCTGCATTAGCAGGCATATTGTTTTTTTTACCACTGAGCTAACAGGGAAGCCCAACAATAAGCTGGAGATGATCATTAGGAGCCTCTACAATCCCTCTACCTTACAATATACTTATATCAAGTAAATCAAGATGTGGACAGACAGGTGAAACTACCATTTCAGTAGTTCTAAAGTGAAATTAATAAGGTCAGTGAACTGAAGACAGGAAAGGAACTGACTTGATTAAATAGTTCAGTGGAAGTGACAGACGAAGCAGGTCATTTGCAGAGTGAATGCAACCCATTCAGATTGCATTCAGAGACGCGATCCATCAAAGGGGAACTGTCCCCAGAAGTTTCTTATGCCATTTTTAATAATATTTAACTATACAGAGGTAAGCATGGTCCTGGGAAGAGTTTTGAACTTGAAGCCAATGGACAAAGGTTGTCTTTTTATCTCGTTGTACACCAAACTCCTGAAGATGTTTATACTGCATGTTGGGAAAGAAAATCCTCTGCAGGTCTCGTGGACTTCTTCATGTCTTGCTAGGTTTGTCAAGAATGCAGAGCCCTGACTGCTCTTTACTGGGACCATTCCTCAGGGTCATGTTGACAGAGAGCAACTTTGAGAGATGATGTAATGTCTACCTCTGAAACAAAGGGCAGATTTGCTCAGTGCTTGCTATAAAAATGATGAACTCCTCAAGTTCAATGTTCCTCAGCTGCAGGATGAACCCACCATGTGTAGAGCAACCATCTCCTCCCTTCTGTATCACCCCCATGCAGGGATGAGGGAAGCCAACACTCACACACATGGCGATGCTCATGCTACTTGCTGTGCTTTAAGTGACAAAGTCCTTTGCCTCTGACCTAAGAGTCTTATGATTTCTGCCGGCTTTCATGAAAATTAACAGGCTAACTTAGTTTGCAAGTCAGATAAGATCTGTGACCAGATAATCATGACTAACATGTGTAACCTCTACCTAGTACATAACTTTCCCTTCTAGGGTATTCTCTGTACTATATTTGACATGGTTTCCCAGGTGGTAAAGAATCCCCCTGCCAATGCAGGAGATGCTAGAGACATGGGTTCAATCCCTGGGTCAGGAAGATCTCCTGGAGTATGAAATGGCTACCCACTACAGTATTCTTGCCTGAGAAATCCCATAGACAGAGGAACCTGGAGGACTATAGTCCATGGGGTCACAAAGAGTTGGACACAAATGATCACACATGAATATTTGGCATGCTGTTATGTTACTAGTGTAGGCATTCCTTAATTTTTAGAGAACTTTGTTAATGCCTCGAGACAAATTAATAAATGTATATACCTGGATAAGTCAGAATACTTTTCTTGTTTTTTTAGTACTCTTCTTTATATATTTATCTTTATGATAAGTTTCAAGATATTTTAAATTCAGGTCAGCAAGTTCTTGTCATCTGAACCTTCCAATTCTTCCCCATCTCACCAACTTTTGCTACTTCTCTTTCTACTCCAGAGACCTGTTTGCATGCATTTGCACAAACACACACAATTTGAATTAAGGACAGGAAGGTGGTGTTTTGATGTCTCCTATGTCAATTTTGTGACATTGATTGTAACCTGGATATGTCAAAGAATTACCTCAACATTATAACAATATAGAATATAATAAACAGATATAGCAATACATAAACTATTGTTATCATCTTTAAATGGTAGGCTGCAGTAAGATAATTATGAGGAGGAATAGTCTTACTAATGTCAAATACAATAGTATTTTCAATAAACTTGTGACAAAGCATCTATTCCTTTGCAACCAATATTGAAGACTTGTGGAGATATGAACTTTTTCTCAGATTCATAAAGGCATAATAAGAGATAGTGACATAATTATAATTATATTAAGAAGCACGGTTGATTGACTGTCAGCACACTTTACATTTAACAATCCTGGGTGTTTTTACATGATAATGGCAGAATGACAGTAATGAACTTGGAAGTTATTCTTAGCAGAGTATCACGGCAGAGTGCAATCGATTTCCACACAAGCTATAAATGCAATCCCCAACCTTATAGGTTATTGTAAATGCAAAGCACAAATTCTCATTCATAACCACTTAATTAAAGAACATTATTGGTTTACCTGTAATTGCTTTAATTTATCACAGTGTTACAATTTATAAGTAATGTGTATTATTCTTCAGTAGTTTTATTGTAATTACACATAATTTACAATTCACACTACTGGGTTTCTAATTAGCCCCTAAATATTCTTGATTATAAAAATGAAAATACTATTTTAAGGAGAATAAGATAATTAACAATGTATTAAATCTATTGGCTATCAAGCATTTACCAAACAATAAAGTCAACTAATTCAGGCTATTTAGTTGACAAGTTATAAAATTTTATAAAGTTATGGAACACGACTTAGTCACTCCTTGATGTGCTAACAGTAATAAGTCTCTGTTTCAAATTAATCTTGGTAGCAATTTGGGTCACATTCTATTTAACAAAGCAACATACTTACCACCTACTTGTGTGCTGGGGTGGCTGGCACTGGAGAGATGCACAGGATACTCACCTATCCAAGTTACGAGATTCAGTAAGTTGAACAGTGAACAGTCCAATCTGAATGTTTTGTGTTTCTGAGGTTCAGGAAAGATAATGTGGTAGTTTAGTAAAATCACTGTTTTGAATTTTGGTTGAAGCTTTTTTAAAAAGTCTTGTGATGGCACAAGGTAAAGTCACATGACCCGGCCCTTTTTCTTAAAGATGGTTAATGAAAGACATATGACTGGCTCTAAACATTATATAAAGCGTGCAGCCACCTGTACAGTTTGTTTTGAAAGTTCTTCAAATTTCAATACCTCCTCTAAATGAACCAGAAATTTCTACCATTAAAGACAGTACTTTGGATTAGACATTTATGCAGAAACCTTCTGTAAATGAACATATACTATGTGACACAGATGAAGCATTAATCTTTGATCCTTATTATTGAATTCATAGGAATTTATTTTTTAAATGAGATAGTATCAGGCAGAAGAAGAGACTAAGAAAATACTAAATTGGAAAAAGAAGAGAAGAGTAATAATAACAAATTCTGTTGAAGACTAAAGCCTGGACAAAATAACATAAAAAGAGTATGTATGGGAATGAAAGGAGGGGAGGGAATATATATTCAAGCACCCGAAGGGCCCTGGGAAGCTTCAGTGGCCAGGATAGGATAGAAGATCACTGAAACGAACTGGGACTGGCATCCAAGACAAACATCCCTTGCTGGATAATTTTTGCCTAAGGCCAACCATAAAATCACCCTGCTAAGATTTTTTTTCATCTCAGCCCTTGAAGCTATTGTACTTCCTTAACTTTAATGAAAATGAAGCCTTCCATAATTCAGAATAAAAGTAATTGATTATAACTTTGTAAATGGGATCAAAAGATAAAGTCCTATAAATATAAATTTCACTTATAATTCAAGGCACATCATCATAACTATCAATCATCTACTAAATTCATCTGCATTGAAACTTGGTTGTCATGAATAAAATGGGTCCCCTTTCAAAATACTACCCCAATTATACTTTCAGCCAAAGACAGACATGAACTGTTAATGGGACAAGTTTAGTCTCTGGACTTTCGTCTTGTGACATTGAAAATACCCATGTTCCCATCCAGCATCATTTTATATTCAGAGACCTAACCAAAGATCCAAAACATTGTGGCCATTTCAGGCGCACAAGGGTTAAAACTCTGTCTGGGCTCTTACATTAGTGGTGTCATTGTGATGAAATCAACAAAGCCCCATTCTGAAAACTTCCAGGACCAGCTTGGAAGCCTTTGGTGATAATGATGCTCATTGTAACTGGATTTGACCTGTGGTTAACTCATAGTAGCAACTAAAAATGTGTGCATTTAACCAGAGAGTATAATTCTAGCCCAAACTAAGGTTTTACTCAGCCTACTAATGTCACCAAAAAAGTACTGTGGAATTAATTAGCTAGTTGCGTTCAATTCACTCAATATATATTTTTGTGTATATTTTAGGCAAGAAATGTGTAATTATGATGTGTGGGCCATGTTTCCTTCTCTTCCAGACAGTATGTATATGCTCAAATCAGTTATTAGCTTAGATTATAAGTGGGTCTCAATTTTTCCTAGAAAGAGGTTGATGAAGTTGATTTTTCAACAGTAAAATTCTCCTTTCTAAGTGTATGTATGTTTGGTTTTAAACCATCCTTTGCACATATATAGGACTATCATGTTGGAAATCTACGCTAATCAAAGCCAAGAGTTTAATGGGCTCCTAGAGGTAAGGACATGCCATGCCCCAGTTGATTGCTTCTCGATTAGGACGCGGGATGTTGCCCCATTCTTCTTTTTGGGTATGACTTGAGTCTATGTGGTACAATCCATAAATGATTTTCCATGGCTTTTTAAAAGACTGTGCATATTAATATTTTAAACTGAAGTAATTGCTTCTTGCTCAGCAATGGTTTTCATTTATGAGTGTTTATCCTCAGCAAATGGAAAGTATGGTTAATCTAAGTTAAAAATGTGTTCTTTAAATAGCTCTAATTACATTCTGTTTATATTTGTATGTATAAGACACTTAAGATTTAATCGGTAGCAGTTCTAACAAACCATAATGTTTATTAGCTGGTTTTAAATTATTGTTATCGATGGCAATGGAATGAGAAAATAAATGACTTATCTACTATAAAACACAGTAAATAAAAGATGGATCACAGTTTAAAACGATGAATTTTTAGCATATCTTCAAATTTTAAATGAATTTATTCCGAAGAGGTTACATAAGGCAAATTCTTTCTAATCTTTCCTTTTCATTTAAACTTTAAAGGTACAGAAGAAAGGTAGTCTCTAATGTTATCAAGCTAGTTGGATTTTTATTTTCAAAAATTATTAAGAATCACTGTTCAAGTGTCAGAACAGAAGGGACTCGATTTTACATTTTAATTCATGTTTATTTTACTAAGATAGTCAAGAAAAAAGATAGAGTTCTTTGTTCCTTATAAAAAGAAAATTTTACTAAGAAGAAAGATAAACATCAGAAATAATAGGTTGATTTTTCTTAAATGTTAAAACCCATTTGTTTTAGGTTGATGTCATGCTAGCTTAAATCAATTTAATTTGCTTATACTCTGCATTTTGATCAAGCAGAAAAGGCTTGCTTGGATAATGCCTCCTTTCTCTGAAATCTGTGAAAGGTCTTCACTTATCTTTAGGGAAAACTTCTGAATTACACATGAGTTTTACTGAGTGAATTAAGAGACTCACAGGCACTTTATTGACATTTTATTTCCTATTCATTTTATGGGGATTTTTAAGATCTGGAAAATAAAGTACAAAAGACAATTAATAACAGCACCTTTATCTCTGTGGAATTATTAGTATAAGCATTTAATATTTTTTTAATTACCAGAAATTTGTGAAATTATTAGTGTTATTTTTTAAATAAGGAAGTAGTGACAGAAATATTATGACTTCCCTCCATGGTCTACAAGTACTATAAAGAAGGAAAAACACAGTTTACACCACACTTTCTCACCGTTGTTCCGTCGCTGTCATGTCCAACTCTCTGGCAACCCCGTGGACTGCAGCACACCAGGCTTCCCTGTCCTTCACTGTCTCCTAGAGTTTGCTCAAATTCATGTCCACTGAGTCACTGATGCCCTCCAAGTATCTCATCCTCTGTCATGCTTCCCCTTCTCCTTCTGCCCTCAATCTTTCCCAGCATCAGGGTCTTTCCAGTGAGTCAGCTCTTCACATCACACAGCCAAAATATTGGAGTTTCAGCTTCAGCATCAGTTCTTCTGATAAATATTCAGGGTTGATCTCCTTTAGGATTGACTGGTTTGATCTGATTTCCTTGCTGCCCAAGGGACTCTCAAGAGTCTTCTCCAGCACCACTATTAGAAAGCACCAATTCTTCAGCACTCAGTCTGCTTTATGGTCCAACTCTCATATCCGTACATGACTACGGGAAAAACCATAGCTTTGACTGTATGCACCTTTGTCAGCAAAGTGGTGTTTCTGCTTTTGGATACACTGTTTAGGTTTGTCATAACTTTTCTTCCAAGGAGCAAGCATGTTTTAATTTCATGGCTGCAATCACCATCTGCAGTGATTTTAGAGCCCAAGAAAATAAAATCTGTCACTGTTTCCACTTTTTCACCTTCTATTTGCCATGAAATGATGGGACCAGATATCATGATCTTAGTTTTTTGAATATTGAGTTTAAAGCCAGCTTTTTCATTCTTCTCTTTCACCCTTATCAAGAGGCTCTTTAGTTCCTCTTCACTTCTGACATTAGAGTGGTATCATCAGATACCACACTTTCTTACTAGCAAATGTTTAATTAGAAAGCAATGTGGATTTAAAAAAAAAGAAAGCAATGTGGGGACTTCCCTGGTGGTCCAGTGATTAAGACTCCAAGTGTCCACTGCAGGGGGCACCAGGTTGGGAAACTTAAGTCCTGAATGCCACACAGTGTGGCCAAAAAATACATAAATAAATAAAAATTTAAAAAGAAAGCAGTGTGGCTTCCCTATCAGTATAAGCGGAGTAATAAGAGTACCTACCTTATAAAATTAGCAGAAGTCAGATGGAGTCAGGTAGGAAAGCACACGGAGCATGCTGCCCTATACACATCATGTGTTCATAGTGTATTCACTTCATCATTCCCTCTAGCTCTGAGCTCTGTCCCAAGAGCTATCTGCCACCCTAGTCTTCCGGTTCTTTCCTTGCACAGTCTCTCCTATTCTTTCTTTCTTTTCCATCCTGATTGCTTCTTTCTCGAGCTTGCTCTGGAGACCTCATGCCTGAATATTAAGCTTCTCAATTGCAATCCAGTCTCTCTCCCTACCCAGTTTCAGGGTTCCTCTCCTGTATTTGTCCCCTAAAGCACCCACAGTCAGGCCACCCCTCAACCTCAAACCTGCTGAAAGATTCCTCTCCATTGAATACAGCCCCACATTCTCACCTCTTGTCTGTGCGGGGAGCCCCAAACTCTGGGCCCATCACCTTCCCCTCCTCTCTCATTATCTCCCAGGGAGCTAAAATTCCCACATCCCAGCCAGTGCTCACTGCTCAGCTCAGCTTTTCCTTCCTCTCCTGATATCTTTACATTGTCCTCCCCATCCTTCAAGACTGAGGACAGTCCCTTTCCAAATCTGCCCAAGTCTGGGTTCTAAATACATTTCTTTTTTGACATTCATATGCTACTTACCCTGTTGCCTCCTAGCATAAACATTCATAAATCTGCCTCCTCTCTTCTATCATATTCTTATTCATATCCTCAGCATGTAACTCACGCCTGGTGCACAGTAGGTTCTCAATAAATATGTGTAAATGAATATTTTTGCATGACTAAGAGAAAGCTGCTCATGCTGGGTGCTGTATCTTCCATAACTAAGCATCGGGGTGTGAAGTGACCACAACAGGTAATACATGTATTAATTCATTCATCTGTCAGTTCGTCAATTACTCTATAAAAATTGTGACTGCTTTATCTCTTTGGCCCATCCCACGTTCTTTCTCAATGACTATTTCTCGATATAAACCACTTCCTGATTTCTTACTAGATGTCATGCATGATGTTGGTGCCCATGATGTCAGGGTGAACAAGACAGCAAATGTCACAACCAATAAGAGTCTTCGATAACAGGGTGGCCAAGCACAGGCAGTCAGCACAGTGAGGTGTGAAGGTGTTACAGCAGGGATTGTGTAGAGGGTTATGGAAACAAAGACCAGGGGGTCTGACTTAGGCTGGGGGTCTGAGGATGAAAATTTTAAACCAAGCCCCAAGCCCAGGGTGAGCCCAGCAGAAGGGAAGGTTGGTAAGCCAGTATCATTACTGGGGACCTTGCTGGGCTTTGGATACAAAGAGAAGAGAGGAAAAAAGTTCCCTGCCCCAGCAGAGCTCATAAATAATAAAATGACCTGGGAGCAGTACTATGCAGAAAGCAAGCAGTTGTTATAAAAAGGTAACCTGTGGAGGCAATGGCATCTAAGTAAGTATTGTGGCTGGAGCTTACCTTTCCAAGGAGGTACCATTTAACACGAGATCTGTAGGATGTGAAGTAAGCAGGCTTGGGAGAATTTGACGCAGAGGGGCCAGTCTGTGCAGTGCTCTGGGGGTGGAAAGAACTTGGACTATGCAAAGAACAGAAAGAAAAGTCTCCATGGCTGGAAAAAAGTGGCATGATATGAGGTCACCAAGGGGGACTCCTCACACTACAGAGGGCCTTGTAAGCCAAGAGGAAGAGTTTGCTTTTCATGCTAAGTGCACTGGGCAGCCACTCATGGTCTATAAGCAAGAGTGTGGTGTGACCCAATTTATATCTTAAAGAGGTACTTTGCTCTCTGCAGGAAGATGGTTGCTAGGATGGGAAGAAAAGAAACAGGACATTCAGGGTGATGGTGACTTAGACCAGGGTAGTTCTGGTGGAGATCAGAGTGAAAGAAATCTCTTAGAAAAATAATGAAACAAGATGTGAGGATTAAATGTGGGGACTCTGGAAAGAAGAATAAAGAACATAAGGGCAGGAATGGTCGCTATTGTGTGAAGTCCTTTCTGCTAATTCCATCCTCCTGGGTCTTTTTCTTTGGATTTGGAATCATTTCTCTTATATCGTGGCTCTACTACAGAACAGAGAAGTTTCTTGGATTCTTTATTATATGTTTAGCTCTTAAGACCTTAAAACAATCTTGAAGGAAAAGGATGTGAACTTGGATCAATCTCAATGTGAACTTCAGTCTTGAACCTGACTTCTCAGTTTACCCCAGTCCCCTTTCTCCCAAAGTGGAAATATAAAGGCGCCTCTTCAACCTGCCTCCATCCCAGTAAAAAGACCATGACCCCACTTAAGACGTGGTCCTCAGGTGAGCGTGAAGAGTGCCTTTGAATTATCTCCTCTGTGAGAGGAGGTCTCCTTCAGGTCTCCTTCAAACCCTTCCTGTGTTATGCAGCAGCCAAGGACAGCATCTGGGCTGCATTCCACAGTCTTGCCTTGTTAACTGTCAGTCCCTACCACGGTTTCAATCTGGTTGTATAAATAAGAAGATCTAAGTGACTTCTGATGGGACTAAGCTAGCTTTCCTTGTGTGCTGCTGCATGAAGCTATGCTTGTATTCTAGACTTCCTAACGTTTTATAGCTAGGAGGTCGTGTTACTTATTGCCTTCGTTATATAGATGGGAAAACAAAGATATAGAAAATTAAAATAACTGGAAGGATACTATGCTACTCCAAAAAATCATAACCTTTGGAACCAGAAAAATCTGGAGTCTAATTCTAACCATATCTCTTAAGCTGAGCAAATTAATCAATCTCTGAATCTTCTTTCAATGTCCTCATTTTTAAAAAGGGATAATAATTTCTATTTTGCAGAATCATCACGGGGGTTAAAACAAATATACATAAAACTCATAAGTATTTGATAAAGTGTCTATTTTTAATATATTCACTTTCTCTTGTCCATGGCTAAAGAGCTGATAGAAGGCTGGAATTCATGTTTCCCTACTTAATCATCTTTCTCTACACAGTGTACAACCTGATAAAACTTTTCATGGGTCCATGAATTCTCGTCAGGTCTATTTGGAAATAACGAACAAGCATATCCCCTTCATGCCCACTTCAGGCCCTTTGAGACTTTTCCATGCCCTGAAGAATCAGGTACACAATTTGTAATTTTATTCAGCAGTGAAATGCCACTGTGGTAACACATACACACACACAAAGCTAAAGCAATATTTCAGCTCTAAGCACCAGGTCTGGCACCCAGAATAAAGACTCTTTTAATAGGAAGAATAATCTATCAATTTTGTGAAAGGGCTGTTGGAAAAGGCTGAAGCCCTGCTGCAATAGAAAACATAAATGGTACGTTGTCCTAGTTTTTTGCTGAAAATTGTATGTTAGCACTAAAGAACAAAATTTCTTTTGCCTCAGCCTGCATTTCTGGAATATGCCCTACAGACAACTCTGTATTCTAGGGGTTAATAAATGAAATCAGAAAGACAGAGAATGTGAAACAAATTAAGATAACAGTAATAATTATACTAACAGCCTTATGCATTTTCACATTTAAAATACAGAACAAAACAAAATAAAAATCTGTTTCTGCCCATGAAAGAAAAACCTCTCTCCTCATGTTTGTTGCTTTATGAACTTTCTGGTGTTTTATTATTCTGAGATATGGTTACAGTACTAGTTCTATAGTAGTGAGGTCATGTCTCACTGGATGGGGGCCCAGGGAGATCATTTCTGGTATCAGCCACTTGAGTGTGCTCTCGAATAGGCATGAAGGCAGTCTGTGCACCAAAAACACAGCAGAGTTCCAGGAAAAGCTCCTGCAGGTTTTGAAGTGATATCCTCCGTGGAGAGCAAGCCAGGAAGACGTAAGAATCCCAGAGCAACCCTTCAGCCCAGAGTATAGTCACGGCTGCCTGTAAGCCAAGAGGAGAGTTAAAATGGAAAGACTGGAAAGTTGCATTCTAACAGCAAAACCGTTTTGCACTTCTTACGTGTTCCGTTTATTTCCCCCATTTTCTTTCCCTGGTATATAAGAGCTCTAGCCATCTCAGCTAAGCTAAGAAGAGGGGGCTGGTGTCTATTCTCAGGCCAGATATGTAAGGGCTGGATCTCTGGTGTGAGTGGAGATTCAGCTTAACTAGAGAACCTGCAGGCAGAGGGGTGCCTGCTGCTTCCTCAGTGATGAATTTTTGAGAGTCTTGGTTTAATTTTATTAATTTATTCATGTAACGTTCTTCAACAACTGGTATTTCACTTCAGTGATCTAAGCTATATTCTAAATATTCCTTCATTTTGCCTTGACCTTAATAATAAAAGCTTTCAAAACAAAATAGCAAGCAATTGACCAGGTAGATAAGTGTAGATTATTGTTAGGAATCGAAGCAGAGCAGAGTATCTTATGCAGATATTCTTTAAGCTCTAGCTTAGAATTCCTAGAGATTTTCGTTGTACTCTTTTGAAAAGAAGCCACCAATAAAAAATAAAAATTATAATAATTTTGAAATACAGTTAAAATATAACACCCCTGAATATACGATTTTTTTTAATAATATAGAGTTTGGTCTGTTCTTTATAAGAACATAAAATAAATGGTGTCGGTCCCTCTCTTACTCGTAACCTGAGCGTTAGGATTGTTTTTTAGCTTATGAAATTTAAATTAGCTTTCCTAATGAAATATTTCAAATATATGGGAAATACAGATGTCCTCTCAACTAGCTCATTCCATGAGCACATAGTTAGCTTTTCTAGAATTACTGATTCAATCAGTTATCTTTTGAGTGTTTATTATATACTAAATCCCGCCTTCCTGAACAAAAAAAAATTCTGTCCAGTACAGCATATATTCTGATAGGGAAAGCCAGATAATAAATAATAATCATAATAAACTATAGTATTTTAAAAAATTTGATAGGGACTATAGAAAAATAAGGCCAATTATAGGAAAGTAGAGGGGCTTCCCTAGTGACAGATGGTAAAGTATCTGCCTGCAATGCAGGAGACCTGACTTCGATCCCTGGGTTGGGAAGATCCCCTGGAGGAGGGGGATCTTGTTTTAAAATATTCACTTGAGCTGCTTGTGTTGAAAATAAGGTAGAATCTATGATGAGGGTATTAGCATAACCCAGGCAAGAGTTGATGGGTGTCTTAAAACAGGGGGTATAGCAGTGTTTCTGTTGGAAGAGGTCGAAGTCTGGAGGTATTTTGAAAACAGACCCATCCAAATTTCCACATGGATTGGATATGGGGTTTGAGAAAGAGAGAAATCAGCTATGACTTAATAGTTATTGGCCTAAAACTAGGAGACTGGAGTTACCATTGCTGAGATTCAAAAAACTACATGATTGGGAGTGGGAGGCAGAATCAAAAATTTAGGTGTTGCAAATAACCTCTCAATGGGATTCAAAAAAATTTACACGCCCACCAGGCATGCGTGACACTGTGCCTTGTATATATCCTTGCATCAGTGTTAACTCCTGTGATCCAAGAATTTGTTCGATTCAATTCTGGGGTATCTGTAACCGTAACCACTATAACTCAACTACCTATTCCCCATTCTCTCCTCTTTTTTCTCCCCCATAACTTTTATTGG
Organism: Odocoileus virginianus; assembly: GCF_023699985.2. Taxonomy (NCBI): domain Eukaryota; kingdom Metazoa; phylum Chordata; class Mammalia; order Artiodactyla; family Cervidae; genus Odocoileus; species Odocoileus virginianus. The sequence goes on along the minus strand of NC_069705.1, from coordinate 30,742,427 downwards.
AAATTTCTATATCTATTAAGCTCTAGTTCATCTTTTATCTCTTTTTAATTTCTCTGTGCTGTGTTTTGAGCATCATTTCATTAAATACATCTTTTAAATTTCATTAAATATATCTTTTAAATTACAGTTCTCTCTACCTGTTGCCTGATCTGCTATGAAACTCATTTAGTTCCTATATCAATGACTATAATTTTCACTTAGAAAGTTTTGATTTGGTGTTTTAGATCCAAGCACTCTTTTTCTGTATTGGTGTGTTCTTTCTACTATTTGTTATTATGATGGCTATTTTAAGCAAAATTATTTTCTAATTTCTTTGCATTCCATTCTCTTGACCACTCGAGGTGCTGATTCTTCTTTTCCTTGTATCGGCTTGCTCCTGCTCACTGTGAACGATTCCCTTTGGTCGTTTCTAAGGTTTTCGCTGTTGCTGTGAGGTTATCAAAAAGACAGATGTCCCCAGTGCCCGGGGTGTTGAAGTGACTCTACAGACTTGGTAGGCCTTTGTGTCACTGCAGACTCTGGTGGCTTCACAGGTCTGAGATGAGTGTTGGAATTTCTGTGCCCTGAGTAAATACCTTAAACCTCCACACCCGCCCTTTGAGGAGGCTCAGAGTTAGACTTTCTCACTGGGGCCTTTTCCACCAGAGCCCCAAAAAAGCAACAGGCTTCCTTGCCTCTTTCCTGGAGACTGCGCACCATTTTTCCGGGCTCTTTTTCACGAAGGTGCAGTCCTTCCGGTGACCTGCTTTAGGCTGTGCCTTCGGCTCCCTTCCCCTTCCTGTGTGAGGACACAGACCGTAGATTTGTGTCCTTCAATAGACAGTCACCTCTTCACCTCTAGGTACCCATCTGCGTTCAAAACTCCCCAGAGGACTTTGGCATCAGTTCTGTTTCTTTTTTTTTTTTTTTAACTTTTTTTTTTTTTAACTAAGTTCTGTTTCTTTTGCCTAGTGATTCTCCATTCTTTATTTTGAGCTCCATGTTTTTTTGTTTTTCGATTTTTTTTTTTTAACCTTTAAATTTATTTTTGGTCGTGCTGGGTCTTTGCTACCACATGGCTTTTTCTCAAGTCGCGGTGAGTGGAGGCTGCTTTCTCACTGCGGCGCTCAGACTTCCCATGGCAGTGGCCTGTCTTGCTCTAGAGCACAGGCTCAATAGTTATGCACACGGGCTTAATTGTTCCATGACATGTGGGCCCTTCCCGACCCAGGATCGAACCTGCATCTCCTGCTTTGGCAGGCAGATTCGTTCCCGCTGAGCCACCAGTGTAGCCCCTTGAGTTCTATGCAAATGTGGTGTCTTTTTAAAATTTCTTCTTATTTTTTCTCCAGAATTCCTATCTGTTTGGAGTTAGAAGTCACTAAATAGGGTTCATGCAGTCAGTGGTGATATTTAACAGTCTGTAGGACACATAAGGTCCTTTAGGGCTCCTAAATGTGTCAAGCATTAGTGTATAACACACCCCTTAGTTTCTAGATCATGGAGAAGACTAGCATCCTGGGGAGGGACCAGGGTGATGGTTAACTACTAACTCATCCCCTAAAACTTTTAGTATTTCAGACATCAATACAGCTAAATGGGTGTGTATATGCAAATCTCAAATAGCATATAACTGAATGTTTTCACTGTTCTCTACACATAGTTCATATTGTCATTTATAGCAATTAGATAATGAGCTCAAAGGAAAAACAGTACTCCAAGGGATAGAAGACTTGGAAAAATATTTGGTCATTAAATTATTCAAAACTATATGGAACTGTCTTTAAGTCTATTTGATTGCTTTGTTTCTTGAAATAACACAGAATGGGAAAAATAAAAAACTATTTTAAGTCTGAAAGTCAATTTCATGGACTCATTCTGATGCAAAATGAAATACACAATTATAAAGGTATTTAGGATTATAGTTGCTTGCATTTTAATTAGTTCAGGCACTTCAAAATTTAATCACAATAAGAGAGTTATTAAGTCTGGACTTTTGAAAATAGGTTAATAATGTTAATAGTGGTGCTAAATTTTTTTAGAAATTATAAAGGCAGTTTTAGGATGTTCGAAGAATCACATGGATTGTACTTGTAAGAACTGTCAAGCAATTGGGAAAAAAATCTCAGATAAATTTTTGTTTAATATCAACAAATATAATTTGTGAAACAAAGTAAAGATTTTGGTGTGCAGGCTTTTCTACATACAGAAAGTTGTGTAGTACCTGGATCCTGAGTAAACTGTTAGACCCTGTATATATAGGCATAAAGGCTTTAAAGGTTAATGCCAATGTTCTTGGTGATACCTAGAGGTGGGCACTGTGTTTGCCTTGCCTTAGAAATCCATTAAAAGAAAAGCCTGGCCTGTACAAAATTTCAGTTCTAAGCTCTGAGAATCTTATATATAGTATGGTAACTATAGATTTGTATTGTGTATTTGAAATTTGCCGAGAGTAGATCTTAAGCATTCTCTCTGTCTCACACACACACACACACACACACACACACACACACACACACACACACACACGGTGATGGATTTGTTAATTGTTATCAACTTTGTGAAAATCATTTCACAATGTGTATGTATATCAAATCACCATGTTGTGCACTTCAAATATATTACAATTTTATTTGTCAATCAAACCTCAGGAAAGATAGGAATTTTTCATTTTAATCTGTCCTAAATCGTTCCTGCTCTTCAATGATTTCCAGCCCTCGGCCAACCAGGAATTAGACCAGAAGGTTGGGTTCAATCAGAAATTGCCTGACTCTGACAATTATTCTTCTAGCATTAACTGTATATAAAAACAATCAGGGACAGAAATTTTCTATGAATTCAGTAATTATGATGGGTAAATTTTTACTTCAGTGCAAATTCGATATATATTTGAAAAGTAGTGGCATTTGCAAGCCATTATTAATTAAACCTATTAATCTATTTCTTTGGTGCATAAACAGATTCTGGAGATTCCGTGCATTAACTCTTTGCCTTCCAGAACCTGGCGTGAAATGTTGAAAACTCCTCTTTCATAGCATGTAGAAAAAAGCTGAACAAGTTATGTAAGGGCTTTGTAATTGATAGTTATCTGTGGTTCAACTTCATGGTAGCCTGATCAACTGACACTCTGCAAGAGCCATCACCCCAATGATTCAATTAGTTGGTATAGCAAGTTTCTCCAGGGCCCACAGCCTGTGGCTATGTATGAAATAATGACAACCATAGTGACTCAAATTAGAGCTCCTTCCTCATTCTTGTCTCACAGAACCTCAGCCTCCTGTACAGTGCTCCCCAAGTTTCTTGGAGTCTCAACTGGACCTCTCTTATGCCCACTAATAAGCCCCAACCCACAGAACTTTGTCCAGTTCTGTCCACTGGCTGTGCCCTCTCTAGGAATAGGGGATATCTCATTACTCATCAGTTCTGCCCTATGAAAGGCCAAGCTGATGGCTGATATACTAGGCCTGCCAAGTTTCTAATTTCCTCATCTCTAAAATGGGCTTAATCATAGCTGTGCTACCTGCAAGATAATCATTTATTTTCACAATTTTTACTAGTTGTCTAAGCTTTCCAGGTGGCTCAGTGGTTAAGAATCTGCCTGCTAATGCAGGAGACACAGGAGAGGCAGTTTCAATCCCTGGGTCAGGAAGATCCTCTCGAGAAGGAAATGGCAACTCGCTCCAGTATTCTTGCCTGTCAAATCCCATGGACAGAGAAAGGAGTTGGAGGGCTACTGTCCATGGAGTCAAAAGAGGCGGACACAACTGAGGATGTACACATTACATTACATTAAAATGGGCTTAATTATAGCTGTGCTACCTGCAGAATAATTTATTTTCACAATTTTTACTAGTTGTCTACACCTAGTAAAGTCAGGTACAGAGGAAATAAATATTAGCACAATGTGGGAATTATATGAGACAGTGTATGTGACTATGCTTTTAGAATAAAAAATTTAATTTTTTATTGATGTATAGTTGATTTATTGACTTCCCTGGTGGCTCAGAGATAAAAAAAAAAAAAAAATCTTCCTGCAATACAGGAGACCAGGGTTTGGTCCCTAGGTTTGATCCCTAGGATTTTCCCAGGGAAGATCCCTGGAGAAGGGAATGGCTACCCACTCCAGTATTCTTGCCTGGAGAATTCTATGGACAGAGGAGGGGTAGCAAAGAGTCAGACACGACTGAGTGACTAACACTTTCATGGTTTTCAGAGTTGATTTATGAGGTTGTGTTAGCTTCAGGTGTGCAGCCAAGTAATGCATTGCATATATATATATATATATATATATGTACTCATGTATATATTCCATTCATGTAAAATAATAAATTGATGTATACACACAGGGAAGTATTCTTATACATTTGTGCACCTTAAAAATAAAGATTTAAATACATGTTTTTATTGAAAAATTGTATTCCACTCAGTTCAGTTCAGTTGCTCAGTCGTGTCCGATTCTTTGTGACCCCATGAATCACAGCATGTCAGGCCTCCCTGTCCATCACAAACTCCCAGAGTCCACCCAAACCCATGTCCATCGAGTCACTGATACCACCCAACCATCTCATCCTCTGTCGTCACCTTCTCCTCCTGCCCTCAATCTTTCCCAGGATCAGGGTCTTTTCAAATGAGTCAGCTGTTCGCATCAGGGCGCCAAAGTATTGGAGTTTCAGCTTCAGCATCAGTTCTTCCAATGAATATTCAGGACCCTTTAGGATGGACTGGTTGGATCTCTTTGCAGTCCAGGGGACTCTCAAGAGTCTCCTCCAACACCACAGTTCAAAAGCATCAATTCCTTGGCACTCAGCCTTCTTCACAGTCCAACTCTCACATCCATACATGACCACCAGAAAAACCATAGCCTAGACTAGATGGACCTTTGTTAGCAAAGTAATGTCTCTGCTTTTTAATATGCTGTCTAGATTGGTCATAGTTTTTCTTCCAAGGAGTAAGCATCTTTTAATTTCATGGCTGCAGTCACCATCTGCAGTGATTTTGGAGCCCAAGAAAATAAAGTCTGTCACTGTTTCCACATCTATTTGCCATAAAGTGATGGGACAAGATGCATGATGTTGGTTTTCTGAATGCTGAGTTTTAAGCCAACTATTTCACTCTCTTCTTTCACTTTTATCAAGAGGGTCTTTAGCTGTTCTTCACTTTCTGCCGTAAGTGCTTGTCACTTGCTTATCTGAGGCTATTGTTATTTCTCCCAGCATTCTTGATTCCAGCTTGTGCTTCATCCAGTCCAGCGTTTAGCATGATGTACTCTGCATATAAGTTAAATAAGCAGGGTGACAATATACAGCCTTGACATACTCCTTTTCCTATTTGGAACCAGTCTGTTGTTCCATGCTAGAAAAGACAAAATTTTTCTTTTTGTATTACTAGCCAAGTTTTACAATTCACAAACTAGTATTTTCCATGAGTGTTTTTGGTTCAGAGACCTATATGAGCACAGGTACTTCTACAATCTGTTTGTATTGGTGCCATTTACTTTTTTAATTAAGTCATTCATATTTTAAAGATTGTTGATAAAGCAATAAAAATGGTACATGGTATTACCATTTTCTTCTTTATATATTTAACATTTCCCTGTATATTTGGAAAATTTTATTTATAAAGTTACAGCAATACGAAGTTAACAAAAAAATAGAGAAGAAGGAGATCTGAGAGATATTTGTACCCATTTTATTAGGGGAGTCTTTGCTTTTAAAGTTCTCAAGGGAAAAAAATGCCCTTTTCACTCTAACGTGTTGACCTTTGAGTCTGAATTAGTGCAGTATCAGTGGCAAAATCTGAACTGTAAAATGAATCTGTGAGGATTAAGGGTTTAGCTGTTGCATGGCTAAATGGGTCAAGCTCTCTTAACTGATGGATTTAACCGATGCCACCCAAAAGATGAAAAGTTTAGATTCAGACAAACCTGCCAGCTTTCAGTATCTCTACTATATCACACTTTTTCCCACAAGACTCACAACCTCTCAAGTTTTGGAAAGAAAAATAAATAAATAAATTGACACTTGCAACTCCTCTGTGAAGTCAGACTTATTAAAAGAAAGTGAGCCCTTATTCTCATAATACCAATCAGCTCAAGCAGGCAAAATTTTATTGGGTAACCAAAGTTTGAAAAATATTTAATATAACCAGTACCACTAATCTGCCTTCCACCATAGAACAATCGATTCCAACTTCTAGGAATGCTCCAATATATGCTTAACTTGTAAGGAGAATATGAAGTTTTTCCTTTGCCAAATTTGATTCACAAGGGGGAAAAAGAAGTAGAGACCACAGTGCTTCTATTAATCATATGCAGAACATTTTAATAGGATAAACAAGGAAAAAGTGAATTCCATTTCTTGTAGCCTTAAGACTAAAGAAATGCTTAGACACATTTATCAGCTGATGTAAGATCTTAAAAAAGCAAGTCTCAGACTCAAGTTTTATTTCTAGAGCTTACATGACTGCCTATATAATTCCAGTAGCTGCTTCACGGATTTGTCATCAGTCTCACTCCTCTCTTTATTGTAACTGCAAAGCCTAAGAAGTCACCGCAGTCTTATTGATATGCCCTTCAGTTCTCTACTGACATGCTTACAGTGAAAACTAGAATGAGATGTAATGAACACCATCAGTTTTTCTAAACAACCATAGGTAAGCACATAACTCTGAGTAGACTGGGGAAACTACCTTTATAAAAGCTCTTCTCTCAAGAGAACTGGCTTCTCTGGTGCCTATGATGTAATCCCACCCTCCACCCCTTGCCCACCACCATAATGTAAGTGAAAGTGTGGATGAATGCAGATTTTTCCAGTTAATTTCCACAGAGTGTGTGTTCTCCTGCCTGGGTTTATATTGCTGCCTAATGAAATAATCAGTTAGTATGAGGTGGGGGAGTGGTAGTGCAAGAGGGGAGGAACCATCCTAAAAGGTCTATTATCCTGTCAATATGTACACAGAACTCTCATTAATGTTAATTAGATTTACCCGCCAGTATGAAGGGGAGGCTAGACCTTAAACAGCAAGTTTGAAAAAAAAAACCTATCGAGTAATGCAAAACAAAGGGGAAAAAAAAATTAGAAATCATTCCTGCCTCCAAGCAACCTTAACTCGTGTAAAAGACATTTATGTGGTCATTAACCCAAGCAGAAATTGAACTTGTCAGCATCACACGCAGAATATATATAAGGGTAACTGTTCATGAACAATTTCTCAAATGAATTAAATACAAACTGGATTTGTTTCTACACAGTAGATGTACCCTGTCCATCATCTTCTTAATAGAACAACTGCAAGAGGTTTAGACTTTCTAGCCCTTTTTTTTTTCCCCACGCTTGCCTTAAAGGTAGAAGATGAGACATCAAAGAAAGAACTGCTGTTTAAGATTTGACTAATGAACAAAACCAAAGATCTAGGGTTATCCCTCTCTTCTCTCTTTGTCACATCACCCATTTCCAATCCATCAGCAAACCCTCACATTTTTCTTAAAATAAATTGATAGAATACTTTTCTTCACCTATGCCTCAAACACATCAGCCCAGGGCAACATATATCTCACTCTGATTACAGTAATAACCATAACTTGGACCCTAACCCATCACGTGAAGGCCAGAATATCCCTTTTAATATGAAAGTCAGAGGTTATCCTTATCTGCTTATGCCCTTCAATGGCTGTCTGTCTCATTCAGAGTGAAAGCCTTACAGTGGTCCTGAAGGTGGGCACTCATCCCTCTCTGAACCTCCCATCCTTCAGCCTGCCTTATTAACCACATGTCTCAAGTGGCGCTGCCTCCTTGGACTTCTGTAGACATGCCAGGTCATCTCTAGGCTCAAAATCTTTCTACTCACCATCTCCTTGACCATCCTTTATGAAATAGCCACCTCCATCCCCATCTCCTCCTCTGCCTCCCTCTGTCTTATTCTGCCCCGTGGGTTATATATCACCATAATTGCACACATTTGTTAATGTATCTGTCTGCAACTGTCTGATCTCAGTTGAATGTAAGCTCCATGAGGGAGCATCATCTGGGTTTCCGCTATTGACCCAGCACCCCCCGACAATGCCCAAACACAATAGACACTCAACAGAAATTTCTTGAAGAAATAAAGCTGTATGTTGTCGTGTTAATTAAGAAGACATTATATTCATTCTCAGTTCCTAATAGAAAATAAACTAATTTTTTTGAAGCATCCGAAAATTCCTCCATGCTGCATAAGAGATTATGCAAGAAAATAAAGCCATAGGTCAGCTTTGGGTACCCTAATTTGAGTAACACTCCTTTTTCAGATTTTGGATTTCAGATTCACATGGATGCTTGAAAATATCACAAGTACTCAATGCCTTTCATTCTTGAATATCTTACTGAAGCCCACATGCATTTTTTTTTCCATTCTAAATTCATGGAACAAAAAACTGCATATAGCTGATGGCCTCTTTTCTTTGTTTTTGTTAACCTTGGACGAGTTCAGAATCAGAGCTGCAAAGAGAAAATAACCCATATCTTACATAGCATAATCAGAAGTGCTGGAAACGGGATCTTTAGCAGGAATGTACAGACCTGAATTATGCAACCTACCAGGTTTTGTGTGTGACATGTTGACAGAAGTTGACACTTAGTGGGTGAGTACCGTGTAGTTGTCAGCTGGCATTAAGACTTGCAGTGCATTCTGCAGTCAAAATAAAGGAGGAATGACAAAGTCCATATTTGAAATCTACACCCCAGCACAGTGGCAGCCGAAAGCATTGTTGATTGTGCTATAGAACCCAGTCTCTCTCTGGTTTGCAAAGCACGAAGCTGGACACACTTAAGCTTAAACTGGCTATCGACTAACTAGTCACTCCTAACTGCATTTGGTTCTTGGTGGTAATAAAAAATACATTTCATCATCAAAGTTTTATGTACTTTAGTTAATTACACTCATATATAACAGAAAATAAACAAGAGAGGAAATCAGAGGAAACAGGTAGCCAAAACAAGAGAGGCTACCCATTATAATTTTAGTAGTTCAGAGAAACACATCAGAAACCTGTAACACTGGTGAAAGAGTTCAAGGAGTAGGAAATTATCTTTATATTATTGAGGGCTTTTCACAGCTTGCTACTTGCCTAGTAGGATATACTCTGTGTCTTTCAATATACGTATTTAAAAGTCTACAATATTACCCTATTATGCTGCATGTTTATAGTTACAGAATTAGACTTTAGTAAAAAAAAAAAAAAAAAACTGTGATTCATTCCATCCTTGTCGTAGTGCCTATTGCGTGTAAAGCAAGCTTTTAAGCTCATAAATGTAATTAGGGATGTGATCAGTGGAAATACTTTTATATTGTTATAAAGCTATTTGTGTTGCCTTTCTTTGGGAACTGAATTACTATGTGTTTCTAAATTGGGATTTCCTGCTTCTTCCTCCTCGTCTTCTAAATTGTAGAGGTTGTACTTTCTTTGTGTGATGAATGAGAGCCTTATCTGAAAACTGTTGCATAAGCTACACACCATTTTAGGTAGACTTAGAAATTCAGTTTCTTCTTTCTCTTCTAATTGAATGAATAGACTGAGGACGTCTTCTACCTGTCTGACACTGGTAATTGAATTACTGTACAACACATTAAGTAAAGAAAACGCAAAGCAGCAGCAATTAAATTATGTTCTCATGTTCCAGAGACGAAGCTCTTTATAGGCAGAGAATGAGGAGAGAAAATGATGTAAAATGATGTACATTAATATCAGGAAGGGAAGAAAGCAGACATTTCACTAGGCTTTGAGCTAATCCTGCAAAGGACTAAACAGAAATAACGACTTAGACTTGGCTTAAGTTGTTTCTGCTTTGGGGTACTTCCAACTCAGCCGACACACAGTACACAGGATACTTAAGATCAAGATATACATGTGTGGAGTTGGTTTTGTAGGTTTTCCTAAAGAAGGACCTGAAGTTTGGGACTCAGGGGTTTGCAAAAAGTGAGCAGTCAGCCAGGCAGGGCAGTTCAGAGCACTTAGGGTCTTTACTTGGACCTCTCAGCTCATCAGCACTCTAGAGCCTTCGGGAAAGGCCTTTTTGTTCTGGGCTACAGCTGCATTTGTTTACACTGGCCACGGCCTGACGGCGCTCCTCATGCTCCTGATTTCACATAAACAGCTCAACTGAATTCATTTGACTCACATAGTGATCTTGAAAGGTAGACTTTATTTTTATCTTGATTTTACGTATAAATGTATGTGAAATACAGTGGGTGATGTTGGATCAATAATGGCAGTACCACATATTGTGTATTGGCTAGTTGGTAGTTACTGTCCTAAGCATGTTCCATATGCTATCCAATTTCATTCTCAACGTAACCCTAAGAAGTGGATGCTCTTGACATTCTGTGTGGTTTGGGTGGTGATGAAAATGATGATGATGCTGACAACCTTTGCAAAGGTCAAGATACCATACATAAGCACCTGAACACAGAATGAAGATATTTTATACCCACACTCCTTATATACATGTATGATCATGCATGCACGTGCAAACATCACACACACACACAAACACACACACACACACACCCCTCCCCCACCACTATTATATCTTCTTGCCCTGGCTCTCCTCCCAGGTCCATGAATATGGTGAAATAGCCAACAAAGTCATACCTATTTATACCTAGACCTGCATGCATGAGGTAGAAAATAGTGTACATGAAGGAATTTTATAAACCATGAATGGCAATATAAACTTTGTACCTTTTTCAACTTTTTAATCAAGGTTATTTAGGTGTGACTTACCTACAATCAATTCATTCAAGTGTATATCTCAGTGAATTTTGACAATTTATACACCATTTAACCACTATTACAATCAAGGTAGAGAACATTGTCACCACCCCCAAAAGTTTTCTTGTAAGCTTCCCAGTCAGTCCTACCCAATCATCCTCCAAGGCAACCAGTGATCTGCATTCTGTCAGAAGAGATTAGCCTTTTCTAGAATATCATGTAGACAGACCTGTACTGTGTATACACTTTTGTGTCCATGTGGCCGCATATGTCGGTAGCATGTACCATTTTATTACCGGGTCATATTCCACTGAATACATAAAACACAGTTAATCCCTTTATGTGTTAGTGGGTATATCAGCTGTTTCCAACTTAAGGTACTGTGAGTTGCTTTGATCACTTGTGTACAAGTCCCGGTAAGGATGTAAGTTTTCATTTCTTTGGGGCAAATACCTAGAGAGGAAATTTTTGAGTTGTATGGTAAGCATATGGTAATTTTATTTAAAAAACTAGAAAACAGTTTTTTTAAGAGGTTGTACCACTTTATCTTTCTGGTAGCAACTGATGAGAATTCTAATTGTTCTGCATCCTCACCAATACTTGATATGGTTAATACTTTTAATTTAGACATTGCAGTGATATTCACTATGGTTTTAATTTGCTCTTCACTGATTGCTAATGATATTGAGCAGTCTCATGTGCTTATTGGCCATTGGTTTATCTTAATTTGCAAGTGTCCCTTCACATGTTTTGCCCTTTTTTGATGTCTTTTATTTGTGAGTTAAAGGCATTAATTAATATCTTAAATACTAATCCTTGGCCAGTGACTTCACTGTCATGTTTTTTTTTTTTCATTTATTTTTATTAGTTGAAGGCTAATTACTTTACTATATTGTAGTGGTTTTTGCCATATGTTGACATGAATCAGCCATGGATTTACATGTGTTCCCCATCCCGATCCCCCCTCCCATCTCCCTCCCCATCCCATCCCTCTGGGTCTTCCCAGTGCACCAGCCCTGAGCACTTGTCTTATGCATCCAACCTGGGCTGGTGATCTGTTTCACCCTTGATAGTATACTTGTTTCAGTGCTGTTCTCTCAGAACATCCCACCCTCGCTTTCTCCCACAGGGTCCAAAAGTCTGTTCTGTACATCTGTGTCTCTTTTTCTGTTTTGCATATAGGGTTATCATTACCATCTTTTTAAATTCCATATATATGTGTTAGTATACTGTATTGATCTTTATCTTTCTGGCTTACTTCACTCTGTATAATGGGCTCCAGTTTCATCCAGCTCATTAGAACTGATTCAAATGAATTCTTTTTAATGGCTGAGTAATATTCCATTGTGTATATGTACCACAGCTTCCTTATCCATTCGTCTGCTGATGGGCATCTAGGTTGCTTCCATGTCCTGGCAATTATAAACAGTGCTGTGATGAACTTTCATGTTCTTAATGGTTAATTTTGACAAATGTTTGTTTTGATAAAGTTCAGTTTCTTTTATACTTTCTTCTTTTTCTGTCCTAAGAAATATCTACCTGTGCCAAAGTCCTGAGGATTTTCTATGTTTTCTTCCAGAAGTTTTATAATTTGAGTTTTTGTATTTATGTAGCCTGTTTTGAGTTAATTTTTCTTTATTGTCCTCGCTAGCATTCAGAACATTTTATTTTCCATATGAATATAGAGTATTAAAGAGTATTCTTTCCCTCTTGAATTACCTAGGCACCTTTTCGAAAATCAATTGATTGCTTATGTATAGTTCTACTTCTTAGGCTGATATTTTTAGGTAAACATCACACATAAATATTGGACAAGATTTTTGTTTTTTAATCTCTTTAACCATTAACCAAGAAATTTATCTCATAGGTTTTGAGTAGGCTAAACTCAGCCATGAAATTAAAAGATGCTTACTCCTTGGAAGGAAAGTTATGACCAACCTAGATAGCATATTAAAAAGCAGAGACATTACTTTGCCAACAAAGGTCCATCTAGTCAAGGCTATGGTTTTTCCAGTGGTCATGTATGGATGTGAGAGTTGGACTATAAAGAAAGCTGAGCACCAAAGAATTGATGCTTTTGAACTGTGGTGTTGGAGAAGACTCTTGAGAGTCCCTTGGACTGCAAGGGATCCAACCAGTCCATCCTAAAGGAGATCAGTCCTGGGTATTCATTGGAAGGACTGATGCTGAAGCTAAAACTCCAGTACTTTGGCCACTTCATGCACAGAGTTGACTCGTTGGAAAAGACCCTGATGCTGGGAGGGATTGGGGGCAGGAGGAGAAGGGGACAACAGAGGATGAGATGGCTGGATGGCATCACTGACTCAATGGGTATGAGTTTGAGTAAACTACTGGAGTTGGTGATGGACAGGGAGTCCTGGCATGCTGCAATTCCTGGGGTCACAAAGAGTCGGACATGACTGAGCCACTGAATTCTCTGAACTGAACTGAAACTCAAAAGCCACCACCATTTTCTTATCTTAGGACATTAATAAGTACAAGATTAGGAGGAATTCTTATTATCCACACTTGCAGATAAGCAGATGTCTGCTGATTATCTCACTGGGGAGGGGAGGGCAGAATTTAGCAAGGACTTGGAAGCATTTCTACTTTCTCTTCTCACATTCTTCTGTGTGTCCTTATCACAGAGGGTGTAGCTATTGAACTGATTGAACCTGGTGCCGAGTCCTCTCTGAATAAGCGACATTTGGGTCCACACTTAAAAGGAGAGACTGAGCCTGGAAATTGTCTGGAAGACCCAGTCCTGGGCAGATGGACAGAAAGTCCTCTTATCAGCCTCAGAGGGTTTCTGCCATGTGATTAATAGCAGTGGGACTAAGCCTGACAGAAAGAGGCTGATGACATAAAGGATTGTCTGTGTATAAAACAGGACATGGGGAGAGACGGAACAAATGTTTGGAAAGACCCTGTGGGGGCAGATTATGAAGGAGCTTGACTACTAGACTCAGCAGACTAGCTTAAATTGGCAGGCATTGAGAACCACTTAACTAAGGGACACCATGATAGGAAGGGTATTTTACAGACAGTAATTCAAAGTTATCTTACCTATGTTCACCACTCAACAATTAACTCTTTAATTAAGTTAGTTTTCAAAGTGAATTTGAGTCAAGAGTTAGGTGGTACCACCTCAGGAGATTATGACAGTAATGCAGAATAAAATGGTCTCCATAGAGACAAAATGAAAGGAATCAAACAAGACGGTATTATTGGGTTGCCCAAAAAGTTTGTTTCAGTTTTTTCATTATATCTTACAGGAAAACCCAAATGAATTTACTGGTCAACCCAGTATATACCTTCAGCATCTTGGTAACTAAAATATAACAGCAGTTGATATTATCATAATATCCCACATGTCTTCTTCAATGGACACCCACGGCAAAGTTTGTATGCCCATCTCTCCTGTGTATCTATATCTTTCTAATGTATGGTCCATGAGGGCAGGGTGTTTTGTTTGTTTGTTTTATTTGGTTCACTGTTATATGCCAGAAAAACATCTATTTCTGCTTTATTGACTACAATAAATAACTACAATAAATAAACTCCAATACTTTGGCCACCTCATGCGAAGAGTTGACTCATTGGAAAATACTCTGATGCTGGGAGGGATTGGGGGCAGGGGGAGAAGGGGATGACAGAGGATGAGATGGCTGGATGGCATCACCAACTCAATGGGTATGAGTTTGAGTAAACTCCGGGAGTTTGTGATGGACAGTGCTGCGATTGTGAAGTGCTGTGATTCATGGGGTCGCAAAGAGACAGACACAACTGAGCGACTGAACTGAACTGAACTGAACTATATTCCAAATATCTAGAAGAAATCAAAGCACATAGTAGGTATTCAGTTAATGTTAGATGAATGAAAATATTCAGAAGATTCATCTGGAATCAGAAAAGGATACTAAAAACTGTAGAATCTTCGTCACTGTGTCAGAGGGTTATAGGATATTTCTTAGATCATTTATACACAACCAAAGAAATCATCATTTGGCATCCCTCAGGTTCCCAAAGTTAAAAACATATTGAGGAAGTGCCTGATGTCCAAGCAAAAAAAAAAAAAAAAAAAACCCAAACAAACCAAAAGCCACATTGCATAATAGACTTCAGATGTTCCAGGCCTTTGTTTTATGAATAGTCCCACAGATGTGTTGTATTTATCTGGACCACATACATTTCAGATCAACAGGCCACAAATGTTTATTAATTTAAACATTTTCTTGTTTGAAGAAAGCAAGTCAAGTTGTGTCAGTAAGGAGAGCTACTGCTCTAGGATAATATCTAAAACAGCAGAAAGAGATGGTGAGTTTCTTTTAAATGTTAAGTGTTTGTGTAACTGTAAATCATTCTTACTAAAATACTGATATTTAAAAAGTGACATTTTTTTGCTTACCAGCTTCAGTTGGCATTGCTGGAATGAGCAACCTCCTGTGTAATCTGACACAGCAGTTCTGGATGCCAGCGTCCACACTGCATTATGAATGTTTCAGATCGTTTGCTCTAGTGTGAATCCATGTAGACTGTGTAAAGATGCTGTTCTGCATAGTTTATTTTGTCTCTCGGCTGTAGAGCACTAAGCCCTGGACATTACTGTGTACAATGGGTTTTGGATTCCATGCCTGTGGACCACGGCCAGCATCACACACAGAAGTTAATGACCGATTGTTATCTTAGCCCAGAGCTTGCATTCCTTTTGATAAGACTATTTCAGCAAGGGGGTGGATCACAAAGTACAGGATTAATTAAGGTCAAATCCCAATGAAACGTGCAATCTATTTTCTCAAGGAAAAGAACTTGGAAGAATCACAGGGTGAATTTTATATACCAAAACCCAATTTTTAAAATAATGTTTAATTAAACTTGAAGCTTAATTTCCTTCTTGTTTAAAGAGATGGCATAGTAATGCAACATAATTTAAATGTGCCCGTAGATCAGCAGACGGGGAAACATTTATCATTGCTGTGAACTACTGTCATTTACAATGGTGATGGACCACTCTCAACATCCTAACAATCCAAGCACATCTAAATCATCTAACTACACTGACACTAGTTTATTAACATCTGACAGTAAAAATTGGTCTCTGGGAAACCATTGAATTTAGGTCCAGTGGTGTACTGTTATTTAAAAATGTGGATTTTGATAGAGAATGATCAAGGAAATCAGCCTTGTGGCTCAGTGCACTAATCATTCCAGTTTTAATGCACTGCAAAAATTCCAGTCCCTACTGGGATTCTAACTCTAGATAAGATTGTGCTGAATTTCCAGATCTCCTGTAAGATGTGTTTTTCTTCCCAGGTTGTAATGCCATTTTTTCCTTAATTGTCTCCTGATAATTTTTCCTATCATACTATGAAGTCCTTTAGAAGAAATTAGCTTTCTTTGTTGGAACTCATAAGTAAGTTCTGCTGAGCTAAAGTCCTTTGTATATTTCAAACTTTCTCTTAGACTATTAGAAAAGGTAAATTATACTTAAAGACTATACTTAAAATAAGAACATTATGATGAAAGTTGTCTTCTTTCCTTCCTGAATATGGTCTCATAATTTTTCCTGCTCTGAGTCTCTCTTTCCCAATATGAGTAGCTGCAAGGATGATTAAGCATCCCTGACCAGAAAGTTGAGTGTGGAAAAAGTTCGAAGATAAATTAAATGACAGGTCTACAGGTCTTTCTGCTTGTTTTTATTTTTTAGGACTCTGTCATCAAGCAATAGGCATTAGTCTTTCTAGCTGGTGGGTGATTTGTAAAACTATGTAAACTGTTTGGAACATAAATATTATTCTAAATTAAGGTTGGATTAATTATATCAATGATATAATAATGATCTAAATAAATAAACTCATTCTCTTCTGCTTCAAATATGATTTGTAAATAATTTGATGAAATTTTCGACTTTTTTGAAGTTGGGAAAGTTTTTTTTAGCGTTTATCGGCTTCAGGTTCTGCTCCTGAGGATTCAGTGTGCTGGTAACTGTCTCACCGTCACCTCTGCTGACCTCAGGCCAAGAATGCATGGCCCTCCCCCCTTGTGTGCCAAGCCACGCTGAGTTTACCCCCAAGAGAAAACTTAGCATAGAGATAGTCATCCTCCTTGTGTGTCTACTAGATCGTATGTTCTAGAAGCCAGCAACAGATGCTCCATAATATCATATTCCCAGAAACTAGCAGAATACATGTTATGACACAGAGAAGAAAATCAATCAATATTTATTAAACAGAGGAATTACCCCGGCAGAGCACAAAGTTAATAAATGACTCACTAGGAGAATGTATATGCAGGTGTTTGTTTATAGAAACAGTGCATTAAATTTGTTAGCACAATTATAAAATTTTATTCAAAATACACTTATACAAGTATTAGGATCCTTTGGGATAAGAGTCAAAGCTGTGGAGGTTTTGCTTTGTTTTTGGATTTGAGGTTTTTTTTGTTTTTTGGTTATGGTTATCAATTTTTACTTCAGAACTAAGCACAGAATCCTCCACATATTATATCTTCAAAAAAAAGTGTCACTGTTGTTGTTTGGTAATCGTTGTTGATGTTTTGCAACCCCACAGACTGCAGCCTGAAAGGCTCCTCTGTCCATGGGATTTCCCAGGCAAAAATGGTGTGGGTTGCTATTTCCTTCTCCAGGGCATCTTCCCAACCCAGGAATCGAACCCAGGTCTCCTACATTGGCAGACAGATTCTTTACTACTGAGCCAGCAGGGTTGCTGCTGCTAAGTCACTGCAGTCGTGTCCGACTCTGTGTGACCCCATAGACGGCAGCCCATCAGGCTCCTCCATCCAGGGGATTTTCCAGGCAAGAGTACTGGCGTGGGGTGCCATTGCCTTCTTCGGAGACACCAGGGTTAGCCTTGGTAATTGTTGTTGCTTAGTCACTCAGTCGTGTCTGATTGTCTGCAGCCCCATGGGGTGTAACCCACCAGGCTCCTCTGTCAATGGGATTTTCCAGGCAAGAATACTAGAGTGGGTTGCCATTTCCTTCTCCAGGGGATCTTCCCAACTCAGGGATCGAACCCATGTCTCTTACATCTCCTGTATTAGCAGGCAGATTCTTTACCACTGCGTCCCCAGGGAAGCCCCTGGTGATAATCGTGCACTAAACTAAATACAAATGTCGCTTCTTCAAAGACTTCCTTGACTTTTCATCTAAATTGTTTCCTAGTGTACTCACTCATGGTCCCAGGGGGTTTTGTCCTGGCTCTTATCTTATCACACTTGGTAATGATGAGAATTTGTGTCTGTTGAGCATGGATCCTTCTCACTGAATGACTAGTTCCTGAAGATGGGGACAGCCTCTGTGTTAATAACCCAAGGTCCAGCTTCTGAGACAGTTTCTGTTACAACAGGAGCTGCTCAATACCTTTGAAAAAAAAAAGGAAGGAGAGAAGATAAGGGAGAGAGCAACAAAGGAAAGAGAAAGTGCTCAATTTTAAGTTCAGTTAATAAACTTAATAAATCCAAGGTTCTATGAAAGCAACAAAGGGCATCCAGCTTTTTTAGTATATCACCTGTTTATCAGCCGCCTCTCATGATTTTCTTCTTTTTCTCTCTTTTCATGTGCTAGGGTGGGCAACTTACATACCATGAAAAAGTTGAAAGAAAAAAAAATTAATACATATTACAGATTTTGTATCTTTGGTAATATATTCTCATGTGAAATGATCCAAATAGAATTGCTTAAAAGGCTTCAGAATTTAAAATATATGGAATTCGTGTAGGTAATAGATGTGAGCCCCATACAACTTAAATTGACACTGAAACTGTCTGTATAAAGTGGGCATTAAAAATAATAAATGCCTAGCTCCTAAAAATGCAAAAACAAAAATAAAACCTATTGCTTATATCCTTTAAACTGGAATCTTGGACTTTATATTGCAAAAGCAAATAAGAAGTATCAAATAAAGTTCAAGGGTAAGTTGTGCAAATGGAAAATTAATGGCTTTATTTTTCTCTGTGTTAAGCATCATTTCCTAAACATTTGAAGCAAAGTGTATATTTAAACCACAGTTAGATTTATCTTTGACATATTTTTTAAAGAAAAATAGGAATTAAAATGCAATTTGTGTATATTCTTGTACTTAATATTTTTCCCATCTATTTAGCATTAATGTAGGGAGAGCTATTCTTTTAGAAAATGTCAAAAAGAACAAATTACTCAAAATGGTACTGTTGATTATAAGTAGGCTGTTTTGCCATATTCTAATGTAATGAATTCTATCAATAACAGGACTTATTTTTCCCAATTTTTCAAGATAAGTTTAGTGACTCATGATTGAAAAAAAAAGAAAACTGAAGGATAAGGAGAAAGCGATCTCAATGGAGAATACTTCAGTACCCTTATATACCAGCTAGCTATTTCTCGAGGGCAATTTTAAATCTAAGTCAAGTCACAAATGGATTGAGACTGGTGATCTCACTCTCCCGTTTGGAAAACTATGCATATCACAAAATCGCTATACATTTTGACATAGTCGGCAGCCGTTGCTTGAAATAGGCCCTGAATCAACTGAGCATGGAAACTCAATTTGCCTGGGGATATACTGGCCTTTAAATAAAGAGGGTTGTTATCAACTTTTGATAGAACAATGGAGAAATCTCCCAGCATCTATAATTTCGTGTATACTGTAACTGTAACAGTCAGCCTTGGTTTCAAGTCATCAACTGCTCATAAAATGATTATATATACTTTTTAAGCTAGAAGTATAATAAATGAGCTTTTAAACTGACTTGAACACATATTTTTTTTTAAGAGTACTGATTTCATTAAATATTTTCTTTTATTTCTCCCAGAAGGTTATTTTGGCATTATCTCTCCAGCAACCCTGGTCATGCAGAATACCCCCTGCTGATCACAGAGCTCTGTGACAGCCTTTGCATATTGCTAATGGTAACAGCCCATACGTGAATAGATGACTTTGGATGCTTGATTTAGCCCAGGGGTGCAAAGGGCCTGCTTAGAGAGGTATGATGAAGCTACTTAGGAACAGAGAGACCCAAATTAGGAATAAGTAAATGTGTAACCAATTATCCATGAGCACATATTACCTTAAAATAATTGGAGCCACTGTGTCCATTGCTCAAAGCTTCCTGATGCTTGCTGTCAACTTCTATCCTTGCTTCTGTGCTGGCACTGAGCAAAATTCAGGAGAAAAGGTGAAGCACTACCACGTGTGTAAGCCAGACATCCATGGGAATGTACAACTATTTTCAGCACATTTTTTTTTCCTTTTTAAAAAAAAAAATTTAGTTGGAGGATAATTGCTTTATGATGTTGTGTTAGCTTCTGCCACTGTTGTTGTTCAGTCACTAAGTTGTGTCCCAATCTTTATGACCTCATGGACTGCAGCTCCCCAGACTTCCCTGTCCTTCACTATCTCCTGGAGTTTGCTCAGATTCATGATCCACTGAGTTGGTGATGCCATCCAACCATCTCATCCTTGGTCAACCCCTTCTACTTCTGCCCTCAATCGTTCCCAGCATCAGGGTCTTTTTGAATAAGTCGGCTCTTCGCATCAGGTGGCCAAAGTATTGGAGCTTCAGCTACAGTCCTTCCAGTGAATATTCAGGGTTGATTTCCTTTAGAATTGACTGATTTGGTCTCCTTGCTGTCCAAGGGACTCTCGAGAATCTTCTCCAACACCACAGTTTGAAAGCATCAATTCTTTGGCGCTCCATCTTCTTTACGGTCCAGCTCTCACATTTATACATGACTACTTTTGAAACCATAGGTTTGACTAGATGGACCTTTGTTGGCAAAGTGATATCTCTGCTTTCGAATACATTGTGTAGGTTTGTCATAGTTTTCCTTCCAAGGAACAAGCATCTTTTAATTTCATGGCTGCAGTCACTATTTGCAGTTATTTTGGAGCCACAGAAAATAAAGTCTGTCACTGTTTCCATTGCTTCCCCGTCTATTTGCCATAAGTACACATATGTCCCCTCCCTCCTAAACCTCCACCCACCCCGACCCCATCTCACTCCTTTAGGCTATCACAGAGTACAGTATATTTTATTATTTCTACCAGTTAAAATTGAGTTGGAACATTGCACTCAAATTTGGATGGAGAAAAAAGAATTAGTTTTTCAAGTTTTCAAACATAATTTTTTTTAAAAATTGTTTTTCAGGTATTTGAACCATGATTTTCTAAAAAAAAAAAAAAAAAAAAAAAAAAAAAAAAAAAATTTATTTTCTCCAGGATTTTCTTTTTAAAAATCCATTATTTGGGATATTTCAAAAGATTGGTTCATACAACTTTGAAAGAGTAAAAATCTTGCTTGCTCCATTCTTGGCCTCCTGCTGGTATATTAAATGGTGACCTATGAATATTGGTGTGGAAACATAAAATTTAAATTTTAAGCCAAAATCCTTATTAAAAAAAAAAAAAATTAAAGCCCAGAACAGATTAAGAGAGAAACAGTGAGACTGAGGAATAGCATAAAGAAGGAAGAAATAGGAGACAGCAGTGGGGTTGGGTGTGGAGATAAATGAGGAATTTGGAGTTAACAGATACACACTACTGTATGTAAAATAGGTAAACAGTAAGGCCCTACTGTTCAGCACAGGGAAATATATCCTGTATCTTTTAATAACCTAAAATATAAAAGAATCTGAAAATATATATATATGCATAACTGAATCCTCTTGCCATACACTTAAGACCAGCACTACATTGTAATTAACTATACTTCAATACAAAAAGTAAGAAATGAAAGAAAGGAAGAAAGACACTAGTTTACTGACATGGTCAGAGTATAATTTTCACAATAACTATGTTATCACTCAGTTTAGAGGCAGGTTAAACTATATTAAGGTGGTACTCCAATATATATATATAGCTAACCTAAATTAGACACAAGCAAGTCACCTAAAATACTCATACTGTATTTTAAGTTATTCTAATTGCCTCTCCCACTCTAATTTTAATGCATCCAAATCATTTTAATCATATAAATGAAGTTTGAAAATGTCAGCCAAAATCTGAATTCCAGAATTTTCTTAACAGCAAATAGTTGAGTAAAATACTTGTAAGATGGGTGAGCAGAGCTGATGCCCCTGCTCTCTCTCTCTGCTGTGACTTTGTATCTGCCTTATCCACATTATGCGATCACATCCAATAGGTGGCAGCCTGTTGAGTGACTGGGGGTTGTTGTATGTGTTCCGAGTAGTGGACAGCATGCAGGAAAGTCTGTTTCCCAACTGAAGGGATTAAGGAAAGGAATGTTGTTTAGATAAAACAGGTTGTATCCATGCCAAACAATATCCAGCTGTACAACCTAAGAGCCCATTATCTTACATGTGATAAAACAAACCAGCCTAAGTTGTATAGCATGATGATTGCCTTTAAACACACACACACACACATTAGCTGCTTGCTCTCTGCCTTCAACGTAAAGCTTACAGTCACAGCTAACGGTATAGAATATAGTCAAAAGATGCTTAAAATAAGTGACACTTTTTTTCTTGCCAGGTTTTTAGCATCTCAAAATTCAAATGCCAGTGCTCAAATACCAATTTCCTGATCAACCTGTAGGCTAAAGGAAATGAAATAAAACTAAATAAATGATATATACAGATTTTTAAATGACTCTACACCTATCTATGGAGTGATTAGTGATTTTCTTTGATATTGAACTGTAATGTTTACTCCAGTGAGTGCAGTTCTACCTTTTTAATCTCAACCCTTGATTTCAAATGTATCTCAAGACTTTCCAGACAGGGAACTTTATTTTATTGACTGCTTCAACGTGGATTGTGAGCTGGTTTCTTTGAATACGTTTTAGAATCGATTTCTTCTGAAGATACAGCATATTACCACTATAGCAAGAGAAATAATCAGATTTGGCCCCAGCAGTTGTACGAGAGCTGTCTCAAACAGACGGGGGGAGCTCAATTCTTCAATAGCTCTAAGCAAATAAAATTCTAAACAATGCTATATTTCAGGAAGACAAGTAATGCATTAAAATAAATCAATGACTAGTTGAATATAAAGAAGATTCTTATTGCATATTTTGTTTTCTGAACTTCCCTCTTGCTCTCATTCTCTCTCTCTCTCTTAGTCTGTTGTATAATCCTTTAAATCCAGTGACTGCATAAGGCAATATATTTTTGTTGTTGATAAATTTCAAAGCTGAATTTGTTCAAAACAAAGAAAGCTGTTGTTAAACTTTGATATCATCAAGTTCCCATTCTAGAAGGTATATGGACACTGCAGGCCAAATTTGGCTCTGGTTCCCTAAGACAATATAATAATTGGAATTCAGAGAGAATTGGAATTTTTGCATGTAAAAAGAGTGTGTTTGCCTCATAGCTTTAGTCAACAAGCTCTGAATCTGTATGGGTCAAAGTAAGTCCTTCAATCAACTGTGTATATTAAATCTGACTGTCTTCCAAGGCCCCTGGCAGTGGGCAGAACACAAAGATGAAAGGCTTGGTTAGAAGAGATAATTAAAACTTAATGGGTGCTTGTTGTATGAGTAGGTGCAAAGAAAAATGATCACTTTAGGTATTCACAAGGAATTTATAAAGAATTCTGTGTGTCATGAGTAATTCATTTTGGATCGTTAACACTAGGAAGATGACCCCTAAAAGACACGGGTCAATGCTAAATGCCTGACTCTCTCTTCTGTTATGTTTTATAGGGTGTTTTACAGTCAGTGTAAGAGAAAAACACTACATCTAAGACAGCCAGGGA
Organism: Odocoileus virginianus; assembly: GCF_023699985.2. Classification (NCBI taxonomy): domain Eukaryota; kingdom Metazoa; phylum Chordata; class Mammalia; order Artiodactyla; family Cervidae; genus Odocoileus; species Odocoileus virginianus. Next base: position 30,718,991 of record NC_069705.1, on the reverse strand, counting down.
AAATCCAAGAGCTCTGACCTCTAGAAATTTTGTATTGAATTGATTCAGATTAAAGCAATGACCTTTTGACTTTATGATGTCTCCCCTAAAAGGCCTCTAAAGACTGAAGGGTAGGATATGTACCTTGGGTTGGGGGTGGGGGGATAAATTGATGAGACTGATTTGGGCCTTTGGCCAGTGGTTTCAGGAAACCAAAGTCTCTCTTGCCTTAACTGGTGGCCACAGAGGCATTTGCTCCATGACACCCGGCCACAGTCTCTCAGGAAATGATGGAGTCACCAACAAGTAAGACATGGGCTTGGGCTGTCAGAAAGATGAGAACTAGTTTTGCAAAGCTTTCAGAACCTCCATCTCCAGTAAGCAACAGTATCTACCCCGTGGCAACAACTTTTGTGTGTGTGTCAGATGACTCTAGCTTGAATGAGCTTTTTCATACACATTCTGTTTGAAGAGCAGTCTTGCTGTGTTCTTTGCTTTTGTCATTCATGTGTCTGTACAGGACTGTAGCCCTGCTTTCTCCCAGTGCCGCCCATCCCTCCTTGATTCTGTTCTTCCTTTCATCATCTCTCTCCCAAGGCCCCCAGAACTCTAAGTTTCCTAATGTGGTTAGGGAAAAAAAAAAAAAAGCATCATTCAGATACCAAATTGTGAGTATGTAGATGGAGTTCGTTTCTCCTTCTCTATCTGATGTTATTTGTTTATTGCACACACTGCTGAATATTGTCAACATATGACAAGTACCAGCAGGAACTCAACTAGAAAACATGCATTTGCCACAGGTGAGAGAGTAAACGTAGATACAGGGGCAAACATTGCAGAAAACAAACATGATAATTAAAATGGAAAGGAAAAGAGAATGTGGAATAAGATTTACTTTGATTGCTTGAGTTTGAGGAGTCTCTGTTTGGAAAGCAAGACCTCTTTCATTAAAAATGTTCAATGTGAAAAAAAAAAAATGTTCAATGTGGTGTTTGTATAAATGGCCTTTGGGGTTTTGTTTTTGTTTTTGTTTCTTGACAGCCTGAAGTCTATAAGCCAATGAAACCTATGAAGAGGTCTTAGAAGATTTATAGTCAGAACATAAAGTTAAGAGTAAAATTCTCAAACTTAAAAAGCTTACCTCTTCTGTTAAATATTTAAAATACATCCTGATACAATTTGGTTTTTTAAAAAATGTAATTATGAAACTATGAAAATAAATTCACTTACAAAGGTAGAAACAGGTCATAATCGTTGCTTGCAGTTGGAGGAAAAAGTGAAATGTTACTTTTTACTAAAAAAGAGGAAAAAGCAATCACAGAAGTCACCTTCTGATCTCTTGATCCTTTGTCTTCCCTCTTCTCTCCGTGGATAAGAGGCCCCAGGACTTCTTACTTAGAGGGGTGGGTACTTTGAACAAGATGATAAAAGGCATGAATGTTTTAAAGTTTATTATAGACATTCTCAGGTATAAACAAAAGTAGTGAGTACATTTTGCCCATCTTGTTTCATTTATTCCCTCTACATTATTTGTTATGTATTTATTGCTAAAGAACTTTAAAGCAAGTCATTCCATCCACATATACTTTTAAATAAAGTGTTAAGGACTTATCACTTTGTTTTTATAATGCCACCATGCCATTATCACACCTCACAGAAAATACATGCCTAACATCAGCTAACATTCAGTCCATAGTGAAATGTATCTAACTGTCTCAAAAATGTTTTTTCTATAGTTTAAGTCAGAATCCAAACAAAGGTTAAGCAGTTTTGTTCTCTATCTCGTGTATCCTATAATAATATCCTTCCCTTTTATTTGTTGGTGAGATCCAAAACTTTTTTTTAAAGGCAAGAAATTCCATACAGATGGTGCTATATAATCTCTGTGGCATCTGGTTCCTTGTCTCTGTGAGGCTAAGACTGGTTGGTGGGTTCAGGTATTATCTGCCTTGTTGTTTTCAGTGCTAAGTCTGGTCCCTCCCTTTTAAAGTTCCCTGTCCTTCCACCTAAAGTCTTAGCATCCTGAGATCATCATTGCCTAGAAATATTATCCTATGAGGGGTGACAGAATAGTGACCTTTTGAATCTATCCTTCTTTTTCATTAAAATACCTGCCTGTCAATTTGACTGTAAAGCAGCAGCCATGTCACTCTTTCCAAAGTTAACAACATAGATTACAGTTATTCTTTCTCCCAAATGAAGCCAGAGACCTCATGAGAGGTCATAGCACACAGTCATCAGAAGGGTTGAGACCAGACATTGAGGAGAGTGAGTTAGACAAGGGGATTTCTTCAATAGATACCAAAAATGATCTCTACGTCATTCAATTTTGGGTGGTGGGGACAGGAAAAAAATGATGCCCCGGTCATGAATCTATCGTCTAGACAGTTGGCAGAGGGCCACGTGGTGAGGTTTCTTTACATAATATTATAAAGCAGTGGGCCAAGCTTTTCACAGCTCTTCTCTATTTGATTCTATCAGAAGGCCCCAGCTGACGTTGAGCAGATTTCTCACTTTACACAAAAGTCAAGCAGGCAGAGCCTGAAAAACCCATCAAGATTTTACTTGATGTCTTCTGTCTTGTCCAAATCGAGCTGATCCAGGAGACTAAAAAGGGAACTGAAATAAGGTTGTCTCTCAGAAGGCTGGAGGGCAAAGGGAAGGTCCTCCAAAGAATTAGTAAATGCTCAGAGAAGGAAATGCCCATTACAGACATAATTTGAAGGCATTGTGAGCCTACACCAACCTCATCCCTGAGAAAATAAAAACAAGTCCATCTTTGAAATGTGCATCTTCTCCACAAAGGCGAGGAAATTGACTCTCAGTCCCACTGTGCCTGGAGACAAAAAAGTGGAAGAACATTATTTTGAGCTGACTGATGGAGGCTCTTCTTTGACCCACATGTGTCACCTGAGCCTTTGAGGAACACAGAATTGTTTCTCTGGCTCCTGCAAAACTGACTGTGAAGACTGAATTTCTTTCTTCTCTCTCCCTCCCTCCCTCCGTCATTTCTTCTCCTCCAGCTCATGTTCCCTTGCCACACCAACCATTTTTTTTTTTAAAGGATTGTGGTTTTTCTTAAAGATTTTTTTTTTTTAATGTGGACCATTTTTCAGAAAATCTTTATTGAATTTGTTACAATACTGCTTTTTTTTTTTTTTTATGCTTGTGGTTTCTTTTGGCCACGAGGCATATGGTATCTTAGCTCCCAGATCAGGGATCCAACTCACACCCGCCCTGCCTTGAAAACCAAAGTCTTAAACACTGGGCTGCCAGAGAAGTCCCCATACCAACCATTTTAAAATGTTTTTAATGCACCTGTTTCAGTAGCAGACACTTGGGATGAAAAGCTTCCTTCCATACATGGTTTGCCCAGTAGTTACAATTACAGAGGTGATTTGGATATTTGGGCATACCATGCTCTTCCTAACTTTTGGATCTCATTTGAGATACTAGAAGCATAGCAACAGGCAGCATAGGCTTTGGGAACAGGAAGAGGGAGTTTTCAATACAGGTCCAGCTGACCACCTGCCGTCATGGACCTTACCCAGTTTCCTTTTCTGTGATTGAGATGGTAATGTTTGCTTTTCAGGGTGATTATGGGGGCTCTCGATTCTGTATATGCTATACCTAGAGCAGTGCCTAGAGTGTGGAGGATACCCAACAGATGTTAGTTTCTGTTATTCTAAGTCATGTTACTTTAAGTCATGTCCAACCCTTAGTTTTTCCATAGATGTTAGTTACTACTATCACTTTTAGAGACTGTTCCATTTCTAGAACCAATTTAAAACCTATCAAGTTTCTTTTCACCATAAAGAAAATCTAATCTTTAACCAGGACCTTCTGCCTTCTCCATGCTCATTTTCCAGGAATACGGGCAGCTTCCTGTTCATCATCCCTTTTCCTACTGCCTTGGACCTTGTCACGTGCTCATGACTTCTCCCTAACAGTAATAAGAGAGCCAGGTTAAATCCTCCCACAATATAGCACAAACACAAACCTGAGAAACGCTTCACTGCTGCTCAGTAAATAAGGGGAGGTAGCACTTTGCCTACTCAGAGGTGTTGAAAAGCCTAAGGCTGCTCAACTCTGGACCAGGACCAACATGAGTTTACCAGTTTGGGCTGCCAGCCTGCCTGAGTCCCAGCACATCCCTTGATGTAAGTGGAATTTTGCGGTGTTTCAAAGCCCAGATTCATCCTTTCCAGAGACAGAGACTCTGCCTTATCCTCTCCTGCCCCTTTGCAAGGAATAGGGCTCTCCTCCTTAGCGCTAGTCCCTGGGTTTGTGCCTTGCTACATACTGACAGATTCCCTTCAGGCCCTGGTATTCTGGGCACCAGAGGACCGCTCTGGTCCTTCTGCCCCGCAGGCCGTAAGAATGGCTGGAGGATATCCAGCCACCTCACCCCCATCGTGCGTTTGTTCACTTAGATGGAGTGAACACTCTAGCTGCCATGTTTTGGAGAGATCTCTCCTGGGCCAAAATGTCCTTTGGCACCTATCTGCAAGTAAGAGTGGTTGCCCAGAGCCTGTACCACCCTTCTGGGCTGGCAAGTACCAGGCTTGGCCCTCCCCAGTAGATCCTGTCTAATCATACCTGGGTTTGTCTTGGCTATTGCCACAGGTGAAGGTCAAGTCGAGGTATGGTGGAGACCTCTGAGTTAGGCATCTCTTAATCCAAGATGACCCCTCCGCCAATGGCAAGAAGCAAAGACAGAGCCTCTCTCGTTCCTTTCTTCTTAGCTTTCCTTCAAGTATTTTTATCTTGGCTCATGCAACAAAAGCTCATTGATGAAAAGCATCTAGACTGTTAATAGTGCAGTTTAACCAAAAAGGAAACCACAGGTGATACAGAAGTTATGTTTTAGTGAAAGGAAAAATGGCTAATAATCACACTACCCAGAGGTAATCTGAAGTTGCTACTTCAGAATATTTTTTTTCAATTCATCAAGTGTAAAATTTCAGGTACATTTAATGGTAAGTCCTAGACAACTTTGTGCCTATAGTTAAGAATACTGTTTTATACACACTTACAAAGTTGTTAAGAGGGTAGATCTCCTGATAACTGTTCTTACTGCAATTTAAAAAAAAGTTTAGAATCATTACCTACACACACAACACAAACACACACATGCATATTTATTTCTTTATAAAACTTGATATTAGCTTATATATTTCTAACTTCAAAACAAGGAATAAGTTACACATCCAGAAAATCCAATGACACATATTTTTCCTCTGCTAATATTATAAGCATTGGCTAAAATTGATATTTATTGATAATTTCTTGGAAACTATACCTTGATTACTAATAAAAATCAGCAAAGTCCTTTATGTTTTATAACAATTCTTGCTAATATTTGATTCTTTGAAAGCTCTTATAGTTAAGGTTAGAAACTTCTGGTTTACTCCCTGAGTTGCTCTTTAAAATTGGGATGTTGATATATATTGACAGGCAATGGCACCCCACTCCAGTACTCTTGCCTGGAAAATCCCATGGACAGAGGAGCCTGGTAGGCTGTGGCTCATGGGGCTGCTAGGAGTCGGACACGACTGAGCAACTTCACTTTCACTTTTTACTTTCATGCATTGGAGAAGGAAATGGCAACCCACTCCAGTGTTCTTGCCTGGAGAATCCCAGGGACGGGGGAGCCTGGTGGGCTGACGTCTGTGGGGTTGCACAGAGTCAGACTCGACTGAAGCGACTTGGCAGCAGCAGCAGTAGTATAAGATGGTTTTATCAGTCTTTCTCAACTTGTTGCCGGGTAAAAAGCATGACATATAACATTTTTTTCATGTATGACACATACCATGAGGATTAGCAATAATACCTATCTTGTCACTCTCACATAAGACTTTACAATGCAAATAAATTCAGGATACTTAGGTATGTAAAATAAGTAATATTTTCTGTTAAATCTACCAGTGTTTCACAACAAAGATACTGTGATCTATTGTGCTAAAATACACAATGAATTTGTAAGTACCAAACTAAATAAGGCGCTATTATTTCAGTAACTACATTAAAATGGAAGGTATATTTCTCACTTTGCAGAAATCTCACCCAGGTGGGTAAACATTTTGCAAGTTTGAATACCACCTGACAAGAAACAATTAAGAAACTCAGTACTTAATTTGTTAATTTGTTACCTGATTTAAATAAAAGATAAATTAAGCTGTGTTGTTTATTTATAAGCAAGATTCAAGTAAACAAGGTTTAGAGAAATAAATAGAATTGAGCTTCTTTGTGCCTGATTTTAATTATAAAATAACTTTCAAAAACAGTTCTTCAGTTTTTCCACTTAGAATAATTTCAGAAAGCATATCTCTGAGTTACAATTGATAGCTTTCAGTTAGCACATTTATCTCAAACACTTGCTTATTATAAAAATGAAGTAGTATTCTTCTAGACATTTATTATGACTTTCTTTGATTCTAAAATCTAAATTACCATTAGTCATTTAAATAATAATGAGCATTAAAATATGTGTATAAATAATTACTATAACGGAGATTTCCAATATATGTAAAAACAATTTATAATGAATGGGAATGCATGTCACTGTCTGTGGCATATTTATTAAAAGGCTACACAACAGTATAATTAAGCTTTTGAACTACCTAAAATTATTTTCATCATTGCTCACCTTAGAATTTTTTGACAGAAACTTTATCCCAACTATCAAGATAAAAGAAAAAAAAAATACTCTTTTGTCTATCATCTTAAAACTTTCACTTCCTAGGGTTCAAACCAAAAGATAATGCATCTGCTTAACATCAAGCAGTTTTTAGAACTCTCCTTGAGAATTTTTTTCCACCATCAGTGATTCGTAACCACCTCCTTTATGTGGTCGTATGATATATCTTTTAAAGTCTACATTTTAAAGTTATTTCAGGGGCCCACTTAATCAGAGTCACAGAGGCCCTGTGGGGTTGCCTTTATCTGCTCCCCACTTGCATTTTGTCTCAGCATTTCTAGGCCTTGTCTGCTGCTGACAGCTCAAATCATGGTTTGCCAACATGCCTCTGACCAAAAGAATAGCTCTGGGTTTTCTCCATGCCATGGTACTTAGATAATTTAAAGTAAATAAAAATAAACTTTATTTTTTGTTAGCTACAAATACATACCTTACAAGAAATGCTCAAAAAAATTGGACTGGTGAGGTGAGGTATTAAATATTTTTTTTTTTAATGCCAGTTTCATTCTTGTTCATTTTTAAGGAGCCTAAAATAATTGTCATAGAATAAGCATTTATTATGCACCATAACAGGTAGTATCTTTAGATCAGGAGTGGAATTGCAAAGAAAAAAATCAAGCCCTGTAAGAACAGAAATTAGGTCTGTTCTGTTTGCAGCTTTGTTCCCTCTACCTAGCACAGTGCCTGGCATGTAATAGGCACTCAAAATATATTGATTAAATAAATAAGCACATAGGGATGAGGGGAGGAAGAGGAGAGAGTGAGAAATAGCAAGAAAATCAGAAAATTTTATCCTCATCCAAAGTCATGAGGCAGCCAATCTGGAAGAATTCAAGGCTGTTTGCATCAATTATGGTCATAAATATCTGGTGGACTTAGCAGAGGTTAAGGAAAACAGCAGATAGGATTTTTTTTCCCAACATTATTAATAACTGCATCATCACCACATCCTCCTTGGGTTTTCCAGGTGGAGCTAGTGGTAGAGAACCTACATGCCAATGCAGGAGACGTAAGAAACGTGGGTTCAATCCTTGGGTCAGGAAGATCCCCTGGAAAAGGACATGGCAACCCACTCCATTATTTCCTAAAGAATTCCAAGGACAAAGGATCCTGAGGAGGCTACAGTCCATAGGGACGCAGAGAGTTGGGCACGACTGAAGCAACTTAGCACACACACACATCCGCCTATTGTGTTATTTACTTTTCCAGCCAACCTGATATCTCCGCCAAGCAAAGGTCCCATGCAGAAATCCTAAAACCAAGAAGGAAGAAGTGGCTTACCTGTCGGAAGCCCAACATAAAATTCAACTGTGAAAGTCACCGGGGCAGGAGGTGTCTGGGAACACACCCTAGTAGCAGTAATAGTAGTTTTATACCTAGTAGTCTGTACCTCTTAATCCCCTAATACTCAATGAAATAAGTCAAAGACAAATACCAGATATTTTCACATATAGGTGAAATCTAAAAAATAAAACACAGGATTAAATATAACAAAAGAAAAACAGACTCACTGATACATGGAACAAAGTGGTGGTTACCAGGCTTCCTTAATTTTAAAACTGGAAATAAACATTTTAGGGGATTATGTCCTGCTATAGACCTGCAGTCCCTTGGACTGCAGGGAGATCCAACCAGTCCATCCTAAAGGAAATCAGCCCTGAATGTTCATTGGAAGGACTGATGTTGGAGCTGAAACTCCAATACTTTGGCCACCTGATGCGAAGAGCTGACTCATTTGAAAAGACCCTGATGCTCGGAAAGATTGAAGGCAGGAGGAGAAGGGGATAACAGAGGATGAGATGGTTGGATGGCATCACCGACTCGATGGACATGGGCTTGGGTGAACTCTGGGAGTTGGTGATGGACAGGGAGGCCTGGCATGCTGCGGTTCATGGGGTCGCAAAGAGTTGGACACGACTGAGTGACTGCACTGAACTGAACTGACTGATTGATCCTACAACCAAAACCAAAAGCAATCACTGCTAGGATAAGTGGCATCTCAGATGTAAACATAAGATGGTTTAGGGAACATTGGTTTAAGATCTTCTGGGGCTAATATCTTGGAAGGCAGAAGGTGTGTGGCATGGCTGGGACAGGTGTAGCAAGGCAGACTCTGGGCTAGTGGAATCTGCTTGTTACAAGTACTGTGTGTGACGTTTGAAATCTGGCATCTTTTGGTTTGGGTTTCCCTAGAAATAGTCCCTGAGGCAAGCTTTAAAGGGTTTAATTGGAAAGGGCTGCCAGAAAGACCTTGGAGAGAAGTGGAAAAAGTGAAGCAGAAGGGAAGAAGGATGCAGAAAGTTCAATAAAGAGGTGTTAGTTTGTGGACCTTCAGAGGCTTCCATGGAATCCCGCCTCTGAGAGACTGCATGGAACAGTCCAGAGTCGTTCTCACCCAAGGGGCAAGGAAGTTGGAGTGCTCACCCACCACCTCCCCTCTGTCACTGGTTCAGGGTTCCCCAGGTGCATCAGCTCCGTGGTGTTTTGGGCCTGTCCTGCCGTTTGTCCTGCCTCACCTCTCCAGCCAGGCACCTGCCTCGGGCGAACGGGAAGGGGCAGGTGAGGTGAGAAACCGTGGAAAACAGTGAGTGCCCAGGAGTGTGTGGGCAGAGCAGAGGCCCCGCTGGCGCTTCCAGCAGTGTCGTTTTTCCACTTTTTACACCTGTGCTTGATGTATAATTTCCTCGGCTTAAATCAGAAAACCTTTGGTCACAGAGCAACATTAATAACAACAAGCCCCACGTGCACATCTCTAGGGGCTGCTTCTCTGACAGAGTGATCGCCACATGCTGCTCTTCACGCCTATGTCTGGGCGTCCTCCTTTCTTCTGCCTGGCCCTCCTTGCTGCTTATGCTCATCTCTTTTCTTTTATTTGCTGTTTTACTCTGCTCGTGGATCTCCGATCCACCCTTCATCTTCAGGCGGTGCTCACTTGCACCTGGATTGATTGTAGTCACCTACCCGTTGGTCATCAGGCTTGCACCAACCCCGAGCACAGCCCACCTCAGTGCAGGGTCAGCCTTCTGAAAGCTCAAGGACAATCACGTACCCTTTTCCTCTCCCGGCATGTACAGGGCTTTCTTGTGGCCTGTGAATCAGCACGAGCATCTCTGGCTGGCATTCAAGGCCCCCCAACCCCTACCAGTTTCCCTTTCTTACCTCTTCTTCTCCCTCAGGCCATCTCCTGCGAACCAGGAACCACGGAGAGACCCCTCACCATGCCTCACTCAGAGTCACTTCTCCATCTCTGCTTCCCCAACCAGGCCCGGGATGCCTCCCAAGTTCTCCCCCTGTACCTGCTGTGGAGAAACTGTATTATACTGGCTTCTAAACTAAGTTTGGTTTCTTAAGTTTTAGCCATATCCTTTTATTAAAACAGACCTTGTGTCTCCCTTTAGTACAGTCCTTTTAAAAAGAAGCTAGATGAAAACAAGGTTGGAAATGTTCAAGGAGAGAGCTGGTACGTACTAACTTAAAATGAGCAGCTGACAAGGAAGAGGACCTGCCCTCTGAAGAGTGCGCAGGTCTGAGGAGTTGGCCGAGCTGCTGAGAAGCATGTAAGCCGGATCTGATTGGACTAGTTTGATCATGGCCACAGCAGCAGCTTCTCTGCTACCCATATGGGTAAATAACTTATGGTTCCATTCAGAAAGATCACTTAGCAAACTAGCATCGTTATTTTTTCTCTTCATGCTACAGAGGAAATGGAGATAAAAGGTATGGGGAAGTACTTCCTAGAGACATAGCAGAGAAAGAAAACAGCATCATCCCTCCTTTCTGTAATAAAGAAACTCATTACTCCATCATTAGAAGGAGAATCAATGATTGAAATGTCAACATTGAAATATTACCTGTGGACTTCCCTGGTGGTTCAGAGGGTAAAGAATCTGCCTGCAATGCAGGAAACCCGAGTTCAATGCCTGGGTCAGGAAGATCTTCGAACAATGAACTCGTCTCCCTAAAAATTCTCAAACTCCATGTCACAGAGACCTGAAACCTAAGACCGTGTGGCCTGGGGTTATATCATAGACATGTGTCCAGTGGTGGTAGGGACCTCCCCAGAACCTTCTTGCGATACTTTGACCTCAGGCTTCAACACAATCTTGGCTGAGATAGAATCCCCTGACCACAAGGATAGCACATTTTGAATTCAGAATTAGGCTGATATGCAGAAAACAAGGAAATGCAGTTTCCTATCCTCAGTGGAGTCTGTGGATTGATTTATATTCATTACACATGATCATACACATTGACTGATTCACCTGCTCTCTACAAAAAAAAGAGAAGTTGGTTCTGCCAAAAAGCTTCTCTGACTGGATGGGAATGTGTTAAGTAGACCATAAGGTACAAATCCAGCCCATTAGTGACCCAAGTGGAGTAACATTTTTATGGACCAAACTATAATCAAAAGCTATAAATGGGCTATAAGAAAGGCAGTCTAGGCTGTTGTGTGTTGCAATATCAACAGTAATGGTGCAACATCAAAATTAAGAGCCTGACATAACTGATAAAATAGCAGTTTATTTTTAGATCCCTCCTCCTACAGCATATGCAGTAGTGTTCTAAACATATGTGCAAATCACTGGAATATACCAATTTAAAATGTTGTTAACTTGCCAGCATGGGTCTAGGTACTGGGGCACGTCAGCAACAAAAAAAAAAAAAAAAAAGAAGAAGAAATTTTCCACATGATTCTGGAACGTAGAGAAAACAAACCATAAACATAAGAAATAAGTAAATCATAACAAGTTAGAAAGAAAAAAGTGGGAAGCAATTACAAGCAGAATGGAATTACAGGATCAGAACAAGTATGATGGAGGCAGAATGCTGTTTCAATGGAGGTCGGGAGCTTCACCAAGAAAGTGACATGTAAACAAAGATGTGAAGATGAAGATGGAGTCAGCCTAGTGGGTACCTGGAAGACAAGCATTCTGGGAAGAGGAAAGAGCAAGAACAAATGGGGAAATGCCTATGGGGAATAGAAGTGAAGCCAGGTGGTGCAGTGATAAAGAATCTGCCTGCCAGTGCAGGAGACACAAGAGATGGGGGTTCGATCCCTGGATCAGGAAGATCCCTCGGAGAAGGAAATGGCAACCCACTGTGGTATTCTTGCCTGGAAATTCCCATGGACAGAGGAGCCTGGTGGGCTACAGTTTATGAGGTCGCAAAGAGTCAGACACCACTGAGTGACTGACACGCAGGCAGGAGGAAGAGGGAAGACTCCAAATCACAGTGCTGACCTGATTCCTGTGAAAGGAGAGAGGGAAGGATGGGTTCATAAGAGCCTCACGCTGTCCTGCACATCTGAGCATGTTTCAGACAGACTCCTGGGAAGCCTGTGAGCAAAACCTCTCATGGGAGGGGTTGAGACGCAGAAGGAGGGACTTCCCTGGCAGTCCAGAGGTTAAGACACTGAGCTTCTACTGCAAGGAGCTCAGCTCCATCCCTGGTTAGGGAACTAAGATCCTGCGTGCCATGCAGCACAGCCTAAAAAAAAAGAAAGATGAAGAAAAAAAAGATGCCTGGCTTGAACACACCTGCCTTTCACAGTCCTTGACTGGGTGGGAGTATAAGACACAGCTGGGAGCTGGGAGACAGGTTCTTTTGAAGGGCAAAAGGCGTATGTGGTGTGTGCACATGATGAACAGGAGTTGCTGGGACTACAGCAGAGTGAGTAAGAGGGGGGATCAGATACATGCCAGAGTCAGACCATCTAGGGTCTCAAGTTATTGTAAGGGCTTCAGCATTTTAATCTGAGTGGAATAAATTAATGAGTGGAAAATACTGAGTGGTTTTGAGCAGAAGTAAGTGACATGGAGAGTTGGACCATAAAGAAGACTGAGCACCAAATAATTGATGCTTTTGAACTGTGGTCCTGGAGAAGACTCTCGAGACACCCTTGGGCAGCAAGGAGATCAAAACAGCCAATCCTAAAGGAAATCAACCCTGAATATTCATTGGAAGTACTGATGCTGAAGCTCCAATACTTTGGCCTCCTGATGCAAAGAGCTGACTCACTGGAAAAGACACTGATACTAGGAAAGACTTAAAGCAAAAGGAAAAGGGGGTGGTAGAGAATGAGATGGTTAGATAGCATCACAGACTAGTTTGAACAAAGTTTGGGAGTGGGTGAAGGACAGGAAAGCCTGGTGTGCTGCAGTCCATGGAGTTGCAAAGAGTCAGAAAAGGTTTCAAGACTGAACAACAGGTAGCACGAGCTCACTTCTATTTTGAGAGCATCACTCTGGCTCCTATAGAGAAGATCGATAGGAAAGGAATGGGATAAGAGCAGGGCAATTAGGTAGGAGGCTACTGCAGGGACCCAGGGAAAGGTGAGAGAGGCCAGGCAGTGTGGTAGCAAAGGAGACGGTGAGAGGTCCAGCTGTGGATGTGTGGGGAAGGTAGAATCAAGGAGATATGCTGTAAGATTGTCTACGGAATTAAGACAGAGGGAAGACAGAGGCTATGCTCCTTTCCTAGGGCTGCCATCACAAAGTGCAGCCAACTGGGTACTTTAGAGCTTTGAAGGCTGAAAGCCTGAGATCAAGGTGTTGTCAGCATTGGTCCCTTCTGCTGGCTGTGCCGGAGAATCTGCTTCACATCACCCTCCTAGCTTCTGGGGGCCTTGGGGTTTCCTGGGCTTGTAGATAGCACCCTACCTGTGCACCGGTGTCTTCACATTGTCTTCCCTCTGCTCTTGTCACTCTGTGTCCAAATTTCCATTTTCATGAGGATCCTAGGCATACTGGACTAGGACTCACTCCAGTGGCCTCGTTTTAACTTGATCATCTGCAGAGAGCTTACATCCAAAGAAGGTCACGAGAAAAGGGAACCCTCTTACACTGTTGGTGGGAATGCAAATTAGTACAGCCACTATGGAAAACAGTGTGGAGATTCCTTAAAAAGCTGGAAATAGATCTGCCATATGACCCAGCAATACCACTTCTAGGCATACACACTGAGGAAACCAGATCCGAAAGAGACACGTGCACCCCAATGTTCATCGCAGCACTGTTTATGATAGCCAGGTCATGGAAGCAACCTAGATGCCCATCAGCAGACGAATGGATGAGGAAGCTGTGGTACATATACACCATGGAATATTACTCAGCCATTAAAAAGAATTCATTTGAATCAGTTCTAATGAGATGGGTGAAACTGGAGCCCATTATACAGAGCGAAGTAAGCCAGAAAGATAAAGACCATTACAGTATACTAACACATATATATGGAATTTAGAAAGATGATAATGATAACCCTATATGCAAAAAAAAAGAAAAAGAGACTCAGATGTATAGAACAGACTTGTGGACTCTGGGAGAAGGCGAGGGTGGGATGTTTCAAGAGAACAGCATCGAAACATGTATATCTAGGGTGAAACAGATCACCAGCCCAGGTTGGATGCATGAGACAAGTGCTCAGGGCTGGTGCACTGGGAAGACCCAGAGGGATGGGGTGGAGAGGGAGGTGGGAGGGGGGACCGGGATGGGGAATACATGTAAATCCATGGCTAATTCATTTCAATGTATGACAAAAACCACTGCAATGTTGTAAAGTAATTAGCCTCCAACTAATAAAAATAAATGGAAAAAAAAAAAACAAAGAAGGTCACACGGATAGTTACTAGGAATTAGGGTTTCAATATCAGTGAGGGTTGGACAGGAGACACACCTCTACTGTAACAGAGGATAAATTCAAGAGGTTTACACTAAATAACTGAAAAGCTGGAGTTACTATTGATTGAGAAGGGGGAGGCTATGGGCTGAACAGATTTGGATAGTCAGTTGGAGATGTTTATTAGAAATCGAGTGGTAATGTCAAGGAGGCAATTATATCAATATGAAGCAAACTCAGGAGACGAGGCTGGGCTAAAGACGAATTTTGGAGTCGTCCCTATACAGATGGATAGGATTAAAAGCCATGATCCTGGGTGAGACGAAGGCTGGGCTAGGCACCAAGTCCTCTGGCGCTTCAAAGTCTGAAGAGGAGAGAAGAGAATTAGCAAAGATGACTGAGAGGGGTTGAGCCAAAAGAGAGTGAACAAGGGAGCTACCATTTGCCACGGATTGGAAGCTGATTAGGGAGCAGACACTGTGCTCCATGTTGTAGACACATTATCTCTAATTCCTACAACAACACTACAAAGAAAATGTCATCCTCACTTGTGCCGATTATCCAGCTCAAGCTCAGAGAGAATTACTTAGAGGCAGAATGGGATTGTGCTTTAGGACAGTGGTCCCCAACCATTTTGGCATCAGGGACCTGTTTCGTGGAAGACAGTTTTTCCACAGACAGAGTCAGGGGATGGTTTCAGGATGATTCAAGCACATTTATTGTGCACTTTATTTCTATTATTATCAACTCTGCCTCAGTTCATCAGGCATTAGATCCCAGAGACTGGGGACCCTTGCTTTAGGGCATGAACTGCATGGTCTGGCTTTGAATTCCCATTCTGCTTCTTAAATAGCTCTGCAGTCTCCCACAGGTATTCACTTCTCTGTTCCTCGGATTCTTCAGTTGTTAAATGGCAGAAGTATCTGTCCCTAGGATGGTTATAGGGGTTAGATAAATTAAGACTCTTAAAAAAAGTTAATGAATTATTTTTCAGGTTCTGTGAAAACCCTGGTAGATAACAAACACTCTAACCTTACCTGTTAATTCAGTAAACTGGCTACAAATCACACTTCTCCAAGCAGCAGAGAGAGGATTTGAACCTAAGATGTTCTGCATTCAAAGCCCATCCTGTTTCTATCAGATCACAGTGAATGTGACTCTTTCCTGATCATTAGCACAGATTAATTAATTCAATTAGAGGAATTGATCATTTGGAAAAAATGGAGAGACAGTTTTGAAAGGATGCATTAAATATGTTTTACTAAATAGAAAACGAAGTTTTGAGAGGATAAAGTATCATTTAACAGTGAAAAAAAAAATACAAGAGAATCCTCAGAGGGCCCAAGGCACCTGAGTCTAGGGTGGGACAGGCTGGCTTTATTAGGGTCTATTTCTCAGAAAAGAGAGTACTTGATATAAATGTTCCAGGGCAACTAAGAAGAAAAAGGATTTTCTTTCTCTCCTGTCTCTCCTAGGCCTGATCCTTTCCTTCTGGACTCTTACCATCAAGGGTAGGATGCCCAGGAATATCCATTTAAAGTTCACACTGAAATAAGTAATCAGAATTAGGACAGTATAATGTCCATAAGACTGTAGCCATGAAATTAAAAAGACACTTGCTCCTTGGAAGGAAAGCTATGACAGACCTAAACAACATTAAAAAGGAAAGACATCACTTTGCCAAGATCTGTGAGCACAGATGACAGCAGTGTAGACTGGAGGAGTAATCCGGCAGAGTGCAGGGCATGAGTCTTTTTAGAGCAGCTGAAGGCGAAAATGAAACCAATGAAAACAAACTCATAAATGTTTGGGCCTGGAAGGGCCCTGTGGCATTATCTCCTTGAATTGTTTCAATACAAGAAGGAAACCCAGGCTAGAGAAGGCCAATGACATGCCCAAGTTCTCCCAATGAGTTATTGGCAGAACCAGGGTTTGAAAGAGCTAGATCAGAAATGAAGGATCAATTTTGACAGGTGTTTTTAAAGAGGGAAAGGAAATTTACTGACCACTTTGTCTTTTTAAAAGAGAAGAAAGAATGGAAAGCCTATATGGAGGGGTCCAGTGGGAATTAAAAAGCAAAAGGACACCTCCTATCTGAACATAGGAAAGTAGGAAATAAAGGACCAGAAATAGCAGAGGGAAGCATGAATCGTGTTCCTTCTTTCTGTGTAAAAGGACCTAAGACCTATGAGAAGAATACCATGAGTGAAGGGTTACAAAATTTAATATTTGGCAGTGGGGAGACTTTGAAAACTGTAGATTACTTCAGCAAGTTAAGAAAAAAAAAAGACATATGATAGTTATCTTATTTGCAAAAAGAGAAATAGTGCAAATATTTTCCTAAACTTAACTATCCCACATTTTTTGTTGAAGAAGCAAAATATACACTAAATTAAGCCTGATTTTATAAAAAAAAATTCCTTGGATGTCTACCATGGTAGGGGCTAGGGAATTCAGCATGAAATTTATAGCACTTATATAGAGTTTTTTCCTCCGTATTTCTTATGTTTGTATTGCAGTAATGAAGAAATATGAAAGCCATCTGGTGACCAAATAATATCTGTAAATTCCCATGGATAAAGCCTCACCTTTATATTTCAAAGTTATTAAGTTCAAGTCCTGTTATGGTTCTACTTTTATTAGTTTCTTCCCCATCAATGCAATTATTGATTGATTAATTCTTATTGGCTTTCTAAAGTAGAAAAAAATTATGGCTGAAGTAAAACCCTTTATAGAAAGGAAAAAGTCAGGTATATAGAGAGTGGAAATCTGAGCAGGGTGGTAAAAGCTTTATCCTGGCCAGGTAGCTCTCTCAGAGTCCAGAGTCCAGAGAGGTTTGGAGGGACTAGAGATGCTTGTGTGGGGCGTGGTGGTGTTTCTCAGGCTCTGGGCCATGTGCTGACGGTCAGCACTGGCACAGCCCCCGAACGAGGTACGGTGTACACAGAGCTCTCACAGCCCTGCTGTCAGCCCTGCAACCTGTGAGACGGACATGACGGATGGCACCTTCTAAGAAAGCAGGCTCAGTGAGGTCAGCTGACTTGTTTTATGTGCGTATACATCTGTTTAGTCACTCAGTCTTATCCTGCCCTTTGCAACCCCATGGACTGTAGGAGCCAAGCTCCTCTATCTGTGGAAGTCACCAGCAGGAATACTGGAGTGGGTTGCTATTTCCTTCTCCAGGGGAGTCTTCCTGACCCAGGGATCGAATCCGGGTCTCCTGCATTGCAGGCAGATTCTTTACTATCTGAGCCACCTGGGAAGCCCTGACTTGTTCTATACCACGCGGCTGAACGTGACTGAGGCAGAATTCAAAGTGAAAGGGTCAATGTCTCCTTTTTGTCTTCTTTTTCCATTTTGGGCACAGCCCACATGATGAGTTTACTGATAGAGAAGCTTGAGGTTCTCTGGGAATATGTGTGTGTGTGTGTGTGTGTGTGTGTGGGTGGGTGCGCTCCATAGAGCCCAACTCTTTGCGACAGCATGGACTGTAGCCAGCCAGGCTCCTCTGTCCATGGAATTTCCCAGGTAAAAACACTGTAATGGGTTGCCATTTCCTACTCCAGGGGATCTTCTCAACCCAGGGACCAAACTCTCATCTCTTGCATGCCCTGCCTGATCTGTATCTCAGGCAAATTCTTTACCACCCAGCCACCTGGGAAGCTGCTGTGGGGATAGCCAGTCCACTAGTTACCAAGAAAGTCAGGTAGATTGAAAGCTTCTTCTTGAAGAAAGTTGCTTGGCCACAAACAGAAGCTAGAAGGCATTTTTCCTGGAGGTCCCAGGTCTGACTTATTAGCTTCACCCTAAAGGCTGCCAATTTTTTGGCTTTAAGAACCAACTCTTGCATTTAACAATGGGGGATGTGGGGGTGTCAGTTTCCCAACATAAAAGGCAATGTTTTAATCTCCAGCATAACTTGGTATCTGTGTACGTTGGTCAGGTTCTCTCTCAGATAGATGGTGGTCTTCTCCAGGGGCACGCATACCTCCTCGAAAGCTGTGGTTGTGTCCTGGGTAACTCCTCTCTCTCTCACATGGAAACTTCCTCCTCCAAGGCCCTAGGTCACCTGGGAAATGAGGTCTGGAAGGGCAGCCCAGGCCAAAGCTGGAAGAAAGCTGCAGCTATAAAATAAGTACCCAGCATGTTTATTTGAAGTGGCTAGGCTGAACCATATGAAATTGCAGTTTGGAGGAGATCAAAAATGGTTGAATTGTGGCAATTTCATATGTTCAGCCTAATAGCTCCATGCACCATAGTCTCATGTAGGATGTTTAATAAATGGTAAAGTTGGGCCAAATCACCTTATTTACATTGTCTTGTAGTCTTAAAAATCACAGCTCTTTGTCCAGATATCAAATTTCTAATTTTTAAATCCAAAATACCCACTAGCCATTTAACAATAACTGGAACACAAACGAGCATGTTGACATTGAATTAACAAATGAACATGTTGACATTGAATTAAATAGGGTAATTCCTTTACTGTGATATAAGGCAACATTGGATTTGGGCTCTCTTCTTCAAAAAATCCTGAAACTTACCCTTATCTTTTTTCTTTCAAAATTATTTCTCCTCTAAGGAATTATATATACTCAAGAGAAATCTACTGAACTAAGCATTAAATGGTTATTTCAAGAAACATGGAGAAACAAGACAAGAATTGACAGCTGCTGAGCATGTCCCATCAT
Organism: Odocoileus virginianus; assembly: GCF_023699985.2. NCBI lineage: Eukaryota > Metazoa > Chordata > Mammalia > Artiodactyla > Cervidae > Odocoileus > Odocoileus virginianus. Next base: position 30,700,007 of record NC_069705.1, on the reverse strand, counting down.
TGTATAGAGGAAGCCCATGGCCCCAGTGCTCTGGGATGTGCAAGACTAATTTCACTCCATTCCTTTCCTCCTCAGACTGCTCTTGTCTCCTTTAATGATCTCTGCTGCCCATCCAAATCTCATTCATAAGTCCCAAACCTCTTCATGAAGTGTTCTTTTATTATTAGAGCTGGTACACTGTGCTGTCTTCCTCAAAGTCTCTGTATACAGTTTAGCACCAGCTTCTCCCTAGGTAAACTAACTGCTTTAGGCTTTCTACTTACCCTAATGGGCTTCTCCAGTTGCTCAGAGGTAAAGAATCTGCCTACAATGCAGGAGACATAGGTTCAGTCCTTGGTCGGGAAGATCTCCTGGAGAAGGGAAATGGCAACCCACTCCAGTATTTTTGCCAGGGAAATTCCATGGACAGAGGAGCCTGGCAGGCTACATATTCCAGGGGGTCACCAAAGAGTTATTTAGCGAATATACAATAGCAGCATTATCAAAATGTAGAAGATACTATCTCTGTACCTTAAAAATTGGTATAATACTGGTCAACATGACTATTCAAATCTATCAGTACCAAAACATACAAGTATTAAAAACAAAAGGCCATAGGTAGACTATATGAATATTATATTTTATTTTTAAAAAATATATTTCTGGGGACTTCCCAGATGGTCCAGTGGTTAAGAATATGTCTTCCAGTACTGGGGCCATGGGTTCAATCCCTTGACAGGGAACTAGGACCCCACACGCCTCAGAACAACTAAGCCTGCTCTCTGTAAGTACTGAGCCCATGCCCCAAAAAAGATCCTTCAAGCCACAATTAAGACTCAAGGCAGCCAAATAAATAAGAAAATATTAAATATATGTATATGTGTGTGTCTGTGTATGTTCTCAGCAGATGTATAGAGAAACGAGTTTTTCAACTAAAAAGAAAAGAAGAAGTACTAAATGACTTTCATGTAGTCAGGTGGAAGTAGGGCTTTGGTAGGTTTTTGGAAAAATGGGTAAGCAAAATAAGAATTTATCATCAGGCATAAAAGGAGAGTTAATAAAAACAGTCCATAGTGACACAGAATAAAAAGGAGCAGGAGCATTCACAAGAGACTATCACAAAGATAGGCGAAGAAAAAAAGGGAAAAAAGGAATGCATCATAAACCCGCTGGCTTTATGAGGAATGGAAAGTTTTCATATTATCATCAGAGTGGTAGCTACTCCAAGCTGCTGCCTGATGCCCTGTGGCTGGAGAAGAAAAGATGTCATGAGTTGATCCAGGAGATGGGCTTCATATGTTTTCATTATGTCCCAAACTGGTGGTGAGACACCCCATTTCAGATAACCTATAGACTCGGATTGAATTTGAGGTGGTATAAAGAGGGAGGTGGCCGGCTATCTGAAAGTCACACCCACAGGAGACCATGAACTGGGAGAGATAGATCAAGTCCTGTGGTCTTGTAGATGTCATATCAATGGGAGCAGACGGGAAAACAATAGGAATGAAAGAAGGCAGCTATCAGAGAAGTAATAGGAAAAGCAGTAAGGGATGACTTCAGAGAAGTGATTAAACAGAATGAAGTCAATTGCTCCAACATAACAAAAAGATCACATTAAACAAGAACTAATAGCTACTGCGATTCCCCCCCGCCCCCAGAGAAAAGGGTCAGTGAAAACTTTTCCAAAAATAAACCTTTTCTCCAATAGAGAAGAAAAAAGAATCCCAGGTTCTTAGCATATACTGTATATTTTGGGGACGGAATGTGCAATATTGAAAAGGCAGGTAACTTTAAAGAATTTCAAAGAATACCTCCTTTTACAAAGAAGGATTAGACGCAAGCCCTTCCCTTCAGTCAGATGCTCTCCCCAAGAGGAACTTTGGCACTTCTAGAACTACATTAATCTTTTTCAGTCCCCAGAGCACCATTAAGTACAGGCAGCAGTAATTTAGTAAATTGCATACTCGAAGCCTGAAAGAGTTAACGCGGCTCCAGAAGTGCCTAACATTTACCCTGGGAGTAATTTACACGCTGGAAGCATCTGGCTGAATATGGATTCAATTGTTTACTGTACTGTGGGTCTCCCAGAAAGGAGGTCACATGCTTTCTCTTATTGAAAAGTTCTGGGGAACAATTTCTTTCATTTAAAAAAATATGCACCTACTGCCGCATTTTCCTTTGGTAATCTGTTTTCCGGGTCCTGAAAGAAAAGATGGTTGCAGGAAATAAACTGAGATCCTTTGATTTGCCAAAGCAAATGACTTTATTTTAGTTTCACCTTTTTTACCCCAAAATTTGAGGGCTATAGGGTTGGAGTGATAGCGAGAAACTTGTAGATTTGGAAATCAGTCTTTATTTCATCTCTGGAATAGGTCATGCTGTAGATTTGTATGAATGTTTGTATTTTACCTCTCAGCATGCCAGAACACTTGAGCACAGTGCTGTTTAATGAAGAATAGAAGAATAGGAAGATATTCACACATGAATCAATGCCAAATTATTTTCAGCCAGCGTGTCAGTATACGTGTTCAGGAATACTCTAATGTCGACAGAAGCATCTGAGTAGGTATTCATTTATGTTGTTGTTATTCCTTCTGAATGTTACATCCTCAGCACCGTGGACAGTACATTATAGAGAGGGAACTCTCACATGAAAAGATCTTATGACCTACGGGCAGGGATACTAACAAACAATGATAGAATTTGAGATTGTATAGGATACACATGGAAGATAGCTCTAACTGCCAGGATAATCATATCCTTTCCCAGAATGACTGAAATCTAAGGTTTAGTGTATAATTGCTTATACATCTCAAGTGGTTATATCCACAATCAACATCTTCTGTCTCCGCAACAGAAATATGTGGTCAACTTTATTAATATCGTATCCATTTGCTTAAAATCTCTGGGGTTGCTAAGTCATATAAATTTTCCATATTTATATATATATAAATTCCATATTAAATTTTGGCTCCCTATTTAGATCAAAGTTTATTAGACCTTTTCAAAAGACTAAGTACAGTTATGAATATAAGCAGAGGTATATGTTAGAAGATTCCATTTTTTTAACCATTTTCTGATATGTGTCAACTATATTTCCTAGACAATATTCTGTTTCCATGTATTAGTCTTATATCCACTGGGATTGATTTTTTTTTCCAGCTAAGATAATGTTGATTCTTTAAATCTACTTTAAAATAAAATGTTACACAGAAATACAACACAGTTGAATTTGGGTTTAACATAATGAACTCTCAAAATCCTAAATCTTTGTACTCTGTATCCGTGCAGTCAAAAAAAGAAAAAGACAACAAAGTGTTTTTAAAATGTGATAAGATGTGCCCTTGACCTCTCCCTCTTGAAAAGAGAAATCATTTTTTCACTCTGATTATTGTCGTCCTTATGAGAATAAATTCTTACATATATTGTGAGTGGGATTCTGTTTTTTTGGCAATGGAATAATGCTTCCCGTTGCTACTTTCATTCTTCCCACCCCCACTTCTCTCTCTGTCCCTTTTTTCTAAGGGACTCCTAAAGCTTCCTGGAGTGTCTTTAATCCTCCTCGGTTCTTTGCATTTTCCTCTGATCTCAGAACAGTTACACAGCACCACTTCACTCCTGACAGCCCCTGGGCCACCATTCTCTCATTTGGACTCACTCTGTGGCTCACATGTTGTATTTAATACAGACACAAGTAAATAAATGTATGCACCAAAATTATTGGAGCCTGAATCATATTTGCATGTTCCTTTGGCCATGAAATCCAAAGCAATTTATAGGAAATGTATGCCTATAATAACCCTTGAAAGTAAATAAGGGCAGGGATATTGTTATTTTCTGTTTTATGGATTTTTAGAAATTTGCATCCAAAAAGAAAAAGTGACTTCCTTTTTCCTCTCTAAAAGTCTTGAGTTGTTCTAGCTTGCTTTGAATCATGAATTCAGAGTTATTTGTTCACACTGTGTGTATACATGTGTTCCAGTTTATTGGGTATTTGAAAAGAAAAAGAACTTTTTGCAAAGGATTGTGAACTGTATATTTGCCTGTTAACCTAAAGTCAAAAGGCTCAGAGTAGCATGTCCTATAGCCAAGTAATCTCTAATAAATTGTGGAGCAACAATATTTGGCATCACTATTATATTAATACACTGAGGCATAAATTTAAAAGAAATGCCAAAATCTCATAGGCTTTTTATGGCTTGTTTTCTGGTTTTTTTTTTTTAAAAAGTGGTGTGTGGGTGCCTTTAAAGCAAAGAAATAATTTTGACTTTAAATGCGTACACTGCTGTGTGAAAGTAAAAATAATTCACTAGAGATAACAATTAAAGAAAAGCCTTATAAACGGTACAGAGAAATAGAATTATTCTGGGGGAAAAAAAAAAGAAAAGATCACTCAATAATTGTTGCACTGGCCAATAGTAACTGCTGCTAATGGGAAAACATCAGATACAATCTTTAAAAAAAAAAAAAAAGGAAAGAGAGAAAAGAAAGGGGAAATGCTCATTCATTCTTATGTGTCTTGATTTTTCACTCGTATTATGGCTCATTTCTTTCACAAGTGTAGCAATATCTTAATACATGAAACATGTACTTTGCTGCTTTGAAAATTTTTCACTACAGTAAAAGAATCTTTATAATTGCATCATTTTACATGGTAGCATTCATAAAAGAAAAAAAAAATCAAGCACGTTATAAAATTCCATGCCCCTAGTATATCACATACCCTCTGGAAACATCCCAAGCTTTTATTGGAGCAAATAAGCTAAGTTTCCCATGGAGGAAAAACAATGCACTAATATAGGAATCTCAGGACACGTACTTTTTATCTGCAAGAAGCTGAGACTGATTTACTGATATCAGGTCATTAATCATCACTAGGTAAAATAATCTCTATCTCTGAAATAAGCACAGATTATTCTCTTGGTTTTATGAATGAGGAGAATAGATCAAGGTTTAAACAGCTCACAGAAAACCACATGTGCAGAGCCGGCAAAGAAACTGACGATCAACTAAGTCCTCAATCTATGCATGATACACTCTTGCTTTAATTTCTACATAAACAGAACAATAGGAGAGGTCTGTCTCAGAAAAATGCTTGCAAATTGAATTTTTTTCCAGATGATTGCATTTTATTTTAAATAAACAATGAGGATAAGAGAGAAAACAGGGTTGGATTTTTCCATAACACAAAGAATCTCTTTATTCTGTAATGCAAATAACGTACATGCATGCGTACGTACGTGTGCATGCATGCTCACTTACTAAGTAGTGTCCACCTCTTTGTGACCTCATGGACTGTAGCCCTCCTCTATGGGATTTGCCAGGCAAGAATACTGGAGTAGGTTATCATTTCCTTCTCCAGAGGATCTTCCTGACTCAGTGATCCAATCGCATCTCCTATATTGGCAGGTGGGATCTTTACCACTGAGCCGCCTGGGAAGCCCAATGTGAATAATACTTCATCATTTATCTGTTTACACCTTTTGAGTTTGATATCATGGTTGCTTTTAAAGCAAGTGCGTCCTATAATTCAATACTTTTATTGTTCTTCTAGTTAAGGTCACCTTTTTTCTTTCCTCACCTATTTCTAATTACCTGCTTTTCTCCTTTATGCATTTTTCATATGCCTCAATCTAAGGCAAAGCCCATAGTTCTGACTCTATCCAAATACTTGGCAAAAGCCACTTGTGTGTGTCTGTGTGTGTGTGTGCATGCGTGTGCACACTGCACACTCAGTCATGTCATACTTTGTGACCCCATGGACTGTAGCCCACCAGGCTCCTCTGGCCATGGAACTGTCCAGGCAAGGATACTGGAGTGGGTTGTCATTTCCTCCTCCAAGGGATCTTCCCTCTAGCCAAAGCCAGAATGCACCAATTAGATGGGCTACAAATTCACATCATTCTATATGGACTCTGATTGGCCGGAATGACCACTGGTTTGGATTTCTGTTGATTGCCTAAAATGTTTTCCAATGTGGCTCTTCCACTCAGCCAATCTCTGTCAGCCTCTTCTGTCCACTGACAAGATAAAGGCACCAGATTTCCTTCATCTTGCCTCTGCTGAGCTTCAAAAATTGTTTCAGCTCACTTCTTCCTTTCTCTCTCAAAGGACAGAATATCCCCACTGCTTCCAGAGGCCAACTTTTCTATTTCATCTTCCACCCTGCTTCATCCTGCAACCCCCACTATGTTGCTTCATCCATATCCCGCTTCTCTAGCAAGTTTAGTCTCTTCCAAGAGTTTCAGCTCTGTTTTGTGACTTGCCAACATTTTAGGAGCTCATTTGCTCCCAGCCCCAACCTCATCTGTTTCCTGGGAAACACCATCATCTCAAAATCCAGTGGAGGTTTTCTATGGTATGAGTCCTCATAATCCCAAACTTCCATTTGTCAAATCTACAACAAACACCATGGGATGTTCACTTTCCCATCTTGTTCCAAACACCTCTTCTTCCCACCCTCCTCCACATTCCCTCTCCTTTCTCCTATCACACATGTCCTCCCTCTGTATGTTTTCTTGGGAATCATACTCACCAAAGGATTAATAGAGAACATGAGGTATATGCAATCATTAAATGATGGCATAGATACATTGATATATCTGTAGACACAAAAATGTTCATTACATATTATTTAGTGGGAAATATGGAATAGATGCTATAAAGATATTCACTGAAATATGAACAGCAGTTATGGTGCAAAGATGAAATAATGAATATATGTCATTTCTTCCAAAGTTTTTGCAATGCTCATAGATTTTCTAAATTCATGTCTCTGATTATAATACATCTTCCTTGAAGTCCCAACAGAATTTCAAAACCAACTCATCTCAAAACAAAACTTGTCAAATTCTGGCCAAAACCTGGTTCCCTTCTGGTGTTGACTGTTTTGCTCTTGACCTCAATCTACTCCTCTGACCATGTCCCCATCTTTCCAAGGTCATGGAGTTAGTAAGCGGCAAAGACGGGAATGGAATCTAGGCTGTGTGACTCCAAATGTCCTGCTCTTTGCAATGTCCCAAGCCCCTGGCAATCAGGGAACATGAACAAAGCTTCCTTTGCAATTGTGTAAGGGAATCTAATGAGAAATAAAAAACCCAACAAGCACCCCTGAGGGAGACATGAAAGGCCGCTCCCCCTCTGCATCGTGCACTACATCTGACTGTGGGGCTAAACAATCTTTTTCTCAGTTGCACACAAATTCAAAGAAATTGTGCTTCCCGTTTCTCTGGTTGAAAATCCTTTTACACAGCCTTGACCATTATTCACTGGATCCACTTGGCCCCCGGTTGCAACTGAAACCTAAAGAACTAGAAACCCACTCTATAAATATGCATCCAGCACGCTGTCCTTCAGCTTGCCATTTAAAGTGCAGAACTCTGGCAGAATCACCTTTTGGTTTAGTTATTTTTCTAAATTTCTGTCAGACAACAGCATAAGGAAAATGTCATAGCTGAAGTACACATTTCCACTTCCCTTTGGGTTAATGGTGCTGATCAAAATATATATATGTTTATATAAATAAATAAATAAATAAATATGTATATGTATATATATATATATTTCCCTCAGGATGAGTGACAGTGTTCATGCAAATGTAATAAGGAGGAGGAGCTCTTGGGTTAAGGCATTGGTACCCAAATATGGGAGGAGAGGAGAGTGATATCATTGGAGAGACTAGAGAAGGATGCTGAGCTGGAGGAAGACAAAGGGGAGAGCTAGAAATGGAAACATGAGTAGGTTAGTAATTAAATGGGGTAGGGGGTTAAACAAGGAAATGGATTTTTAAAAAATGAGAGTCAAAAGAAATTAAAACTCCCAGCCCAATTTCCAAAAGAAATAGGATCTCTCCCTTGCTTCTTGTCCTCATGCCCTGGGTATCTCTGCAGTCTTCCTATCTCATTTCATCAAATGCCTTCCTTCACTATCATATCTTTTTACTTCTTGAACTTCCTAATGTTCTCTAATTCCTTTCGCTTTATTTTATTTTGCCTGTATCATATTTCCTGCTGTGCCATCATTATGATAGCCTAGTTCTCTCCACACAATATAACATATCACCTTTAATCCTTCCATTTTTAATCATCATCCTTTCCTAGTAACTAACCCCTTTCCTATCACTTTTGCTAATCCTCCACTAAGCTGCAGTTATTCACCCATTTGGGGCTTTAATTCAGTGTCAACAGCCTTTCTGCTTCCCTCTGACTTTGCTTAATGCTGTCTTCAACGACCAGTTGGTAAAGATGCAAGCCAGGACTAATGCAATTGTCTTTATGACCACCATTTCTCTTACATCTGATGACGATGATACTGATGATGGTGGTGGTGGTGGTGATGGGATAATGATAATAGTATCGAACATTAATCTAATCTGATTAAGTACCAAGCACTCTTCTAGATATTTTGCATAATGTATTAGATATATTCACTTAAACCTCAGAATCTCCTTCTAAAATAGTATCCTAATTACTCCCAGCTAATGAAGAAACTGAAATACAGATGAGTTAACTAACTTGCCCAAGGTCACACAACTCTGCTTTTATTACCATAAATATAATTATTTATTAAGCACCCGAAAGGGAGTCTGCTCTTATTTTTTTTAGTGCCCACTCTTGAGGAAGTTGGGGTAAGTTGATCAGTACTAAATCAAAGTACCAGACACACCTCTCCATGCCCCAGGGTACCAGTATCCTAGGACTGGACATATCACTAGTCATCATTTCCTGCCCAATGAAGAACCCCCCTGTAGTGATTAGGACATCTTTTGCTTTACTTTCTTTTTTTGAGGTTCTAAATCCAAATCCTGACCTAAAGATCACGGATCTCACTCATTTGTTTATTAATTTTATAGAATTTACTGGAAGCTATTTATGTCCTGGCCCATGTGCTGACTCTTGGAGATTATGACTGTGCCCTCAAGGAGATCAGAGTGAAGAAGACCATTGAGGGGGGGCGGGCACTGCCCCAAGAAGACAGTTTCCAAGGAAAGGCAACTGTCCTGAAACCCAGAGAAACACCTCTGTGTCCTAAGGCACCAAAAGAAATGGAAGGGGAGTGCAGATGGCATTTTCATGAAACTATATTTGGAGGAAAGTTTGCTTCAGCTGTTGACCAAAAGGTGTACCTCTCAGCCTAGGCATAAAGAGTGAAATAGTAAGAATGAAGTACCTATTAGCAAGTGTGGATTGGTTACAAGCTGGTTTATAAATACTGGTTTACAAGCTGCTGACAGATCTTTAGACTTTTTCTCTAACATGTCTATAACACCACCTAGACTAAGAGTTTTCAAAAGGATGATTCCAATATGTCAGTAGTATGCTCGAATCTTAAAATCACTTATGGCATCTCACTTTAATCAACTTTCTTTCTTTTAATTTCCCCTGACTAAGTTTTAGATGATTGTGGACATAAATAGATTAATGTTGAGTCAAACTGGTTGTCTGTGAACATTAAATGAGAGGACTACCACGCCATCAATCAGTTCATGTTAGCTTATCCTGCTTATTAGCAATAATCAGTCTACTTGAATTCAGCTATTGGTATTAGGCTGCCAGAATGTTCTGAGATCTAAGGCATACATGATCTGTCCCATCAAGGTTTATCTTGTAGTGTATACATCTGAAAAAAAAATCAACAAATAAGTGATTAGAATAATTGAGGAGCAGGTTGGACTTAATTAGATATAATATGATACAGAGATAAACATTATTTGTGAAACATTATTAGTTTCAGTTATAGTAGTGCACTTGCTAAAACTAGGCTAGCTGAGTCATATGTAGGAATATTTTTGCTTTATTATATGTATAAAAATAATTCATTGCCAAATTATCAGTATTTTCAGAGTCTAATCAGGGGTTTTGTAACCTCTACTTATTATATATGCAAATATCTTCTTTAGTATGAAGTGCACAGTGGTTAACAACCACAAAAAGGCAGATTCTTCTAAGCTTGTACACATTTCCTCTATAATAGTGTATATTCTATTAAAGATACTTTTTAAGTGTATTCTTTAGGCTTCATCCAACCTCATCATACATTATAAATGATAAAGAAACCTAAGGATTCTTGAATGTACAGCCATGGGCCCACTGGCACAATACAAGTAAGCAAATTCAGAGTGACCATGAATAAACCACATGTATACAATTATTTGATAAATATACTTATATATCTTAAAATTCTTAAAAATCTTAAAAATACTCATAAACTGTGTATGTCATTCTGAGTTTCCCTGACTTGAGTTATTTTTTTTTAATTCCTTGAATAGCAATCCAGTATCCTCAATCAGGTCTCACAGATGAACAGCATATTCCAGCCAACAGATTTACAGAAACCAGAGCCATATGTCTTTGAACCTGAAAAGATTACTGTTCTGAGTCAAGATATTTGATTCTATAGGAGTGATGCAGAACCACTCTAAAGCCACAGGGGAGAATTGCATGTAAAATCCCACTGAACTGGGTTTCCCCTTTGTATAATCATAAGCAGCAGGCAAGGGACCATTATGAATAGATTGCTACTGCTCACAGAAGCCCACCCACAGCCTACTCCCTGAAGTTTACAACTAAAGGAACCTGAAAATTAAAACCTCATAATAATAAATAAACATCAACAGTCAGCCACAGCACTCCCTGCCTCCTTGCCATAGAGAGCCAAGCAGACAGTTTGAAAGAACGGAAGGAAAGAAAACAAAAATATCTGAATTATGGCATAGCATTATTGAAAGAAAACAGGTTCAGAAAATATTTTCTAAACAGACAACAGAGCAGTAGAAAACGACTGATTCCATGAGGTAGAAGTGCATATAAATGAACAAAAAGGGTATTCAGCTGACTGTTAACAGTAGTTTATCATCTCTGTGGTGGAATTATAAGTTATTAGGGAGACTTCTGTGTAATTTCTAAGAATGCAGCATTTTGCATTATTTACTTTCATGATTAAGAAATAATTTTAAGGCAAAAGGACATATATATAGTGAATAAACTATTCAACAAATTATTTTTCACATAAAAAAAAAACTCCTCTAATTTCTTCTTTAAAAAAATTGAGATGCTATTTTCTTCCTATCTTTCAGTGTAGACTGATCCTTTTCCTCTTTTCCTAGCAAATGGGAGTGTTGATTCTCGGCTTCAACATTGATTCCCCTAGCTTGCTTTTTCCATTTCAGTGATCACAGTGAGCAGAGCAGTGGAAATAAGTTATGTAAAAGGTTTCCGCCTAGTTGTTGTTTTAATTAATCGGGGTCCCCACACCTAATCGGGTGGTATGGAAGCTGTCGCAGCTAAGTAATTGGTTTGAACCCAAACGCAGGTTGTGATCAAAAGTTGTCACCATCCAATGTCTACTCATTGGCCCATGTGAAATGGGTTGGTGGTCTCAGTCTAATTCCTTATGGACCAGTGTCAGTCTCATGAAAAGCATTACATAAAGTAGCACTAATTGGTTGACATTCTCAGCGTGAAAGGGTGAATAAAGAGACTGAACTCTAGAATAGCCTTCAAAGTTAGGCCAAGGATAGCAAGGGACAGGGCAGTGTTGAAGGTATGACTGTTGGCAGCCATGATGCTGTAACGGAAAGACAGATGTCTGTTTCCAGAAATCTTAGCCCAAGCTCTATTTTCACAGACAATGGATGCCGAACCTTAGGAAATCGAAACTTTTGTAGACTTCTAAAATTCTCAGCCTTTTCCCCTAACAATCCTGCCTTTTACTTAGTTATCTCTAGGGAGATCTGAGCAAAGATATTTTACCAAAAGGCGACAGGCTGAAACTGGCTTTGCTAAACCTTTAAAAATTCTCAAAAGGAGATCTAGCTTCATTATTACCAAACAGTGTGTGTTCATCACTTTAATTATAGGAAAAATCAATAGGGCATATAAAAGTACATGGCATATTTTACCTGACATTTGTGCTCGTTCACTTTATTAACCATGCCTTTCTGAGCAGAAATAACAGGCTAGAGTTTACCAAAAGTCTCAGTATCTAAAAGCAAAGATTTCTCTTGCACTCAATTGCCCTTCTGTATGGTGTTTTTACCATTTCCAATGGTGTGTTTTTAGTCAACGAACATGAAAACAAATTGAAACAGCAATAATGGATGCATTCTTCCATTAGGGCATCCAGGCAGATTACTAATTCACAAATATTGAAACTAGCACTGATTGAGATGAATGAATTTCTCATGATTTAATAATGCAAATCACACTAACAGCAGAGACCTCCGGTAACTAGTAGTGCTAGAAGAATTACTACAAATGCCAACTGATAAATGTAATGTTGATAGAGCTATTTATCTTGTTGCTTTATTCAAACATGCTTCTGCCTTTTATATTTATTATTTACTCTGTGTCTCTTTACCTTTTATATGCTATAAATGACTACTTTCTTCTGAAGCAGATTAGACGCCTGGAATGATGGCAGCTAAATTTTGCAAGCTAACAATTTTGAATTTTTTTTTAATCAGATGTGTTTAAATACCTAACGCATTGGAGAGTCAGCAGCTGTTTTAAATGTGTAGTAAACACTACTAAAAAGTGTTTTTTCAAAAATTATCTTACAGAAAAAAAACAAAAAAACTGGCACATCACTTTATCATACACACTCAAAAAAAGCAGGAGAAATGCAAACCTGTTTTTGAAGGAAAAATATCCAGTAAATGTTTTTATATCTAGAACTTCTTGACAGATAAAATGTACTATTTAAGACATAGTTTAAGTAGCTCTATAATTCCAAACTTCTACCATGAAGCTTCATTAAAGTATATAAATTAGCACTACTGTCAGAAATGGCATTAACTATTCAATAAGGCTAGACTTAATGCAATTAATAGCAATTAAAATTATACTTTTATGATGTCAGCCACCAGCATTGTAAAGACATAATTGCCTGTAAGGACTTTTGTACCATATTTATCCTCTAAAACTGTCCAATTTATATGAAAAATGCCAAAAACATATCCCATATGGGTACCATTATCTTCTCGGATTTTTAGAAGTAATCTGTCTTATCCAGCCTGTGCACATTAGGCTAATTTGCTTTAATTAGATTTTTTCTCATTTTGTTAATAGGCATGTTGATGTTACATTTTTATTTTGGAGGTACAGATGCTAACTTCGCTCATTATGTTCCTATTAAAGGGTCAGTATACTTTGCGATAAGCTTGGACTTACCCACTTAAATAGCATCTTTCTTTGAAATATTAGATGATGTAGCTTATTGAACATAAAAACTATATTGCTGTTCTAGTAATAATGAGCAACTTGAATTCTCACTAATTAATTAGTAGTTAAATATGAAAGAACAGCTTTGCTGTTTCTGCTGTGGCAAGGCATTTCTGGATGGACATAATAAATTAGATAAACTAATGAACTGATTTCAGAAACACAGCCGTTTGCGACTCCTCAAAGCAGTCATAAGAATTACCATGAATCTATACCTGTGTCTTGCATTCGAGCCAGGAGGCATTAAAAATAAGAAACTCTTTTACTTCCTATACCTCATTGTGTCTCACACCACAGATTTTGAAGGCGTTTATTTAAAGTTGATCTAGTCTAATAATTTTCTTGTCATTACTTATCTGTAAAATTTTCTAACTGCACTCCTATAAAAAAATCTAATTACTTATATGCAAAGAGCAAAACATATAATTAAAAGTTTTGTCTGTTGGCTCTCAGAGGACAGAATTTTTTTTAATATAAGTAATTTAGAAGGTTCAGCAGAGTCCCCAGATGAAATTTAGAAAACTTAGAAATATTCATAGTGGGTTTGCTTTTTTCCCTCCATTTGATAAATAGATTTAGCTCCAAGTTTGATATGTATTTATATCATGAAAGAGACTCATTATAGTCACATGATCATTTTCTGTTCTTAGCTTATGCTTCAATTTTTTAATAAGTTTATGCTGTCATCATGAAATAAACTATGCAAAACCCTATAATTGGATGATTGTAAGATTGTAATAAGATCATAGGGTTTATTTCAAATCAAAAGTACACTGTGTTACAGTAAGCCATAAAATAATTATTAAGTTAGTTCAGATAAATTTCTTTCAGGAAATCTCCCATGTAAAGAGTGCAAGCTGGGTGGTAGAAGAATTCATCAGGGGACTAGAAGGTAAATTATTCAGCTACTCTGAATAAGAAGGAAATACAATAACACTTTTGTTAAAACATTATTATTTTAAATGTCATATGGTAGACATATTTTATTCTCAATATAAAGAAATATATTTATTCACATATATGTCAATAAAAAGACATGCTCTCTGAATAGTATGACAAAATAGAATCTTCCTGAGAAAACACCTTCTGTTAGGATTTTTGTTTTCATTTTTGCTTTGTTTTTTGGTAAACTCAATTTGCACTCTATTGGCCTTGAATTGTTTTCTTGAGGCAGCCAATAATTGTATTGATAAGATCTATGCTTTGAACATTTTCATGTAACTAAAAGAAATAATTAAGAAATCAAAATCATAAAAAGGAAAAATTCAATTGCATGCTTCGTCCTTTTTAACTGTTTGTCTCCAAGATTAAAGCAGCTTTCACAGGCAAGAATGTCTCACTAACAAAAAACAGAGTCAACAGCAGAAAGTAGAATAAATGAGGATGTAATGGTCCTTCAACAGCCTATCACATAAGCCTTTCAGATACAATTTGAATGTAACAAGTTCTTCTGTATTCCCTTTTGTCTCTGTTGTATTATAAAGCATAGTGATTACTATTCATCAGAATTGAATTACTCTTGTTTATATTTAGTTTCTTGTTTCTAAGAAAAATAGAATAAATTACACATCTGCTTTTGTCCCATTTGTACAGTGAACATACACTCCAAGTCAATTGTTCCTTAACAATGGGATGAGTGCTAGAAAAATAGGACCTTGAGAAAATGTATACATAGAAGCAGCCTGGTAACTAAACATAAGCACAAATACTTTTCATGACAAGTAATTCTCAAAGTGCAACCAGGTTGTATTCCAAAAGGCATTTATGTGGAAGTCGGATGTTTAGGTATATAATTTCCTATAGAAACTACTTTAAATGGTGGTTCTGAGCTTAATTAACCTTGAATATAATTGAATTCAAAAGCAATCATCTGTGTGTGGCATGGGGAAGGGGGAAGAGTATAGGAGTTTCTTAATTGAGGATATGCTAGAAATTAGCCTCTGTATTGAGTATTTTATTGTTGTTGTTGTTGTTCAGTCACTCAGTCATGTCCCACTCTTTACCACTCCATGGACTGCAGCATACCAGGCTTCCCTGTGCTTCACCATCTCCCAGAGTTTGCTCAAAATCAAGTCCATTGAGTCCACTATGCCATGCAACCATCTCATCCTCTGTCACCCACTTCTCCTTTCGCTTTCAATCTTTCCCAGCATCAGGGTCTTTTCCAATGAGTTGGCTCTTTGCATTAGATGGCCAAAGTATTAGAGCTTCAGCTTCAGCATCAGTCCTTCCAATGAATATTCAGAGTTGGTTTCCTTTAGTATTGACTGGTTTAATCTCCTTGCTGTCCAAGGGACTCTCAAAGTCTTCTCTAGCACCACAGTTCAAAAGCATCAATTCTTTGGTACTCAGCCTTCTTTATGATCCAGCTCTCACATCCATACATGACTACTGGAAAAACCATAGCTTTGACTAGATGGACCTTTGTCAGCAAAGTGATGTCTCTGCTTTTTAATATGCTGTTTAGGTTGTCATAGCTTTTCTACCCATTTACAATCCTGTGAGATAGCATAATCACACCCACTTTACAGGTGAAGAAATTGTCATCTATTTCAGGATTCAAAACCAGATCCATCATCCTTAACTCAGATATTACCCAGACTTTTAAAATAAGTAGGATTCTAGGAGGAAGCTGCTGTCTCTTCTGGCAGGTTGCAGATTACTCTGTCAACACATACAGTTTTTGGTCCCCACTATGACACCTCATTATACCTTTCTCTCCTCCGTTAAGAAGGAAGGCTCACCCAAAAGTGGGCTCCCTTCTTCATCAGGTGAAGTTTATCACCCAGAGCAGCTGACCATAGCTGGGTGTTCAGAGAAAAACACTGTGATGGTGGATGAACACTGTTTATGGAACACCTCCTTACTATAGAACATCTGCTTACCATATACCAGCTTCCATTGGAGAAAACACTGTGTTAAAGCAGAAGATTCCTGTCTTCAAGTTTACCTTCTCCCATGGGAAGAAAGACATGGACAGAAACAAATAAGCTGACAGTGAATGGTCAGAATTATGCTGAAAAGAAAAGGGTGAGGTGACTGGTGGGGATGGAGAGAGTCCCAGGAGAAGTAGGAAATCCAGGTTAGCTGGTAGAGTTAGGGAAAACCTCCCAAAGAATTGAGTTAGAGCTGAGACTGAGTAATGGAGAGAGACATCTTCTAGGATTCAGGGAGGGGCTTACAAGCTGAAAGCATCAAGCACAGAGATCCTAAGAGGCAGAAGAGCTTATCACCAGTGCAGCTGAAGCAGAGAGGGAAAGGAGAAAAGTAGAGGGAACCTGGTGGGGAGAGGAGCCCTGGTCCCCATTGGAGCATTTTTTAGGAAAGAGATGCTGACTTGATTGGATTCAGTTTTCTTCCCCACCATTCTGTCTGCTGAATGGAGAATGGACTGGAAGGGCACATGGTTCAGAAAGGGGTGGAAGAGATAGAAGTCAAGCTGAGAAACAACTATGGCAAGTTTATTGCAATGGTACCTAGGAGAAGTGTTCAGGTGTGAATGTTTTGGGGAAAAGAATTGCTGTTTAGTCACTAAGTCATGTCTGAATCTTTTTCAACCCCATAGACTATAGCCCACCAGGTTCCTCTGTCCGTGGGATTATCCAGGCAAGATATACTGATGTTGGTTGCCATTTCCTCTTCCAAGGTATCTTCTCAACTGAGGGATTGAACCTGCATCTCCTGCATTGCAGGCGGATGCCCTGAGCCACCAGGGAAGCCCAGGGGAAGAATAAACAGGGATCAGCAGTATTTGAGACTGCACTGGGTAAGGGATTAAACATGGCCACTAGGTTTGTAGTCTGAGAAACAGGGTTCTGAAGGCAGTACAGACAGAGACAAGATTTGGGGAGGGGCCAGTCTGGACTGGCTCTTCTGAGGGCTCTATTATGATAGGGTAACACACAGGGAGTGGATGACTAATGATTCTGGAAGTCTCCTTTGCAACCAGAAAGTTTTGATGGACAGAAATGATTTTTGATAGATTTTAGCCATTATGATTGCAAAGTAAAAACTATAGCATAGCAATTTGGGGGAAAGGCCAAGGAAAATATTGGGTGAGTCACATTTGCTATGTACATCAACCCTGCCATTCTTTTCCAATTGTTTTTGCTTGTTTTCTTCAAACAACATGAATTGTCTAATATCTCCATCTGATTTTTAAATAGCCGGCTTTTATTGGTGTCCAGTGGAGCAAAGGGATCAGTGGCTATTTCATCTTGATGGCTTATTTTGTAATTCAGACCTCAGTAGGTGAGTTGCAGGTTGCCTATGCAAAGGTGATGCCTTTCCAGTGAGACAAGAAACATGGACTACCCAAATGAAGTGGGTGAGTGTGTGCGTGCACGTACTTGCTTAATGTTCCTGGAGTGCTATCAAGATGAAAGTTTCTGGTTACTATCATGAGATTATTCCTGGTCTTTTGTTCTCTGAAGGAGAGCAGAGATGCCTAGGAGTCTCTGTGGAGAATCTTTCTCATTTCAGGGAAGGCCGTATCAAAATGCCAGGCAGGAGATAAGTAGAATTGATGCATGTTTGCCAAGAATATGGAGGTAAAGTCAGTGACAGAGCAGCTCCCGGAGATAATCCACAACCCAAAGAATGCATTACTGGGGATTTTGGTACCAGCTACAGCGGAGATGTAGTAAGTGATACAATGTAAGTCATGACCTCCAAGTCCCTCAGTTTGTTTATCTGTGAAATGGAAACATTAAGGCTCCCCTGTTGTTTTGTTGTTCAGTTGCTCATTCATATCTGACTCTTTGTGACTAAGTCATAGGAATTCATATTTAAAACTAGCTAATTAAAAGAAACTAATATATTTCAAGTGTATCTGTACTCTGATGACCTAAAGGGGTGGGGCGGGTGTGGGGTGGGAGAGAGGTTCAAGAGGAAGGAGATAAACGTGTACATTGGCCGATTCACTTCTTTGCACAGCAGAACCTAACCCAACTATATTCCAATTTATTTTTTTAAGAGATTAAACTAAAACCCCTTTTAATGCTGCAAGAATCAGGTTTAGGGACTTCCCTGATGGTCCAGCGATTAGGACCCTGTGTTTCCAATGTACGGGGTGTTGGTTCTACCCCGTGGTTGGGGAAATAAGATCCCACATGCCGTGTGGTGTGGCCAAAAAGAAATTTCAAACTAATATATTTTTTAAAAAAGAAAAAGGCTTATAATCTGGTTTAAACAATTAACTTTAATTTTCACAGGAATTCTTCTTTGCCTTTTACTTGAAAAGTTATGTAAGATTTCACATCAGGGCAAGAAGATCTGTAGAGATTCTCCTAGTTAAAGGAATTGGTAGCCAAAATAATAGACAGCTGGTTTCTACAAGTTTTTTAAGTATTGCTATTTGCCACTAAAATTCTTTAAATCACTGAAGTGCTCTGGAACATATGATCGTTTTCTTTTCTTACAAACATCTGATGAGAGTCACTGTCATTTCCAAATTTATGGTCCTTTCTAAAATCATGCACAAAATGCAAAAGTTTTTATTAGCTGATGATTGCCTGCTGACCCGTGTGTTAAGTGGGAGTGACTTGTGGTCTGCTGGCAATAACTTTGCCAACCTACTGGTACAGTTAGGATCACTGGTACAGGTAGGATTTACATTAACATCATCTGCAGAAGCTAGTATTGAACAAATTGAAAGAATTAGAGTAGGAAGCTCAAAAAGCTGAGAAGGTAGGCTTTGTTCTCACCCCTACCCGAATCCATTCCTGACCCCAGGATATCCAAGAGAGATGCATGATTTTCCCCATACCCTAGCCAGGAATCGAGACTAAACTGTACTTAAAGAGCCTAACTGGATAGCGTTTCTCCTAAGCATGTGTGGTAAGCTGCCTGGTTCCATCCTCAGTAATTCCTCCACTGTCAGTTCTGGGAGACTATTTTAAGCCAGACCTGGTGACCCAACTCCACCTCATGGTGAGACCCGTTCCGGCACATAATCTCAGGGGACTCACTCAGAACTCACCAGACCCTCCCTCATCATTAACTGCCTCGTGTTCGAACTTCCTACCCTCATTCCACATAACTATATTTTTGCCTTCTGTGTTGTGCAAAAGTCTTAGGCCCTCTCGAGGTATCTAGAAGCAGCATAACATACTGCTTAGAATATAGGCTTGTTGATCAGATTGACCTAGTTAGATTCCTAGCTCCAAAAATCACTAGTTCTATGAGCTTGGGGAAGATATATTAATAGAAACTCTCTAAACTTCAGTTTTTTCTAATGTGAAATAGTCACAAAAACTATCCTTCATTCACTTCTGGAAGAATTAGAAATACTCTATGGAAAGCAGCTAGCAGACCTCTCACTTCATAGTTCATTGCTAGTTGCTATTTCAGTTCTTTGGGCATGATGTGTGTATATGTGTGTGTGAGGGTGAACTTTATTTATTTATGTTTTAAACTTTTTATTTTGTATTGGGGTATAGTCAATTAACAATGTTGTGGTAGTTCCAGGTGAACAGGGAAGGGACTCAGCCATACATACATATGTATCCATTTCCCCCCAAACCCCCTCCCATCCAGGCTGTCACATAACATTGAGCAGAGATCCCTATGCTATACTGTAGGTCCTTGTTGGTTATCCATTTTAAATACAGTATGTACATGACCATCCTGAACTCCATAACCATCCCTTCCCCTCTGCAACCGTAACTAGGGACTTCGTTTTGATTTCCTGAGTCCTTCCCTTTAACCCAAAATTTTGAGCCCCTATAACACTGGTCAAATTTTCTTAGCACCAGCAGTCTTGTTTCTCATCTTGTTACAGGATAGGATTGGTTTCATTGAATATTCTGTAGTTCCCTTCTACCGAAAAGAAACTTTACAATTGCTGAGATGAGCATGAAAAGAAAAATCAGAATTTAAAGACTAATCAGGTACTTCAGGGCACCATGGCAGGTTGTTCTGGACTGTCCAGTAGGTAGATGGGACAAAGGAACCAGGACAGACAGGCAAAGTTCTGAAGTCAGCCTAATGTATTATTTGCTGATTCTCTTGGGCCATCTACCTCCTGGATGAAGACAGTCTGCTCCACCAGTGAGTCTTCAGGTGACTCTGCAAAGATGATAAAGAATGTTACATGTGTGCACAACTTGTGAAGCAATGAGAACATGGTGTTTCCATGGAATACAGTCAGTGACGCAACATTTCTGAGAGGAGTATTCATTATTAGCATGTGAAAGTGACAGTGTGGCATAAGCTCCCAACCAAATGTCATATGGAACCTCAGAAGTAGAATAGGAAAAAACCTCCAGATTCTTCAGTATAAAAACAGCTTATGTCCCTCTTCAAATTACAAGCCATTCACACTTCTTATTGTTATTATTAGTCATGAAGTCATGTCTGACTCTTTGTGACTCATGGACTGTAGCCTGAGAGGCTCCTCTGTCCATAGGATTTCCCAGGTGAAAATATTGGAGTGGGTAGCCATTTCCTTCTCCAGGTAGTCTTCCCAGACCAGGAATTGAACACACGTCTCCTGCGTCTCCTGCACTGGCAGGTGGATTCTTTATCACTGAGCCACCTGGGAAGCCTTCCAGATGACAAGAAAATCTAAAAAGATGTTTTGTTATTATAGAAACACTCGTAGAACAATGCTTTATTCAGGACAGGACATAATGAGGGATTCATTTTCAACCTCAAACTGGCTCATCCAATTTGATATAAATTCATTATGGAAAAGAGCAGCAGTTCATTAACTCCTAGAAACTTTCCACTTATTAAGTAATTAATGAGTTTAACCTTTATGTTAAATATAAAATAATAAGAAATGCCATACCTTCCAAACCTGCAATAATCCATAGTTAGTTTCATCCATTTGATGGAAATTATCACCTATAAACATCAAAGATATTAATTTGTTGAAAATCTAGTCTGTGCTCTGGTTGTGGGCCGTCCAGTGGCTGTATTGTTTCTCTTCAATTAGATGGGATTATTTCATTTCCAAAGACTTTTACACAGGTGGTGTAGCCGTTCAGTGAAATATAATCCAACTCAGCCCCTTCTGCATCCAATAAAATCGTCAGTCAGTGCTGGGGGAGCAATCATGGAAATGATGAAATAGCAGTAGTGCTGAAAATAAGCAATGGAAAATTCTGCAAAAGCTAAAATTATACCACCGGGACTGCCTTGATCACCACAGCCCTTGTCTGGCCGAAAATCAGTTCTCCCTAAGAATTGAGAACCTGTCCTTAGAAAGGAAAGTGTGCTCATGTGGTAAAAAATCACCTTCCTGGAGAATATTCCCTTAGTATGACTCTGTCTGGTGTGTATAAGGCAGTCTCTACTTATCTCATTCACATTATCAAGTGTTTGCTCTTGCTTTTGTGGTATGATTGCTGTCAGAAGTATTAGGTTCTATGGGTTATTTATCTAAGTCACTAGTGTCTGCTTGATCATAGTCCATTCTTAAAATGTCTAAACCAGTACAAATGAGGCATTAGAATAAATACATAAGAAGCAATATATTCTAAAAGTCTGAAGTATTTCTTGCTTCATCGTAGAGTCTACAGCCAATTTGGGAAGAGTGGAAAGGTTGTCATTAGCTGTACTGGGGAGAAAAATAAAGGAAAATCAGCAAAAGTTAGACTCTGCTAGAGCTAGCTATTAAGTCCAAAAGACCACTATCTTGACTCAATTAGGGAAAAGAAGTTAAAGGGTGACTGTGTAACAAGAAAGCCTAAAGTAATAATTTTGAAAATGGGAGTTCAAACAAGTTGAAAAAAAAAAAAAAAGAGCAACATCAGGAATGTTTTGAAGAATTAATTAAAAGTAGTCTGAGCACTGACCAAAGCAGAAGACAGGAGTTTCCTCTCTTCCTTCCTTTTTATTTTTTAAAATAATCCCTGCAGAAGAACCAACCAGAAACTCTTGTTTGTTCTAAAGCTTCAGAGCTACCATCACCACCACCACCCACCAAGTTATTTTAATTTAAACTTCTGTCTGAATTGTCTCGCTTTCATCCTGTTATATAACCTATTTGTGGTCAACCAGTTCAGCATTAGGTAGTTCAAATATAAAATCTGTTCCCTAGCTTAATGGTGTATTTAAATATATATTGTCTTTAAACTATTACATTGGCTGCACAGAGAAGAAGCAAAATAACACAGCAAGTATGGGTGGTCTTTTGAAACTGTCATTTGTCTTGGCATAATAAGTGGGCTCTGTCTCTCGCTGTGAATATGCCCTGACTCTGAATGGAAGTGACCTTCTCTGGGCTTCTGTTTCCCTGTCTACTACCCAGAAGCCACCTCGGCTTGAACGCAGTCTCTCACACCAAGTTACTGCTCAGGAACTAACCACACAGAATGAGAAGCTGAAACTCCTATGAGAAGGTTGTTTCTTTTAGGAGCTAGAATTTTTCTTTCAAACCAATGGAATAACACTTGGTACATTAGAGCTCTGTCAACTATAACTTTTGCCATTTGCCTTCTTTGAACAAAAGTAAGTTCACCATGGTGCTCCCTAGGCTCTTAGAGAATGCAGCCGTGTGTCTCTAAAGCACTCTGAGTTCCTTAAAAGAATGTTAGCATGTATATTTATATTCATTAAAAATTCAGGGAGAGAAGCAACATGTCAAAATTTAGAGAAAGAAAAACAGCCTTTTAAAAAAGACCATTTAGGTGGATTTTATTCTATATGCAGGACCTGGAGGGTTTCTCAAATGAAGGCAAAAAAGATACTGGTTAGATCAAGCCAGTTGGCTTCATGATTGTAACTTTGTAAATTCCATAAATCATTCAGCCCAGAACTCTGAGTTAACAACCTATACCAGTAGAGGAAGTTTTCAAATAGTCTTTTAAGTGTCACTAATGTTTTCCCAAATTCCAGTTGAAATTGTTGTCTTGTCTGTCTTGGTTTCGGGTTTACTGACCTCACTATCAGTAATGGTCCTTGCACTGTGACTTTTCACTCTTCATATCTGTGGGTCTCAGGCCACCTATTCTTTCCAAGGACATACCCTTGCATCTATGCTCTTATGCTTTTCCTTAAAGCGACTGAAACTTGACTTTATTATCATCTCCTACTTAGCCTTCTTCCAAAAGCTCATATTGGTCCTGACATTTGACTTATGTCCTAGAGCATTATATTAAGCCTGATACCAATATCAGTAGACCACTTTTTTTTTAATATAAACGTTGCCACTGGATCAATTGGCATACTTGTTAAAGTGAGATACGTTGGTTATTTTTTTTTAATTGGATGGCCACTAGTGATTTGAATAATGGGTATTTTTGGAAATACAAGTGGTAGAAGCACAGCATGCAGGTAAGTTAAATACAAACTCTACCTGAGGATCAGCAGGTATTCTTGATGACTAAGTATCCACATTTACTTTCTGGTAGTTCAGCGTCTCTCTAATTACAAGTATATTTCATGCCCATCTTATCAGGATTCTTAGAAGAGAATACTACATACAAATTAGTGTAAGCAGGAGCTACCAACATTTTCTTGTAGTTCAGAATACTATGATCTAAGCATACAACCTGCACTTCCTCCCAGTGCTCCTGAAGTTAGACAATTCAGTATAAAGGCTTGGAAATAAAATTAGACCTAATGTATTATACTCATGGCTTAAAACTCACTACACATGCTTCTGCTGCTGCTAAGTCATTTCAGTCATGTCCGACTCTGTGTGATCCCATAGATAGCAGCCCACCAGGCTCCCCCGTCCCTGGGATTCTCCAGGCAAGATCACTGGAGTGGGTTGCCATTTCCTTCTCCAATGTGTGAAAGTGAAAAGTGAAAGTGAAGTCGCTCAGTTGTGTCCACCTCTTAGCGACCCCATGGACCGCAGCCTACCAGGCTCCTCCATCCATGGGATTTTCCAGGCAAGAGTACTGGAGTGGGGTGCCATTGCCTTCTCCATACATATTAATCATTTTGACAAAGTAACCTATGTTTCGTTATAAGAATACATTTGAAATAAGTAAAATTTGGTTTTCCCATAATGATTTGATTTTTTCTTTATTTTTCTTTGGGAGTTGACATATTACTGTTATATGCACAATGACATGCTGACTTTGTTATCTTGTTATTTAGTCCATTGTATCCTTGAGGTTGATGAGGACAATTGTATGTCACTAATATTTATCAGTCACTACATTTGTCAACTGCCCCAACTTTTTCTAAAGCAGTGATTAGATTTACAGTCCTACACCCTTTCTTGGCCATGTGCATGCAATTCTTTTGAAAGTACTTTAGCCTATAGGTCTTTGACTTGGAAAAATATTTCTCAATGCATGCTGTTCCACTAAGCATTTTAAATATAACATATGGTTTCATTTAGTCAATCCATTCATGAATATTGAAAAAAATGAATCAGACCTTTTAAGACTTAACCTATTTTCTTACTCTCATTATTTTAAGGCCAGTGGAAAAGCACATTCATTTTGCAAGTAAATAGATATGAGGAATATTGGATTTGTAACCATATTGTGGTTGGCTTATGTTAAAAATATTCTAGTCTTGATAAATAGGGCTCTTTATAAAAGTATAATGAAGTATTACTTTGTTCCCTTTAAATTAGAATCATTGAATTCAATTTCATTCTGAAAAGGAAAACATTCATGTAGTGCTTAATAGTCTCTCTGCATGCATACAAAAATACATGCATACCCATATATATGTAAATGTCTTAAAAATTGACCAACTGGACATGGAAATATGCTTTAGAGAAATAATCAGAATATGGTTGAAGAATACTTTATATGTTCATGTATTTTAAGCATGCATATTCTAATACCTACAGGAATTTCTAGTTTAGAAATAATTTTCAGCTGATGTGTTATAAAAAGTGCTATAGGTGAAAGTAAAGTAATTAAAATTTGACTTTTTAAAGAAAAAAGTAGTGTTAATATGGAATATGTTCCTGAGGAAAGCTTTGATATTCAACTCGACATTGAAACATTCTCTCTCTTATTTTCTGATGCCTTTAGTGAAATAAGTAATACTATACTTCATATAGCAGAGTATTATATTATGTTTTATGAAATGCATACCCCCTTTATATTTTTAGTGTGAAATATTAAAAAATTATAAACAACAACAAAACTTTTTAGTTCATTAAGCAAGGTCCTATATCTCATGCTAAGAAGTTTGTCTTATCCAGAATGAGCATGTTTGGACCTCATCTGATGTAAACTCTTAGATGTATTCTATGAAATTGGTAACTATGGGTCTTTTCTTTTGGCTCCTAAGAGACCACTCTCTTCAGTTTCCCTCTAATTTCTCTGCAGCACCTTCCCTAGTCACTGTGCAGAACTGCCTTTCTATTTTCAATCAACATTCTGTATCAAGTGTCTGCATCCTCCCAAGAAAATCCTATCTCTGCTAGCAGCTATAGCTACTACCTGTGCTTAGATGACTCAAATCCAGATTTCCAGCCTGGCCTCTCCTTGGACACCCAGCCTGATTCCCACTGCCCACCAGAACATGCCCAGTCATATCTCTCTCTGAAGCTCAAAGCGGAACTCAGGCTTTTCCCCCCAAAACCCTGACGCTCTTCTGGTGCTCCCTACCGGGGCGACACACACCCCTATCCTCACAGCTGCAGAACAGACAATGGGAGTCATGTTTCACACCGGCCTCTTTCACTCTTCATATCCAGGTCCATTTGATTTTGCCTCATGTATTTCTTAAATCCGTTCTTGTCTCTGTATCTCTTGCCAAATCCCTGGTCCAAACCCACCTACATCCTGCTTTGTTCATCACCCTGGTTTCTTAATTAGACCCTTCACATCGAATGTTCCTACTTTCCAGTCCATTCTCTGTGCTGTAGCAAACCAGAGTGTCTTGTTCCCATATGTGAACTTCCTCATGACTTCTCATGTGCTTCGGGGGGAAAACAAGACCAATATTCTTTTTCTAACTTTTTATTTTATATTGGAGTGTAGCCAGTTAACGCTGTGATGGTTTCAGGTGGACAGTAAAGGGACTCAGCCATACATGTACATATATCCACTCTCCCCCAGACTCCGCTCCCATCCAGGCTGCCACACCACATGGAGCAGAGTCCTCTGTGCTGTCCAGTATGCCCTTGTTGGCTATCCCTTTTAAATATAGCAGTGTGTACGTGTCAGCCCCAAACTTCCTACCTCACTCCCCTGCTCTTCCCCACTAGCAGCTGTGTTTGTCCTCTAAGTCTGTGAAGGACCAATATTCTTAATGTAACATTTAATATTATGAATAGGCTTGATCCCTGCCTACCTCACCACCTTCGTTTTGAGCCACTTTCCCACTGGTTCCTGCCCTTCAATTACTGCGGCATTGTATTTTCTTGAAATAGCCACATTTCTATCTCTAGACTCATGCTGTTCTAGAACTTCAGTGTTGACCATTTTCCATCAAGAAGTGGAGTCTATTCATCTAGCCTTTGAACTCAAGCAGGCTGATGATTGCTGTAACTAATAGAGATTAAGGCAGAAGTGATGCTGTGTGACTTCTGAGGCCAGGACATTTTAGAGGAATATAGCTCCCACCTGGCTCCTTGCTCAGATAGTCCTACTTTGGAAGGTGAACCACAAAGTTGTGAGGAAGTCCACACCTCACTTATCCAAAGAGACCTTGTGGAGAGGCCTGGATAGGGATGAACCGAGGCCCTCAACCAATAGCATATGAATGACTGGCCTTCTGACTATTCCAACCTCTAGCCTTTATGTTTACCAGTGAGATCCCCAGAGCTCATGAAGCAGAGACAAGCCACCCACACTGTGTCCTGTCCAAATTCTTGGCCCTTAGAATCTGTGAGCAGCCAATGGTGGTTTTATGCTGTTAACTTATGGGGTGATTTGTTTTACAGAATTAATCAGAACCATCACCCTGGCCTTTTTCAGGCCCTTGCTCTTAGACACCATCTCCTGTTTTAACTTTTCCTTCTCCTTTTCTACGCAAATCTTCACTAACCACTCAATAATTAATTTTTCCTTATCCTTCAGAAATTAGCTCATATTTCAGCAAAGGGCAATATAGTTATAAAGAATACATGACCAGAAGCCCATGTATCGTGTACCAAAGGAAAGAATGGTAGAATTATCTGACTTGTCATGACTGTCAGACACATGGCCTCAGGCATCCTGGAAGCTAAAAAGTTTAGTAAAATCTACAAAAAACAAGAAGGAGGTCAACCCATATTTCATGCCCAGTATTATGTGCAGGATAACACATTTTCTATCATTTTTAAGTTTTTAGTAATTTCTTAGCTCTTGGTAAGAAATTCTCACTCCAAGTCAAGGTTAGAATAACTACTGTCAAAATGGCTACAACTGTGTTTCTCTCACCATAGTCTAGGGAATATTCTACTAGGATGATAGAACATGGCAGAGCTGTGTTAGTTTTAAAGAAAATTGGGAATAAACTGTAAGGAGACACAGGACCACTTTAAAAGGTTTTATGTAATTTCTAGGTAGTCTGTTTTAGTCCTAGTTTTGTTTTCACAAATGTTTCCATAAGCAGCACAGTTTCTTGTTTCAGGGCCAATAATTCATCAGAGCACTTTGCCCTTATACCTTTATGATATTTTAGGCATTCCAGACTCTCAAATAACCCTCCCACCAATTTACTGGTTCATTATATCATAAACTCTCCACTTTTATTTGAATGAAGGGTAGGCTGGCAAAGAGACGAATGTGTATGCTTGATCTTGAAACTGCATCCAAAGACACTGTCTCAGCTTGAGCCCAGCAGTTTGTCTTATTACAGATTATTGTGGTTATGAAAATGAAGCTTTGGGGTTTGTTTTGTTTTTATTTCTTTTTTATTGAGGTAAAATTGACATAGGATTATATTAATTTCAAGTATACAGCATCACGATTCACTGTTTGTATATATTATGAAATGTTCACCACAAGTCTATTTAACATTCATCACAGTGCATGGTTATGTTTTTCTCCTTGTGATGAGAACTTCTAGATCTTTCAAATATGCATTACAGTATTATTAACTTTAGTCATAGTGCTGTACATTATATACCCATGACTTATTTATTTTACAACTGGAAGTTTGTATTACCTTTTCACTCCTGCACCCATTTCACCTACCCCACATCTCCCACCTCTGGCAACCACCAACATGTTCTCTAAATCTATGAGTTTGAGGGTTTTTCTTGTTTGTTTTTTTTAGATTCTATGGTAAATGAGATCATATGGTATTTGTCTAATTTATTTCATTTAGCATAATGCTTTCAAGGTACATCCATGTTGTTACAAATGGCAAGATTTCATTCTTCTTTATGCCTTTGTAATATTCTATCGGTAAATACACAGCATCTTTTATAACCATTCATCCATCAGTAAACACTTAGGTTGTTTCCACACCTCTGCTATTGTAAATAATCCTGCAATGAACACAAGGATGCATTTGTCTTTTGAGTTAGTATTTCATTTTCTTCAGAAATGAAGAATGTCTTCCCAGAAGTGGAATTGCTGCATCATACAGTGGTACTATTTTTAATTTTCTGAGGAACCTCCTTACTCGTTTCCGTGGTGGCTACACCAATTTACATTCCCAGCAGCAGTGCACAGGGCTTGCCTATTCTCCACATCCTGGCCAGCACTTAATATCTCTTGTCTTTTTGACAATAGCCATTCTGACAGCTGTGAGGTAATATCTCATTGTGGTTTTGGCGTGTGTTTCTCTGATGATGAGTGACATTGAGCATTTTCATATACCTATTGGCCATGATCTGTATGTCTTTTCAGATATAGAGTTTGCAGGTTTTCATTTCTTTTTGCAATTACATGAGTAGATACACTAAAGCTTATACCATCAAACAAGTGTGTGCCTCTAAACTAGTTCCCTTGAGAGGCCCCTGTCTTATCAGCCCTGTTTACCCTGATTCAATGTGAGTTCAGTGGCCACCAGAGAGAGGACCTTCTGGTCAAAGAAAAATATCAGTTTCATTACTTTGGATCCATTGGCCACTTTTCCTTGTGCCAGCATATTTTCCTCTCCTACTATTTCCCCTTGATCCCACTTTAATCTGTGCCTCTCTTCCTTCTATTGCTAAAGTCAGCAGCTCAAGAAATTGTAGGGACCAGCTGAGGAAACTCCTCTGGAAAGAGAAGCTATACTGTTGAATCAGTATCTAAGAATGCCAAGGATACTCTGAATATGACCAGAAAAAGCCAAATTTTGCCCAAAATTATATTTCCATTTTAATGAGAGACCTAGGCTTTCTCTGTGAGCATTCTGTGTGTAATTCTGAGAATTTTGGTTACCGTAAGTTAGTAAAATCTACACACAGACACCACAGGCCGCCGTGCTGGGCTGTGTCTCGTCATTCAGTCCTGCACGACTCTTTGCGACACCATTGCTTGCAGCCTGCCAGGCTCCTCTGGGGATTCTCCAGGCAAGAATACTGGGCCGCCATGCCCTCCTCCAGGGTTTCTTCCCAACGCAGGGACTGAACCCAGGTCTCCCACATTGCAGGCAGATTCTTTACCATCTGAGCCACCAGCAAAGCAGCTTCCTACCATTAAGGTCCTGCTCTATGAAATAGAGGCAAAGTCAGCAAATATGGGGCCATTTTTGGCCCCAGGATAGGGGACATCACTAATCAATCATAAACCCTTTCCCACGACCTAGAGTAGACTTCTCTATCCTCACCAGAGCCATGGAGGCAGCCACTACCAACCATCTAAGTTGAATCAGAAAATGCAATTTATGTACCATTTCACAAATAGAAGAGAGCCCATTTTATCCAGAAATTTGTTGTGAAAATTGAGATCTCATGAGGAATAGAGGATGCCAGCAGGAGAAAGAAAAGGACCTAGAGGTAACCCCAGGACATCCCCTCAAGTCTGCTCACAGCTTCATGAGACTAGATTAGATTGATGGAGTTAGTTAACTGTCATGTTGGAAGGCACAGGCAAGCTGATCCTGCGATGAGAAATAAAACAAATAAGTTGCAGCAAGGACAGATGGGGTGCGGAACAGTATTCAGCCTCACTAAACTCCAGGCCATCGGTCCTAATGAGGTACACTGCGGCAGCAGTCCTGACAGAAATCTCTGAGTTCCTGAGAGCAGACCTGGGAGACAGGGACCCATCTTGAAGGGTCAGCCTTTCCAACTGATGCATACAGAGATGAACGGAATCTTTAATCAACGGTAAAGTTCATTAAGTCAATTAAGCCAATCCCAGCTGTATTAGCTATAAAAACAAAGTCTAGCTTGAGTGGAAATACCTATTCTTACAAATAATCAAGATGAGATGTGGGGTTTTAATTTAAAGGACATAAGACATAACCCATTTTCCCAAAGGGATTAAACTGCACTCTACTTTTTCTCTCTACTTTGTCACAACAAGCAGTGATCTGGGCCAACTTTCCAGTGGTAGCTGGTGCCAGCCGCTGTCCAGGGGCTTCTGTGAGAGCCCAGGCCTCCTCCAGGACCACCCACTGCTGCCCCACCCTTCAGCAAAGGCCATTTCATTGCTAAGGATGGCTGAGGCCACAGCTCTGCATAATGGCAGACAGGTGGTCTTGCAAGTCCTTAAATCCCCTTCCTCTTGTTAGAATGTTCTTAGCAGGGAGAAGAGAAAAGTCACACTTAAAAATAGCTTCCTGAACATCTTTGTTTTTCTCCATTTGGACTTCCTTCTAGATTTCACAAAACGGCAGTTTATCACCAAATACAGTCATTCCTTGTACAGGTGTTCAAAAACCCCAGTAATGTCATTGTTTCATGGTCTCTTAATTCATAATTTTCCAATTTCAAGGTGACCATTTTAATCACACTTTGCTCCGGTGTATTAGAGATAACCTTCATTATCTTAGAAACACAGAGTTTGTTCTTGAAAAATTTGGGGAATTTCTAGGCTTGTATCAATGAACTGTTTCATAAATCAATCAATCTTTACTGGTTATTTTGGAGACCTGATATTTTCAGCCACTTAAAATACCAGAGTGATTAAAGATCTGACTCTGATGATTCAATTTAATGTGGGGTGAGTGGTTCTTCTTCCTGCTTCAGAGACATTTATCCTTCAAGGTGGTATTACACAGATGACTGAGATAAATAAAGCACTTTGCAGAAATGTGCTCAATAAAGCAAAATTGTATTATATCCATTTTTCTATTTTTCTTTCTTTATAACCTTGAATTTCTCAAGTTTTTGGTGCTATCAAGGCACTTGAGGTTATCTGACCCACAGAAGTTTTCCAAGCAGTGAAACTTTTTGCCCCATTTACAAAAATATGTTTAATTCTAAATCTTAAGTAGGAACACAGTTTGCTTTCATTTCCTTGTTAGCATGACATGTTTTTGGTTTTAGGTTTTTATCTAACATCTTATTTGCAAAAGCAGGTTTCACAACGGCTTTGTCCTCCTCTCCACAGATGTCCCCCATGAAGGTCTCTGAGAAAACTCTTGTTCTGTGGGACCTCTGAGTGCAGAGCATTACAGAATTAAGATGTAAATAGAAAATGTGATGTGATCTGTTGGCCAAGCTATGTCACTAACATTATCCACAGGCAAAATATATTTGCTTAACAGAATATTGGAAATATGTGCTTAGGTTCAATGTATACTCATAATATCACTAGTCACATCATAAACTAAAAATTATTTCTGTGCCAATGAACATAGGCCATTAACATATGCAATTTAGATATTTTCTCTTTTTTTGTAGTTTCTTGAAATTTGTTATTAGTATGTATTTTAGATTTTTTCCAGCATTGATTTGTTTATGTACACAATAATAAGGGGCTTCCCTGGTGGCTCAGATGGTAAAGAATCTGCTTGCAATGCAGGAGAGTTGAGTTCAATCCTTGGTCAGGAAGGAAGATCTGCTGGAGAAGGGAATAGCAACCCACTCCAGTACTTTTGCCTGGGAAATACCATGGACCGAGGAGCCTGGCAGGCTACAGCCCCTAGGGTTACAAGAGTAAGACCAACTGAGTGACTAACACATTCACTTTCACAAAATAATAGTGACAGTCACTTTTAATATCAACATATGAATTAACTGACAAATACAGCAGCTCTCGCCAGCTATCTACTTTACTCATGAGAGTGTTTATATGTTGATGTTACTTTCTCCATTGCCCCACTGTCTCCTTCCCCCACTGTGTCCACAAGTCCATTCTCTACATCTGAGTCTCCATTCCATCCCTGCAAATAGGTTCACTGAGTTTTGAAGTCATTAAGATTAGCATTGTAGTAAAAGAGGTATCATTGTTTATCCTTACATGCAATATTTAGCCTGTTCTACTTTGAAAGGAGAATGATTTTTGAGAATCATTTTTTCCCTACAAACTCTTTATTAATAAGTTTAATTGTGTCAACATTATAAAATTCAGACACGCATGTGAGGCGGGAGAGAGTTTCAAGAGGGAGACATATGTATATCTATGGCTAATTCATGTCGATGTATGGCTGAAACCAACACAATATTGTAAAACAATTATTCTTCAATTAAAAATAAATACACAGACACATACATACAATTCATTTGGTTACGAACCTAAGAAATATAGTACCATGGGGTAAAATAATGATATGTGCTTTTTAAACATCTTTTCCTTCTAGTTTTTAAACATTATTTTCCTTCTAGTTATTACTTGCCTTACATGAGGACCATATGATGGAATGATAGAATCCTATAAATTGTCACAGCATTAATTTGCATGCCAAAGTTATATCAGTACTTACAAATGGAGCGTGTTATGAGCTCATGGACATGTCCAGAGAGATTGACTAAGATGACTTTCTCTTGCTCTTTTACAAACTTAAGGGATCACTTTATGATTTATTTGTGATGTCTTTAGAGGAAAAATAAAGAGAAAAGGTGTCTTAAAACTTCTGAGCAATGTAAGGAGCTTATGCTATATCAAATGATAAAGCAAACCACGAGAAGTTTATGGTGAGGCAGGAAAATATGTTTCATGTTTGCCTAGAGCTGGAAATGTGGATATTTGGAGTTAGGGAACATCTAATTCTGAATGTGTAGTTACTTTGCTTGTACCCCTAGATAAATTACTGTTTATTTCTATGGGAGTAATGATTTTGTTTGTTTGTTTGTTTTGTTGTTGTGGTGGTGGTAGTTTTTGTTTGGCTCTGCCCATGGCATGTGGGATTTTAGTTCCCCAATCAAGGATCAAATCTGTGCCCCCTGTAGTGAAAGCACAGAGTCTTAACCATTGGTTGGTTGTTGTTCAGTTGCTTCAGTCATGTCTGACTCCTTGCAGCCCCATGGGCTGCAGCATGCCAGGCTTCCCTGTCCTTCACTATCTCCCACAGATTGCTGACACTCAAGTGCAGTGAATCGGTGATGCCATCAACCATCTCATACTCTGCTGTCCCCTTCTCCTTTTGCCTTCAATCTTTCCCAGCATCAGGGTCTTTTTCAATGAGTCAGTTCACCTCAGATGGCCAAAGTATTGGAGCTTCAGCTTCAGCATCAGGCCTTCCAATGAATATTCAGGGTTGATATCCTTTAGGACTGACTGGTTTGATCTTGTTGTCCAAGGGACTCTCAAGGTCTTCTCCAGCACCGCAGCTCCAGAGCATCAATTCTTTGACACTCGGCCATCTTTATGGTCCCACTCTCACATCCTTGCTTGACTACTGCAAAAAGTCCGTAGCTTTGACTATATACAGACCTTTGTTCGCAAAGTGATCTCTGTGCTTTTTAATACACTGTCTAGGTTTGTCATAGCTTTTCTTCCAAGGAGCTGACATCTTTTAATTTCATGGCTGCAATCAATGTTCACAGTGATTTTGGAGCCCAAGCAAATAAAGTCTATCACTGTTTCCATTGTTTCCCCATCTATTTGTTATGAAGTGATGGGACCAAATGCCATGACCTTAGTTTCTTGAATGTTGAGTTTTAAACCAGCTTTTTCACTCTCTTTCACCCTCATCAAGAGGCTCTTTAGTTCCTCCTTGCTTTCTGCCATTAGGGTGGTGTCATCTGCATATCTGCGGTTATTGATATTTCTCCCAGCAATCTTGATTCCAGCTTGAGTTTCATCCATCCCAGCATATCGCATGATGTACTCTGCATATAGGTTAAATAAGCAGTAAATTAACCTCTGGACTACCGGTGAAGTCCCTCTTTTGGTTTTCAATGTTAATTCATTGAGATTGAATTGTTAACTTCCTCCTGGTTGTCTTGTAAATTTTTGCAAGAGAATTCTCAGCCGTTCCTTCTCTGTGGCCATTTGGCCTGATTAGCCAGTGCCAGAATGGCACAGACTTGTGCTTGTGTGTTTGTTTGTTTGTTTGTTTGTTTGTTTCTTTAACTATTTACTTAATTTGGAGATGTGACCCGAATGGAGAAAACCAAGAACAAAAAATGAATTGGCTGAGTTGTCATCATTTGGCATGGCTGAAATGATTTAAATGGATGGGGATTTTTTTGCTTCAGAGAACTTTTGTCTAACAGTTTTCATAGGAGCCAGGAGAGCCAGAATTGTAATCTCAAATGCTGACATTCCTTGACAAGTTACTTTAGTTCCCTGCATCCCTCTGACCTTTATATAATGAGGATAATAATATTTATCTAGCTTAGATGAAATCTTCCATTGCATTTTTCAGAATCCTTCACATTGATAAAGTGATATTCCCTTTAAGACTCTTTGCATGCTTCACAAATATGAGTCATTTAACAGTTGTGCATGCATGCTAAGTCACTTCAGTCACATCCAACTCTATGTGGCTGTATGGACTGTAGTCTACCAGGTTCTTCTGTCCATGGGATTCTCCAGGCAAGAACACTGGAGTGGGTTGTCATTTCCTCCTCCAGGGGACCTTCCCGACCCAGGGATTGAACGTGTGTCTCTTATGTCTCCTGCATTGGCAAGTGGGTTCTTTACCACTAGTGCCACCTGGGAAGCTCCTATTTAACAGTCTGTGCTTCCTATTATTAATGCATATATGTATCAACCAAAAAAAAAAGAGAGAAATTACATTTCACCACATTTAAATACAATAATAAATAATATTTGTAAGCAGTCACCTTGCACCAGACATTGTACATTATCTCATTTAATTCAAGAGTAATCCTGTGCAACATTTTCTTCCTATTTTATTGTAGAAGATTACTATTGTAAAAGTGCTACTTCAGTGGTTAAGAATCTACCAGCCAATACTGGGGAGGGACATGGGTTCAATCCCTGGCCTGGGATTAAGTTAATTAAGTTAATTAAGTTCCCCCATGCCATGGGACAGCTAAGCCTGGGCACCACAACTAGAGAAAGCTGCAACGAAGACCTAGAGCAGCCAAAAGTTAGAAAAGAAAATATAAAGAAAAGACTGATTAAAAATAATAAAGTGGGAGTGTCCAGACCATAGTACAAGCATCTACAACTTTCCAGGATTACCGGAAGCAAGCCATGTGAAAGTCATATCCCATTGACATATACATGAAACTAGCTCATGGACACCCCAAAGCAGAATTCAGTTGTCCTCTTGCCTGAGCTCATTACCTGATTAAAGCGTAGTCCCTTTAGTGAATATTTGGTGTTTCTCGGCTGCCCAGCATGCCGGGAGCAACCTCTCCTAGTTTGTGGAGATCTGCCCTCCCTCTCTCCAGACTGGAGTGGAACTGAAGTAAAATTGCAAATCTCCTCCCAGGTGGTACTAGTGGTAAAGAACCCCTCTGCCAGTGCAGCAGACATAGAGACGTGTGGTTCGATCCCTGGGTAGGGAAAATCCCCTGGAGAGGGGACTGGCAACCCACTCTAGTCATCTTGCCTGGGGAATCCATGGACAGAGGAGCCTGGCAGGCTACAGCCCTTGGGGTCGCGAAGAGCCGCTGTCGAGTCCGACTCTGTACGACCCCACAGACAGCAGCCCACCAGGCTCCCCCGTCCCTGGGATTCTCCAGGCAAGAACACTGGAGTGGGTTGCCATTTCCTTCTCCAATGCATGAAAGTGAAAGTGAATGTGAAGTCGCTCAGTCGTGTCCGACTCTTAATGACCCCACGGTCTGCAGCCCACCAGGCTCCTCCATCCAAGGGATTTTCCGGGCAAGATTACTGGAGTGAGATGCCATTGCCTTTGTGCGAAGAGCTGGACAAGACCGAAGTGGCAGCACGCATGCTCACTGAATCAGCTAAGCCGTATCCTGCCGCCTCACACGAACTGATTTCAGCACCTCTGACCAAGCTCCCTCTGGCCTTCAGCTTCTTGCATGTCCCACCTGAGGACTGAGATGAGATATTGTGGACCGGCTGTCATTCCTTATGTGTACACAGAATGCCTGCCCTTCCCCAATTCAGCTACCTAGATTCATTTGCACAGTATTTTTTGCTGAATGGTCTTGTTTGTATGTACCAACGCTGATATGAAAGGATAAAACCAAAGTAAAACTTCAAACAGACTAGACCTTTCTCCTCCCGACCAAAACTGACCTGTAGTCTTGATTTCATTTCTCTTGGAAATGTTATGCTAGAAAAAAAGATTGAGTTGAGCTTTTTCTGTTTTGTTATGTAAGGCTCAGCGACCTAAAGGGAGACAGTAAATTGCTCTGTTTTTATCACTGCCCGGAGCCAAGAATCTCTAGCCAGCTCCATTTTAGGAGTACCCATCGCTTCCACTGGCCATTAAATGTCTGTCTCCTGACGCTTTAGTAATATCTTAATTTTATTAATGTGCTGTAAAAGTAATCATTGAAAGTGACTATTTGAATTGAATCATGTCACTTCCCAACTTAAAAATCCTCCAGTGGTTTTGCATCACTAGTAAACACAAATCATCCTCACAGTGGGTTTCAGGCACCGTGGGATCCAGCTGCTGCCCCGCCCTGCTGCCCCGCCTGGCACCGTGTCCTCCTTGGCGTCAGTCCTGCTGCGTCTTGACCCACCAGCAGCCTGCCTTCCCAAGCTTTTGCACATCCTTTCCTCGCCTTCTGTTTCCCACTCCACCTAATACCTCTACTGTTTGTCCTGTTTCCTACAGGAAAGCTTTCACATACATCCAAGGCTAGAACTGACCCACTATTTAAAAAATTAAAAATTTAAAAAAAAATAGATTGACCGTTTGTTGTATTCTTCCAAAATACCAGTTTTTTGGTTTTTTTTTTTTTTAAGTAAAACAACTTATCAACAACAGAAACAGACTCACCAACATAGGGAATAAAAAGTATAGTTACTAAAGGATAAGAGGGGAGGATAAATTAGGAATTTGGGATTAGCAAATGCAAACTATTAAATATAAAATAAATAAACAGCAATATCCTATTGTATACATAGGAAACTATACTTAATATCTGGTAATAAGCTATAATGGAAAAGAATATAAAAAAGAATATATATATATAAACATATATGTATATATATATCAGCAACCCACTGCAGTATTCTTGCCTGGAGAATCCCATGGACAGAGGAGCCTGGAAGGCTGCAGTCCATAGGGACGCAAAGAGTTAGTCATGACTGAAGCAATTCAGCAGCAGCAGCAGCATGCTTATGTATATATATATAACTGAGTCATTTTGCTGTATAACAGAAATTAATACAACATTGTAGATAAACTACAATTAATTTTTTAACTTTTTTAAAAAAAGTGTCTAATTTGTAATTATAATGCATTTATCACTTGTGTAAAGGTCTTCTAGACTTCTCACCCTATGAGGGCAAGAGTGGAGCTTGCTTTGTTAACCACTGTGTCCCTTATTATCTAGGAATATTCAACTAGGCAAAAGTTGAACAATGAATATTTGCTGAATAAATAAATGTAAGTGGGAAAATGTTATTTTAAAATGTCAAGAGTAGTCAATCTCTTACTTTCTCCTTTAAATGTTTACTTACTGAAAAAAATGTGTACCATCTTTCTAACCGGGGAAAAAAAAGTTTCCAAAGGAGAAGAAAGATAAAAAAGAAAGAGCCATTTACTGATTTGATAAAATCTTGACTCCAAGAAAAATAAAAATACTCCAAAAATTCGTTTCTGCTAATGAATTCATATTTTAACAAATATGAATAAATGTAAATATGAATATAATTTCTACTGTAGTTTTCTCAATTCGTTTTTTCCCTTTGTATTTCAGTGTCTAGCTTATTCACAAAGCATCCCAAAGAAGGGAAAAAATTATATCACTTTCTAACCATTTCTTAAATATCATCATAAAATGTCTAAATTTGGGCTCAAAGTCTGAATCAGAAAATAATTTTAAACACTCTTTAAGAAATTACAATAATAATAATAATAGCCCTTGTCTCAACCAGTTTAAAATTTTATAGCATTTCTGTCCCAAAATGGATAGTGGGTAAGATTTGGGTAAGGAGAACCTCTTCCAGTTTTTTTTTTTTTTTAATCAAATATAAAAACATCTCCAGCCCTTTTTTTTTTTTTCTCCAAATAAAAAACTTGTCCTAAGCGGATACATTTTTCACAGTGCTGTCAAATTCAGGTCTAATTGCTTTTCATGTAAATTAAGAATGTGCACCTTTGTTTAAACAGTAATCTAAGTCAAAATGGGGGAGTGGTTTATTTGTTTTAGCTTATTTGGAGCTTTGAAATACCACTGAAAGCATGGCAATAAAGTTCTTCTCTCCTTCTATTTATTTAAGTAAGAAAACACTCCTCTTTAAACTTTTTCCTCCTACTTTCCACTTACCAATAACAACAATCCACTGCACACATCATGAAGGCATTTGAAGATATTCATCAGCTTGGTTATTTTAAACACTTAGAATTTGGGTTTGCTATTGTTTATTTTTAGATCTTTTATATTTGTTAAAACTCGATGAATCTGAGAACATGTGTAGAGTGGAAATATGGCTTTTGAGTTTATCTCAGTAAGAATTATAATAGGTTTCTCTTTCCCTCCTGTATACAGACACATTTGGGGGTTTCATCAAAAAAGATACAAACCTACTATGATTATCAGACAAGGTTTGAACATAGATTATATCACAGGGAGGAATTTCTGACTGGCCTTTTCTGGTTTATGGCACCAGTGAATTTAAGTGTGTGCCACCCATCACTGGCCACCTGTGTGGGGAAAAATTGTATCTCAGCAGGCTCTGCCTCGAACCTGGTGAAAAGGCTGTTCATTTGTTTGTGTATTTATTTTAAACATTTCCTGACAGTAGAGAATTTTGTAGACAATATGCACACAGAGGAAGCTTATTTTTAAAGATCAGAGAAATGTTTCTTCTCATTTATAAAATTTGTAGTATTAGTATAAGATATTGTCTGTATGAATGTCTACTGTATGGGCTTTCCTGGTGGCTCAGTGATGAGGAATCCACCCCCCAATGCAGGAGATACGAGTTCTATCCTTGACCCTGGAAGATTCCACATGCGGAGCAACAAAGCCCCTGTGCCTTAACAATGGAGCCCATACTCCAGAGCCCAGGAGCTGCAACTACTGAAGCCCAAGCATCCTAGAGCCAAAGAGAAACCCTCGCACCAGAACTAGAAAGAAGCCTCCACTTGCCGTAACTAGAGAAAAGCCTGTGCACTGCAAAGAAGATTCAGCCAACCCAAAATAAATAAATAAATAATTTACAAATCCACTGTAATTGCAATGCCTTGGTTGTCATATTCTCAAGCCCATGATGCATAAATGATAAAATAATTTAGGAGCAATCCAGGCCTGTAAAGGTCATAGAGCTACATGCATTTAAAATGTAGGCACTTTCTCTAGAGGGACCAATTCCTTACTGCCATTGTACTGTCAAGTTATTTTATTCCACTGTAAGAGCATATTACAATAATGCACTCATGATTATACATTTCATTTTTTAAATGTGTCTTTACTAATGCAACAATATTGAAAGTAAACTATGGATTGAGGGGGGAGAGCAGCATTTAGAATATTAACTATTGTTCAGAAAAAAAGCAAAGGCAGGATTCTAAGAGTAATATTTTCCCTTAAATAACTAAAATACTTTTTTACAAAAATAAGCATCAATAACTAAGGCAGGTATTGTTGTACTTTTATTTGTTTTGATTACAAGAAAGTGGACTTTTCAAAATGTCTATACTAAATCCATCCATCCATCAAGAGTTAAATAGTGAAGTTGGGGGGAAAGAGAGTGAAACTAAAATGCTGCAACAATTTATGTAGATTATAAAAGTATAAAATGTTCACTACCTGTTGGGTAGGTGGGGTAGATCTTGATGGTTGTTTGTTCATGATATATTTACACATGTATTATTCACTGATACTCTAACTTCTTTCAAAAATGATTTAAGGCAACTGAATCTTGATTTAAGACAGTTAAATTTATAAAATGAACTGTTATTTATGTTAGTAAATCTGTGAGATGCATATGGACCATTTAAATATTCTTCATATTATCCTTATATTGATATGAAAAGGAGACCTGTGAAAAGAAAATATATTGCACTTGGATATTTTTAACTTTTGAAATTCAAATAAATTAAGAGAATTGCAGAGATGAGTCATAGAATATTGAGATTTAGCTGGATTGGTCATAATATCCAATCTCTCACATGCTTTTTATTGGATAAATATTCAGATTGGAGGAAGTTGGTTCACAGACTCCCCACACCATTTAAATTTTAACTTCATATTTGGCAGAAAACACCTTTCAAAACACCTTTCAAAACACCTTGTGACATCATGAGATATTCTATAATGATATTTTCCAAAGTCTTCACTATCAAAAGAACTGAAGAGCTGTTACTATCAGAAATGACTCAGTTTGTTATTTATATTATTTCATTTTGTATGTTGAGTCCAAAGTTGAAATTGCATTACTGCTCCTTTCATGCAATTGAAAGTATGGTAACAACAACTCAAATGAGTGAATTGAGCTTGTTATCAAAAAAAATAAAAATTAAAAAAGATAAATTATCTATTTAACGAGGTCATGACTGAAAAGTATGTAAATCAAGTTATTTTGTTCAGCAAAATCAGTAGCAATTTTTGGTCTTGCTTTCCATTTTAATACTAAAAGGCCCTCAGGACAGGCAGAAAACTTATGTATTTGAAACTTTAGAATTTATGAGAACATAAATTCTGGAGCTCACCAGCAGTAGAATTTGCAGAGCTCTGAAATGTCATGATTATATTTTCTATTGACTAATACTATCATTTGTTGTTGTTCAGACACTGTCATATCCAACCCTTTGTGACCCCATGAACTGCAGCATACCCTCCTAAATCTCGAATCCTCTGAGTGTTCTTCGGCTCCCTGTGTGCCTCTCACTGGGGTGTTTCTCTTGCTCCTGCTATACCATAGTTCCTGATGAATCTCTGAGCTCTGGTCACAGTACTCAACACACAAAGCATGACCACTCCATGCCTCCTGCCTGAATCCCTTTGAAGCTGTCCCTTGGCCTTAGGATAACTGTTAAAATCCTTAACACGCGCCACTGTGCACTGTGCAGGCCAGTCCCTTCTTGACGACCCAGCCTCCTCTGCACCCCCTGAGCCCGTGCCCAGGGTTCTGGGCCCCTGGTGCCTCTCCAGTCTTCAAGTTCACCAGTCTCCCTTCCACCCCAGGGCCTCTGGCCAAGCTCTTCCCTCAGTCTGGAAGCTTCTCCACTCCTGCGTCTCCTGCTTGCTCCATTGAGCCCAGACAAATCACATCATCTCCTCAAAGAGCCTGCTCTGGGCCTCTCAGGTCTTTCTGTGTGCAGTCTTGAGGCGCTTACCATTGTCCAATGTGCACAGCTCTGTTTGTGTGATAATTTGGTTAATATCTGTCCCAGCTATATGAGGACAAAGGCTGACTCTGTCTTTGCTCATCTTTATCCCTAAAACCTTAACAGTGCCTGATGCATAATCATAATATGCACATAATTATATTTGCTCAGCAAATGAATATACGTATAACTAAGAAGCTGGTGTTCCCATTAGCTAGTTTTATCTTCTCATCACCCAAAGACAGCTTGAATGAATTTTTTAAGTTCTTTGTGTAGAAACCACTACTCTTGCTTTTCTCATGAGTTTCTAATATTAAAATGGCAAGTGAGACCCCAAAAATGCTATTAATTTTGCTGATTAGAAAAAAATTGCTTAGATGTTTCTCAGCTATAACTTTATAGAGCTAGTTTTTCATGCTGAGATTTTTCATAACAAGCTCCATTTGCTTTTTGAAATGGTTTCAACATCCACAGACCTCTGTCTTTTGTTGTCAGCTTATCTCTTGTTGTGTTAAAAACCACTCTCTTCTCCTAAAATGTCTTCTTGTACATTAGGTATTTTCATAGTCTTTATGATACTTATATATAATTACAGGATATAAAAATAAAGCATAAAAGGGCTCTATATATCTATACTCTGATTCTGTTGAATTGTAAATAATTATAAATAGTAATTGTAAATAATTCAAATTATCTTCATCTCCAAATTTAACTCTAATCTGTTCCTTCTTCTGTGGACTCTATTACCAAACTTTTCTATCAATCGTATTTTCATGGTAGGTAATTGCCTGGTATCAGCAAAATTGGGTTTAATAATTTTTCCACATGAGTCAACTGCCACCTCAAGAGCCAGGCAGTAACTTTTTTTGAATGATGTGGTTTGCCTGCTTTCATTGGCATATTTAAATTTTGTCGGCATACATTTTTTTTCCTATGGTGTTAAGCTAATTAATTTACACGGAAAGAATCTTCATCTTATTGTTTTGCACACTGTGCTTTGTTTCCAGATAAAATTGAAACTTGGTGGGGAGTATAGGATATATTCACTACAAAAAACACACTGAGGATTTATGAAAATTTTAATCACCCTAAAAGATGAAATCTAGTGACACACAATTATCACTATGCTTTCTCTGCTTTGCCTGATTTTACATGAGCATGTTCAGCAGTTGTTCCCTCCCGTATTGGTTGTTTCGGGGTGGTCGATACTAACTGAAAAGTTAGTTGATTCTAGAAGAATGTCACTATTTTCTTTCTAAAATCAATCAATCCAACGTGCCTTGAAAAACATCTGTTTATTTATTTTTTAAGTGGGGTATAATTGCTTCCCAGTGTTGTGTTTGTTTCTGCTTTATGATGAAGTGAATCAGCCATAACGTTAAACCTTCAGTCGTGTCCAACTCTTTGTGACCCCAGGGACTGTAGGCTCCTCAGTCCCTGGGATTCTCCTGGCAAGGATACTGGAGTGGGTCACCAGTCCCTTCTCCAGGGGATCTTCTTGACTCGGGGATTGAACCAGGCAGATTCTTCACTGTCTGAGCCACCAGAATAATGTACACATATAAATAAAAATGATAATTTAGAGTTAAACAGCATTTTAAAGTATTAGCTAGCACTCTAAGTGCTTGAAAATATTAAGTCATGTCATCCTGATAAATGTGTGGAAGGTTTCATTTTTTTCTCACATTTTTAAAGCCGAGGCGATTAAGGCACAGAGAGACTGTGTGTCTCCCTCAAGGTTACACAGACACAGTGTTACGTGGTGTAGCTGGAGTTCATTCACTGGCTGTTGGTCTTCAAAACCTGCCCTTTCAGCATCTTATGAATGTGGCTAGCACAAGTAACACCAAGTGAAACAGTAACCCTAAGGGTGCTGTGAGAGCGTGGAGGGTTGGTGTCAGAGCTAGGGCTCTGAGTCCAGCCTGGGTCTTCCCGAACCCGTGCTATTGCAGGACTCACCCATCCACAATTACATAAAGAAACATCCACACAAACTAGAGTTCAAAACCAACGCAGAGCTATAAACTCCTCAAATATCTGCAAGAAACTGAAGTATGCATTTTACAAGATGAAATTCAAATCCTTTCGGGGAACTCTGGAATACCCTCTCAAAATCTGGGGTTTCCAGGAGCGATGTAAAGCCCCCTGACCCCTTTGATAGCTCATCTGGAGTGGAGGACTGTTTCCTGAACTTCAGAGCCCCAAGCATTCACCCCACCTCTCATTTGCTCTTCAGTGTACAGTGGCTCCCATGCAGAGTCCATCAGATGTTCAAGTCCTATTCTTTTGGTTAAAAAATGATTTTTTTTTCTTTCAGTAAAGAAATACTGGTCTGTCAGCATAGATTGCCACATAGCACAGTTGAATTACTTTTTAAGATATATATATATATATTTATTTTATTGATTTGGCTGCATTTGGTCTTAGTTGCAGCATGCAAACTCTTAGTTGTGGCATGTGGGATCTATTAATAGTTTGCTGACCAGGGATCCAACCTGGCCCCCCGCCCTGGGAGCTCACTGAACCACCAAGGTAGTCCCTGAATTACTTTTTATTCCCCAACACTCTGTGCATAGATATTTGCTCCAGTATAAACCAGCTTCTCTGTATC
Organism: Odocoileus virginianus; assembly: GCF_023699985.2. Taxonomy (NCBI): domain Eukaryota; kingdom Metazoa; phylum Chordata; class Mammalia; order Artiodactyla; family Cervidae; genus Odocoileus; species Odocoileus virginianus. The sequence goes on along the minus strand of NC_069705.1, from coordinate 30,655,619 downwards.
TCTTAGAAAATGACATCCATTCCTTGACTCCCCACACTGTACCTCAATACTTTCAATAGACCTTCATCTGGCCCCTTGAGAACAAATGCAATAGCTTTCTTTCCCTTCACTTTCCTTTTTCTAATAATTATATCAGTTATCTCTTAGTCAACCAGGTTCAAAGCCTAAAAGTAGTCTCTGATCTATCTTTGTCTATCTTATATCCTCCATGTATTTTTGTTTATTTTTTATTTTCATTTTTTGGTAAGAAAAAAAAGAAGAAAAGGGAGGAACAGAGAGAATCAGACTCATTGTTTGACAGTTGGAAACCACTGCAAAGGATTATAGTGCTAAAATGAAAGCTAAATGCTAAAACTCAAGGCATGGATTCAATTGATTAATGGATATGATTGCTGCTTAAAATTACTAAGTAAAATGCAAAAACAAAGAACCCATGCATTTTTTTCCCCTTCAACAAAACCAGAAACAAGTATTTATAAATTTACACAATGGTAAACATAATTGTGGGCTCTGGGAATACGGTGTGGCCTAAGTTTGTCCTACCCTTAATCTAATTATTATCATTTGTGATCCTGGAATTAGCAACAGGGAACAAGTGGAAGGAGCTTTAAACAAGATGGAAAGATGGCAAGTCTTAGATAAATTCACAAACATTTCACTCTTCATAAAGATGAATATAAGTTTTTTGCTTTTACTACTAGAATAAGTAGCAAAAGGACTCTAAGTGGACTCATCAAATCAAGTTCAGCTTAACACACTGCTGGGATAGACGTTTATGATCATTAAGATTTTTTTTCCATGTAATTGTTTTAGATCAGCAGTAATCCCTTGGCACGGTGCATCTCAATTTTTTTAGAGTTTCAGAATTAAAGTTATACACAAAAAATATCAGATCAAGTTTTTTTTCCAGTTTACATATCTCATTTATTTTGTTTTAGGGTTCCTACTCTTCTAAGACAAAGTGATTTCAAACTTCTGTGCATCCAAGAAAACTGAGGAACTCTCCAAAGAAGAGAAGGTAAGTCCTGGGGACAACACTGTCTCCAGATCTATCAAATAAGACAAAAAGGGCTTCTTAAAATGTATAACTTGTTCGTCTTGACAAAATATGACACCTGTGTCAAGCTGCAGTGTACTTGGTTGTTGTTGTTGTTGAGTTGCTAAGTCATGTCTAACTCTTTGAGACCCCATGGACTGCAGCACCCCAGGCTTCCCTGTCCATCACCATCTCATGGAGTTTGCTCAAATTCATGTGCATTGAGTCAGTGATGCCCTCCAACCATCTCATCCTCTCTCGTCCCCTTCTCCCACCTTCAATCTTTCCCAGCATCAGGGTCTTTTCCAATGAGTTGGCTCTTTGCATCTGGTGGCCAAAGTATTGGAGCTTCAGCACCAGCCCTCCCAGTGAATATTCAGAATTGATTTCGCTTAGGTTTGACTTGTTGGATCTCCTTGCAGTCCAGGGACTCTCAAGAGTCTTTTCCAACACCACAGTTCAAACACACCAAGTAATGTGCACTTGGAAGCACATTACTAATTCTGCTAGCCTCCATGAATTCACTGTCGGCAATGTTTCCAATAAGTGGAGTTAAGCTAGTTTTATGCTGTTTCTGATTAAATGAAAGCAATGGCATTTCTACAGGTTTTTTTTTAATTAACTGGATGAGGACATCCTAAAATATATAGAATCTCTGCTTTCTTAACTAGAATTTCCTCCCAGAATGGAATAGACCAAACACAATGGATTATAGAGTGTGTGTGTTTCCCCACTTCGTAAGTGATTTGGAAGCTCTCTTGTTCTCAGAAAGTCTTAATCCTTTCTGAGCAGCACTTACATGGCAACCTTAGAGAATTAAACTTGTACCTGGTTATTTTTGTTCTCTTCTGGATATAGCTCAGTGCGTTTTCTCAATGGTAACCATGGTCGAGTAATTTAAAGCTTTTGAACCTTGCTAACAGTTTCATTTAAAGCCATATTCTGAGGGATTTCCTCAAAATGAAAAGTGTTTTCTACTAGAAAGCTATAAAAGAATTTACAATAGAAAACCTGATAAGTGTCCTGCTCAGGATGTGTATACAGTGGCATGCCTAAAAGATCCGGTTTCCTAGAGTAAATCATTCAAAAAGTGCCCGACTGTTTGGCTTACTGGGTTGAGTTCTTTGAGTTTCTTTGACTTCACTTGATTGATGGCTTGTTTCTTCTTATAACACAAAGCTCAGTAATATTTTCCTTTGGAGAAAGGGATTTTCTAGATTATGAAATAATTACAAAACACAAATATGTAAGAATGACAACATATTTACATCGGAAAACTTGAATTACTTGCACATATTTGATACTCTCTTCAGTCAATGACAATATATGTTCTTTTTTAAAATGAAAAAAGAATCATTGAAAAAATTTAGAGGTTAAGTGCCTACATCTTGAATCTATGACAATAACTGCAGTTGTGTCACTGATAATTTTATATCTAGGTTGCTAGATTTGAATTAATTTTATATCCAAAACAAGCAATCTTTTTTTTTCCCCCTCCATTAAAACTGACACAAATTTAGTACTCACAGAAGAGTTTTTTTCTTTTCAGCTTAGAGAAGGGCAAATAGAAAAGAGAAGGGATGTTTTTTAACAATGAAATTATGGTCTAATTAGTTATATGTGTTGCATATAATAGTAGCACATACTGTTGTTTTCCTTTAATATTCCTTTCAGGCAGTTAGTTTTTTGCTTTTTGGATAAGGGTATCTCAAAGAACGGTGCCACAAGAGTCCTTTAATAAAAGTTCTTGTGGACGCACATACACATTTACATACTCAGTAATTAACCAAAGCAGAAATAAAACTCTGGAGTAAATAGCTGTTGTGTTCCACCTCTTGCATGCAGGATAATTTTCTCCCTTGATCTCAGTTTAAATAGTGGTGAGATTCCTCTGTTAAGATAAAATATACATATTTATATGTCTAATGCAAAATGGACATATTTACATGTCTAATACAAAATAATTTATATGTCTAATAATATAAAATAGACATAATTTTGCATCATGCATTTTCTTCAGTAGCTGTTAAGATTCTCTCTAAGAATTTTAGCAGTATATTTTGCACAATCCATGAAAACAAAGACCCTTGGAATATATGTGCGATAGATAGACAGACAGATTAGATGAGAAGTGTTTTATCTAAGTTGCTTTGCTGACATTTTCCTCAAATTTTCCTCCTGACTTTTCATTCACATGTGAACCATGACAAAGGCTGTGAAGAACACCCCTGCAGTTCCATAACAGACTTCAAGTAAGTTACATTTTTAGGATAAATTGTCATGGAAGTATTCTGGAATTAGGTGCCTAGCTCTCCTTGTTATGAATGGGAGCTACACCCTTAGTTTCAGACACCTTAAGCTGAAATGTAATCATCTATGTATTTTTTCCTATAAAAAGATAACTCAATATTCAAGGCAAAAGCAATACTTATTTCTCTAAAACCCACCATCAATGAGATTCCTTCAGATCTTCCACATTTCACCCTAGAAAAAGCTGTTTCTATGGATGCCTCTATCATAAAGCAGGTCAACCTCCCCCTGTCTTGTAAGTACCCTCTCTTCAAACCCTTCTCTTACTTCATGTAAAGCACTCTTCCCATTTCAGGAGGTTCTCAAAAACAACCATTTAGTCTCTAGTAGCTAACATATAACTCCAATGTTTAGTGCTCCTCTGAGATTCACAATGAATGAGAACTTCTCATAGGAGATAGTTGCTGCTATGGAGATAGGCCGTTGCCTTAAAAACACATGTATAAGCATGTATCTTGATGAAAAAACAAAAGGTGTCTTGTACATACACCCAAAATCTTCCTAAATCAGGCAAACCAATTACCTATTTTCTAACCTGGGGAAGACACCCAAACCAAACCAAAACAAAACAATTCTAAAAGAGTCTTTCTAAACTATATTCACCAGAAAGAGTTTTTCTGTTCTGATTTAGGCAAAATATCATGACTATGCTTTAAGGCATAGATTTTAACTAATATTTTTCAGTGTGATTGTAAATGTACTTAAATGTCCTTAGGTTCCCCAGATATTTTTTATGAAACCCAACAAGGATGCAGAAACATTTCCCAAATTTAAAAAATTAAAAAGCAATGTTTTGCAAAAAGAGGACACATAAATATCACATAATTTCCCCGTACAGAATCACGCTATTATTTAAAAGTTGGTAAGAAGGTGGAAAGCATGTAAGATGTTAAGTGGTCCATTTTAGAAGTGGAAACAAGGCATATCATAAAAAAATTGAAATCCAATCGATAAGCCAAAGCTTATCATTTTTTAGGCAGTAAACCACCCTTTTCCATGGCTTTAGAAAACTGAACTCAAAATTCTAAAACCTTGGACTTGTATAAAATTTTTATTATAATTTTTTTGTGTTCTAACAATATTGACCAAAAGAGAATGAGGAAAAACCAAGAACCCACATTATATTCAAATTGAATATTCCATCACTGTCCAAACTGGGATGGGCCTCAGATTATATCACCATTTGGCAGATAATCTAAGAATTCAATGGAATGAAAGAAACAGCATAGATTAACAATGTCCAAAAAAATCATCGTAAGCCTTTTAGATGATTGTAAGTATCTCTGTGCACATTGTTTTTTGGAACAAAGGTCATCATGGCTGACTGCAGGTTTTACTTTTCATCTGAGTGGTTTGGTATTTTGCAGAAACAGCGTTTGATGCAAGAGAAATGTTGGGGCTTAAAATTTGTGAGATACTGGTAACTTTTCACCGTGCTTCTTGGTCCCTTGATCCTACATAAGAAGGCTTATCCCAAGCCTGGACCTCAGCAGTGTGGTTCAAGGTGTCCTATTTAGCCCAAGACTTGGGAAAGAATGATAGAGCTTTCTGAAACTGCCAGTCTGATTTGAAAATCTGGGCAGGTCTGTACCCAAGGGAGCATTCAAGCTTATTGAGTTCTTTGACCATTCGTGTTTGCGTCTGACTTTATATATGCCAAGTACAATGTGCTTGTCTGTCTTCTGTGATATTGCCAAGGTGACACTTGGCTTCAGTCTAAAAAAGGGGGGGCATAAACAAATTTTCTTGTTAAAATGTATAACCTATGGGGGAAAAAGAACAAAACACAAAGTGATTAGGAAAAAATTTTTCCATTTATTTAGGTCACTATCTTTTTTAAACCATGAACTAAAATTGAATAGTAATTTATTCTATTACAAAGAGCAAAATTGGGTTTTGGGGGGCTGTCCCAGGGCTAGTGAAAAAACAGCAGAAATAGCTAATAAAGAAAATACTTTGGCAGACTCACTTGAAAACTGGCTAGAGAGCACCATTCTGAAGTTGATTATTTCAGTTTCATCCTATATCAGCTATAAAGCATTGCTCTCACAAAGTTAAGGTTGCTGGATATTTCAGGGCCCTTAAAAATATTACAGTGTAATTATTTTTGTACCTGGACAGGGGCCATAAGGTACGCTGATGTCACACATCACTTTTTCCACAAATGTGTGGCTTGGTCATTGTGTCATGAGTTTGCATTTACATAGGTTTGTACCAACAGAGTTTCCCTAGTGTCTCAGATGGTAAAGAATCTGCCTGCAATGAGGGAAAGCAGGGTTCTATGCCAGGGTTGGGAAGATCCCCTGGAGGAGGACATGGCAACCCCAGTCCAGTATTCTTGCCTGGAGAATCCCCATGGACAGAGGAGCCTGGCGGGCTACAGTCCATGGGGTCACAAAGAGCTGGACCTGACTAGCGACTGAACCCACACAGCACGACAGAATGCTGGATCCTTGGAGAACACCAGGGCGTGTCTGTGCCAGTGCTGAGACATGTCTTCATCCCCAAGAGGGTTCATTCTTGTCCCAGTTTCTCCTACCACCAAAGTCTCGGCCCCACAGGATTCTGAGTATCCTCTGTCTGTGGTAAAGCATGGTTGTGGAAATGCACAGCCTCATATAAAGAGATGACCCTCTGCTGAGACCAGACCACTCACATCACAGCTTGTGGACCAACCCACAGGGATTCACCCAACAAACTCGTCTTTAGAACGCCATCAATAGACAACACTTGGGAGGGAGGCCAAGCCAGATGACTAACGGGAGAGGAGCAAATCTTCTGTTTATTAACTCAGGAATCAGAAAATATCTCCCCAGGGATTACATGGATATTGTTTTGCTAATAGGTGGTGCCTTCAGTTTTACAATCAGGAAAAATAAATAAAATAAATAAATACAGTGCTGCAGAGGATGCAGTTTGATGTAATGATAGACCTTAGAACTGATTAACGTAGGTTTAAATTTTTATTCTATTCCTTCTGACCTTGAAAACTTGGCAGTGAAAATTCACTTCGCAGTTTCTTAATCTGTAAAGTGGAAATAATAAGCCCCCCATACTGTTATTTTTGGGCTTCCTGGGTGGCTCAGTGGTAAAGAATCCGCCTGCCATTGCAGGAGACACAGGGTTGATCCCTGGGTCAGGAAGATCCCCAAGAGGAGGAAATGGCAACCCACTCCAGTGTTCTTGCCTGGGAAATCCCATGGACAGAGGACCTGGTGAGCTACAGCCCATGGGGACGCAAAGAGTCAGACTCGACTGAATGACTGAGAGCGAGTGAGTGACTATTATTTTATGATGAGAAAATGTGGCTAACATATCAAAGTAGTACCTATATATACATACATACATACATATATATATATATATATATATATATATAAGGCTCAATAAGTTATCTGTCCTTATTATTTAAGGTAATCAGTTTACAAAAGCCATGTGTTCTAGAACAAGTTTCTGTTTTGAACTTCCTCTTCTAAGATCCATTAGTTAAGGGATAGACTGCAGATGTTTTTGACCTTCTCATATTTTTATCATATTTATTAACAGAGAAGAGATGAAATCTAAACTTAACAAGTAGCAGAAAGAATAGAAATAGGCAATGCTGAGAATATTTTTGTTACTAGAGCAGCCACATTCAGGCAGGTCTCATCCCACCTCTCGAATCAGACTGCAAAGGGCAGATTTAGGGAGGTGCAATGAATGTTGAAGGTTTTACTTCAGGAAATGTAGCCAATTGCCAGTGTTCGCTCAGGGCATATCTTTCTTGTTAGGTTCTGAACAGAAGGCTCTGCTCTATGAAAGATTGCCATAGGTAAATAAGCTTGACAAAGAGGAGTGTTAGAACAGCTAGCAAAAAAACCTAAGCGTCCGTATCTAGCTTCAGAGAACTCCACCACAAAAAAAGGCGAGTATTGTTCTGCGTGCCTCTCTGTCCCTCACACTGGCCAAATACTCTGTGTCGATACATAGTGAAGGTTCCATAAGTATGTGTTGAATGGATGAATAAATGAACAGTTTTCCTGGGAAATAATATTCTAGGTGGTCTCTCTTCTAGGGGCTCAGAGATGGCTTCCAACAATCACAGCATAGTTCTAACCTTGTGTGGAAGCATCCACTCAGCATGTTTTGACCTTGACTGTTCATGATTATAGTTCTAACTTAGGACACAGCCACTCAGCACACTTTGACTATGACTATTAATGCCTTTGTTCTCCATGTTCTTGCTGTGTATGTCTATCTCCAGACTGAGCCTGATTAGAATAAATGTACTTTGAGATCTTTCGATGGATGTCCTTTACAACTATCAAGTTATTTATAAGGAGTAGTTTTCCATAGCTAATGTACTTCTTAATTTGTGAGCCTGACCACATAAGAAATGTCATAGCAATGATTCCAGCAATCCTTGAAGCCAGCAGTGGCCCTAAGGAATAGTCTAAGTGAGATTGTGGTTGCCACTCCATTGGTTGACATAAATAAACTTCTTCAAAGCACCTTATAATTCACCAAAAGTTTCTCGTATCAGAATTTATTTAATCATGTTGGATGTTATAAGCTAAAAGTAACTTCTCATAGATGTTCCCCCAATTTTAGCAACTTTTTATCGTACAAATTTAGATATTCAAGAGTTTAAATGGTAATAACTATTAAACAGTGATAAACTATGATTGTTCCTGAAAGGGATTGTAACCCAATATCAAAATATTTTTAACTAGTAACTATTACAAGTATAGGTGAATAATCAAAGAACAATACTGATGCCATAAATGTCTACCTATTTCTATACTTTCTTTTTTTCTTTTTGTTCATTCCCCTGAGAATAGTATTTCCCTAGTTCCAGACCTTGTGATGTTTGCTTTATTCAAATACATAGATATCACCAGATAATCACCTTCCTTGTTGATCTGCAATACCTAAATGATACTAATAGTGATAAGTTGTTTCACTACAGCAATTTTCTACAAGAGTCAGATGTCAAAAAAAAAAAAAATCAGACTTGTGAACATAATAAAACTTAGCTGAATTAACAAAGGTGACTTCAGTTAAATAACATGTTCAGGGTAAAAGATTTTTTGTACCTCTATAAAGGGAGCTTTTATCTTTTCACACATATATCATTTAAGCACCGAAGGGGGAAAAAAAATCCCTCTCAGACACTGTTTATTGAAGAAAAAATTTCATGAGAGCCAATCTAATTTTTCCAGCAGTGCCAGCAACCTACCATTCTAAAAGGGGAGCAGGTGATACTTTTGAAAATACTGCCTGCATGTTGCAACACATTTATTTAAAAATACTGTTTCTATTATTCTTGAACACCTCAAGTAAAACCTCATTGTCAATGGTGTGATCACCAGGCATGGTAAGTTGTTTTCATGCAAGCAGTTCAAACCCTCCTCTGATGTGGTCAATTAGGGGAGGTTTATATAACTCCTTAAGGCCAACTAGGGGGACTTTTGCTGTGATTTTTTTTTTTTTATAATTGGGTTCTCATTCCTCCTGACCTACTTAGCATGGGGGAGTCAGCCCTCAGCTGGTCTTTCTCACATTCGCTCAAGGAGACTTGGGCAGTGCAGACTGGCGACTTGTGTGCCGGCCTCTGTGTGCATCTATTTAAAAGTCCAGGTATAGATCTACCCATCATCCACTCTCTCTGTTCAGTTACTCACCATCGACACACTTCTCAAACAAAAGCTTTTTGGTGCAAGCATGATCTTAGACTAGATTTATACAAAGTGCCATAGCCCTTGATCTGAAGAATAAGGTGTGTAAAGAGAACCCTGGATCAGCACTCTATCTTCTGTATCAGACTTGACCTCGAGACCTACCTTAATATAGTTTGTAGCCAGTTTGAAGAGCTCCTTTCCTCTCCCCTGGAAAGGGACCGTGGGAGGCAAGCAGAGAAAGTGCTCTGGCTATTCTTCTCTTCAGAGCGGTCAGCAGCCATAGTGTTTCTTGGAATCGTCCCTGTCATCCTCCACTCTTGTTCCAACACCACCCATCAGATTCAGCCAGGAAGTTCAGCATGCAAAGTGTGAGCATACAAAGTATCTTACGTATGTGAGTTGTATGGCTGCTCTTGATGGATTTTTAAGGTCACAATTATATTAAATGCCACATCTCAAAATCAAGGTAGAGTGGCACTCAGAGAGAAATCTGATGACTACTTAAGAGAAAAAAGGAAACTCTGAGGATTTGAGTGTCAATAAGAGATGACTGCATCTTAGTTTGAATGGTGTTTATCTTTCCTCTGTGTGTGAGATAGGTGAGTATATATAAATATCTCTTGGAGAGTAACGTGGGTAGATCATGGGACAACAGAGAAATGGTATTGGTCCTTTTAGACTAATAACATTAAAACTCAGACATTGAAGAGAGTGACATTTTTACAAAAAATTAATTGAAGTACTTTTGATTTATAATATTGTGTTAATTTCTGCTATATGGCAAAGTGAGTCAGTTAAACATATACGTATTGTTTCCATGTTCTTTTCCATTATGGTTTACCATAGGATATTGAATATATTTCCAGGTGCTAAACAGTAGGACCTTGTTGTTTATCCATCTTAGATATGATAGTTTGTATCTGCTACTCCCAAACTCTCAATATTTCCCTCACCCATCCCAGAGTGAAGGTTTTGTCTGGGGGGCTTTTGAGAACATTTTCTTAGAGGAGAAATTGAGGCTTGAAAAGGCCAGGGTACACCCTTAAAAGCAAGTTGATTTATTGTCCTATGGCATTGCCCTATGTCCTTGAAGGGATACAGAAAATGCATCAAGCAGTAGCAGTGTTAGTCACTCAGTCATGTCCGACTCTTTGCAACCTGCCTGGCTCCTCTGTCCATGGGATTCTCCAGGCAAGGATACTGGAGTGGATTGCCATTCCCTTTTCCAGGGCATCTTCCTGACCCAGGATCCAACCCAAGTCTCCTGCATTGTAGGCAGATTCTTTACCATCTGAGCCACAGGGAAGGTCTAAATGCATCAAACAGGTATCCAACCTGAACTGTCACGAGCTTTCAATCTGTTAAGGGAAGTAATTCATAAGCAAAAAATACCAAATAAAGTGATTCATTGACACAGTAGAGGTTCACCTGACATGACATGGGGATTAAGAGGAAGAGGGAGATCAGTGCAGAAAGAGAGTTCTATTATTGAAAGCATTTGCCACAGGCATGTTGAAACAGTCTGCAGAGATGACCTTCAGCCACCGGAGGTCACAGTGGCTGATGGAGGGAGCTAAAATGCCCACATTTTGTTGTGGGCTTAGTTCATGCCTGTGCTTGGTACACCAATTGGTGTCACAGAGAGAGGTATATTGGAAGACTCATGAGGCCAGAGTTAAAAGCAAATGAAGCATTTTTTTCTGTTCTTAAAAAGCATCATTTAGAGAAAACTGTAATTCCAAAAGATACATGCACCCCAGTGTTCATTACAGCACTGTTTGTAATAGCCAGGGCGTGGAAGCAACCTAAATGTCCATCAGTAGATAAATGATGAAGAAGATGTGTTACATACATACAATATATCAGTTCAGTTCTATCACTCAGTCGTGTCAAACTGTTTGCGACCCAATGACTGCAGCACACCAGACTTCCCTGTCCATCACCAACTCCCGGAACTTGCACAAACTCATGTCCATCAAGTCAATGATGCCATACAACCATCTCATCTTCTGACATCCCCTTCTCCTCCTGCCTTCAATCTTTCCCAGCATCAGGGTCCCTTCTAAGGAGTCAGTTCATTGCATCAGGTGGCCAAAGTATTGGAGCCTCAGCTCCAGCATCATTCCTTCCAATGAATATTCAGGACTGATCTCCTTTAGGATGGACTGGTTGGATCTCCTTGCTGCCCAAGGGACTCTCAAGACTCTTCTCCAACTCCACAGTTCAAAAGCATCAATTCTTCGGCACTCAGCTTTCTTCACAGTCCAACTCTCACATCCATACATGACTACTGGAAAAACCATAGCTTTTACTAGATGGACCTTTGTCAGTAAAGTAACATCTCTGCTTTCTAATATGTTGTCTAGGTTGGTCATAGCATTTTTTCCAAGGAGTAAGTGTCTTTTAATTTCATGGCTGCAGTCACCTCCTGCAGTGATTTTGGAGCCCAAGAAAGTAAAGTCTGTCACTGTATCCATTGTTTCCCCATCTATATACTCAGCATTTTTTTTTAAATGTCATTTGCAGCAACATGAATGGGCCTAGAGAGTGGTTAGACACAAGAAGATAAATCATATAATATTGCTTATATATGGAATCTAAAAAAAAATGGTACAGATGAACTTGTTTACAATACAGAAGAAGAGTCATAGATGTAAAAAACAAACATGGTTACCAGGGATCAGGGGTGGGGGCAATAAATTGGGAGGTTGGGACTGATGTATACACACAACTATATATATAATGGGGTCTTCTTTGATGCCTCATATGGTAAAAAGTCTATCTGCAATTCTGGAGTCCCAGGTTCTATCCCTGGGTCAGGAAGATCACCTGGAGGCATGGTGACCCCCTCCAGTATTCTTGCCTGGAAATCCCATGGACAGAGGAGCCTGGTGGGCTGTAGTCCACGGGATTGCAAAAGACAGACATGACTGAGCGACCAACACTTTCACTTTTTTTTTTTTTTCATATATAAAATAGATAAGTAATAAGAATCTCCTTAGAGCCCACAGAATTCTACTTTGGCCTATATGGGAAAATAATCTTTTTTTAAAAGAGTGGATATACATGCATATATATAACTTATTCACTTTGCTTATCTACCTGAAACTAACACAACATTGTGAATCAATTATACTCCAATCTTTTTTTTTTTAAGAGACAATTAGGGAAATTTGAACACTGAATACATATTTGATAACAGTAAAAAAAAATGCTAATTTTGTGATAATATTTTAAATTATATCATTACTAGGTATTATGATACCATGGAAAATGTATTTAAAAGTTTAAAGATCTAAATCTTTATTTTAAAAAAGTCATTTATTCACTCAAGTATTTTCTAAAGTACCTACTTCTGAGACACATCAAATAAATATGTTATTGTTTAGGCAAATAATTTATAGTTATAATAAAGGTCAACCTGAGTAGTACAATTTGATCATTTAAGATTTTAAAGTTTCAAACTTTGAGTACTGAAGTTTATTGCAATAATCTTGTTACCTCTTCAGAAAGTCATGTCAGAAGTAAAGCACCAATTGAGTGAATTCACTCAGTCGTGTCTGACTCTTTGCAACCCCTTGGACTGTAGCCTACTGTGCTCCTCCATCCATGGGATTTTCCAGGCAAGAGTACTGGAGTGGGGTGCCATTGCCTTCTCCAGAGGATCTTCCTGACTCAGGGATCTAACCCAGGCCTCCCACATTGTAGGCAGACGCTTTACTGTCTGAGCCACCAGGCAAGTTTAGCCAAGGGTTTAAGCCAAAGCACCAACGGTTATCCTAAATTGTCAGCCTGTTTATTCGCTCAGGTCATTGGTCCCCAGTAGGGACAGTTTTGCCACTCTGGAGACAGTTGATAATTTCAGGATACATTTTTGGGTGTCACAGCCTGGGGGGTGGGGTAGGGTGGAGAGTGATGTTGGCATTTACTGGGTAGAGGCCAGGGATGCTGCTAAACATTTTTTAATGCATAGGACACTCTTTAGGATCACAAATTAGTCAGCCTCAAATGTCAATTCTACAAGGTTGAAAAACCCAGACTTAACTCCTCCTTAAGTCATTAATTTCAAGCCCCAGAAACAATGAATATTCTGCATGGAGAGACTTGATATTCATCTGCCCCCTATGAAGGAACGGGCACCCCAGAAAGATAACCAGGGGACCTGGCTAGATTTCAATCATGTCATTGGATGCAAGAGGAAATTGTCCAAAAGTTGGAGGCAAGAAGGAGGAGATAAGCCAGAATGTAGACTCCACTGGCTGGAGCAGTGGGGAAGCTGAGACCCCAGTCAGCCAGCTTGATGTGGGCTCCCAGACATCAGTGGCCACATGAGAGCTGCATTCGAAGCATCGTTTCTCAAGGGGCAACTGTGCTGGTATGGCTTGCCACCCGTTGCCGCCTCTTCATTTGCAGCAAAGACTGAGATTGTCTTCTTCTCCAAGCTGCCAAGCACGCTTCTTTGACACTCCATGCTTTCACTCAGACCTGCACCCCAGAGCCCAAGCTCTGAGGTCTACCCATTGGTCCTGACCCCAAGGCCCCATGCACCATATTTTCCAACCTGCTTGGCCTTCCCCCAGCCGAGATCTCTGCTCTGGGCCACTGAGTCACCATATGGTCACAGGTCTTACTACCAGCGGTGCATCGGGAGCACTGAGCTTCTGTAAACCAAGGATGGGGATGTTTTCCCACACCCATGTTTGTATTCACAGTGATCAGACTCTGGTTCCACTAGGATGTACATGCATGCATGCTAAGTCAGTTCAGTTGTGTCCAACTCTGGGTGTTAGGATATTATAACACAAATAGACTTCTATAAAGTATCCTGGAAATATAAATGAGCCCTTGTGTTTGTACATTTCATTGTATTTTTAAGTCTCAAGGACCAGGTTTAAAGGTGGCATTTTACAGAATTCCTTGGCAGTGCAGTGGTTGGGACATTATGCTCTCACTGTCAGATGCCCAGGTTTGATCCCTGGTTGGGGAACTTCAAGCCACATGTTGCAGCCAAAAATGAAATAAAGATGGCATTTTAACGAGATTTCCTATAACCACATGATACAAAACACTCCCAGGCTGCCTCAGGCAGTGTTATGGGCTCTCCTACCAACTGAAAAGGTAAAGGGATTTATGATGAAGAACACATTTCCCTCTCGTTATCTCATTTGTTTCTCATGTGAGCCCAGGAAAGTGGGGGCTCTTTCATCACAGAGCCTGGCATTGAGTGGATATATAATGGAGTTGATAAATGAACAAATACCCAATGTTTTCAAAAATGATAAAGCATTTGGATTATTAAAATGACTTCACCCATGAGTCACGGTTTTTTAGTGATGGATCCAGAGCCCTGGGCAGCTGATTCTTCATCTGGGGCTCTTTCATGTGACATCTTTGGACCTGTCTCAAGCAGGACAGACACACAATCATAGTATCTGCAGTGGGGACGAAACTGTTTCCTGGATTCCAGAGTGACCAAGTCACTTCATAGAGAGCACTCTCTAAGAAGTGGTTGTGTTTACCTGAGTTTGCTTGATTGCCTTGCACACCTTCAAGTGGGGAGGTCGTTTAAGAGCAATTCCATCAGAGACAGCTCTCCTGCTCTTCAAGGCAGGGGGATCCTGCCTTTGATTTATTTTGTGTCTCTCCACAGGGCTGAGCACACCCTAGGGGCATTTAATCTGTTGACTTGAATTGTTCTTGGATGCTGGGCTTGGCCTGATGTGAACTTTCACACTGTAGGACTCAGCAGGTCATTGGAACTGATTTTGGTTGAAATCCAAGGCCTCTGACAGCTCGAAGCAACTCTCTCTGAGGTCCGTGGGTCTGGTCAAAAGATCATAGCTTTGACACTAGAGGCTGTTAAAGCAAAGATATGCTCTTCCTTCAAAGTTTGTGGGTTGAAGATACAAGATGATCTAGTGGCAGTTACATTGATCTGCTTGAAAAACAGTGTTACCTAAAAAGTAAAGTGCAAAGCCTATAGCCCAGTATTCTGATCCTAAAATTTACCTGTTCAATTTTTCTCTCAACACTCATGTTCATCTTCCATGTGCTTCAAGCCAAGCTGAACCATTTACGTGACTCTTTGTAAGAAACTCTTAGCATTTGCTCTCCCAAAAAAAACCTGTCACTCTCTCTCCCTCCCTCCTGCATCCATCCATCCCATCCTTTCTCTCCTCCTTCCCCTGCTCCCCAGCCATCCCTATATAACCCATTCTGTCTGATTCATTCACTCTCCTGCTCAATAAATATTTATTATGTATCTACTATGTATCAAGCAATAGACACAGTTCTGGGCATACAGGACTGATCCAGAGTCAAGGCCACTTATGGAGTTTAAATGCTTCAGCAGCAGCTTATATGAAACAAATTAATTAATTAAATACTTACAAAAGTGTGATGTATCATTAGGAGGGACATTCACAGAATTCTATGACAAAATAACAGGAGACCCTTAGAATCACGGGCAACTCTCTGAGAGATGCCATTCAAGCTAAGAGCTAGGAAAGAGCAAAAGGCAGCAAATATGACTCCGAGGAGGGAGGGGGGAACTCCACCTTTCAGGATGTTTCTATGAACAGCCTGAACAGGTGGGCTATTTTCCCACCACCAAGCTGCCCACTCTAGCCTTCAGTTGGAAATAGCACTTCCTTCCTTGAATTCCAATGGACCATGTCTGTTCTTCCCCTTGTGATATGTCTACTTTCATTTGCCTCACCCCCCAAGGGCAGCATGCATGTCAAATTCACACTAGAAGTCCCCCATGACAGAACCATGATGACCCTCACCTCTTTCTGTCCACTTTGCCACACACATAAATATTCTCAAAGCTGATTCGATAGAATGGAAGCTCAATACTCAACAGAGGCTGAAGAACTTTCTTTGTGGGGCTGGCAGGTAACATGATCCATACTCTATTCTTTCATAGACAACAATCCTAATTGCCTTATCATTTGGTCAACTGTCTTGGTCAAATAGGAAATGACATAATACTGAGATGTCTTATAGAATTGAAAAGTGATAAGCCATTTGCTACTCTGGTAATCAAAAGGACATAATTCTAGGGGTGTGTGGGCAAGGATTATAAACCCATATGATCTAAGTTGGAATGCTGAAATGTGTGTATATAATATATGTGATTAATGAAAGCAGAAAGTATTGAAGGAAGACAAATAGAACAAGTGTGTTTAAAAATTCATGCACAGGATAAGAATGCAGGCTTTGTGAAGCCATTCAAAGTTACTGGTAACTAAAAGAGTTAAAAATCATAGCATGAAAATTGGTTTCATAAAAGCACAGTGTTCTGCAATTGCCTTATTATGATATTGAATTCTACTTGAGTAAATTAGGAGTGGTGTTCTCTTGTTTAGCTGTCATTAAAGAACTCAGTGGTAAATGTCAGTCTCCCTACCAAGATACCACTGAGTTTTGTGAAATTCTCCAAAAACCTCTCCAACAGGAGAATTTATAAGCTCTGCATGTTCGACCATCTTAATGTGTGAAGCTGACTGAGAGATCTAAGACTAACTGTACGCAGCTCAATTCCAATTTGTTTGTTTTTTAACAATGTCTTTGACATGTTACATTATGTCACGTTCCAATCTGAGGGAAAATTACTTCCTGTGTCCAATAAGAAATACATTTTAAGAAGCATGCCAACAACACTGTTATTTTCCTTGCTGTTTTCAATGGCAGGCACTTTGCCACATCTTCTGTCTCCAGAAGATCATTTATCTGAAACAGAGGTTGTTCCTAGTAAAACATCCTGGCTTAGGCTGGCATCCTTCTTACCTGCCCACCTCTGATCGCAAATCAAAGTGTTTTGCATTTTGCATTATATAATCAGCCTTAAAAACACCCCACAACATGAGACCCAAGAGTGATATTGGAAAGTTTGCAAATATTCTTTTGAAGAAAGGGACATGATCTTTCTCTGAGCTAAATGCAGGTAACTGCATGCCACATCCTCTCAAAGCAGCGAATATCCTGGTGTTTCATTTGTCTGTGCCCCTCTGTGGTGTTATTCACAGTTAATTTTTAGCAGCCTAGCGCAATCTTGCAGGAGCAGAGAAACTTTGTTCACCTCAATCAGTGAGCTGACAGGGGAGGAGGAAGAAGGGCTGGGAGGAAGAATAGAAATTCTTTACAGAAGTTTGGTAATATCTAAAAGGGAGTTGGGGTCCTAGTGGGATTCCTCCCTCTTTCAACAACAACGTGTGGAGGAAAAGAATATGCTCAGCTTTCTTTGTCTTCCTATTTTCTTTGATCGGAAAGAACAATCATATTTGGCTGATTTCTGAAGACTGCTCAGAATAGAGAGATCTCAGGTGCCCCCACCATGGCCATCCTTGTCAACAGGAGGCATCCTGGTACTGACACCAATAGCTGAGAACACTCAGATGCTTGATGCTTTCTCTTTCATTTTAAAATCCACTGCTGGGAATTCTCTTTACACAATACATTGAATGATAAGTGTTTAGAGTTCAGGAATGGATCCTGAAGGAGGATAAAGCATGAATCTCAGAGTCTGTGAACAGACACTGGAGGAATAAAATATTTTAAGTTTAAAGTTGAGAAATTTATCCAGGGTGTGGAGAGAGATGTTGAGAGGAGCTGCAGAAAGAAAGAAAGTAGATTCTGTCCACCTGAGTCCGAATCTCTCCTTTGACCTCTCCCTACCAGCTAGATTCACTAGGTAATCAGATAGTTGGACAATAAAAGACAATATCATTAGAAGAACTCATCACCTCAAAGGATTCCAGGACAAGCTGCAAATCCTCTTGAAGTATTCTGCTGAGAAACTTTGCACCTTTGTATCCCAGATAAAGGCTTCAAGTTTTATGGGATAGTGCAGATTAATCGTTTTTTAAAAATCCGTTTTTAAAGATACGAATGTCACTGACTATGTTAAATATTTAAAACAGCCGTCTTAACTAAAGCGCAGGATGGATTGCATGCATAATAAAGTCATAGAACAGGTTATAAGGACTTCAGACTTTGCAAATTCTTAATTTAGTGGGAAAGTAATATCTTAAAAGTTACCTCTGTGGGTCTTTTGATAATATGGTAAGATGGATTTGTTTTATTTTTAAGCAAAAACATAATTCCATTGGAATACATTTGATTTTATCTCCAAATAGGGTGAGTTCTAGGGTTGTAGACAGTTGTGTGGTTACCAGTTAATTGCATGTGAAAAGCAAGATATGGTATATTTCCAATTTAGAGCTGTATTTAGTGAAATATAAACTGCATTTTTTGAAATGCAAAAACTGAATTAGAAAAGAATCAAAAAGCCAATAAGATTTTAGGTCTTATAATGACCATACTTTATTTTACTTAATTCAGCTACTTACTGAATATATTTAATGAAATTCAGGTTTGGTTTTTGAGAGACTTGCTAAGAATACAGTAAAACTGGCTCCAGATATAGAAAAAAAAGTCACTATACTTTGAATATTAAGTAAATTGGTCACTAGCAAATGTGCTCTTGTATTATTTTATAAAGAGAGCACTATAGTAAAAATGATAAATATATCCTACTTCTAGTATTTTTTTTATATCTGTGATTCAACTCTTCAGTTATTTCTAAAGAAATAAATCAGTCCAGTTTTGAGTTGGTGTTTTCATTGTCTAAGAAACTACTTAAAGTTCCTAATCTTTGATTATTAAAATTTTCCTTTCCATTTATGAATGGCAACATTTTAATCTTTGAAGAAGCAGAATTCTATGATTAAAAAGCAGATGATGAAAATTTGAAATCATTTTTTCCCAGCTTTGAAGGAGCAAAAACAAATTCATTTCTTTATTTATTTTTAATTGGAGGATAATTGTTTGACAATGTTGTGTTGATTTCTGCCACACATCAACATGAGTCGGCCACAGGTGTACATATATCCCCTCCCTCAAGAGCCTCCCTCCCATCTCCCATCCCATTCCACCCTCTAGCTTGATACAGAGCACCAGTCTGAGCCCCCTGCATCATAGGGCAAATCCCACTGGCTATCTATTTTACATATGGAAATTTATATATATCCATGCTACCCTCGCAATTCTCCCTCCTCTCCTTCCCCCACAGTGTCCACAAGTTGCTTCTCTATGTTTGTGTCTGCACTGCTGCCCTGCAAATAGGTTCGCCAGTACCCATCTTTCTAAATTCCATATATGTGCATATATATATGATATTTGCAAAAAACAAAAATTTTGAGGAAGAAGTTATAGCACTTCCTTGCTTTTTTTTGGAAGCTTTAGTCAGCTATGTGAAATCAGAAATAGTATCCAGAATCTGATGCCAAGTGTCTGGGGCAAGATTAAGGCAAAAACAATTGTGAAGAAGTAGGATGAAAAAGGATGAAAATGGAAAATTTAGTCCATTTTATAAGCAACTCAATGCACTCTTCATGCTACAGATGCAATTTTAACTAGTATGACTTCAATTTATGATCTCCTTGATTTTTAAGAACAACAAACTTGATTACACTTTTTACCATATGATTTCTATAAGTTTTGTTCTGCCCTTACCCAAAAGTTTTGAATTATTACAGTACTTGAGAAGAACTATATCACCAAAAGGAAGTCCATGTCAAAATTCCTAACCAGTTTTGCCAGAATGCACATGAGGAATCACAATTTTTTTTGTTGTTGCTGAGGTTGTTTTTTTATTTCAGTAACATTTCTGAAACAGATATAGAGTTAATTTTACATAAAGAGGAATAAAGGTTTTGGCACCCAAGTGGAAGGCAAGTTCAACTTGCCTATAAGTAACTGCACACAAGTGCATCTATTCATTTTGAGGAAAATATTCCGATACAATACTATGGTATTTTTTTAGGAATAGCCTGTGGGTTACCTGGGTTTCCCTGGTGACTCAGCAGTAAAGAATCACCTCCTAATGCAGGAAATGCTGATTTTATCCCTGGGTTGGGAAGATACCCTGGAGAAGGAAATGAAAACCCACTCCAGTATTCTTGCCTGGAAAAATCCCACAAAAAGAGGAGCTTGGCATGCTACAGTCTATGGGGTCACAAAGAGTCAGACATGACTGAGCAACTAAACAACAATAACAAATGGGTTGCCCAGAACCATCACCTAAATACATTTTCTATAGCAAATCCCATGTTTTCAAAGTTCAACTTGCTACACACACACAGAAAAACTAAAGATGAATTTTAAGATATCATACAGCTAAAACTGCTGATGTCAGTCAACCAAATGTTGCTGATGCTTACTTGCTATGGAATTAAAATCTCCAGAAATGGCCTTGAAATATTAGAGGTCACATATACCTAAACATTAAGAAGCATCTGCTGCATAGACACATATATGCATTACCTCTGCTTGTGACACCTGCAATTTACGACATTGAAACACAAGTTAACTCACTAGCTGAGGGTCAAATATCCGTGTTCCAACTCTGAAAGCTCAGGATATAGTTCAAAATATGTTTCTGAGGTGAAACTCGCCAAATCAGGATTTCACTTGCGTAATTTAATAAAATAGTCATTTTCTACAAAATGCCTTATTTGGGTTGCTCTGAGTTGCAGACCCGATCTCTTTCAAGGAAAGAGCAAGGCAGCCATTGGAGATGGCATTGGAGCTGATTTTGTCCTTCGGCTTATTCTGGTCACCCCTAGTTCCTCACACAGCTTTCAGATCGCTACTGATGGGGAACTGGGTTCAGGTGAAAAGCGATGGCTAAATGGTGAAGGATGGTCCTTTCTGATGATGTGCACGACTTTGGTGGCCGATGCAGTGATGGGCTAGGGATACTCAGGCATCTGGCTGCTCACTTTTCCATCTTGGTGCACTTCTGCCTTCCATCATTTGAAATTAAAAAAAAAAAAAAGAAACAGCAAAGTTATTTAAAAATTTCTAAGTTGCTGGGTTCTTTTTCTTTCTCTTGGGCTATCGCTTTAGACCTTGTGTGAATGTCACACATCAGTTTCGATTACCCTCCATACTGTACGATTGGTCGATAAGTCATATCGCCATACTTGATGAGTATGTTTCAATTGTATTTTTAAAATACTTGTATTTTATACTTGCTTTTTTTTTTAAATTTTTATCAGAGTATGGTTGCATTACAGTTTTGTGTTAGTTTCTACTGTACAACTAAGTGAAACAGCTATACTTATACATATGTCCCCTCTTTTCTGGATTCCTTTCCCATTTCGGTCAAGACAGAGCACTGAGTTGAGTTCCCTGCCCTATGCAGTAGGTGCTCAATAGTGATCTCATTTATCCATAGTATCACTAGTGTATATATGTCAATTCTAATCCATGGTTCTATTTATTTAGTAATTGGCATAGGATTATGTGAAATCTTTAAAACCAGCCTCTTACATTCTTGCATACCTTTAAAGTAAAAAAATTAATAATAATTATAAAATAAAATATACATAGTTGATTGTAACTAATCAACAATACTGTGTGGAATACTAGACTGCACATTATATGGTATGCAATACAATTATATACAGTATTGTATGGAAGTGTACAGGATATGGTACAATTTGTTAAGAAGGTAGATCTCATGATAAGTGTTCTAACTATAATAGAATGAAATTTTTAAAAATATTTGCAATGTTGGAGATTTTAATTTGTTAGCCGTTTTCTAAAAAGGATACATATCCCCGGGTACACAATTATGGGGTTACCATTTATATTCACTTCACTGAGACTCTCAGCATGTATTTGCTTTTGTGTCCTAATTTATGCCAGGCTTTTAGGCTAACATGCATTTTGCAAAATACGTATCACATAGTCAGGAACTTAATCTTACCTAATGATATCTGAACACCTATAAAGAGGACAAGCTCAGCTTTTGTAAATGAGACTCCTTCCCAATTTGGTGTTTGTGTACACAGGTTAATGGTATGGCCAAAAGCATCTATGTCAAAACAGAGCCGTCAAATTTACATCTATTTTCTATTTTAGCCATAAAATCAGTCAATACATGTCCATGCTGATTCCTTGGGAATGACATTGATTTACAGGCTGTCTTGTTTATTTTTCACACGATGACTAAAATATCTATGCATAGTATTACTTTTATATGTAAAGTTATACCGCATTGATGGATTTTGTAGTCTTTTTATGACAAGGCAGTATAAAAAAACCTTTCTTTCCCTGACTACCAAAGAAAGCATTGGGGTTAAATGACAGCTCTCCCCTAGCTATTTGTCTGTCACAGAGAACAGTAAATTGCAGCCTGTCTCAAAGTTGGTGTTTAGACACATTTTGAGATTAATGGTTTTGCATAGACACATGGGACTCCAAGTGATTTTGAGATGAGCTCTATCAAGACTATCCTCTGGTCCAAACTAGGCAGAAAGGCTTTTTGAAGTTTAGTACCATCAGCTCCATGTATATGAAATTTTATTGGTAATCAGACTACACCAATGTTTAAAATTCCATAATGTTCTTCATAACCAAAACAAACAAAAAAAAAAATGAAGAAAGATCTTCAGCTAAGCCCATGGTAACTGGCCCCATTAATATCCTGCTTTTATAAATCCAGATCAGAAAGCTGTTTTCTTTTTCTACTGAACATTTTCATCAAGCCTGTGCTTTTGTACTCAAAGAAGCAGATGTCCAAAGAAACTTTTGATATGATAAATGAACAATCACAAAGAAAAAGTTCATTAAGTAGTGTGAGTCACATGAGAAAACAATTCTGCTAAGAATGTGCTGATTCATTTATTTTCAATAACATCAGTTTATGTTTAGTGCTGCATTCTAACCTGATAAGTGTTCCTACAGCTGGTGAATTTGAACACCTTAAAGGTGATGAACTGAATATTGAAATATGCAGAAGTCACACAAAGGAAAAAGTGCATAGTAGTTTTAGGCTTGCAGTTTTTAGCAGTTATGCTGACTACTTCTATAAATTAATTTCTCTATATGGACCTATCATGAAACTCTGGAGAATAAGAGGTTTAAAGTAACAGATTTACAAAGAGTAATTTCTTTTCCCTTTAGTCTCAATGTTGGTTCAAGTAAGCACTTGGATAAAAATAAGTTTTAGCACTTAATATTTTAAGCACTTTAGTCATATGTTAAAATTAGGAATACTTTACTAATGCTCACTCTATTTATTTGGCATTCCCAAAATATCAAAAAAAAAATTACATTTTTGTAAAAGAGTGAAGAGGTAAAATCCAATTTTATGAAGAACTTTTAACAAACAATTCCATAAAAAATATTTACCTGGCAGGTAATCTATGAGAATTATTGAACAAATAAATAGTTATTGAACACCCATTGTGAACCAGGCATTGTGCTAGACAAAGTCAGATACAAATATTAAACATGGTCCCTACCCTCCTTAGCACTGTCACATTAGAACAATGGAAAGAACATGACAGAAAAAGCAACAGACAGAAATATTTGCTGTCCTATGTGAGTTCAAATGCAAAGAAGGACCCTTCCAGCCTTGAGAGTCAGGAACATTGATTGGCTCATTGGAGAAAAGCAGCAGAAGAGAGTGGAGTTGACATTAGGGATAGAATATAGGTATCCAAAACAGGAAAGATAGGAAAACAGAAAAGTAGAAAGCAGACTCAAGACCTAAAACCATAGGCTTGGACACCAAACAGACCTGGATTCAAATCCCAGTTCTGACCTTCATCAGTTGTGCAATTGATTGACTCTCTGCAGCTTATTTTCCTCACACAGTACCTGGCTTTTCACATGCATGTGTGCATGCTCAGTAGTGTCTGATTCTTTGTGATTCCATGGACTGTAGCCCACCAGGCTCCTCTGACTGTGGGATTCTCCAGGCAAGAATACTGGAGTGGGTTGCCATTTCCTTCTCCAGGGAATCAAACCAACCCAGGGATCGAACTCACATCTCCTGTGTCTCCTGCATTGGTGGTGGATTTTTTACCACTGAGCTGCCTGGGAAGCCTGAACCTGGCTTGGTGGACACTGTCAAATATAAATGAGATAATGTATGTAGAGCACTGAGCCTTCAATAAATATGTAATAATCCTTTAGTAAATGTTAGCTTTAGCTAAAAGTATTAATTTTATTAAGTAGCAAAGAATCAAATTTGGCCTCACAAAGAGATATCATGGGAAATATGTCTAAAATTTGACTTCATTGGATCACCATCTATTAGCAACCCATTCAAAAAAATTTTAATAGGGAGGAGACATCACGGAAGCAGTATTTAGAAACCCTAGTGATGAATCAGGCTGCAGTTTTTTTGCCTGAAGTGGTGGTGGGGGGAAGACTGGACAAGAGAAGCTATTCTAGACACAAAGTGAGGTGGTTCTGATGTAGGACATGGGAGTGGGGCTGGAACAAGAGTGTTTGGGGAAGAAATCGTGCATTGTGGATTGAGTTAGAACTCCCTAGGAAGAATTCTACTCACTAAAGACTTGCTCTGCCTATTATCAATGTAGCAATCACTGCAGAAAAATTGTACCTTGATGGTGTGCCTTTTTTGAGATACATGGAATCAGATGAGGAGAGGTGGGGAAAGCTAGTGGGAGTTGAGCTTCTCAGACCCATTTGTTCAGAAATTTCCCTCAAAATTTCCTTCCCCGGGTTTTTTCCCTTCATTTCTCACATCTAACATCCCTCTGAAAGTGAATACTGGTGGAAGATTCTATAACTCAGAGAAGGATGAAGCAGACAGATCTTAGCGTTTTGCCCACTCTTACCAAATCATTTTTCTTACTGGCTAATTCACTACTGACTGATAAGCAGGTGGTCTCCAACTCTGCTGGTTAGGACTGTGATTCCATCTGATATACTAATGGCCAAGGGCTCTTGGTAGCAAGTATCTGCCAGCTAAATCTGACCAGTGTGTATTGGTCATTTTATGCCTCCCTCAAAAGGTACATTCCTAGATTTTCCATCATTTATAAAGTTCCATTCTGAATATAATACCACATTTCTTCTGCTAAAAATAGTATCTACTTCAATGGAAATAATACTTGAATCATCTGAAAAATGGGAGAAATCATGCCCACATCACAGGTTTATCATAGAGATTAAACGATTTCAAGTAGATTTTAATTGAGATAAAATTCACAGTAACACAACAAAAACCATTTTAAAATGAACAGATCAGCATCACTTGGGACATTCACAACATACAATCACCAGTTCTATCTAGTTCCAAAACATTTTCACAAGCCGAAAAGAGAACTCAGTCTCCAGTAAGGCATCAATCTCCATTCCTCCCTCCCCCAGCCACTGGTAGCCTAAAATCGAGTTTCCGTTTCTATGAATTGAGCTATCCTGGTTATCTTATATAAATCACATATTATGTGATCCTTGCGTCCGCCTTCTTTCACTTAGCATAATGTTTTTGAACTCCATCCACATTGTAGCGTGCATCAGTATTTCAGTCCTTTCATGACTAAATAATATTCTGTTGAATGTATATACCGTATTTTGTTTAAACATCATCTATTAATAAGCATTCAGGTTGTTTGTGAATAACACCACTATGAATATTTGTATACAAGTATTTGTTTCAGGACTTGTTTCAATTGGGGGGTTATTATATTTAGGAGTAGAATTGCTGAGTCATACATTAATTCTATGTTTAACTTGCTGGGGAGCAGCTAAACTGTCTCTCACAAGGGTGTATGTCATTTTATACTCCCACCAATGATGCACCAGGGTTTCAATTTCTTCAAATCCATGCCAATACATCTTTCCCCCATTTTTTGTATCATAGCCACTGTAGTGGGTATAAGCTGATTTCTCACTATGGTTTTTATTTGCATTTTCTTAATAACTAATGGTGGTGAGCATCTTTCCAGTGCTTCTTGGCCATTTTGTATATCCTCTTTAGAGAAATATCTATTCAAGCTAAGTCAAATAGTTTTATGTATACAAAATAGTAAGCATACTGCAAAGGAAAACAATAAGCAGTTTATAAGTTGTTGTTATTCAGTCACTAAGTTGTGTCCGACTCTTTGCGACCCCATGGCCTGCAGCACAACAGGCTGCTCTGTTCTCCAGAAGTTTGCTCAATGTCATGTCCATTGACTTAGTGGTGCTATCTAACCATCTTATCCTCTGTCTTCCCTTTCTCCTTTTGCCTTCAGTCTTTCCCAGCATCAGGGTCTTTTCCAACATGTCAGCTCTTAGCATCAGGTGGCTGATATACTGGAGCTTCATCCTTAGCATCAGTCCTTCCAATGAATATTCAGGGTTGATTTCCTTTAGGATTGACTGGTTTGATCTCCTTGCCATCCAAAGGACTCTCAAGAGTCTTCTCCAGCACCACAATTTGAAAGCATCAATTCTTCTCTGCTCAGCCTTCTGTAAATAGCAGTAGTCTATAAATAGCAACTGGTAATAATAAGGTTAATATTAGCAAGAACAACAATAATAATAAAGCAATTTGGATTTTACTGTAGGTTCTATCACAGCCAAAGTTTGTAACTTTAGCCGAGTCCATTAGGAAATAAATATACAAAAAGAGACAGAGGAAAGTCTTGACTCCCTGACTTGGGCTCTTTTAATTTTGTCGACTTTTAGCATACATCAAGATAAAGATTATAGTAAAAATATAAGCTTGAATACAGAGGACACATTCACAGAGCCAGACACATTTTTCAGTGGCACTGTGGAAGCCCCCTTTCATGGATCAAGGCTCCGCTGGGACCTGCTGTGGCTATCTCTGCCCTGGGAGCCTCCTTATCTCCAATCCACGCAAAGGGTCCTTTCTGTCTTTCTTCCTCTGACGTCCATCCCCCCTTCACATCTGCAGCCCCTCAGACCTGAAAGGAGAGTCAGAGTCCAGGGATGAGTGGCTGGCAGCCTTCCATCTAGGAGCTTTCAGAGATATTACCTTATCTGTTCATTGCTGAGTGATGCTGAAATACAACTGCAGAAACTAGATATGACGTCTGTTGCAGAGAACTGTCTTAGATGAATGGAGTGTTCATTAAAGGACCAGATGATGCTGGCTTGGACTTCAGCAGCTGATTCATGGCCACAAATGAGTCCTCCCCCCTCTCTTCCTAGTGAAGGCTATAAAGACATGATTGCATGGATTTAGTGTGAGTGTGAGGCTGAAATAAAATGGCTATATCACTGACTCACAGTGCACTTGACCAAAGTTTTGGAAGATACAACCCAAAGCAATAATTAAAAAAGAACCTTCCTATCTATATTCAGTCCCAGGAGTTGCAGAGAATAGAGGAAACCCCTGGTGGGCTTTTAAGAGCTCTGAGTTACCTGGAAAAACTCCTCCTGAGATGGAGCCCGCTCCGTTTTGGAATCTTGGTGATTTCTCCAAGGCCCTGCCGTTGGAGTGAGATTCCCTCGCTTTGCTGAGGGACTCATTGTGGCTGGTCTCTGCAGGATAGGACAAGTTTAATCTACTTACTTTCAAACATGTTTTAATTATGTTTTAAAAGTTTGTGCTTCCATTAACTGACAGTCTGATTTCTCTATCTAGGACTGCTTTTTAGGGTTATTTTTACCATGACTTTAGCGATCATTATAAACATGACATTTGTTGTTCAATCACTCAGTTGTGACTGACTCTTTGTGACCCCGTGGACTGCAGCACTCCAGGCTGCCCTGCCCTTCACTATCTCCCAGATCTTGCTCAGACTCATGCCCATTGAGTTGCTGATGCCATCCAACCATCTCGTCCTCTGTCAGCCCCTTCTCTTCCTGCCCTCAGTCTTTCCCAGCATCAGGGTCTTTTCCAATAATTTGGCTCTTTGATTAGGTAGCCAAAGTATTAGAGCTTCAGCTTCAACATCAGCCCTTCCAATGAATACTCAGGACTGATTTCCTTTAGGACTGACTGGTTTCCTTTAGGACTGACTGGTTTGATCTTGTAGTCCAAGAGACTCCAGGGACTTCTCCATGGCATTAGGGAACTTGTGATCTCTGCCAGGGGAGGGAAGCAGACGTTTCTGGGACACCTTCTGTGTGACAGACCATGCTGAGTATATCGTTCCCGAGACAAATCCCTGAGATTGGCAGTACCATCAGCCCCACTGTCCGTGAACTCGAAGGCTCAGAGAGTCCCCGTAGCTCTGTAGTCAGTGGGTAGGTGAGTGGGGTTATGAAGGGACCTCTGTCTCACACAAGCCTCTGTTCTTGCCACCACATTCTGTGCAGTAGAACCGGAACACGTTTCTAAAGGACTTGCCTCGAGAGCCAGCTGGGCAGAGACGTCCATATTTGTTTTTACCCACTTGTAAAGGTCTGAAGAGTAAAGAGTTGAGAAAGACAGTGCAACCTGGTAAAAAAGCTTCTCATTCTTGAGATAATGAGAATAAAGAATCTTTATCTTTAAAAATTAAAAAGGAAACACTACTTCTATGCGGAGTTTCATTACCATCCACACTTTTTTTAAACCTAGATTGCTTATATCATGCAATAAACACCTTTTGGTCCCTAGAATGAAAAGGAAATTTTTCATTTTAGCAATTAAACTGTCTAAATGCAACTGATAAATGGGGAAAAAAAAAGCAGAAATGTAATATATTTCCGTACTTGATGAAAAGAGCTTCAAATATTATATTCTCAAATGAATACTTAATTAACTTTTGGATAGGCCTATGAACCTTACTTTTCTTTTTATTCTAAGTTTTCCTAAAATATTTTGGTAGTAGGTCTTTCCTACCTACACACATGCACAGTGGTGGTATAAATAGAAACATATTGCTTGTGATGTGTTTTAATGAATCCTGCAAAACATTTGACTAATGATCTATAAACATGAAGAACTTTGGTAGTTAAAGATGAAAAAATGTATTTGTGATTTACATTGAAACTTCATGATATACATTATCTATGAGTACAAATATTAAAAATGAACGTTTTCCAGTATACTGAAATAAATGTTATAAATCCACACAAATTAATAGGTGTTAGATTTTATATAAACCTCCTCATGGAAAATGGATTTAAAGATTAGAAGACTATGAGAGGAAAAAAGCAAGACAAAATAAAACAAAATACAGAATTAGAAAAGCTTCTAAACTTGTAATTCAGTGCAAGAAGAAGAAACAAAAGTGCTTTGAGAGTGAGGTTAAAGGTGATGAAGCAAAGATGAAGTTCCATGTCAGTAAAAGACCCAGTAATAGGCAGCAAAGTAAAAAATGGATTTAAAGACTTTGTAGAGGTAACTTTGAAAAAAGAGAATAATAAATGAGGCTGCAGAACTATAATTTGTTTCAC
Source organism: Odocoileus virginianus (assembly GCF_023699985.2). NCBI lineage: Eukaryota > Metazoa > Chordata > Mammalia > Artiodactyla > Cervidae > Odocoileus > Odocoileus virginianus. The sequence continues at coordinate 30,626,444 of NC_069705.1, read as the reverse complement.
AGGGAGCAGAATATTCCAATTTCATTTATGACATTAAAATACCAGCATCCCATTGTACAAATTTTGATATTATATTGCACTGCTTTGTATCATAACATCATAAAATGAATTCAACCATTTCCAGTACATTCTTTCTCAGGCCTTTTGCTTGCTCATTATAATTGGAGGAGACTCAGGAAAGACCTGATTAAACCAAAGCTCCAGGAATTCCTCCCTGTTCCCTTCTGTCTTATATCACTGATGCCTCCTTTTGGAGCTCTGAACTTGAATATTCACCTTGTATTTGTTTATTTGTCTTTTTATCAGACTTAGTCCAGTATGTAAACTTTATATTCAGGATTTCCAGGTGTCTTATACACCAGGTAGATGTTAATTATTTCTTCCTATTTCCAAAACCTGGGACATCCTCTGGGAAATACATATGTCATGCATGTAAACAACTGACACACACAGACACACACACACACACACACATGGCACTGACACTTAAAAGATCAGAGAATCAGAGCATGACAGCCCTCCCTCTGCTCAGAAAATGTGAAAGACCTCCCAACTTGAAAGGCCTTGAGAGGGTCTGGTATCTGCAGACGCTAGGACTACAGATAAAGACCGAGTTTCTGCCCCTTCTTTATGATGAAGACAGACCATTGTAATGCAAGGCATTATAACAATACAGAATGAGAGTTGAGATCATTGACATCTAACTAGGATGTCAGTGAAGAGTTCCCAGAGGTTATACTTGAGGTGAGTGTTAAGTAAGAGTTTATTAAGACAAGGAAGAAGCCAGGAGTGTTTCCACACAGAGGTTTCAGACTGTGTGGAGATATGGAAACACAACATGGCCAATATCTCGTGGACTGCCAGGCATTCGGGATGAAGGTACTGCAGGGTGCAGGCTGCAGCTGTGGGCAGGGAAAATCTACTGTTATTTCTTATGCTTATAGCCATTCCTCCCGTGACTCTAAATGCTTTTTGCATAAACATAACATCCTATTTGTTTCTGCAGAGCTCTGCAGTCTCAGATAATGCCTTACAAAACAGAAGGAATTGAATTGAAGATTAAGAATATACATATACAGGCTAAAAATATAGAATGAGGAAAATACTTTAAAGCAGTGAAAAGTATCAGTCATATAAAAATCTAAGATCCAAGGATGGAGAAGAATCAAGATTAATAAAGTACAGTTGGTATTCAGTTACTTCTGAGTGAAAGTGAAAGTCGCTCAGTCTTGTCCAACTCTTTGTGACCCCATGGACTATACAGTCTATGGATTCTCCAGGCCAGAATACTGGAGTAGGTAGCCAATCCCTTCTCCAGGGGATCTTCCCAATCCAGGGATCAAACCCATGTCTCCTGCATTGCAGCTGGATTGTTTCCATCTGAGCCACCAGGGAAGCCCAAGAATACGGGAGTGAGTGACCTATCCCTTCTCCAGGGGACCTTGCTGACCCAGGGATTGAATTTAGGTATTCTGCACTGCAGGCCGATTCTTTATTAGCTGAGCTACCAGGAGAGATGGTACTTATTTCTCCTGATTCCAATAATTGTGGAAGGTGCTCTCCAAAAGATCAACTGTGGTCATGGACTGAGAATATGCTCCCACAATAAGCTCCCCTTCTATGACTGGAGGGTACCTTTCCACTGTTTCTATTCAGCACCTCCCCAAACTGCTCTGGGTTCCTTTGAAACAATCCCATAACCTTGGTTCTGCTGGAATGGTTTGCTCTCTGCTTCTTGCAAGAATTTGAACCTCAGACCTCCTTTCCCTTTCATTCCAATTCATGCTCTGACTTCCCCTTGATGGTGAAACCAGAATCCTCAAGACCCACTTTCAAAGTCTACTCCTGACACATCAACTGGGAAAAGCACCGATTCCTTTCTCCCAAGAGAATAAAAAACCTGTAGAAATATAAATTCAGGAAGAGTGTTCTATTCAAAGAGTCTTGATATATTAATGTATGTGGCTGTTTTAGCCTCAAAACATGTTCTTCTTTTACCCAGTGCCAGACACATTGATTGGCACTAATCAATCTACTCTGAACATTGGTGGTTTTGAATCATTTCAGGAAAAGCTCCAGGTATCGCCAAAGGTAAACAATTGTATTTTGTCTAATACCTACCTAGCTACAGGCTTCCTGTGTGGCTCAACTGGTAAAGAATCCGCCTGCTATGCAAGAAACCTGAGTTCGATCCCTGGGTTAGGAATATCCCCTGGATAAGGGAAAGGCTACCTACTCTAGTATTCTGGCCTAGAGAATTTCATGGACTGTATAGTCCATGTGGTCTCAAAGAGTTGGACATAACTGAGCAAATTTCACTCACTCACTGCTTAGCTACTGCCTGAAAGTGTGAAAGTTGCTCAGTGGTGTCCAACTCTTTGCAACCCCATGGACTATGTAGTCCATGGAATTCTCCAGGCCAGAATACTGGAGTGGGTAACCGTTCCCTTCTCAGAGGATCTTCCCAACCCAGAAATCGAACTCAGGTCTCCCACATTGCAGGAAGATTTTTTATCAGCTGAGCCACCAGGGAAGCCCTGGGTCCTGCCTAATCATGTGTGTAGATTGCAGTTAAGAGTGTGCCTAGATCTTCTGTCTGTCCAGTCCTGTTATTCAAGACTTAAGTAGTGAACACCCCTGATGTTTCTTCTTAATCACTTTTCTCTCTCTTTTTTTTTTTTTTTTTACATCATTACAGTAGTTTTTGTCATACATTGAAATGAATTAGCCATGGATTTACATGTATTCCCCATCCCGGTCCCCCCTCCCACCTCCCTCTCCACCCGATCCCTCTGGGTCTTCACTTTTTTAGACAAGTGTCATATTTCAGGCCTTTTCAAATGTGGTTTCATAGATGCAGAAACCTTAAGTCACATTAAAAAAAATTGTAATTAATTAGAAGCCTAAAGAATATTAATGTTTTAGCCAGTGTCAAATCATAGGAACATATCCTTACTCATTGGGAACTGATTTCAGCAAAAATGATAGATAATGTTATCAATGTCTGATTATCCATATACAACTCAAGGACATTTCTGGCCACCCAGTTGTCCTGTCTTCTTTCTGCGAAGATATTTCCTGGGGGTATTTTATCTACTTTCAACAGATCTCAATCTGTCTCTGTCTCTCAGTCTCTGTCTCTTTCAGTCTTTCTGTCTGTTTCTCTTTATATAGATACAGGTATAGGTATTAGTATCGATGTAGATGTAGCTGTGGATGTAGCCATAGGTATATGCTGATCTGCAGTTTATTTATATACATATACAGTATAAGTACATGTATGCAATATAAATATATTGCAACATATGTATATGTGTGCTTGGTTGCTCTGTTGGGTCCTACTCTGCAACCACTGGGGATTCTCCAGGCAAGAATGCTGGAGTGGGTTGCCGTGGCCTCCTCCAGGATGTATGTGTATATATAGATATGTACCTATGTTTCTAATATTTCTCCCAGAATGCAATAGCACAGACATTGCTCATCAAATCAGTTAGCAGGCCTCAGATGAGCTCTACACTTTCCAGTGCTGTGCACAGCTATGGGTCGGAACCTGCCTGTGCAGCATGAGCTATAGAGCAGATGCAGCCCATCAAGAAGGGGTACCACTGCGCAGCATCCTCTGTTACCCCATGTGGTATCCAGCTGCTCACCACTGGAAAGCCAGTACTCCAGAGGCCAGGATGGTGGAAAGGAAAGTTTGCTTTATTTTGGAGGCTGACAACTGGGGTCAGGGGGCAGACTCGTGTCCAGAGGCCAACTCCCCACTGACAAGCAATGGGCAGACACTTTTAAAGGTAAGTTTCAGGGGTACACAGGCAGAGGGAGGGGGAATCCATGCAGAAACAGCACTGTCAGCTCTGACAGTCATGGTGAAATTGGTCATGAGTTGCCTGACAGTGTCATCTTGATTGTATTAAGTACAGTTAAGCTTCAGTTCCAAAATGGATCAGCTTGTTCCCATTTCTCTGAGAACCAACTCTTGGAATTGTAATGGCTTATGTCATGGCTGCAGCCTGTGGTCATCACGTTCTCCACCCAGTAGGGGTTTCCAGTGTCTACAAGACAGCTCACAGGATATGGCTCAGAATATTTCCTATAGCCCTTGAGAAGGAACTAAAAGTTCTCAATTCTACTTTATAACTAAACTATCATTATTTTTCTCTGTTTGACTATTTGCGTTACTTCTGCATTGTCTCACTTCTCTGATTAAACTTAATCTTTGGCTGTAGGTTTTCTACAGACAAAATGCAGGTGGAGGACACGGCGGGGAGGACCAGAGAGTCCTGCTCCATTTCACATTTCACCTCTACCCAATTCATTTTGCTTGACCTAGAAAAGCAAAGGAAGTCTAGAATCCAAAAACATTTCTAATTATTGATAATGAAGAAGTAAATGATTTAAACAATATTTAGAGAAATATACACACTACTGTAGGCACAATCAAGTCTTTTACAGAGCAAACATCATATTTATCCACTGCTGCATAATTGTCTCCTTAAGGGACTGTATGATGAGTAAGAAGTCTTCCTTAAGGGAATCCATTCTTTGGGTTGCAAATGTGGTTCCAGATGGGGCTCTGAAGTGGGCCTCGAACTTTTTGTTGGTGTTTTGTTGCGTCATTTCATTTTATTCTGTTTCTTCTTCACAGCAGCCCTTTAAGGGAGATGTTATGGACTGAATTGTGCTCTCCAAAATTCATATGTTGAAGCCAAAGCCCCCAGTGTGACTATATTCAAAGCTGAGACTTTTAGGTAGGTCATTAAGTTTAAACGAAGTCATAAGGGTGGGGCCCTAGCCCCATAACACTGGTGTCCTTATAGGAAGAAGAAGAGATGCCAGAGGAAAGTCCACATAAGACACACATTGAGAAAGTGGTCATCTCAAAGCCAGATAGGAAGGCCTCACCAGAAACCAGCCCTGATGGTACTTTGATCTTGCACTTCCAGCCTTCAGGACCATCAGAATATAAACTGCTGTGGGTTAAGCTCTTCCAATCTGTGACTTTGGTTGGGGCAGCCCAAGCAAACAGATCAAATAGGTGCCAGCCTCTTTAGTAGAAGAGGAAACCTAAAGGCAGAGGAATTGAGTAAACAATATGGGGTTGAAGAACTCAAATGGGGACCTTAGTCTGTCTGAAGTCAAAGTCCACACTTTTCCCCTTCGTCACACAGGCTTTCTGTGAATGCACTCAGTCCTGCCCCTTCTCAGTCCTTACCCCAGGGAGAAGTCAGGACTTTCAGCACCTTCTTGGTCCATGCAATTTGGCTCGAGCACCATGAAAACCTAGCTTCCCAATGGGCAGGCACAGCTCCACCAGCCATCTCTTAACACACAGGTCAGCACAGAAGCGCCTAAGGATGATCATCTATTCTAACCTCTTTCTTTAGGCAGAGGGGAAGTGAAGGTCATGGAATTAGGTTTGTGACTGGCCTTTCCAACTAGGATAAGATCTTGCCTTACATTTCTGGTATTTAATAGCATAGACATGCTATCCTATGCATTTCTTAGAAAATACTAAAAAATTAGTTATTAAGTCTTCTGGCAGGATCCCAGCTGTTACAGCCTGATTTTGACACAGATTTCTGGCCCAAACTGCTTTTCAAGGACCAAATCATTTTTCTTAAAACATAAAACACATGTAACCAGATCAAAACCAGGCTGTAGACATGGACATGTATCGACACTTGCTCAGCAGAATCCCGGATGGATCTGCTCCCTACATACGGAACAGGGAAACAACAATGTGTTCAGAGTCCTGGGGTGGGGGAACAGGGAGGCACCCCAGCTTGGCAGGAGTGCTAACAGATTAACTGCCATATATAGCATTTCTCTCTCTTGGAATCACATATCATCAGGAGTTACATTGAAATCATTGTAGCCTATTTTTAACATCTAGGCAAAACTAGAAAAGCATTGTATGAAGGATTTTAAAGAACCCTCTTGGGACTATAACACAAGCTACCCTTTAAAAAAAAAAAAAACCTTCTTGGGAGAAACAGCTTTTGTCTGAGGAAGAATTAAAAATAAAACTCTAGTCAAAAGCCCCAGCCAAAGCTGTTGTGGTTCTTGAAGTAAGAAGGAATAGATGGAAACTATAGTATTGGGAAATGGGACTAGGGGGCCAGGATGTTTGCTTTGCAGGTAAGACGTGTGCTCTGAGAAGTTATTGAGGGAGGAAAGAGAAAGACCTTCCATGATGGAATTTAATCAGAGGTCCTAACCCCGAAGCAGAGGTTCACCTGTGAGATCTATGATACTCTAAGAGTCTAAAGCACACAGACACACACACTATCTCCAGTGTTCAAAAAGGAAACAGGTGGATCTTCAGAAAGCTTCAGAAAGAACAATCAGTATAGCCAGACACTCTGATTTTTAAAGAAACCAAAGCAATTGAAGATTCTTATGCAAAATATCCTTTCATAAATGTGAACAGCTAATTTTTTGAGATGTTCAGATACCACATGGACAAAGAAAGACTTTTCTGTGGGCTAAATGTTCTCTCAGATCTACAATTTCTTCCACCCTCCTCAACAGACTGCCTTAGTTGTTCCCCAGATTCTCTTCAGTTCCAAGTCATCAGGCTCAGCATCTACACATCAATGCCCTTTGGTTTTTCTCTTGGACAAGAGTCTTCTGAGTCTTCCCATAGCCTCCACGGTGAATTCTGAATGTCTCAGCCTTATGTTCAAGGCTCTCTGTATAGTTCCCCTGGCCTCATTTAATCAAGTTTTCACCTTGTGCTCCTCAGTGGGAATCTGTGGTTCCAAGTGGAAGTTCTCTCTGCTTGAGAGCTAAGTCACTTTAGTCGAGACTGATTCTTTGTGACTTTATAGACTATAGCCCACCAGGCTCCTCTGACCATGAGATTCTCCAGGCAAGAATACTGGAGTGGGTTGCCATGCCCTTCTCCAGGGGATCTTCCCGACTCAGGGATCAAACCTGAGTCTCTTAAGACTCCTGCATTGGGAAGTGGGTTCTTTACTACCAGCACCACCTGGGAAGCCCCCAGAAGTTCTGTATATTTTCCCCCAAATAATATTTGCACATTCCTGCATTCTTACCTTAGTTTTTAATGTATCCTCTTTTTCCTTCTTATATTTCTTTATGATCAGATTCTACCTGATCATCTGGTCCTTCAAGGCATCGCTCACACATCCTTTCTTCTGGGCTCCCTTTCCTAAATAATTGAGCACTTCTTCTTTCTCAACTCTTCCATGAAGCTTCCAACATGTCTTTTCTAAGTCCATATATTGTGGAATTTGTATGTTTTATAGCTGTCTCCCCCACTCAAGCCTGAGAGTTTAACTCAACACTTAGCAAACCTTTTCTGTAGAAGGCCAAGTAATAAATATTTTGCATATGATCTCTGTTGTAACTACTCAGCTGTGCTGTTGTAGTTTAAAAAAAAAAAGCTATAAACAAAATGTAAATAAATGTGGGTGACTATGTTCCCACAAAGCTTTATTTTCAAAACCACATGCCAACTTTGGCCTGAGGGTTATAGCTTGCCAACCCTCAATCTGCATGTGCAAGGACTGCCTTATTCTTGTTATTTTATAATAAAAAGTTAACAAATAATTTGTTAGAGAATGAATTCTTCAAAACTCAATTGCAGTTTACTTCTTCCATCATCTCTCCTTGATACTCAAGGACACAGCAGTATCTTTCACCTCTGAACTTCTGTAAGTGCCTGTTATCCAGACACCTCGTGGGACTGCCACCATCACTGTGTGATAGTCACTTAATGCTGCTGTGCTGAGTTAGGGTTGATCTATATAATTTCTAGGCTTCTTTGTTCTCAAATTCTGAGTCAATCCATCATCTTGTACTGCCACCTGCTTGTATATTCTGGCCTTTTCTTTCCTTCTGATAAAGCATACGCTTCTAGAGAATAAGACATACCTAATTTTTCTTTAGAACTGCTAAAACGCCTAACATGTTGTTATTGTCATTATACACTTAATCAGTGCCTATTTTAGATCAGTATGGTATGTGATGCAGACTCAGAAATAAACAGAATGGAAAGGGTTCTTGTTCCCATTGAAGACAAAGTCTATTGAACCAATGATTGTATGATCCAAAATTGAGATAAATGCTCTGAAAGAGATTCATGGTTTTATAACAACATTTCATAAAGAACAAATCCTGGAGAAAGTGAGGGGGGGAAGGACAGGGACAGCTTCCCTGAGGAAGTAATTTTTGAGTCAAAGTTCACTTATTCAAACTATTATGTATAAAATAAGCTACAAAGATATATTTTACAATGCAGGGTATATAGTCAGTATTTTATGATAACTATAAATGGAGTATAACCTTCACAGTGATTGTGAGTCACTATATTGTACATCTATAACTTACATAGTATGATACATCACTATACTTAATTTTTTTAATGGTTAAAAAAAAAGATTCACTTATTCAGCCAGTATTTATTCAGTGCCTATCATGTGTTAGACACAATTCTGAACTTGGAATGTAGCCGTAATCTAAACAGACAGAAATCCTGCCTTCATAGAACTTGTTTTCTAGTGGGATCTGCAGAATTAATAGAAATTAGATAGAAGGAAAAGAGGATTTTAAAAAAGTATAGCTGAGAAAGAGGAAAAGCATAAACAAGGATCCTAGACGGGAGAGAACATGACACATCCTAGGAACTGCGACCACAGGAAAGATCCAGCTACAGAGGTAGATGGGGCCAGTTGAGAAAAGGTAATATGACCGTATAAGTTTTTTTTTTTCTTTAGAACAGAACACTCTTGAGAGTGACAGGAGCATTATTAATCATTACAACAGGCAGAAACTGGCTGTTCCAGACAACCAGATTATATGGATAGCCTACTTATAGGTCACATAAACTTCTTCCCTGACTATACCAACACTTTTTAAAAAGATCACTTTGATTACAGTGAATACTTGATTTGGGGAGGAACCGTGTCAAGGGGAGGAGGCCAGTGGCTATGCTATTGCAGAAATCAAATCATAAGTGAGTGCACCCTCACCCAGGGGGTAGGTAGCAGTAGACATGCAGAGAGAGAACTAGATTCTGTTGGTATTCAGGAGGCAGCTTTAAGAGGGCTCAGTTCAGTTCACTTGCTCAGTCGTGTCCAACTCTTTGCAACCCCATGAACTGCAGTACGCCAGGCCTCCCTGTCCCTCACCAACTCCTGGAGTTTACCCAAACTCATGTCCATTAAGTCGGTGATGCCATCCAACCATCTCATCCTCTGTCGTCCCCTTCTCCTCCCACCTTCAATCTTTCACAGCATCAGGGCGTTTTCAAATGAGTCAGCTCTTCGCATGAGGTGGCCAAAGTATTGGAGTTTCAGCTTCAGCATCAGTCCTTCCAATTCTCAGTTAACAGTATTTGTTGTAGAAATGAATGAAAGAAAGGATGGGAGTGGGGAGGAATGGGAAAATTGTACGGGAGGAAGGGCAGGGTTTAAAAAGAAATTCAGACACCAAGACTGACTCTCAGCAGCAGCATCCCAAGAGAGTGTTTTGAATGATGATCCTGATGAATCTGAAGATTGCCATGAGGACCACAGCTTCCATTACTGATTATTAGTGAGAGTATAACTGAGGCTTTGATCCTGGAGAAAGGTTGACAGATTTAAGTGTTCTCCACTGGAAAATGAGTGCCAATTTGTGCTTTCGTCAAAATTGCAGACAGAGTTTGTGGACTTTGAGGAAAATTGGCAATCTTGGCAGCCTTCACAGCTCAAGACAGAGAGGGAAGACTAAGGGGGTGGGGGGTGGTTTAATATTGACAGTTCAGTATTGGGCACCAGCACACACTGGTCCAGAATAAAACATAATGGGAAATGACAACCAGACCTGGCAAATTAGTGAACAAGAGCCATGATTTGTGGATGTTGATGTTTCAGAGATATTTAGCTGAAATACTCAACCCAAACTATTGTATATTTGGAAGCTGAACTTAATACATAATTCAAAAACCACCTTGACTCACTGAAGTTTTAAATGAGATGTTGAAAGGATCATCCAGTCCCAGCTCAGAGTGACTCTTCATCAGTCATTTCTCTGGCCATCGTGGGCGGCTCAGGTAGGAGAATTGTGTTTAGTTCTCTGAAAGCTGTCAGTCAATCTGATTGTATCTGACCAGGGAGACCTCAGTAAAGATGTCACTTCACATTTTACCCTCGGGCAAGTCAGGGAGGCAAGCAAAGGAAACTTGGGTGACCAAGGCTCTCCACTAAAGGTCAAGAATCCTTTACCCCTTGCTCCTAAGGCTTCACACTGACCTCATTGTTAGCCAATTATTTTACCCCTTTACCTGGGGGCACCTATTTGCAAAACTTTTATATGTATATTTGCTTGTCTTTACCATGCAAAGATACTGAAGAGAAAAAGACAGCATAAAGAGTGAGTCTCCATGGGTGCCTGTGCTGCCCATGTTCCTGACACTATAACCTGATGACCTCTCACCTTTGCATAACCCCCACTTTAAAACCCTCTAGAAATAAATCTGTGGCAATCATTCCACCCGAGATAAGATGTGAAATTCAGATAGAGGCCTGGGTATTGTGAAATGTTGTACCTTGACTTCTCACAGAATTTCTCTCAAAATATTCAAGTATCAGCCAATTCAAAGAGATGTTATAGAAATGCATTGCAAGACTCTGGAAGATGTTTATGACAAATTGTTAGATCAAATATTTGTTGTAAAAGAACATGCTCAATAGAAGTGAATGAATTCTTATTCTTCAAACAGGTATAGAAAAATGACTATAAAGACTATAAAGAACATCTTAAAAGTAGTCATCACTAGGTAGTGAAATTAGTAGCAATTTTTTACTGTTATTCCTTTTTTATCACATTGTGTTAGTTTCAAGCATAAAGCAAAATTGTTCAGTTTCCCACCTGTATATAGATATATATATTTTTCAGATTCTTTCCCATCATAGGTGATTGCAAGATATTAAATTTCCTGTGCTATACAGTAGATTTTTGCTGTTTACCTATTTCATATTAAGTGAAGTGAGTCAGACCAAGACAAATATCATATGCTATCACTTATATGTGGAATCTAATAAAAAATGATACAATGACCTTATCTACAAAACAGAAATAGACTCACAGGTATAGCAAACAAACGTACAGTTACCAAAGGGGAAAGCAGGGCAGGGAGAGATAAATTAGGAGTTTAGGATTAACAGAAACGCACTTCTGTATGTAAATTAGTAATGATTTTAGTTTATTCTTTTGGATTATTTTTATCATCTAAATTGTTAACAATTGCCCACTACTTGTGTTGCATCTCTCTTGAGGTCTTAATGTCCAGCAGTCAGTATTCATCAGAGTGCGCGGGCATCTCACTATTACGCCACCCAGTGGGGAGACAGGCCGTTTCAGCGTGTCAGGTGTAACAAGGCCAGTCGAGTGTACTGGTTGAGAACCTTCACTCCAAAAACTGAGCAGCCTTGCTTGCCACCTTTGGACATTTACTGAGTCGCACTGTGCCTTGGAGTGCCCTTTATAAAATGGGGATCTGATAGTTGCTAACTTTAGAGTCATACAAATAGATGAAAAACATATCTATGAATTGTTTAGCATATAGTAAGCTCCCAATATACATTAGCTAACCTTACTGTTACTGTACTCAACCTTACACCAGTCTTGAATAGGTGCCAGGAAGGTTCAACAGTGGAGCATTACCTTTTGTGGACAAAAAGGGCTTTAAAGAGAGTTATTTCCAGTGACTGATGCCAAACAGATTTTAAGTACAGTGGTTTCTGTGAAGCTGTGAGCCACAGGGCCTGACATTCTTTGCCCCTTGCATGCAATTATCTTGCAGCCTCCGTGATATTTTTAAGCAGCTCTGGCTGCCTGCAGATTCCTAGTCTATCAAGTGCAGAAATCCCAGCACTGAACCTGAGGAACAGACTTGATACCATTCCAGGGTTTTTAAGGTCACTCCAGACACTAAACCGCGGCCTCTATTTCTAGACTGTCTAGACTTTTTCAAGGACAGGGATTGGCAGTAACAGAACATTTTTGACAGTGCCATTTTATCAGTGCTAAAGAGAATTTGGGGTAACTATGTATTCCGGGGAAGACAATGTCACGTTTTGGGGAACTGTGTTCAAAAACAAATGTATTCATTGAAAAACAATTATACAACTTACCCCCTTCAGTTGAGAAAGCATAGGAGATGCATCAGTCTTCCCATACCTCTAACACCACCTGGGAACTACACATTAAGAGCTACCAAATACACAGCGTTTAGATGGGAACATGACATCATACATTATTTTCAATACCAAGGGCACACAATAGCCAACCTTTACAAGAAATTCTACAGCATAAACATGTCTGTGAATATTCAGTACTCAACCCACTTCATTCTGTGTCACCTTAACAGTCTTTTTAAAGGTGTATCTTATGTGGATTTTATGTGATAGAGGGAAAAAAGAAAAGAGTTCCACTTCTTGACAGTGTAATATGCTAGACCAGCTCTCTTTTTTGAGATGTCAAATATCTACTTTATTATAGTGAGAAAGTGACAGTCAATTTAAATCAAAATTTATGGAGAACATTAGGAGCTGGAAGGACTTTGGCTAATCACTGTAATGTCCCCAACAAATGGTAAATGAAAGCATAAGGAAATTGAGTTAACACAAGTTAAAAGTTCACATACTTACGGAATTATATGAGAAGACCTACAACTTAATTAAATTATCTGAAACTGCTCATTTAGCTTCTATTGTGCTAGTGAACATTTATGCAATTTTACTGTTAGATATATATTAAGTAATAGGTTTGGATTGGGTCAAATTGGGAGAACCCTAATAAGACAGAACAGGGGAAAGGTTAATTCATCATGAAGCATCATTCTGAATCTTTATCTTGTATATTATTAGGCAGAGATTTCCCTGGTTAGTTAGTTAGTCTCTTGTATCTATCATTCTGACATTTTGAATAATTGAGAAATCAAACAGGAATTTTATACATGGGAAAGATAATCTGATGGCGAAGAAACAATTACCTCATCTTTGATTTTTTTTAAACTCATATTTGCTTTATCAACTGTAGAAGCTCAAGTGGTAAACGTAGAGAATTTTAAAAATTAAAGACAATGTCAACAGATTTTACACAAAGGACAATTTCATGAGATGCAAAAGACAAATTTTACATATATAGTCACACAATTAATATTTGTATCTCTGTTTTGAATTCACTTAGGGTCAGTGAGTTGTTAAATCCAAGATACCATGCTATAGAATTACTTTCAAAATCCTTCTAACTAGTGCTGCCAGGTACTCGACACTTGAATGTATGTGACATTTCTTTCTTGTATGGTTATCAACTTAACTGTGTTGAGAAGAGTAGAAAGGCTTCAGAACTGAGGTCTGCCACAAACTACATGCAGATAACTCTTTCTGGGGTAAGCCCAGATGCGTATGCAATCTCATAAAGAAAATGCCAAAGCAACTGGAAAACTTGTGTGCAGTGAAAGAAATGGAGCCTTTTAATTCACTCCTTCATATACAACTTAGATGTAGAACTAAAATGATTTCTAAAGTCATAAAACCTTTGGGGAAATTCTGCCATTTTTTTTTTCTTTCTGATGGAACTACATGTAAAGAATAAATTAATTTCTGGAATACTTGGTAACATAGACATGCACACACTAAGAAATAAATGAGAAGAAATATGGCCTCCTGCAGACTTGTTTCTAGCTGCTTGCTGGGGGGAAAAAAAAATAAGCTGCCTCCTCTCCACTGCATTTAGAGAATTAATTCTCATATGAAATGAAAGGTCCCGTCCAATCCTATTTCACGGTAGCTTTGAGTGCTTGACTGTACCCAAGCAAGAGACTCCCCTTGATTGTTTCCTGTTGACATCACTTTACACCAGAAGGTGACAATTGTTTTAATAATCACACTAACAAATCTGTTTTGCCATCAGATCAGATTTTTAGAGATAATGTTCATTTGGTTCTTGTCATGAAGATGCCTTTTAAAATTAGTAGCATTCCCTCGTAGATTTCTTTCTCAAGATGGTTTTACCACTCCCGTTAGCTGGCTGAAATAGTGTATCTCTTCTAGGATAAATGTAATCTGCACTTTTTCTCTGTTTCTCCATATTAACACCTTGTTCTTTCACCTAAGACAAGGAACAGGATGCCATGTAAGGGGTCAACTCTAGTGATGGGATATCATGATAAAGTATAAGTACCTAATATCATGACGATTATGAAGAATGCACTTATTTTCTTCCTTACAAAGGAAACTGGTGAAGAATTTCTTCAGTTGACTATAATAGCTGAGAAGTGTAGTGTGCTCATAAGATTCATGTCAATACAAAATGAAAAAACTGTTCACATATAAATCACAAGGCATTTTACGTCTAACTTACCTTTTGAGGTGGCAGAATTCCATCAATTCGTCAATTAAAACTGAGTGGAAGGTAAGAGCCTTCTTGAGTCTCGGCAATTCACCAAAAAGCCTATCCGCCTCCTTAACCATGTAACAAAACGCACAGAAACCTCCAAATCACCAACACACTGGAACTGCCTGAGGATTTATCTCCTGAGACAGTTTTCCCAAATCTGTCATCTGAACAGTTTGCCATCCATAAATAGAGAGGAAGAGGAAGGGGCAGAGAATAATGTCGTCTCTGGGAAATCACAGCATTCGTTCCAGATGGTCTCTTTTTTTCACAGCTTAGGTTACCTACATGACAAAAGGCGGAGAGGCCAGGGGTTGAGCACTCTTTTTTTTTTTTTGGTAAAACTGAGAACTCCAGACATTTGTCATCCAGAAAAAATGCCTGCCTCTCAGCAGGATAGATTTTTTAAAATTTTTCTCAGTGCCTGTCACTAATTGGGCTTCATCAACTTTCCACACATTCTCTCCCCTACAAGTCCACAGAAGCCAAAGTTCTCCCACACCTCATCACCAGTGGCAGGACCATAAATCTCACAGAATTGTCAAGAATTGTTTTTCACATTATGCAATTAACACCCAGAACACAGCAAAACATTATATAGTATAAAACATATTAAAGCCATAGGAAACAGCATGTCAGATTTCTCATTAGTAAATTCTAATAATGACTAACATAAAAATGGAAATATCTATTAATATTTGTTCTTCAATTCACATTTAAGAGAAAAATATTACGGTGTCTTTCAGTATCCGTGCAATGCTCATGTCGGAATTTATTATACCAAAGTGATCTGGCATGCCTAAACGAGCGTGAGCAGTATGAAAATTTAAAGATCGCTGAATGCCCATTCTTTAATTTTACTAAAATAATGAAAATCATATATTATTTGGGCTCACTAAACATGTAAATACTAACTCAAATGAAGCATCTATTTTGTATGTATATATTGCGTTTTTCTACTCAGTATTAAAAACCATTTCTCTTGTAAGGCTTTGCTCGCTTATAGCCCCTAAAAAAAAGAAATAGGAATCTTGAAAATCATCTGCCAACCTGTCACTTTTAGCAAACTTTTCTCTTTAACTTTGAGGATTGCTAAAAGTTTAAATGTGTAATCTCAGGCATAGCTTGTAAATTTTAATAGCATAAGTAGAGTAGCAATAAGTGCTCTTCCTTTATAATAGGTTGGCATTGATGTTCGGGTTGTCGTGGGACTTTTTTATTTTTCAGAAAAAATTGGATAAAAATATTAGACCATGCAAATGGGACTTCGAGCTTTTGCCTGTCAGTTCCTGGCCTCACTCTGGCTTGGGCCTCTCAGCAAAGTCTACTCTGGAGTTTCTTCCAAATTGTAACACACCCAGGCAGGCAATCTCCCAGGTATGGCAGAAATTAACACTCCATCCTCAAAGCCTCAGCCCTGCAAGAAGCTAGTGAAGACACCCCTGAGCAAGGATTAGCATTTGCAAATTCTAAAAATCTTCTACTACTAAAAAAAGAAAGAAAACTTTTCTACCTTCCATGTGTCTGTCCACCTCTTGCCGCATCCCTCTACCTGCCGTGGTGCACAGGCCCTGAATATTGCATGACAAACAGGGAAGCGAACTATGGCTGAGGAAGAGAGGAGAGAGCTCTGAAACAGACGTGTCAGTTTTCTTTCAAATTCATTTTGTGGGCTTTTTATAGGAAAGTGTTTTCTCTTCATTTTTTTGCTTTATTTTTGGCATCAACTATGTTGGAGTTTGCTTTCGAGTGAGAAAGATTGAATGGAAGATTAAGAGTAAGATGCAGCAGTAAACTGCAGTGAAATTAGGTTATGGTTGTGAAAACCTCTATCCTCTTTTGTTTTGTTTTGGGGTTGAGCACGCTCCAAGATAAAAAATGGGTCTCTAAATCACAGATTATGGCTCTGGGGAATTGAAACAATATAAACAATCCTACACTGTGAGGCAGAGGACTTAGAAGGTACCATTGTTGCCAGTTACTCACTGAGTACTTTTTAACAAGTCATATAACCTCTGCGGGCCTCAATTTCTTATTTCTAAGATTATTCTAACACCATCAGTGACTATTTTGAGTTCTCCCAAAGTGTATTCACTACAAAGAAGAAATGCAACACATTTTTTTTCCTTTAACTTGTGTTTCACAAAGAAATTCATAACAGAATATTTCTTCAAGCCCATGGCTGCCTAGTGCTGATGGGTTTATGGTTCCCATGATTGAACTCAGAGAATACAAATTATAATGGACTAATTAAAAGAAATGCTTATTTTATGCAGATTTACACAATAAGTTCATTTCTACAAGCTAAGTTGTTTTCACTTAGGGTTATTGCAGGTCCATAGATGTGAAAAGATGCTTAAAAATTAAAAGCATATACTTTTAATACTATATTATTTATTTGCAAATCGCTATGAGAGTAGGTCTTAAATGCTCTTATCACAAAAAGGAAATGGAAACAAGGCAGGTGTTAACTACCAATATGGTGGTAATCATTTTTCAGTATTGAGAAAATCAAATCAACATGTACACCTTAAACTTACACAATGTTAATTTCAATTATATCTCAGTATAGCTGGAAAAAATAATTAATTTTAGTTTTCATCACCAAAAAAATTTAAAAGTACACTTTTGAGGGAAACACATGAAATCATGATTGAATAATTCTGAAAGGAAATTCTTCTTCATTGGATAAAAGTGAAGGCACATGACATAATATGAGACCATTTGGTGCATGATGTCAGTGAATATATGATAAGGAACCATCCGAACTATTTCTCTTGTATTAAGCTTTCAGGCTGCGTCGTGCCGACATGTGCTGGTTGAAGACAGCATTAATATTAATGAAGGGTGGAAGTCTGAGACCTAGGGACTTCCACTTCCCAACCCCCACCTCACTTCCTTTGATGCTAAATCCATTAGTATAGACGGATAGACATTAATAAACAAGAAGGACCAAATAGCTCTCCATCCAGGGACAGTTCTGCATGACCTGTGGTCCACCCTGCCCATATACGGCTGCAAGATGTTTGACCTATTTGGTGGCATTTGTTTATTGATTTATTTATTCTTTGTGCTTCAAACCAATTTTTCCTTAGGTAGGTCACATTTCTTACACTTCAAATGTATTAAAAAGTTACACTCTCTGACAGGGAAGACTTCAAGAATAAATTGAGGGAAGAGTTTGTCATTCATGTTTGGAACTCTTGGGAGACTTAGAAACAGTTTGGCACCGTGACCTTCACACAGTAGGTGCTCCGTAAACACTCGGTGGAAGCGAATTGAATTGTATTATCAGATTCTGAACTGTTCCACATGATCTTATTATCACATTTCCATCCCCCTGTAGTTATAGAAACATACCTGAAGACATAGATGTACATATATATTTCTGAAAATAATTTTACACCAGTGAATCCAGATAAAACTTATAGCAAATATTTTCATAGTGAGTTGATATTGAATACTTTAAGCCTTATATTTACAAATTATTTTTGTTATAAATATGAAAAGAATCATAAGGTTTTCTGGATTGTAAAAGAACTGGAGGTTAAAACTATCTTATAATTGGAAAGTAGCATCATATAGGTCATCTGACCTTATGGTCTTCAAAGGGTATGCCTTGTCACCCAAGGGTTTCTTCAAGTACCCTAAGTGCTCACAATAGGCAGGATGGCTGACAAAGGGACACAGACCATCCCATCCCTTCAACTGAAAAGTCCACTTCCATGTGTTTATTACAGTAATTCTTTGGGCTTCTCTGTGAGAACACATTTGAACAACATGCCTTGCAAAAAAAAAAACTACAGCTACTAATCTTTAGCATAAAAAGAGTGAGAGGAAAATAACTTTTTTGCAAACAGGAAAGCTTAGGCACAGAGATCTTTGTCAAGGTCATATCACATAACTATGGAGTACATTTATGAGTCATGACCAGAAATCAGGTCTGCTGACTCCCACTGCAGTCACAGCTTACATGGGTAACAGAAAAATGGAAAGAGGAAAATAGATTAGTCTGGGTCACCCCAACATGGATCTCTACAGCAGCAACCACAGGAAGTCAAAAGGAACTGAAAATCAACCAACAATCAACTAAGACACTAACGTTGACCTACACTCCCCACTAGTCACAATAATTTGCAAGAGGCTAATGCCTGGTGAGGCTTTATTGACTTTTAAAAACTAGCAGACTCTCTCTCCTACTGCAGAAGACAAAAATTTCTCTGCTTGTTACCTGCATGGCTACTAAAAAATAAACATAATGATTTGTTTACTTTGGGGTGCTAAGATCCTGGTTTTAGTTCATTCCCATGATATCCCAAATATACATATTTGCTTAATTTGTAACTGAGCCCTTCAATTTCATGTTACTTTTATATGAGGTTTTACTTTCAAAAATCAGTATTATACTTACATATTTATCTAGTGCTATACTAATTGCTAAGAGTTTTTAGCCAATGCTACTAAATATAAATTATACTATATAGTATTAGCTATAAATATTTTTGAGGAAAAGATATGGTTTATTATTTCATAGCATAGTTTAATACTTTTAATACACTACCATATTCATAAAGGCAATATTGACTCAGTCCAACTGGTTCTGTGCTCCAAAAACAAAACAAAGCAAAAAATCATTTTCATTATTAACCAACTGAAATCTCATTAGACTTTAAGACTTTAAGTATCTGGAGAATTATTTCTTTGATGATCAGCCTTGTGCTTTTAAACTCAGAACCACTCAGTGGTTCTTAGCAAACTCTAAGTTCTCTATATAACATCTAAGGTTAACTGAGTTGTACCCCTTGATTGCTCGAGGTGACATTATTTTAAAGACAAAGAAGAAATACCTTTTAAGTAAAACATTCCCTCGATATCTGGGAATATGTAGGGTGTACTTTTGCGAAGGACAAGCAAAAGCAATAATGTTTAGCAACAGACCACCCCATAGTGGGAACTGCTTTTCAGCCTGGTTTTTGTCAGACCAACAGCTGTTCCATCAGTCAATTAATGACCAGGGACAAAATGCATTTTTTTAAATCAATTAGCGGCCCCTCCAACTGAATAAAGATCCCTGGGTATGCTTTTCAACAAGAAAACAAGAGCTAGGAGTGAGTAAAGCTAAGAAGATCATAAATTCTTGGAAGTAGAGTTCTAAAAGCCAAAAAAAAAAAATGTATTGGGGTTAGTAGGTCATACCATGCTCTTGGCAGGACTCCAATAATTCATCCTAGGAAGACAAGAAATATATAGATATACATTTTTCAGTATGTCTATATTTATGTGTTTATGTATATATCTAGTGTGTTTGTACGTATGCAAAGAATAAGATTTCCATTATTTCTTATTAACTGATTTTACTAACAACCTTCCCTGCAAAGAATCTATTGTTATCCAGCCTCTATTCTGCATTCAGTGGCAGAAACATAGTCACGTGCCATCCCAAAATGGGTATACAGTTCAATTCAGTTGCTCAGTCGCCTCCAACTCTTTGCGACCCCATGAATCGCAGCACGCCAGGCCTCCCTGTCCATCACCAACTCCCAGAGTCCACCCAAACCCATGTCCATCGAGTCGGTGATGCCATCCAACCATCTCATCCTCTGTCGTCCCCTTCTCCTCCTGCCCTCAATCTTTCCCAGCATCAGGGTCTTTTCAAATGAGTCAGCTCTTTGCATCAGGTGGCCAAAGTATTGGAGCTTCAGCTTCAACATCAGTCCTTCCAATGAACACCCAGGACTGATCTCCTTTAGGATGGACTGGTTGGATCTCCTTTCAGTCCAAGGGACTCTCAAGAGTCTTCTCCAACACCACAGTTCAAAAGCATCAATTCTCCAGTACTCAGCTTTCTTTATAGTCCAACTCTCACATCCATACCTGACTACTGGAAAAACCATAGCCTTGACTAGATGGACCTTTGTTGGCCAAGTAATGGCTCTGCTTTTTAATATGCTGTCTAGGTTGGTCATAGAATATCTATTTATTATCTCCCATAAAATCAATTACAATTTTAGTATTAAACATCCTTTTCTGGCCTCCTTAGAGAAATAATAACAGTTTACTCAATCTGCCTTCTTAGGCTGTATCTTCCAATCTCTTTGTCCTACTTTGAAAATATCATTGTTACCCTAAATCTAATTTTCCTAGCATAATGGTTTGAGTACATTAGATGGTTTAACAATATTGAGTTATTACAAGAGGAATTAATAATTTCCCCTTATAATAATAAATTTCGTATTCAGATATAGGTGTTTAAATACTTTTGTTAAGTACATACCAGTTAACCAAGTTCCAGTATATATGAAAATGAAAACCATAATTCCCACTGAAAAAAAAAGGAAAGCCATGCGCCCTCCCTTAAAGCCGACATACCAGCATACATTCACTTAAAAAAATGTGGAGCAGACAGATTTGAGAAAAGCACCTGAAAAATAAGTAGAACTTGCAAAGCAAATTCAAATAACAAGTCAAAAAGAACAAAAACTTTACTAGGTATATAGAATGGAACAAACTTCACACCAGGCATTACTTGGAAGGATGAAAGAAAAGTAAAGGGATGCTGACATAACCTGAGTATCAGTAATCACTAGAAACACCTCCAGCCCCTAGCGCTGGGATCACCCAGGTGTTATAACAGTAATTGTAGAAAGGAGCTTGCAGCCCTACCTCAGGGGAGTAGAGCTGATATTTCTTCAGCCTGAGGGCTGGAAGGAGGGTCCCTGCATAGTTGGTACTGAAGCCTCTGAGGTCAACAGTGCATGGTGCTTTGATAATGTCTGGGGGCATCATCAGACAGGGCATGATGCCTGAGGGGCATGGCATAGTTGGTGCTGACAGTGCTAGCTTCCAGTGTAGGCTGGCACTTAACTCTCTTCTTCTATTGGAGAACAGGATCTCTACTGCCAACAGGATCTCGGAACAAAAATTAAGCTTTTATTTTCCTTCCTCCTGCCTTCCAGTTGCAGGATGTTATAAGATGCCACATGCAAGGGAGTATGGGAAATGTAGTTTGCAGTCTCCCAGCTCTAGCTGTGTGAAGCAGACTGCAGCAGGATGGACTGGAAACCTAGAGACAAACGTAAATAACCAAAGCACCGTTATGCCTGGAATAGCTTGTTGAGACCTGATTTTGTTCTTCTAAAGACAGGTCATAGGATGTCTCCAGTTCTGCATCTCTTGTTTGGCCTGGCAGTGGTTAGAGTGAAATAGTTGACTGCATTTTTGAGGCTACACAAGAATGTCAAGAATCAGCTGGCATCTGCACATCGTGAGACTTTATCTGCCCACTAAGTGTTTTAGGCAACCACCCTTCCAATTCCCAGGGGCGAAAATGCAATCTTCATTCAGTACAAAATACAATTCACTACAACTCAAGGTTAAAGTGGAAACCCTTTGGTTGACACAAAGTCTTTTCAAGTATGTAGGACACTCTGAAGTTTGGCCAAATTCAAAATTTATGATGTCTGGTTCATTCAAGCCTTCCTAAGAGTCCCGCCTTGTCCTCTGTATACTTGGAAACTGGATCTCCTTCAGATGTCCCAGCTTCAAAATCACCTCTCATCTCCACCTCTGCCTCTTCTCTTAATGCCAATCTATGGTAAGCCAAGTTCTCTGAAAACCATTCATTCCAATGTATGAATAGCTACTTACTATCCTGTAACCATTTCACAGGTAACTTGTATCTTAAACAGTGCTGGTCATCTCCAAATCAATCCTCTACTGTTAGAATTTTAGGAAGAAGAGTATGTTGGGGAGCAATAGCATCTCACTTTGGATTTTTCTGGCAAGTGAGGAGGCCCTCCTGAATTATTGAGTATGGAAGTGTATTAAAAGCCCAGAGAAAGAAAGATGTCTCTAAATTCACATATAAAAACAGACAGAACTCATAGACAGCAAGACCGAAACTCCCTGGACAGTATTTACAACAAAGCTGGATGACATATTATCCTATGCACACCAAAACACAAGCAGGTAGAGATGAGCCACCGGCAGCCAAAGAGTCACACGATATCCATGTATGTGTAGGAGGATGGTACCTGGGGACTGTGAGAAGCCCACAGTGTCTGAAAGGGGTTGGAGCAGTGGAGCCACTAAGATGCTCACAAATGACCCCGGGAGCCCTCTTCCAGGACAGGGCCCCTCGAGGGCGAAGCTATCCCTGAGCATGCTAGCCACAGTGCCTGGGGCCCGCTGGTCTTTGGGGGACCCATGGAATGCTTACATTTCTTCTGAAATCAGAAGGAAAAAATGCACTCTTAGGTCAAGGAAAATGTCTTAATATATTCATTTTAATATCAACACAGTCATAAAGTATAATTTTTAACACTTTGAATGGAGGAAGGGACCCTCAAGAGCCTGGGACTCCCAGATGCCATGATATAGCCTGGGGTCCCTGCAAAGTGGAAACAGCCGGGAGTGGAAGCAACCATGGGCAGGACGATGGGGACAACAGCGACAAAGTCAAGGGGAAATCCAGAGTCAGCAAAAGAGGGGAAGACAGCCGGGAGATCCGGGAAAGCAAGTCACTGCACTTTCACAAAAAGCAACAGAAGAGGGAGCCCTGTGGAATTAGAAAAGCTACCCAGAATCCAGCCGCGTTCTTAAAGTTCAAGGAAACTAATTTCATATAGAAAGGAACAACAGAAAAGTATTGAGGTCAAACCCAGACAATGTTATGATGAGAAAAAGAAGAAACCAAGTAGGAGAATAACATCCCAACAGACAATGGAAGCACACCAGAAAGACGTGTCCTCAGAAAAGACCGAACCGCCAGCCTGCGAGTCTAAAACAAGCTAAGAGACATCAAGAAAATATTCAGAAAATGATACAGTACCTGAAAGTGCAACATAAATCTGTTAGAAAATCTCAGAGACAAAGTGACAGACTTCAGGAAAGAATAATGAATTAAAAATCACACTATTTAAAGTACAAATCACTTTAGCAATGAAGACTAAACCAGAAGGAATACCAGCGCTTACAGACACAGTAGGTAATGTCTCAAGTGAAATAGAAAGCAAAAAGGAGAAATTTTTAAACATCCAAAAGAAATGAAGAAATGGGCAAAAGGGATTCGAGAGAAAACGATCAATATTGAAGGAAAGAAAAGGAAATCAAACCAATGATGAATAGGAGTTGCTGCTGATGAAAACCCAAATAAAAGAACAGAGTAAATACTAAGAACAATAGCTCAAAATTCTGAGTTCCCTGAACTAAGGATTTAGAGCTACAAATTGAAAGTGTGCAGTGCATTCTTGAGAATCCAGAGCAACTAGCATCAAGACTAGTAAAAATTGCTGGACTCTAAATGTAGAGGATAAGTTGGGGAGCATCGTAAGAAAAAAATCATGACCTCTAAGTAAAAGGAAGTTCAGTTATCATCAGACTTTTCAACAGCCATGCTTTATGCCAAAAGAGAAGAGTAGCAAACACATAGAAAATGTTAGCCCAGGATTTGCTATCTAACAAAACTGACTTTCAAGAGTAGGGGGAGCAGGTAAACTGTTATCAACATTAAGAATATTGTTCCCATGAACCCTTCCTAGTAGAGACTGAGTTTATGCCTAGAAAGACATTAAGGTAAGGACTGGCAATAATAAATTAAGGACTGGTCTAATACAATAAGGACTGGTAATAATAAATAAGGACTGGTTTAATAAATTATATTTACCTGTAAAAGTAAGAGGAATGAGGGTTAAATGGCAGAGAGTATGTTATATAATGGTTATCAGCTCTGACAGTGTAGTAGTTATAACTATTTAAAAAATGAGAGGAGAGGGGGAGAACATATATAAAAAGCTTTTTTTGAAAGTTTTCAGCTATCATATTGGTAGTAATATTTGTACTTTTATTATGAGACTGTTGTGTGTGTGATATGAGATAAAAAAAAGATGTGTCATTATGGGACTTTCTTATTTTATCATTTTTGTTCCTTAAGAATTAAAATTCAGTGTTTTAAAAAGTAGGGGGGATAAGGTATAATAGAGATGGAACTATGGAAGGCAGGAAAAGATAGTGATGAAACAGAGAAATTAAGTAAAAGCTTTTATAATCTCAAACTTGAATTAGAATATAAACAGGAATTCATGAAATAGTTTATCTTTAAATGCATGTATATATTTCTGAGGTTTGTGCATTTAAAAGGACTAGAAACAATGACCAACCTTTTTTCTCACTAAAGGAAACAAGAATTTCTGGGAGAAATGGCTAATTCTATTTCTAGGGCAAAAAATATGCAAGAGGAATCTGGAACATCTTATATTATAATAGAATGTGGCAAAGAAGCTATCAAAAACTAAGGTCACGTCATGTCAAAATGATTCAGTAGCCAGCAAAGAGGCTCTACCAAGCCAAAGACTGGACAAATCCAACTCCATAATGATAATCATTGCAATAGGTTGTCTGCAAACCAATGGTTGTTTGCAAACCATTGCAATCGTCTGCAAACCCAGACAATTTGTTTGAGTTCATGAGTTCATAATGATATTGTTTTTTTAAATAAGCATTGATGACCATCACAAGATAAGGAATCAATTCATTATCTCCATGAATGGAAAATAATGAATCCACTGAGGAGCCAACTAGGAGATGAAGGAGATGTCTATTTATATAAGTATTTCACCTAATATGGAAAAAGGAAACACTAGAATTAGAACATCACTGTGTTTGCAGCCTTCATAAAGGAGCAGATGTGGGCATTTTGTATCAGTGGCTGGTAAGAGAGAGAATGAGACACTGTGCTTAGTCGCTTAGTCATGTCTCACTGTTTGTGACCCCATAGACTATAGCCCACCAGGCTCCTCTGTCTATGGGGATTCTCCAGAAATACTGGAGTCGGTTGCCATACCCATGTAAGTATTTCACCTAATATGTAAAAAGGAAACAATAGAATTAAAGCATCACTGTTTTCTTCGTAAATGAGTAAATGTGGGCATTTTGTATCAATGGCTGGTAAGATCACAGAAAGTGAGAGAACGAGATGCTGTGTGCTTCAAATAGTCCTGCCAATGCCAAAAAGCATTATGGAAATGATGACTAAACTAGGAGGAACACTAGGTTGTATAAAGACAACTTGCATGTCTCCGAAGGGATCAAACCTGGATTGGATCCAGTCTTTGGATTCAGCTGTCACTTTGCAGGAAATTCAAAAAACAGAGGAACATATTGATCTGCACTGAGAGCATCACGTTTGCAGGATACAGAGGATCGGAAAAGCTACAGTCCAGGTGAAACTACTCAAGCTCTTCAGTAAAATGGAAAGAAATGAAAGGGATCTGGGAAAAACGTACAGATTAAAAGGGACTTTAAAAACAAATCAATTTTTTTTAATGGGCAAAACTAAGCTGCCATTTTTAGGAATGCACATTAGGGGGAATGAGACTATCAGAAGAAAAACTCAAAGAAGAGATTACTTTAAAAGTCAGGATAATTGTTAAGACCAGAGAGGGTTATGCCTGTGATGGGTCAGTGGAAATGGCTTCTGTTAGACAGTGTTCTCTTTCCTGACCTGGGTGGTGGTTGCCTTATAATAACTTACTGAGCCACACATTTGATTTGATTTTCTGTGTCTCTGGTTTACTTTACGACGAAAAGATTTGAAATCTAACAAGCCCGGAGAGCAGCTTTGTCCCTGTCACTTCTTTTCCTGAAACAACTTGTTTATCTCATTGTCCTTGCCTCTAATCCTCCCTAGGCTCCATCCTCTCACTTGTTTTTTCTTTCTTCCTTGTTATAGTAGATGATCAATGAATATTAGTCATGATTACAGACCAGAACATGGTGATTTGACAGCTTGCCCTGCCCACATACCCTTCTGAGTGAGCAAAAACCTGGAATTCCTTATATCTAGGTCACTATGCTTCGTCACATGGCTTTCATCTAACCTCACCCACAGGTGATAAAACTAGGGGTCTATGAAAGTGAAAGTTGCTCAGTCCTATCCAGCTCTTTGCAGCCCCATGGGCAATACAGTCCATGGAATTCTCCAGGCCAGAATCCTGGAGTGGGTAGCCATTTCCTTACCCAGGGGATCTTCCCAACCGAGGGACTGAACACAGATCTGCATTGCAGGCAAATTCTTTACCGGCTCAGCCACCAGGAAAGTCCTATGTAAGGATCTGTAGATTCATTCAACATATACTTGCTTCAGTTTATGCCACATGTAAGTGCTGGAATCTGGAATATAAACTCAAGCCATTCAGTGTCAGAGCCCAAGACCCTAAACATAACAACTAACTAGACCAATATATTCCTCCCCGTTGGAAAGTATGAATAACTTTCATATGAATGTGAATTAAGAGAAGGATCCAGATCAAGGATGGACAAACAGCCTTCAGGCCCTATGCAGCCACACCATCTATTTTCACATGGCCCAAAAACAAAAAATATCTTTTACATTTTTAAATGATTGGAAAAAAGTAGGATAATACTTTGTGACATGAGAAACTTACATGAAACTCACATTTCCATTTTCACTAATAAAGTTTTATTGGCACAAAGTCACACCCATCCATTGATACATTGTCTATGTTTAGACTTCCCTGGTGGCTCAGCTGGTAAAGAATCCACCTGCATTGCAGGAGACCTGGGTTCTATCCCTGGGTTGGGAAGATCCCCTGGAGAAGGGAAAGGCTACCCACTCCAGTATTCTGGCCTGGAGAATTCCATGAACTGTACAGTCCATGGGGTCACAAAGAGTCAGACACGACTGACTTCCACTTCACTGGTTGCTTTTGTGCTCCAGTGGCAGAACTGAATAGCAGAGACTGTGTTGCCTACAAAGCTTAAAATATACACTATCTGGCCATTTAGAGAAAAAGTTGAGTGACTTCTGAGCTAGAGAAGAAATGAGTGAACTTCAAGAGAGAAAGGAGAAAACAGCAGTAATCCGAAGCCCCAAGGCAGTGGAAATCCATGAGCAAACAGGAGCTGTGAGCTGAAGGAGAGCAGAGGCAAGCTGCCTGGGAGTTGTAGAAGCAGGAGGCAAAGCCAGCGTGACTGAGATACGGTGATGTGAGAGGAACACACGGCACTTCCAACGCTTGTCCCGGGAGACGTGTTCTACACTCATCCCACAGTGGCGCACTGTCTCAGTTAGGTTCTGCCTTATTTCTCTATGTTCCCGTGTGATAAACACCCAGTCACCTGGGTGTGAGTAGAGCACAGCTCTGTTTCTGCTAGCCTGAAAAGGTCTAACACACAGCTTGGCTTTAATTCTCTTCTCTGACCCCAGGTTCCGCTTAATCTTCCACCATGACCACCAACAGCAACAAATCACTTGAGCTCATGATTGCAGAGCTTAATGAAATGCTTACAAATTCTCTAAAAGGTAAAATCATAAGTCAGCTTTTCCATTCCAATGCTTTTACCAGAGAGGAGACGTTACCACCTCAGTTTAAATTATCTAAACATCCGCTTCTTTTTGTATCTCTCCACTCAGGTCCCTACTCAGAGGATCTTCCTGACCCAGGGATCAAACCCAAGTCTCCTGCAGCTCCTGCATTCCAGGTGGATTCTCTACCACTTCCACACTAGGGAAGCCCCCTCTAAGCAGCAGTGATTAGTAGACAAATCTTGATAGTCTGAGTATTTCAGATTCCTTTCAACACCATGGCCAAGACGCAAAATGCTCTTTTTAGGAATTTCATCTCAATTTATCAAGTGATACAAAACAGCTCTCTCCCAGGAACCCCTCAAACTGTGCTACAGTTATTTCAGAATCACGTGTATATGGTGAATCAATTCTGGGATCATTCCTTGCTGTGTCCTGTCTGAAATCTTAAGGCCAAATAGGAAGAGAGGTAAGGAGCACAGCCTTGGGTAAGAGACCAAATAGGCTGGCCCTGCCTCTGCCTCTTAGAATCTGTTGACCTTGGTCAGTTTCTTAGCCCTTTTAAACTGCAAGTCTTCTTATCTGCAAACGAGGATCAGATTTGTGCTTATCTCCTAGGGATAGTGGAGGATTAAATGAGATAAAGTACATCAAGTGCTTAGAAGAACCTCTGGCACTCAGTAAATGCTCAATAAATGTTCCTTCACCTCTCAACTGCATTATCTTCTGAACCAGAAAACCCTATTAGCAGAGGTGGTTTAAGAAAACAGTACTAAAGCGAATTAGCTTTATGAGAAATTGTGACCATTTTTGTTCTTTCAGTTAAAAATAGAGAATTTCCAAAATAAATCTTTTTACTAGTCTAAAAGTTGACCCCCTTCAAAAAATGTTTCACCATGGATGAGAGGCTTACACAGAATTATACTAAACTGATATTTACAAAATTTCTATAAATATATATATGTATTAATCTGAACAGTTTATAAAATGTAGACTCACCATCTAAAAAGTCTCTGGACATATACCTAGTGACTTCTTTCTAGAGAATTAAAAAGTTAACCCAACTAAGACACACTTCTAATAATGCCCAAGGTATTGGATAAATATTTTAAAAATGAAAATCTGTTAAGAATAAAAGTAGAAATCAATTTTTCATTCATTTCACCTATAAGATTTTAATAATTAAGTGCAAAAAAGTCGAATTTTACATTTTCTGACAGCATTAGTTTGAATTCAATCAACTGACTCAATAATGAAACTTCTTAACTCAAATTTTTAAATTACAATGAAAGATAAAGTAGAATGGAATGCCAGTGAATGTACAACACATGGCTTACTTACATCTTCACTATTAGATGAATCCCAGCTCACAAAGAGCTGCCATCCAAAGCTAACCATCACTTGTCATGGTACCTTTTTTCCACTGACAGCAGAACCAAAGAAAAGGAATTCTCTTCAGTCAACCTCAGAAAAACCCCCTGTTTTGAAATCAAAGCCGACTGTTACGGCTCTTTTTAAACCAGTATAGATGTACCATTCTCATAATGGTTATGTGAATACCGGCTGACAAATAACAGTTGATCTCCAGATGACCCCTTCCAAGTTTTCTGTAATGGCACTCATAAAATTAAGATGAACCCTGTCTTTCACAGATTGACACAGATATGCAAATGACCTTTATGGTATCAGGTGTCCTTTTTGTTTTGTTTGCAGATACTACACTCTGCATTCTTCTAGAGTCAGATCCAGGTTTTTGAATGTCAATCACAGCTCTCTCAGTCAATGCAGGTACAATAAAAGGATGAGAAAATATCACCATCTCCCTTCGGCACCAGCCCAGGCTGGCACCAGTGAAGTGCCGTTAAATACTTAACAACTAGTGGGGCTGGGACCTCGTTTGAATAATATGCCCATTTCTGTGGTGTAAATTGACCCAATACTGAGCACCTTGACGGTTGGCACATGAGTGCTATGTAAAGTCTGCTAATATTAGTATTGTAAGTATTAGCATTAGCTGTACAAAACTGCCAGAGTTGGCCTACCATATGTGGAAATAAAACCAGTACCATAACCCAGCTCGACTGGCCCCAAGGGTGAGATAATACCCCAAGATGAAAGGTGAGAGTAGGGAAAAGCTAAAACAGAGGCCCCTGCTGTGATACAGTCTCAGTATGATGAGATTTGCTCACATTGAGCAGCGACTCGGACCGTCCTTCTTAGCTCACTTCCAATTCTTGCCCCATTCCATCTAGTCTGCTGTCGTCTGAAATACACGCTACATCCAGTTGTCTGTATCTTTCCCTGTTGAAGCGTCACTGCCCCTTTGCAGAGACTCAGCTTATATTCCAGTGAAGGCTAAAATGCATCCATGGAGTCAGCAATCTCACAGCCTTGTAAAGGAGGGCAGGCACCCAAAAAATTTTCCTTTTTTTTTCCCATTAATGACACTTTCTGAGTGAGTTGATGAAAATCTGATCGGAAGTTGCTTGATTTGCTGAGTACTCAGGCTTCGATTTTCTTTCTTAGGATGCTTAACTTCAAGAGACAGGTTCAGTTAGAGCCACTGGATATCTAAAGGACTTATTTCCAAATAGTTTCACAGTCCTTAGAATATTTAAGTCATTACTTTACCCATTTTTTAGATAGGTAAGTGCAATACAATAAAATGCTTAGCATTTTCAAGGAGCATAAATCAAGGTTCTTAAAATCACTCTAAGTTTGTTTTGACATTTTCTGTACTTTGTCACAGTCAGAGAAGCGCCACATATATGGTATTAATAAAACAAATGACATAACCTTGTACGCCCTGACTTAACCCCTACAGTAGCTTGAATCTCCATTCAGACCTGCTTGTACACAGCTCACTTTGTAGCTCAGCAAATGTCCAGCCTTTGCGGGTAATGCTACAATTGCCCAAGACTTCAGTGATACACATCTTTGCCCTTACCCAGGGCTTCCCTCATAGCTCAGTTGGTAAAGAATCCGCCTGCAGTGCAGGAGACTCCAGTTCGATTCCTGGGTCAGGAAGATCCGCTGGAGAAGTAACAGGTTACCCACTCCAATATTCTTGGACTTACCTTGTGACTCAGCTGGTAAAGAACCCGCCTGCAATGCAGGACACTTGGGTTCGATCCCTGGGTTGGGAAGATCCCCTGGAGAAGGGAACAGCTACCCACTCCAGTATTCTGACCTGGAGAATCCCATGGACTGTACAGCCTATGAGTTCGCAAAGATTTGGACACGACTGAGCGACTTTCACTTTCACAGGCTCATAAGAAGTCACAGAAAATCTTTATCTGCTGTTAAAATATCTGAGGCTGTGGCAATCCACATTTAGATCTTTAAAATGTCTTCATTATGACGTCTTGATGGTAAGGCTCTAATAAGGGGACTTCAGATATATGAGGTTTTTTCCTTTGTTTCCTGGAAGCTCTCAGGCCAAGGCAACTGAAACAGAATCACCATTTCCTGTCTATAAAGATAGAGTAGGGAAATATGAGATGTCTTTTTATAATTAACCCAAACAAGTTGATTCACAAGATAATGCAATGCACTCATTCTACAAAAATGCATTAAGCATTTACACGACTGTAGGAGGCATTTTGCTCAGTCTGGGGAGTATGAAATGAACAGGACACATTCCCTCATTTCTAAGAGCTGGGATGCTAATATGGGGTGGAGTGGTGGGACTGTGGATGCAAATAATTCCAAAGGTATTGGACAATTGCTATACAAGTGAGTTAAAGAGAAAACCAGGAAAACACACAGGGTGGAAATTATAACTCAGAAGATTATCTCCAAGGTCTTACTGTTTATGTTCCCCTTATTAAGCAACTTGGGACTTCCATTATTAATTATTTAAACTAAGGCATATTCTTACTTTGTTTTTATAGTGGCATGATAAAATAGAAAATTCATCATCAAAAAAGCCTATTAATAGTCCTGTTTAACTCAACTTCTTACGCCTGAAGTACCTTACTATCTACTCTGCTCAGTTGCTCTGTCATGTCCAACTCTTTGCAGCCTCACGGACTGTAGACCGCAGGCCTCCTCTGCCCATAGAAGTTTCCAGGCAAGAATGCTGAATTGGTTGCCACTTCCTACTCCAGGGCATCGTCCCAAGCCAGGGGTCGAACTTCCATCTCTCACATCTTCTGCATTGGCAGGCAGGTTCTTTACCACTAGCGCCACCTGGGGAGCCTCTTATTGTCTACTAAGATTTCTAAATCATTAGCGTACCAGTTATGTTAATTTTAGAATCTGAAGTTAATTTACATAGCCAACATAGTCAGCCCCAATTCTACAACCTATTTAGGAAACAGAATTTTGTATGATTACACCAAGGTTTTGATAAAAAGTACTTCATATCAGGTTCATGCAAATATTGTGATTATGCTATACTCTATATAGAATCAGTGAGAGTTGGATAATATAGACAAATAGTTTCGGATACTGATTCATTCTCACCATGACAGGAAGAAAAATATTGCACTTAACTTTACACAGTGAGAACAACCAAAGTGATTAAAATGCTCGATAAAAGAACTTATAAGAAAATCAATGCATTTCAGCATAAAGACAAGGTGAGCAAGACATACCATTGCTTCCCAGGTATGTCTACAGCAGTGCCATCTAGAACAATTCCTAATTAAACATCTCAGCTATCCTGGTTTTGTGACTGAAGCTGGGATGCCATACTGATATCTGGTTTTCACTTTCCCTCTTTGTCCTCCAGGCCTGGTTACAGAAAGTATCTTATGAAATGTGTTGTTGATTGATAAAAGAAAGTGAACTAAAATTAACTCTCCCCCCTATAATAATATAGGTGGATGAAGCATCCTTACAACAGCATCTTCCAGAACAGAGGTTGGCAAACTAGGGCTTGTGTGCTAAATGCAGCCTGCCGCCCGTTTTTTGTACAGTCCATGAGATAAGGATGGATTCTACATTTTTAAATGGTGGAGGAAAAAAGAGAAGAATATTTCCTGACCTGTAAAAATTATAGGAAATTCAAATTTCAGTGTCCGTGAATAAAAT
Organism: Odocoileus virginianus; assembly: GCF_023699985.2. Taxonomy (NCBI): domain Eukaryota; kingdom Metazoa; phylum Chordata; class Mammalia; order Artiodactyla; family Cervidae; genus Odocoileus; species Odocoileus virginianus. Next base: position 30,593,671 of record NC_069705.1, on the reverse strand, counting down.
TTTGTTGGAACACAGCTATGTTCACTCATTTATATCTGATCTATAACAGCTTTCATGCCGCTATGGCAGAGCTAAATAGTTGCTATAGAGATCCTATGGCCTGCAAAGCCAAAACTATTTACTATCTGGTGCTTTAGAGAAAACATCTGCCAATCCCTGTTCAAGAATATAGGTATTTGAGCTAATCTTTTAAGGATCTTGATGGAGAAGGAAATGGCACCCCACTCCAGTACTCTTGCCTGGAAAATCCCATGGACTGAGGATCCTGGTAGGCTACAGTCCATGGGGTCGCAGAGTCAGACACAACTGAGTGACTTCACTTCACTTTTAAGGATCTTGAAAGCCTAATCCAGAATTAGGAAACAGGGTTTTCAATTTTGGCAGGGGAGTTGATAGTAATAAGAAAAATCTTCCCATATGTGATGGCACTATGACACCTGATGTGCTTTCAAACTAAAATAGTGGAATTCTCTGAAGATGTAAAAGATCGAATAGACTCTCAGCAATTTGGCATAATTTAGATTTAGGCTTGCTTGAAGACATGGGGCTGAATCTGGGGACCAGATAGATCATCTGGAAAAGAGCAACTCTAAGGCCATTGTAACTTCTTTAGAGTAAGTAACTCTTAGACTATGATTCTGTGAAAACGTATCGTCCAATTTCAGGGCCCTTGAACCAGCTAAGAAGCAAAAGTGATATTGTTAGCATTTTGAAAGCTTCCACATCATTTTTTTGTGGGTATTCTCAATGTCTTTGTAACCTAAACCAAAAGATGTCAACCTATAATGGAACACAAGTGGTTGTGTATAATTTTCCTCATAGTTTCATACGAAAGTGATTTAGACTTTTATTAAGATGTTTGGGATAAAAGGACTCAATCTTTATTTACAAGTTTTCGAGCCAGTCAGGTAAATCAGGATTCAGGGACTTTTATTGCTCAGACGCTAATGCCAGCTTCTCTTCACATACACTGTAGTATTCACTCCCAGAAGCAATAAACCATAATGGTCTCACTCACCAAGGCCTTTTAATTCATGCATCATAGACATGATAAATCATAAGAACTCCTCTGGTGCCCTCTTGTCTAGAATGGCCTGATTCTTGCAAGCCAAATGCAGAACACCTTTTCAGAGGGCATCTACTCAATTGAATAAGAATATTCACATTCAAGAAGAGAGATCAAGTGTTTATGTGTAATAGAAGGATAATACACTTTGAAGTGAATGTTGACCCCTAGTTTGCTATGCTTCTATGGATGACAAAGGAGCTTTTTCCTAACACACCTTTGAGATTCCACTATTCATCTCCTAAAGCCAGTTTCTGCATTTCAAGGAGGCTACTGCAGGAGACTAATTTTCCTCCTTTGATAGAAGATGTTTTGTTGTTGATGTTTTCCCACCTTTTCTTGAGATATAATTGACATATAATATTGTACAGTTTTATGGCATATAGTGTGATGACTTGTATGTATAATTGCAAAATTATTATCACAGTAAGTTTAGTTAACACCTCACTTTATCCATCACCTCACATAATTATCTTTTGTGTCTGTGAGTGTGTGTGTGCGTGGTGAGGACTTTTAAGACCTCTTAGCAATTTTCAAATATATAATACAGTATCGTAACCTATCATCACTGTGTTGTACATTGCATTTTGAACACTTAGTCACCTTGTAACTAGAAGAGTGTATGCTTAGATCACGGTCACCCATTTCCCCTTCCCTCCTGGCAACCACCAGTCTACTCTCTATTTCTATGAGTTAAGTGTTTTTAGTTAGTTAGTTCAGTTGCTCAGTCATGTCTGACTCTTTGCAACCCCATGATTTGCAGCACGCCAGGCCTCCCTATCCATCACCAACTCCCAGAGTTTACTTAAACTCATGTCCATCGAGTCGGTGATGCCATCCAGCCATGTCATCCTCTGTCGTCCCCTTCTCCTCCTGCCCTCAATCTTTCCAAGCATCAGGGTCTTTTCCAATGAGTCACCTCTTCACATGAGGTGGCCATAGTATTGGAGTTTCAGCTTCAGCATCAGTCCTTCCAATTTTTTAAGAGTCCACATATGAGTGAGATCATACATCAGTATGATGTATTTGTATTTCTCTGACTTATTTCACTTAGCCTAATGCCCATGCTTTCACAAATGGCAAGATTTTCTTCTTTTAATGGCTGCATAATATTCCATTTTATGTATATTTGTCATATTTTCCTTACTATTCACTCATTGAAGGACACAGGTTGTTTCCATATCTTGGCTATTATAAAAAAAATGCTGTAATGAATATGGGGGTGCATATACATGTGGGGTTTAAAGTTTTTATTTCCTTACCCAGAAGTAGAATTGCTGGATTATATAGAAGTTCAGATCTGGATGCTTTTTATTTATTTTTCTTGGCTAACTTCTCTGGCTACAAGTTCCAGGACTATATGGAACAGGAGTGATGAGAGTGGACATCCTTGTTTTGTTCCTCGGAGGAAAAGCTTTTCAACTTTTCTTCATTGAATATGTTAGTTGTGGGCTTATCATATCTGGTCTTTATTATGTTGGGGTATGATCCTATAGTCAATTTGAGAGTTTTTATCAAAAAAGGATTGAATTTTGTCAAATGCTTTTTCTGCATCTATTGAGATAATCATATAATTTTAATAATTCATTCCATTAGTGTTTCACATTTATTGGATCACATTTATTGACTTGTATATGTTGAACCATCCTTGCATCCCAGGTGGATGATCATGGTATACAGAACTTTTAATGTGCTGTGTTTGCTAGTATTTTATTGAGAATTTTTACATTTATATTTATGAGGAATATTGGCCTATAGTTTTGTTTTCTTGCACTCTTTATCTGGTGTTGATATCAGGATAATGTAAACCTTATAAAATGAGTCTGGAAATGTTCCCAGTGGAAAATATCTTGGGGAAAATATCATGGCATAACTTAGGACAGGGCAGAATTTCCAAGTCCTCTTTGTTGTAACTAACAGCCCCAGGAAGGGTGGAGTCATAGAGGAAGGACCAGTTGAAAAAACTACTGTCAATAGAATTAACATTTAATTCAGCTTATCTTCCAGAGCACATAGACCCCAGGTTGGGCCAAAAGTAACACACACTGTCTAGATGCTCAGAGTTCTGTCTATAAATTTAGAAAAATTCTAGCTATCACCTACAATGCCATACTTCTTTTTCCTTCTTCTAGTCTTACACTAATAAAACTCCTGTCTTTTTCTCCTTCCTTCCAAGTAACTGACCATCTATCGACATGACTCTCAATTGAACTCATCCCAGAAAAGCTGCCTTAGCCTCTTCTGGAGCAGCTTCTTGGAGCCATATTCATCACCTGATGCCTCTTCCCTCCTTCATCACCACTTGGGGATCACAGATTTTTGTGCACAACATGCATCTGACAAGGTTCTTCAGATGAATTAAAAAAAAAATAGCCACATCAGTAATAGTGTTTTAAAATATTCTGACCCTTTATAGCATCAGAGTTAATGTCCAGTTCAGTTCAGTTCAGTCGCTCAGTCATGTCTGACTCTTTGTGACCCCATGAATCGTAGTGCGCCAGGCCTCCCTGTCCATCACCAACTCCCGGAGTTCACTTAAACTCATGTCCATTGAGTCGGTGATGCCATCCAGCCATCTCTTCCTCTGTTGTCCCCTTCTCCTCCTTCCCCCAATCCCTCCCAACATTAGGGTCTTTTCCAATGAGTCAACTCTTCGCATGAGGTGAACAAAGTATTGGAGTCTCAGCTTCAGCATCAGTCCTTCCAATGAACACCCAGGACTGACTCCTTTAGGATGGACTGGTTGGATCTCCTTGCAGTCCAAGGAACTCTCAAGAGTCTTCTCCAACACCACAGTTCAAAAGTATCAATTTTTTGGTGCTCAGCTTTCTTCACAGTCCAACTCTCACATCCATACATGACCACTGGAAAAACTATAGCCTTGACTAGATGGAACTTTGTTGGCAAAGTAATGTCTCTGCTTTTTAATATGCTATCTAGGTTGGTCATAACTTTCCTTCCAAGGAGTAAGCGTCTTTTAATTTCATGGCTGCAATCACCATCTGCAGTTATTTTGGAGCCCAAAAAAATAAAGTCTGACACTGTTTCCCCATCTGTTTCCCCATGAAGTGATGGGACCAGATGCCATGATCTTAGTTTTCTGAATGTTGAGCTTTAAGCCAACTTTTTCACTCTCCTCTTTTACTTTCATCAAGAGGCTTTTTAGTTCCTCTTCACTTTCTGCCATAAGGGTGGTGTCATCTGCATATCTGAGGTTATTGATATTTCTCCCGGCATTCTTGATTCCAGCTTGTGCTTCTTCCAGCCCAGCGTTTCTCATGATGTACTCTGCATATAATTTAAATAAGCAGGGTGACAAGATACAGCCTTGACATACTCCTTTTCCTATTTGGAACCAGTCTGTTGTTCCATGTCCAGTTCTAACTTTGCTTCCTGACCTGCATACAGGTTTCTCAAGAGGCAGGTCAGGTGATCTGGTATTCCCATCTCCTTCAGAATTTTCCACAGTTTATTGTGATCCACACAGTTGAAGGCTTTGGCATAGTCAATAAAGCAGAAATAGATGTTTTTCTGGAACTCTCTTGCTTTTTCGATGATCTAGTGGATGTTGGCAATTTGATCTCTGGTTCTTCTGCCTTTTCTAAAACCAGTTTGAACATCTGGAAGTTCACAGTTCATGTATTGCTGAAGCCTGGCTTGTTAGTTTTTAGGATTTCATTGGGTCTTCAAAAAGAAAGTAATCAATGACTATTGACATCCTGCAGCACAATAGGTGTTAGATTATAGTGTACTGTTGTGTGCCTGAAAGGATTTAATTTTAGTCTTTTTGAAGGGGGAAAAAAATCAGCCTTCAAGTTCTGGTTCCCACTTTTTTCAGTGTTCAATAAATATCAAATATAAAACTGTATATGAATTTGAACACATTTGTTTACATGATCTTTTCATTTTTGTGTTTATGCTAATTACCATCCCAGAATCTCCACTCAGTGAGTTCTTTAGAATTAGCTGGTAAGACCTCAGAGTTTCAGTTCAATATTGATTTCTTGTTGAATAAATGCTATTCACACTTAGTAAAAAGGTCAATATTATTGCTAGTTAAGGAATGGCTAGGAAGCCTGTTCTGATGCTGAGAATCTGTATCCAATCTGACATAACATGTTTGCAAGACTTTGTTAATTCTGTATTTAACAGTGTTGTGAAATAAAGCCTTGCTTTTCTTCCTCATCTGCAGAGGAAATGTTTAAGACAAAATGTGTAAAGATATTCAGATTTTAAAATCTAACTGCTCTTATGAAGTTTAAGACATATGTACGCTTATCTTTAAAAAGTCATAAAAATGACTAAATGATGTGCAAAATAGTTGGTGCAGTTTAATAAAGGACAATCGACTGTTTTATGTAAGTGACCCACACTTGCAGAGACAATATTTGAAAAATCATCTAGTTTGCTTTCTTTGATAAGTCATTAGAGATTTTATCTGTTATCTTAGTTTTAGCAGAGGATTTAAGATCATCCTGTGCTTTGCTTTTTTTTTTTTTCTCTCTCTCCTGGGTTATTTTTCTTAAGGTCATTCCACAATGGAAATGAGCCTACAAAGAAAGCATTGCTTTCTTGTAAAGAACTCAGAGTGGAGATTGAAAGTTGTGTTTTGGGACTAGGAATAGATTTCATATGTTCATTCTGTCCTTACTCTCTATTACCAGAGATAATTGAGAGTTGACTGGACTTAAATGAATAATGAGCATACACCCAGTGTGCCTTTTAATATATCTAAGAAAATGTTAGATTACTTTTAAAGAACTAACATCTCTTTGTATCTGTATTTTCTTAAATGTAAGCCCACCATTGTTAGCAAAGTTAGTCTGAAACAAATCAGACGCCAAAGAAGTATTACAAATAAAAGTAAAGTGTGTGTGTGTGTGTGTGTGTGTGTGTTTAAGGGAAAGGAGGGAGGAGGGAGAGAATGAGTGAAAGGTACATTTCTAGACTCTGGAAACATCAGGAAGTGATTCATTCTTGTAACTTTTAACCATGTTGATGAAGTATTACCTGAATGAACTGTTTCCAGATTTCTTAACCAGAATATGTTGAGGATATACACATAATTTGCCCTTCTCCTAATGATGCAGGTCCATCATTATAACTATTGCACAGTGACTTTCTTCGACCATCAGTTCAGTTCAATTCAGTTCAGTTCATTTCAGTTGCTCAATCGTGTCCAACTCTTTGCAACCCCATGGACTGCAGCACACCAGGCTTCTCTGTCCATCACTACTCCCGGAGCTTACTCAAACCATGCCCATTGTGACCATTCCATCCTCTGTTATCACCATCTCCTTCCGCCTTCAATCTTTCCCAGCATCAGGGTCTTTTGAAATGAGTCAGTTCTTCACATCAGGTGGTCAAAGTATTAGAGTTTCAGCTTCAACATCTGTCCTTCCAATGAATATTCAGGACAGATTTCCTTTAGGATTGACTGGTTGGATCTCCTTGCAGTTCAAGGGACTCTTAAGAGTCTTCTCCAACACCACAGTTCAAAAGCATCCATTCTTCAGTGCTCAGCCTTCTTTATGATCCAACTCTCACATCCATACATGACTACTGGTAAAACCATATCTTTGACTAACAGGACCTTTGTTGGCAAAGTAATATCTCTGCTTTTTAATATGCCATCTAGTTTGGTCACAACTTTTCTTCCAAGGAGCAAGCATCTTTTCATTTTATTGCTGCAGTCACCATCTGCAGTGATCTTGGAGGCCCCCCCAAAAAATGTCTGTCACTGTTTCCATTGTTTCCCTGTCTATTTGCCATGAAGTTATGGGATGCCATCATCTTAGTTTTCTGAATGTTGAGTTTTAAGCCAACTTTTTCATTTTCACTCTCCTCTTTCACTTTCATTAAGAGGCTCTTTTGTTCTTTTTCATCTTCTTCACATCTGAGGTTATTGATATTTCTCCTGGCAATCTTGATTCCAGCTTGTGCTGCATCCAGTCCAACATTTCGCACGATGTACTCTGCATATAAGTTAAACAAGCAGGGTGACAATATACAGCCTTGACATACTCCTTTTCAGATTTGGAACCAGTCTGTTGTTCCACATCCAATTCTAACTGTTGCTTCTTGACCTTCATACAGATTTCTCAGGAGGCAGGTAAGGTGGTCTAATATTCCCATCTCTTTAAGAATTTTCCAGTTTGTGGTGATCACACAGTCAAAGGCTTTGGTATAGTGAATAAAGCAGAAGTAGATATTTTTCTGAAATTCTTTTGCTTTTTTGGTGATCCAGTGGATGTTGACAATTTGATCTCTGGTTCCTCTGCCTTTTCTAAATCCAGCTTGAACATCTGGAAGTTCATGGTTCACTTGTTGTTGAAGCCTGGCTTGGAGAATTTTGAGCATTACTTTCTAGCGTGTGAGATGAGTGCAAGTGTGTGGTAGTTTGAACATTGTTTGGCATTGCCTTTCTCTGGGATTGGAATGAAAACTGACCTTTTCCAGTCCTGCGCTATTTTCCAAATTTGCTGGCATATTGAGTGCAGCACATTCACAGCATCATTTTTAAGGATTTGAAACAGCTCAACTGGAATTCCATCACATTCACTAGCTTTATTCATAGTGATGCTTCCTAAAGCCCACTTGACTTCACATTCCAGGATGTCTGGCTCTAGGTGAGTGATCACACCCTACTTCCCCTTTATATCAACTGAAGCCAGACAACCCAGCTTTTTTGAGTACCTCTCTCTACTTTTAATATTTTTTCAGTCAGCATTTTGCTTTTCATGCCTACAGATAGACTCTGATATTCTGTGTCTAAACCACTACACGTTTCAAAGCCATATAGTCAAGTTTGTTAGAATTATATACAAAGTAAGAGTTGCTGAGAAAGAACTTAGACATCCGTAGAAGTCAAACCTGTAAACTTTAGCCCGAGGACTTTTGATTAGTTATTTACACCACTCAAAACAATTCTTCCTTTTTTTTCTTTTTTCTCCTTCCATTCTTTTCTTGATCATAGTCAAAAACGGTCATACCACTGAATTCCGTATAAGAAGGTGTAAATTAAGGACGGAATTGAGAAATTTGACTGAAGATTGCTTGCATAATATGTGCATATATAAAATAATTTCCCTTGAAAAAGGTATTTCTATATATACATGTATACATATATAGTGTATAACTGGTATATAAAAACATTTTCTATTAGGAAAAATTGGTAATGATGAGAATGAGAATAAATGAGAGTTCCTGTTGCTTCACATCCTCACCTGCATTTGGTGTTGTCCACACTTTGGATTTTGATCTGTGTAGTCATATCTTGTTTTAGTTTACATTCCTTAAGGACATATGATTTGGAACATCCCTTCATATATTTGCTTGCCACCTGTGTATTTTCTTTGGTGACATGTCTGTTCAGGTTTTTGCCCATTTTTTAATCTGGTGGTTAATTTTCACATTATTGAGTTTTAAGTGTTCTTTGCATATTTTAAATAACAGTGTTTTTTTAGACTTATATTTTGCAAATATTTTCTTCATGTCTGTGGCTGCACTTCTCATTCTCTTGATATTGTCTTTCACAGAGTGGAAGTTTTTCATTTCATTTACCCCCTTTCACGGTTTTGTTGTTGTATCTAAAAAGTCACCACTACATCCTAGAATATTAGGTTTATTGCAATGTTAACTTTTAGGACTTTTCTAGTTCTGTGTTTTGCATTTAGGTCTATGGTCAGTTTTGAGAACATTATTTTTGAGAAAAGTGTAAGGACTGTTTCTAGATTCACATTTTTGCATGTGGATGTTCAGTTGTTCCAGCACCAGCTGGTGAAAAGACCGTCTTTGATTTCCTGTACTGCCTTTGCTCCTTCATTGAGGATGAGATACCTACATTTACGTGGATATATTTCTGAACTCTCTATCCTGTCCCACTGAGCAATTTCTCTGCTCTCTTTCTTAAGCCACGCTGTGTTGATGGCTGGAGCTTTATGGTAAGTTTTGAAGTTGGGTGGTGTTTGTCCTCCATCTTTGTTCTTCTCCTCAATATCATGTTGGATATTTGAGGCCTTTTGCTTCTCCACATAAACTCTAGAAATAGTTCATCAGTATCCATAAATAACTTGTTGGGATTTTGATTGAGATTGTTCTGAATCTATAGGTCATGTTGAGAACTGACATCTTGACATTGAGTCTTCCTGTGTATCAGCATGGATTGTCTCTCCATTTATTCATTTACTTTTTCTTTATAGCCTTTCACCAGTTTAGAATTTCTCCTCCTATACACACAGATTTTGTTAATATTTATGTAGACTTAAACTTAATTTTGAAAAGAATATATAGAATAGCGTATGCAATAGAGCAGGGTAAAGGAGATCAGAAGTTACAATGGATGGGGAAAGAGTCATTTTTGGTTTTATTTGTTTATTTGGCTGTACCAGATCTTTAGTTGCAGCATGTGGGATCTAGTTCCCTGACAAGGGATGGAACCCTAGCCAACCCCGCCCCTGCATTGGGAGCACAGAGTCTCAGCCACTGGACCACCAGGGAAGTCCCTCATTTGCAATTTTAAATAGGTCTATCAAATGAAACCTCACTGAGAAAAAGAAATTTGAATGAAGACTTAAAGTAAATTTATCTGGTGTATTTAAGGAGCAGCAAGAAGTTTGCCGAGTGGAATGAAAAGGGAGAATTCCAGAAGTTGAGGTCAAAGACATAACAGAGGTTCAGATCCTGCAGGACCTCAGAAATCATTATAGGGACCATGGCTCTTGTGCTGAGTGACAGGTAGAACTATGGAAGGGTTTCCAGCAAAGGCGTGAGTTTATCTAACTTGTATTTTGAAAGGTTCGGTTTGTCCGCTGGGTTGAGAATACACAGTTGGGGTGGATGACTGCAGATCTGATGGCTCAGCAGTAAAGAATCCACCTGCAACACTGGAGACCCGGGTTCTATCCCTGGGTCAGGAAGATCCCCTGGAGGAGGGCGTGGCTACCCACTCCAATGTTCTTATCTGGGAATCCCATGGACAGAGGAGTTCATGGGGTCACAAAGAGACAATTGAAGCCACTGAGCTCACATGGATGAGTACAGATAAAGACCATAGCTGGGAGGCTACTGCAATAATACAGCAAAAGATGGTTGTAGCTCAACACAAGAGCAATTAAAGCGGAGAAAAGGTCAGAATCTGGATGTATCTTTAAGCTAGAGCTAAAGAAGGGTATCTTCTGATAGATCAGAAGAGGGAGATGAGAGAAAGAGGGGTCAAATATGACCACCATGGATTTTGGCCAGAGTAACTGAAAGCGTTGGCACCACCATTGACTGAGATGGAAAAGATTGCAGAAGGATTTTAAAATTCAGAAGCTCTGGGTCACACATATTTATTTGAAATTGTCTCTTTATACAGTCATGTAGACATGTCAAGTAGATTATTTCCTATATGAATCTGAATTTAAGGAGTGGGAAAAATAGATCTGAGGTGAAAATATAAATATGGAAAATGCCAGCACATAAATGGTTCTGAAGCTATGAGACTGGAGACTTCACCAAGGGATGAATCCAGAAAGAGAAAGAGGAGAAAGGACTGGCCCTGGGGTCCAGTCATCAAAAGGTTGGGGATAAGAATCCACGAAGGGCCAGGAAAGCAGTGGTGAGTGAAGTAGGAGGAAAATCAGAATACAGTGTCCTGAAAGCCAAGTGAAGGAAAGGGTATCCTGGAGGAGGAACTGATCACTGTGTCAAATGATGCTGCTGGAAACAAGTGAAATGAAGACTGAGATGGACCTTGGGGTTTAACAACATGGAGAGATCTTGCTCTGCCTTGACAAGAGAGGTTTCTGTGGATGAAAGCTTGATTAGATTTAAGGAAGATGGGAGTAAAGCGTTTGAGTACATCAAGTATAGGTGATCCTTTAAGGATTTTTTCTGTAGGGAAGGTAAAAATAATTAATTAAATTAAAAGAGTCAGCAGGTGGCAGAGAAGTTAAGATAAAGCTTTCTCTTTCTCTCTCCTTTTTTTTTTTTAAGATGAAAGAAATAGCTATGTGTTTGGGATAATGGCAAAAAAAAAAAATAACCAGTGTGATAATATAGTTGAAAAATAAAATTATTGATAGCAAATGTGATAACATATTTTAGAGGAATTTGAAAGGCCATGTATAAAATACATATGTAAATTAACAAGTAACAAAGTAATATCTAATCTGTAAATTCACCCTTTGGCATCCCATTCAAAATTCTGACGCACTGTACAATGATACAGGCTTATCTTGATGTCTTATCTGATTAAAGTAACTAGTACTAGCCTTTGTATTAGGTTTAACATCCTATCTAAAGTCAATTATATACCAAAGATTTGCAATAAAATGAATCTCTAACTGGAGGTATGTTGGGTGACTTTTTTTTTTTAACCACTTGTTTAGTTCAGTTCAGTTGCTCAGTCATGTCTGACTCTTTGCGACCCCATGAACCACAGCACACCAGGCCTCTCTGTCCATCAACTCCTGGAGTCCACCCAAACCCATGTCCATCAAGTCAGTGATGCCATCCAACCATCTCATCCTCTGTCGTCCCCTTCTCCTCCTGCCCCCAGTCCATCCCAGCATCAGGGTTCTTTTCCAGTGAGTCAGCTTTTCACATACAAAGTATTGGAGTTTCAGCTTCAACATCAGTCCTTCCAATGAATATCCAGGACTGATCTCCTTTAGGATGGACTGGTTGGATCTCCTTGCAGTCCAAGGGACTCTCAAGAGTCTTCTCCAACATCACAGTTCAAAAGCATCAATTCTTCGGTGCTCAGCTTTCTTCACAGTCCAACTCTCACATCCATACATGACCACTGGAAAAACCATAGCCTTGACTAGATGGACCTTTGTTGGCAAAGTAATGTCTCTGCTTTTTAATGTGCTGTCTAGGTTTGTCATAACTTTCCTTCCAAGGAGTAAGCATCTTTTAATTTCATGGCTGCAGTCACCATCTGCAGTGATTTTGGAGCCCAGAAAAATAAAATCAGCCACTGTTTCCACTGTTTCCCCATCTATTTCCCATGAAGTGATGGGACCAGATGCCATGATCTTAGTTTTCTGAATGTTGAGCTTTAAGCCAACTTTTTCACTCTCCTCTCTCACTTTCATCAAGAGGCTCTTTAGTTTTTCTTCACTTTCTGCCATAAGGGTGGTGTCATCTGCATATCTAAGGTTATTGATATTTCTCCCGGCAATTTTGATTCCAGCTTGATTCCAGCAATCTTGATTCCTCCAGCCCAGCATTTCTCATGATGTTCTCTACATATAAGTTAAATAAGTAAGGTTATTATTTAACCCTGGATGGAGGTTTGTTACATTGTACAGGAGACAGGAATCAAGACCATCCCCAAGAAAAAGAAATGCAAAAGAAGCAAAATGGCTTAATGAGAAGGCCTGACAAATAGCTGTGAAAAGAAGGGAAGTGAAAAGCAAAGGGGAAAAGGAAAGATACACCCATTTGAATGCAGAGTTCCAAAGAATAGCAAGGAGAGATAAGAAAGCCTTCCTCAGTGATCAATGCAAAGAAATAGAGGAAAACAATAGAATGGGAAAACTAGAGATCTCTTCAAGAAAATTAGAGATACCAAGGGAACATTTTATGCAAAGATGGGCTCAATAAAGGACAGAAATGGTAGGGACCTAACAGAAGCAGAAGATATTAAGAAAAGGTGGCAAGAATACACAGCAGAACTGTACAAAACAGATCTTCACAACCAGATAACCACAATGGTGTGATCAGTCACCTAGAGCCAGACATCCTGGAATGTGAAGTCAAGTGGGCCTTAGGAAGCATCACTACGAACAAAGCTAGTAGAGGTGATGAAAATCCAGTTGAGCTGTTTCAAATGCTAAAAGATGATGCTATGAAAGTGCTGCACTCAATATGCCAGCAAATTTGCAAAACTCAGCAGTGGCCACAGGACTGGAAAAGGTCAGCTTTCATTCCAATCCCTAAGAAAGGCAATGCCAAAGAATGCTCAAACTACTGCACAATTGCATTCATCTCATACACTAGTAAAGTAATGCTTAAAGTTCTCCAAGCCAGGCTTCAACAGTACATGAACCGAGAACTTCCAGATGTTCAAGCTGGTTTTAGAAAAGGCAGAGGGACCAGAGATCAAATTGCCAACACCCGTTGGATCATCAAAAAAGCAAGAGAGTTCCAGAAAAACATCTATTTCTGCTTTATTGACTATGCCAAAGCCTTTGACTGTGTAGATCACAATAAACTGTGGAAAATTCTTAAAGAGATGGGAATAATTGACCACCTGACCTGCCTCCTGAGAAATCTGTATACAGGTCATGAAGCAACAGTTAGAACTGGACATAGAACAACAGACTGGTTCTAAATAGGAAAAGGAGTACACCACGGCTGTATATTGTCACCCTACTTATTTAACCACTTGAGATCTTGCTTATTACATATTTTCATTTTCAGAGAATAAAATAAGTTGAATTAGTATTGTTATCCAAAAACAAAATGCCCCAAACGGAATCCTAGATTCAAGAAATGGACAAGTCTTTATAAAGTAGAAACATGGTTCACACCTCTTCCCCACCACCCTCAGTTAAACCCATACTCACCATAAGTGACAAAGAGCAGGTTCTCTCCAGAGTCCAACACCACAAAAGCAGGGTCTATTTGTAACACTGTTGAGTCAGACTGGAAATCGAAACTGAGTGGTCTATAGTGAAGAATGTGCTAGCTGGGAGCAGACTTAGGCAGGTAGATTGAGGAAGCTTCTTATTAAGCTCTCTCACAGAGAATAAAGCATCTTCAGTCCAAAAATATGTTTGTCCTCGAAGTTATCCTCCCCTGGAGAAGGAAATGGCAGTCCCCTCCAGGATTCTTGCCTGGGAAATGCTATGGTCAGAGGACCCTGGCAGGCTGTGGTCCGTAGGGTGCAAGGAGTTGGACACAACTTGGCACAAAGTTATCTTCCTGCTTTACCCTTGAAAACCTGTTGGAATCCAAACCAGATTTGACCGAGCCTGCAGCAGTATGCGCTTATATAAAACGGTGACCCTTTCCTCTCTCATCTGAAATCACGTTGTTTTAGTGCTTGTTGACTAAATTAACCATACCTGCTGCTGGTGCTAAATCTGAAAAAAGATGTCCAAATAAAACTTTGCTGGAGGACCATGCCTATGACCCAGGGATCCCATGGGTCCCATGGGGTAAGAGCAGAAGCTCTACCTCAGGACTCGACACTCCCAAGTTCAGACAAAGCCGAGAATTACCAACTCTCGCCTTATTCTTGGGCTTCCCAGGTGGTAGTAGTGGTCAAGAATTCACTTGCCAATGCAGGAGACACTGCTGTGATCCCCGGGTCGGGAAGATCCCCTGGAGAAGGAAATGGCAACCCACTCCAGTGTTCTTGCCTGGAGAACCCCATTGACAAAGAACCTGGTGGGCTGCAGCTCACAGGGATCCAAAGAATCAGACACGACTGAAGCAGCTTAGCGTGCATGCACCTAATTCTCAGCTCAGACACTCTGAAAGAGAACTTTTTCCTGGACACAGTAGCAATAGCATGGCATATTAAATTTCAGAGCCCAAACCCGTCTTTGCAAAGGGTGGCTTTTTAGACAAGGAGTAGCATACATACGTTTAAACACACATGTGGACTTAAATGCATGATAGGATGAATTCAAGTGAATTTATTTGTAGGACACCATATGCTCCAATTATGCTTAAAGTCATGAAAAACCAGGGACTTAGCATATCAATGACTAAATAAAAATGATTTTTAAAATATTTGCAGAATTTTAAAAATATTTTTAAAATATTTCTGTTTCTTAAGGATGTATGCGTAAAGGGTTAATATCATATATAAGGTAGATGTTTACTGGATAAATTTAAAAGCAGCTAAGAACATAGCATCCTGTGTATAACTTTCATAATTGTGCGTTCCTCCAGAGATAATGGATATCATTATCAGCAGCGCCTGTCCTAGGAAACTTGGCAAGGTTATGATTGTTTGTTACAGCTTTGGTTATATTAACATACACATTAATATTTATAAATATTTGATGTCATGTTAATTTTTCATATAAAATGATTTATGTAATGTTGCTGTGCCCTGTTAGAGGGCATTTGCAATATGCTTCAAAAGGGAGCTGAATTGATGCATGTTCTTTAAGGGGACTTGCCTGTATATCACTGTTCTTACAATGCATTATTCTGAACAAAAGTGTTTCCAAATAAATTATGTGAATTGTGGATTTACTCCATTAACATTTTAAATAAAACATAAAGGAAAAGATCATGCTGAAACTATTTGCTGCATTTTTAAAAGGAGCTCTGTTCTCTTGAAGCAGGACAAAGTTAACTGAAACACTCTTTTTCAAAAATGAAGTCAGCAAGTAAGCAATCCTTTTAAAATTTTGTTTTAAATTTTATTTAGTCTACATAGCATGCAAACTAGGATATTTAGAAAAGGATATTAACTTGGGATGAGGAAAAATTGAAATTCTCTTGTTTATTTTTGTCAAATTTCTTTTTTATATTTTATTGTGGTCAAATTTGAATATTAAGGAAATTGAATATAAATTAGGCCAGGTATGTATTATAAATCAAATATAAGTTGTTAAATGAATATTTGCTTTGGGTGAAAAAATTAATTTGTTTTTAGAAAGCTTAAGCTGCTTTAAGCAGAAATTTAGTTTATATATATATTTTATAGTGACTTGAAGCTAATAATATGGAGTATAAGGAATTATAGGTTTGTTTAGTAATTAGAGTCGACTTTTCTTAATAGTTCATCAGTCTACATTACCAAATACTACTGTTATAATGCTCTACTTTTTCATTTTGGATCAAAAGAACCACAGAATAAAATCTGAAAAAAAACTCAAAAGCCCTATTTTATATGGTAATTCATCTCTCTGTTATAATAGATGTTACCTTTTAATACTTTTTTTCTGTGTAGAAACTTTTTAGTGTAGTCTGTAGTTATGCTATTAGCAAGAGAACTATTAATAAAATTTGAGTTTTGGTGTACTTTTTTCTTTTTCAACAGTTTAAAATATCCATTTAATTGTTCCTTTTTCCCTATTAAAAGAAACTTGAGATTCACGTTTTCTTTAAGGAGAACAATTCAATATTAACTTATATTTATCTTTCTATATATCCAAAATGAGACACCACCCTATGGTATAACAATTAGAACCTACCCTGTAAATTTTAGAATTTTAGAAATCCTCTTTTAAAGTATATCTATATAAGCCTTGAATTAAATATCTGTTCTTGCAATTTATCATCAAATAATAATTGTTACTTTTTAATTCATCCCTTACACTAAATTAAGCCCTTAAAAAATTAAAAAATCAACTCAAGAAAGTAGCTTTTATCTGACATTCTAAATTTTAGTCTGCTCGATATCCACTTTCACAGAACAATTAATTTGAGTTTAAATGTAATGACTTTTTCCCTCGTATTTTCATATTCAAATTAATTCTGTCATCACAATTTTTCATATTACAAAAAAAATTACACCAGTTCAGGAGGGAGGAAAATGCCTTAATTTAAGGTTACAGGGAAAGATCTGTGGCAACAAAGCATGTGGAAAAAATGAGAATAAGAGTTGAATTCCCAAATGATAGCTAGCATTCCGCAGAGTATATCACTGTCAAGTCATTTTGAATTCACATAATAAATACCATGTGAAAAAGAAAGTTGCTAAGGCAAATAGTTTTTAAAAAGCAGTAAGTAGTAGATAAACTGTGTTAAGCATACATAATATGAGCTAGCACCTAAATATGCTGAGCTTAGAGTATTTGTATTACAGATGGCGAAATCTACTTCTATTCCATAATATACAATATTAGACAAAGCAAAGAAAAATATGCACATAGGTATGTTTACAAATAGACAAACTTATATCATTCAATTTTAATCAGAATTCAGCCTTCAAAATTCTTGCTTCCTAAAGAAGTATTAAAAATTTTTGAGGTATAATATTGTTTATGATCAAAAAGTTACAAAATAAAGTAACTGAAATTGTCAAATGCATCAGCAGAACTACTTTGTTTGAAAGAGTATGATGTATCACCAATCAGGGAAAACCCAGAAAAAAAAAGTGGGGGGCGCTCTAGGTATAAAAAGATAATCTGAAAAGGGTAATCAGAGAATGAGTCCCATATAAAAAATGGTATTATACTTTATACTGCTGAAATAAGCCTTTTGACAACTGAGATTTGTAGATTAATCAGACTGAAAGTTTTCTATGATGCACTGATTCTTTTATAGATATAAACATGTATTAAGAAAATAGTAAATTAAGAAAAATAAGGTAGATTCTTATTTGTATTATTTTTTAATCATCCGGCAGTGTATGCTGCCAAGTGACTGTCTTAACTTAGTTTACTTTAAAACAAAGGCAAACCATAAAGCTATAATAAGAAATTTAGATATAAAATGTAGACATCTATCTATCATCTATCTATTCATCCATATATATAAGTAAACACGCACACCAATATGCAGATATATCTGTGGGCATCTCCAAATATACAACTCTATATTGAGTTAGCTAATAATTTTCCTACTGTAAAGTTTCTAATCTAGTCATAATATTGCAAAGAAACAGAACCACAATCAGAATAGCTCACCACTCCAAATTAGATTGTATTATTTTTCTAAATTTAGGCACAGCAAATGTAAGTATGCTTTTTTCTTAAGTATGATTCAGAGAGAGAGAGTAGCCTACGAAATCATGATTACAAAAATAGCGTACAATTTAACTGAAATCTAGGATTTTATATTTGGGTCCAGTGTAAGCTATCAAAATTAAAGAATCGATGACCCTTCCAGATAAAAGTTTAACTGAATTGAAATACTAACTTGAAAAGCAGTTTGTCTAGATAAACATAATTCCACTCGTGGTATTCTCACCAAAATTTGATATCAGAAAAAGATAACTATAGAAAATCAACACTAGTAAGATGAAATGGATTAAGCTCATACACATACAAATCACATTTCTTTTTATACCTGATTAATCCTCAGTCACATAATGTTTGGTGGTTTAGTCGATCAGTCGTGTCCTATTCTTTCTGACGCCACGGACCATAGCCCGCCAGGCTTCTCTGTTTATGGGATTCTCCAGGCAAGAGTACTGGAGTGGGTTGCCATTTCCTTTTCCAGGGGATCTTCCCAACTCAGGGCTTGAACCCAGGTCACCTGTGTTGTAGGCAGATTCTTTACCACCTGAGCTACGAGGGTGTTAACAGTCACCAAATCACTCCACCATGGGTTTGAGTAGCAGTGTAATAAATTAAGGCTTTACATCAACCACCTCAGAGGGCACTTTTTGAGAAATCTGCTTCCCCCATCTGATACAGTGAACTTAGTCAATTTGCACATCTTCTTCACTATTTAGAAGTAGTTATTGAATGGGCTCAACATAATGTATCACTGAAACAAAAGAGAACCCCTTTAGCAATCCTGTATACCTTCTTTCATCTTTGGATCTGTGCAGATGGTATTAAATAAATGTTTAAAATTAAGATAAAGTTAGAAGACTTACAGCATCACTTAACAGAAATGATCATGTTAAGCCTACAACTAAAATACTTCATAATTCATTTTGGTTTTTACTACATAAGTTGAACTGTAAGAACAATAATTGGTTAGATTGATGAAAGATATTAATTATAAACTCTATGGAAAACTTTAGAATTTTTAGAGGCTATCTCATTTGATTCTCACAATATTATTATTGGGACATAATAATAGATAATGCAAAGATTTTATATTCCTTCTTGTGTGGAATTTAACCCAAAGGAAGAAATGAAATTGTTACTTGACAAGCAGTTCAGTGTGTTGGCAATGACAGGGCTCTTTAGTGTATGAGGTGTATTCTTGGCCAAGGCCATCTTTATAAACTAACTAATTCTTTCAATAACTCTATGACATGAACTGTTTTGACATAAATGTAAAATCTAAAGGTGGTGTGAATTGGTGGCAACAAAGAAAATGTTTCCTGTAACTTAACACTCAACATATGGCCTGTCCATACATGTGAAACTAATGCGCCCAGTACAGTCAACCATATAATAGTTTATTGCTCATTATAGAGCACAACAAAATATGTTTTATCTGTACTCATATGCATACATTGTAAAGTAAACCAAAATTATAAAAGTGAGATCAGGCCAAGTTCACTTCTTTTATTTATGAATATGAGTCTGTTCTTTTATTAAGTCCTTTCTAAAATAACTCTTCCATCATAATATATCCATAAAGAAGCAAAGATAATGGGTTTATTTTTCTACCCCAGTTTCTGTTATTTATTTTAAATTCTGTCTTTGGGAAGAGCTATGGGTAATAATTTAGGGTTGATCTGTCACTGCATGATTAAGTATAAAAGAAAACCATTCAAAAATCCCAAGAGTGAAAAGTAACAGGACACACACAGAGTCGATAAGGATGTGTATTTCTTCCTTCCACTGTGATCTACTGCTATTCAGAACAATTGATTAGACAGGTTCATTATTGTTTTGCAACCACACATAAACCATTATTATCCACATCTGCTCCCCAAGGTGTTCTCATGGACAAGTTTTCAATGATTTGTAATTTTAAGTAGCAGCAAGCTTACAACTTGCCTGGCTTAACTTTCCTGGTCCTCTAAAGAGAATTACCAACATCTACAAGCTCAAGGCCACTGGAACAGTTACAGCCTTCCTAGAAATTTTTCATCAGAGTCACAAATGTTTATCATTCAAAATGTTCACTATATCTAGACCTTAGACTAGTGACTTAACTCTACCCTGCAGAGATTATTTATTGAAGAGAGAATCATCATTCTGGAACTGAAATCTTCTACAAGTGTAACCTTAAGCCATCATATTTTTTAATATTTATTTTTATTTAATTATTTGGCTGTGCCAGATCTTGGCTTCAACACAAGAACACAAGGGATCTTTGGTTGTGGCTTGTGGGGTCTAGTTCCCTGACCAGGGATCGAACCCAGGCCCCATACACTGGGAGCATGGAGGCTTAGCTGCTGGACCATCAAGGAAGTCACTTAAGCCATTATTTTAATAGAGTAATATGTGCCAATGGGCCCAGTAACTTTAACTCAGATAAAGGAATGACATTATAAAATATGTTATATTGGGGGCAATTTTTATTGTAAATCTGTTTATACATAAGGAAAGATGAATAATCTTATTTTGGAACAGGACTTAGAAAGTCTTGTCAAGTTCATTTTTTTCACATCATAAAATAGTTACCTTTTTGCAAAAAAACAGAATCAAGCAACAGAAAGTGGTGTTTTCTTTGTGGCACTCTCATTCGGGTTGCCTCTCTTTTAAGAGACATGTCTCTCTTTTAAGAGACATTTCTTTCACTAAGCTTGACTTTGTATTTCTGTGTGTACATGATTTTGTCTGTGTATAAAAGCTAAACTAACTTATGTTTCTATTCCTCCTGTTTCTAGTAAGGAGGAAATATGTGTCATCGTTAAGTATTCGGGCTTTGGAATCAGAGTTATCAGTCCTGGCTCTTCCACTTACTTTGGACAAATGACTTACTTTTCAGTGAACTCATCTTTAAAATAGGAGAAATAACAGTAATTATTTTTGAAGTTGTTAATGATGATTACAGGAGATAATGCGTGTTAGGTACATTATCTGCAAGAAAGAGGTTATATAGGCAAGGGGAAGGGGGTGGGAGGGGTAGTGGGTACAGGAAGGGCTGAATTTGAGCCAGGTATACTCATGATACTTAATGAGTAGTTAACACAATATAAAAACAGTTATTTGAATATTTCCCCCACTATTCACAATAAGGACTTTAAATATGAAAGGTAAGAGAAAACAAGATCACATCCTCATGTTTAACAATAGTACTTTGTTGAAAGTCACATCCCTCAGAGACAAGTAATTGCAAAAGAAGGAAGTGATGGTAGGGTAAAGAGAATGATTTATGTTAAAAATTTAAGGGTTTTTGACTTGAGTGCTACTTCTGAAAAACCATTATCCTGGAAATAGCCTGGGATGCTGATCTATAAAATGCCTGGCTTCCAAAGACAGCTCATAATTTTTTGGATATACTTACTCTTGATTTCTGTTAAAAGTATACATGTTGAATGAGCCCCATTCCATCTCACACAAAGAATTCTTTAATTTTTTATAATAAATTGAACTAATACATATTTAAAGGTTCATTCAAACTCTATATAATTTTAGAATCATACATGTACTATCAAACAATGTGTTCAACCAAAATTTGTACTCAGTAATCCAACCATTAACATACATAGAAAATGTTATCTTAATTTATAACTTACTGACTTTACTAGTCTTAAAAAATGATTCAAAATCCAACTTTGATGTTTTACTGAATTTTCGGCTGGAATTTCTTCAGACATTCTCACCTTCTTCATTTTGTGAATTTGGGTTTGTTCCTTAAACAGAAATGTGTCATTTTTGAAACTACTTCCACTAGATTTACTTGCAATAACTTCTCTTGACAAGTGAAGTCTCTCAGTCATGCCCGAATCTTTGGGATCCCATGGACTGTAAGCCTGCCACACTCCTCTGTCCATGGGATTTTCCAGGCAAGAATACTGGTTGCCATTTCCTTCTCCTCTCTTGAATAGGCTAATGATAAAAACTGAAATACCTAGTTGCATTATGTAAAGCATTTAGCCCAGGGCAACACTTTTCAGACACCCCTGTGCACTGGAATGCTCTGGAAGTCTTATTAAAAATGCTAATTTATTGGTTCCATCCTTGGAGATTCTGATTCCATAGAGCTAAGACAGGGCTCAGGAATGTACATTTTATTAAGAACTCTCAGGTGATTCTGATACACGTGGTCTAGCGGTCACAATCAGAAAAGCATTTGTCTAGGACTACTAAACTACTACCGATTTTGTCAGCCTTTTTATTATCAAGATAATCATCAAATTTTAATATGGAACCCCTTCATTATCCAAATCTTTGAAATACTATAAAGGTTGATTTCTTTTTAAAAAGAATTTTGTTGAAGTATAGTTGATGTGCAATGTTGTGTCAATTTCTTTTATATAGCAAAGTGATGAATATATATATTCTTTGTCATAGTATTTTCTATTATGGTTTAATCACAAGATGTTGAATATAGTTGTCTCTTCCTTCCAGCATCCTCCAAGTTTATCTTCAGTTTAAGCTCATTGTTCCTTCTCTTCCCCCTAACTCAGATTCTCCCTCTGCCAATTTCCTCTCTCTTTATAGACTCTTAGCTCATAATCTTCTCATGGCCTACTTTTTTTCCTGCTAGATATCTTATCCAAGGATAAAGGAAAGGAAAGGTACATCTTGGCCTTTCATAGATTTGGGGGATAAAAGTGCTGGATTTGGAGGCAAGGGCTAGCAAAGAAGTGACCAGTAAATAGGACATTTACTCTGCCCAGGCCAGATTCTTCTTTCTCCCAATCTTCTCTAGAAATGCCAGGCTTCTTCCATTTTCTTCTAAAACCCAACAAAACTCAGAGCTCCATCTTCATCAGAGAAATGGAAACTTAGATCATGTAGCCTGTCAGAAGTTGCTTGATTCCAACCTGAGTCCTGTAGTCTTTTCATGGCCTCCCTCTACCACTCCCCTCTCTTAGGAATATATTACCCTCCAGAGCAAGCCAGGGTCTGCGGTCCTCATGCAGTGAAGCAAAGCACACCAGAGTTTCAGTCAAGAGACTACCTAAGATGTTAGAAATACTTTTCCGCATCCCACAAGGGCCGCTTATACTGAGTGTAGCACTGTTGAAAACCAACTATTCCACAGCCCATGAAGATGATGGCTGAGCCTCTCAGAACAACTTCATGCGACTGTGATTGAATTTACCTCTGAAATCCAGATTTATGAATGATCCAGTTTCAGAAAGAAGTCAGCTGGAATCAAACACAGGCTTGGAGCGAAAGCACAGAGTAAAAGATCAAAATCCCGCATGGCTTTGAAATTTTCTAAAGTCTTGAGGAAGTCAGTTTTCTCACCCTCTCCATTTCAGATGGGTGCAATGGTCCTGTGATGCGCTTGGCTATTTTGAGGAAATAGTATATGAGCATGAATTAGAACCGGAATGGCATGCATGTGTTGATTGCGATGGTCTTGTTGATGTAAACAGCTCTTCTCTCCTGGCATTTGCAGACAAAATTTTGACTTCTTCTCAAATCAGCCTCACACACACCACACACACTTGTGGGCAAGATGTGAAATCCCCCCTCTGCTTTCCTGTCTTTAGTTGATATTTCACAGACAAGAAGTTTTCTGTGACTGAACCCTAAATGATCTGTTAATGATTTGGGATTTTAAACAGTTCACTCTGAAACCTGGTTCTTGTAATCAAGTTTGACATGAAAATAGTACTGTCATTAAATTCAAGGAAATACCATCGTTTAATGCTTAATCACATTAAATTTAAGATAATTTGTATGTCATGAAGTGCTATTTTGGAAACATGAATTTGAACTTCAGTACTCAGCAGACCATATATCTACACAGACGTCAGACTCAGAGTGCTCTGGTACTGAGTTGTAGTTTGGGGAAGTTGGTATAAAAAATACCTAATTATTAATTATACTTCAACACTTTAGAGAATACACCCATGTAATTAAAATGCCAGTGATGACAAACATACCATGATTAATTTCTTATAGAAACACTGTTTCTTTCAAGGGGAAAACTCTTACCCTTTCACCTGTCTCATGAGTTCCTAAGAATATTTCTAGCCTCCAATATGAACCGCGTTATTGTTGTTTGTTGTTTTTTCCCCAAGCAGTTCTGATTGTTTGTCCTACACGTTTTTGTGTGTAGATGTTGTCTGGGTGATGGAGGGGTAGGCATTAAGTTGGATTTCTTACAAGGTCAGTTTAAAGAGTAAATTCTGAAAGGGCTAAGCAGAAGATTTACATTTTTAAGCTACATCGTTCAAAATATATGGTGAGTAATACATATTATAAGGGATATTAACATGTACATAACAGGTCACCCACACCCACACGGGAGTTTTAGTCCTTTTTAGTAAATTAAAGTAAATTCCATTTACTTGACACAAATGATTTTGTATGACTGCTGTAACCTATCATGATACCTTGAGCAAAACCACTGATGTCATTCAACAAGGAGTTAGGATCCATTAAAGAGAACCCCATTATAACATTTTATACAATCTACAATGCAAATGAGAACAGTGTTTCAACATAAAATGGAAAATCTGAACGAGGCTAAAATATTTTTTAAATCAGAAAGAGCTTAGACTTCACTCCTCAGGTTTCTTGAATATGCTTCCAAGTATCCACTCAAAATTGTGGGATACATCTCTGTCTTCCCAGCCTCCAGATTCAAACTTCTCATAATGCAGAGAAAGATCTTCCAGGAGGATCACCTCCCCCAGTGTTGCAAGGGGTGTGTTAAACTCCATCCAACTGCTCAGCTCATTCTTATGCTTCTCCAATTTTACTGGATATGATGTTTTTATTGGGGTTCAGGGAAGCATGGCTAATGGCATCAGCAAGCTTTGTAATTTCTCACTGCCAGTTTTCTACACATCTTACACTTTTTGTCAGTCAAACTGCACCAAATTGCTCCAACAATTAATCTTAAAGCGCAGGAGTAGGGGGACTTTTAAATGGACCCCTTCTTGGGATTTTGTGTTTAAAAACAGAAAAGTTCCCATGGGTGAAGAGGGTAAGTTAGCTTGTCCAGGCTCTGCCTCTGCTTCACTCTTGGCTCCCGCTCCCCCCACCCACCCAAAAGGAATGAATTACATTTCTCTTCTTGTCCTTTAAATGAATAGCATAGTTTGGGTGAAATTATCGGGCAATTGCATGCCTTTTATGCAGATAATGCTATTTGATGAAAGCGGTGTTTTGATCTGCTAAGGATAATACAGATCCAGGGTTGGATTCATTGGTAAGAGTAAAGCTGTCTTCTGTGATAACTTCATCTCAGCATGAGGTCAGACGGGGGAAAACTGGGATGGGGGATTAAAAAATGACACAGTCGGAGCAGAATTCAGTTCCCTGCTGCGCCCCTCGCTGCACACTATAGCTTGTGTTTCTGATCTGTTATGGTATTGTCTGCCTTTCTCTCTCCGAGCAGAAAGAGATTGCTTAAAACTTTTCTTTTTTCAGCTACAGGGATTAGTTCTGTGCAGCTTTTTTAATTAAAGAAACTGTATCTTTTTCAAGGCAATTTAAAGCAGTTAGGAAAGGACCATCAACATCTATAACTTGGTACTATTATCTATAACAAAGTGGAAGCTGTAAATTTTATATTCAGAAGGAGGCAAGGGGAAGCCTTAGAGTTCTGTTGTGTTTTTAACCTTCCGTGATGGCTCAGATCCCTAAACAAAGACTAGTAAATAAATTATTTTGTAAAAGTCCTGAATCTGTTTCCTTAAGAAGTAACTTCCAGCCGCTTTGCTTTTTAGCTTAGCTGAGCTTGCTTAATTAAATCTCCCCGATGAGAGCGAAGTGCACTTGAAAAGAGGTAAGAGGAAATAGATTTGCCTCTATATCCTTTTCTTTACCCAGAGATCATTTTTAAACATTTCCATTCGACTGCAAGTGATAACAGTAGAAAATGTCTGCTTAATATGGGTAATTTGCATTTAAACAGTGCAAAGTACAACATTATGGCACTTTATCACCACGAACCTTTGCATTTGTGATAAGCGGTCATCATCTTTATTAATCTGAGGGGAGCATGGATTGAATCTCTCTTCAAGTGATGATGAATTTGTCAAGACGTATACATTTGAGTAGAATTTATAGCTCAATTTAACCCAGGGTAATGTTGAAAATCCTCAAATGTTTCAAATAAGGCCCGTATGGTTATCAGTTTACAAAGCATACAGGATCTCTGCTTCAGTTACAACATACACATCTCCAACTAAATTCCATGCCAGATCAATTAGAAACACTCCCCCTGAGAAGACAGGAACAAACAGAGCTTGTTTCCCCAATACCAGCTGAACCCTTGTCTTGAAGAAATGAGAAGCAGTCATCTCAGGCTCCTCACTTCTTACCAGTAAAAATCCAAAGGAAATTCGGAAGACAATAAAGGTTTCATACATCGTGCCACATTTGATAGAAAATTCTTAAGAGCATCTGCATATAATAGGTTCTTACTACGTTGTTCCCCACATTTCAATAAATGCTGCATCTTACTGAAAAAGAGGAAAATCAAATTGGCCTCTGCTTTTCCCTATTATTTTTGCCTTTACTACTACTTACGTTTCTGAGCTAAGTCCATTAAGTTCAGAGCTAAATTCATGTGACTTGCTCTCAAGACTCAAATGGTTAAACTATGTGCCATTACGAAATAGATGAACAGGAAAACAGACAAGCATACTTAATCAACATATTTTCAAAGCCAATTTTTTATCGGACATTTTTTTCTTAAAGTCAGGATGAGTGAATACAAGGAACATATTTTACCCATGTGCTCACTCATTCATTCAACAACCATTTCTTGAGCATCTTCCACATGACAGCACTTTGTGCTGGACCCTGTGGGTGTGAGGAGGAATAAAGCCCATGACCGATGCTCCAGGAGCTCTCCACTGCTGGGAAAGGCCCTTAGCAAAGGACAGGGCCATCACTTATTACACACATACCGAGGAAGAGCTCCTTAGAGAGGAGGGCATCATTAATCGGTGCTTTCAGCTTTCATAAGTAGATGTGCCAGTGGGCTGACAGTACAGGACATTCCGGAATTAGGAAGTCAGCTAAGGGAGCAGAGGGGAGGCCACTGCTGGGAAAGGAGCAAATTTCCAGGGGGTCTGATACTGAATTATAGCCATGTGATTGCTAATTGTTTTTAGCCTATGAAAAAGTGAAAGTGAAAGTAGCTCAGTCCTGTCTGACTCTTTGTGACCTCATGGAACTCTCCAGGCCAGAATACTGGCATGGGTGATCTATCCCTTCTCCAGGGGATCTTCCCAACCCAGGAATCAAACCAGGGTCTCCTACATTGCAGGATTCTTTACCAGCTGAGCTACCAGGGAAGCCCTTTTTAACCTATGCTTACAAGTTAACTAACAGACTGGATTCTGAAATAGCTAACGAACATCATATCATGAACAAAATTATCCTGTGTCACTAATTTGTGATAAATCTTGCTAGAGCCTACCTTAAATACCCTATATACTTAAACCTCGAATACACTATATACTATATGTATACCTGAAATACAGTACATATACTACTTAATAAAAAGTTCATAGAAAACATGACAAATCCATGGAATGACAAGGCATTACAGGATAACTATTAATGATAAAGGATGCATCTTTTAGTGTGGAATGATGTGCGTGCTTAGTCACTCAGTTGTGTCCAACTCTTTGTGACCCCATGGACTGTAGCCCACCAGGCTCCTCTGTCCATGGGGTTCTCCAGGCAAGAATACTGGAGTGGGTTGCCATGCCCTCTTCCAGGGGTTGATCGGGGTCTCCTGTGCTACAGGCAGATTCTTTACCATCTGAGCTACCAGGGAAGCCTGTGGAATAATGTAGAAGGCTCTAAACCCATACATGGAGTTAACCCAAAATGTGAAAAGATGCCTCTGTGTTCCAAGTCCTTCATAGAACCAGATCTTTTAGGTGGCTCAAGCAAAACCAAGTCAGCAGTTGGATTTCGTTCCACAGCTATGTTCCCACCGAAGGTCACAGGCACTTGCAGGCTTGGTTTATGCAGTGGAACATAAACTAATGTCCCAGAAAAACAGGGTCCCATTTAAAGGTTGGTTTGTCTGATCACCAGGTCACTCAGTGGCTCCAAAAAGCATGCACCTTAAGAGAGGCCTATCTTGCTTAAATGAAAGGTAATGAGCATATTTTCCACTACAAACAGTCATTTAATTTTATGACTTTGTCACTGATCAAGTTAAGAGTATTTGTGTTGTGGTTTCCCTCAATCCGACAATCAAGGGACTAGGTCATTTATTTTTGCAAAGGGGGGAAAACAGAACACCTGATGAGAACGTTAGCACTACCTGACACTTCTGTGTGCAAGTCCAGTCCTGGTGATGTAGATTGTTCCAGATTAAGTGCTTGCTACATGCAAAGTGATTTGTTTTCCTCAGTGACTAGTAGCCCCAGCCTCTGTTTCAAGGGAGTTGTCACTTCCTTATTCTCAGTTGAGACATGGGAAGTATGTTAGTCGCTCAGTTGTATCTGACTCTTGGGACCCCATCAACTGTAGCTCACCAGGCTCCTCTGTCCATGGGATTCTCCAGGCAAGAATACTGGAGTGGGTTGTCATTTCCTCCTCCAAAGGACCTTCCTGAACCAGGGATGGAAGCTGGGTCTCCTGCATTGCAGGCGGATTCTGAACCGTCCAAGCCACCAGGGGAAGCCCCAGTTGGGACCTAACCTTCCTATGCATTATTGACTTTCCTGATCTATTCAAATAGGAGCTGGGAGGTCAGGTGCGCAGGCATTTCCTCCCCTTCTCATCATCCTTTGGAATCTGATCAGTGAAAGAGAATGCAACCCAGGCAACTCCCCCATCTGAATGCCCTGATCAGACCTCTCTTGCCTCAGCTCACTAGAGCAGCTATAGTGATCCACAGAATATCTTCAGACCAGGGGTATTCACAAGCCTCGGTGGAGAGCCTCCTACCTGCCTGTCCAGCGCTCTCGTTCTGCACGCCTGAAAGCCCCCTGTCAAAGGAGGAAGTGGCTGCGGGGGGACCGTCTGCTCCCCACGGGAGGGAGGCAGGAACAGCTGCCACCCAGGCCCTATGCTCCAGGCTGGAGCTTTAGGACAGAAGGAGGAAACTGACAGCCCCCCAAATAGCAGCCTCCCTCCTGGGAAGGCTCTGTGAAGCTTATCATGATGGACAAGCATCACCTTCAGGTGGGAAGTGGCTGGGGCCTCAGAGCAGGTGCTGGCAGCCCTGCCTCAGCAAAGGGGCAAGAGACGGTCCCCCCCCCCCCAACCCCCATCCCAGACCCAAGGGATGGTCAGACCCTTCCTCATGGAAAAATGAGCTGGAGGGTCTGCCCACTGGCTTCCTCCCCCGGCTCTTTTCAGAGGCTTGCAAGGGCCAAAGGCCTGCATTTCCAGGGGAGACAGTAAGGGCTACGAGGAGGGAAGCGTGGCAGCATTTTTTTTTTCCGGAGAGCTGCGTATCAGTGTGACAAGGGGGCCCCACGGGAGGGCGATGCGGCCAGTTCCGTCGCATTATCCCCCCCGAAAGACCGGCTGCGTTAACCCGGCAAAGTCACCCGCAGCAGCTCGCCAGAGTTTGCAGTGAGCGACCAGAGGTTTGCAAAACAGACAGCGCCGTCTTGCATTTCTCCTCCTCGCTCGCTAGAGTTTTTATTGCAGCCGAGGGCACCGCGTGAGCAGGGGCCCCGTCCTGGCCCTCCCCCTACAACCGCTCAGCGAGGCAAAACGCCTGATGGTCACGTAGCAAGCTGCCTGCTTTCCAGGGATTCATTTGGAGGAGAAAGCGTGCGCTGGAGTTTGGCAGCGCACAGCACCAGCTTTTCCTAAGGGCCTCAAACGATGGAACTTCTTTGTTAGGGAGGGAAAAATGAAGAAAAGGCGAAGCCGGAAACTTAACACGCTGGATTGCAGGCTGCGCTTCCTCAGGCTTGAGTTCGTTGCTCAAGACACCTGCCTGCTTTGTCCACCAGCGAGCGACTCGGGGCAGAGAGTCAAGGGGCCCATATTAATGAGTTCTAGAGTCTTCTGTCTGCATCCAATTAGTGTGAACGTTCAGCATCACCTACTGAAAAACTCTGACTATCCTGTATCAGGGAGCTGAACTACAGACAGGCTCCAAGATTTATTAACATTTCTAAATTTTATGAGTTCTGTTGTTTCCTGCGCTTATTATCAGCATTAGCTCTAATGAGGGTTCTGGGGATGGGGGGAAGAGCTGAAAAGGAGAAACACTTACCCCAGCTCCCACCTGTCCTACCAGTAATTTAGCTCTTCTAACCCCTTTGGGATGGGTCCAGGTGTCTTTTCCATGTCTGTGTCTGTTCTGTGTGTGTGTGTGTGTGTCTGTATTCCCAGATAACAAGGCATGAAAGAACTAGGGTGGGTGTTACCTGGAAACCCTAGGAAAGTTTTGAACACTTAATATGTGTTCATGGGAACTGGCCTACAAACAGTGATTTATGGATCAACTTTCCAGTTTCCTTCTGATCTCCTCAAGGATGCAAATTTTATGTTTGCGCGGATGTCAGTCACATCTCCAGTGTACCTTCCTAACTGACAAGTTTTCTTAAGAAAATGAGAATGGCGAGAATGAATGACTAGTGATCTGCTCCCACCACTTTGTCATTGCTATTTTGTTTTTTCAAATGTGAAACACACGTGGCAGGAAGGAGGCTGACCCACCCCCAGAGTGACTGCAGATTCTTCCCTCAAAGATGTGTTTGTGGTGCTTAGCATCACTGGTGCCCCAGGAGGCCCGGGAGCCAGTCCGGTGCGAAAGTATGATTGCTACTTCTTAACGCAATGCATGGCAGTGCGCTTGGTCACTTAGCAACTTCGGGAGCTCAGACTGGGGGACTCAATACACTAATTCAAGTTCACATATTCTTCTTGTCACTTGGATCCCCAAACTTGAGAGAAACTCTATCCTAAAGGTTCAGGCTTTTCTAGGAGGCATTGTTCTTGTTCTCCGAGGGCTAGTCTGTGTCCGATTCTGCACGTGGTTACAAATGCAAGTATGTTTCCTCTGGCCCAAGGAGGGTTAGATGCAGGTCGATGGAATCCTCTGCTCTGAAGTTGAGCGCCGAGGTGGAAGGAGAAGGCTCCGGGGCCCCTCTGCCACGTTTCTAAGAACACATCTGGGTGGCGTGGGACACTATTCCTCAGCAGCCCCTCGCCCCCCACCCCCAATATGCTAGGGCGCCCCAAGAGGAGCCACGCACGCTCCTGTCCTCCCGGAGCAACATGACCAGATTCGGCCACCGCCGGTGCCGAAACCGAAAGGTGCCCGCCGGTCCCCGGCCGAAGAGCCTGCGGACTGCTCTGCTACGGTCTCGGGCTGCTGTTCCAAAACTCCGGAGCAGACTGAACTTAAAGTTACCCCGGGAAAGAGCCCTGCCTTCCTGCTACGGTGGGCTGGGGCAGAGAAGCCCGGAGTTTCCCGGGGAACTTGAGTAGAAAGTGACAGTGCTTAGTGCACCGCAGTAAACTTTTTTATTTCTTCCCAGAGCAAGCATCGTTAAGGCAGGGGTGGCCTTCGGTTGCTAATTTGAGGGGAGAACAGGGAGAGAGAGAGAGAGAATGATTGCGGAGTGTGCAGCCTCTGGAGGACTCCAGAATCCGTGCCCGGACCGGGGCGCGTTTGCAGCAAGTCCTGGAGCTGAAACCCCAGGGTGGACACTTGTTCTCCGGCAGAGCCGCGTCGGGGCTGCTGATGAAACCTGAGTATTTAGAGACTCAGACTCTCCCTGCCCGAAGGTCATTTACACTTCTCAGCCTCGGACGGGAGGACACTCTGGAAGGGAAGGCGCAGGTCATTTTCAGAGGCTCTGTGAAGGACGGGCCGCCTACCGGGGGGGTGGAAATCCTTAATTACACCCTTCTGCCTCGAAATCTATCTTCCCGGCAGTGTCTTGCACTCCCACCTCCTCGGGTGACTCAGCTGACCTGAAATGCCCACCCTACGAAAGATCAAGAAAAGTAGTTTTGGAAGAAGGTTAGAGGTTTGATTACACAGAGAAGCGTTTACACTTAGGTCCAAAGCAATTACCGCCCCCTCCCCCTGCTCCTCCTCCGGGCACCTCGGGGAGGAGAAGGACAGACCCCCACCCCCTCCCGACGCGCGTACCCCGAGGTGTTTGCTGGTGCGTGTGAATTTCAGTGGGCGCTGTTGAAGTTCGTTAGTGTTTGCAATCAGCGGCCGGCAGACCCCTCGTCGGAGCCGCAGAGCCGGCCAGAGCCATTCATCAGCGTGAAGTGTTATTCATGGATGACCCCTAAATCACGGCCGGAGTAGTAGATGCCCTGATTGGTCGCAGCATGGGAGCCTCGGTGCTTTCCCGAACCCGACGCGGCCGGGAGGAGGGCGGGAGGAAGGGAGGGGCGGCGAACGTGGTTCAGTCCGGCAAATCCCATTTGACAGAAAAAGGCAGTAAACGGGGGATCTCTCTTTCCGAATAAAGGAGAAGGAGAAGAAATTAAGTACCTGTCATCTTGACAAGTGGCGGCGCGGAGGAGTCCGGGATTATAAATGATCGCGGCCGGTCCGGCTCGCCCCGCGATTGGGCTCTCCCGCGAATCCGCACGGGGAAGCGCATGGTAGGCTTCTCGGTTCGGCTCTTGCACTCTCTCTCTCTCGCGCACACACACACACACACACACACACACACACACACACACACACGGACACGTGTACGCGCCTGGGGCCCGGGCACTCTCGGCCCGGCGCGTCTCCCACGTCACCCGGTTCAGGGCCTGGTTGCCGCTCCCGGGCCCTGCACCCGCCCGGCTGGCGGGCTCACCTCGCCCGCTTCTCCGTTCTCCGGCTCCCCCGGGGGTGCCGAGGACCGAAAAACTCCGGCCTGGGCCTCGCCGGCCGAGGAGGAGGAGGCTGGAGGGGGCCGGCGGGAAAGGGAGAGAGGGAGAGCGCGGGGGAGAAAAAGAAAGTGAACTCATTGGCGCTCCGCGCGCGCTGCCCTCCCCTCGCCGCGTCCCTCGCCCGCCGCGGCCGGGTGGTGCGCAGGGAAGGAAGTTGTAACACTTGCCGAGCCCCCCTCCCCGAACCCCCTCCCCGCCCCGCTCTCCCGGCGGGGCCCCCTCCCCCGCGCCCGGCTCCTTTGAATTTGGCCAAGTGCGGTGTGTGTGTGTGTGTGTGATAGTGTGTGTGTGTGCGCGCGCGCGCGCGCGCTGCTCGGGTGGACGCGGCGGCTGCGGCGGCGGCGGCCGGGCAGCGAGCGGGCGGCGCGGCGAGCCGAGCGCGGTAAGTGCGGCGCCGCCGCCGGCGCGCCCTCCTTCCTTTCGGGGGTCCTAGTGCCCGGGCCGTGGCGCCCGAGCCGGAGGGAAGGCTGGCGGGAGGCCGGCCGGCCGGCCGGCGGCGCGGTTCCCCGAGCCGCGCTGGGTGGCGCCGCCAAGTTGGCCAGCCCCGGGGGCCCCGGAGCATCTCAGCAGCGGGCAGGCTCTCCCCGGGGCTGGCCTCCCCGGTCCCGGCCTCCCCGTGCCCGCCCCTCCCCTCCCGCCTGACACCTCGGGCTGTCAGCTCAGGTGGGAACTTCGCGGGTTGCCTCTCGCCGGAGGATCTGGGCGCCGCGCCCCCCTAGATCGGGGAGCCCTGGGCTGCCTGATTCCCTGAGAAAGGCAGCCGGGCCGGGGCGCTCGGTGGGGGCAGGAAGCCCAGCCCGCCCTGCTCTGATCGGGTAGATCCCCAGTTTCGTGGTGCGGCCCCGGGTCTTCTGTCTGAGTAGGAAGGAGTCTCGCAAGATCCTGTGGGGCTTCCAGCGAGTGGGGAGCCTGGGATGTCACCCCTCTTCCGGGGAAGTGGGACATTGGCTTCTCCAACTCTCGGGGAGCCAAGTTGGGAAGGAGTGGAGGCAGAAAGGGGCTGGGGTCGTGTAGGGAATGGTGGGTCTAGACTGCAACTTGAGCTGTTTGAAACTCCGGATGAGGCTGCAGGCGAACAACCAAATATCCCGAACCGGGCATTTAAACAAGCACAGATTTCTGAGTCTGCAACTCGGTCTCAAGTCTGTATCGTGTTTTACAACAGAGTAGAATATTTTTACAAAAGCTTCAACTCTTAGATGGAGGTGGGTTCGTGTTCCTCCCATCTCTGCTGAACACCTTATGCAGTTGGAATTCCATGACTGCCTCACCTTTAAGGTGGTTGCAGTGGTAACCTGCTACTAATTCTTATTGCGGAGGAATGATAAGGAGTAGTTTTACCTTGTGATCCAGCAAATGCTTTTTTGTTTACTGAAGTCATTGGAATTTAAAGCTAGAGGAAAGTTTCCGGGGGACTTTGGGGTAAGTGCAGTGGAAGTGAAGAGAGAGCGCTGTCCAAACACTTTTACAGGGCCCCAGACAGCCGAGATAGCGAGGACAGGACTGTCTCTTCATAATACTCTATTTCTTATCTTCTGACAATGTATTTGTCAAACATTTGCAGGCTCTGGCAGAATCCACTGGGTGGTCTTTTCACTCGAAATAGAAATATGTTCAGGCATTACCTTTCCCTTCTGTTGTCAGAAGGGGGAAAAAAAAAAGACAGGACTGGCGTCTTTCGAGAGCTTGGAAGAGTATCCCAAAAGATGGTATTGCAACCGAACAGAACTTGGTGATTTGATTTCTTTCGGGAGTTTGTTTAAAATGCCATGCACACACACACACCCCACCTCCCAGTTGCCTACCTGGAGAAGTACTTGTAGTCTTTTTAGTGTATTAGGAACAGAGTTTAGAATTAAGACTGTGTAATTAAAATTCATGATAGATTTTCATATTTCAGTTGAAGCAAAAGATTTCACAAATATGCCAACAGTCTTGCTTTGTGCATTCCTTAATACATTCTCAATCATCTAAAACTTCTAGCTTGTATTTCAGTATATGAAATTCTTGCAAGAGCCTTGAAACTTTCGATTTGTGATTCTAAATGCAGAGCAAATATTTAATTCTTGCTCTAAGAGTGAGAGGTTAGTTCAGTAATAAGACTTGCTAATCCCACTTTAAAATGTCACGGCATTCACAAATTATTCCTAAATTCTTTAAGGGGGGGTGGGGTTATAATGAGTTAGTTATTCTATTGTGTATTTCAGGATTAGGTGTATCTCTCTTTCCTGTTGCATTTTTCTTAACAATCTTTTCTCTTTCCTTACATGAATTTTAATATTCCTCTTACTCCAAGGTACTATTTTTTGTTAGGAGTAAGTATTTTTAATTTTTAAACAATGTATTATGAGGAAAAGTAGTTTCTTTGAGTAAGACAAATTTATTATACACATACTACACAGTTTTAATGAAAAATGGACTTATATACTAATAACTATAGCAGTGCTCATATATTTGGAAAATCTGTTAGCATCCTGTGCCAAGAGCATCAGTGTTAGCAACCCATAGATAGTGAACATCGACCCTAATGAGGACTGCTTGGTTATTTGAGATAACCCAGATAAATTTATAGTAGAATTCTGACTATTTATTTTTTTAAATTGAATCATTTTGCATGGCTGTGTTTATTTTCTGTAAAGACATGTTTTAGGTAAATTATAGAGGCTTTTCTTACTATGATCTTGGAGGTGTGTCATGAGTCTGTTGGGTTAGAAAAGAGAATCTGCTTTATTAGGCTGAAGACAAAGGAAGATAAGGATGCTTACCTCTGAATAGATGAAAGCACTTAAATAGAGTGAAAAGTTGTAAATTTATTTGGAAAGAGAACCTAGCTAAACAATAATAATCCAGTTAGCAAGTTCAAGCTGGTCCTTCTTATCTTTGCTTCTGGGAGCCAAGAGTAATTATTCTCTTTGTGAAAGAGTCGAGCAAATAAGAATCCAGACGAAAGTGTGTGCCTGTCATTGTGAGTTGAATGAGCTATCAGAAATACCTGATCAACTTTCAGCTGGATTTACAAGAAATTATATTTTTGCAGTAGCTGTGAAAGTGTGCTTGTAAATGCTGAAGTTTATCCTTTTAATGACAGTACTGGTAAATAAGTCCTGAGGATGATCAAAGTCTGATAGAAAACCACTAGAAAGACAACTTTATTAGTTTACTAATATTGGTTATATAAATATATTTACCTCCTTTCTGTTAAGCTTTATTTTTCACTTTAAAAGACCTGGTCTTTGGGTGGCTGAGGAATGTCATCCAGGTATTACACTTATGTGAATCAGTGTCTTCAGCAGCATTAATGAATCATCTGCCCTTTTCTTGAAGATGTACTGTAGAAATCTGTTAAGCATGTTCAGTTATGCATTACTTATCTACCAGTGTTTTGATAGTCAAATGTCCATTTTGACTCTTAGGACAACCCACGTAGATGGAGAATAGCCGGAAAGAATACAGTAATTTGCTATCAAACTTTTACTCTGATCTGCAACCAATTATACATTCCTTTGAATTTTCCATTACAGTTATATTTGTTTTATAAAGTAGGATGAGAGTGGAGAAGAATTTAACGTGCATTCAGAATAAAGAAGTGCACTGCAAAGCTAGTATAATAATACCATGCTACTGAAAACTTTCAGCAACTGAGTCTTAGAAATTATCTCATGGAAGCTTCTTTGAGGACATGTTCAGAACCTGATTTTGGTGATACCAGCTATTTTAAGAGTCCTGATGGAACTTTTGTGAGTAACAAAAGAAAAAAAATTCTTACTTTCAAAACTGATTAATTGTTGTGTCTTATAAAAACTGATTTATTTCATACTTTTTTATACCGAACATTACCATTATGAAGCTCTCCTTCTAATTGAGATTAATGTTTCTGAGCAAAGAAGTGGTTTGGAGGGCTGCATTCATTTTGAGTGCTGTTGTAATCAGTTTTAGATACAGCATTCCACAATGGATCAGTTTGCATCCAAACCTGCCTTATTATATAGAATTAACTTGTTGGTGATTGATAGTAATACTTCTGTATCCTGAGAAGTCATTTGTTTCCAAACAAGTGTGATGGCTTGTACAAGTCTCAAAATACTGCTTTTCATAATTAAAACATCCTTTGAGGGACCTAATTTGAACTTTCTCTAAGAACTAGATAAAGCATAAAGAAGCAATTCATTAATATGTTTTCAAATAAAATAGCCTCTCCCCAATACAGTATGCCTCAAGGTGTGTTTTCTTGGTCATCAAAAGGTTTTATCACTTTTAGGGTGTAAGTGGCAAGCATACATTTAGGTTATTTCCTTTTTTGTTTATTATCAACATTCTAGTTGAGTTTTTGAAGAATTTCTTAGAATTATAGATCTACATCTCATGCATGTGTTAAAACTTATTTCACAAGGCGGTAGGTATAATCCTGACAATGAAAGGTAATGCATGTGGAGGTAATTCTTTATCCTCTTTGGAAACCTGGAAAGATGGTGAATGGTATTGTCCCTACTGTGATATTTGCATTTGTTTCTTACTTGTGTCTAGTCAGTCTCAGCTTTATCAGCTTTTCATTCTTTTCTGAAAGACCACATAAGATTTTCTTGGGCTTTGGTCCATGTTGCATTGCTTACTGTGCTACATGCTTGTAGTCTCAATAAAATAAAATATTAAAAGCATAGACTATAAGATTAACACAGGTAAGTATTCTAATATAGCCAGAGTGTGCAGGATTTCTAAATAAAAGTGGAACTGCTTT
The DNA here is from genome assembly GCF_023699985.2 of Odocoileus virginianus. Classification (NCBI taxonomy): domain Eukaryota; kingdom Metazoa; phylum Chordata; class Mammalia; order Artiodactyla; family Cervidae; genus Odocoileus; species Odocoileus virginianus. The sequence goes on along the minus strand of NC_069705.1, from coordinate 30,556,353 downwards.
ATAGGTTCATATGAAGTTCTATAGTGGCATTGTCCTTGGTTTTGAGGGGAAAAATACTTGGTAGGAAATATGTTTGTTGTATTTTCATTTTCTTCTCTGTATTAATGGATTATTTACATTGCATCGGTGTTTTTCCAGTTAAGGACATTCATTAAAAACAATTTAAACACTAAACTAATGCCCTTAAATAGCCATTTTCAAAACATTCTTCTAGCTAGTTATTAGAACATAGACTATCAAAATGCAGAAACATGCTCTAAGATGTACAGATGTTTCGTATACCAAAACCACAATAGGATTCATTCACTGAAAGAATTTTGTTGAAATTGTTTGGCTAGTTTTGATTCAGTAACTTATGACTGGCTAGCTAGAACAAGCTACGTAGTAGTCTCATAAAAGGCAGCATCCATTCAAACCTGTTTGTTTCTACTTTAAATAAATCTCTGTACAAATAATGTCAGTATCATAGAATGTACTCTTAAACCATGTGAGTAAAGAGCTGAAACTGTATCAGATATCAGATGATGATGATAATGTTGGTGAAGAGACTTTTACTGCCCTGTTGATACTTTTGCAGTCTTGGAAGGGCTACTCCTGACTTTTCAAACAAATCTGTGATAGGTGGCAGTCTTAACTGAGTTCCATGACTTCAGTGATGATTCTAATGCAATAAAGAGCATGTGTAGGATGAAATGTATCATTCAATCAAACTATACTATAGTTGTGTTCTTTATTGTAGATTAGGAGTTGATAACCACTTATGGGGATATGGCAGTTTAAAAGTCCTTTTCTGCACATTTGTAGTCCTCTGGCTTACCCTAGGGCATGCAAAACAGAGAGCATCCTTTTTGAAAATGAGGTGTTTTGAGAAAAATAGGTGCATATATTCCCACTTGGATATACATGTTCAATTATAGAAAAGTTTATGTGAGATGCTGTTTACTGACAAAGTATTTTTCAAGTATTGTACAATACTTTTTACTTCTATTAGAGACACTGGGGAGAAGGGAGAATGATGTGATTTGGGTTTCCAGGGGAGAAAATCATATTACTTAATAGTAATCATACTATCACATTGTTTCATAATAATAATTTTATACCTGGGTCTACTGGATCTCTGCCTCAAAACCAAAAGAATATGCAGAAAGAGACCAGAGGGGAAAGGGGGGGGTTGAGGGGGGAGGGAGGGAGGAAGGGAGAGGGGAGGAGAGGAAGAGAAGGCAATATGATTATGAAAATCTGTTACAAAAAGTGACGGTCTTTTGAGCACTGTCTGTGTTTAGCAGCATATTTGACAGGAAAAACATTCTATAAAGGGCATATTTGGTCATTTAAGTTAATTGGGTAAGTACAAGAGAAAATTAACTTCTAGCCTTTTTTTTTCACTTTTAAGTATGTGCATTTTAAGTCCCTGCATGGGAATATGAACTTCATTGTCTTTTTAAAAAAATTCATTCAAGAAATTCTAAATATTGTATATGGTTCTTCATATTGTTGAGAAAAGGAAGTGTATTAACAGCTCTGTTTTATAAGGATACTTTCTTTGTATATGGGACTTATCAGTAACTTATAATTTAATAATTATAAATTTTATATAGAGATGTATAAGAAACATTCTGATTATTTTAAAGGCTCATTTAGGAGGCAGCTAATGAGATCACTTATCTTTGAAGATCAGGCTCATAACCAATACATTTCCATCATACTGCCATTTCTTCGGTGATCAGTTACACTTGCCAGAATTGTTGTGATAATTCCTCTCGAGATGGCCATAATTTAGACAGAAATAACAGCGTGGTGACGACTGTCTGCCTTCAGTCCGATTCTAAGCACCTCTGAATAGTGGGATGATGTGAATTTGTGGTCCCTGCTTCGCCCAGGAAAAAAAGAAAAAGAGAAAAGCTATTCTCTTCTTAGAATGGATGATTTCACCTCAAGTTAAGCTTGACGAATCTTTTATGATTAGAACTGTGGACCCCGATCGGTGTGGGGGGTGCGGTATCTTGATAACAGGGGCGTTTCTGAGGAAGAGGTCCTTCTTTCCTCAAGAGCATGTTAGCACCTGCGCTGTGTTCAGCGTCTGGCTTCTCTGCTGGAGAGGCATCTTAGGAAAGCGCATGGACTTGGATCACACACTGGAAGGTATGTTCTACAGATAGTCATAGGACAGGGTTGAAATGACCTTCATGTAAGTTTTAATTTTTCATGCAACATGAAATTCATGAAGTATTTTAATGTATTGGCAGGAAGCACATGCAGATACATTCATGTTGGGATGTGTTTATTTCGGTAATTATAGTGAACCTATTGAAAAGTATACTTATGGTTTGTTCTCATCTGCCAAATGCTCTTTTGAAGTATAGCATCTCTGTTAATACTTGTATCAGAGAATTTGGAATTTGTCAACATGGAAGTAGGAAAAATTGGCGAGGAACTGGTACTTTTAAATAGCTCAAAAAAAAAAAAAAAAGCTGGCACAGAGCTTGTCATTTAAAAGAATCATGAAAACCAGGAGAAGACAGATGTAAATTTTATTTCTTCAGAATTTATAATAACTTCCAGCTAAAGGAAGCTGTCAGTCCTATAGTTCTAGAAGAACAAACATGACTCTTTTTCCCTCTGAAGAACAAAAAAAAAAGTGTCTTGAACAGCATTATTACATTTTTATAAGCAAAAAATGAAATGAATGTTTGAAAACGTAAACTCTTTCCTCTTGCGTTTTAATAAAGGTAGGAAAAAACTGCAAATAGTAACTAATCTAGTAATTCAAATAAATGGAGAAAAGTGACTCACTGTAATATCATAAAGGAATAAAATCTATAGTGTAACCAACCATATTTTGTCTCTTGATTGGCACAAATTTAAGGCATTCTTCTTACAGGAATGTTGCTAAATTTTATGATAGCATCAGTAGTAGTTGGAGAAAAATTTGATATAATCAAAAATAACTAAAAGGTTAATCCTTTTCATCTTCACTAATACTTTAAGAAATATCCCTAAAGAATTAGAATGCTTTTGAAAATAACCATACCTTCTAGTAAAATTAGAATATGTTAGTTACCTTACAAAGCTGTTGATGACTTTGGGTTCAGCAAGGGGTGAAGGCTGAAGTGAACTTCTTGCCTGATATTATTTTTTTTTTTGCCTGATATTATTATTCAAATTAGAACAGACATTTTCCATCTGTAATATATTTCTATGTTTATATTTCTACTTTGAGTTCATTTTCAACTTCTCTTTCTCCTGTGAAGCTGCTAGTATATTTCACATTTTAAATAAATTTTCATTTAAACAAAAATAAAAGTTCTGACACATAGGTAAGATATACCTGTCAGTTGTTGTTGTTTAGTCACTAAGTCATGAATTTGTCTGACCAGAATTCAGTCCTCACTTGGAGTAACTTTTATATTTCCACTTAACCTTTTCTAGCCAAATATGCATAGAATAGCCTGTTCTATATTTCCCGTGATTAAAAAATAAAATAGAGCAAACTTCTTATTTAGTGATTACTTTTGCCCCACAATGTTCAGTCTCTGAATGAGAAGATTCTGGCATCACAAAAATTTTGTCAACAGTGTTGGCTTGTTGATTTGCCAACAAAATCCTGTTTCTTTGTAACCAACTTTAAAAACTACATGTGTGGCAGGGCCTTTGAATCAATACTTTGCTAAAGATTAAAGTACTTTAATATTTGTCTTCCTGTGTTTTGATGGTGATACAATTTTTTATATTGTTCTAATGTGTATAATATTAGGTGATGGAGTGTATGTATAGTGTTATTACTTTCAAGGCAAATATATATTGCAAACAATGAAATTTTACAATTAGATTTATTTTAAAAGTTATTTATGTAAAGGTTTGAAGCATAATAAATTGCAGTTTCAAATACAGCCTCAAACAGAAAAGTCCTCATTTTATACTTTTTCAAATTCAGATATTGTTTTACTAATGTATGTGTGTGTAAATGAACCTTAAATTTAAACTATTTAAACTTATGGCTTTTATCTTTTATGTATTTCCACTAATCAGAACTTCAGATTTGTGTTTATATGGGTATTATGCTCTATAGTCTATAATTAAGAAATTTTAAAATATTAGGAATCAAAACCTTCACTAGCTCCAGACTAAGTTTTTAAAGAAACCTCAAAGGAATTAAGATGACTAGATAAATCTGGTGTTCACAAAATCATTAAAATACTTTGATTTAACATTTTACATAATCTGGACACTGAAAGACTATTTGTTAATACATATGTGTGCAATGTTCACACAGATAATGAAAAAAGTTACTTATTACAAAAATGAATGATGATTGATGTATTTGTATTATTGTCCTTCAGTTGCCCAGCATGAATTTGTAAAATAAATGGTATATTTTAAGATATATCATTTACTGATAGTCTAGTTTCAAGTTGTTTGCAGTAAGATTCATATAATCCTGCATTTCATTTAAGCGTGATGTCAGCGAGTTGGATCAACCTTGAATCAGTATAGCCAGTACAGAAGCCTAATCTCTTTTTCCTGAAGTTTTGTATGAAATCTGCACCTTCCAACAAATAGTTTCGCTGCACTATGCCAGTGTTTGATATCCTTGACGAACGAAAGAGATAAAGGGGAGGACGAGTACTTGTTTTGTAAGGGGCCATCAATTAATTCTCCTCACATCTTCTGATGAAAGTAGCTTTTAAATACTGCATTGTGTTTCAGATAGGAATTGTCACAGATCAAGGTTGGTGAATTTTCTATTTAGCTGTTAGCAACGGATAATGTGAGTTACTTAAGACAGATTATTAATGTATCACATCTTAAATATATTTATCACATTTAAGGTATATGAATTAGTTGCGTAATTACCACTTGAGCTTTGCAAAGTCTGTAACTCACTTTAGAAATTTTAAATGTTGACAAAAAGCAAAATATTAGCTCTTAGTCTTGGCGATTGTTACTAGTATCTTTGGGGGACTGTTTTATTGTTTATTGTTTTGTTTTTCTTTTTTTAAAAAACAGTCATGTCATACCTTCTAGGGTATTTCTTATTTAGTTTTAAGACTGAAACATAAGCATGTTTTATTTAGAGATAGATATAAGTTATTTGTGCACATTAGACTTTTAAAGTATCTCAGTGTGTTCTGGGTGAAGTTTTGGTTCTTTTAGGATTAAGATTCATTGGTATAAATGGCTAATTTTGGTTGAGGAGTGTTACATAGTTTTTAAGTCCTCGTTATTACTTTTAAAAGAATATCCCATCAGGAAGAGGAAGCTTTGTGGATAAGCTGCCACTCTTTGATGAAGGATTATACATTCTCCCCTAATTCTGTGATCCCAGAGTCTATTACACAGTGGTTTTATCAAGTAGCACTAGACTAGCCTGGCCAGCATTTCATTTCCTTTAAAAAGTTAATTGGTTCCTTTCCTAAATCTAATATTTATGTAGAACTGTAGTCTAAACATGTGTTTTAGGCATTGACAGATTCAATTCCTAAAATCCAAAGGTTCATAATCTGATGCAAGATAATGAAGCCCCAGGAGTTTGGGAAGATGCTTTTCCCTTCTACCAGATGACCAGTGAACTGATTATTGCCTGGTTCTCAGTCCTGTAAGTGGTTTGCCTACTCAGTGAAGTTTTCTGGGTCTGTGACCGGATTGAAGTTCTTTGTAAGCTTTCTCCTTGTAAGTAATAGTGAGGGCAATTTGAGAAAGAAGTAAATGCATACAAAAATGAAGCTGTCACATATTATGAAGGTTATAGTTAATTTTCTCTGAATGTTTATATAAAAAGTGAGCATGTTTTGGTCAGAAATTTTTTTTTTAAAGAAAGAATTATCCTCTTATTTTATTATATTCCCATTTAGAATGAACAATTCTAAAGATAATTGTGAGAGAAGGGTGTCATGTTCAAAGGAGGCCTTTTTTGGTCGTAGAATACATTAAATTAAGTAGTCAGGCAGGACAATTAATTGTATTTATATTTGTATTAGTTTTTACTCAGTGTCAATCATAGAAGACCATTTCATCCTGTTCAAGAATCAAATATGAGTTAAGACATTTGCATTGTAAAACATGAGTGATGCCACCAAAAAGGCACAATTTATTATAGACAATTAATTTACCTTAATAAATAGGTTCATATTTCTGAGCCTTATAGCTTCTAAACATTTAATAAGAGTAGCAAAGTTTACTGTAAAAATTGAAAAGTGAAGAAGTAACGTTTTTTTTGCAATTAAAATAATTCTGGTTTTTCTATACTTATTTAAACATATTGTATAAACTTCAGATAACTTTATAATATTCATATCCTATTCTGAGTTATTATCCTTATAAGATTTTATGTGTAGATAAGTATATATCCATTCTGAAAGATATATGACTCAAATATTTTCTATTTTTAAATATTAAATTGAAAGTATTTGTAAGGATAATTAATAATTATCTTTCATGATCACTTTAATATGACAATTGCTTTTTCAAGCCTTTATAAAAGATTCTAGACTTTTATAATTGGAATAAATATGATGTTAAAAAATAAATACTACCTAAAACTAGCAAGAGGTAAAGAAGTTTCAGTTAATAAGATTTTTAGAAGAACAAGAATTTAAATAAAACTATAAACTACTTTATATAAATATTGTCCACATGTCCAATTTGTTATCAGTAAGGCACAGGTTTAATATATTTTTAAATTGATAGCCTGTTTTAAAAAGAATCATCACGTTTGCCATTTCTGATTCTTACAGAGTATTTCTGTTTTCATTTTGCGTATGAAGTAGTACAGATTAAGGATTTTAAAGAGCAGGCTTTCTTTCTATCTTTCATCAGCTCTGTAGCTGAAACCTGACAATCCCCTTCTTCATTATTCTAAGCCACTATCAGATTCTAATCTTTGCTGTCTCCACAGCTGTTTGAGATTTTTTTTTTTTGCAAATGTAATTACAAATGCATGTGTTTTGTGCACCTCACTTCCTATCAATGTGGATAAAGAGAGTAGGACAGTGGTGTGTGTAGGTTCATGGATGATTCTGCTCCTTTTCAGATCATTATATTAATGGTTATTAGGAAGAATTGCAAGAATTAGAATGCAATGACTTTGACGTCACTGATACTGAACAATAAAAATCACTGAAAATTTAATAATTTCTCCAGAACAAGTACATTTTTATGGACTTATGCACCACTAAATCAAGTGGTTACACATTTCCATGGGTCATTTTTCTAAAGTGATGGTCGCAATTTAAGCAAAACACTATAGTTCTTTTTCGCTTTTTAAAAACCCATTAAAACCAATTAAAATATGACATTGTAGAAAGAAATTTATTAATCTCTTGCATTTATTTTGATGTACCCAGTTGGGGAATGATTGATGTCACATGAGCACTTAAGAAATGTACAGTGATTTACCCACGTAGATATTAGAGAGAGTGCTTTTTGAAAGAAAATTCAACATATTTGCTTGCATTAATATTATTTATAGAACAAAATTGGAAACTGTAGCTATATATAGCCTTAAGTCATGTTAAATTTATCATCTTTAGAGGACAGGCTGTTTTTATCTGTAATCTCTCTCTGTTATATAATATCAGAATTATTTCCCATCTCTGAGTATAGCAGGATTGTCTGATCTCTAGGAATATGTACAGGTACTTATTGAGATTAGAAAGTGTAGAAAGTCATTGAGGTCACTATCTACAGAGATGTTGTATATATACATAATTACTTTTGTTTCTTTCTTATTGGGGATTATAGAGAATATCTGTTGCCTGGTGAAAATTCTTTGGGGTACAAGGAAGGCAGGATGAGGTATGGGTAAGTCAGGCATCTTTTGGAGAAGATAGACGTCATGTGTGATCCATCATTTTTCAATTTCTTTTCTTGTATGCCTCCTGAGTGTGGGAAAAGGTATTAAAATCATGAGGCCAAAATACAAAAAATGCCTAGTTTCATGTTTAGTTTACCCTCAAGGAAGCTTTTAATAATCGTTCAAGGAAAGAATTGTACTATTTACTGCTCAAAATGTAAAAAAATTTCCCCTTTTATATTTAATATATTAGAAAGCAATAATGAACCACTGCCATCATACCTATAAGAATTACGAGGGTATATAAACTCCATAAAACTCTTCCTAAATTTGAATCTCTCTCTTCACTTTTAGCTTCTACACAGGGGCATTTTTCCACTGCCAGTTCATTTAAATCAAACCCCCTATGATTTGTGAGTGTCCTGTGTCCAAGCGACTATGTTCAAGGGAAGGTTAAAGGACATAAGACATGACCTTAGATCCCTGGAAAGTTTTCACTTCGGGTTGGGCATGATATAAATGGCAACAGTCATTAAGGTTGTTAAGAAAGCCAAAGGAAGTGATGAAAAGATTACTGCTTTGGTCAAATTGTACTCTAATAGCCCATGAAAGTTTGAAATGCCAGAGAACTTAAGGGAATGCCGAAACGTAGAGTTTCTAGCACGGGAAAGACCATACAGACCTTAGCAGTACCTTGAAACTTCATGGGACATTAGAAAGGATCCTGGGAGATAACCACTAATACACATCAGAAGTGCCAAGGGGCTCACAGATTCTGAAAGGACTAGACAGATGAGTGAATCAGAACAGAAACATTCTCCACCCCACACAGGCATGGCCACCGATGCCCCGAAAGAGGGGGCTTCAGGAGCCAGTGACCTGGGAACCGCAGAGGTTGGCCATCTGCTGCCTTCCCTGTGGAATCGTCTGGCAAACTGTTTGTCGCGCACTTGCCCACGCCAGCCCCATGAAGACGGAGACCCCCCTGTCCTGGGCTCAGCACAGCCGCAGCTTGGAGCACAGCGCCCGGCCCTGAGGAGGCCTTCAGTAAATAATTGATACGGGATTGAAATCTGCCCTCACTCCACATCAGTGTCAAATGTCCTCACTAGCGAATCACTCCCGTTTCCGAAAGGCTTGTGGCCTCTAAACTCAGGTCACCCCTATCTGGGACCACTCAAGTCCCGAAAGTGCATGATTCTATTATTTTCAGATGGCCTGCGATTCCTATTTAACCTATAGTGTCAATGAAGAGGGGTCAGCCTTGAGGTGGGAACAGTAGAAGTGGCTGCAGCCTGTAGAACTCCAGAAAAAGACGGGAGTTGATGTACAGAAGTCAGGGGAGTCCAGGAGAGGGATCCAGAAGAGCGAAGAGAGACAAAGAGATCAACACCCTCCAGTGACCTCTTGAACAGGTGACCACAGTGCGGGCGGGTAACCCGGATGAGTGCGATGGACCGGGTTATTTGCATATTAAATTGTCAGGTCTCCACAGATTCCTTCTAGTATACTCTCTTCTATTCCTTAACGTATGTAGTTCTCTGTGGGTTTTTTTTTTTTTTGTTTTTCCACTTTGCAACGAGACGGAGGGACAGAGGAATGTTTCATTAGTATGAGAAAAGGCAACGGAGTGAGTTTGATAATAAATGGTATTGACACAGCCCCAGACTCAGAGATGCAGGGGGTGACGGACTCTGTGCGCTGCAGGGTGCGGGCTTCGTTGGAGGGGGGACATCCCGGTGTACCTCTTGACTCATCGCTGCTGCTGTGTGGAGGTGAAACAATGTTGCCAGATTGTGAGATTTTTCAAGAAATGCCAGAATATGAATTATATGCAATCTCTAGATTTTTGAATGCTGGCTCATAAAAAAAAGAAAAAACAAACCACAAAACACACAGATAAAACACAACATGGCTGAGGCTGGGTTTGACAGTTGGGCCACCGTTTTGCAGCCTGTGATGTGGAGGCAGCACTCTGCATATGTATCTGGTGGGGGGAGCGTACCATGGGTGAGCAGAGGGTCTCCCCATGGAGAAATCTGCCATGAGTTTGGAGAGAGAGCTGGGGTCCAGATTGTGGATTATCTTAAATGTCATCCTCTTCTCCCCACTTTGGAGTAGAACACGTTTTCAGTTTGCAGTACACTTTTCCCTGCTTTAAAACAGAAACCGGGGCTGCCAGCAAGCCTTCTGCAAGTGTGTTTCTCCTGCCGAGGCAGCAAAGGGTTAAGTGACAGGAGCCAGTTAGACTTGGACTCTGTCGACCCACTACTTCACACCCTTCTCTCCTGCATCTAGTCTCCTTCCCATCAGGGACAGGATAGTCTAGGACATGACAACCTTAACACACCTATACTTTGGGGAGAACTCTGGGAGCCAGCTATACCTGTTGATGTTCAGTCTCTCAGTCATGTCCAACTCTTTGCAACCCCGTGGACTGCAGCACTCCAGACTCACCTGTCCTTCATTATCTCCCAGAATTTGCTCAAACTCATGTCCATTGAGTGGGTGATACCATCCAACTATCTCATCCTCTGTCACCCTCTTTTCCTCCTGCCCTCAATCTTTCCCAGCATCAGGGTCTTTTCCAATGAGTTGGCCCCTCGCATCAGGTGGCCAAAGTATTGGAGCTTCAGCATCAGTCCTTCCAATGAATATTTAGAGTTGATTTCCTCTAGGATTGATCCTAAAGGTAATCCTAAAGAAAATCAACCCTGATTAGCTAATCCTAAAGAAAGTAGCTAATGTCATTTTTTTGTATTAAATTTGAATATGGCTTGAATCCAGATTGTAAAATCTATAGGAAAAGGCAAATCCAAAGTTAGCATGGTATCTTGGGTTAGGTCGTGTCCATGGTCTTCCCTGAATAAAAAGAACACTTAAGACTCCTATGGCATGGTGTTTTTTTTTTGTCTTGTGGTTTCTAAGTTGGGCTCTGGCCCTACTCAGTTTGCTTAGATCTCTTTTCTGTCATTTATTTGCTCTGTGATCTTGGCTCCCTCCCCTCCATCTCTGAGCTTCACGTCCCCACCTGATCAACAGGTTGGTAAGAAGGGCTGATGACGTTTCCGTCATAAGGAGCCTGGCAGGGGCCCTGCACTCAGACCATGCCAGGCGGTGGCGACTTCAGTCATTGGAGTGGTTTTGGAGCCACAATTCAAGCCCCAACTGTGCTGCTGGGCTAGTTTCACCTTCATGAAGCCGAGATGCTAACAGCATGCCCACGTGCAGGCTGGTCGTGAGGATGAAGTGAGACCAGCCGTGGAGAGGGCTCACACAGTGTCTGATATGTTGTGAGCCCTGAATAGCTGGTGGGAGTGTGTGTGTGTGTCTCAGGAGAGGGCCACGCCCTTCTCCAGCAGCCAGACTGGGCCAGCGTTAGCTCTAAATTAGGTAAAAAAGAACAACAGAAGCAATCAAGGGCTACTTCCGTTTACTTGGCCCCTAGAATCTTACTTTGAATTAATGACTAACTTGATGGTGACAATTCTGACCTGCCAAGTTACCGAGGAGATGTTGTGTGTTTAAGGGGAGGGCGCTGGCCTGTGGATGCCCAGAGAAGAGACAGCATGCGTGTCTTACCCAGGGGGTGACATACCCAGCACTGATGAGAGCCGTGGTCCAGAGTCACTGAGAGAAGGAGAGGGGACAATGCATGTGCCACATTTTGCAGATGCTTACCGAAACAGGTGAACAGATTTTTGACATTTCAAGGAGTGTAGGGTTCATCTTTAAAATTTACACGTCTCCTAATAATGGCAGACAACTGGGATATTTTATGGTGGAAAATAACTGTCTTGACAGGGTCAGCATTTTAAGTATATTCTGGTTCATTTTTTAAAAAAATGAAACTTTATGATCACCTTTTCCACCTTACCGTTGGGATGACCTAAGTATCTACTGTGTTAACCACAATCTTTTGAAGATTTCAGGAAATTTTTCCTTGGAATTTGGTGGCCAGCGGGACTTCCCTGGGGGCCCAGTGGTTAGGGGTGCACCCTCCAGCGTGGGGGGTGTGGGTTTGATCCCTGCTCGGAGAGCTGAGCCTCTCATGTCCTTTTTCAGCTCTTAATCTCTTCGTCGAGTTCTGTTTACTAAGCATCTCTACGAGTCCAGTGCCAGTTTAGGCTGAGAAAAGAGTGCAAAAATATAGAAGGCGTATATTTTAGGAGTCCCAAAGGAATGCATAATAATTAGACAGTAGTACTAACAACGTGGAGCTGTATTAAATTGGAGGATGTAACACAGTCTCTATACTCCACAGGAAGACAAGGAAGAGAGAGCAACACGGAGGGTGGGGTTAGTTCAATGTCACCTCAACTCCATCATTTCCAAGACAGTATTCCTGATCTCAGGCTCGAGGAGCCAGGCTGCCCCTTCTGTATTTGCACCCTCTTGAGCACAGGTGCATAAGTGTAAGAACCATCTCCTGACAACCCTGTTCTTCACCGCTCACGTGCGATCCGTCAGCAACTCCTGCCGATTCTCCCTCCTCTGCGTTTCTGAAGCTGCCCCTGCTTTCCCTCCTTCCCACCACCTCCTTTGTTCGGCTCTCATCATTCCTCATCTTGATGGCACAGATAGGTGTCTTCTAGCTGGGCTTCCCGCCACCAGTCTCTCTAGTCCATTTTCCTAGATTGCCCCGGAGAGGATTCTTCCTAATCTTCTGATCTAAGCGTGTCACTCTCCTGATCTCACACTGGCTCCTCTTTACCTGCAGGAGGAAGCCCAGATTTCTCAGCATGGTCCTTGGGGTACACTCTGCATGCTGTGGCCAGGACCCTGCTGACCCCACCTCCCAGTGGGTCTCTGGTGCCCAGTGGGCTGCACACAAGTCCGCCTCCTCTCTTCCCGAGCACAGGACAAGCCTTCCCCCTTCTAGGTACCAGGCGAAACATTCTCTGTGAAACTGTCCCACGACTCTCAGCAGAATTCCTGGTTCATCTCTCTCTTTCTCTGCCCCTATAATATGGCATTTGTAGATAAATGCTGTTTATCACTTACCTCATTCTGCACTTTCAGTTTATTAGATTGAAAGCGTTCTAAGGAAGGAATGTAGAGATCATACGGGGAAGCATCTTATTTTAAAATGGGACAAAACCAAGGCTGAGATAAATAAGTAGCCAGGTAGCTCAGTGGTTAAGAGTCCATCTGCAAAGCAGGACACTCAGGTCCGATCCCTGAGGAGGATCAGGAAGACCCCCTGGAGAAGGAAATGGCAACCCACTCCAGTATGCTTGCCTGGAGAATCCCATGGACGGAGGAGCCTGGTGGGCTGCAGTCCCTGGCGTCACACAGAGTCAGACACGACTGAAGTGCCTGAGCACAGCAGGCTGGCCATGCATGGCTTTCAGTCACCCTTGCACTTGATCTCTGCCGCATCCTCCGTGAAGGGCTGGCCTCCCTTTGCCCTGTGACACCTTCCCCTACCTCTCCCTGCATCTTCGCTGCTGCTTCTCTGCCGCAGTAGTGTCCTGGCCTCTTCTAGTTGGTCCGCAGATACCGGAGTTCCCCAGAAACTAGCCCTTAGCCCTGCTTTCCCCCTGTATCGGTTCTCCCAACCACCATGATATCATTGATTCCCATGGTCTCAGTGCCGATCCATAGGTGGACAGTTTACAGTGATTCCACTCAAAACATCTCCTAGTCAAAGATCTGTGTATCTAGGAGACCTTATAATTTATCATCTGAATGCAGACAATTTGCGGGTGAAAGTGGGCTGGAAATGGTAAGATACCAGCAGAGTGGGCACACACTGAGGCAGTCCTGGGCCAGCACATTGCTGGTCACGCTGGGCACACGGAACCACTCGGCATAGGCTCTTGGGGGTGTCAAGTGCTCTTAAAACCAACGTGAGAGCTGAACTTGGGATCTTTCCCTGCAAACCTCAGCCTCTCCCACTGACCCCAAAGGCAGGGGATGATACGACTGTCTGCCTAGTTATCAGAGCAGAAACCTTGGCCATTTCCTTCTCTACACTTCCTATTCCAGTTCATCACAGTGTCTAGTTTATTCTTACACGACTTTCTAAATGCCTCGTGAAATGATATGCTTCTTTTGTCTCCACCGCCCTGCTAATCTGGGGTCCTGTGACATCTGGATGGGAGCCTTCAGCAGCTTCCTGATTGGTTCGTTGGCAGTCAGTCTGGACCCGTTTCCAGCTCACTGTCTACATCACAGCCAGAGCGCTTTTCTAAGTATGCAGAGAGGATGCTATCATCCCTTGCTTAAGAGAACGCATAACACAGCCCTCCTCATTCTGTCTTTCTTTCCCACTTGATTGTGAAGCCCATAAAGCCAGGGACCGTGCCGCTTTGCTCGCCCCTGCTTTATCAGTCACGTGACGTGGCACGTCATACGTAGTCCTTGATAGACACTGCTTAAATGGATAAATGAGTGAAAGACCCAGCATTCTAAAACCCAGCTTCAGACTGCTAGTTGTAGAGTCTCTATATTCTCCGCACCCCGCCCCCGAGCCCCCCTGCGCCACCCCCACCCAACCCCGCCACCAAAGATTTTAACCATCTTGAATGTGGAGGCTGGGTCATTCTATTATTTACTATTTTATTCTTTCTCGTTTTGGAAAATGGAACCTTCCTGTCTACCCTGTGTTTATTCAGTAATTTTTAACCATAACTACACCCAAGAATCAGCTGCGGAGCTCTCAAAACACACCAGTGCCAGGATTTCACCCCAGACTGATTAATGAGACTCTCTAGAGTTGGGACCTGGTCATAATCAGTAAGTTTAAAGAGTTTCCCAGGTGTCTCTAAAGCCCAGTCAGGATTGAGAAATCATTGATTTAAATCTGTTCAGCCTTCAAGTTCCATCTCAAACACGATCTCCTCCAGGGAAACAGGGGTCTCTGATTTTTTTCTAAAGACTTACTAGCGTGTAGTGGAGCAATTAAATGGTCAAGACTTAACTATTTTAGGATTTCTCTTCCTACCTGAGGCTGAGATTATGCATATATTTAGGAAGCATCTGATGTGGGAGAAGTTACTTTATAATTTCCTTTTATTTGACACCTGTGCACTTGTCATTTTGCAAAAAGACTTAGGAGTCATAAGCAAGATCAGTCTTTATAAACTGGTCTGGGATTCATGGCTGCCACTGTGACTGGACATGACAGCATGTTCTCTACGAATTCCATCTGATTCCTGACCCTCCGGTCAGCTGTCTTGAGTCACGTGGTCAACTGAGGCCCAGATACACGTGGTCCATGTTCATTTTGGAGGAGCAAGCTAAGCAGATGTCTTCTTAAACTACTTAGGACACCAGCTTTCTGTCAGGATCTCCCAGACCTTTAGGAAACGTTCTTAACAGCTGCTTGATTCTATTCTGTGTTTGCAGCGTGCAGCAAGTTGAATAGAAACCTAAAAGCAGGCTGAGTGAGTCATCTTTCTCTCATCCTTTGTGGGTGGGGCAGGGGCAGGTGGAAAGGCAAATTCTTACACTTATGCCTGTGGTCATTAATCTGGTGATTCCACTGACCCCACGTTTAGCACTGCTAAAGGATCTTACATATATCGCCGCTGTTTTGCAAGAATGTTTTCCCACAGGCATAATACAATAGCAGGTTTTTAAAACACAGCTTCTTCAGGTTCAGCAGCAACTTTCTACAGGAAACTAAAAAGGCAGCTAACTTCACAGCACCTTTTCTTAAACTTGTTCTCTTAAGCTTTGGTGCTGCTGTTAGAACTGAAGGTAGAGGAAAGAGACCCCAGAGTCAGCAGCCTTTCAGCACCAATGAATCTCGAAGCATCCTTTTTAGGGGCATCATCCCGTGGAGCCAATTTTGCCATCATTTTGCAGCTTCCTAGGGAATCTTTGCGGCAATTCACCCCCAAACATAAAACAGTTAGTAAAAATGCCCAGACTATGAAAGTAATTTTGAGTAATTTTCTGGGGAACTTTGAAATTTATTTCTAATTATTGCTGCCTTTTAAAAAAAAACCCAGATGTTTACAGAGGTATCATTGTTTATATAATTGCTAATTTAAGACAAAATATCAACAAGGTAGAGAGAAGCATATTTTGAACTAAGTTGGTTTAGTGGATGGCATTCCATGTTGACTTCAGAATGGGATATTAAAATGAATTATCTGTAAAATGGAGCCAATCAAATGTGGGCTTTGGGGTGCTCTGTATGCTTAGCGATGGATCCACAGAAGCTAAGTGGACTTCAAGTTCAGTATTTATGTAAAACCACCAAGATGACATCTCACTGTGTCATCTTTGCTGGGACTCAAGTTGACTGACTACAATGGCTGGCATTTTCACTGTTCTCACACTTATAAAAATAAAATCAGAAAGCAGGAGAGGATACAGAAAGACATCTGGTAGTACAAAATGAAGGCATTTATCAGAAAGGATGCTTTTTTTCCCTCTTGGAACCTACAGAAAGTTTGTTTCACCCAATTATGCTTAGAAGTATAGATTTCACATAATTAGGAGAAAGTTGAATGAATAACGGGAAGTTGAAATACATGGTTTGTCTTGGATAAAATAGGAGTTTAACTTTATTTCTCTGTTAAATAGCTTGCCTCGATATATTGATTATGCTAATTCACAATCTAAGTGTATAATTAGCTTCAGGAAGTATATCACAGGGGTAGAATTTGATAAAGAATGGAGTGACGCACTGAGAATAAAGAATTCTTGTGCTCACCTAAGGAAATGACTTAGTACTTCCCGTGTAGAGCTACACTTGTTTTATGATATAGGTTATCAGTACCTGCAGTAAATTTGAATAATAATATAATGATATTTAGTAAAATGGACAAGCTTGATTTTCCACTCATACTTCATACCTTTCAGAGCTAGGTGAATTATAGATAATTATAAATTAAAGAGACTAGATTCAGAAGCTGCACATGAAATTAACCACAGCATCATCTTACTGTCCTCTTTCAGTATTTGTCACTGTTGTGAGTATATTGTTGTGACTAACCACTGCCCTCTCCCCCTAATAAAGTCATCTTCATAAAGGCAGTATGCCATATATACAAGTTTAGAATGTAGCTTTAAATATAACACACAGTGTATGTGTACGAGCTTCTTCTCTTTTGGGTAATTTGTGTTGAATTTTCTTCTCTAAGCTGATGCCTTTTAGTGCCTCAATCAGTCTTCTGATTTTATATTTTCATTTGTGTGGACAATTTTCCATTTATTATGGAAAAGAATACACTATGTACAATTACTTATGACATTTATCTAATTTAAAAAATATTTCTTTGTATGTATATTCACGAGCTTAAAAATTATTCATATAGTTCATAGTGATTATGGTTTAAAATGAGAATTATATGGGGGAAACCCATATGTATTTATATGTATAATATACAATATATATATTTATAATATATATAAATACATTTATAAATATATATAAATGTATATGTGTGTGTACATGTATACATATTATATATGTACATTTTTGTAGTATATATAATTATGTAGCATACATATGTACACATATGTACATGTACACACATACATACTTTTGTGTTGATGAATTTCACCTCCAAATGTCTGTACATTTGACTACCATTAATCATTGCTTCTTGAAGATTAATTAGATTAGATTAATTCATAAATCAAGTGATTGAAGCCTGAAGTCTAGCTAGTTAGGTTGGTTAATTCTTTTCCCTCAGATAGATTAACTGAATACAAAATTTGCAATGCACCATTTCAGAAGACCCTGCTGATTATATCATCAGGTTTAGACATTTATTGTAAAGATCGTTTTAAAGTCTAATGGAAGAAACATGAGGACTGTCCCCAGAATTCAAACCTGGGTGCAGTTCAAATCTGCATCAGGAAAAAAAATCTCTTGAGACAGCCTTAATTCTTCTGAAGAGAAAAAATATATAATTTACCAACATCTAAAATATTGATGAAGATATATGTGAGGGTTTTTAGAAGAGATTTTATCCTACATTTAGGATATGAAATGTATGAAATACAGTATCAGAAAATGCTGTATATTTAAAATCTCTCTTTTGCCCAAATCAAATAGAATTTCCAGTAATGATGAAAAACTTATGATTTTGGACCATTTTGTTTACCAAATGTCTAGTGTGAGATATCTCTGATGGAATAATCACTTCCAGTGTAATTTACTATAGGTTTGTTAACAGCAAAAGACTTCTCTGTTGGGGGTTAAGAATATTTAATCCTTTAAAGCTGACATATATAACATGTAGCTATGTCAGCTACAGCTGTTTCTAAACATCAGTAACAAAATTATAGACAGGTTTTGAAGCTTCTGTGGTGGGAATGAATACATCTGAGGATTCAACTTGCTGACAGTGTTTATGTAATTTAATCTTACCATCTGGTAGAAAGTAAACATTTTTTTTATAAAATTAAAGTTTATAAAGTGAATCTCTTATACTTTCCAATTGTTGTGAGTGACACATTTAAATGTAGTTTCTGGAAAAATGAATGGAGATTCCATATCCACTATTTTGAGATGAATACTGGATTGCAGTTAATGTTGCACTTTCATCTGCATTAGCTCCTTAAACAGTAAACAAATGGGTACTTCAGCTAAAAAGCCTGTTTCATGCTACTTGAGTTCCTCTAAGATAGCGTGCATGTTTTTCTTCTTTCCATTTCACACAAAAGAAACCAAGATTCAGCAGTGTTTCTGAGATTGTGTCAGTGATCTCAGAAAAACTGATGCCACAATTAAAACACATTGCTAAACTTAAATGATTTCTTCTCAGCATTCCCTGATTTTTCCCATTACAGAGTAATAGTTACATAGTATGCATTTAGCCATGATGTGAGTGGCATAATCCAGTATATTCACTTTGCAAGTAACCCCTTTCCCCTTTCGTAGAAGTCGGCAAATTAGGAGATTTGGGAAACTAACAAATTAGTCTACCAACCCTGCCAAGTTCAAACTTTATAAATCTGACCTAGACATTTTTCTTGAAAGAAATACATAGGCTGATGGACTTTTGTGTTTATAGTTGCACCCTGTGTTAAATTGAAAGTCTATACTCTATGTTGATGTAATAAAATTTAATTAGTTGTAAGTCAGGTTTTGGTTTAGTGGTAATTAGTTTAGTGTATAATTATTACATCTAATAGCAATCTGAAATCTGCAAGCATTTTGATCTTTTTCCAAGTTAAGGGAAAAAACCCTGAAAGATTTATAACAGAAATAGCAATAATGAAATCACATTAGCTAATTTCATTAGACCAATCATGAACAATGTTAACTGGCAATGTAAAATTTTGGTGATGACATACATGTATCATGCTGAGCTAGTACATAAAATATTTTTAAATGAATTTTTTCTTATTAAACATAGATCAATCTAGTGTGACTTTTGATGTTTCTTAATTTTTTAAATGCATTACCTATAATTTTACATAACAGAATTTAATGTTATTCATGTAAAAACTATAGTATTATGATTGTCAGGCTTTACAAATCAAGGAACTTTTATTAAAAAACTTGAAGATCATCTTTAATTTATTGAGTTCTGACAAATATTCCCAATTTTACTTGGATGTATTGCTTACTTTCAACAGGGTACAAAGTAGTTTGCAGCGTACAAAATAATTACACAAAAGTACACTATTTAAATAAATCTTCACAAACTTTTTAAGTTAGTAACTTAAATAAAGTTAAAAATGTAATAATGTCTCTCTGAATTACATAGGTAGTATTATATTTAACTGATCTATTTGTAGCAAAGACTAAATGGAGGCCAATAATATTTACTTTTGCCATTTTCTTACCTTTTTCAATCCCTTTCTCCAATAGGAGCACCATTTTTTTATATATGATCCAACTACCATCTCATTTCAATTTTTTAATTATGTTTAAAACCTTTTTTTCCTGCAAATTTGTTGTTACTTTTAAAATTTACAACCCAGATAAATCTGTTGTAATCCACAACGCAGTTCAGTACCAAGTGTGTTTTCCACATCAAAGATCATGTGTCTCCTTGTTAATCTGTTTGAATTTAAAATGTTTCGCTTAAAGATGAGAAATTCAATAAATAGCATGTATTGTGAAGAGTGCCACCTCTGTACAAGTGGCTGAGTTGGTATCAAAAGGCTATTATATAGTTTTAAATGAATTTTTATAGCTTACTAACTGGTTTTTATAGACAGAACTAAGGTTTTCTACAAGTGTATGGAAAAGAAATTTTCGATTTCTTTGATAATATTTCTTTCTTCTTCATTCCACTTTATTAGTAAGGGTCTATTTTGACTTCAAAAGAGGTCTTATGATCATTTCCATTTGGCAAGGAGAAAGAAGTGATTTGAAATAAAATATTCATGAACTGACATAATTAAAAATATTAACGGAGACATCTAAATTGGCTTTACAGTACACCATTATAAATATTTATTTAGATCATTGCAAAATGTCTGTCGTGATATACATGTTTTACATAGGATATCATTTCAGCTTTTTTTAATTTGATTTTATATTTATTTAAGTTGAGTTTATATGAACACATGCTCTTGTGGCATTAATGCTGAGTCTTTATACAAGAAGTATTTAAGGCAGACCTAGAAGGTGAACACCCTGGCAGAGGAAATGACAGCCCACTCCAGTATTCTTGCCTGGAGAATTCCGTGGACAGAGGAGGCTGTCCATGGCAGGCTCAGTCTATGGGGTCGCAGGAGTCAGACCCAGCAACTAACACACACAGTTGGTGAACAACACAGAACCGAGGGGGATAGAAAGGATGCTAAGAAAAGACCACCACCCCCCCCAACCAGCAGACAGTCTTCAGTGTAAGATACATGCTCATTGAAGTTAGCAGTACAAAATATTATATAATCAGGGCCAAGTGAGAGGGATTTAATAAAAGATGAAGTTGGATTGTTGCTTGAGGCTATTTCTCAGTGGAGGTACCATCCATTCTTAGCTTGGTAATCAACCTTATAGAAATTTGACTTCCTCCTTTCTTTGGCTATGGAACCAAATACACAAGGTCATCCTTAATAAATCCATGATCTGTTTACTAATTTATATTGGGGAATAACCCTGTGTCCAAAATGTTTTTATTGATTACTTTGAGAACTGGCAATCAGAGCACCCAAAAAAACTGAAAAAACTCTAGTCATAAAGTTACTGGGTAAATTTAAAATTTATTCCTTTGTCAATTCAATAAGTTACTGGTTGATTCCTACTATGTGCGAAGATCCATGTTAAGTTCAGTGAGAAATGGAATATCTTGGTGGCTGCTGCCATCTAGAAACATGCAGAGTATTAAGATATACCTGTAGAGTCCAGACTCAAAGTAATAAACCTGATGTTTTAGTGAATATCTTACCTGAGCCATGCGAGAACTTGGAGAATCCTTTCTGTGATATTATAAACTGGATGTGCCTGATGTGCAGTGTATTTTAAAATTCTGTTCTGTGTACCCATGTGAATAAACACGAAGAGTTGACTTTGTAACCATGTGAATATGAATGAAAATAAGAATCCAAAGAAGATTCTTACATTTTTTTTTATCCTGGGTCTTGAGAGTAAATGTTTAAAAAAAAAAAAAAAAACCAGCCATTTCTGTTTCCAAGTCTGACTCTCTAACTCTTACGATTCTATCAAGAGAGAGTAGAGAATGACAAGAAGGTTTCGTTTTGTTTTTAATTTTTTATTTGAATATAGTTGTTTTAAAATGTTGTGTTTCTACTATAGAGCAGTGTGAATCAGCTATATGTATATACATACATATATGTGTGTAAATATGCACACACACATATATATATCCCCTCTTTTATTGGAGTGGTTTTTAAAATATATGTTTAGTCAACAAATCTTTATGATGTGCCCTGAGATCAGAATTAAGCACCTAAGAAATAGTCCTGAGGAGTCAGGGGTGACCTGGCTCCTGCCCTCATATGTGGATGGTGGCAGTGGAACAGCAGAGGAAAAATCCAGTAGGAGCTGAGAATTCAGGGCAAAAGGCTGGGGGAAATATGCATTCAGTGGCATGCCTTTAAAAATAAGTCTTAGTTAAGCCCTAACGATTAAGTTGTCTCTGGAAATACAGTCTTCCTTGGTGGCTCAGTCGGTAAAGAGTCTGCCTACAATGCGGGAGACCTGGGTTTCATTCCCAGGTTGGGAAGATCCTCTGGAGAAGGAAATGGCAACCCACTCCAGTATTCCTGCCTCGAGAATCCCACAGATGAGCCTAGTGGGCTACAGTCCATGGGGTCACAAACAGTCGGACTCAACTAAGTAACTTTCTTTCTGGAAATACTTGGAAGAGGGAGTGTCAAAGGCCTCTGATTTAGTAAAGTCTTCAATATGGGAGCAATGAAATGATCAGAAACCAGTCCTGGGAATGGAAGTTACCATTAGGAAGTTCGTAAAATTGTCAAGGCCATGTGCACAGACATTGGCTGGTGTGACCAGCAGTTTCAAAGAAGAAAGAGTGGCAGATAATATGGGAAGACTCTGAAGAATGGCGTTTGAAGGAGAGCCAAAATTGATTAGGAGATGAGTATCATTTGCCTGTAGACTCAAGGACATGGTGGTGGGAAAGGAGACCTGGCATGTGGGAAACATACAATTTGTTACACAAATCTAGCACAAGAGGAATTCCTACAGGAGGTTTAAAAACAATCTGTGGGTGAATATTAGGCCAGTGCCTCTCCCATATAAGTCCTCCTCAGCTGTATCTGACAAAGATTTTTAATGTACCTTATAAATGTGGACTCTGGGATTACTTCTTTGTTGGTATCAAACAGAAAAGTTGCTATTTTTTTTAAATTAAGACTATGTTATAATATATAGCATTAAGAATATAGTTACTTTTTTGTAAATCATAAACCATCATTTAAAAAACAGACTTATATACATTGATTACTAAAACATTACTTTTTTTCCAGAAATTAAGATTCATTTACTCAAAGATTGTGATTTAGGTATCTAATTTAACTTGATGGTCCAAGTATGTTGTCTCAGGAAGTTTCTCTTTATCCATTAACTAAATAAATTTTGATGCTAGAAGTTAGATCAGTTAGATAAGAATTGTTTCCTAAATTAATAGTTTCATGTAAATAAAAGCAAACATACATCATCTATTAGGAATTTAATTTACGTACAATATAAAGTCAGAATTGATTCCTTATTTTTCCTCCTTATTCTTTTGGGATTCTGGAAACATGTACGTAAGTGTCTGTGGATGCAAAGCAGCTCTGGATAATTGCCTATTTTCATTTCATAGCTGGCATTGTTTTTGTGTTTTTGTTTTTTTTCCCCCTGATGCTTCTGATTTCATCTGAAGAAAGCCTTCTTAGCTACTAATTCTCTCTCTCTCACACACACACACTCACACACACATACACACACATATTTTAACAAGGAGGTTGTACTCTCAAGATCAGATTAACTGAGTAACCCATGATAGTGGAAAAAGTCAGTTAAATACTTAAGGGGAGTAGGAGTCAGATTAAGTCCCACCAGGGAAGGAGGGACAGTTGAACTAATATTAGGAAGTGGAGAAAATAATTGAAACTGGAGAACTCTAGTCCATTAATCTGGAGGTTCCTTGTATAACCAATGAGCTTTAATATCCAATTTAATGAAAGATGCTTATTTCACTTGCCAGAGCAGAAAAATTAATTGGTAGCTATAATTTAAGTTTGGTCTCCTTTCTAATTGAAAGAATGTCTAAAGGGAGGGGAAAAAAAAAAGAAAAACATTTTCATTCCACTCATTTTCCATTTTTAATTTTTTTTGAAAAGTTTTATTACAAGTATTGACATTTTCATTATTTCAATTGGATATTTAATTTGTTACACACTGTCAGTAAGTAGGAAAAGAAAAACCTCTTGAAAGACAGCAGACAGTTTCATGAACATGAAGTCTATTCTCTGAGTTTGCAGGGTGTGAGAAATCCACCTGTCCGGAAAGAACCTGGCATGTGACAATGTTTTGGGAAGTACATGTTAAAGCAGACACACGGTCATATATAGTTTATCTTTTTATCATGTTAGAAATTAATTTTATTAGTGACTCCTCACAACCTACATTTCTTTTTTAAGAACGTCATTGGCAGCTGGCTAAACCCTGATGGTGTACTGAGTGACTGATGTTCTTATTTTGGGCTATTTCTCATTTACCTGTATTACCTCAGGCCTCTGGCCCTCCTAATTTAAATATAAATATATTAATAAATATAAGTATAAAATATTTGCAAACCACAAAGTCTGCGTGTTAGTGAACACAGAAATATTTCACAGTTTTTACGTCTTTCTTTTCATTACTACTCTGCATAATTCTAAAATCAAGACAAAATTCCTCCGAGTGAATGCACAGAAGAGCCACCAGAATAAAGAGGCCCAGAGGAGTGTGGCCTATTTAAAACATCTGAAAATAACTTAAAGAAGAGCCTCCTACTTCTTTTCCTCTGCTGAAGAGACAGGGGCAGCACGGGAAAGCTGATGGCTGTGCAGGAAAAGCCAGCACAGTTGGGAAGCCCTCCATCAACTTCCAGGTCAAGCCCACATGCTTTTGCCTGTTTCATGCATGTGGGGTCCCATGGGCGTTTATGGAATGCTGAGATGATGCCTCTGTGGCTCTGGGAGTAGAGATTGGTCTACACAATTGAAATGACCCATTGTCCGACAGTGAATGAACTGCTCCGTGGTAAATTCAAGCATTCTGTGTTATGTGGTGAATGACTTATGTGATCGAACCTAACTGTGCAAAATTTAAATATTTTAGTGAATGAGCTAGGTCTTATGAAAGGTACAGGATAAATACCTGCGTCCATGTAGAGACCAGCATCTCGACACAATAGACATGATGCTTAACAGAACAACTGGTTTCCAGTTGACATGTAGCAGATGACATTCAGACAATGGAGGATGACTTAAATGACACAGAAAATAATCTAGCATAGTGGTTAAGAGTGTGGGCTTCAAAATGAAACTACCTTGTTGACTTAGGCTCTACCATGTACTGCCCTGTGATGTGGGGCAAATTATCTACTCTCTATATAGATAATTTGGATTGCATCATCGACTCAATGGACATGAGTTTGAGTAAGCTCTGGAAGTTAGTGATGGACAGGGAAGCCTGGTGTGCTGCAGTCCATGGGGTCACAAAGAGTCGGACATGACTGAGTGACTGAACTGAACTGATCTACTCTCTGTGGTTCACTGTTATCATCTTCGAAGTGAAGATAATAATAACATGTACCTCATATGTTTGTAGTGAGGCTGAAAGACTCAAGTAAAGATATTAGACTCATGCCTGGCACATAATTAGCACTCAGTAAGTGTCTTTTATTAGTAGCAGTATTCAATAAGTGAACGCATAGGATATCCTTTAGTTTGGAAGTGAATATTCTTCTAGAATCACAAGTTCTAAAGTAAGCTGCTGCAATTATTTTTTAAAATAATCCCTGACATTTAAATAATGTTTTAGAGTTGGCAGGACTGTTTTCATGTAGATCTTTAAGATTTGATTCACTGTTTTGTCCAAGCCTTAGGAGATGGGCGGGAGAGATGTTGGAATTTTAGAGATGGTTGGTTTGAAGGGACCCTTAAGACAAGATGACCTATGAGTCAATGATGAGTGAGATGAGGCCTGGATGGCCATTGCTGGTAGTCAGGCAGTACTTAATAAATGATCCCAGTTTCCCTTTGCCTCATATTTATCATTCATCATCAAACTGTCATCATCAGAGATACAATCACAAGCTAAATTCTTTTTAATGAGCAGTTAGGTTGATCCAACATTGAGCCAGATGAAGTACTCCCGAACACTTTCAGTCTCTCAATCTGAAAAATACCTGGAATTCCTGTCAGTATCACACTCCAAGCCCTTCACAAGAACCATGTCTCCCGGCCCTGGTCCATCTATGGTCCTTTGGATTTGTCAAAATTATGCTTCTGAATCACGCTATTTGGGGAAATTTTCTGCTATGGACTTCAGTCTCTCAGTCGTGTCCAACTCTTTGTGACCCCATGAACCGCAGCACGCCAGGCCTCCCTGTCCATCACCAACTCCCAGAGTTTACTCAAACTCATATCCATTGAGTCGGTGATGCCATCCAACCATCTCATCCTCTGTTGTCCCCATCTCCTCCTGCCTTCAATCTTTCCCAGCATCAGGGTCTTTTCAAGTGAGTCAGTTCTTTGCATCAGGTGGCCAAAGTATTGGAGTTTCAGCTTCAGCATCAGTCCTTATAGTGAACACCCAGGACTGATCTCCTTTAGGGTGGTCATTCCTGGGTGTTCATCCACTCTGAAAATTCCCAAATGAGGTGGTTACAGAGTCACCTTGGAATCCAGATGGAAATAAGAGAGAATTGTATTTCATTTAAGTTATCGGGGCTTCCCTGGTGGCTCAGTGGTAAAGAATCTGCCTGCCAATGCAGGAGACGTGGGTTCCATCACAGACGTGGGAAGATCCCACGTGCCACGGAGCAACTCAGCCCCTTGGGCTGCAAGTATTGAGCCTGTGCTCCGGAGCCTGGGAGCCGCAGCTACTGAGCCCATGTCCTAGAGCCCACGCGTCACAAGGCAAGCCGCTGCAATAAGAAGCCCGTGTGCTGCAATTAAAGAGCAGCCCCGGCTTGCGGCAACTAGAGAAAAGCCAACACAGCAACCGAGGCCCAGCAGAGCCAAAAATAATAATCAGAACTATTTTAAAATGATCGAATATTTGACACGCTTTCTTTTGTTCTACTCTCAAAACTGCTGAAATGCATGTTGCTTATTGAAAGTTTTGAGGTTCAGATGAGCCGACAGTTAAACTGCCCGACAGAAGTCATAGGATTTAATCTCTGAGCAAAAGTTACAGATGTCTGTACCACGTTTTATACATTTTGACATGAAGCATTTGCTCCCGTTAAAGTTAGCTCCTGTTCAAACACTGTGTGTTTGATGTATGCAGAATGTTTGTATCTTCTTAGTAGAATCTAAGCACCCCAAGGGCAGGAATGGTGTTTTGTAATTCTGTTACATCCTACAAACCAGAGCATCACATTTAATACCTATCACCTAGTCAAAAGATAGACGATTGCATTGTACATCCATAACTTAAACTTCTGTGCCTTTAATAACCCCGGATGTCTCCAAGATTTGTGGCAGCTGAGAGCATTCAGATAACTAAATTGCCCACTTTTATTCTTTTAGATAGATGGCATCAATTTCTACTGCCTCACCAAAAAATTATGTAGGCCAAGGATAGAACTTTCCTTATAAATTTTACAACCAGCTCCTGAGAGGCTAGAGAAAGATCGTTGCCTTCACAGCACTGTTGATCTTCTCTGTGGCTTTTGTCGTGATTCAAACAATGTGACAGAAGCCGTCCCCCAAGGAGGAGTTTAATAGAATTCAAGAGAGATGAACCTACAAATATACATACTAACTCTCCATAAAATCCATGTCTTGCATGTTCAGGAATTCTCTTTATTTTTAGGCCTTATGATTTCTCATAATATGTGTTTCCCTTCAAAATGGAACAGCAAATTTTGTTAGCTGTGGAATATTTTAGATAAATGGTTTTAAAAATTAACAAGTTGAACTCATTACTTAATTATTTCTTAGGGAAAAAATAAAACAACTTCATAATCATTTTCCTATAGTATCTGTGAGGCTTCCAACTTTTCCCAAACAATTATCATTCTGTATTTTACCCTGGGACCAATTACGCTTTCTAAAAAATTTTTTCTAGTTAATTCTTTATATCAGCTTCTTAAACAGGTGATGTGGTTATTAGACTTCATCTATACATCCCTGTGAATTTTCAATCCAAATATTTCAAAGCAAAAGTCAGTATTGGAATGAAGGAAACCAGAGTCTGTATTTTAGAGCAGGAAGTGAAATCATTTGTTTTTAGTCCTTTCCATGATTTTAACTCTTAACTATTCACTGATTGGTTTTGTGTCTTCAAGGTGAGAATTTTTTTGTATTAAGTAATCAAAATAAACTTTTAAACTTGCCAGGCAAAAACGTTATCTAAATCTCGCATTTAAGTTAGATTTAATTTTGAAATGCTTTTAGGGACCCCCGTTACTCATTCTCTTGGTGGTCTTTCAAAAGCCAGGTGTCTGGGATTGTCTCCAGGCTGCTCTAAAAGCACCCCGGGCTTTGGATTAATACACGAGAGCTGCCTTTTATTTCAAAATGCCTATTTACATAATGCCTGTTCATTTAGACTCACTTGGAATGTGTGGCCAGGATGAACCCAAAGCAGAGTGGGTCAGCAGTGCACAGTCTTGTTTTTTCATTGAATTAATTTTAAAATATTTCTCTCTTCCAAAGCTGGAATGGAAAAAAAAAAGTTACCGTGGAGGCATTTCTAAATTCAACTGCTATATATCTCAATTTCAGAATAAACCCTGGATACTTTATCACAAGACATAATAGAACAGGAATTTTAAAAACTCAGCGTCTATTATTAAACCCTGCAGTACTGTAAAGTGTTAGAACTTATATACAGTACAATAGAACATATATATTGCAAACCTCACTTCTTTTGCACAAAATACATTTCCTTAGTCCTTTGATTCAACTTTCAAGTTCAAAAAGCATCTTGGTGTGTGGAATGTGGCTGTGTGGAATATGAAGATTTTTCATATAACTTTTGTCTTCTAAATATTATTTTTAAATACAGTAAGTCAAATGTAATATTATGGGATAAGATGCTTCTTTAATATTAGACTTTGACATGAATTTTGAATATGTTAGGAGCTTAGTTAAAAAAGTCTTAACCTTTGTCATTTTGTTCAGACCTCACATTCAAATCCACTTTTGTGTTCTTTCTCCAGAAGGTTAGACGGTATCAGCCTTGTATTATGGGCAGGGATCCACTTCACTAAATTGCAACCTGTTTTAAGTATTTACTTAAGTATTTGGGAGACTGAGGGCCTTAATAGTTGCAGCTGCATGCACACCAGAAATATAAATAAAGCCTACTTTCAGAATTAAAAAAAAATTTTTTTGAAGGATTTTCTTCTTAAAATAACGTGAACTTTGAATTAGGAGAATGCTGCTTTAAGAAGTTTATTTTCATTTGCAACATTTTAATGCTTGTTTTTCCTTGGCTTTTACCAAATGACTTGAGCTTGAAAATGTTGATGTTTAGTTACATATTTATAGAGGATGCTAATCTCCCCCGTGTGTCTGCATTGCTTGCTTCTGTGTTTCTCCCCTAGAGCAGAGTTAATGTGATGTTTATCTGCTGTTACACTTTCGCTATCTTTTTGAAATCCTACTTTGACATCTTTCTTTAGCATATATTTATGCAGTGATTAAATCTCATCTTCCTTTATAGCATCTCCAGATGTTGTATAGTAAAGAGAGCATTTTTTTTTATTATTCTTTAAGTTGGATAAGTTTCAGAAAGTCATTCAATGTGAATAAATGGCTAGGCCTTTTCTATTTCAATACTATTCAGTATGCATGTAACCTATAAATTAGTTTTATTATGCTTCTGGATAAAAGTGATTGGTTTCTTGGTAACAGTATTTTTATTGGGAACCATATTTGTTAAATAACACTTCATTTAGCTTTCTTTTATTTTAATAGTGTCTCATTGTTCTTCCCCTTCACAAATCACATCCATTCATTAATTTTAATTTTATTTCATTTATTAGATTATTATTATTATTGTTTCTGGCTATCATCTGGCCCCATAAGACTTCTTAATGAAATTCTGAAATTTTTAGCAAAGACGAGTTCATTTTTTTGTTAGTGGCTGTATGAATGAGCCAGCTCTGTGATGTTTAAAACAGATCAAAACCCAGCAACCAAATAAAGCAACAAGACAACTAAGATTTTGAAAGAATGAAACAACTTGCTCAAGAATTGCAATCAAGCAGTCTATATACATAAACTCATCAGGACTGTTTCCTTTCTTGCTTTCCTATCCCCCTTGAACCTTGAACCTAACAATAGGAAATAATAGAAAACCAAAGCCGGGCTATGGCTCACTAACACCCTTAAAAGGCATCTGACTATGACTGGATGTGAATGAGTGTTCCCCAAATCTTTTGCTGAAAGATGGGGCCTCCTGAGGGAGTCTTTAATTGTTTTTCCCCTTTTTTCTCTGCGGGAACCACAGAGCTCAGATTAACAAAACCAGTATTAGTGAGGAGATCAAAACCAAACCTCTAATGTGGTCAGTATTTGACTACCTTTTTATAAACTTAATCAAACCTGTTAAGAAAAAAAAATGTAAAGTAGCAGAATGTAGTATTCTGAAAGGAAATTCCAGAGTATAAAATTCTAGCAATTTGACCCTGTAGCAGGTGTTTACTTAAAGAAAAAAAAAAAAGGCCAAGTGATTTTTTTTCAGCGAAGCCAATTGGTCAGTTGAGATAAAAGGGTTACTTCATCTACATGCAGATCTGCTTTATAAATCCAAGTCAACTGTTTACAAGATTTGTATCAAATTGTGTCAGATTATTTATATTCAGTGTTGCTTTCCTTTCATATCCCATTTGGCAAGTGTAAAAAGATAGTGGGATGCATTATCAATCACCAATAATATTTCATTAAAAATGAATCAGTTCTAAGTATCCCATTATGATTTTGGCTGATGTTTTTCTAGCTTGTTTAATTTGATTGTAAAAAGAATTTTTTAAAAAAGATTTAACAGTGTGTCCTTCGACTTTAAAACATAAATCAGTGGTCACAAGTCTGTATGGTCACATGTAAACTCTTGTCTGACTGAGGTAAGGAAATCCTAATATAAATGTGTAAAATTAATTTTCTCCTTTTGATAAATCATTGCTGATGGAAAATACTGCACCATCCAATTAGATACTTTTAACCCCCTTAGGTCATTGATGAAAAAGGGTAGGAAATTTTTGGACTTGGCTCTAACAAAGGGCAGGTTGTTTTGGATGTCATATCATTGAAGGGCAAGCCCTTGCTTCAAGGATCACTTCTGTTATTCCACGATCCCTAAATGATCCCAGTCGTATTTCATTTCTATTTGGCATGAATGAACTACTCCCTATTAAAATGTTAATATCTCCTGGTCACTTATATCTCATAACTTCTGGTCACTTATTTCTAAGCTTGAACATTTACATATCCAAATTTGTCCTGTATGAAGGAGAGAACAAGTTCAGAGTGATGAAGTCCAAAGAACATGACAGCCTGGATTTCCTGGTGTTGGTGTGGAAGTTCCAGGAGGCAGGGGAAGGGTGCTAGATGGAAAAGTGAACGGTCTCTAGATTGCCCTGAGAGAGAACTGTATTCGTGAAGCCCTTGAAAAGCATCAGGGACAGGCACAGTGGATTTCCACACGGGCAGGATTATATACATCTCTTGGTGATCTAGTTCTTCCAAATGGCAATGTTATGAGCTCACCTACTGACGCAGTGATGTCCAGGAGCGTGACTCTGACCCCCAACTCCTGGTTCTAAGCTCAGCTCCACTCTTTACTGGTATGTGTTCTCAGGCAGGTAACTACTATGAGCCTTGGTCTCCTCCTCAGTAAAATTCCTCCCTGCTAGAATTTTTGGGAGGATGAGGTGGTAAGATTGAGTGTGTAAAAACAACCCATTGGCCCATGGTTTGTTATTTTAAATCACTGACTTTTAAAAGTATCCAAATGTTGCAAACAAGCAAGCAATTTATAATCAAAACCCAACATACCACTAATCTGTTATGATTAGCTAAGGAAGACTCAAGACAAATCCCTTGTCACCCTTTTTCATTAAATTATTCTAATTAGGAAAAAAAAGATTAAACTCAAAAAGAAATCAAATAAGTGTGATTCAAAGTGAAATAACTTAAAATCACAATCATATATTGTGATACATTATGCTGAAATATTAGCTTTCAGAATATCTTAATGGACAAACTAGCTCTCTGGTTTCAGCCCTCTGGGAGTTTCTAACCAGAGGTTACTGTGTTTAGTTAACTTCGTTTCAATTTGTAGCAGTTTTCTTACTCCCATGTAGATCAGGATTCATTGCAGAAGTAGATGCTGATGTCTTCATTTTTATTAGTTAGAATCTATTTTCTTTCCTGATTGTTCATCTAAGTATCATTATATACATCTTGAGGGGTTAAATGACTAGTTTAAAGTAAAAAAAGAAATCAGTGGCACAGTCAAATGTCTAAACTGTACATATTTAACCAAAGCCCTACTAGAAGCAATTTACTTCTTGATGTTTGGCTTACTGTCTTCTCCAAAATGTTTGTCTATGTCAAGAGACAAGCAAAGAAATAGTAGTAATTGCTATAGTGGAAATGTCAAAAAGCTGTGGAATTTTGACTAAAACTTGGATGGTTAATTTTTGTTATATTTGGGAAAATGAGATAAAATGAATAAAACATGATTTATTCTGAATCTTCATCCCAATTAAAAGGCGTATGCATCAGTTTGATAAGAATATTAGATGAGACTTGAACAATTAACATATTAACAAGGGAAAAAATATGGAATTGCAGAAAATTAAGGGTGAAATTAAGTTTTTCAAAGATGAGAACTGGAGTTTAGAAGTTTCTGGGAAATACTGAAAGCTACCTCCGACACCACAAACCCACCTAGTGGATACTGCGTTGTTTTTATCAAATCCATGCTCAGTTGCTTCAATCTTGTCCGACTCTTTGTGACCCTGTGGACTGTAGCCTGCCAGGCTCTTCTGTCTATGGGGATTCTCCAGGCAAGAATACTGGAGTGGGTTGCCATGCCCTCCTCTAGGGAATCTTCCTGACCCAGGGGTCAAACCCACGTCTCTTATGTCTACTGCATGGGCAGGCACATTCTTTACCACTAGTGCTACCTGGGAAGCCTGCATTGCTTCTAACCAATCATTTAAGCTTTTTTAAGCTTTCATGCTCAAAAAGAATTGAGATAGAGGTTTTGTCCTTATTTCTTGCTTGTGGAAAGGACCTTGATTATAGTTCATTAATATGCAGTTATAGAACCAAGGATAACTTTGGTAGAAATAATTTCTATTCGCATGAACTCAGGGGAAGTCTCTAAGAATTATAAGGAATGGATTGGGAAAGGATAATTTCCTTACCTTCTTTTCTAGTTATTTCAGCTGAACTTTAACATAGTGAGAGACCAGATAACATGTCCATTTTTTATCAGCATTTTCATTTTTACCATGTCCTGAACCATGTGCATATTTACCAGACTGTCCTGAACATGTCAAGATTGTAGGAGTTATTTCTGAAAAAGCAGCAAACCTTATCTGGATCATATTATATTAACACAACATGCATTTATTTTACATGTTTGTTTTCTATTTTTTCTCATTCAAGTATTCTAATTTTCTTGATCTTTAGTGGGGAATTAAAAAAAAAAATCTTTCTTCCAGTACCTAATTTAGTAAAGTTGAAAATATATTCCATTTTAAATTTAAAAATGCTGTTCACTACATTTATATAAAATTCAACCTTGATATAGAGAGTAGTAGTTCTATTTTATTATTCAAAAGTAAATGTTTTATGTATTTTGTAAAATGCTGACCAGCAGTTTGATTGCTCAACTTCGAAAAGTTCAATATTATAAGAAATGATTTGAAATGACAACAAGAGTGCTTCAGGTTAGACAAGCAGAATATTTTGGTACAACAAAGATTTTTAAACAGCCTATGTGAAAAGGTTATTACATTCATTCCCAGTAGATCTCTAGGTTTCTAAGACTGAGATTTCTGGGATAGAAGTTAATCAAATCCTTCGACTGAGTGTGCAAATCACTTTCCTGTGCCTCTGGGGAGTTACATAGGATGTTTCTTAAAGAGTTTACAATTAGATGAAGAAGCAAGATAAAATTATAATCATAACCAAATCTCTAAAATAACCATTGTCTCAAAAGACTTAACCACTTAATAAAATATATTTCATGATGCTGAAAATATAATTGCAACTATAAAGGGATGCCTGATTATTTTTTAGATAAGGAGTGGATTTCCCATGGCTTGGATGCAAACTTTTAGTTTCTGAAAGAATTAAAGCATCTTTTTAAAATTTAAACGAACGCTTTCAAAATAAAAAGAGCCAGTCTATTTCTGTTAGTTGTCACATATAACTCAGTATTCCTGCTCTTATTTGGGGGGAAAAATAAACTGAATACCTGTCTAATCCTCACAGAGATGGAATGGTGTGTGGTCTTATGAATGGAAGGATTGATCTCTTCCTTCTTGATTTAAAGTGTTTTGTTATAATTCCATGAAAGTCATCTATTTTATATAGAGTTTGGGTAATAGCACAGAAGCTGTCCAATGCAAGTTCTCAGTATGGTTTGGGTATCATCCATCAGTCCTAAAATCATTTCACTGGCTCTTTATTATGTCAGTTTAATCATCCAAGCAATATAACCTGTTTTCTCATCTCCACTAACTTCAGTGCCATTGTTGGCTTCTGATCAGCTGTTGAACAAAGTTCTCGGTTGATGGCACCGTAGCATAAACAGAGAATTCTTTTCAAACACTTTAACTCTGATTGAATAGAGACTGTTTTACATATTCTTTACAGTGATCTATTATTTTGACTATATTGGAAACCTGATCAAAGCCAGTGTGAGTCACACTGAATCTTTGACTTTTCTAAATTTGAGGTCAATATTGGAGTGAAGAACTCAGGGAAAAAAAAAAACAAAAAAAAACACCTTCCATTCTTACCTAGACAACAAAGGCCTTTTAGCCATTGCTATCTCGTTAGTCATTTCTGAGTAGTCTCACCAGACAGAGAGCTAGTCGGTTATAATTCCATCATTACTCTTTCTAACAGCCCTTCAAGCCTTCTGCTCTTCAAAGTGGTGCAGAAGAGCACAGAGCACTGTAGGCATTTGGACTCAGCACTCAGAGCAGGAGCTGAAGCAAAATGATGCCAACTGACTTTAAGGCAATTTCCTTCCCTCTGTGGAAATTTCTGCTTCTCATATTGAATCGATTCAGTGAGTGAAACTTGACCTCTTGTTAGAGTGCATACACTTTGCAATGTGCTCAAGTAATTCAAAATGAAATACCAGTTGTATACAGAAAATACAGGAACCTGACTGTAGTATGTCCAGCTTATTTCCAAAATGAGCATGTCTTTAAAAATCTGCTTTTCTATTAAGAGAGCTACATTTACCACACATTAGATTTTTCTGCTCATTGTAAGATAATTAAAGTAATGGATTCTAGCCTGAATTATCATTGTAAGCACACAGTTAAGCTTTCTTTATATATGGAAGCTGAAAAAGGAAAATGGCACAATTAATTAAAAGGAAAAAAAAAGCCTCTCTTTGTTAAGTGGGTATGTTTGACCTCAAATATTGTGATGATCAATTTCCTACATGTGTGTGCACACCCATGTCTGTGCATGCATGTGTGTGTGCATGTGTAGATGGTCCATGGGAGATGAAACCCTCATATTCATTTTTTGTCAGTATCAAAAGGTAGGGAAAGTTAGTAGATTTATGAGTGCAAGAGATAATATTTGGATGAAATTGGTATGTAATCACTTCTGAAATGTGTAACTGTTTAAATTATTCCTCTTACAAAATTTGCCTGTGTCAAACATAACTTCTGATATTTATTGATCAATGCCATTGAATTTATACTGAAGGAAAATGGACTTATGTTTTTAATAACAGAAGCCCCTTGCTTGTTTTTAATAACAGATTACTTATTTCTCTGGAACTTGTTACATTAATTGCATATTCTTGAGTGGGGAGTAAAGTTAAGCCACATCTACATGCACAGAATGAATATATTCCAAAACAGCCGATTTTTTGACTTCTTGATTGATACTGATGACTGCATTTGTCTTAACTGAGTGCCAATTTATGGCAGTGACATGATTTTTTTTTAATATGTTTATATGAACTCAGATAGCTTGGGGTAAGAAATATACTAACATATCTTATAAATATTATATATACATGTATATAATTCTATTTTGTTGAATAATTTGTGTTAAGCATCTCATTTCTCCAGATTTTCTAATATTCAGGCAGTTGGTGTGAGGGTGGAAGTAGGAGGTATTGGCAGAGATACTAGTGCTTCTTCAGATCTTTAATAAATGTAATTAGTTGAGTTTTATGCCTTGCCTTTTCTTTTTAATAGTGAAGCAATTGCTGTGTAAAAAAGAGCAGTTGTTTGACTATATTATTTAATTAAACAGACTTTCCTCCCTCATTCTTTCAAAAGAAAAGCAGATATTCAAAGCATAAAGAGAAAAAAAGATTAAAAATAATGGTCTGTAAATTTTGCAAAGTATATAAGGAAACCTCATTAATTCTGGATATTTACAATATAAACAAAATCAAAAATAGATATGAGAAAAATATAAGAAGAGAAATCTTCTGAAGAAAAACAGGCAAAATTCATTCTACTTCTTTTTCTAAAACACTTTAAATAATAAGGATAAACAAAAGCAAGACTATTATCAGAATTCATTAGTAAATTAATAGCAGATGATTCCCTGTGGGACCAAGTTTGTGAAACTGTGAATATCTTTTAAAGGTTATATTTCTCTGTTTATGTGCACTCGCCATCTTTGAGTAGAAGAGGATTTAAGTTTTTGTAGGGACTAGTAATTATCTGTGAACTCTCCTTAAATGAAGAATAACACCTAAATGGGAAAGTATGAAGTATCCTTTTTAGAAACACTTTTATCTTTCCTGCCCCTATTTTTTGAAGAGCAGAGCTCAGAAATGGGCTTGCTCATTGCATGAAGGCTTTGCTCTGGTAGCAGAAGCCACTAAAGGAAAGAATTCTTTGGTTGAACAGAAATTAATTAGGAAAAAATGGGGATGAAAAGGAAAGCTCTTAAGTCAGTGCCTTAAAAAAAAAAAAAAAGGTTCTAACAGCTGTAATATGAGAGAACATACGAACACATTTTTTAATATAATTATATGAAAAAGACATTTTTATATTTCCCTCTTCTGGCATAAAAAGAGTTTTTTGTCAAGCACTAACAATTTATTCCTTATGGAAACTGCTGTATTATTGTCTGATGGCCGTTTTAGATCCATAAAAAGAAATGGATTAAAGAAAATTAAACAGTATTTTTAAGTGTCTACAGCTTGTGGCATGTTAACAACAATCTATGTGAAACAGCACCAAATATGAAGCTTGTGTTTCCAAGACTTTTTTGTACTGTAATACTGATACAGTCCTTATATATTTAACTCTGAAAGTTTGTTTCAAAATATAACTGTGAAAAATCTCAATAATTTGGAGGAAGTAAAATGAGATATGACCAAATGTAAGCAAATGTATGTTAATTGTGTATATTATATGTATATATATATTTTTTTCATTCTGTGGCACAGAATTATTTGTATAGGTATTTTCAAACTTAGATAAATGAAACGAGTACTTTCCGAGAGTGAGTAAAATTGCATTCTAACTCAGAATTGTCATTGAATGTGTGATTTTTAGCTAAGCCCACTAAACTCACCAGCTTCAGTTTCCCTGTTTGTAGATGAGATCGGATACCTCTTTTAAAACTCTCAGGACATCTCATGATCCTGTAGCCCTCAGATCATCCTCTGACATTAAGTTAAACACCCATAAGTGGCTCAGTATCGCTCAGCCCTAGCAAAAGCTGTGTGGTGTTCCCTACCGGTGTGAAACCTGCTATTGGTGGGCCTTACTTCTGGACTGCAAAGAGTGGCCAGAGGTCCTTTTTTTGAACTGGATTGAGTATGAGCTGGTGAGCTACTGTGCTTTTGCATATAATTAAATGAGTGAAGACAAACAAAACTGACAAGGAATGAAGGATAAGGCTTGGCAGGATCAAATGGCCAGGGTGTCAAAGCTCTAAGTAATTGCAAAGAGGGAAGCATGATTCCTCTAATAATTGGAGCCCCTTGGAGCCAGGCCAGCAGCCTTCTCCAAAGGATCCTGACCTGCCGAGTGCTCTAGATGTGCAATGAATGTTTGCTGATGGACTCATGTCCACCTTGGCGGTTGCAATCTCTGTGTCCCCTCAATGTGAAACTTCATTGCTTATAATTCAGCATCTTTTAAAAACCTGTATGCTAGAGTTGAGAAAGGATTATGTTAAATATTTATACGGTAAAGCCTACTTCAGGGAGAGCTATAAGACATGGAGGGAATGAAAGTTAAGTGGAGAATTTTTCAAAATTAAAAAGAAAAAGCAGAATATTAAAATGAATCCAGTTCTGTGATGGAGGTGTACACCCACTGAAATTTATGGTGGGATATCAGCATTGTTCCTTTTCTGTGTCACCGGGTAGAGTGTGACAGGTGACGTTGAGGTCTGATTCTTGGTGGCCCTCTTTCTCCCTGTGCTGGAAGACAGTCGTGTAACTTGAGCTCAGTGAGACAGCATTTCTGGATTAAGTGGGCATGATCAATCAAATGGCACCCCTTCATCCATACTTTGCACCTGGGTCTCATACCAAAATAAAATTCTGATGCATGATTCGGTAATGAGTGGGGAATTTTAACTCTAGTCTCCTCGTTATGGTACAGCCAGACACACTAAGGCGTACACTTTTTAGATGTGTTAATGTCTATGTCAGAAAGTTCAAAGTTGGACAAAAGACGCTTTAGGAAGCCAGACCTGGAAACCATGTGGCGTGGCCCCTTGAGATGAGAAGGCTGCTTTCGTGGGTGGCGTGTCGTCTCGGGCCTGTCCCAGCTTCATTCTGGAGGATTTCCTAGGCATCCATCTGGGTAAACATGGTTTCAGTTCACCCCCATGTGTCCCAAAAGTTGTTGCATTTGGTGGTCTGGAATATTTCCAAAATGGTGTGGACTGCAGTTTTTGAAGAAGCATAATTAGTCTTGCCTATAAATCACTAAGCACGTGTGTGTGTGTGTGTGTGTGTGTGTGTGTGCGCGCGCCAGCCTGAATGAGTGTCCACATATAGCCTACACATATGTAGGCCCATAAGAGGGACTTTCCGATTCGTGCTTAAGTCCTTGCTGTCTAGAATCATCTCATCTGCTTAGAGCCAGATTCATGGGTAGGGAAGGCAGCTATCTGCATCTTTGGGTACAATTTGCTGTATTTTACCATTAGAATACTTTCTTTTTTTTTTTAAAAGGACTTTAATTATTCTTAGAGCTGTTTTGTGGTTTCCCTTTTGAAAAATCTAAAATGACTAAAACTAAAAATTAAAAATGACTAATGAGTTGGGAAGATTAACAAGTGTTCTGAGTTTTATAGCACATTTGTTTTCTATAAATACATCGTTATATGCATATGCTTTTATTAATAAAAATTGAGTGTAGTTGCAAATTTAAAGAAAAAGAAATTTATCATTTCCTCATTTGGATACTTAAAAATTTTCCCCTAAACATTAATTCCATGGACCCTTAGAATGAGCTGAACAAATACTTTCTAAATTAATTTGCTCTAACAGTACAGACATTCTTAAGTATTTCTGGTATGGCTCTGACTATGTCAGTAATTTAGATAACTACAGAAAACAGTGTGAAAAATCACACAAATATTCAAACAAACATTCATCTTTCTTTATGTGCACCTGACCTCTGAAAGCTTGCTCAAACACCTGGACACAAGAAGACTTTCTAGCCCCTCATTTGATGGTGTTACAATTGGACATCCTCTAAAGTACCTCATTTCATGTGGTTTGTAACAGCACCTTGCTGTGCCAAGGTTCATAGGGCACTTGAAGCCAATTGTCCATTTATAACTATACCCTGATGAAAATTAGCATTCCAGTGGATATTTGAGAACTGAACTTACCTGGAGGTGTCAAGTTTAAATGTCAGGATTGTTTTTTATTTTTTTCTCACATGCCATGTCTTACAAACTGAAATCTTTTATTGAAAAAAAATTATCATCAGCCATATAACCCTAGTATAATTCCAGTTTTGCCCCCACAAATAATACATTGAAAAGGGGAGCGGGAGAATGTATTGGAGGCTTCTGAGTTTTCATATAATACTGAAGAAAAAAAATTCCTTTAGTGTTGCTTTAACTTCAGAATCCAACTTGATCTCATTTGCCTGACATTGGCATA
This sequence comes from Odocoileus virginianus, assembly GCF_023699985.2. Classification (NCBI taxonomy): domain Eukaryota; kingdom Metazoa; phylum Chordata; class Mammalia; order Artiodactyla; family Cervidae; genus Odocoileus; species Odocoileus virginianus. The sequence continues at coordinate 30,516,634 of NC_069705.1, read as the reverse complement.
GATCCACAAGGTAACATACAGTTATTTACCTATTTATTCAGCTCCTGCTCTGAGTGGGGCTCTATCCTATGTGACCATTTTAACCCCGTGTTATAAAAGTCACATTGATTTTTATTCAGAGCAGTGGCAGAAGGATTTTAGAAAGAAGTGTAAGGTCTGAAATGATTTTATGAAAATTTTCATTTTGTGATTAGAGTATTATTGAACTTGGGTTATAAAGATTTCAGCTTTGCTAAAATTTCATTTGTATAATAAGAGCTTGAAATTCTTGGCCTTCATCTGCATAAAAATTGAGTCCCAATTTTTCAAACTACATTCAAAGTCCTCTTTAATATGACTCAATCCTTATTTCTTTTCTGCTACCCCCTCATCCCTCTGAGGTTTTCTGAAGTCTCCTTGACCTCTGGAAACTGTATACTTCCCACTCCTTCCCCTCTCCCAAGCTGTGTCCTCCTCTTAGAATGTCCCCTTTTTGCCATTTTCACTCAAGTGCATGCCTGAGATTAGAAAACCATCCCAAAGGCTGCCTCTCTTAAAACATCATGACAGATCATCCATTGGAAATTCTCCTTCCCCACCACATGTTATATCACAATTGGGACACTCAGTGCAGTTGGTGTTATCTAGAATTCTTGCAAGGAGTGTCTGTTTAACCTTTTAGGATCATTAGGTCCTAGATACTAGGAACAGTGTCTGCTAGTTGCCCTTACATCCTATTTACCAATAAATGCCTCACCAATTTTAGTTGAAACTAACATGGATTTCTGGCCTCCTGGACTGAAGTTTGTCGTGAATACTCTTACTCCAGGGATTCTGCTGTACATCAGAGATCCGAGGCCTTTTCTTTTTTTTTTTTTTTTGTATCAGGATTTCCTTCCCACATTGCTGCTGGAATAATTGTATTGTTTTCAAATAGATTAGAATTCTGTTTTAGATTGGAAACTCTAGTCTACTTTGGCACCCCTGGTTGGTTACAGTTTGTGCTTCCTGATTGTATGAGTAGAAATTATTATAGTCATTATTACATAATTATTTTAGAGGGAGATTTAGCAAACTGGCCCACAGACCAAGTCAGGGCCCCCTATCTGTTTTGTTTGGCCTGGGTTCTAAGAATTTTTCTTTTTCTTTTTTTTTACATTTTTAAGTAGATGAAAAGAAATGATAAGAATATTACTGAATGACACGGGACAATTATGTGAAATTGTCCTGTCTTTGGTGTCCATTAATAATTGTATTGGAACTCAGCCTCCTGGATTTGTTTACATCCTGCTGGTGGCTGCTCTGTGTCCTGATGACAGAGCTAGACAGTTGTGCCTAGGACATGTGACCGGCCCCAGAGCCTAATTCCCATCTGGCTCTTTACAGAAGATGTTTTTCAACTTTATTTGAGAGTAGCTGAAAACATATTTTTTGTAAAGATTGTCAGCTCTTTGAAGACAAAGTCCATCTTTGTGTCTCCTCCTCACCCTCCAAATGTATTGCTCTTTGGCACTTCTCTAAATATTTGTTTATTGTTTGGTTTGTTGCTATTTGCCGAGAGTTGGGTTAGAGCATCATGAAACAGCAGACAGAGTGATTTACATCAGTAAGATTTGTGCCTTTCATTAGTGACTGGCATGCAGTGAAAGTCAGCAGAGACTCCAGTCATTTTTGGCCGGCTACGTGTTGATTATTATTTGGCTACTTCGGCCCGTTTCCTGACATGTCGTTCTTTCATGTTTTACAGAAAACACGAGTTCTGCCTTTATAGTGTGGTTTCCATTTATTCCCAAGGGTGTTTCTGCATTAGTTTTTGATTAATGGAATGTTTTCTCCTTTCCCAAGATAAGTGAGGGGGGGAGTGCAAACTATCTAAATTGCATCTGGTGTGTGGATAAGGACTGGACAACTCCTTTGTGAGCTAAGCACAGTTAAGTCCATGGATTAGGTTTAAAAAAATAAGTAAATAAACAAAATGGCACTGGCTCTTTTTTCTTTATGCCAGCCCCAGAGCTCTCTTAAAACTTTTCGCTGCCGCTGGAAAAATAAAGACCGAATTCTTGTGAAATCTTGTTCTATTTCGGCATATGTGCTGAACCAGGAATTACTCACCCAGTCCTTCTATCATTATCATATTTTGTTTGCTTGCTGAACTTTAGCAATGGGGTTTCTGATGCTTCTTTCATCCTGACCTGAAGGTAAGCATTCTTGGTTCCTGTGAGAGTATTATTCAGCATTAAGGACACCATCACAGGTTTGAAATTTAAGGGCCCTAGGAGAAGACTCTTTTTGAGAAGTGCATTTCATTGATAAACAAGGGTCTGAAAAATGAATGGGGAAAAAAATGTCAGGAGTGTAAAAAAAAAGAAAAAAGTGCGTAACATTCATTAAAGTGTTTGTTAAATAATGTATTCAGTCTGACTATGTTTCCCAGCCTCTCCTTGGCCCATTATATGTTCTAGTAAATTAAAGCTCGGAAATCTTTGTCAGAGTTATAATACTCAAACTGACATCTAATTCCCCCAGACAATAGGTACAAGCCTGCCAGCCTCTCTAATTCTTTCTAGTCTTTACATTTATTGATTCTTTTGTAGACCTGTTTCATTCAATCTATTACAAACACACTGGTTAAAAAGTGTGAAGTTTACCACATGTGACTGGAGGCATATTAAAAAACAATCGAGTCCCAATATACGTGCCACCCGTCCCAGGGGTGTAGCTCTTAATCTCAGCAACATTTTTATCTATAATTACTACATTAGATTCGAAGTGGCCAGCTTGATTAAAAAGATTGGCATGTTTATTTTTTGGCTGACCTCTTTGGGTAGATGTGGATTTGATTTCTCTATTGTGTGTGACCCTGTATAACAAATATTTTATTAGTTGAACAAGAGCCTTTTTTTTTTTTTTTGAAAGTTACCATATTTGATCAGAGATTGAAGTCCCCTCGTTACAATTAAGTAGGAGATTGTGTGTGCCTGGATTTTCACTAACCTAGAAATTATAAATTGGTTTGTATTTCGGAATGCTTTTTAGAGTTTATGATTATTGAGATTGTTGTTGAAATATTTATAAATACTGCATCAATGGCCTCCACGTCTTGATGGTTCATGTTAAGCTTTTACAGAATTAACATAATATGCTTCTCACTGTGTGCCATTCTTCAGGATTATGCCTCTTCTACACATCTGATGTTGTAAAACATACTGTGTAAATAATTGATAATAAACAAACAAATTCTACTTTTGCCCTGGTGTACTTCACCAGTTTCAATACTTTGAAGTCCTGTAAATAATTTATGGCCCTTATTAGTGCAGGCAAATCAAACGGTACCCTTGATCCGAGCTGCTTTTTGTCCTCGTCGTTTCTGAGCAGAATTGTTAAGCGATGCTTCTGATTGGTAACTAAACGGAACACCACTGAAAATCACTGTGGCATGCCTGCTGATATATACAGATGCACACAGCGTTGCCAAGCCATTGGTATTTACACTAATGGAATTTGTAGACTTACCAGAATATATTCTGAAACCAGGCCTTGCTATATCTTTTCAGCGTGCTTTTCGTTTACCTATGACTTCTTCCCCGGTGCATGTTAAGAAGTGGATTTTCGCTCAATATGCATTCTTTGGCAAAGATACAAGTATGCTGAAAAACATGAACTGAAATATCAAAAGACAGATTATATAATCTTTTTTTAACTCCTAAAAGCTTAGGCAGTATGCCAACTAGCCAGACTAAATAATCCACAATGGTACAATAGTCTTTCTTGGGTGTGGAAAATGCAAGCATGTGAGAGTGAAAAGTGAAGTTTCAGAAGTTATGAAAGATTTATGACTTAAACATTTTGTTCTCCTCGTGGTCTGTGTTATTTATAATTACATGAATCTTAACCAAAGGTTCCATTGATTTCATAATGAATTCAAATAAAGATTTTAGTTTCTGAGTGACCTTTAAAGGTTAGACTGGTTCTTCATGTTTTTTCTTCTAAAAGTTTTCTGTTGTGATGAATTTTTTTTTCCCCCACCCTGGAAGTATTCAGACATAACAGATAGGGTCACTTCAGACTGTGGTTATAACTGCAAGGCAGATGAAATAAAATGTAACTAGTACAGGTGCAGACACACACATTTATATATTCAGGACTTCTTTATAATTGTTTCACTCAAGCTGTGCAAGGAGAAATTTTGTCCCCTTTTGAGGGGACATAACAAGAGCAATGTATGCTGTGTCCTCTTTGATGATATTTCCCATCTCTTAGAGGGGTCGCATTTGCAAGAAAGTCCCATGGAAAGTGTTTTTCCTTCACACCACCGTGCCTGAGGTGTCTCCCCTCTGTGATGGGGATTTGATTACTGGCGAGGGTCAGCTGGTCAGGCTCTCCTTTTGAAGTGGATAACAGAGTATTTTAAGGCACGGGTCCCTGACCTCTGGGATCTAATGCCTGATGATCTAAGGTGGAGCTGATGTAGTAATAATTGAAATAAAGTGCACAATAGATGTAATACGTTGAACCATCCCCAAACCATTCCCAACCCCCCCTCCTCTGACCTGCCGACCCCAGTACTTGGAAAAAATGTCTTCCATCAAACTGGTTCCTTGTACCGAAAAGTTTGGAGACTGCTGTTTTAATGTACAGTGCCACACTCAGAGGTAGCTTTTAAAATGTATCTTTTAAAACTCTTAAAAAGCAGCATAAATACAGTCTATTGTGTGCTCAGTCACTCAGCTGTGTCCAGCTCTTTGTGACCCCATGGATTGTAGCCTGCCAGGCTCCTCTGTCCATGGGATTTCCCAGGCAAGAACACTGGAGCAGGCTGCCACGCCCTCCTCCAGGGGATCCTCCCAACCCAAGGATGGAACTCTTGTCTCTTGCATCTCCTGCATTGCAGGCGGGTTGTTTGCCACTGCACCACCTGGGAAGCCCAAAACACAGCCTTACTGCGTTCTGAATATTAATTCATAATCATGCTGAATATCAATTACACTCATACAAATTTCGAATTATAATTACTAACCATAACCCTAAATTATCATGTCAATATGCTGTGCATGACATTTAAAACGAAATGCAAATGTCACAAAAATAAAAGATTTGCCTCCATTGTAAACGTTAACTCAAGTTAACTTCAAGCACTCATTATGACTTTTTATGAAGGAAACCACAGCTCTCCATTAGATTCTCAGAAAAAAAAAAAAAACTCTAACCTTGAAAACCTACCCGAGGCCCTGGCTAGACCTCAACTCCTGCAAGCAGCTTGTCGCTTCGAAATCAATAACCCTTCTGGCAACTTCTTTTCAGGGCCAAGATTAACTGCCCTGGAAAGAGAGCTTATCTTGGATTGAACTCCAGGAAAGAGCTAACAATCCTCTTTGGGTTCTACTTGCTTGTGTCTGTCTGCTTGGAGTCTTCTAAGAACTGCCCCTGAATTTCAGCACTGGAGAAACAGTGCTTTCACTCCAATGCCATCCCCTAGGTCCTAGCGCCCAGAAGGAGGGAATTTACTTGGACTGTGCTAGTTGGTGGCACTACTGGTAAAGAATCTGCCTGCCAACGCAGGAGACACAAGAGATGTGGGTTTGATCTGTGGGTCGGGAAGATCCCCTGGAGAAGGAAATGGCAACCCACTCCAGTATCCTTGCCTGGAGAATTCCATGGACTGAGGAGCCTGGCGGACTACAGTCCACAGGGTCACAAAGAGCTGGCCACGACTGAGCTCAAGCACAGCTCTCACTAGATTAACTAGAGCCATGCCACTGCTTTCCCAAGCCAAGGCCGAGGATCAGAGCTTAATGAAAGGAGTTCCTATAGATCCTCTGATTTACTGGAAATAACACTTAAGCGGTTGAAGATGAATTGTCACGTGTCTCGGGGCAGAACGCATTGGCAATAGAGAATTCAGGAAATCAGTGTGGGTTGCTAGTTATCAAGGTCAGCAACTCCCCAGGGCCAGATGAAATACACCACATGGGAAAGAGGAGCCTCTTCTCAACGATCAGTCTGAGCAAGTTCTGGGGTGGCAGGAGGTGAACCTGGTCCTTGATGCCAGCTTCTTGGCCTTCATCTCTGTTCATTGTCATCACACCATCCAGGTGGAAAGCTGATGGTGGAAAAGGAATAGAGGGCTTGTCCCTGCTTCAGGGAAGATTTCCAGTCATTCTTTTAGCTATAGCATTACTTTTGTAATGAAAGTTCTGATCATTGAAGACATTTTTTTTTTCTTTGTTGTATCATCTTGTACACATATCAAGGGAGCATGTGAGGAAGTTTTAAGACAGGCACACCTTGCTAGCCTCACTTCTCTGTACCCAAACTAAAGACCTGTAGGGCAGCCCTGCTCTCAAATGAAGCACCGCACTTGCCCCAGGCCTTTGTACATCCCCTTCTCTCCCCGTGAGATGTTATTTATCACTCTGGTCATTCTGACAGTGACAAAGGGACTCAACACCTGACTCATGAGAATTCCTTTTTTAACCTTCCTTCACTTTCTTTTCCATCCTCAAAACCCCGACTGTAACTTTATTGACTATTATAAATTTAACAATATAAGCTCCTTCCAGCAGCTTTCTGTGTCTACCTATTACTTTATTTGTGAATCTATTTCTTATACAAATGGCAAGCCCCATTTAAAACTTATAGTTATCTTTTGAATTTCACTGTCTTGATTCTTTTTATTGATGTATAAGCATTAGTCGCTGAGTTGTGTCCAATTCTTTGTGATCCATGGACTGTAGCCCACCAAGCTCTTCTGTCCAGGCAAGAATACTGAAGTGGGTTGCCATTTCCGTCTCAGTTACTAATGTATAGTTGATTTATAATACTATATTAGTTTCAGCTATATAACCTAGTGATTCAATATTTTTATAGATTATACGCTAAAGTTATTTACAAAATAATGGCTATATTTCCCTATGCCGTACAGTACATCCTTGCTACTTAGTTATTTTAGACCTAGTAGTTTCTATCTCTCAACCCTCTACTCCTATCTTGTCCCTCCCTCTCTCCATCTCCCCGTTAGTAGCTACTAGTTTATTCTCTATATCTGTTATATCTCTATTTTCTTATATACATTCCTTTGTTTTGTTTTTAGATTTTACATGTTAGTGATAACTTAGAGTGTTAGTCTTTCTCTGTCTGACTTATTTCACTAAGTATAATACCCTCTAGGTCCATCTATATTGCTAAAAATGGGAGAATTTTATTCCTTTTCATGACAGTAATATTTCATTGTATGTATGTACCACATCTTCTTTATCCATTCATCTGTTAATGGGCACTTGGATTGCTTCCATGCCTTGGCTACTGTAAATAATACTGCTATGAACTTTGAGTTTGCATGTATCTTTTTCAATTAGTGCTTTCATTTTCTTTGGATATATACCCGTCAGTGAAATTGATGGATTATATGGTAGTTCTATTTTTAGGTATTTGAGGATGATTATCCTAGTCTCCTACAAGATTTTGAAAGAGAATTACACTGAAGAAGCAGACATTCAGTGTTTCACATTTGTTAGGTTGCTTTCCCTAATTGTTCGCATCTGAAGTCTAGGCCTGTGGTTAATCCCCTTACTACTCCACAACTCCTAGCAGTGGGTTAAAAATGGCGCCATCACAACCCTCTCCATCACAGGGGGAGTCTGGCCCAGGGAATAGCCAGTTTCATCCCGGGGCTGCATTCGCAGTTCAATAAGTGCAGTTCTGTTCCTCCCTCTGAGGGTTAATTTCACCAAAGGACACTATCCACAGGATAAGGAAGTTCCTCACCACTGCTTTGATGACTTAATAAAAATTCAGTAAATAATTATTCCACTATGGAATGGGCTTCCCTGGTGGCTCAGAGGTTAAAGCGCCTGTCTGCAATGCGGGAGACCTGGGTTTGATCCCTGGATCGGGAAGATTCCCTGGAGAAGGAAATGGCAGCCCACTCCAGTATTCTTGCCTGGAGAATCCCATGGACAGAGGAGCCTGGTGGGCTACAGTCCATGGGGTCACAAAGTGTCGGACACGACTGAGCGACTTCACTCACTCACTCACTCACTCATGGTATAATTTAGGGAAATAAGAAGTTGTAGCTCAGTAATACAAAAAAAGTATAAAATGCCATAAACATGTACTGTGTTGAGAGTAAGCATCTTTTGCTTATAAATGGTTGAAATATAGCGACAATAAATTTATGTAACCCAAGAGATTTAGAGCAGATGCTTGCTTGTGCATAACCTGGAGTGGCCTTTGGATAGAGATTCAGAGCTGCTCAGCAATGCACTGCCGGTTTGCGGAGCTTGCACTCCTGTTTGACAGGGAGATAAAAGCTCACAGGGAAGGCCTCGAGTAGATTCCTGACCCAGAAGGCTTACCCTGTTCCACAGCAAGTCTACGGATTAGGGACTCACTTGCACTAATGAACTTCTCACGTTCCCATCGCTTAGTTGTCAGTCGTTTACACTCTAGTGTGTCCTGCTTTCCTCAGGAAGTCAGGTCACCGTTGCAGAGGGAAGAGGCGTGTAGACTGAAGGTGCGGCAAGGTGAGCGCCTTGGGAACTCGGGAACTCGGGGCAGTAGGACGGCAGCACCCCTGGGAGCAGCGCCAGGGTCAGAGAGGCTGCCACGTGCGCCCCGGCTGCCTCGAAGACCCAACCGGTCCTCTTAGCCCTGGGGTGGGCCTGGAAGCATGTTGCTGACAGCCTGCCACTTCGGTGAGAGGGGAAAGGACAGATGGCGCAGGCCTTAAACGGCTGGGGGTCATGCAGTTCGAATGAAGCCAGCAAGCAAAGGCAGGGCGGTGGGAAAGGGTGCCGGCGACAAAGGCAGGCTGGGGTCAGGCGGCGTGGGTCGGATGGGGGGTCAAGGCTGGCTGCCTGGAGACTGAAGACTCCATGACGAGGGACAGAGAAATGGGAAGAGTGATAAAAGTGTCAGATGAGATCCACAACCGTGTTCCGGGAAGTACTGGAAAGTCACAAACGGGAGCGGGCAAGGCTCTGGCTGGGGTAAGATGGATGGGAAGAAGCCAAAGCAAACTGTGACCACAGAAAGCTCTTAACTCGTAAAGGAAGGTGACGGGCCTGCCTACTTCGCTTTCATCTCATTTTGCAAATCATACGAAAGTATGTATCAGTGAGATTCGTACAGAAATGTAAGTGTATAGTTCAGATAGTTTTGGGACACACAGCAGAAAGCCAGGCAGTAAAAACATGGCTGTAAGCCTGGGCAGAGACAGCGTGTTTAACGATGGTGGTTGACTAGGGCCGTGTATGAAGAAGCATTGCAGGGTCTTCCCTGGTGGTCCAGTGGTTAAGACTCTGCACCTCCACTGCGGAGGACAAAGGTTTGATCCCTGGTGGGGGAGCCAAGATCCCACAGGCAGTGGAGTGTGTCAAAAAAAAAAAATAAAACAACAAAGCTTTGCATTTGCACATTTCATCATTCAAAATCTTAGAAGCAAAAGTAACTGGTGGTTGGTGTGGAAAATTAAACTTGCAAGGACAAAATTTTAAATGAGTTCAAAACTGACTGACGTAGAAGTGTTTGTGTATGATTATATTTGTTTGTTTCTTTGTAAAAAATAATACCAATAATAGCTTATTACCCACATTTACTACAGGTGTGAAAGTCCAGGTACAAATCTCCAATCACTGGATGTGTGGTACTAGTGTCTGTGTACCCCCATACAGAGACGGCTTTTGTAGAATAACACTGCGTATTTTAACATGTCCCTTGCTTGTGTTTTACCAGGAGGCAATGAGTCATTTAGTTTATGGAAAAAAAATCACACTAAATGGACAAAGTTTTCACAGAGTTATAAAAGGTCCAGAAATAGTACATATGGAACAGAACAATGTAAGAAAATATCAACATGTCTTGTGTAATCATAGAAAAAGGATCAGTTCAAATGGACCAATTTTTTTGGTTGGAAATACACAGTACAGAAATAGAAACTTTAAGTATTAGAAATAGTGTTATTGAGCTCTATTCATCTTGGAAACTTATTTCACTAACTCCGAATCAAACACTGAGAATAAAGGGTTTAAAGTAAAAGAAAATATATCCAATTCAAACTTGAGGAAAATGAAAATACTACAGACCAAGAGAACATTCTTATAGAGCTTTTTTTTTTCTTTTTTTTTTCTCCAATGCTCTCATTTTAACCAGCTGGAATTATTTTTAAAGTACATCCAATTCAACCTTTTAAAATGACAGATTTGCCTTTTAATGGGAAATATGTATTTCATCATAAAGATGGAGCACAGTGTCCTTGGCTAAGTTATTCTCTGCAGAAGGATGCTCTCTTTTCCTGCACTTACGCTCAGCCTATAAGGAAGAGCACATATTATAGAAAATTTGCTCCTGGTGTGGGAGATTAGAAGGATACAGACAGACTGATAAGTAACAATTAAAAATGCACATTCTCCCCTCCATATCCTGACTTCCTTGTGGTCATGTGGATAGTTATGTAATGAACAGTTAGTGTGAACTGAAACCAGGGGAAGAGCAACCTTAGAAACCAGAGTTCTTTTTTATGTTTAAAGAAGCGACAACAGCTACTTGAAACAACCAAACAGTACCTTAGGAAAGGTGTCTCCCAAGATCCTTTATTTGGAGGTGTTACTTTCTTACTCCAGGACATCGTCCATCTATACTCATTACAATTTTTTTTTTTTTGGTAAAAAAAAAAAAGCATCTCCATTTTCTGAGGAAAAACAAACAGCTGATAACAGTGGAGCAGAATTAAGCTATCTCAGGGTTTATGTTAGCAAAACTGACACATTTTCAATGAAGATTGACATTCCTGAGACGTGAGCATGACTGATGTTGTTTGACAGAATGGGATCCTTGAGAGGAGGGTAAATATTCCAGGACTGTGGACAACAGAGAGGGCTGAGGTCAACCAGAGATGCTTGTCCAAAGGAGGACAAAGGGGCTGGGGTTAGGGACAAGGGCTGTGCAGCTGAAACGGGGGGCTGGCAAGGTCCAGCCGCAGGAGGATGTCTGACATCACCCCAAGGGAGGGTCAGAGGTCTGGAGGGGAGCGCAGTGCCCTGAAAGCCTCCTGCACGCTGGAAACAAAGAGGTAACCGGTCTCATCATAGGGCCCTTAATAAGGGGCTTATTTCACTGCCTCGAACCCCCAAACATGGAATTAGGGTTTTTAGCATTAGGCATACTGTCTTATTGATTTAAGTACTAAAATTCTGTGGAAGGAAGTAACTCAAGGGTCATTTAGGAAATTGAATGATAACTATCCATTTAAAGGTATTTTGGCCGAAATGCCAGCCTGAAATATTCTATCTGCACTGTCTCCAATGCTCTGGTAGAGTCATAGAAAATAAACTGCATCACCACTTACAAAGGTAAACAAAGACACTTGGTTTGCGTGTAAGTCATTCATTCATTCGTCAAACAAAGCAATTGTTGCCCCTTGTGCCAGTGCTAACGGTGGTAGGTCAAAAGTGAAATCAGACCCAGAGCCTGTTCTAACTAAAGGATTTGGTGGGATCTGACGGCATGGCACCTTTGCAAGCTCCACTGGATGGCAACTTGCATACCTGAAGCAGCTCACTTTTTAAAAGGGACTGGGAGTTCCTGGTGAATTCTGGATGCCCAACCAGAGTGTGTGTTGTGTACTTCTCTAAAAAAATCCGAGGGCCCAAGTCTTCCTTCTCAGGGCCCTGAACCCCGCTGGGCAGTGGGGCACAGAGGCTGACCGTGCCTGGGAGAGAGTGCTGATGGACTCAGTCAAACTCACAGCCAGGCAGGTGAACAGGATGCCCAGGGGGCAGATTCAGGGAGTCGGGGCTGATGGAACCAGGCAGTGAGGTCAAAGGCCAAGATGATGTGATGAAGAGGGTGGCTAGAAAGCCTGCATGACCTTCCTAAGCCAAGGGAGATGGTGGCATCATTATTAAAGTGGGACCAAATATAAAGGCTGGTTCCTTTTCCTGCTTTCACTTAACCATCACATCGTCTCACACCTCAAGTTCAAGGTGAGAGGTAGCTTCCCCTGAGTGTGGTTTGTGTTTAGGGTGTTGAAGAGAAAGAGATGCTGTGTGCTTCCTCCAGCTGCTCTACCAACCTTGAACACTGGTAGGAGAAAAGACATTGGAAGGGAACGTCCGTGGCGGTCCAGTGGTTGGACTCCCCTTCCAACGCCGGGGGCGAGGGTCCCATCCCTGGTCAGGGAGCTCAGATCCCATATGCCTCAGGGACAAAAAAAACCAAAACATGGAACAGAAACAGTATTATAAAAAAAATACTCAGTAAAGACTTAAAAAAAAGACATTGGAAGGAAATGTCCTGAAGAAGAGAGAGCAAAGAACGCCTCGTGGTTTCCTGAGGCCTGAGCACTGCCTTAAGATCTTCGATAAAGGACAAGGGGGTTGGGAGACTCGAGCTCCTGTTTCCAGCCAGGCCTTGGAGCCAAGAGACTTGGCTCTGCACTCCCACTCTGCAGCTCTGCCCTGCCCCCCTCCCCTCTCTCCAGCCACCCCCTCCCCAGCCCGAGAGCGGGGGCTTCGGTGGGTGCACTGGAGGAATCTGCTGCAGTTCTTGTTCCAGTGGAGCCTCTTTGGCAGGTGGCCTCCGTCCTGGGCACAGCCGACAGCCCCTCCAGAGGGACATCTGCTGCTCAGTTTCACCATTGCCCAGGCATATGGCCTGCAGTCCCCCACCCCAACACGGTAGAAGCCCAGAAGACCTCCTGAGGTCATGAAAAGTTTTAGAGCCCAGGAATAACAGGGAAAAAAAAAAAGAGCCATGTTTCAAGAAAATGAATTTCATCCACAGTGCAAAATGGATTCAGGGAGGTGGTCCAGAAGCCATTGCTATCATAGTTAAACACTAATGAGGCATCAGAGCCCTGATAGTGATGAGTGGAGGGCAGAGATAATGACACATCAGAGCCTTAACGGTGATGGGAGGGGAGCAGAGATATGAAGGAAAGTCAACTGGACTCAGTAATTAGTAGGCTGTGGGGACAATAGAAAGAAAAGAGTCAAAGCTGAGGTTTTGAGCCTCAAGATTCCAAAAAATTAAGGAATACAGAGACAGCTGGATAGAGTCTGAGAGTAACAAGGGGTTCATTCTGACACAGATTTCAGGTGGTGTTATTCTCATGCCGACTGTCAGGGTGTTATCTTTAGGCCCAAATAAGAGTTCAGATGGGCTTCCCAGGTGACTCAGTGGTAAAGAATCTGCCTGCTAATGCAGGAAACTAGGGTTCGATCCCTGGGTGGGGAAGATCCCCCGGAGAAATGGCAACCCACTCCAGTACTCTTGTCTGGAGAATCCTGGACAATCCCACGGACAGAGGGGCCTGGGCTACAGTCCACGGGGTCGCAGAGTCAGACACGACTGAGTGACTGAGCGTGCACACACATAAGAGTTCAAATATTTTCAGAATGTGTAAGAACATTATTTTAAGTGTGTGTGGTACAGTAAATTGAAAATGTGTAAAAACATTTAGTCCAAACTAATTCACAATAGGCTTATCCTTCTTCCTTCATATTTATTATATTTTTTTGAAAGAGTGAATGATTCATAATGAGTATATCTTGAAAATACACTTGAAATAAATAAGTGATCACACACATTTGAGTTTCCTCACAGGAGTCTGTTAGATGCTCTGCACACAGTTCCGTTTGCAATTCACCATTTCTATTCAAGTCGGGTTATCTTAATCTTTGTGTCACAGGCTCTGTTCTGCTCAACAACTCCACATAATCAACACACTACAATCTTTGCATTCACACATTTACTTTCCTGGTCATTATTTTAATGAGAAGCAGGAAATGGCTCTGGCAGATTCCTGAAAACATTCTCCTACAAGGCTTATACAGAAGTCCAGTGTTAAACTCACTTTCATAGAAAATAATACTTAAATGCAAATAGAAAGTATTTAAAAAAAAAAAAGAAGCACATTTTCCTGTTCAGTTAAAATTACTGCCTTTCTCCTCCTTGGTACAAAGCCAGATGTCTGCGTTAAATGATCTGGTGAGAGATGTGTCTATAAAGTACATTTTCACATAAGCTCTTCAGGAACACTGAGTCTGACTGGTTCCCACTGCCCAGGAAGCTTTGGGACTTTCCAATTTCAGCTTCTTTCTCCAATAAGATTCCCCCTCTTGTTCATTCTCTCCAGCTTTCTTGAATTGAAAATCATCCCGTCTACAGCAAAACACAGTCTACAAACAATTCTCTTAATTCTCATTGGGTCATTTAATTCCCACTTCAGTGGTAACTCTGAAAACACAATTTGGCCGCGGCTTAAAAATACAAATGTTAACACTCTCAACTCCTTTTGGGCTCACATCCTGCTTCCAATCCTGCCCTTTTCACAACTCTCCTTCTCTTTATGCATATCGCTCTCCTAACTAAAACAATTCACTTCAGCGAAATAGTCCTTTACATTTAATTAACAAATCATCAAATCCTAAACTGAGCTCTTTGCATCATCACGCATGGAAACGCGGGCCTCCGAAAGGCTAAGGCGCCACTCGGGGTCCTGAGGCCTGCCTCACCTCTCACGTGTGCCTCTGATAGACGCCGCCTCTCGATGGGGCTGGCCCCAGGACCCTGGCGCCCTGGCACGCAGGATTCCCCCGGAATAAATGTCCTCCCAGCTGCAGTGGAGTATTTCTAGGACTGACTTACACCAGTCTTTTCCCTCGTGGGTGCCCCCGCCCCAAATCAGCAGGCAACATCTGGCAGCCTAGCTCATTCCAAAGCTTCACTTTCTCTCATTGTGCCCTTGGCGCGTCGTTTTCCTGTAGATGACGCCGTGAACCTTTTATTTATTTGTGTATTTATTTATTTGCAGATTCCTCTTCTCACACTCGAATGCTGTCTTCCCCCTGTGTAAATTTCTTTCTCGGAAGCTCAGGGGAGCGTCTGCAAGGAGTCGATGTGGCTGCTTTCCACTCACGTCAGGTTCCGAAGCCCACTTCTTGCTCTTGCACACCCTTAAAGTGGATCAGGCAGAATATGAAAATGTTTAGCAAACCGGAGATTAATTCTGAGAAGTCACGCTTCTCAGCTTCGAAATGTGGACGGGCCTCTCGTCCACCACTGGGTACTCTGTCCTCCCAGGCAGGCCAAAGGATGTCAAAGCAACTTGGTAATTTAAACAGTTTGCCGAAAGAAGGAATATTTAAAATGAAAACAAAAAGTCAGCTAAACTAATTTTGGCATCAAATAAAAATTGTTGCTTTGCTTTTTCCTCATTTAAAATGTCCACACTCCAAGGCCTTCCCTGGTGGCCCAGTGGTTATGACCCTGTTCTTCCAATTCTGGAAGTGTGCTAACTCGCCTCAGTCGTGTCTAACTCTTTGTGACCCAATGGACTATACCCGCCAGGCGCCTCTTTGTATGGGATTCTCCAGGCAAGAATACTTGAGTGGGTTGCCATTCCCTTCCCCAGGGAATCTTCCCCACCCAGGGATCGATCCAGCATCTCTTATGTCTCCTGCATTGGCAGGCAGGTTCTTTACCTCCAATGCCACCAGGGAACATGGGTTCAATTCCTGGTCAGGGAACTAGGATCCCCCATGTCCTGTGGCCAAAAAATATAAATAAATCAATAAAGTATGTATTACGCTTTCAAATAAAATGTCCATATTCCTGTTTAGAAAGGAGACTTCAGAAAATAGAGCACAGATTAATTATAAGGTATAGTGATGAGTAATTACCCTCCATCCTCAGAGTAGGCTTTCTGAGTGCTTGCTCCACTATAAGTCTGGTTTTTCTCCTTTTCTGTGGATGGCCTGCCTCGCAGAACCTCAGGACTGCTCTCATTCTTAAAATGGTAAATGCTACTGCCACCCTGATCTTCCCCACTTAGAAGCATCTCAGATTCAATCGTGGCCCAGTGCTGTGAGAAGAAAGCCAGGGGACTTCTTACTACCTGTGATTCGAGAGAATGTCTCCCTCTCCCCACCTTCGAGCCTGGAAGTCTTAACACTAGTGAGCGATTCCTTTATGAATGCCTCTCTCCCGTTCCTAACCCCTGCTATTTTTTGAGAATTCTGCCAACATTCTTTATGATGGCTCTATTTCCCATATGTGTCATGGACTTGGATTCATTCATCCAACAAATATTTGTTGAGAACCTTTCATTTTCCATCCTTGCTAAATGTCAGTTGCTCCCAAACCTAGTGATTTCTGCTCTTTTCTTCCTTCCTTGCAACTCAATTCCAGATTCTTTTGTCCTGCCTCCCTTCCCAAGAAGTCAATTTCAGGTTATTTGCTCAAGGAATAAAAAATTAGCAGGAGTGGCTGAAGATACAAATTTGGGGAGTTTCTGTTAGAAAAAGAATTTGGCATATCTGTCTGAATTCTCTAGAGCTCAAAATTCTGAATCCTTAAAAAAAAAAATTCTTAAAACACCACTCTACTATTATTATCTCTAACTCCCTGCGTGTTTTCTTATGTGATGCATTCAACCTATGTGTGAGCCTCTCAGAAATTTGTTTGCTAAATCATCTGGCAAATGGTCTTGTTGATGTCTGCTGAGCGGCTCAGAGCCTACAGTTGTTAAGTACTTATTACAGGAATCCAGCCGGGCAAATTAAGAAAGCTACGTGTTTGTTATTATTTTAGGACTATTATGCTATCTTCTGAGGGGACTCCATCTTGGACCTTCTGACCTGACAGGACTCACTGTTCTTTAGCCAGAGGTTGCTGCATGGAATCTGAATTTTTGACCTGGTGACAATAAAAATGATTATCTTTATTCAAGGAGGGGAAATGTCCTCTTGTTCTTTTCATAGTTCAGCCTGCTGGAAAACACTTATTTAAGCAGCTCGACGTTCACTTGGCTTGTCATAACTAAGTTGGAAACGTTTTCTACTTACAAATGAAGCTGTTTACTTCATCTTTTAAATTAAGTACATTGTATAAAGAGTACTCCACACATGTGCTCTCTGTTCAAGGTGACCATCTCTCCCAACCTGTATAAAAAGATCTACACCAGAGTGGCAGAGCTGTTTTGAAAAGTATAGCTGATATTTCTGGTGCTTATTCAGAAAGTCCAGATTACAAATTGAAGCTGCCACATAAGTAATTTACACATCTCATAAAAAATAACAAGGAAGAAGCTTTTTCGAGGACCATTATTAAAGCAGATGTGTGGGGCGGGGGAGCGTGTCTGAAAAGTTTCCCTTTATGTTAAAGATTGGAAAATATGATCAGAAATCCTTTAAGTAAATGAACAGTAGGGTCCCTACATATGCCAGATTTCTAAGGCCCAGGCATCTGCATTATGGTCTACCCAAAGCTTTGCCTTTGGTACCCACTTCCTGTGTCAGAGGCATCACAGCTGTGGTCGAAATGCCTCCCCAACAGGGTCAGTGCTGCTCTTACGCTCTTCCTAAATGTTCATCTGTTAAAGATGCTGATGCTGACATGGTTGGGAAGAAAATACCTGTGTCGTAGGAGATTCGTGTGTTTCCCCAAACATTGCAGTCGGTTTCACCAGCTTTAAAAATGTAAGTGATGCAAAAGAAAGTTGTCCTTTCCTTGTCTACTGGAGGTATTTTTTTTAATAATGCAAGCTGCTTAAGCACAGAGTTAATGTCTAACATGCCTTTTCTAGCAACAGACTTTGTACTTTATAAATGCTTTATGATGTTAAATATTTGTGAGGAGTAAAGGAACTCGCCTGTTCAAAATAAAAAGCATTGGACCATCTTGCAGCAATCATATCGTTAAGAAGTCAGATGCCAAATCTAGACGTACCCGAACACACTATTTTCTGTGAATCTGCCTGTGGTTCTCTGGTCTGGGCAATAAAAGTTACTTCTTAATCAAGATGCTAAGGCAGGAATCAACAGACTGATTCTGTAAAGGCTGCTGCTGCTAAGTCGCTTCAGTCACGTCTG
Source organism: Odocoileus virginianus (assembly GCF_023699985.2). Classification (NCBI taxonomy): domain Eukaryota; kingdom Metazoa; phylum Chordata; class Mammalia; order Artiodactyla; family Cervidae; genus Odocoileus; species Odocoileus virginianus. Next base: position 30,498,785 of record NC_069705.1, on the reverse strand, counting down.
ACTTTGTGCGACCCCCTAGACGGCAGCCCACCAGGCTCCACCATCCCTGGGATTTTCCTGGCAAGAGTACTGGAGTGGGGTGCCATTGCTTTCTCCATCTGTAAAGGGACAAATACTAAATATTTTAGGCTTTGTGAGTCAAGAGTCTAGATCAAGGATAGTCGATAGGTGCTCAATAAGAAAGAAACCAAACTTCTACAGGTATTTTTTTGCAAGACGGTAGTGTGCCTCTCTTATAAACTGGATTTTCTTCAAGTGTGGTCTTGGGGCCATCTGATGTCACATCACCAAGTTGGTTTATTAAATGATCAGATTCTTGGGGCTTCCTCGCATATTCTTAAGCTTGTCTCATTAGCCTTACCCTGCTGTTCTTACAACCTTGGTTTAGCCGGCAAAGTGTATCCCCTTTCTTTAGGAAATCCAGCACTTTCCTGGACTTTTCCCTCCAGCCTTCAGATAGGCTCAGCTCCCTCCTTTTAAAAGTAAACATTATTTTGACTCTGCTCTACTCCCACCCCCCCCCCCCCCATTACCTGCTTCAAAGTCAGGCTCTTCAAATGCGCCCCCTTGCCTCCACCGCCACCAAGCTTTCACATCCTTCTACTATTTCGTGCTTGTTCTCACCATCTATCCAGGGTACACCCCCCAGATTGCTGTGATACTCTTTCAGATCCTCAGTCTTTGTTATCTTAAACGCCTACCTGTCATTTGTCACTAATGGCAGCTCCTGTTCCCCAAATACCTCCACTTTGTTTTATGAACAAAGTGGGATCTGGGGAAGGTCCTAGAGAGAATCGTTGCCTGGTCCAGTAGATAATTTCTTCAGATGCTGTTAGTCATTTTGCAGCTTCATCTTATACCATCAGAAGCGGGTATTAACTGGGCTTAGGAGTCCAGGAGGTAAAATGGGTCCTTACCTGGGTCTGGAGTCTGCGGCTGTGAGCCTGAAGGCTCTGCACATTCGAACAAATCGGCCTGCCTGTACGTGTGGGTGTTGAGTACTGAGAAGATGCGGAGCTCCGAGCTAGGGCCCCGTTTCTCATGGTGAGACGCTGCGGGGGTGAGGTCCCCGGAGGAGCAGGGGGAGATCTGGCTGACTTGCGTCTCCATCTGTACCCGCTCCACAGCCGCGCTGGCCTGAGACGAGTGTGAGGTTGTTCAGCAGCCGCGCTGCCCGCGACGCCCTGACTTCGCTCGCCTCCACCCTCCGCCAGCAGCCCTCCTGTTCCCTTCGGGCGTCTCCCCCTTCCCAGCCCCAGGCTGCAGGTGCCGCCAGTAGGCGGCTGCGTCTGCCCGCGGCCTTCTGGCTGCCGGCTCCTCCGACCTGTCCGCCCACCCTGTGCCTGCCCTCAGCGCTCATCTTTTGAGTTGACTGCTGTGTCTACAACTGCAGCCCCGACCACTCACGTTCAAAAAAAAAAATAAAAACCTCATTCTCAGTGATCTGAGATGCTAACCAACTAACTTCACTTGAATTCCCAGCAGTTATCTCATTCGACTTATCAAAATTGAAAATAAAAATAATTCCTTCCAAATATGCTTCTCTTCATCCATTTCTCTGAACCCGTTTTATTCAGCTGCTTTCCTGTGAGCCCATCTCAAAGCTACAAGCCTTGTAATCACTCTTTATTCCCCTTTCACTGTATCCCAGTCCTTCAAATATTTTGTTGTTACTTTAATTATTTTACTTGTATTCCCATATGTGTTTATTTTATAATCGTGGGGTTCATCTGGCTCCTATGACGTGGTGGATGTGTACACAATTTTTTAAAGTAGTCTTGCTGCCTCCAATTTCTTCTCCAGCTTTATTTTGTGTATCATTGTCACACTCTTCTTAAAACTCCTGGTTCATCGAGCTCTCGGCCCTACTAAGGCTCCCTGCTAGCTGGTTGGTAACAGAACCTGTTCTTAAGCTTATTTCCTGCACTCTTTATTCTACGGAGCAGATCTTCTGACTCGTCCCCTTCCGTATTTTGCACTTTCCCCACGCCTCTGATGTCACTCATGCTCTTTCCTCAGTCTGGATACCCTCCCTCCTTAGATGGTTCCTAGCAGAAACGGTGACCTTCCTAAGCGAGAAGAGCTGAGTTTTCACCTAGGATGTCTCATGCGTGCATGCTTAGTCGCTCAGTCGTGTCCAACTCTTCGCGGCCCCATGGACCGCAGCCCGCCAGTCTCCTCTGTCCATGGGATTCTCCAGGCAAGAATATTGGAGTGGGTTGCCATTTCCTCCTGCAGGGGATCTTCCTGACCCATGGACTGAACCCAGGTCTCCTGCACTGTAGGCAGGTTCTTTACTGTCTATGCCACCAGGGAAGCCCAAGGCTGTCTCACTTAATTGTAAACGTTTACCGAACTCTACATGATCTCAGGAATAGGGCTTCCCAGGAGACGCTAGTGGTAAAGAGATCCACCTGGCCACGCAGGAGACACAAGAGGCATCAGCTGGGGCTGGATCCCTGAGTCAGGAAGATCCCCTGGAGTAGGAAATGGCAACTCACTCCAGAATTCTTGCCTGGGAAATCCCAAGGCTACAGTCCATGGGGTTTTAAGAGCTGAACTCAACGGAGCGACTGAGCACACAAGACTTCAGGAATGCCATCACCCGCTGTCTTTACTCCTTCCCCTCCTCCCCAGGTGACCTCTGAGAAGTGGGGTGACGGGGTGAATCAGGACCAACCAGAGTCACCATAGGCCCTGCCACTATCACTTACCCCCAAATCCCATCCTCAGGGGAAATGGCAAAACAAGCCACAAGGCATAGTAGCAGGCCTCCTTTGAAAGCTTGTTTCTCCCTGGAACAAGGACTAGAACCAGAATTCTTCTGAAAACTAAAGATAAAACTCATCAAGCTCAAACCCATGAACAAAGGATGTGGTGCTTGTTTACCAAAATTATAAATACAGTGCCCACATTGTTTATTATACTTTTGTCTTTTTTTCTGGTTGAAATTAAAGATGGCATTTTGGGGGAGAGCACACATAAATGAGATTCATATGAGCTCCTATGATTAATTATGCCATAATTAAATATTAACCACTCCAGTATGTCTTATATTTATGCTGTGTCTCCCTTTTCTATTTGAAAATCACTTAATTACATAAAGAAATATGTCAGAAATATAGGCTATATTCTGATTCTGAATTTGAAAAGAAATTTGGTGTGTACATGAAAAGAAATCCCCAATGTTAACCACTTAAGACTTGGTAGATTATTCAGATAGTAAGTCTACTGCTACCTATAAAAAATCATAATCAAATAATTCAGTTTATTAATTTGTTTAAAGGGTCCTAAATCCTTGCATCAGGAAAATATCCTGAAATTAATTTTTTTTAAAGCTTTCAGCATTGAATCTCATCACAATGAGGCATACTGTGGTTCATACTACTGAAATACTTTCTGATTTACCAAAAAATATATATTTTAAATACATTTTGTTGTGGTTTTTAATTCTTTGAAAATTGCTGCTTTACTTATCATGTGACTTTGCACAGATTCCTCAATCCATGCAGGCCCCTTATTTCATTCATCTGTAAATCAGAGACATTATAATTCCTGGCAGGTTTGTCACTAGGATTAAAAAGGTTCTAATATGTTAAACATGTAGCACAGCTCCTGGCACATATGAAACATAGCAAATGGTTGTGCTAATGTCTATTTAGTAAGTTGATTAAAATGTACAATCCATATCTCTCAACTGCTGTGAATACATATTCTTTTCTTCTCATTATTAGACTACTTTTAGACATAGAATGGGAGATATAAATGCATAGGGATTCCCTTATCTCTTTCATAAGGTTTATACAAGGTTTTTACATTTTGCAAGCAAAGCTGAGATGCATAGTGTGTTGTGCCTGGCTCCCTGGGAGCCCACTGTGATGTGCTCCTTTGCAGTTAAAATCCAGACTTGACCTCCACCCCCTCTTCAGGGCCTCCACATGGTTTCCAGAGCTGGAAATCAGACACCAGGCACATCGGGAGGCAAGTGGAACAAACAAGTGGAAGGGGATGCGGCAGCTGCAAATATTACACAGCAGCTAAGAGCATGCTTGGGGTCCCCACAGGCGCCCCTTGGCCCCCTCTGCTCAAGTGTTTGGGGCTCCAAGTAATAATAAAAGGTCAGCCATCAGAGACTCTCTTTATCTCAACTATTTGAAAGAAAAAAAAAAAACTTATGTCAAGTGAGCACTTTACATGTTGTTCACCCACTTAGCCAGTGCTCCGTCTGAAGCTGAAATAGATTGCCTCCACTGTCTTCTCACACTGCTAGCTCCCCTTAAAGCTGCCGCTGCCTAATCTTTTGATCCCTGTACCACTGAACTCTTGGAGAGTGTGTAACCGAAAGGACGGAGTTGAGATTTCAGTGTGACAAGTGGAAGAAAATCAATTTCGACTTCCCAAAGATAGACCAAGTGGTGCAAAAGATCACCAGTCACAAATAGATGTTGATCGTGGTCCTGGGTAACTGGAGATGCTGGACGGGCCAGATGCAGTGCCAACCGGAGGAAGAAGGTTTTTTCTTTTCTTAAAAATTGAAAGAAATAAAGTCTGATGTGGAGACCACACCATGAACATCAGAACCCTATCCATCCTATGATTCCTTGTCTTTTTGCTTGATGTTACAGATCTGAAGCACGCAGGCATTCCACTAGAGGATATACACATTGATTAGCAGTTAAAAGCATTTGTCTGTAAGTTTAGCTGGAAAACTGTTTCCTACTCCAGGAAAACTAGACCTTCCCTGTAATTGGCAGTCCTATTATAAGTGGATATTCTGTTAAGCTTCTAAAGAACTTCTAAGAACTTATTAAGTAATTGAATAAAGCAGAGTGCATTTAGTACTATAGTTGCACCATATTTCAGAATATCATATAACCTATGAGTCAGTTCAAATGTTATATGGAAGTGATAAAACATGGGATAAAAAGCAAACCGAAAAAAAAAAAATGACATGAATTACCATACCACCCACTAATACATTCCAGAGCCATTTAGTCATCTTTTTCCCTAATTATACTGTTAAAGATTTGGCTACAACTATTTTTATCCTCAGAATGAAACTATTATACCCCCAAAAAAGTGTAAAGAAATTAAGATAGGCTTTTCATAATTCATAATGAACATTGTTGTTTTGAATGGGCTTAATTATTATCTCGATTCCATTCAATACAATGGTGATTTATTGCCTTCTGAGAGCTGTTTGTGGATGTCTCATTAGGAAGAGTTACTAAACGATACAGTACAATCTATATGAAGGCATATTTAATGTCATCTCAGTAATAGAAACATTGCTTCTTAAACTCTATTTGCATGCCAAAAATTCTAATCAGCAAACAAACCCCACTATGATAATAGCATTTAAAAATTAGTCTCTCTCTCTCTCTCTCTCTCTCTCTCTCTCTATATATATATATATATATATATATATTTGGCTATTGTCTAGAGAGAAGAAATGTAGCTTTTCTTAAATGAGAGGGAGAAATATGTGCCATATAGGTAACTAGGGTTTAAATCTACACAGAAATTTGAGTGTATTAGGGAAGCATAGTAGATCACTTGTTGGAAATAAGAGATATAATTCTTGTTTCTCGACTCCTAGTGTTTCTTAGATATGTGCTTATTCTGGGGTCCCCAGTTCAGTTCAGTCTGTCATGTCCAACTCTTCACGACCCCATGGACCACAGCACGCCAGACCTCCCTGTCCATCACCAGCTCCCGGAGTCTGCTCAAACTCATCTCCACTGAGTCAGTGATGCCATCCAGCCATCTCATCCTCTGTCCTCTGCTTCTCCTCCTGGCTTCAATCTTTCCCAGCACCTGTGTCTTTTCAAATGAGTCAGCTCTTTGCATCAGGTGGCCAAAGAAAGTGAAATAAATTTAACTATAGTACAACCAGTAGAGTTCTTTGGCCCAACATCTGGTCTGTAGGTTAGCCATATCCTTTGAATATTTGAAGAACTGGATTGATATCATATTGTAATATATGAAGATCTTTAAATATGATCTCTTTAATCATATGATCTCATTCAGTCATTATAGAAGCTATCAACAGCATTATCTTTCCCACTTTACAGATAAGGAAGATATGGCATAAATATGCCATAAGATAGGAAGATTTAATTTCATTCCCTTCTTGGTGAGAAACACGTATTTTGGGATGTCCATAATGAACATTCATTTCAGGAGCTTAAATTCTATTTATCATATTTATTTTTTAAAACACCCTTCACAAGCTCTAGGTAACCTTCTTTAAATGTATATAAAATGTAGCAGAAATAGCATAAACAAGGTGCTTAAACTTGGACCGTGATTGTATTGTTAACATCATAATGTTTATGAATAAAAGGCAGTCTTACTTACAGTTAACTTGATCTGTAGAGTTAGAGATTTGAGGATAATGAGGGTTGTAGATGTCATCAGTCTGTAAGAATGCATTGTAGATTTTTCTAAGTTATCCACATTCTTGAGAACAAAACAAATACATTAATTTTCTATTGTATCATCCTTTCACTAAATCATGGTACAAAAATGAAATTCCAGCTAGAGATAAGGAAGGTGTCTGCAAGAGTGTAATCATTTATCTTGGTAGCAGGCCTGAAACTCTGCTGGTGAAAGGACACATCAGAAACTTTTGAAGAAGTAGCTCTGAACTAGAGTGCAAATGAAGTGCAAAGAGCTGCCTTGTCACGTGGGCAGCGGGGTTGTAAATGGTATTTTCAAGAGCTTTCCTAGTCGACAAGAACAGGCACTTAGTCTGGTTGACTTCTGAGAACAAATGTCATTAAAGCAAAATGTGGTGCAAGTGACTGACTCAATCTTTATTAATGAAAAAAAGAAAATATGATGCCTCCAAAATGAGGAGTTGAATTGTGTTGAATTGTGGCAAGCTCCATCTTCACTAAATGATCACTTGTCTAGCTTTTTTTAAAGGATGCAGAAAAAAAATGTCAGATAGAGATTTCTGTTGAGTCCTCCTTGTACTACTGTTTTGCTTTTTTTAAAAAGGTGCTGTGTTTTAATCTATGTGATTAAAAAAAAAAGAGCTTCCCAATTTCCTAGAGACAATCAAAATGTATCAAAAAGATCATTGTATATTCTTTTTATAATGGTAGCAGAGTCATGTAGTAGAAAATTTGGATCAAGTTGTCTGTAAACGGTAGGGTCACGGAAATCTATGGATTCTATAGGCTTCGGGTACAAAAGTTTCGTTTCCTTGATTCTCTAGGATATTGTTTTTCACAAGCAGGTCTTGTTATTTATACCCTGAATACACAACAGAGTAATCTTGACTGCAAAGGACACTAGTTCACTTTTCGCTTCTGACTCTCAGTCAGATCTCAGATTCCATTGATCTCTAGATACTTTTCTAAGACTGGGGGTCTCTCTTCAGAAATCCCCTCTGAAAACTCACCTTTGAAAGTAATAAAATGTTCACTGGAAATGAACACTTAATTGTGAATGGGGAAGGAAAGCTAGAGCTGGAGATGAGGCTGCAGCTTCAATCCCTTCAAGCCTTTGGGTGGTCTGAGTCTATGAAGTTTCTATTCTCTGCTGAAAATCCCTTCTTTGATTTTTTTCCCCTAGCTTTTTCTTTCTCAATTACTGTTGAGTTCTGAGCTTCTGGTTCTGTGTCTGGCGTGTAGTTGGTGTTCAATAAATGTTGAACCAAGTGGTGATTCCTATTAATAGCATTTAGCCATCTTGTTCAGACAGTGCTGCCATACTTTAATTCCTGTAAACAATCCAGATCTTTTCTAGAACAATGACAGACTTGCATCCCATTAAAGAACTCCACTGACCATCTTTGTAGCCAAAATCCTTTTGCAATGAAAATGGGTGTGGTTCAAACACCTATTTTTTTGTATATATACATAATCGAAGTTTCAGTGCATTTTTAAATTTCATTGTCATCTCAATCCATAACTTTTCTGCAAAGTGATTATCTGAATATCACTGCCAAAGCAAAGACATGGCCTATGCAAGATTCACCGTGTAAGATAAAGTACCATAAAGTAAGATTAAGGCATGTGTCTTGGTATTCTTAAAGTGACATATTTAATGTGATTGTCTAACTTACTGGGCTTACTGTGTGTTAGGTACTTGTCCAAAGCATTTTACATGCATTAACTCTTTTAAACTTTATAGTCCTTCTATAAGACAGGTGACATTATTATACCCATTTTACAGATGAGGAATCTGAGGCTCAGAGATACTAAATAATTTCCCCAAGGCTATAGAGGCAAGATATGGTAGAACTGAGACTTAGATCCAGATAGTCTGGCCTAATTTTTGTGCTTTTATTCAATCCGTAATATAATTAGCTATTATTTTGTGATATTATTTGGAATAGCCCTTTTAAATCATTCTTTATATATCTGTGGCAGAAAAAAAATTTAATAATGCGATAGGTATTAAAAGTCCCATAAAGAAGAAGGTATTCTGCCTAAGAAAAATATTTTTAATTAAATATGGAAAACACGTCAGGGGTGATAAAATTGTTTCCTTGGAGTTGAGTCAAAAAATAAAGAACCTGAGTAAGAGAACTGTCACAATAACAGTGAATAACAGGTAGCATTTGTGTGATGTATTCTATATGGACAGCAATGTTTTAAGTGCTTTCGTTGCATTTTCTTACATGTATTCAGTCTTATTTTATGGATGACCAACTTACTTGTGCAAAGTTACGTATATTAAAAGAAGCAGAGTAGGGGTCCCAACCCAAGTAAATCTAACATCGAAATCTATTGCAAACAATATCCTCTGATTATGGCTATCATCTTGGATATATGGAAGAAAGAACGTATTTGGTGTTCAGATGAACCCTTTAGTCTTTGAAAGATTTTTTAACTGAAATTCCGATTGAATGTATTATGTAAGCTACTATAGCACTTCCAGTTTTTGCAGTAATTTCTGATAGCTTCCTGGGTGTAGGTCATTGTGCAAATTCATACATTATCTCACTTAAACTGCCTGCTGATCCTAATGAGTAAGTAGTAGTATTATTCCTATTTTCTAAAGGAGAGAATTGAGGCTTAGAGAGGATAAATTGTTTAAAGTCAGGCAGTAGGTGACTTCAAAGCCCATGACTTTTGCTGCACCACAGAGAGTATTCTACCAAAATAGATTAAACCATTTTGGTAGGTCAAAAAATGGTCCCCTATTGGCAATTTCACATTACACAATCTAACTAGTGAATGATAATTGATTTATCATTTATCATTTAACAATTCTAATTGTTAAATGCATCGAGGGAATACCTAATATGTTTGCAAACATAGTGTTGTTAGTCACTGTGCATAAGGAAAAAAAAAAACATGAAAACTTAACAGTAACATTGCCTTGATTAGTGTAGGTTATTTTAAAATTCATTTTCTTCATTCATGTAAACTATCTGGCATTGTATTTTTTAAACTAAGATATATTTTGAATAGAAATTAAGTAGGTGAAAATGGGGAAACAGAATTCATTTCTATTAATCTGAATATTGTCAACAAATGCATTTGTCAAAACCACATTGCGAAAGTTAAAATTGGAAAGCTTCGAATGGTGGCAGTTAAAATCCAACCTAAGAAAACACATATGATCGTGCTTCTCCAAAATCCATTTTTAAAATATCCAAGTGATGGTTTAAAATAATTGTTTCAGTTTACATTGCAAACTCATGCAAATTGACATTTATCAAGTTCTACTGTCACTCAGTCTAACGGTAAAGTCTGCTCACTCTCCTAAAAAAAAAAGAGAGAGAGAGAAAGAAAAGAAAAAAGAAACCCCTGATTTGAAAAATCTCATTTGTATTATTTGTCAAGATTTTTGCTACTTTAAATGGAATGCTCAATATACCTCTGGACAGACTGGGTTGTTCTATTTCCTGAAACACATTTTAGAGAGCTTGAGTTGAAATGTGACTGGATTAAATGAAAACGAGGACTCAGAACCCACGTCTTCTGGCCTTTAGGAGCATCTTTCATTTCGGTGGCTTGCAAAAGTCAGCTTGATAGAGACGAGCAGTGGCTGGGCTCAGCTCTTTGCTGTTGGAACAGTTTAGGGCTCTGACAGCTGGATCTTTTCCTTGCTCTTCCCTTCTTCCTGCAGTCTCTTATGGGATCACTCAGAGCACAGCCATTCCAAGCAGTGTCCCAATGTGGGAATATTGCCTTGGAGCCAGAGCCCCCTTAGATGGACAGTAAACTGTGCGTCGGAAAAGGTTCACGCTAGCTGCTAGCCAGAGACCATTTGACAGGTAGAAACGTTTACTTCCAAGTCAAAAGGTTAGGTAAAAATCGTAGCTTTATGATCACATTATGTGATATTTTTTGTAATTACCTAATAGCTAGCAGATGGTGCAGTGTACATGCTATGAGTATACCAAGACCATAATTTCCCCCATTTTTAGTTTTCCTTTAAGTAACTGGTAATGAACAGTGTGTGATAGAAAATAGTAATCTGTGGCTCTGTGTGGGGTATCACATGAAGATGTTTTTCTTCTTTTTATTCTTGGGAAATTATTCTTATATGGTGTTATTTAGGATAAGTTTTGAGCTGCCATGTGAGAGACTGGGAGAGACCTCTCTTTAGTGAATAGAAAAATTATATCAGTGGATTTTATCTCCCAGAACCATCAGAATGACAATGCTTCAGAGTGAGTTAGCTTCACTCTCTCTGCATATCTTTTGGCAGAATTTTGTTTTACCCCTTCACTTAATCAAAAATAATGAAGATTTACGGGTGTCCAGTTACTTAGCATTCTCAGTGAAAGGCACAGTTGTTCTGTACCTAAGTACCTTAGCTCAAATCCAGTTACACTGCTGCAGAAACATGTTAACATTTTTAAGCAGTTCTTGATTTCATTTGCACAGATCTTTATCAAAATAAGGTGGAATGGGGGAAGGACACTATGCCTTTGTTCCATGTAGTAGACAAGCAGTTTTCTCTTTAAATTTTCTTTTTCAAGAACAAATTTTCATTTTTTTCTATTCCCTGCTAAAAGTTAGCCAACTTTAAGCTCAGAGAATCAGGTGAATAATATTAGAATATTTGATCTTTTAAAGGATTTGCCATGACATTTATTTTTTAAAGACCAGATATTTTATTGAAATTGAACTTTAGCAAAGTGGGCTTCAAACCGTGTTTCTATCCCCAAAATGAAGAAATAATCTAGGAATTAATATAAGGTGGCCATAACCCAAAATCTGGTGGTGGGCCACATGGGAGAACATTTTAGAATAAAAATACCAGAACTAAATTCATAAAGATTCTGGCAACCTAACAGTTGAAACTATATTGGTAGCTATATTTCCAACATAGACTGTGTAATTAGCAAATACTGGTCCAGCCACTATCCTATACATGCTCCATCCTTGTTCAGAGGTCATAATCCTATATAAATTTAAAATTCTAGAATTTGCTAATAGGTGAATATTTAAATTAATTAGAGAAAGACATCAAGAAATATTTTTTGATCTAAAATTTTCAATCTTTTTCTTTTTTTTTTCCTGGCATTTGATGTCATATAGACTCAATCTACAAGTAAGACATTTTCAGCATATCATCTGTTGTCAGCACACATTGTATGCAAATGTCATCCTCGCTTTGAAAATACCTTTTGTGTTTTAAGCAAGATCCTATCTTGACAGTTCTTTATGCTTTTTGGGGAGAATGCTTCTGGAGAGTTTAAAAAAAAAAATCTTGATTTTTTGCCTTGACATATTCATTTTAATGTTCTCATTTCTGTTCCATCACAGTTAACCCCATTTAAGTCACCTGGAAGCCCTTGTTAAAGTTCAAGGCTTCCACCAGCCCCCATCAGTGATTCCAAGCAGGAGGTTTATACCTGTTAAAGCACCAGCATGTAAGTTGTTCTTCAGGATTGCCCTGGGGAGTTTTCTACTGCATTTTTGCCAACTGAATTATGATATGAGATGGCATGAATATTGATCAAATTTCCAAACTGAATTTCCCAATTTTAAGACTGTGGTGTAAACGAACCCACAGGCTGTCATAACCAGTTCAGTATGTTTTGAACAATAGTCACTGAAGCGTGGGGGTCTTTAAAACTCAACAAAATGTACAAAATTATCTGCACATAGGCTTTCAACAAACCTCCCTTAACTCCTTCCTATCTGCGTTTCAAACCAACAACAAAATTCGTAGCCAGGAAATGAATTGGTTTAGTGTTTCTGTGTGTCTGTGGCTTGTATGTGTATTTTGCTTTTTGCTTGTGGCTTCGTCTTTCCTTCTCTCAGTCATATATATATATATATATATATATATATATATATATATATGGAAATATGATGACACTGGGGAGAAATGCATTTATGTACTTTGTGAACACAGATGCATCCTCCAGTATATGAGTAAAGAAACTAGTATTGTACCTCAAGTGGTATTTCATCTTTGCAAAGTGAGCGTGTTTCCTCTAAAGAGAAAAGAAATCATATATCATGATGAGGTTTCATTTTAAGGGGCAGATTATATATTTTACATTTCTGAAAAGTTTCTAAGTTTTTCCCATTGTTCTAATGTTTAGTTCTTTACTTTTTAAATTAGTGGTTTTAAATTTATAGGCAGGGGTAGAAGGAGCATCTTCCACAGTTTCTGCAACCACTCTAGAGAAATTTCTTGAAATCAAAGCATGGACTTGGGTTTCTTTTGAGTCATGATTAAGGGGCCTGGTCCTCATCTAGCCTGCTGTGACCTCAAGCCCACCCCTGAGAGAGCTTTTGGAAAGCCATGCTCTGGAGAGGGTCCAGTCTTATTTATCTTCCAGACCTCCTCCCACTGGTTGATCCAAAACAGCTTGGCCTCCAGAAATGGGACAGGAATTTGGACTCTTTGGGTGGTTTTTCTGTGCATTCAGCACCTTGGCAATCAACAGGAAAGAGAAAAAGAGAGAGAGAGATGGGAAAAAAATGCTTTTGAGTGGATAGTAGGGAAAAATAAGATGGAAAAGATGTAATGCCTTCCTTGTTAGTAAATGGGGTAAAGAGTCTACCTGCAATGCAGGAGACTCAGATTCCATCCCTTGGAGAAGAATGGCAACCCACTGAAGCATTCTTGCCTGGAGAATCCCACGGAGAGGGGAGCCTGGCAGACTACAGTCCATAGGGTTGCAAAAGAATCAGGCATGAATGAGAGACTAAACAGCATCCTTTTTCCTGCCCATACATGATTCTGCTCTTGTCTTCCTCACTGACTTTCATCTTTTCTTCTCAGAGTTGATTTGGGAAAGAGATTAGCACAAGACATTAAATGTACGCAAAAAAAAATCAATACTAGATTATATTCTAAAACAACAAACATATGTTAGAGATTTTTAAATTATATAGTACTGTTAATGATGCTGCTCTGCTAGGCCCTTCTATGCTGGCATAGAAAACAGGATTGAAACCAGTTTAATAATAATAATATATGTTTTATAACATGCTCGCACCTTCCACTTTATAACATGCTTCAGCACACTTGGCAGTACTTCAATGGTTCCTAAAATCAAAAAGCCCTTTTAAGAAGTCAGTAAGTATTATCTCCATTATATAAATGAGAAAACTGAGGTTCAGAGAGGTTAAGTGCCATGAATAAATCTTCATAGTTGCCTTTGTACTGTTTCTGTATATTGAGTGTGTGTGCTTGGGCATGTGCATGTGAATATGATCATAGAACCTGACAACAAATGGAGAGAGATTGGTAAAAGAAAGAAATTGAATCAACTGGTAAATTATTAGGACTTCTCTATACGACTTGGCAGCTAAGCGATTACCCTCAGTGCATTAATATAAGCAGGCAAATGTCTAACAGATCATTTCAATCCAATTAAAGTGATCTGTTGTGACTGTATTTGACTGGAGACAATGGAAGAAAGATGGCGAAAGCATCCTTCCAAGATTATCCTCTTTTCAAACCTAAAACATGGATTTCTGTCTGAAAACTGAGGATAGTATGACTTCTTTTATGTACTTCACAATATAAAAATGATCATCCCATAAACGAAGCTGCTTTCTGAAAGGCTTTAATTTTTCAGTTAAGTAAATTTCTTTGACATTTTAAATGAAAAATGAAGCAACCATTTCTCACAGCTTTTATTTCTGATAGACCCGTGAGATCCTTTAAATAGTGGATCTGTTCTTTTTCTTGCTGAATATTCTCCTGAACAAGAGTGAAAGCAGCAAAATTAGACAACGTATGGAAAAGGAACTCCTGGCTTGCTAGTTTTACCAGGGAGAGTAGCCAGATCCTATATTTCTGGCTGGAATCCTCAAATGGGAGAAAAAAATTTTTTTTTTTCCTGGCATGAATTGTGTAACAGTTGTTTATGTACCTTGTAGCCTGGAAAACTCTGTCCAAGGTAGTTTTCCCAGTGAAATAATCCTCTCCTTTCAAAGGTGAAAATTATGGATATCAATTTTTACATTTTATTTTTTCAATTTTTAAATTATTTTTGTTGAAAATACATATATTACATTTTTATATGATATAATTAGGCATATACACACATCACTTCCTGGCCCAGGTGAGACAAGGGGAGATATTAGCAGCTGTGTACACAGCTCGTAATAAGCCACATCCTGCTAGGCTTATTTCTGTAGGAAGCCATCAGAGCACAAAAATTAAGAATTTTGGAGGCAGACAGTCTTACTAGTTTTGAGACCTTGGGCAAGTTGTTTTACCTATCTATTCTGACTTCCTTCTTAGGTTAAATGAAGATGTCTTGATGGATTTAAATGAATCATCTATCATTTAATCCAATCCATCAGTAAATGTCTTGCGGATTAACTGAAACACACTCTGAATATCATGGAGCTCCGTGCCTTGTACATCCTCTTTCCATATTCAGTCACAGCAGTTATGGTTAATTTTAGTCTCAGGATGTATCTAGCATTTAAGTTTTGAAACAGACCCTGAGAATGGGTCTTACTTGGATTTGGCATGGAGATAGGGGCTAATAAACATGGGAAAGCTTAGTGTGCTGGGGAGATGAAATGTGGCTTCGTCTCTGGATGCTGGAATGTGAGCTGCAGGCTGTTAGAGGTTTGCTTTCAAGACGGAGTGATCATGAAGTCCACAGAGGACTGCAGGCAAAACAGCCAAGCTCACTGAGCGAACCTGCCCCCATGACTGGTCCCCACAATTTCCAAAAGTGAATGATGCGGTAACCAGGGAGCTGGGGCTATGGTATGTGGACTGTTAGAACCTTCTGGGGATGGAACCATAGGCAGTCAGAGAAGAGTGGACGCCTTGTAGAGGTTTACACAAGGTGTTGTAAGGCCCAGGGAAGGAATCTTGGGATGGGCCTTTGAAGAGAAGAGTGTCCTTCTACAAAGAGGGAACATGGGTAATCACTGGATTTAAAAGGACCAACTAGGGAGGTGTGAGATGTTTCTCCAGAGTCAATGAAGGGCTGCTTGTTCCTCAAGGGAAAAGCTCTAGGGGTCAGGAAAGAGAAAGGCTTTCTTGCCTCTGACATCCATGCGTCTGACAAATGGGTGGACTGGGTCTGGAGTGAAGGTTAGAGCACAGTCTCACAGGGCACAGAATTTGCTAGTTTGAAGCAGTGGTGCCTTCTAATCCACCATCACAGACCTAAAACAGCTCAGCTCAGTAACAGGCTGGTGCCTTCTAATCTACCATCACAGACCTAAAACAGCTCAGCTCAGTAACAGGCACCAGTTAACAGAGACCTTGAAATATCTTCCAAGGAAGGGACTTTCAGGAAATATAGACCAAGGACAATTATGCTGAGTATTCTGTAATACACTAGAACCTTTATAACTTACTCTGTTGGTGGGGTTTGCTGTTTTATCCCTCCGCTTGTTGATGAATACATTCCTCATATGAAGAAAGACATGTTCCTGTTTTCAGAGACAACAAAGACAAAACCTGGGTAGAACTTCTTACTCCATAACTGGGCCAAGAGACAGGAAATTGGGAAATTGTAGAAGCTAGAGACCTAGAAAGGAAAAGATAAGAATAAGACCAAGTTTCTGGGAGACTTGTCTAAGGATGAGAGGAATGCACTGACACCCAGCCCTTGAAGGAGTCATGAGTCCAAGGGCAGATCTATTTTATTCTTGATTGCCTCAATCTAGGCACCAAACTTGGACAAGAAAGATGACTAATGCAATTCAATGCATTTCTATTTCAACAATGCCCAAATAGGCTCCTTTAACTCGGTTCATCAAGAACAAAAATATTAGTTCAGGAAAACAAAAGTAACATGAAAATCACTGGAATCAAGCCACCGATTCTGAGCAAGCTTAGATATATATGTGTAAGTAACTGCATTATATAAAAATGCAGCTGTGGATCTTGAGAACTGTCAAGCCCTATTTGGTGACTAAAGGGTGGACAGGCTGCGTCTCCAGCCTTCTCTCTTGAGCAGAGCTGCAGGCCGCCTTGATTCTGGGCTAGCCTGCTCTAGTGCAGTGAGCGGGCGCAGGCTGTGGTCATAATGTATCTCTGCAAGTTACCAGCATCTTCCTGCAGTTACTTCATGGTAGTTTAAAGCTTTCTGTCTTAACTCATCCTTTCAACCGTAATTCTTGGTACTGCTGTTCTTTTCTATTTATCTTTGAATTTGTACATTCGAGAATTGCACTAGAGGGCTTAAGTGGTAGACCCTTTTTTCTATGGAATAGGGACATAATTACATAATGACCTTTTCTATGTAATAGGGACAATATGTCCCTACTACATAGTCCCTATGTAATAGGGACATAATAGGGACATACATAGACCTTTTCTATGTAAAAGGGACAATAGTCCCTTTTCCTGTAATAGGGACTTTTTCTTTAAACTTCCCCACTTTGCATCTGATGAGCTTGGTTTCACTCCTGCAGCCTCAAAGGGCGAGCAGTGCAGTCCTCATTGTCCAGTTTTCCCTCTGGTTTCTCAGAGCAGCCCTTTCCTGGTCTGAGAGTGTAGGCCTGCCTTGTCCTGAGGCCCTGGAGGCCCACTTAGAATCATGTGACCACAGCATCCTGTCCACAACTTTCAAGGCCTGAGGCCCTTCGCTAATCGCAGGGATCAGCACTGTGGGCCACAATTAGACCCCTTCCTGAAAGTGTCCCTGATCCCTCCAGCTCATGCTCTTAGCACCTGATCTTTGAGTGAGATGTAGTGGTTTCTGTGAAACTAACTACTCAGAAATCTAGCTTCAGTCTAACTTTTTTCCTTTGTGCGTATGTGTGCAGGTTTTTTTTTTTTAATCTTTTTTTTTTTTTTTTCAATTTTGTTGTCCTTTCAAAATATTCCTTGTTTCATGGCTTCAGGGCAAAGAAAAAAAATCACGCATCCAGATCACTCCTGTGGACAGAAAGTTCTTTTTCAGCACTTTGAAATCTACTTTTGCTTGTTACACTAGCCCTGAGGTTTGCAGCTTTCGAAGTGTTCTTTAAAGGAAAGCATATTAAGGGGAAGAGGACTATCCCAGTACTCTGGAAGAATAAGTGGAGAAGCAAAAAGGGACCTTCTAACTTTGAGAAAATCACTTTACTTGCAACACTGCATTTAGGTTTTCTTATGAATAAAATGAGGGTGGACCTGTTGTTTAAGACCCATCGCAGCTCTAAAATCTTTAACTCAAAGTTTGCAAGGTCAAAATTGGACAACTAAGTCTTTATGATGAGAGAGTTCCATTCGCATCCCTTTCTGTTGATTTCTCTCCTGGTGACTCCGCAACGACCAGCCAGGTCCTAGCGTCTCCAGGATGAGCATGAGCAATGGAGTCAGCCTTGTCACTGCTAATTGGTGTCTTCTACAGATACATTATCTAGTTATCAGGTG
Organism: Odocoileus virginianus; assembly: GCF_023699985.2. Lineage (NCBI taxonomy): Eukaryota > Metazoa > Chordata > Mammalia > Artiodactyla > Cervidae > Odocoileus > Odocoileus virginianus. The sequence goes on along the minus strand of NC_069705.1, from coordinate 30,481,007 downwards.
TCTCTTCGCTAGATGACAACACAGCGTCAAGAACATTCATTAATGAGCACATAGACAACGTGCTCTTATACACGTGCACACTTTTAGGAGGAACTCTCCAGTTTTAGAGGCATCGGAGCAGATTTCAGACACACAGCATTGTGGTAGCGTTTCTATCTTTGCCTTATTCTGTGAGGTGAAATGCCTTTGTCTACTTGAGCAAGAAGGCATCCATCGCTCCTTCTTTGTAGTTCAGAGGCTTCCAGTTTTGTTGCAGAGACACGTCACAGTGGTGCACGTTCCGAGATCATAAATGAGCTGTGCTTAGGTGGACTGGGGGGTAACCCTCGCTGTCCTGAGCTCCGACTAGCTTGAGACTTGCCACTCCATGGGGCAGGTTGTGTAAAGATGTTTCTAATAATGTTGATGATGACTTCAACACCCACGTCTCTTTGCTTTCTGTTGTTGCCTTGCGCTTCAGAAAATACGCTGTGCAGAGCAGCTTGATGGAATTTCATTGAGACTTCCTTGACATTACACCAGCAGCATTTTTATTTCAGCTTTAGCCTACTTAGTCACTTTTTTTTTTTTTCCTTTTCAGTAAACAAATACAGTGCCTTATGTTGAGGCGAGGATTTGGGAGGAGTTTCAGGAAAATCATTCTTCACATTTTAGAGGTTGTTTGTAATAACTTTGCTTATGCTATAAAAATGTTAATAGCTTTTGAAGAATAAAAACCTGGTAATAATTGCCCATCTATAAGCAGAGTCTTATGGTTTCAGCTGCAAACCATGTTCCCGAGTGGTGAAAGAGTAACATAATACCTTCTATTTATGCATGGTTTATGAGCTGAATTGCACAAGGGGCTTTGTATTTATGAAAATGCATCTCACTTTGTATGCATCTTAACCATTTAATATTTGATTTGCCAAGAGGGCAAAATTTTGTTTTTAAAGTGCAGCAATATGACCTTAGACTATGTGAATACCATTAAGCTCATCTTCAAAGAGTTTTAAAAGATGACTTTGTAAGAAGATCAGACCTTAACTATAGGTCCTCAGATACTTTAGGAATTCGTATAGCTTAATTTCCATTTCTCTTGCTGATACATAAGTCATAATCTGGTTAACAAAGAATTTCCTTAATGAATTGGTTGACTGTAGTACACAGAGCACTGAAGAATGTTTCCAGTTCTAAAATTTGAAAGGATGGTGTTTAAAGGCACTGTAGTTAGTTATCTCAACAGGTGGTAGCTGGTAATTGATGATTACATTTAAAGTATGTGCATTCATTGTGGTTACTAGTAATATAGCATTTTTATCCACAGATCTCAAAGCATGTGTGAATAAATATGCATTATTTCCCTATTTTAAATAGCCAGAGACGCACTGAACGTTAATTGGATATAAGCAGACAGAGAAATTTTATGTCCCCTGCTTGCTTGGAACTTCTAAAGAAAAAATTCTTCCCAGAAACTGGGATAAAGAACACAATGTACCTGATCTCTAAATAACTGCTGTTCAGAGGCATGGTTCCAGCTCCAAGCACATCCCCGTGGAGTGTGCCACATCCCCCGTGTACATCCTCTGTCCTGCTCCTCAGTCCAGGTGGGCACAGAGCCCTAGGTCAGAGGAAACCTCAATCACCATCCTTCTGTACCTTGGGTGACCACATCTAGCCATGCCGCAGGTGAACGATGGACTGGGGGTGGGGGCGTGTGTGACAACATTTGTTCCATCATTCACAGGACTTCCTTCTGAACCCCGAGTCACCTCTGAATTAGGAAAACGTGGATTACAATACCCACTATGCAGCAAGCTCTTTTCTTTGCAACAGAACAGTGACCCAAACACAGTCTCTTGCAGAAGGAGCCGGCGTTCCAGGAAAGATGATTCGTGCCGAGCTCCGTTCTACTTATAGCTTTAACACTTCTCTCCGCACCCAGCCTCCGCTTTTGGGGGTATCCCACCCTCTTTAACGAAGGCTTTTCTTTTCCATCCTGTTTTCAGTATAGCCTTATCAAAGAGGGAAATATTTTTGAGCTTTATTTTCTGTCGTTTGTATTATTTTAATTTGTAAAATGTGTGTTATGCAAACACCAGCTAGATGAAACATGGTTTCTCAGACTAGACATCCCTGCTCTGCCTCCTGCAATCTCATCACGGTGGCAAGTGATGAGGCAACTTTCTCAGCCGAGAAGAGGGGGCCGTCCCGCCTTATGGAGGAGGCCCTGACCAACCTGTGTCTTTCCTGGACCAGACCCGGGGTCCATCACAGTCACTGGCTGCCATCTGCCAGACCCAACACTGTCCTGTGCTGGAGGAAGGGGAGAGGGGCGAGGGTTGGCCATGGGGACTCCTTCTGTTACAGGGTCAAAGAACCCCTGAATCTCTTTCTGTTTCCTTCTTATACTTCTTTCTCCCCAGAAGATCCCAGAAATGTCTTTCTGATTTCCATCTCCCAACCTCCATCTTCTTTCTTTGTTCTCGGTGTTGTTTGGCTCACTGAATGTGTGTGTCTCCAGACCACTGCCCAAAGAGAGGGCTGGACCTGTTCTGGTCACGTCCTTACTGACCCGCAGTGTATTGACCTACGAAGCCAGACCGGATGCTCCAACTGAGATGACCCCTGGGGAAAAGGATAGACTACAAGGGGAAGTTCGCTTGGGCCCCATAAGCTCTCTTCATATTCCTAACTATTGTTTTTGTTGCTTAGTTGCTAAGCCCTGTCCAGCTCTTTCCGACCCCATGGACTGTGGCCCCCCAGGCTCCTCCACCCATGGGATTCTCCAGCCAAGAATACTGGAGTGGGTTTCCATTTCCTTCTCCAGGGGATCTTCCCGACCCTGGGATCAAATGCCTGTGATTAAATATGATCAGCTCAACTCTGTGACCTGCCTTCATGACCTGCTTTCACATGAGTACCCTCAACTCCGGACCTCTGTGTCCAGTTGCTCAGGTTTATGTTTCACGGGCAGCTGCTCGCAACCTTAAAGTGGAGAGAACCAGGGCTGAGCAGTGCAAGGACGTTCTGGCCCGAGGGTGGTGCCCAGGGCAGGAATGTTCCTGGCTCTCTCTCTGTGAGGACCTCTCAGCTGTCACAGGAGGGGCTCTTCTCCTAGAATAGCAGTGAGGTTGCCACCAGCCTCATGTTCTTTGTATGCGGACTGCACTCCTGGGACAGCTGGTCCGATCGCACATCACCGACATTCCAAGCCCGGGGTGCCCTGGGCCTCAGGGCACCAGCAGACTCTTGGAGAATTACTGAGCGATACTCAGGCTCCTCCAACAGTTTCTAAAGATCTGGGGGTAAGATGAATCTGCAAGAGAAAAAAATAGTAACTGGAAAGCACCTTAGAGATTAAATTGGCCAGAGTCCTGCCTGGTTTGCATATTTGTGTGTGTGTGTGTCTATGATATGCATTTAAAATCGCTTTCCTCAACTTTCCACTAAGTCTTCTGGAGAATTCAGGATTTTCCTTTCCCACACTATGGGCATCTCTGGAGTTTTATTGTCATAGCTGTTCCTGTTGGTCTGAGGTCTTCCAGAAATCAATGGTAATTTACATGCAAATGTCCATTCCAGATGGGCTTCCTGACTCTTCTGCCCTACTTATATGGTTGAAAGAGCCTAAAATTCTACTTTCATTCAGAACCCTAGATCTGTCTTCTTAGCTGGCTCCAGTGTTGGTTCTAGGGAGAGAGACCCTCCTTCATTACAGGCTGAAAAAGTCAAGGAGGATAGGGAAGAAAAAAATTACCCCAGGACCTGCCACCACCATTATCAGACCAGATAGGAATACTAACCAACAGTCTGGGGACTTCCTTGGAGGTCCAGTGGTTAAGACTCCACGCTTCCATTTCAGGGAGAATGTGTTAAATCCCTAGTTAGGGACCTCAGATCCCACATGCCACTCAGAGCAGCCAAAAAAGAAAACAAAAATAAGAATAAGCATAATAAATAGTCTGTTGTGTGCCTGTTCTTTTCATCTACTCAGCTCCTGCTGGTCAGTCATTACAGTCTTGTATAAACAGAATGGACTTCCCAGGTGGTACTAGTGGTAAAGAACCTGCCTGCCAGTGCAAGAGATCTAAGGACTCCGGTTCAATCCCTGGGTCAGGAAGATCCCCTGGAGGAGGGCATGGCAACCCACTCCAAGATTCTTCTCTGGGGAATCCCATGGACAGAGGAGCCTGGCAGGCCACAGTCCATAGCGTTGCAAAGAGTCGGACACAACTGAAGCGACTTAGCCCCGCCGCACATGGGCAGTATACTCTCAGCAATGTACAGAAGGGGGGCATCTCCTTCTGCCACAGTTACAGCTCCTAGAGATGGCTTTAGCGACCCGAGGTGAGGCACCCCTACTTTTTTTTTTTTAGGGAAACAGGATTTTATTTTATACTGCACTTTTCTCAGTGGTCTTAAGAAACCCAAAGAAATCTCCATTTACTAAAGTTAATTTTTATATTTCCATTTTATATTTTACATGTTTTCATGTATTATGTTGGGTTCAACTCATGGAAGCTGGGAAGGTAATTTCCTCCTGCTCCCTTTGGCAGGATAGCAACATGACAATTGTTTCTCAATTATAGAAACCGTACACAGGATACTATTTAAGCACTATCTACCAAAACAAAATGGTTTATTATTTGGCATCCCTACTTTTACTGCTTGGCCAAAACAGGAGAAATCAGGAGAAACTGGACCCCAAGCAGAAACAAGGAAATCCCCTGATGCCTCTACAAGTATTTTAGCAGGAGGAAGTGTGGGCATCCTAGGGGGGGCTCTGCCCTGGCTGGCCCCAGGCTCACCGCTCACACCCCACTCTGTGCGCACTGGGGACCCCTTGCCCTCGGAAAAGGGACTGAGATGTACGGGACGGTTTCAGTGGGAAATGCACGCTGTGGATTCTCACATGGCTGCCTCAAAAACAAACTCCCGAAATACAACCGTTCGTTAAGTTGTGGACTGCCTGTATTTAACACTTTTTGGCAGTGTGACACGCTTTGGAAATTGTATGCTTCTTATGGAAGAGGACATTCTGGAAACTGCTTAAAATTCACAAGATGTTGGATTCTCTCTCTAGCATAGATTTCATCTATTCTTTGGCTTTATATTGGACACAGAGACAGGTCACCATCACAGGTTTTATTTTTTCCCCCAGAGATATTCCAGGAATGCCATCTTCCCCACTCCCCAAGATGGGTTTGGGTCAATTCTTTGGCCAAAGGACAATATTCTAGGTAATAAGATACTTCCAATTCCCTGCCCCCCCACCCCCCGCCATAGCAAACAATCTCTTTAAGAGGGACCGTCATCTTCCTTTTCAGAAAAAGCTGCAGGAACCAGTCACATGGTAGAAATCTCACACGAGGTCTGGGATAGACAAGCGGAGGCTTTTACTGCACATATCTGGAATCGTTTCATCTTCGTTCAGTTGCTCTCTACACTTTTCAGCTCCTCCAGCTCCCCAGGCCTCTGATTTTTGTCATCCCTGTTTCCCTTTTCACGTGGGAATCTCTACTGCAGGTGGTTGACTCTGACTAGTCTGAGTTGTCACAGGGGCTTCCCAGGTGGCACTAGTGGTAAAAGAACCTGCTTCCCGATGCAGGAGACTTAAGAGGGTTCTATCCCTGGGTCAGGAAGACCCCCTGAAGGAGGGCATGGCAACCCACTCCAGTATTCTTGCCTGGAGAATCCCATGGACAGAGGAGTCTGGCAGGCTACAGTCCTTAGGGTTGTAAAGAGTCAGACACGACTGAAGCAACTGACCATGCACGCACATCCCAAGGGAGTCCTGACTCAGGGTTTCTGACAAAGTCAGAAACGTCCGAGTTCAATGGGAAGGACTACCTCGTTCTTCATTAAACCTGCCACTGCTTTCTGCACTAAGAACCTTGCACTTCCCAATCCAGTCTCTCTCCGACCTCCGTCTTAGATGTGAGAAGCCAGGCTCACCGTCCACAAGGGTCTGTCCGCCCACTCGGAGAGAGTGGTCCACCTCTGATGAGGGAATACCTTGAGAGCAAGTTCCCCCCTGGCCTTCAGCACAACCCCTGCCACTTGCCTCGGTGCCAGCAGTTATTTTCCTGAGAAGGAAATTTAGCAAGAAAATTCTCTCCTCCTTTCCACCACCAAACCTCCTGCCACATACCATGCTACATGCTGGAGTGCCACATACCATGTGCCACATACCATGCTGACCGCTGGAGTCAGAAATACACATCAGACACGGTCTGTGTTCTCAAGAGCACGTGAACAAGAGAGATCATTGTAATAAAGTCTCCCAAGAGTACTGACAGGCTTACAAACCAGAGGGTCGTGGGAACTGAGTTGGAGAAGTTAGTTTGCAGGAAGATGGGAACAGGAAGGCTTCCTGGAGGAGATGAACTTAGCCTGTGTTGACTTTCAAAGGATGCATAAAAATCAAGCACATGAAGGACACTCCTCCGAGCCCAAAGGTCATGACGAGCAAAGCGGAGAATCCATGAGGGCACTGGTGTGGAGCATGATGAAGACAGTTCAGCGGCTGATTCACAAAACCCCTCCTTGCTTCCCGCCTCCTTCTCCGCCTCAACCCCCTATTTCATGACCTCACTGGAGGCCAGTGGCCCTCGTTTTATGAATATCCCTGGGGCAGGTACCACACTCCTTGGCACACAAACACCTGTGCTTATTATGACTCTAAAATGCTTCTGGGGTATAGTAGTAATTCGGGATTAAAAGCATATGGGCATTTATAGGAGAAAAATGATAATAGGTTAAAAATGTTCTCCATGTCTGTGATCTCAAATATCTCAACATGGATGTGGTTACGCATGGTCTTTATAAGGATCTCGCAGCCAGAACCTGCCTCCCTCATGGTGGTTCTTGTGGGAGACTGTTACATGTTAACCACCAGTGTTCATGCAGACAGGTTGTCTGGTGAGTCGGACAAAGATGCAGATGCTGTGCTTTTTGCAATTTCTAAAGAGAGAAAAAAACTGGCTTCAATGTGCCCCAGGGTTTGGGGTAAGAGTAACAAAGAGCAAACTTGCAGAGAGAGCGTGGCTGCCCTGAAACTAAGCAGGCATGTCGCCAGGAGCTGTCTCATGGGCAAACAGAAAGAACGCTTCTTCCAGGGAGGGACGTGAGTCCTGGCCCTGGAAAACGAGAACAAGGCTTATCTGTGCTTCATTTAGTCGGCACTTGTTTATCGAGGTCCTAAGGTGCCCTGGAGAAGAAAACAGCAACCTGCTCTACTATTCTATCCTGGGAAATCCCATGGACAGAGGAGCTCGGCAGGCTTTCCAGGCCACAGGGTTGCGGAAGAGTCAGACACAACTGATGAGCTAAGCAACAACTATATGCTGAGAGACTGGAGATGACAAGCTCGCTGTGGTCCTGTCCTCTTGAAACTTGCAGTTATGTGGGGTAGTCAGATATTGAATAAGTCAATGCAAGTGACATGAACGTTTCAGAAGGGAAGGTATAGAACAGAGCAAAAAACGGTAACACCGAAAGTTAACCTGGTCTGGGGTTTCAAGGAAGACCTCAGTGACCAGTACGGAGACAAAGATGATGGAGAGAAAAGGAAAGAGGTTGGGAGAAAGGTGCTCTAGGCAAAGAGAGACAATCAGGACCCCACCACCAGGCCGGGGGACAGGTGGCTAGGGATGCACATGGGCTCTGTCATGGACTGACCCTTCTAGAAAAATTGTTGAATATACAAGCACGCACTGCTGTGGTCCCTAAGGACAGAGCAATGACAGAAACAGTCTGAGAGAATCCCTACCCTCCCACAGCTTACCTGTTAGGGGAGCTTATCCCAAAGGCAAAGAGAAGCATCAGTGGTTTCATGGAGGGAAGTGACATGATCAAATTCGAGTTTACCTTGGGTCATTGTATTAATAAATCTTGGGGCAGGATCATTTGTGAGTAGACAGAATGGAGAAAACAGCAACAGAATCCCTTTTAATCCAGCACTTTAGCCAAGCTATAAGCTTCCACATGTTATCTACTGCTTTCTCTGAGAACAAAAATGTACTGAGATTTTGTAGCTGTTGTTTAAGGATGCCAAGCAAGTGATGTATAATGATCTGAGGCTTCCAAGCTTTACACTGCATAAGATGTCATATTTCTGAAATTAACACTGCTGGAATAGCATGTTTAAGGAATGCTCCTGACAGACACTTGCCTGCAAATCTGCCTGCAGTTACTCTTCTAACTCCCAAATCAGTTCAGTTGATAAGGAATGACAAACTAGAATATGTTTGGTTAAATAGACCATCTGCCTGTTCATAATATGGACATTAATTCTCATAAACAGTTACTTCAGCCATGTGAAATGCCTGATTGGCCTTCATGATATGGTTATTCATAGGCAGTTACTTCTCTTTCATGTGATTTTATAATGGACTTTACAAAGTTTTTTTCCCCCCCACAGCATAGCTCTTAAATAATTTTATGTGATATTTACATGTAAAATATGTGTTAAATCACTTATCTGTGAAAATGTTTTAACAAGGTCAGTTTGGTATGAAGTGAGAAACCTTTTTGATGAAGTAAAGCATGGAATCTAGAAGAGTTTGAAATGGTAACAGATGACCACAGATCTCCAAACATGAAGCCGTATAATTTTAATAGTCATCAATAAAGCAGTGGCCATGCCCAGAGACCTTGCTGAGAATTCTGGATATGACATTAAGCCCAGTAGCGTCTTATAGAATCCTTTAGCCAAAACTCATTCAGGATTTTTGAATTTTAGGAAGGTAGTAGGGTGGATGTGTTGTCTCTTGTATGACACAGTTCACAGGGTCTAGGGCCATGTTGACAATTAAACCCTTTAACATTTCTTCCACAAAACTCATGAATATTCAAATGTAGTGAGATAAATAAAGAGTGCGAGGCAACACTAGTTGTTTTGCTATCAAATGAGTTTCCTTTATTCTGTTTTCAGAACTTCGCAGGGTGTAGAATATAGATAAGAGATTGTGGACCTGTAATCAGATCCTAAAGGAGTTTCGGAGATTTCCGAAGTCCAGCCTCTGGTATTCAGATAAAAAAAAAATGGCAAATATATCTGGAAGTACCAGTTAACCACAATTAAAATATACAAGTTTCTTTTGTTTTCTGTAAGACTGTGGGTGACTTTCCTTTTAAATGAGTTGGGGAAATGAATTAGTGAAGGCACAGTCCACAAGACCCCAAATTACAAGCACCCATCTCTTCTTTCTTAGCTGCTTTATCCTCAAAATGAGAGTCTGGGGGCAAATGTGTGTGTTAGTCGCTCAGTCGCAGCCGACTCTGTGAACCCATGGACTGTAGCCCATCAGGTTCCTCTGTCCATGAAATTCTCCAGGCAAGAGTACTGGAGTGAGTAGCCATTCCCTTCTCCATGGCATGTTCCCAACCCAGGGATTGAACCCGGGTCTCCTGCATTGCAGGCAGATTCTATACCTTCTGAGCCACTGGGGGTCAGATGAGCCCCGGATCCTCCAGCCATATAAGCATTCTGTATCAGAACAACTTCCCAAAAGTTTTCCAGTAGCTGAGTTCTCTTAAAAGGACAAATTTTAAGAACTGGAACAAGTCACGGTCTTTGGTTACTCTCCCCTCTGGCTAGAATGTCACCCCCTCCCCCAATTTCTCCCGCTGGCCTCCTGGTCGTCTCTTAGGGCTCAGCTCAGGGGCAGTCCTCAGGGCTCTCCCCCGCCGGCCACCAGCAGCGCCCCTTCGCTTGTGGCTCTCTGGGCTTCTTGTGTGTTCACTCCGTGTTGATCTGAGCCCCTCTCCAGAGTGAGCTCCCCTGGGGCCAGAGCCTTCTCTTCTCTGCTGAATCCATCAGGCCCTAGGACGGTGACCAACAGACAGCAGGTCCCCCGGTGTAGAAGTGAATCAATAAACAAATGAACATTTCCATTATTGTTGGCCCGTACGAGACCTGACCGATGTGTAAGGATTGATTCATCTCTTTGTCGCTTACAACTATTATAATTTTAGACAATGGGGATGACAGTCTTAGGAAAATTATTTTTAAAACATTTTTAATGCAAACACATATAATTTTTCTTCTCTTTTTTATTTGGTTACCTACTCTAGTGGCTTACACTAACATCTGAGCCTTTTTATGCCAGAAACAAACAAGAGAAACGAGAGATTGAGATAAAGGGCTGAGATCATAATTTTTGAACAGCTCTTTCTTCTAGAAAAACTCTCTCTCTGGAAAAAAAAAAAATCTCTGGGAATAGTGTAAAATATATGTCATTTTAAAAATCTTGATTATAGTTTTGTGTAATATTAAAACTGTTGCTCCTTTCAGCATACAATTTGTTGAATTCTTTCCATTATTAGTAAATTATATTTTGTTAGTTTGTAAAAATCGGCAAAGGCTTATTATAATACTACAGGCTAACATTTAGCAAAATTTTTGCTATTTGTGTCATACAAATAAGTGGTTTCTTCAAGAGTTAAGTTTATCTGGGAGGAAAAAAAGAAACAGATGATTGACTTTGTGGAGTTTTCTCCTGGAAAGAGATCTAGTTGAAAATTAGATTGAAAAGATTTAAAACCAAATAGAAATAGAGACAGAGACAAGAGAGGAAAAAAATAGCATGGCTGACACTAAATAAGGAAAGACAATCATGTCTAATTTTTTGTTTGTTGTTTATAGTAATATTATAAATAACTACAGAATGGCTTCAATAGAAAACGTAATTCCATATAGCTGATTATAAAGAACCCCCTCCCCGATTGATGAACAGTTCAGTCAATCTAAAATCAGTTACCCTATTTTTAGATTGCTTGACACATTTGGGCTTTCTGAAATGAAACTTCTCAGAAAAATAGGCTCAGAAGAAATTTCACAAAATAACATTAATTGAAATGGTTGGGGGGGAAAGAAAAACAGTAGGGTAATAACAGTTGGGAAAATGCAACCGAAGAAAACTAGGGTAGCATTTCCTGCTCTGCTGATAGCTTCATTGAGAGAAAGTTCATAGAGAAAAGAAAAAGGATACTGGCCTCTGCCTGAAACACCTTATTTAATAAGACCCTGGCTGGGGACAGCCACCACGAAGTTCCAAAGTGAGAGTCACTTGGTATACAGTCACCGACCCTAAGTTTGGAACTATACATAGCCCTCTGGTTCTGGGCCTGTCCTGTCATGGACATCAACTGGGATCGGCCGAGATGCCAGAAGTAACCGTGGATTAAAAGCTACGTTCCTACGAGAGACACAGACGCACGCTCGCCACATTCCTTAAATATTTGCTCCGTACTCTCATCATAACCTCTGTCTTATCTGGATTAATCCTTTTCTGGCTCACTTTGATCCCCATTCCCCAGTGGGGCCCCTCTGATGCTGAATAAATTGTGAAATTGTGGTGTCAGGATTAGAGATAAAAGGGGAGATGGAGACCGTGTGTCATCAGCATACTGATCTCAGGGTGAAAATGCCTTCACTTTTCTCCGAGTTATCTCATGTGAACTCGGAACAGGTGGGCGATTACCAGCAGATCCAGCAGTGGGGTGGAGCCGGGGCTCTGCCTTTGTGCCATTCCCCTAGAGACAGCGTGAGGGGTTTCCCTCTATAGGAACAGAGCCTGGAGTGGAGGTGCAATAAATACTGAATTTAATGCAACTGGAGCACCTAATAGTTTGCCTGTTAGTCATATGGGTACCATGTTCCATGTCTTTGAAACCAGACCATTTATATCCCCTCAGATTTGGCACCCGGGGCCCTGTAAATAGGATTGCATTTTTACTGCCCTTTTACACTGTTATTCTGTGAGCTTTCATTCGATGTTTCCTCCATTGAAGCCCACTTGCCATCATCATTTACCTCCCTCTAGGTCACCCCCTTGCATTCTTTGAGGCTTTGGGCATCTGGTTTGAAGATTTCCTTTCCACGCAGTTCCCTTTATCTTTTGCCATCCTTGGCGATTCAACACGGAAGCTGAAATCTCATCCGTGGAGGCTTGGAATCTTTATGAGACTTGGGTGGCTTCTTTCTAATTGACTACTGGATTTTCGGTGCCCGCTCATAGGAGACACTCAATAAATATTTGTTGAATCAATTAAGTATCCAAACACTTTGATCTCTTTTAACAGCTTTCTTTTCCATCTCTGATAATGCTTCCTTCTAATTCACTAAGAATTGCGAGCTTCATCACGCGTGAATTCTGTTTCTTTCTTCTTTACCAAAAGGAAGCACCTTCACCCGTTTTTCTGTTTAGTGGGCTCCATCTTCCTCTGCCCTGCGTGGGGTTCCTTTTTCCTTCCTCTGGATCCTTGCTTTGCCAGTCCTACCTCCACTCTTGTAGCTTCAGGGGTTTCCTTTTCCCTTTGTTTTCCTGGTCAAGTTGTAAAGTGCACAAACCTCAACCATCTTTTTTTTTTTTTTTAATTGAAGTTCAGTTGATTTACAATATTGTGCCAATCTCTTGTACAGCAGAGAGACTTGGTTTGACACGTATATACAGTGTGGGGAAACAGCAAATTGGCCAAGATGACGGTGGTCAGGCCATCTCGCCCAGGCCTCTCGCCCCTCGTTAGGTAAATATGTGGTTATGTAACAGCTGAGATTGTTTCTAGCACTGCACAGTTGTGATATCCTCTATAAGCACCACCTGAAATGCTCTTAGGAGCAACTCAAATTGAGTCCAGGTGAGTCGAGGTGTGTTGAATCAAGTTGCTGCCGTTGCTGCTACATCAGTCACTAGAGAGTGAAGCATGTTGACTGCTGCGCCAGCCCAGAAAGAATAAGCACGTCTGCAGTTCCTGTGGCTCACGTTTTCTTAAGCTTCCCCACTTGCACCTTACCTGCCCTGGGTTCAGCAAACAGTGTGAACAGCCAGACAATCGGTGGAGTCATCAGAATACAGCAAGACACACAGGTACATTCTTTTTCAAAATATTCTTTTCCATATGGTTTATCGCAGGAGACTGGATATAGTTCCTTGTGCTATCCAATAGGACTTTGTTGTTTATCCATTCTAAATTTAATAGTTTTCATCCGACAAACCAAATCAACCATTCTTTAAAAAACATGCCTTCAACAATGCCTCCCCCTGCAGCAATAGTCTCAAACTCTTTATAGCAGCATTCTAGAAAGAATAGTATACACTTCATTACTGGGTGATCCTTTTAAAACCACACCTCCACCTCTACTGAAATGACTCGCAAAGGTCAACAGTAACTTCCCATTTTCTAAACACAGTGGTCTCTTTTCAGCCCCAATCTAATAGTTTGGTGTTTTGTTTTGTTTCCATTGTTGGCCACTTGCTCTTTCCATCAGTTTACCTTCTAGAAACTTTCTTGGTTCTCCTGTCTGTACACTCTGTCTGAATCCTACCCTGGATCTTCCCACTTGTCATCTGGGTGAGCGTTGACGGTGGCTTGTATTGGGGTAGTAGTTACACAGAATGGAGAGAATTGGCTGGTTGAAGAACTATTCAGGTGATAAAATTGACTAGAGTTGATTATGTATTAGAAGTGAAGAGTGAGAGAGGTTGATGACACAAGGAACCCCCTTGGGTTTCTGACGTGCATAACTGGGTGACGGTATTTCAGTGAGACAGGAAATATTCCAGGCAGATTGTGTGAAGGAAGGCTACCGTGAATTCATGTCAACATATGCTGAGTTTGAGATTTCTTGGAAGTGACCAGGACTATATGTCAAGAAGGCCCTTAACTAGATCTGCAGTTAGAAGAAGCATCTTGAACTAAGGATAAATCTAATTGCCAAATCATCTGTGCAGAGGTGGGCTCTGAAGACGTGGCTGAGACAGTCCAGAGTAGAGGAGAGGATGAAAAGAGAGGAGATTTGAGCCTTGAAAACGGGAATGCCAGGAGGGTGAGACAAAGCTCGAAAGGAGACTGAGAAGTAATCAAAGGTGAGTTGTATTGGGGCTTGGAAGCCAAGGAAAACAACGGTTCAGGATGGTTTCAAATCGAGGACACATCCAAAGTATTGTCGACTACTTCAGCAGGTCATAGTATTCCCTGGTGTAAAAATGTGAAGTTGATACATCAGTCAAATACTTTAAAATATATGCCTGTTGACTTCAAGTATTGTGTTTCTTTTTATAACTGAGGTTCCAGAACTTAGATAAAGAAATCAGAAAAAGGCAAGCCACTTATGGCTGACTATCTTCCTCCACATGCAAGCTAAAAAACCACTTCAGGAAGGAAATCATACGGCTACTGTAATACATAACCACGAGCATTACAGCATTGTGGTGATCAAGACAATCAAAGCATAATTTGAGTTGGTTTGCTTTGGGCTGGCTTAACTTTAAAATTTTTTAAATTGTATGTTCTTGACTGATGGAATTGTTTGGATCAGCTGTACATGTCAGAACAGTTCACAGTTCCTCATTATAAGGGCTTTACTGGAGTTGAGGCAGCGTGCAAGCCAGTATTCTTTACATGTGGGTGCCTCTTATTTATGTGGCCTCCAAGTTAGCTTATTTTCATGTGCTTCCTGTTCTGTGATTGTAAAATATGTAAGCTTTGGGCACTGGCCTGGCTCCCAGACTGATGGAGAAAGGAGGACGTGGAGAGGAGACATTGTCTGCTGGAATCCTCGGTTCACACGGCTCCTCCCTCCAGTGGTCCAGGAACCCATGGTCCCTGTAGTGGATGTTAATAACTCGCATGGTGCTAACATATGCAGAGACCAATTTCAGTGTAGCCTAACGATATATAAACTGTTTAGGAAAACTTTACTACTTCACAGTTTTCTGAAAGGTTGTAAATATCACTTTGCTTCTCACATTAATGTACCTTCTTGCAAATCAAGTCATATTGAACTTTATTAACTGTGCTCGATGTCATTTGTGTTTGAATTAAATTAACGGGCATCTTGCGTTTCTTCACAAAATTAAATTTCCAGAATCTTTCTATTTTAATGCCAACCTTGTATAATCCACAAATGCCTTTAATCAATCCCCTTAAATGATATGATACTCTCGAGTTTGAGGAATCAGGGAAAGGCTTCAGAACCATTAAAAAAAATAATAATAAGCCATCAGCTTTTACACTATTGTTCATTTGATGAGCAGAGGTCAATTGCTCTGGGGATATTGGCAGTCTGTGACATGCTGAAATCCTTCTCTTTTTACCCAGAAATGGATCATGGGATGAGATTACTTAATCTGTGGACTTTGTTTCTAAAAACGGTTTCAAGGAACCGGTGCAATTGTTTCCAGCAGCAGAGTTCTCTTGAGAAATGACGCCTGGGTGACTCTGCTCCACCTCAAGTGATAGAGCGTCTTCCAGGTTGTTTATTCAGAAAAGTGAAAGAGCCATGGGAAGGAATCGATCTGGTCTTCCTTCCTTTGTCATTGTTCTTGTCGCATGTTGCTTTTCCGATGGTCCTGAGAGTAGATCACAGTTTTATCAAGGCTGTAAAATTCTGTTTTGATTTTCTGTTGCTCTCCAACAGTATTTTTCTTTAGTTCTGTCGCACCTTCCAAAGGAAAGCGGGAGTGGCCCACCTTATTTCTTTGTTTAGCAAGTGTGGTTTTTTCAAACTGGCCATGTAGATGCTCGTTAGACTTTTAGATGAATGTGGCAACTCCGGTCCCTGCTAGAATCTGTCAGGAGCAGGTATCCAAGCATGCTGGTACGTGACCCAGTCATAGGACAGGAAACACAGCACGGAGGCCAGCCAGGCACAGGAGACAGGATGCAGGAGGTTGCTGTTGTGATGTCAATGCTGAATTGGCTTTAGGGCGCTGAGATGGTTTCTTTCTTTCCTGGTTTTTGATTGGGACCATTTTTAAAGTCTTCTTTTCTTTTAATGTACCTTTTAGAGTTTATTTTTATTTTAACACCAAAAACATTTTGTTTGGGGATATAGCCAATTAACAATGTTGTGACAGTTTCAGATGAACAGCAAAGGGACTCAGCCATACATATACATGTATCCATTCTCCCCCAAACCCCACTCCCATCCAGGCTGCCACATAATATTGAGCAGAGTTCCGTGTGCTATGCAGTAGGTCCTTGTTGGTTATTCATTTTAAAGATAGCGGTGTGTACATGACCTTCCCAAAGTCCCTAACTATCCCTTCCCCACCCCACCTCTGCAACCATAAGTTCATTTTCGAAGTCTGTGGCTCTCTTTCTGTTTTGTAAGTAAGTTCATTTGTATCATTTCTTTTTAGATTCCACACACAAGGGAGGTCATATGAAATTTCTCCTCTCTGTCTGACTGAGTTCACTCAGTATGACAGTCTCTAGGCCCATCCATATTTCTGCAAGTGGCCTTATTTCATTCTTTTCAATGGCTGAGTAATATTCGGTTGCATATATGTTCCATATCTTCTTTTGAATTTGTTACAGTATTACCCGTTTTATGTCTTGGTCTTAGGCTGTGAGGCATGTAGGATTCCAGCTTCCAGACTGGGGTTCAAAGTGGCTCCCCTTGCATTGAAAGGCAAAGTCCTAACCACTGGCCCACCAGGGAAGTCCATGAGCTGGTTATTTAATGTTTCTGTTGTTGATCAATAAAACCAGTAGAATAATAACTGTCCTCACTGATTTTAATGGGCTTGTGATAATTCATAAATCCAGTAATTTGGGGAAAGCAATTTCTAATTATGTCTAGTACCAGGATAACATTTATGGTGGGAGCACCTGCTGGGTATTCACTCAGTTGTAGTTAGCAGAAAATGACTCTTTCTGTGAGTGCCCTCTCTGGTTCTCCTGTAAATATCACGAGAGCTAACTTGCCTCGTGTTGAGCAGAGGCACTCAGAGCTGAGGGAGAGGCAGGATCTGTGGGCCTGTGTTTTTCATCAATGGCCTGAAATGAGGTTCCAAGAAGTTGTCTCATCAACACAAGGCACAGAAATCTAGGTGTCAGCAAATTATTTAACCTCAGGATCATCACCACCGGGGGCGGCCCTAAAGCACAGGAAGAGAAAGAATCAGGGAAGGATTAGCAAGAGGAGCGGGGCGGGGTGGGGGACAGGGATAAGGAAAGGAAAGATGGGAAAAGCAAAATAGCACTTATGGATCAGACTCAAGTTGTAGCCCATCTTAACTCCCTAGAATAATATATGTTGTGTGTATGTGTATGTGCGTGCGTGCATGCTCAGTCGTGTCCAACTCTTTGTGATTGCATGGATTGTAGCCTGCCAGGCTCCTCTGTCCATGGGATTTCCCAGGCAAGAATACTGGAGCAGGTTGCCAGTTCCTCCTCCAGGGATCTTCCCAACCCAGGGATCGAACCCTCATCTATTGTTACCTCTAGAGCCACCTGGGAAGAACTTAGAATAACATGTTGGATATAGTTAATCTTTGTCAACAGAAGTCGACACAGCACACGCCCAACTTGTGAAAGAGTACATGAGGTAGAAATGCATTTGTTTTCCAGGACTTCTGTGGTGTGATTACCAAAGTCCTTATTAACAAGAGATAGGTAAAGAGAACAGTGCTGGATAAATAGGATCAGAATCGAACTAGAAATGTGGGCTGCATCCAGGGATCCCAGTCCTCCTTCTGAAATTCAGCAAAATCACATCATGGAAGAATATATCTCATCCGTACGCAAAAAAGACATGATGGCGCAGATCCATGTAGCATCCAAAACAAGGACAGTTTCCACCTGCTCTTTCTTCCTTCCGTTTGCCATGCCCTGGTCTAGGCTCTAAATGTGAGAATGAGCTTACTTTCTAGGGAGGAAACCGCCAACAAGTAAGTAAGTAAATAAGCAGCCTACGTTCAGACACTGGTATGAAACTGAAAATAAAACAGAGATATAAGATAGTGACCAGAAGGAGGGGAGGAATCAGTTTAGTTAGGATCATGAGGGTTGCCTCTCAGAGAGGTTGATTTGAAGATTAATGGGAAGGAACTAGATATTCAAGAGGCTCTGAGAAGACACAGAGATGGACAAATTAAGACACTAATTTTTTTTTTTTAAAAGTAGTGTTTTAAGAGAGAAATGTATCAGCTGGAATCTGGTGAATAAGGAGACTGTGGTTAGATATGGTGTTGGAAAAAGAGGAAGGACGGGGCTTGTCACTGCGTGCTGATCAGAACTGAAGTAGTTCAGTGAGAATTGACATAGAAAGTCGAACACAAAAACGGTGATGGGTTTTTAAAGCCATATGGAAATAGCAAATGGGACTGGGAGATAATTATTTTGAGCAATGCGGGCTGAGGGGAGGAGAGCCTTGGGCCACGGGGTGGGCGCCATTGTAAGGCAGAAGCCACAGCGCTTAGAAGGAAGGACCTTACCCAGCAGCCTTGCCCAGAAGTGGAACAAGTAGCTTCCCAAAGCTGTTAGTGTCCCGTCACAAAGCAGTCAGGCAGGACTAGAGAGATGATTTTTAAGGTTGGAGACTGTTATTTTGCGTCATTACTCTAGCACAGCACTTGGCAGGCGCTTCAGCAGATATTTACTAAAAGACTGAATGAAATTAGCCTCCAACTAATAAAAATAAATGGAAAAAAAAAAAAGACTGAATGAATAAAATGCAGCAGAAATGGGTCCAAGGATTTATCCTGGTGACCTCCAGGGACATACCTAATTCTAGAATTTTACAACTCTGTGGCATGAATAAAATCACAATGATTTTCAATACTAAAAGCTTTTTTTTTCTTTATTTGGGACAAATATTGTTAAGTTTGGTGAAAAGCCTTAAAAGTAACTTCTCAAACTGTTGCAAATGCATTATTGCTCTTTCAGCTCTTAAAGCCACCTGTTGCAAACACCCCTGTGATTCCTAAACCGCTAGGGACAGTTAACACCACTGCTGTTTGGTAATAACAGAGAAAATATTTAACTTACGGGGATCTTTCTGTTTAACTTACAGGGAATTTTTCTGGAGCTTCCATGTGGCGTTTTGAAAGTTGATCTGAAATGTATCATTCCTAATTTCATTTAGACTTTCAAGCACATATGAAACAAATTTCAGTATTTTCTTATTTCGGTTGACATTTGCTTTTAAATTTACTGTCACCTCTTTTTTTAAAAAGTATAATTTTCATAGTCTGAGTCTTAATGTCAAAGAAAAAAAACTTGAAATTCTTAGGTGAGTTTCATAATTCAGGGTATAAAAAATGTCAACTTGTAACTCTACTTACTATGTATTGACTAAAGACATTATTAGAATATATTTTTTAATTTAAGGCAACTCTTCTAAATTGTAGCCCCAATCTTTCTGATATCTGCTGAGAAGTGATGACATGTGATATTTTTATTTAACATAGATCTAGTAAGTTGGACCATTTAAGTAGACAGTTAAATATACTCAGGACCTGAAATAAGCTTATGTATACAAAACCTAGATTTATAAAAATGGCTGAGACTCAACCAGTAAAAATATAATTTAAAAGTAGTATCTGCATCCAGTGATTACAAAGGAAATTGTGGTGCTTGGGGCAGGTAGAGCTTGAGGGCTTCATATAGAACAGAGAACACGGCAGATAAACATCTCTGCCCTTACAGAATTCCTTGTGACTACTCTAGGCTGCAAATGAGATACTGAATGAGTTATTCATTATGATCATAGGTAGCTATTAGCACTTTATAGTTGACTATGTGCCTTCACAAACCATATTACCTTTAAGCTCCACCCCCCAAAAAAAGATCAAAGAAGAATTACAATGAAATACTAGTAATACACTAATGTGATTAATGCATACTGTTTACCATGTGCCAGACACTCCTCTAAAGACCTGACATGCATTAACCCCTTTGATGTTTCTAACCACCTGTGGAGTCAGTATTATCATCCCCATTTTGCAGATGAAGACATTGAGACCCAGAGAGATGGAAGTCACTAGCCCGTAACTACACAGCTAGTCACTGGTGGATTCCGTGCCCTGACCCCCTCCCTACACTGCGGCCAGGGAATGGGAGAGGTGAGGACATGTGCTGCGCCTGGGTCACACAGCCATGTGGAAGTTGAATCTAGGTTTTCTGAATTCAAGGCTGCGCTTTTCTCAGCATGCCGCAGCTGCCTGGCACCAAGCCATAACATTGTTGTATTAATTAGTGAGCTTTTGGTGAGTTATGCTGTGATAACAAACACCGCCACCATCTTGTGGCTTACAACCACAGAGTTTTATGATTTTACTCACATGGCATAAATTGCTGTGGATGGCTGTGGCTCTTCGCTCTGTTGTTTTCATGCCTGAAGGAAAAACCATTATCTCTGACGTGGCTGCTCTTCCGCCAGCTAGAAAGAGAAATGGTGGGCCATGCCATGGCTCCCAAAGCTTCCCCTTGGACACAGACTGCCCCACTTCTGCTCACATCTTGGCCAAAGCAAGTCATGAAACCAATGGAGCAAGAACTGTCCACCTGCCCCTATGACGGGACCAAGGAGGGCCCCTGGAGGATGAGTCTGATAGAAAAGAGTTGCAAGTATTTTAAGCAACTGTGATCTTTTTTAGTTAGCTCTTAGAAATAATTTGCAGACTGCTGTGTGCCTGGTACTGCTCTGGTCCCTTTTAACTGTTACATCTATTGTTTTATCCAACCGTGTTGGCTTTATCATCCCCATTTTATGAAGGAGGAGATGGAGTAGAAAGAAGAGTGGGAAAGTTGCATAACTTGCCTGACAGCGGCAGGTTAGTCACTGAGCTGTGACTGACTCTTTTGCATCCCCGTGGATTGTAGCCCGTTAGGCTTCTCTGTCCATGAAATTCTTCAGGCAGGAATACAGGAGTGGGTAGGCACTCTCTTCTCCAAGGGATCATCCCAACCCAGGGATTGAGCCTGGGTCTCCTGCATTGCAGGTAGCTTCTTTACAGTCTGAACCATTCAGGAAACCTGAGATGACACAATTCTTAAAGGACGGAGTCAGGTTTTAAACCTAGGTTTTCCTTTTCCAAATCCCTCTTTCCGATTCCATATGCTGCCTCTTGGTAGGGAAACTGCTGATGAATTTGGTTCAGGTTTGGACAATCAAAGTGACTCTTGTAAATTTGAAAAAAAGTCTTGTCTGGGAGGGATTACCAGCTAGCTAGTAGAGTAAAACCTTTGTGACACCATGGACTGTAGACCGCCTTCTCCTGCATTGACAGGTGGGTTCTTTACCACTGAGCCACCTGCGAAGCCCTTCACATCCTATGTGGACCTTCCTTTCTGGATCATTAGTCACATTTTTATCACTCCGAATTGAAAATATGAAAACAAGGTGGTTGACAATAAGGACCTACTTTTTGACCCAGGGAACTCTGTTCAAGGTTATGTGGCAGCCTGGATAGGAGCAGAGTTTGGGGGAGAATGGATACATGTATATGTATGGCTGATTCCCTTTGCTATCCACCCGAAACTATAACATTCTTAATCAGCTATACTTCAATATGAAATAAAAAGTTTAAAATAGAATAAGATAGTTGATTGTTTAGTAATCACTGGAATTCTATTTCCCTTCCAAGGCATGAGTTTTATCTTCCTTAATGGCAGAACTCTGTTTCTGCTCATGATTTATGCCAACATTGTTTGTATCTCACATGTAAAGATGCTCTTCCAAACCTTGAGTTAGCACATGTACTGAACATAAAATTCTTGGTCCCTGTGAATGAGATCTAGCAATTACAGTGACTTACTTTGTTCATATCAGTCCCTTAATCTGAATACCAGTCTTTGAATTAAAATATGTGATCACCTTTGCATCAAAATATGTGATTGCTGATATTGTCACATGCCCAGATGGGTCCACTGCCCTTAATTCTTTAAGTTTAGACACAACTTGCCTTTATTATGCTCCTTGTAAGTCAAATATGAAGTGCAAAGCTTTTAAGACCTCTAAAATCTCTCCATCCCATCAGATATGTACTGCTGTGAAAGTAGAAATTGCTTTCATGGAAATTTGGAAAGGAAAAAAAAATTAAATAACGATGTGATTTAGTGTGCAGTTGGCAAATCAGCATACTTAAGATCCATGAATATTAAAATAAAGAATGCAGTAAATAGGACTACTGACTTTCTATTTATCCAGTAGCTGACTTTTAAATAAGATATTTTTCCACTAACACTTTCCTCGTAAAGCTTCGGAGCTCCTTCTATTGTTATTTTTCAAGATCCCTGTTAGGTAGAGGCTTATGCTACTCATTCACCTGCATATTTAAATAGACATAATTACCATAAAGAGGCTCTGGAATAGCTTTGGGCTGAGCCCTTTTTGAGACATTTTATCCATAAAATGACACCTGGCTAATAAAGAGAAGCAAGATGGCATTTATTCAGCGTTATGAGTGCCAGGAGCTTTACTCCATGTCACATTTAAACACACTGCAAAGGTCCTTTCAACTGGGAACAATAGTTGATGTTTTGTTTGAAAGACAAGGAAGCCCAGGTTCTTATAGGTTAGATGTCTGCCCCAAGTCACATAACTGAGAGGCTAAGAATTTGGACCCAGATTCCATGCATCAAAAGCCTTGGCTCTATTCCATGATCAACACTGCCTCCAGACACCACATCACCTTAGGAAAGATAAAGTGATCTTTTTTTAATAGATGAAGACTTTGATCTTTCTTGTAACACGTATATTACTGTATGTTTTAATACAGCCTGTGGACAGCCCCAAACACTATCTTCTTGTGGACCCGTTATTTCCAGTTACAGTGATACAGAGAAGTTCATGGATTTCTTATGTTTCAGGCAGAGTAGACCACTCTATGTTGAAAGCATAATTCCAGTATCTTAGACAAAGACATATTTTGTTTGTAACAAAAAATCTTGAGGCTCTCCTTGGAATGTTTGTTTTCTTAAGTTACATTCCCTTCTTTTCTCCCTGCCACCTCAGGCTCTCTGAAAAGTAAATGATATTATCTTTTTCAATTGCAGCAAGCTTTTAATTTTTTAAGATCAGTCACTATTATCTAATCTATTTTGCTTGAGCAGAGTTAATACAAGATGGAGTAAAACTGGCATGACATTTGCCTCAAAACTAATATAGTAGATGTCACAAACTGAGTCACTGGCTTAAAAATATATATATATATATATATTTTTTTTATATATACTTATATATATGTATATATAGTTCTTAGTAAGGAGTAAACTTTTCTGAGGAAGAAAACAAACATTTTTATTGATATGACAGTTCACTTGGCTAACTTCCATGCAGATGTATAAAGTTTGTACATTTATCTTTTCTTCTAGTCCATTTACCTCTGTTTCCATGAGTCCAACTACAATCTCTTTGCTATGAACCCCACCCTCCCGCCACCATTACTCTTTTTTGAACTGTTCTCTCTCATTCTGATCCTATCTCAAAAAAAAAAAAAAAAAAACAGGTTTGCATTATTGGATTGTGGTGGATATCAGTCTTTTCAGGCCAAACTCTATTCTTCGTGGTATAGCATGTTTTCTCAATGAGATAAAAAACCCAAGATTTAATGCCTTTATGTAAAGTTTACATGTGTATCGTAAAACAAAGGATTGTGCTTAAAAAAAAAAAATCAAGCCTATGCAGGCTGAATAGAGACAACACTAGATTTCAGAGTGCTTGTTACTGCTCTCGGATGACCCTATGAGTCATGCCACCTTCAGCTTTTCCGTGTTTCTCTCTCTTTTGAGAACCATCTTTTTTTTTTTTTTTTAATTGAACCTTCCCTGGTGGCTCAGTTGGTAAAGAATCTGCCTGCAATGCAGGAGACACAGGTTCAATCCCTGGGTCAGGAAGATCCCCTGGAGAAGGAAATGGCAACCTACTTCAGGATTCTTGCCTGGAGAATTCCTTGGACAGAGGCGCTGGGCAGGCTCTGGACAGTTCATGGGGTCACAAAGAGTCGGACACAACTGTGTGACTTTCACTAAAAAAAAAAAAAAAAGATAGAAATTTTCATTTAAACTTTTTAAAAGAGTGAGATAAGAATTTTCACAAGAGTGTCAGCTGATTTAAAAATTGAATTGGAAAGCTGTTCTTCCAGTGTTTGGTGCTCTTTGAGCGTGGATGCCTTCGAGAGGACTTGGATATTTCTGATCGTTTTGGGTCTTTATAAGCAGCATGAAGCTTTGGTTACCAGAGCAGAATCTCCTTTATTTCAGGAGATGTTCCACTGCAAGTCATCCCCCGTTTGAAGTGCAAAGTCTTTCTCATTTAAACATATTAAACTGGAGGAATTCAGACATGTGTAAAAAGGCTTTTATTTCTTTGGTCACAACGTGTTATTTTCTTGAACTTTTGGATTTCAGTTATCATCTCGTGTTTGCGTCCTCCATTTCAGATTTCCCAAGACTGTATGTAAGTAAAATATCCAACCAGTAGTGAAGATAATATACCAAAGACACCAGTACCCATTGCTATGATGATATAAGAGTGAGGCTGTTACAGTCAGAAAAAAATCAGTGAGCTATGGGCTTGGGGGTTGTTTTCACACTGTGTATGTATATTTCAGTTTGTGCAGAGACACAGTTTGTCTCTAAGGCAGTTCAATCAGTACTCACTGAACGGAAGATTGAGTGCTTTCTGAAGACTGAAAACTGTCTCAAAATTTTAATGCAGGGCAAAGGAACCAGTTTTCACCCTATGCTTTGAGAGTTGTTTATGATTTATAAGAGAGCTTAATTTTTGTGTCATTTGTCAAGGATGACAGTCCTCTGGGACTCTGTTGCTTTCCCCATCTGCGTGTTGCCCAGATCTGTGTGCCTTTTGTTGGGAAGGTCTCCTAAGACAGTTTGCATCTATAGGAGCTCTGTCAGCCCACCATCACAGAGCATCCCCAAAGCACAAACTGCATAAACATCTTCAGACATTTCTTAGAAGAGGTCGTTAACTTTATTTAGGAAGAACCCTGATCAACAGTAAAAGAAAACAGCTTATCATTATAAGGTAATTAACCTCCTTGGATCTAGACAAGGACCTGTCCCGTCTTTATGTCATTCATCCAATAATACAGTATTGGAAAAGAAATCAAAGAGTTCAGAGAATGATGTATTTTATACTTTTCAGTAGACATCCAGATTGCCTCCATCTCAGGCAAAGGTCTTTGGAAAGTACCTGGCTGTTGGCAGGTCTGGGTCTGAGTCAGGGATTAGTGGGGAGTTCTCGTGTCACCCCAGAAAGCAAGTCTTCTAAGGGACAGCGGCGAGTGTGTCCTGAGAACAAGGGGCAGCAGCCAGAGGGACTTCTTCCCTTGGAGCTGGCAGGCCCTGCCCGAACTGGGCTTCTGTGCTTGTGGGAGAGGATGGGCCCAGAGAACTGGACTGATCAGACTCGTTCTTTCACTGCCAGTTCTAAAGTCTGGGTTTTGTTTGTTTGTTACTACTGTTAAACCCCAACTGATAAGACTGAAATATTGCATGCTTTCATTCTAAAAAGGTAGCTTTATTTAACCTACGCTACAGCTTGTCTCAACTCCGACATCCTCCCAAGTCCTTTATGGGCTCCTCTTCTCTGTTATTTCTACACCATTCTGTTACTTAATTGATTCCATTAGAGCTCATGAGTTTGGGGGTCATGCAGTCCCCATTAAAGGCATACGGAGTGCTCCAGGGCACCACCCCAGGGCCCTGGCCAAACTCTGCACATCACATGGACAAAGGAGTCAGTTGCAGCTTTCTTGTAAATGGTGAGGAAACCAGTGCTTCTTCCCTTGTAGGGGCTTCTCCAGGTTACTCTGATGACTGTAAATGATTCCAGCCCCAAAAGTTATAAGAATAAAGTGCACGAGATAACTGTCCTTTCCCCCTTTGGCCGTAGCTGTAAAGATGAATGGATTAATACAGATATAGAATATATTATGGGTTCCATTTCAGCTCGTCTTAAGTGTTGGGCTATTTTCACGGAAGCTGTGAGTGGCACAGGATGTCCTACTCAGGAACAGTGTGATAAATTAAGAAAGACTACCTGCCCAACCTGGAGAAGGAAATGGCACCCACTCCAGTATTTTTGCCTGGAGAGTTCCATGGACAGAGGGGCCTGGCAGGCAGCAGTCCATGGGGTCACAGAGAGTCGGACACGACTGGGCGACTAACATACACACACCCGCCCACTCCTGTACTGAAGCGGGTGACCACACGCTGAACTATGTATATTAACAGTTAAACATTTTTGAGTGTACTTTTGCTGCTATATCCTGTAGATTAAACTTCAAAATGAAAATGCATTCATCTTCTCCGTAAGAGCCTTTAACTCTGAAAATTTTAACTTATTGCCTATGAAGAAACTCAACACCATTTTTTTAAAGGTAACATTGGTTTATAGCAGTATGTAAGTTTCATATGTGCAAATTATATTTCTACTTCTGTTTACACTACTGCATGCTCACCACTAAGAATTTAGTTTCTACCCACCAGCATACAGTTGGCCCATTCTCCTGCCCCACCCCTGTGCCCGCTCAGGTCACCACTATTGTTTCTGTATCTGTGTGTTTTTTCAGCACCAGTATTTACTGGTTAGCAGCATAATCTCCTATCATTTTGTTTTCTGACTTCTCTCTTGTAAAGTGGCCTCTGGCCTTTAATTCACTTGTCTGAGGAAAGACCGCAGCACTGCAACTATAGACCTTATTTCAGATATTTATTTAAAAATTCTTATGAATTTTGATATTCTTGTTTCCATATAAAATATGATTTTAGTGGTGATTGGAACATTTCCATTTGTAATATAGCCCAATAGAGAGCCAAATGAAATGGAAATAGTTGTAGGCCAAATTCTGTTAGGCTGTTATTTTTAGCTCACTCTCTTCTGTTATGTATATATACATATATATATATATATATGAAAGCTCCCCACCCCCTGCCATTTTCTTCTCTCTGCTTCACACAGAACTCCCTTAGAGTAGAAATGGTGTCAAAATGGGTTTGGAATATATTATATATTTACAGCATACTTGTAGTCTGTACCTTCCATCAGGGTCTTGGCTACTATATTTGGCAGCAGCTGTCAAACCTTAGTCAACAGCAGAATGACCAGAAGGGCTGGTTGAGAATATTGGGTCCCACTTCAGACCCTGATTAGTAGGTGGGGACTGGGGCTCAAGAATTTGATTTCTAACACATTCCCTTGAGATGGTGAGCCTTTTTTGAGATGTAATTGTTGTTGTTCGATCACTCAGTTGTGTCCAACTCTTGCATCGCCATGGACTGCAGCACACCAGGCTTCCTTGTCCTTCATTATGTCCGGGAGTAATGTCTACATTTATATGTAATGTATGTGTATGTATGTGTGTTCCGCATAAGGCACACCCATGGATCTTATCATGATTGTCTTCCAAACCTTAGAGGATGCCGTGGATGAGTATTCAGAAGGGGCCATGCCAGTAATGTCTCTGAGACAGGCAGTCTGTTGGGAAAAAGCAAATTGCTGAAAGCAAATTCAGAGAACCTGGTATCTGAGGTGTGGAAGGTGGGAGCATCACTCCCCAATGACACGGGCCAAGGGCACGCTTCTGTGCCTTTGAATGACTTGCAGGAGCACAGGTTGAGTTGAGATTGGTGAAGAAAGGGTGTCCGGCCAGCAGGACAGTAAGGAGCAGGGCTGATCTCCAGGGGAGGCTGTCTCATCCAACTGCAGCACTTGGAGATGGGCGTTACTGCCCTCATTATATGCAGGAGAGATTAAGATTCCAAGAAAGTGCATAATTGCATACGATCATAAGACAATTATATGATAGAAATGAGATGCAGGACTATTCATCTGGTGCCCAACCTGCTCCTCTTTATACAATGCCACATTTAGTGGACAAGGAACAAGCCTTTACCAAGTATATGATACTCCATGCCCCCAACCAGCAATAAATTTTATGTCAACTTTATTTTATTGTTTTCCCTACATAAGCAACCTAATATATCCTGGCTATAGAATATTTGCAGAATTCAGGAGCATATAGTATAAACATATAAAGAATAAATCACATGGTATATCATACATTGTTGTTGTTGTTTAGTCACTAAGTCGTGTCCAACTTTTGAGACCCCTTAGACTGTGGCCCTCCAGGCGCCTCTGTCTATCGGATTTCCCAGGCAAGACTACTGGAGTGCTTTGCCATTTCCTTCTCCAGGGGATCTTCCCATTCAATCCCCCCAGGGGTTGAACTCGTCTCTTCATTGCAGACAGATTCTTTATTACTGAGCTACCTGGGAAGCCCTATGTAGTACATACATATACTTATATATAGATATAACGTATATATATTATATATAAGATATAGTTTTATATAAGATATATAGGATATATTTATATATAAACTATAGATATAGTTTTATATGATATATAAAACTATAAATATAATACATTAAAGATATTTTCATTGCTTTCTGATATAGTTTAATATATATTGTATATATAAAAGATATAGTCTATAAACAAATGTATAAAATATAGAGAATAATGTATATAGAGTGTAGCATATGCTTCCAGTCGTTTCTGTGCATATACAAACGTGTGTGTACATGTGTATTTTTTAAGCAAAATTCTCCTCCATGTGTTATTCTGATTTCTGAGCCTATTACTGAATTTAAGGGTGAATGTATTGGTTGCTAAAGCTCACCAAGTACTTTATATGAAATATTTTAAGTGATTTATATGAACTTCATTAGACAATTAATAACTTATATCCAATAGCAATCCTCATGGGAAAAACTAACTTGACTTTCATATCTCACGACCATGTGAGATCCGTGCCAGTACAAATGCTCTTGGCACGTTTCATCTACATACCCAGTGGCCACGTACTTCCAATGGCTTAGTGTGTGTGAGAAAGTAATTTTCCCCCTTAAAAATAGAGGGAAGAGAGAAAAACTGGCCAAGGGCTAATTTGCAATTCAAAGAAAGGGTATTGTTATGTAAGTAGATAGAAGAAGATATTTTCATTGCTTTCTGCTTTTCAGCTTGTTCCTTGTAACTGTACATGTGTTACACACTGCAGTCCCACCATGGAAAAAGCCCATTTTTGAATTTTACAACCATCTTTTTTGTAAAAGACCATGTAGCAACTGACAACCTATTAAACTAATGTCAGGATTCTGGAGCGGTTGTTCTAACAGAGATGCCCATCTCTCACCTCTTAAGACTGAGCGTTTGTGGCTTAAACGTCAGTGTGTGAGGGACAGAGCTTTGGGTGGTCTGGAAGGGACTCCAGAAGCTCAGGGCTGAGACATTCGATAACTTCACGGTTGTATTGAAGAGGCTGTTTTCACAAGGCTGTGAGTTTTGTTTAGTTTGCTCTGGATTTGTTTTGGAGAATAGCAAACAGCTTTGAGATGTCTTAGTATTTAGATAAGGCAGATATCTTTGTATATAAAGCTAGTTATATTCTATGCATTGCAATAGCACTCAATGTTGCTACTGCTGCTAAGTCACTTCAGTCGTGTCCGACTCTGTGTGACCCCGTCCCTGGGATTCTCCAGGCAAGAACACTGGAGTGGGTTGCCGTTTCCTTCTCCAATGCATAAAAGTGAAAGGTGAAAGTGAAGTCGCTCAGTCATGTCTGACTCTTCTCGACCCCATGGACTGCAGCCTACCAGGCTCCTCCGTCCATGGGATTTTCCAGGCAAGAGTACTGGAGTGGGCTGCCAGTGCCTTCTCCGGCACTCAATGCTAGAAGATGGCAAAGAAACCTTTGAGAAGAATAAAGCTCATTAACAGCAGAGCTGCCTATGCAGCGGGTGTGTATGCTCAGATTCTGGAGATCCTGGCTATAGGATGAGGTCATCAGATCTGTGACACTTTCTTCTACAGATAATTTACTGAACATTTCAGGGAGCTACTTCCAAATTTTCAGAAGTTACTTTTAGGAAATATTTTAAGAAAGTTATTTTTTGAGAGTTCCCCTTTACCTACTACCTTGACTGGTAACATGAAAAAAAGCAGGTAAAGCAGTGTTAAAAGAAGCACCTTCACAGAGTCAATCTATATCCCAGTGTAATAAATTATATAGCCTACTAAAGAGTGTTAAGATACTATAGGAATCCTGTAACTGGGGCAACTGTCTGTAATAACAGCTGTTTAAAAGTACTTTGGTTTGGTTGTTTGTTTGTTTTTTGAAATTTATCCCCAACTCTGAAATGGCTCTGTTAAAAAAAAAAATCACCTACTTTTCAAATAAATGTTATTTGTTATCCACGGGGCTGCTCTTTGAGTGTAGCTTTCGCACTAACAAATGAGCAAATTATTCTTACATATTATCTATAACATAGAAAAGCAAATCAAGATGCTGAACTCAAAATATAATATTGATAACCCTAAAAAATTATCAGTTACTGGATCATAATGGTTATCCCGATGCTGGGAAATAGTGAATAAAATGTGTTATCTAGAGCTTAATTCATGTATTTTTAAAATAGTCACTTATTCAATAATGAATAAATAAATGTATCCAAGTCTGTGCCAAAGTTTTAGGCACTGAGCTGGATATTCCATATTGTAAGCTAGTGAGTTGTACGGTAAAAAGCTGAGTATTTTTCAAACAAAACCTTCCAGAAATTTATTTACAGCATGGAAATAAATGTTGCCCTTCAGAGAATCATCACCTTTGTGAGGTGTGGGCTGTTCTAGCAATCTTCTCTGTCAAAGCCGGGTTAGGTGACATGCAGAACCCCCTCTAATGGGTATAATCACCCAACATTTGCATCTCAGCATTTTCAGTTAGACATTGTCTTAATTTTTAAAACCTAAAACTTTTAGGTTTTTCGAACAACGCATTTACTTCTTTTGGTCATTTCATCTTTATTTTCATTTAAGAAAATAATTTTTTTCTGAAGATATTTGGCTATGAAAAGTATCTTTATAATTTTTTCTGAAGATCATTGGCTATGAAAAGTATCTTTTAATAAAAAAAATTTTTTTTTACTTTTTTCTAAACCTCCTTTACTCATTAAAAAAAAAAACTAATTGAATTACGGTATGCCTGCATTAATGTCCATCTATCATTAGTTTCCCATTCATTGGATTTTCTCAAACTAAACATACTGTGTAACCAGCTCTGAGACCCAGAAGTAGATCATACAAGCATTTCAAGACCTGTATGCTCCTTTCAACCAGTATCTCTTATATTCAAAGTCACTGTTTTCTTGATTTCAGTGTATTAGATTGGTTTCATCTGATCTGTATTTTATATATAAGGGAAGATAAGTGCATAGGCTTTTTTGTATTTAATTTTTTTTTTAATTTTTTTGGGAGTATAGTTGAGAAAGCAATAAAGAATCTGCCTCTTAGTGCAGAAGACACGGAGACATGGCTTCAATCCCTGGGTCGGGAAAATCCCCTGGAGGAGGAAATGACAGCCCACTCCAGTATTCTTGCCTGAAAAATCCAATGGACAGAAGAGCCTGGCGGGCTACAGTCCTTGATGTCATAAGTCAGGACAACTGAACGACTGAGCATATAAACATTCATCATGTCACATAGTCTAACTCTCTTGCATGCACGCTTCCTGATCATGGTCGTTGTTTCAGCCAGCCCTCCATCAAAGCCAGAGAGAAGGCTCCACTGAAAACCTCCACAGTTGATTTTGAGGATCCCCAAATTGCTCCAATCACTAAATTTTTTTTTTCTGAATAAAAACTGCCAACATAACAATACAATCACCTGCTGTTATTTTGGAATCAGTGCATTCTTTTTAAGATAAGGGAGTAGGCACCAACACCCTGCTTCCAGATGATGGATATGTGTGAAGATAAATAATGAAGAATTGCATTTTTATAGCAATTAAGTGCCATACCTGACAACCTCATGGCTACATGGAATTTTTAATAACTAAATGATACTAAATGAAATAATGTGTAATTAGAAAATTCTATTAAAATGTCACGAGCTGTTTACTTAACTCTACAGAGACAGTGCATGTACTCAGACATTACTATCTTTTATTTTTAATTCAAAGAATTCACAATATCAATGTGGAGGTCTTGAAATAGACACAGTTTGGTGATGCTCATTGTTTTTACAAGCTTGAGAGGTTAATATTACCCTCATGTGTGTGAGTGTAGGGAAGTATTTGTGTTTTTCTATAAGTGGTCAGAGCATTGCTGAGCCCCATTGAATTGGTATGGCATAGTGGTGACCCCTAAATCCTGAAGAGGTTTCAGACATGGGGAGGGGTCAGGAAAGAAAAAAAAAACAGAGAGGAAGGGGAAGTGGAAGGAAATGAGCTATTTTCACAAAGTATAAATGGGAAAGTACTGGGACAGCTAAAACAGGAGAATTGAAGAAAATTGGTGCCTGGCAGTAACTCTTCTACATGCTGTTGAGGGACTTCCCTAGAGGTCCAGTGGTTAAGATTTCACCTTCCAATGCAGGGGATGTGGGTTCGATCCCCAGTCAGGGAGCTAAGACCCCACAAGCCTCATGGCCAAAAAACCAAACCATAAAACAGAAGCAATATTGTAACCTATTCAATAAAGACTTTAAAAAAATGATCCACATCAAAAAAAAAAAATCTTGTAAAAAATAATGTTGTTAAATGATTGAAGGAATGGGTAAGTGAATGAAGCTGAGGTTCACTGCGGGAAAATGTCAGCAGGGGTACCAGGACATCTGCAATTTCGGGCCTTCTCACCTCTGAAACAGGTGTCTCACCAGCTCTTGTTTGTCTTCTGCTCTTTCACTACCTAAGGTATAAAACTAAGGGAGACAATCTTGAAAAACAAAGTTGAAGGGAAATCTCAGAGATTATCGAATCCGTACCATTTCTCTAAGGAAGAGCATGTGCCGACTCTCCTAATTAAGTTTAAATAAATGAATGGAAGAATGAAAGAATGACCTGGAGGACCAGGGTAGAAGGACACCCACAGTAGCATAAGCCTCACACTCAGGAAAGTATTCATATGGAGTCCAATCTGTTAAGTTCAGTCCTGCTTACCATCTAGATCCCCTAAAACAGAGATTCTATACTCTGAGCAGTGGTAATTCTTCATTTTCTTGGAGGCCACTTCAAAACTGCCCTCTATGAAACCCCTCTGAAAATTGTGTTCTCTTTATTTTCAACCTCTTGGGTTGACTGGCATCTCAGTAATAAAAAATAAGCTTCACACAAACACACATCTTAGTTTTGTATTCTGTTGCTTTATTTTGATTTAGGGACAAAATCATGTCCCTACCTCCTTTAATCCCTACAAGGTCTTATCTCTCTTATCTCTGGTCATTTGGAAACTGTAATTCAACCTATTGAAAGTCCTCATGCTATGGCAGCCAGAATCTTATGGGCTGTTAGTGTTTATTAAAACTGATCAGGTTTCCTTAAAACAAGCCTCAATCTTTAAAACCAGTTAGTTATCACCTTACAGCAAGGCTGGTTCTTTTTTTTTCTTGACAGTTCAAAGTCTAACCAGCCCCTTCCTCAGTGCTACAGAAAAGCTCTTTCTCTGAAATTTAGTCTTTAGGGCATCCATTGATTCACCGAGATCCTGGTTCAAGGTCAAAAGAAGTGCATAGGAAACCAAAGCCCTCCTTCTTCCCCCTTGCAGTTCTTGTAAATAAGCCCTTCCCATCCGTCCACCGTCCACCGTAAACTGGGGAGGAGGAGGGGCACAGGTGGGTCCACTGGTGCATTTCAGTTCTCATCACAGAAGAAGGGGACATGTCCTTGAAAATTGTTTTGCCTACTTTTCACCTGAGTTTAAGAAGGAAGACACTGGGAGAGGGGGAAACAGTAGGGACTGGAGACGTTTTGATTTCCTTGGTATACATGATACCTTTGTCTTTGCACCTCAATCCTATAAGCAGTAGCAATATTTTTACGGAACTTCTCATCTTCAATAAATTGTATAACAGTAATTAATTCTCACAGCATCCATTTGACTAAAGCATTATTATCCCTGTATTATAGAGGAGAAAACTGATTTGCCAAAGCCCACAAAGAAAGTCAATGTCGGAGGAAGGATTACCGCTCAGGAGGGTCTAGAAGTCTAATCTCAGCTCTGAGATGCTTTTTTTATTTTTAATTTTTTTTCCTGTAGGAGCAGATGCAGTGGGGATTTATCAGGTAAATTCACCAAGGGTATGTGAACGTGGAAGGCAGCTCTGTCCTGGCTGTGTCTTTGTGACCATCTGACCAGTTTAAGCTGATTAGATGTAGTGAGTTTTCACAGAATCCTGTCAACAAAGATGTAAAAATATGGGATGAATTATTACATGGTGAACATAACCAAAAATGTTGGTCTACCCATGGCCACATAAATCCATTCAAGGTGTAGGCTTATTATTTATTGAATAGACTCATTGTTTTGCAAAGACTGGGCAGACTAAGATATTTAATTCACATTCTTTCCCATAATAACAATTCATTTATCTGTAGGCCATTAATCTCAGAATTCAGCACTGTAATTCAGCCAAGAGTCAGGAAATTAGCAAAGTCCCAGCAGTCTAAAAATATTTTCCCAAATTCCGTAACCCAAGAATGCCTTGTCGATGTGCGCTGCTCATTAAAAAACTCTGCGAAGTTGATTTGCCACGGGGCTGTGACGTGGTGATAACAGACTTGCTCCAGATTCACAGGTAAAGAACCAGACGAAATGAGACTAGGGCAAAGCTGCTAAAGGGCAGCGCAGAGAACTCCACGGCTGACCCCTGCAGCTCCAGGGCAGAAACGAGAACTCTAACACACACATTGAAAGCTCAAAAATCTAGTCAGACTCAGACCAATAGTCTCCTACACAAACAAGCCATTTAAACACTGTGTGTAGTAGTCTTGCCTGGATAATCCAATGGACAGAGACCTGGTTGGCTATAGATCATGGGGCCGCAAGAGTCAGAGACAACTTAGCGACTGAGCACTCATGCATGTAATCTTTCAGGACAACCCTGCACGGTGACTATTTAATGATGACTGTTACCATGGTAAACCTGAATGTTTGTTGGGTGAATATTTGTTGAACCCCTGGGACTGTGACAGTGAATAAAGCAATAAACCCTGCTCTCATGGGGTTTGTAGTCTAGCGAGGAGAAAGGTCAGTATAGAAGAATGTGCATTATCACATGATTTCAGCCTGAGATAAGGGCTGGGGGTGAGATCAACAGAGAATGACTGGGGGTGTTCTTTCAGATGCAGGGGTTGAAAGTGTCAGGTTTGTAGGTACTATGATGAAGGGCGGGATGGAGCCAGCCATG
Organism: Odocoileus virginianus; assembly: GCF_023699985.2. Taxonomy (NCBI): domain Eukaryota; kingdom Metazoa; phylum Chordata; class Mammalia; order Artiodactyla; family Cervidae; genus Odocoileus; species Odocoileus virginianus. The sequence goes on along the minus strand of NC_069705.1, from coordinate 30,446,026 downwards.
CCACGACCCAGGGAGGCTCCCTGGGAGGTTTGTTCCCAAGCAGTGAGGAGCGGATGGGAAGAATGAATTCAGGGGCGGCAGTCAGCTCCCATGGGGACCCGGAAAGGTTTTGAAACTGGGGAGGGATCAGGTCTGATTTAAACTTGTAGAAAAGGATTAATTGTGAGCTGGGGGGGTTCAGGAGGGCCATGATCAGCTGAGAGAGGCGGTGACTTTAAGCAGGGTGGAGCTGGAGTTGAGCATCCTGATGAAAACAGAACAGTCTTTCTGACAATGAGAGCAGCTGCACGGAAGCAGCCCCCTCCCCCAAGCACGGAGCATGTGCCAGGACCCTGTCCCCTGTCCATCCCCCTGCACCCTGAGAGAGAGAAGCCCCACCATCATCATCTCATTGAGCAGTTCAGGGAGACGTAGCTGAGGGAAGTTCAGACTTCCACCCGGGGTCTCACTGCTAGTACATGATATAGCTGGATCTTGGAGCAGAGCTGATTTGCTCCAGAGTTCACGTTTTTAGACATGATAGAATTTTCAGAAAACGAGCATTTCCCATTTCCCAACTCCACCTGGCAGACTTTTTTGAAAATTAGACAATTTAGTCAGAAGAATTAGCCCCAAGAAGTCCAACCAGAGAGCACCAGTCTTTACTCTTGTGAGGGAATCAATAACATGATACGGGTACAAGTCCTGGCTTTGTTTCTTTTAAATTGAATATCTTTATTCTCTTAAACATCTTCCAGGAGAGTGTTATTGATTGTACCGCATTTCAATAGTACATGTTGATTGTAAGGAGGAAAAAATGTGTACATTCTGTTAGAAGGCAGGTGCAAAACAATTAAAGAAAATTTGGGACAAAAGCACTCCAAGAGCTTGGCTTACCCCATTCAGACTCGAGGAGGAGGCCACATTCAACACAAGGCAATTTAAAGCAGTGAATAGCCTGTTTTCCAGTGACAAAGCGACTGTGTAAATTGAGAAATGTGAAGAAATGCCATTTCGGAAATTTGAGCTTTACAAAAATATTTTGGCTTAAATTTAATTAAGGAGCTTTGTAGTCTAAAGATGAAAGCATAAAAGTAGTTATCTTTCCAGGAAGGATGTTTCTCCTGTTAATGCTTTAAGGAAGAATAGCATCTTCTCAGGTATACATACAGGTGTTCTTTCCTTCAAAGATGGACCTGTTAGAGCAAGCAAAAAGGCAGCATGGTGGAAACAAGTTTATCGGAAACACCTGCCAGAGGCCAGAAGGAGAGAGAAGGACAATCTGAAGGGAAAACATGTATAGAAACAGGCCCCAAAGAAAGTAGAAAATGCTAACATAATAATGTTAGAAGCACGAGAAGAAATTTCTGGGGAAAGCTTGACTAAGAAAATGTTTTGAGTTGGTGGGTATGTAATTCACATAGCGATGCTTGGTGTCTATTTTTTCTTTGAATCTTTTTAATTGAAGTATAGTTGATTTACAGTATAGTGTTAGTTGCAAGCATACAGCAAATGATTCATTTATGCATACATGTGTACATTGTTGTTTAGGTTCTAAGTCATGTCCAGCTCTTTTGTGACTCCATGAACTGTAGCCCCCCAGACCCCTCTGTCCACAGGATTTCCCAGGCAAGGATACTGGAGTGGGTTGCCATCTCCTCCTCCAGGGGAATCTTGGAGACTGAATCTCCAGTTCAGTCTTCCCGACCCAGGGATTGAACTCATGTTTCCTGCATTGGTAGGCGGATTCTCTCTCTTTTTTTTTTTTTGGTAGGCGGATTCTTTACTACTGAGCCACCAGGGAAGCCCATAAGTATACATACATACATACATATTATTTTTCAGATTCTGTTCCATTATAGGTTATTGCAAGGTATTGAATATAGTTCCTTGTGTTATATAAATAGGTCTTCGCTGTTTGTCTATTTTATATATAGTAGTGTGTATCTGTTAATCCCATACTCCCAATTTATCCCCCCTTCCCTCTTTGGGAACCATAAGATTGTTTTCTGTAAGTGTGTTTTCATTTTATAAATAAGTAATTTCTTGTGCATGAGTTTTTTAGATTTCACATACAAATGATATCATGATATTTGTCTTTCTCTGTCTGACTTCATTTACTTACTTCATTTACTTCACTTAGTGGGATCATCTCTAGGTCCATCCATATTCCTACAAATAGCATTATTCCATTATTTTTTGAGACTGAGTAATATTCCTGTGTGTGTGTCTGTGTTATGTGTGTAGACACAGAGTTTGCTTCTATGTCATAGCTGTTATAAATAGTGATGCTGTGAACACTGAGGTGCATGCATCTTTTTGAATTAGTGTTTTCCTCTTTCGGGATATATGCCCAGGAATGGGATTGCTGGATCACATGGTAACTCTATTTTTAGCGTTTTATGGAACCTCCATACTGTTCTCCCTAGTGGCTGCACCAATCTATATTCCCATCAATTATGTGGGGGTAGTTCTCTTTTCTCCACAAATAACAGTATTTGTTACTGGTAAACTTTTTGATGATGGCCATTCTGACTGGTGAAAGGTGATACCTCATTGTAGTTTTGATTTTCATTTATCTAATAATTAGTGATGTTGAGTATCTTTTCATATGCCTGTTAGCCATCTGTATAACCAACAGAAAATGTTCATTTAGATCTTATGCCCATTTTCTGATTAGGTTGTTTATTGTTTTGATATTAAGTCAAACAAGCTCTTGGTGAATTTAGGAATTTAAGTCCTTGTTGGTCGCATCGTGTGCAATACTTTCTCTCAGTCTGTAGGTTGTCTTTTTGTTTATGGTTTCCTTTGCTCTGCAGAAGCTTATAGGTTTGATTGGGTCCCATTTGTTTATTTTTGCCTTTATTTCCATTTCCTGAGGAGACTGACCCAAGAGAACATCGCTATGATTTATGTCAGACAGTGTTCTCTTCTAGAAGTTTTCTGATGATGTGTCTTAACATTGAAGCCTTTAAGCCATTTTGAGTTTATTTTTGTGTATTATGTGAGGAGGTGTTCTAACTTCATTGATTTACATGCGCTGCCCAGCTTTCCGAGCACCCCTCACTGAAGAAACTGTCTTTTTTTTCCATTACACGTTCCTTCCTTCTTGGCTGAAATTCACCACAGGTGTGTGAAGACTTGGTTTGCAAGTTGTAGTCTACTTACTTTTATTCCATGTCATAAAGAAAGCACCTAGGGGTGAAGACCAGAGGCGTCATTTGTACCCAAGACCTCCTCAGAAAGGAGAAAGGAGTCAATCCTGAGAATCTAGAATCCCTATGTTTACTGATCCCTAAAAACGAAGTGATATCCTCCATGATATCCAACCGAGAAGGCGATCTCAGCAGATGCGCCACCTTCAGTGCTGGTGACGTAGCGGTAAGGTGCAGAGAGGACCCGTCTGGGGAGAGAAAGAAGGCAAGCTAGAAGAATGAGTTTGGCTGGGGTCCTTTATTCTCCTCTTCCCCACCCCACCCCCCAACCCCGGTCACTTAAGGCAGGGCTGCTTAACTGGAGCATTTTGTGCATGGAACCGGTGATTTTGAAATGTAAATCGACTTTGATCCATAGAGGCAACATATTTTTGACCTTGTACTTGGGTTCTGAAACTTTCAAAACAATGATTGCTTTTAGAGGACACATACTCTGCAAGCTATCTTGAGATTACAGGACTATTTCAGAGTTGAAGTCAAGTGGCCCATTACTTTGTTTTCTGTTTATTTGACTGTTGATTAGTTGGGTTGGTTGATTAGTTGCTTCCCATTATCACTGTGTGTAAGGGCAGAGTTCCCCTGGGTGCCACTCTCTGGAACCTGCTGTGAGGGGACAGACACTGCACTCGCTATATTGTAATTGCATCCCCCACCCAAGGTCTGTGGGACTATTCCCAGACTTTCAATGTCATGCATGTTTTCTTTCACAGATTTTGACTGCCCATCAACAGGATAGCAAAATGTTCAAACCCCTAGAAATAAAGTAGCAATAAGCTTCTTATTCCCATGAAACTTAAATTTCATGCATGTAATAAAGAGGTGAACAGATAAGAGGACAAGACAATTTAAAGCTATTTTTGAAAAGGTGATACGTGTTAGAGTAATAAGGAAGCTGCTTAAATTGGTTGGCCAAGCAAAGTCTCTCTGAGGAGGTGGGTGTGTACAGAGGCCAGAATAACAAGAAGTCTCCAGCCACGCAGGGGTTTGTTGGGAGGGAACCAAGGGGCTTCCCAGGTGACCCTGGTAAAGAATCCAACTGCCAGTGCAGGAGACTTAGTTTCGATAGCTGGGTCAAGAAGATCCCTTGAAATAGAAAACAGCAAACCACTCCAGTATTCTTGCTTGGAGAATTCCATGGACAGAGGAGCCTGGCAGGCTACCGTCCATGAGGTCGCAAAGAGTCGGACACGACCAAGCACACACAGATGCGTGCTGCATGCTGCCAGGCAGAGTGCACAGACCCCAAGAGAGAACGTCTTTGTTGAGCTCCTGGAACAGAAAGGCCCGTCATCAGCTGGACACATCCTTTCCTGTTTAAGTCCAGGACATGAGGCTGGTTTGCCCTTTATGGTCAAAACCAGATGCACTTTACTGACCTTTTATCAAGTGAAAAGAGCTGCATTCAGGTAAACTTAAATACTTATCAGGTAACCATATGTGACTTCTTGTTTTAGTGTTTAAAAGGGTAGAGCATTCTTCGGGGTATTTGCCCCTCTGGCACTCTCTAAGATAAACATTTGTGATAAGTGTGTTTTAAAAGAGCATAGCTTTTGAAAGTCCTTTCACCAGAACAGGACAGGCCATGCCTCAGTTGTTTAAATGCCAAGAATCAGTAAATATTATTATAAATATTTTTTCAATAAAATCATCAAAGGTATTTTCCCACAAAACTGAGTTAACCATTGCCATCTTTTTAAACACTGCTGTCCAATTATTTTAAATAATGGATAGCATTTAACTATGTTATTACTTGAAAATTGCTTCAGTGAAAACTGTCAGCTAAATTTTCTTAGGTTATCTGACATTCCACTGTTTCTCTTATTATTTTTTGAAGTGACTATTATCGCGGTCAATATGTACGTATAGACCTTACCACTTGGTAAATTTTGATCACTCTCTGCTATGTCTAATATCTCCTAAATACAATGAAATGAATGAAATTCTGTGTTGTTTACAGCACCACCTTATTAAACAGAAAGAGTTGTGTTCATTTCACTTTCATTATTATGAAGAATAATCTGGAAGGAGGAAGAAACGCTTATCACAGATGCACTTAGTGGTAGCCTTTTATGTCTATGTCTGAACAAAATGACCTGACTTGAAAATAAAATGGAAATATTAAAACATGGCTTTTCTGTGAGGTCAGATGCTATCACTTGGGAATGTTTAAAGAGAAAGCATAAACCAGGCAATAATAGATTTAGGATTTCTGCAATGTGGTCAGAATAAGATCAAATTTGGTGGAATAAGTTTATGTTGAATATTCAGAGCAAGATTAGATAGCATTGTTAACCAAATCCACAGATTTTCCTGGGGTGAAAATATCTCATTTCAGAGAAACCTTATGTTAGGCAAGTATGTTCTTAGAGGTACAGAGGGTTTTTTGTTGTTGTTTTTTCTTCTTTAATTTTTTTTTTTATTGTTTTCTTTTCCATCTGTCGCAGGGAAATGGGGTATTTTTGAGCACTCTTTAATATGACAACTGTTAAAAAGCAAAATTACACATTACATTTTGGGTTGTGGGTGGCTTAAAGGTAGACAGAATAATAAACTTCCTGTTCAGGAAAAAGGAGTGTTGTTATTGTTTATTTTTATAGCTTCTCTTTACTCATAATAGTACAGACCCTTTTGGCTGAGTCACTTGGCTAGATGTGTCCTGGGGGACAAAGGAGTTCTCAAAACAGTAGGACGTCGCCTTATGAAGGGAAGACAGAATAGGATAAAGGCCCAGTTTTATAACACGGCCAACCACTGAAGGGCACACTTGATCCAGTTGCCAGTAAAATCATTATTGTTTTCTTTCTTTTACCAAGTGGCTCAGCTCTATCAATAAATGCTACTCAGCAGGCCATTTTAAATTCTAGGCACCTGAGGAAATTTCTCCACGAAGCCCTTTCTTTAAACAGTAGTGCAAAATTACTTAAATGACGTTGACACCGGCGGGAGAGGACATGCAGGTAGCCGGCAGGACCCCTTCTGCCTCCGCCCCTGTTACCGTGTCTCCCCTCCGCCTGGCCATCTCGTTCATTCTCTTTTGCCACTGATGTGTTTTCCACGCAGACCAGAACTGAAGGATAATTAATCGCCCATGAGAAACTCGTACAAGCCGGGTGACTGTGCAACTTAACCTTTTTGAGTTTCTGTTTCCTCGTTGGTAACATGGGGATCCTGCTAAGAAGCATCTCTTGGGGTTGCGGTGTAAACGTTAGCTCTTGTTAAGATGAGGATATCGGAAAAGCTGATGAAGCTAGGGGCCTAATTCTGCCGCTGGATGGATTATTGCGCAACCCCCGCCGGTGCCCGAGGCCCCTAGCGTGCAAAAAAGACGGAGCCAGGTATAAGCTGCGTCCCTCTGTGACATTTCATGATTTGATTAATTTAATGCAACAAGCTCGTTCAGCAGACCTGGCATGTCATCAACAGGGATGAAACTGGTAGAGCATTGACTGTCTGCAGCCCGGACTGGCGAAGGTTCGGGGGATGAAAAGAGATTGAATCAAACCCCTGGGTCATGCCCTGGGTGCTCTGCGTTTTGTGCTGAAACGAACAGCACTGTTGGGAAGCACCCCGGGGGTGCTAGGGTGGTAGGGGGCTGTCAACAAGCCCCAAGGTCACCAAGTACCGAGGACTGGGCTTGAAGAACGGACATCGCATGGGGGCTGGAAGGTGTGGGAGGGGGCGATGCTCGGATCTCATACAAGACCTCAGAACAAGAAAGCATCACTCACCGCATTGCACAGACCAACAATTTAGAGATGCTTAGCTGAGCTAAGAAAACCCACATCAGTAACTAAAATTACTGCCTTGTCTTTAATGATCTACAATTTACTTATTTGCTTCGGTTCTTTCATCAGAGCCACATCTTTGTTTTGGGGGGAGTTGTTTTTCTAGGTTGAACATAACAGATTATACATATATGTGTCTATATGCATAAATACATAGATATAGTAAGAGAAGGAAAGTGTTATTGCTTGTAACATGAGCGTTGAGATTATTATTAGTATCATCTTCAGGGTGAAATATGTATCAGGCTTCTTCATACCCTAGAAATGCAATGAAACACATTATATGATATTTTGATGACTTTGCTTGTTTCCCTACGTGCAATGCAGGATGTTGTGCCATGAGACTGGATAAATGAATAAGCCATCATTGAAGACTTGCTTCAAAAAACCAGCTGTCTTTAGACAGATACTCATGTTTACGTAAATATTAAATACACGGAAGAGAAGGAAAGCAGAAAATAAGGATGTATGTAATGTTTATGAGCCATTTACATAGTCTCTGTTTTCTTTATTTTGCTCTTCTTTATTCTCTTTGAGATGCTTCTATTCTTCCATAGTTCTCAGAGTGTGATTTCTGCCCATCACGGATCCTCTGAGCCGTCATTTTCCCCACACGCTTTATAATTTTTTTGCTGGGAACACATCTTCGGCTGGAGCCCACACACTCCAGTCTGCCTGCAGTGTCCCTGTGGAATGCTTTCCCTCTGCTGGGCCCTACGGGTGTCGTATCTGTTTTTATTTAATCTCCCAGCCCACATTCACAAGGTTGAAATAATGTCACCTTGACCCCTGCATATGGCAGAAACCTCAGGTTCTGCCCTCTTCCAAGACCTGAGACCTGAGCACCTCTATGCCCAGACCAAGGACTCATGGGCAGAATTTTTCCTAGCCATTTTCCTAGTCAATTAATTTTACACATTCATATTTTGTATATTAGTATTATGCCATACTAATATATAAAATATTATGTCATACTAATACATAAAATATACATTTATGTATTCTAAAATGTATTGGAAACAATGTAAAACAGGTGAGTGTGCATAGTCGCTCAGCTGTGTCCAACTCTGCGACCCCCATGGACTCCAGGCTCCTCTGTCCATGGGATTTTCCAGGCAAGAATACTGGAGTGGGTTGCCGTTTCCTCCTCCAGGGAATCTTCCTGACTCAGAGACTGAACCCACGTCTCCTGCATTGCGGTGGATTCTTTACCCACTGCGCCGCCAGGAAAGCCCCACAGAGATGAGAATGGAGAGGATTTCTTTCATGAGAATGAAAGCCCTTCCTCTTTACCCGGTAACTTCTAAGGCACCTCCCAGAAATCCTCCAGGGAACCCAAGGAGCAGAATTTATGAACCATTAGACCAGATACCAGAGAAGGCAATGCACCCCACTCCAGTCTCTTGCCTGGAAAATCCCATGGGCAGAGGAGCCTGGTGGGCTGCAGTCCATGGGGTCGCTAAGAGTCGGACACGACTGAGCGACTTCACTTTCACTTTTCACTTTCATGCATTGGAGAAGGCAATGGCAACCCACTCCAGTGCTCTTGCCTGGAGAATCCCAGGGACGGGGGAGCCTGGTGGGCTGCCGTCTATGGAGTCACACAGAGTCAGACACGATTAAAGCGATTTAGCAGCAGCAGCAGCAGCAGGCCAGATACACCTTTTGTGTCTAAATTTAGATGGTTCTGGGAGAAAGTAGGCATCACCATCTGATGGTTGCCAGCTGTTCATCTCTCTTGGGTAATTTCTCCCATATACTCTTCCTGTTCCTTTTTAATAAAGTGAAAAAACTCATTGAGTGTGAGATTGCCTCTGAGTCTCTTTGTATCTTTAAGTTACAAAACTCATTTATTTCTTTAATAGGGACCATCTTAGGCAAATTGGCACATATGGTCACCCTGTCTTTAATGATTAAATGGGACAGTTTTGGTAAGGTTTCTTGCAATTTAGAAATATTTAATACTATAATAAGATGCATTTTGTTACCATTTATCTATGTAATTGTCATCTTAATAACAGATATATTTAAAGATATTCCCATAAATTGCATGTGAACAAAAATAAGACTTCCTTTTTTTTCCCCAAAGATCTTACAATTATAAACTCCTTGAATATTAGATTGAATGTAGCCCAACATTAAAGGGAAAAAATACTATTAGATTCTCCTTTCACCTTAAAATATTTTCCTACACAGATACAGATTCTAGCATATGTAATTATAAGTCTGATATGCCAAATTTCCAAAATGCTATAATAATATATTGTCACTGAAAATTAATTATTATTAGGAATACATTCATTATTATTCAGCAACCAAGTTTTTATTATTTCCAACTTTTAAAAATTTGACACAAAATATGACTTTTAAAGCAACATGTATAAAATGCTCCAAATAATTTGGATATCTGTAGACTGGGATAAGAAGTTGAGAGGTCTTCAATGCAGCATCCTTCCAATGGGCATGTCCATTCCTGAACTGTTTAGGGAAAAGATGCATTTTCAAGGTTGCTGCTAAGTTATTTCAAGAAGAGTCCTTAGGTTTTGTTGTTGTTTTTTCTTTAATTTGAGTTTAATACAAACTACATCATATCACTGAATCTTTAAGATCCGCCAGGCTCCTCTGTCCATGGAATTTTCCAGGCAAGAATACTGGACTGGGTTGCCATTTCCTTCTCCAGGATTTGTATTTTTATATTGAGTTGTCTGACTTCTCCATTATATTAGTATGTTCTTTGTCTTCCTGTGCTGTAATAAAAGTCAAAGATAAAATTTTCATTATCATTCTTTTCTGAGGTTTGCATTTTTTTTTCCAAGAGTAGTTTCAGTGTGTTAATAGCATGTAAATATGACAATCGAAAGTGCTTATCTGTCATCAGGAAGTGAAAGTAGGTGTGGAGTACCAATGTTCCTTTCTTTGTCTGCAACCTGAAATTTTTGTCATGAAACTATAAAAGAAGCTGGGTAAAAATTCATAGTCAAATATCTCCTAGCATATTACCCCAGTAATATGTTTCATGAACTATTATTTTAAACAAAGAATACAGTAGAGTTGCTTCCACTTTGACAGTCTGCTGACAGTTTATAACAATGAAGATGCTGTCTGGTATTTAGATGTATGAGAAACTGGTAGGTTTTCCAATTTTGATAGGTTTGGATATTGTGTTTTAAGGAATTAAATAGCAACAGCAAATCTTCTTTTTCTTTTTTAAAGTTTATTTTTAATTGTATAATAATATACAAATCCATTCTTATAAAAAATAAAGAATGTAAATTAATCACATTATTTGATCTGCACTTTTGAGTTTTAATTTTATTTTAATGCACTATGTATTAAGTTGAATGGATTTAAAGTGGTGATTCATAAAGGGGGGAGCTTTTTCCCCATGTCATACATACCTTACTCTATTGCAGTTATTTGTCATTGTTACGTTGTTATGAATGACCTAATTTTACTCGTTCTTTGTTGTCTCAAGCCAGATGACATGAAAACAGTCGAGGCTGTACTGTATGAACATATTTTTTGAATTAATTTAGATGTCGTTGACCTTTATCAAATCATCCTTAATTCTCACTAGACTTTTCAGGATAAAGATATATATGTAAACATTTCAGGTTTGCTTCCAAAATGAAGGATTAGAACTAATCTGGAGATGTTCCTTCTAATTTACGGATGCTTTGGAATAAGAAATTTCCCTTAGGCAATTTGGGTTTTCCAAAATGTACAAGATTTAAGAAAAGCAAATGAATGCTTTGATGCTGAGGTACAAGGGGTAAAATGAAAGACTGAGATTTTCTCTGAAATAATTCAAAAAATGGGAAAATAATTTTTGAACATAGGTGATGGTTAAATGGTTATTGTCCTGTTTTTCCCTATTTGTGAGTATGTTTGAAACTTTTCACAATAAAAAAGAAAACAGGAGTTATTTTCAAGCAATATAAGAAGTAGTAACTCAGAGACTTCTTTGAACATAGGTCTTTTGACAGAGTTGGTGAAACTGCAGCCTTGAAATGAGCCATGTGCCTTACCTCAACATTACTTTGTAATAGTACGGTTTTTCTGCCTAAGGAAGAGTTTATTATAAGACTTTTACCCTTTAAAAACTTTAAACATGTTTCCTCTTTATAAAGATTGAATTTATAAGACATGAGAGTTTAATTAAAGTTAAAAACAAAATTGAACACTTAAGATTAGAGATTTATTTCAGGGTTACAAACACATGCCTCTCTCCTGACTGGTATCACTTTCAGATAAAAATGAATGAATGAAATTTGAGTATTGCCAGCTTGCTGCTCTTCTCCATGATTCTAAGTCTATGACTCTAAGTTTGCAAGGTTTTCCAGATGACCCCACAGGGGCATATTCACAGATGTTGATCTCTCATAAACAGTTTATGGTGGTTTGGGTTTTTAAAAAAATATGTGTTATATGTAAAATACCATTAAATGTCCAGATAGCCTGGTATCATATACATGTTTATGAATTGATATTGGTCAACATCACCATAAAACAGTATGCTAGGTTGTTTCAAGTGTCTTTAAGTAAAATGAAGGGGCAAACACTGAACCTGTGTTTACTACTGGGAAAGAAATCTGACACCCCACTGCATCCTTATTATTTTTCATACCCTAAGCTAAACAGACTAACGGCTGTTAAGAAGCTGTCAGGGGAAGCGTGTCAAACACTAGGTGGATCATGCAATCAGACTGGTGTCGGGTTGGAAAAGCCAGTAGTTGGAAAGAGAAAAAAAAGTGACCTTGTACTCTCAACATTGTCTTTACTCTGAGTAGAGCAGATGAGATTGTGAATTATTCAGAGCACTGAAAGCTTATAATTGTTAGCAGTGGTGGCGGCAATAGAGGAGAGAGACGAGACTGTTTTAGTCCAAATGTCTGATTCTATTAAACATCAAAGGAGTCTTTCCTTAAAACCATCTTTGGGAATTTGGATGGCATGGACCCCATGAAGAATTCCTTCCCCTGTTTGATAGGTTTTTGGGAATCTGGGTCAAAGAAGCACAAGTTAATATTTAGCGTAGATTTTTGGAAATACAGAGTAAAAGAACAAAGACACTCTAGGGAGAGGATTTGCTGTTTCAGCAGGTAACTGTCTAAGGAGCCAGTCCCCACATGACAGAGCAGAACCTCTGAACTCCGAGGGGGTTGCACATTTTATGTAAATGATCTTATCTTATTAATAACAGGTTGAATAAGATTTTAGAGCTGAAAGAAAGTGTTCACCACCTAGTTATTAATTGCAATTTTTAAAATGAGATTTGTAAGATAATAGTCATTTTACATTTCTAGCAATTTCAGATAAAAACTGGTTTGCCTTTGTCAGATTTATTCATGTACCTAGAATGTGGAGTGGTACCTTTATTGAAAACTAGTTATAATATTTTGTTCTGATTTTATTTTAAAGTTTGCCATGGATTTTTAACTTTATGAGCTTAAATTGTATTTTTTAGGAGTTATTTTATAGTGCGTTTTGGATTTTTCTCTCCAAACTGAAAAATATTTATATTTTTCTCTTGAAAAGTCATAATAATATTGATGGCATTTTGAAATTTCCATGACATATTTAAGGAACTGTGTGATGCCTGTGTATGGAATTAAAATTTAACATCAGAATTACTTTTAAATGTCAAACTTGAAGAAAGACATTTTAATAATATTTACTGGATATTATAAAATGTCATATTTTTTTTCTATTTTAATGCTTTTTATAAAGATTGACTTATAATGTCAAAAATAATTTTACATATGAAATAAATGGCTAAAATATTTATGCATTGCCTCAGTACTGCCAAAACAACTATCACTTGGCTTGATCCTGAATCTTATATGTCTACCAATAATAATCAGAATAAGCATTTAAGTAAAACATATGATGCCCCTATGTTCCAAATTCTCTTCTGAATTTAGAATTGCGTGTTTTTTGGTACAGAGACTATTTTAAACTATGTGTCTTTCTTTCTAGAGAGTCCTTTTATTGGGATAAATGGAAGAGGTTGAAAATGATAGTGTTTCATTGTAGAAAAACAGATCAAACCTTCCCTTACAAAATAATCTTGATCACTGTTTTCATCCATTTCGATGATAGTTTCCCCCTCATTCTCTGGATTCACCAGGTACTTGTCATCATTTTATATATCAGATTCCAACAAGGTTGAGTTTCAAACTAAGGTTACCACTTGTCTGTGCTAAAGAAAACCCTCTAACCAAGTGGGGAAAAAGTCTTCTCTGAATCCACTGAACCGTATAATTTAGACCATTTTTATATCAGACAGAAAATATAATCTGGGATTATAAAGAGTTTTCTGAGAAAATAGTTTTTTGAACTTTACACTTAGCAGATTCAAATAGGACTCCCAGTCTTTAAATAACTTCCATAGATTTGAATATAGTGACTTATTTTTTCCTCCAGTTTTACTGAGACATAACTGACAGCACTATATAAGTTTCAGGTGTACAACAGAATGCTCTGACTTACGTACGTCATGAAGTGAGCTGGATGACAGTAGCAGGGAGAAGTGGATGAATGCAGTCCAAAGGTACAGAATTCCAGTTATGAGATAAATAAGGACTGGGGATGTAATGACAATATGATAAATATAGTCAACACTGCTGGATGTTATATATGAACATTGTTAAGAGAGTAAATCCTGAGTTCTCACCACAAAGAAAAATTTTTTATTTCTTTAATTTTGTATCTATATGAGATGAAGGATGTTTACTAAATTATTGCTAAATATAATAACTTATTTTTTAATGAAAGAGATACTCAGGAAATGATAGGTATTTTTCTCATCTTAAACCTCAGGTTCCTAATTTGTCAACTGTTGCTGCAACATATATTAATATATATTTAATTTGGGGGCTTCTAAAGAATTACAGTCCCACTGTTGCTTCCATATCAGGGATTCATTTTGGGTCCGTAGTTTCTATTTCTCCAATACAGTTGTATCTCTCCCTTATATTTTAAATACAGGCTTTGAGTTAAGTATATAATGTTTGATTGTTAACTAGAGGAAAATTAATCCTACCTAGGTTATTTGTTGTTGTTCAATCAATAAATTGTCCATGGACTCAATTTGTGACCCCATGGACGGCAGCACGCCAGGCTCCTTTGTCCTCCACTATCCCCCAGAGTGTGCTCAAATTCATGTCTGTGGAGTCGGTGATGCTATCTAAGCATCTCATCCTCTGCCACCCCCTTCTCCTCCTGCCTTCAATCTTTCCCAGCATCAGGGTCTTTTCCAATGAGTCAGTTCTTCGCATCAGGTGGCCACAGTATTGAAGCTTCAGCTTCAGCTGAATATTCAGGGTTGATTTCCTTTAGGATTGACTGGTCTGATCTCCTTGCAGTCCAAGGGACTCTCAAGAGTCTTCTCCAGTGCCACAGCTTGGAAGCATCAATTACCCTAGGTTAACACGTGTTTGTAAATATTTGCGAAGTTTGGTGAGCTTGTGTGTTCATGATAGAAATGGGCTCAAGGAATTAATCTTTGTATCAACTTTCACCATAATTTTTTCTGTGTATGTTTCTTATTTAGTTGGTATATTTTTGTTTTGCAAAGACATAAATGTTCAGCACTTATATTCCATATATATTTATTGAGGATCTGCACTGTGCCTGGTACACTGGGGTACCTGAGTGACGATTTAAGACCAGGTTCTTAAAAATTATCAGCCACGTTTTAAAGCAACATATGATTACAAGGAGATGTGTTACAGAACGCACGTACTCCGCATGACTGAGAAGGGAATGAATCATGTTAAGCCAAAGCAGCTGGGAAAGGCTGCCTTAAGAGAAGCAGCAGGCCTGTTTTTAGAGAAAGGGAAAGTTCAGATGAAGACCAGTGACACGCGCAGCCTGGGCGTAACGTGGAATTGGAAGGGAGGTGAACGCGGACCCGCCAGGGAAGCTCCGCCTCTCTTCTCAGAGAAGATGATGTTCTCAGGCCAAGGCTGGGCCACAGCCACGCACCATTTTTTTTTTTTTTTTAAGGGCTTTTCAGTACCAAGTTGCAGAGGTTAAAATTTAGTAAATTCTCCTTTGCTCTCGAGTTTTTCTGAAATGGGTGAAATTCCTTATCTTCTTGGAGGGGTTTTGGTTTTTCTCTTGCTAAGAGCAGCTGACAGTTGATGGTCTCCCTGAGGCAGGAGACTTCTCAGGCTTTGCTGGCCACCACCCCCACCCCCCCGCCGCCCCCAGCCTGGTCCTCTGATACGGGCGATCCATCTGCCTTCAGGTACTCACCCAGACCCCGTCTTAGCTCTTCTAATTGGCAGGTGGCCTCAGCATCCCCTCTTTTAGGGATCCCTGAACTGAAGGGCAGGTGTCTTTCCTCAAAGCTAGTCACGCGTTTGGGCTTCCCAGGCGGCCAGTGCAGGAGAGGCGAGAGACGCCAGTTTGATCCCTGGATCGGGAAGAATCCCTGGAGTAGGAAGTGGCAAGCCACTCTACTATTCTCGCCTGGAGAATCCCATGGACAGAGGAGCCTGGCAAGCTACAGTCTATAGCATCACAATAGAGATGGATTTGACTTGAGCGCACATGCAAATCATGTATGTATCTCCCTGCATTGATCGTGAACTAAACAGGTGTCTTGTTCACCTATGGACTCTCAGATCCAAGGATTCTTGTTGAATGAATGAATGAGCAACCAGCTATTGCTTTCCAGAGCAGCTCCAGAAACGGCTGCAGCAGCAGAGCTGGATTTCTGAATCCTGAAATGTAGGGCAGATGCTTTAATATTCACACCCTTGGGACAACTCACCCATTCATTTGTCTTTAAAATTCCCAGAACCACTACTAAAAGCAATATTATATCATGTAGTGTACTGAAAGTTACTCAGTCGTGTCTGACTCTTTGTGACCTCATGAACTATACAGTCCATGGAGTTTTCCAGGCCAGAATACTGAAGTGGTTAGCCTTCATGAGTCCAAACTAAAATTAGAAAAAAAAAAAAATTTTTTTCTAGTTTTAAATCCAGAAAAGCCTTTTAAAGAGGAGTTTTCCTTCACAGGAGCTTTGACCAGTAAGCATTATCAAGGTGAATTATATATTTATTTATGTAATCAAGATGAGTCCATGAGCATGTGGACGCGCTCTTCACACACACTGCCTCCCTCTCTGACAGGCTCCCACTGGGTGAACACAAGTAGGTATGTCCTAAACACCACTTGCCTTCATCTCCAGCTGATTTTACAGAACCTTCCAGTAGAGGGACTCCAAAGAGAACTCTGAGGCCAGGGGACAAAGCCTGAGCGAGCCTGGTTGTATCGGGAGATCAAGGCCCAGGTACATTTGAGACTTGGCCACATCATCACCTCCCTCACCCTGTGTTCCTGTCGAGGAAAGCAATCCCAGGGTGTGTGTGTAACCTGCCCCAGGTCTCACAGCTACTTAATTGCCCAAATCATTATTGAAAACGAGGCCACTCTTGACTTGAGAGCTTAGATCCTTCGGTCATGGCGGGGTCTTCCCTGGAGACGTGATGGATGAACACAGACCTGGACACCCAGGAGAAGGGCATAGGACATGGAGACAGCACCGCACACAGAGGTAACCCAGGTGGCCATGTTCACGTGGCATATTCTCGCCAGGCTCCTTTTAGTCCCAAACTCAACTGTTATACGAGGCTCAGAAGACAAGAGGAGACTCTAAATTTATTACATGAGTCACATTTACATTATTCTTCCCTAGAATGATTTTCTTGGGAGTCTTATTAAAACTTGGACGTCTCAGATAAGAGCCCATGAAAAAAAATTTTTCCCCAAACATTTTTTCTGCTCTTTTCCTTTCTCAGCCCATGAAAAAGCTGTTTTTGCCATCTGAGTGCCTTCTGTTGTTTATGGAACAAACTACAATGCTAAAAAACAATTTGGCCCTGTTCAGTTTCTTTTAATGAGAAAAATGTGAGGCTGTAAATTTTTTTTATAAGAATAAAGGCTATTAGAAGGAGAGGGTGTCATATTGATACCTGCAACTAAGCTGATCGAAAAACAAAACCAAAATCACTTCCAAGAGGCGCAGGGGTTCAGCTTGGTTTTGTAGAAGCCTTCTGTCTGTCCGTAGCATTCCATTCTTAGATGCGTTAGGGAATATTTTCTATGTAAAATTCACCTTTAAAAAATGAAAAGTGCACATCTTGGTAATAGAACCGCGTGTCCCACGGAGCTACATTTTGGTCCCTCCAGATCCAGCCAAGTAGTGGAGATGTTTTCCTAAAATATTTTTTTGTTATATTTTTCCAGTGTTACAAAATGTTAGTGTTCTGTGGCTATTATCTGCATTGTTAGAAAAGGATTGTATCTACATCAGCCACCGATTCAAACAGACATGTTTCTGTCACAGCGCCTTGGAGATCACAGATCTGCTCAGCCCTGTGGGTAACTGCTTCGGGCTTTGATCCTTTCTCCCTTTCTCTGTCTCCAAAAATAGATACTGAGCATGTGCTCTGAGCTAGGTGTGGGGGATGAACTGCACAGGTGATTTGCTGTCTGCCCTTAAAGAGCCGACAGTGAACCTGAGGATACAGATGAAGAAAGGATGGCTTGCCTGCACTCAAGCGGCACACGCTAAGAGTGCTTGTTGCAGGCCCAGAAGGGCTTGGGGGTATTGCTCTCAAGTTTCCCAAAGAAGGGCCGCTGAAGCCCCTAGCTCAGCGATAACTAAGAAGAGGCAACTCTGGGGAGCGGTGAGACCATGTTCCATTCTGGGGCCTATGGGCTCCTTAGAACTTGAATGATTTTCTTAGCATCTCGTCACAAGCAGAGTCCATGGTCAGGACGTAAACTGGGTTTGTTAACCACTGGACTCTGCTTCTTCATGGCCATCTTTGAGGGCATCAGTCCTGGGGGATCCAGCAGCAACCTCTGGCCAAGCCAGACTTGGTAAACAGTGGCAGCAGTGAGGAGAGTGGGCCGTGTGTCAGGGTGCGTGTGGCTGTGGGAGCTGGGTCGGTGAAAGGTCTCTTCCATCCGAGGATATTTGGAGACTGTGGTTTGGGACCCAAAGAGGGGTGAAAATTCACCTCCCTCTTCCTCTTTCTCTTCCGCCTACTCTTTTTTTTTTCCTTTCTTGAGATCTGAAAGTTGGCCAGACCCAATCAATTCCAACTGGGGCAAGGTTTTCAGCCTTGAATGTATCCTGATGACTTTATTAACCATGGGGCAAGAATGGGGGTGATTTGCGGTGGCGTTTCTGGTGCCCTAAGACTCCAGGCAAAGCGGAAGAGGAGCCACAGGTTGCCTTTGGCAGCCTCCCCTCCCCTCCTGCACTCCATCACCCTGGTAACCCACTGCCCTCCCTTCGCCTTAGAGTTCTTCAGAGGCCTCCACCCCCGTCCCTTCCAAAAGTCTCCTCCCTTTGGCCCACCTCAATCAAAACTCTCTTTCCCTGAGCCCTCAATTAATTAGATCTGATTATCTAATTAAACTAATTCACACAGAGGTATGAATGAGGCTTAACCCTCCTGGGGGCATTTGCATTTTAAAAAAGAGCTTCTTAACCCAAATGCCTCTGACAATTAGTGGAAGACATGGGGAGATATTTGGGAGGCTTGGGGCTGTCCTGGGCTCCCTGCTTTCTGGGCCCTCGGTGTCCTGGGTTAACTCAGGATTCCCTCCACCAAGGAGTTCAAAGATTGGGAGGCAGCATTTCATACACCCACTTTGTGTGTACCACCCTCTCTGCCTTTGACAGGTGGCAAAGTTTAAAAAAATATCATCACTTAAGAAGAGGGCTTCTACTAATACTATAAAGCTTCAGTCCTGGTTGTGAAGTGCTTTCTTTTCTTAGGACCAACCTTTGACTCCTGAAGCAGAGAAGGTCTAAGGATGTTGTTGTTCAGGGACCAAGTCATGTCCAGCTCTTCTAGACCCCATAGACTGCAGCACGCCAGGTTTCCTTGTCCTTCACCATCTCACAGAGTTTGCTCAAGCTCATGTCCATTGAGTCAGTGATGCCATCCAACTACCTCATCCTCTGTTGTCCCCTTCTCCTCACGCCTTCAGTCTTTCCCAGCATTGGGGTCTTTTCCAATGAGTCAGTTCTTTGCATTAGCTGGCCAAAGTATTGGAGCTTAAGCTTCAGCATCAGTCCTTCCAATGAATATTCAGGGTTGATTTCCTTTAGGATTGACTGGTTTGATCTCCTTGCAGTCCAAGGGACTCTCAAGAGTCTTCTCCAACACCACAGTTCGAAAGGTCTAAGGATTTCTAGAGGCAAAATAAGATTTCTGGACAGCACCGCCCCCCCACCCCCACCCCACCACACACACATGCACAACAGCCGCCGTGGTCATCCTGAAACAGTCAAAGCCAGTTCACTCTGATGTTTTTACCCTAATTTTAAATCCAGGAACAGATTCTGCTTTTTCAAATGGGAGAGAGAGAAGCATTTGTGTTCCAGCTCTGAATTGACATGAGGCTGAAGTTGACTAGAACAGAAGGGACTCTGGGTTAGAAGCAACTTTGAAAGTCCCCTCGGTCGTATCTGACTGTGCCCTTCTCTGTAAAGAGATATAAAGGCCATTTTGTTTTCTAATGCCCTCGAGCTTAAATGATGTAGTACATTCCAGCAAGATCCAAATTACAAAAATGCTCTGGGAGTCCAACCCCAAAGCCAAAGGACTGACCACTGGCCTTCTTTGTCCAGAACTGCCAAATGCTGTGATCACTTCCCAGAAAACATTGGATTCCCATGTATAGACGCAACCTTAAAATGTATGGCCTGTTCTTTTTTTTGAAGATACGACTCAGCATTCCTGAAAATAAGAATATGGACAAACATAATTTATATGCTCATTATTGATCATTTTGCTCAAGATCTCTTCTTGAGGCAATACTTATTTTTGTTGTAATTTTCCTATGCTTCTTCATTCCCTCTTTTCTTGTTTTTGAATGTATTTAAAGGTCTCATGGGGCTTCCCTGGTGGCTCAGTGGTAAAGAATCTGTCTGCCAATTCAGGAGACTTGGGGTCCATCCCTGGGTTGGGAAGATCCCCTGGAGGAGGAAATGGCAACCTGCTCCAGTATTCTTGTCTGGGAAATCCTATAGACAAAGGAGCCTGGTAGGCTATAGTCCATGGGGTTGCAAAAGAATTGGGCACAACTAAACAACAACAATAGAAGTTCCCATAATTTCAACAGGTTGAGGTGAGTTGGGAGCAGGGGCTACAGTTTGATATTGTTAGCCAAGAATTGGCATTTTCATCCTGTATTGAGCAATGGAGTATCAGGATTATTCTCATGTGAGGGCCAACTGATTTTGCATACATTCCTGTAATATTTCAATTAATTAAATTTCCCGGAATGATAATGAAAAATGCTGTTTTTTACTGATGATATGAAAAATAGTGGTGGATTCACTCAGGAATGTATGTGGAGACAGTGGAGGGTGTCCTTTCCTGGCTCTTATTGTAACTTATTGTAACTCCGGCTGCAAAAACAGCCCTATTAATATAGTAAGGCTTCAAAAATCAGAGCTTACGTGCAAGAGCAAACAAACACAAATAATACAATGGGAAGCAGTAAAAAATGTGATTAAACCTCTCATCCGATTATTTTTCATTTCTCATACTATTTGAGTTTTCATCTTTATGTTTTGCTTCGTGGAAGGAATAAGTATGACATCTGGACAAGGCATTCACATGGGAGGACAGAACTGTTGTTTTCCTGTGGATAGTTCAGCTGTCAGGGCCTGAAAATTAAAGTGGGGGAACTGACCAGCTAGGAAATACTAAATAGAGCTATGTGTCTTGAGTGATTTGGGTTCATGCCTACATACAATGTATTTTTTAATTATTATGGGATTATTACTAGCCTATTATATTTTATTTCACCCCCAATATTTGTTTACTGTTAAATACATGACGGCTCTTTTTTGATTTTATTTTGACATGTAGTTGGTATACAATGTTGTGTTAGTTTCAGGCATATATCAAAGTGATTCAGTTGTACATATATATATATTCTTTTTCAGATTCTTTTCCATTATAGATTATTACAAGATACTGAATATCGTTCTCTGTGCTGTATAGTATGTTCTTATTGTTTATCTGTTATCTATATAGTGATGTGTATCTGTTAACCCCAAACACCTAATTTATCCCCCTCTCCCCCTCTCCCCTTTGGTAGCCATAAGTCTCTGATCTGTCTGTGAATCTGTTTCTATTTCATAGACAAGTTCTCTGGTGTCATATTTTAGATCCCACATATAAATGGGACACTATGGTGCTTGTCTTTCTCTATCTTCTCTTTATGATCGTTTCTAAATCCAGCATGTTGCTGTGAATGGCATTGTTTTGTTCTTTTTTATGACTGAGCAATATTCCATTGTATTTGTATGCCACCTATTCTTCATTCATCTTTGATGGACATTTAGGTTGTGTCCATGCATGTTAGCTCTTTTAGAGTATGGAATCAAAGTTGACTTTTCTTGATAAAGATGCAAATAAATCATTAGAGAAGGAAATGGCAACCCACTCCAATATTCTTGCCTGGAAAACTTTGTGGACAGAGGAGCCTGACAGGCTACAGTTCATGGAGTTGCAAAAGAGTTGGACATGACTGAGCAGGCACACAAATCATTAAGGGATTATTTTTTCCAATTGTACTTAAAGCCTACAGGTTATTTTGGTTTATGTGCAAGCTATATAACATGCAAGGAATTTCGGAGGCACAGATGTTTGTAGTCAGAGCAATCTTTCATCTATTAGATTTGCTGAATGCTCAGTGTCTGTAAGTAGTGCTTTTCAGAGGAGAAGGAGACACAGCATTTCTGGATTACATAATTTACCATTCACGTCCACACCTCCTATTCTGGATCACTTCATGTCCTTGGCACAGCTGGGCACCCAAGGAGTCTACATATATAAATTTCTGCCTTTGATGATGATGTCTTACTCAGTGTGTACCAAAATTATTTCTTAAAAACATTATGGGATTAAGACAAAAGATCTCATTTTTCAGACAGACATTGCTTGTGCTAATTTGCTCTTAATTTCTTATGCAGTATTTCTTTGTTTCAGTTCAGTCACTCAGCCATGTCCAACTCTTTGCCACCCCATGGACTGCAGCACTCCAGGACTCCCTGTCCATCACCAACTCCCAGAACTTGTTCAGACTCATGTCCATCGAGTCAGTGATGCCATCCAACCATCTCATCCTCTGTCGTCCCCTTCTCCTCCTGTCTTCAATCTTTCCCAGCATCAGGGTCTTTTCAAATGAGTCAATTCTTCACATCAGGTAGCCAAAGTATTGGAGCTTCAGCTTCAATGTCAGTCCTTCCAATGAAAATTCAGGATTGGTTTGCTTTAGGATTGACTGGTTTGATCTCCTTGCAGTCCAAGGGACTCTCAAGAGTCTTCTCCAACACCACAGTTCAAAAGCATCAATTCTTCGGTGCTCACCTTTCTTTATAGTCCAACTCTCACATCCATACATGACTACTGGAAAAACCATAGCTTTGACTAGATGGACTTTTGTCACCAAAGTAATATCTCAGCTGTTCACCTCTTTATGAGGCATAAATGAAATGATGTATGGAGTGCTCATAACATCAGGCATGACAGGTGGTGATAGTCCATACATTCTAGATTCCTTTTTATTCTCCTCTTTCCTGGTGAAAAACTCAAATTTAGAGGATCCATATTCTTCCCTGGGCTTCCCTGGTGGCTCAGATGGTAAAAAAATCTGCCTATAATATAATAAAATATTATATAAAGTATAATAATATATATTATAAAATACAGGAGATATTATATAAATTATGTGTGATATATGTATATGCCATATATATATATATATATATATATATATATATATATGTTCAAAAAGTGCAGGAGACCTGGGTTCTATCCCTGGGTATAGCAGGGAATGGCAGCCCACTCCAGTATTCTTGCCTGGAGAATTCTAT
Source organism: Odocoileus virginianus (assembly GCF_023699985.2). Taxonomy (NCBI): domain Eukaryota; kingdom Metazoa; phylum Chordata; class Mammalia; order Artiodactyla; family Cervidae; genus Odocoileus; species Odocoileus virginianus. The sequence goes on along the minus strand of NC_069705.1, from coordinate 30,423,119 downwards.
GGACAGAGAAGCCTGTTGAGGTCGCAAAGAGTTGGACATGACTGAGTGGCTAACACTTTACTTCTCCTGATGAGAAGCTCAAATTTAGAGAAGCCACGTAGAGCAGAAACCAAACAGCACATCATGTTTATCAAAGATGGGCTATTAGTTTGTTGGCATAACTCTGTCGAACTGTGTAGCATTGCCATCCTCATACATCAAAAAACAATAGAATATTGGCAGTTTCCTGTGATTTGACCCAATCCTGAAACACAGAGTTTACACAACCATTCGAGTCATACAGATCACATAGATAAATTCTTTTTCTGAACTGTCTTAATCTTTGAAGTAAAGGTGCTGCTTTTACATGAACGGATTATTTTATTTCTGTACTTCCTTTCCACAATACAGAGTAAAAATAGTAGTTCAACATCCTACGGTTTCTGAACTCTTCTTCGTTATCTCTTCCATGAAAAGACTGAAAGCCTGCCTAGTCTTCAGTGTCCCAGCCCTGCTAGGCTGCTTTGGCTTCAGTATAGCAGCCTGTGAATTCCCAAGACTGCATATTAACCTTCTCCAACAATAGCTCCTTGTAGTGTTAAAGTTCTCTATTTGCATCATTTAGGTTCTTTTAGGCAGCAAATTCAGATAGGGCCAGATTGTCTCATTAATTGTGGCTTGTTATGTGATGCCAGGGAGTAAAGAAAACCAGAGGACAGCCAGGCCTCAGAGAAAGCTGGGAGGTCCTTTGTGCATTTCCCAGATAAAGGCGTTACTTACCCATCCGGGCCTGGGACTCAGGACCAGTTTAACACCCTCCCTCCGCACCTACAGCCCCTTCCTTCTCACAGTGAAGGGCTCTCTCAGGCCTTCTCTCTGTCTGGGGCCCAGGCTGCTGGCGCATGGGGCTGGTGTGACAGCTTTGCCCTGGGCTCCTAGATCACTCAGCTTTCTTTGGGGGATCACCTCCACTGTGCCTCTCAAGTTAAACATCACCTCCATTCGAGGGGATGACCCCCCCTCCACCACACACACTCAGCTCATTCTTCTCTATCTAAGCATCCTGATGTCTTCATAGCACACACTGCAATCTGCAATTGTTGTTGGCTTGTTTATTTGTCTGTGTCCCCCACGGAACTAAAAGCTCCGTGAGGACCAGGTATCTGCGCCCTCCCATCCTAGCCCTGGTACCCAGCACAGTGCTAGTCCCTGAAGCATCGTTGTTGAATGCATAAATACATGAAGCAGCAGGAAACTCCTCAGAAGCGCTGTGACACCCCAGGCTTCAGCCCAGTGGGTTCGGTCTTCACGTGCAGACACTGGGACTCCGTGCCTCCCGCTCGTTTTTTGAGATCACGTGTGGTGCTGCCGAGGCACTTCCGTCCATGAAGCTAGGATGTGTACTGTCACATAGCTTTGACTGCTGTTGGAAGGAAGTTGATAGGACACAGGAATAAAACTCTCCGTGAAACAGGATGTGAAAATGGGCCTCAGAGAGAGAGAGAGAGGTTTAAAGATTGTTTGGGAAAGTGTTGTCTTAGAATTAAATCTCAAGGGGGAAAGACGTGTGGGAATCAAAGAATTGAAAGGGAGAAATATCCAAGTGAAGAGTGGAAAAAATAAGCCCCAGTGATTGAAACACATCAAAGAAAAAGACGGTGGAGTGGCCAACTGCAGGGTAGACTTTTGGAGTTTGAGAAGTGAAGCTGGGAATGGTTGGAAAACCCTGGCCAGTGATTATTCAGGACTAAAGAATAACAGGGCATTAGTAACCCCGGATTACCTAATAATCTGTGCAGATTTTCCACTAAACTAGTTTCTCCTCATTACTAACAACCACTTGGTTGAAAAGTGAAAATGATTCAAGCAGCGGCATTTGAATATCTCTTTGTAAGACTAGATTTGAAACTCAAAAGCATCTTCTTTATCAACTCCTGAAATGCTGAGGAACAGTTTTGCCCCTTTCAACTTCATGAAATCAATGTAGAACTGAGGAGGGGCGGGGAGGAAGAGGAAGCCTGGGTTATTCTGATTGAAGAAGTGCTTGGGTTTGTAATTATTTTAAAGTATGAGATAAGGAGACAAAAAATGTTTTAAGGGGAAAATGGATGATGACACATAAGGCTGCTCATCTTTGCTCATGTTACAAGGAAGGTTGACATTTTACTGTGTCTCAAGGTCATGAAAATTAGGAAGGAGCACTCTGAGAAATCTCTAAATTATAGATCTTTGAGTTAGCAGGAACCTCGGGATAATTTCAAACAACCCTTTACTTCCAGAAAGGAAAAGATGTTATTATCCCCTATTTTAGGGAAGAGATGAGGAAATTAAAGTTACCTGCTGAGGTCACATGGCTGAGAAATGACTGATGACTGAGGATGCAGAGAGGACTGGGGTGCAGGTGGGTTGTGGAGAGGCAGACTGCAGCGTGCCTTCGGGGTGTGTCTCCTCCACACCAGCAGCAGCGTGATTCTCCCCCATGTAGGTATGGACCCAGGAGAAGACTTGCTGTATTCAAGTGGGCCCTGGACCATTGTTTACCATAATAGTTTCTTTCCTTTCTGAAAGAAGGGAGGAAGGGAGGAAAGAAAAAGAAGTGGGGGAAGGATGGAGGGATGGAGAAGGAGAGAAGGGGTAGGTAGGAGAAACCTCTACTAAAAGAAAATGTCCATTGACTCTAGGCCCATGTGGTTGAAGAGGGGAGAGAGGTTACCTTGACTGGATCTTTCCTGTAGTTTGAATTATGGTATCCGATGCCCCACATTTGAACAAATAAAGTAATAAATGTTGGGTCTTTATTACCAGGTCATGGCTGGGACAGTAAAATTGTACACCTTGAAAATTTTAATATGGACAGTGATGTGCACACATAGTAAAGGCTAGAAACTACCTTTGGTCTTGAAGATGGGAGGTGAGGACCAACTCTCCCGTCTTGCATTTGCTGTATGCACATAGGTGAATTATATCCCTAATTTTATAGCTTTATAATCAGGCATGGGGCCATGCGTACACCTACCCAAAAGGAACCCTGATCTTTCACTTTATGTCATCTTTATATATGAAAAGAATTCTTCAGCTGACTTGTATTTGCCGTCTTGAATTCTAGAGCTTCCACTCTGGAAAGCTGAAGTTTCTCTGTGATCCACAGGCTCTCCCCAGACTTATGCAAAACAGTGAAATTCTTAAAAAGGATAGGAACGTGACAACAGACTCTCCCTTTCTAAAACAATTCAATTTAATGGTGGATCCCCAAACAATTGACTCCCGTTTGTACTGAGACGACCTGTGATCGCTCTTAGCCCGGCATTTCTAGCCCAGCTTTGTTTCCCAGAGAAAAGAAGTATTCCCTTTATTAGTTCTGTGTTGCTTTTGAAGTTATAAAGCTACCCCTGATGAAGAAAAAGAAAACAGACATCTGAAAGAAAAATGAAGAGGACAGCATCCTGTGCATATTAAACCACAGGGGCGAGGATGATTAATCGGCCACGTACTCGTTTCCTGTCACTGTTTCTCATATTTCTAAGGTTCCTCACTTTGACAGGAACGTCTCCATCAGGTGGGGCTGAGTCATGTGCAGCTAAGGCGTATACCACTCCCCGTGGGCCCTCCAACTTTCTCTCTTCCTTTTTGTAGAATTGCAACCAAGCTAGGAATTTGTCCGGGCCTTGTCTGTATGAAATGGCTTTCATTTTAAACATAATATCTATTTTAAAAAGACACTTCGAATCTATTGCTTATGGTATTTCTAGCCATCCTTTCCCCCGATGCAGCACCAAGTACCGCTCCGACAGGCTGCATGACGAGATTTAGAAGGGAGGCTGAAGTTAATTGAGGTTAGCAAGAAAAATATTACTGTCAATTTCAGATTTTTTTTCTCTAATTATTTTTAACTCATGAATAATCAATGAAATGAAAAAGAAATGTACATTTAAGAGCAGCTTGAAAATCCCCACTTTTGGAAGCATCAGAGGAGTGTTGTCCTTGTGACACTCTACGATAGGACATCCCACTAGCTTTTGGAAGATACAATAGCTTTTTGGGTTTTTGGGGGGTTTTTTTTGGTAAAGATGCTTTTTTTGAAGTGACAGAATGGTACACTGGGAAGAGGAATTTGAGCAGATACAGCCATAAAGTGCAATTTGCCATTTTCAGTGACAACCTGACTCCACAGAGCATCTGGAGTAAGCGTAGCAAACAGCTCTAAAGGCTGGGTGGTGTTGGGTCTATACTGAGAAAGATAAACAGCCAGAAGGTAAGCTCTGCATCACTGTGTAAGCTTCAAAATCAGTGGGTTTCCATGAGGCACAATAATGGACCTGCTGGGCTTCCATAGACATGGGAAAGAGGGGGTTTGGTCAACACGGCTCTCCAACTATCTTAGACTGCCTAGACCATTGAATTACTTTTACCGGAAAAATCTTTTTCTTATTTTGCCCAAAATTCAGCAAAGAAGAATATCCATTAAAAAGTTCTTCCACAACCTGTTTCCTTTGCACTTTTCTCAAGTTCATGCCTTGTCCCCCTCCTATCTTGACATGTGTGATTTGAATACTCTTTCCTTTATAACATGAGAGATAGCATTTTAGTTTCGTGTTGAGGCCTGTGGATGGGGGCTGTTGTGTTAAAAATGTTTCTGTGATCCGAACATGGAAGTGGTCGCTCCCCGTGGGTCACTCTGTAGGATCACTCTCGCAGCCCCATGTTTATTCACCAAACATTTATGGAGCACCTGTCACCGTTAGAGAGGCAGTTCTGCTGAGAGTTTTCTGAGAGCTAACAATGTAACTGTTTTTAAAAGTAAGATACGTAGGATAGGATGCTTGATCATCTGTGACCCCCACTCTCCCTTTTATCTCTGCACTGTTCTCCCGTTAACAAAGTTGGATGTCTTTTCCTTAAAAAGTTAAATGGGAAATTCATTAATTATGTTTGGTTCAAAGCAGTGGTTAAAGAAGCTCTGAAACTTGAAGCCAAGAAACTGGTGCTGAAAACAATATTTAAAGAGCATGTGATAAATGTGCACTTTATCTAATTCTAAAATGGAAGGCTAGCCATGGCTTTCTTAAGATTCAGATGGAGAGCTGTTCATCGGACAAGTCATTCTCCTCGAGAGTGCTGCATTTGGAAGCATTCTTTCTAGTTTCTATGTGAGAAGACAGACTTGTATCATTTAAGACCTGAGCTTCCAGGTCTGAGGACCTGAAATATCCATGTATTGAGAGTCATCACTTTGACTAATGGCGGATCCTGAGCACATATCACTGTAAGCACCTCTTCACACTGTGTCATTTTTCCAGCTCAGTTGATTTTTGATATATCTCACTTTATCAGTCATTGAGGTGGAAATTTCATCACTCTTCCATGCTTTTTGAGTTTTTCGTAGTGTTTGTTTGTAATAGGTTTTATGGGTGATTAGTTATGTGAACTGTCGCGTTCTTGGTGATGGGAACCTATCTTAATTTCACTCATGAAACCTGCTTCTCTCATAAACTCTGCCATAAACCAAGGGTAGGATTTGTTTCTCATTTGAACATGCCCTGTGGAAATTAGTACTTTTCATCATTACGTAGTGTGAAAATTAATAGCTGAATTATTATTGGCTATTATTACTAATGTTTGAGCACTGGCCTTTGCCATTCTGTGATTTCACACATCAGTTACTATGCTAGGACACACCAGTGACTAACCAATCTGTCAGTCTGTGCTCCGCTGGGCATTATCAGATGTCAGGGTTTTACCAAAACCCCACTGAACAATATTTTGACATGATAGTAATATTTCTGTTACTTCTGTATATGAACATTTCTTCCTTAAAAGCATTCACAGTGAAACACAAGAATTAGTATTACCCACCATTTTATTTTCACCTAATGTTGACTGTTGTATCTGCCCTAATGATCAACCCAAGTCATGGTTCAGTGCACTGATTTTATGTCACAGAAATCTGGGTTGGACTCCTAGCTCTGCTGCTTAGCAACTGTGTGACCTTGAGTGAGTTACCTAATTTCTCTCAGCCTAGGTTTCCTTATCAGTAAAAGAAGGTTTAATAAAAGAACCTACCTCATGTGTATGTTGTAGGAACTAAATGAGATAAATAAATGTTAGCTGTGTATGTTAACTTCTTTTAGTCTCTATTTGGCAACTTTTGGGGCATATCAGGGCTGTAGAATCCTCAGATTCACTGTATATTGTCATTTATAATGGTTTGATATTTTAGTTTGAGGGTCTTTCCCTTTGTTTTAATATTGCATGATTATAATGAGAATATTCCACACAATCATTATTTTTCAAGATATAAATTTTACCATATTAAGACTCATGAAGACGTTTGAATGTTTGGCATGATTTTGTTATAATAGCTTCCTTGCTAGATGATCACGTTCCTATTATTCAAGAGGAAGATTTTAAATAGAGTATGAAGACTCTATAGGGGATAGTGAAAAAATTACGCAAAAGCAAATGAACTAAATCTGGTAGTAGCAAGTGAGAAATGCCCTGAAGACAATATCATATTATCTTTTCTCCTTTGAGGTAATTTATTTTTCTATTACAACCAGCTTTGTTGTCTCATTTGAGTTTTCCAGGATACCACATTCATGTGAATTGGGAAACTATTGAAGACTTACTATGTGTGAGACAACAGTGGGTAACATCAGAAAGAGTCTTTCGGATGGGGTCATTGTGAATTTTTTTTTTCTTATGTTATGCATTGCATAAAGACATTTGCCCTGAGGAAAGGGCACTGCTTTTTTTTTTCTTTTTAAAAATTTTTCTATTTTATATAGTTGATTTGCAATCCTTTATTTCAGGTATATAGCAAAGTGATTCAGTTATATATATATATACATATACATATACCTATTCTTTTTCAGATTATTTTCCTATATCAATTATTATAGAATATTGAGTAGAGTTCCAGTGCTATACAGTGGGTCCTTGTTGATTATTATGTATAAATATTAGTGCATATTAATCCCAACTTCCTAATTTATCTCCCCCAACTTTCCCATTTGGTAATCATAAATTTGTTTTATAAGTCTGTGAGTTTGTTTCTGTTTTGTAAATAAGTTCACTTGCATCATACTTTAGATTCCACATATAAGTGATGTATATTTGTCTTTGTCTGATTTACTTCACTTAGTAGGACAATCTCTGGATCCATCCATGTTGCTACAAATAGCATTATTTTATTCTTTTTTATGGCCGAGTAACATTCCACTGCATATATGTACCACATCTTCTTTATCCATTTGTCTGCCAGTGGACACTTAGGGGTGATATGAATTTTGAAGTTGAGAAGTGTGTGGAATGGTTAAATAGAAAATGAAAGTACAGTTGAATTTCTGTGACAATTGGTGCCCTTCCCCTTCTCAGCAGTTGTGACCAGAATAGTATTCAATCTGGAGCAAGAATTATATACCTCAAAACTGGTTTGCATGGTCACAAACCAGAGAACGTGTTATTGTATAGATCTTTTATCGTTCTGCAATTTTCAGCCACTTTCCTTTGGATTATTTGTGTGCTGTCAATAAGAGGTACCACCAAATGGATATCAATTTGTTAAGATTTTTTTTTTTGTGGGGGGTGCACCAGGAAGACACAGGTGGACAGGGTCTAACATCTAGAAAGCTGAGCTGCGCTGGTTTGTGAGTATGGCACGCTTGATCACTACTGTGTATTACTTTTTCAAGTCAGCTCCAGACAGTATTACATTTTTACTGAAGCATGTAAGCATTCTGCCCTGAAAGTACAGAAGAGGATGTGGTCAGGGCAATAAACAGCTCTATTCCAAAACATTAGCAAAGAATAAGTCCTGAAGGGTCAGGGGGTGAAGAGTGTGATTAACCAGGAATGCTTGATTCCTTAACTGAGACTATAAGCATTGATTTACTACAGAAAGAGTTGCATTATGATTGTGGATGATTTTCCAGTGTTGTTTTGAGTCTTTTATTCTTTTCAATAAGCCACCAAAACAGGTAATATTTCAAAGTATGCCATGAATAGTGTTGTGGAGAATTTGCTGAACTAAAAAATTAGGTGTGATCAGACTGGTAAAATGGTTTCAGTGAGCCATCCGTGGGGATGTGGAAGGACGTGATTATTCAGAATCCGTATTCTGCTTACGGTTATTTTAGCCATAATTTAGCCTCTTTTAAATGAGATAGTTCAGATCTGTGCCCTGGTTTTACTCTTTGGCTTCTGCAGAAGCTGCCCTTTTCTGCCTCTCTGCCTTGGCTTGAGATGGAAGGATAACCCTCATCGGAGTACTCATTGTCCACAGTGAGCCATGGTGTGTATGGCCTGGCACGAAACACCTGCTGCCAGGTTGATGAGTAGTGTTTAGGTCACAGAGACTGAAAAGAAAGTGAAGTCACTCAATCACGTCCAACTCTTTGCGCCCCATGGACTGTAGCCCGCCAGGCTTCTTCATCCATGGGATTCTCCAGGCAAGAGTACTGGAGTGGGTTGTCATTTCCTTCTCCAGGGGATCTTCCTGACCCAGGGATCGAACCCAGGTCTTGCGCATTGCAGGCAGACTCTACCATTTGAGCTACCAGGGAATCCCTGTCACAGAGATTATTTCATGTCTTTTGTTGCCGGGCTTCAAAGGAAGTGTTTGTTATCTAAGATGTTCTGCAGTTCACTAATGGTAGCTGGGAAGATATTCTCATAACATTGTGATTCACTCTCCAAGTTCTGCAGATCCATCTGAAATGCGTATTATCCAGCCATTTGGGAGATCTAACGCAAAACCAGTGACAACCTTGGGCATATCTATTGCCCTCTTGGTGGCAGGTTCTACATTGTCTTGCTCAGAAACATCCTGAGGGGTGGCGGGACAGGGGTGGGGTGGGAGCCTGTGTCAGACTCAAGCTAGTCAGGAAGCAGAATCTGGTCCACCTTATTTTCAGCCCCAGGAAGTTATATAGACTGGTACTTCATGTCCCAGGAAGAAGAAGCAGGATCCTCTGGTCCACTGCCTTGTATGACAGTAAGCCTTACTTACATCTAAGATACATTCTGTCTTTGAGGGGTTTCTCTGGTGGCCCAGATGGGAAAGTGAAAGTGAAAGTCGCTCAGTCGTGTCCGACTTTTTGCGACTACGTGGACTATACAGTTCATAGAATTCTCCAGGCCAGAAGAGTGGAGTGGGTAACCATTCCCTTCCCCAGGGGATCTTCCCAACCCAGGGATCAAACCCAGGTCTCCTGCATTGCAGGCAGATTCTTTACCGACTGTTCGATCTTTGGGTTGGGAAGACCCCGTGGAGAAGGGAATGGCAACCCACTTCAGTATCCTTGCCTGGGAAATCCCGTGGACAGAGGGGCCTGGCGCACTGTAGTCCATGGATTGCAAAAGAGTCAGGCAACCTGAGTGACTGACCTTATCACTTTAACTTTGTCTTTCTAGTGGCTCATACTTAAGTCCCCAGGTTTTCACAGCCAGCTTAACTATTGGAGCTTATATGAAAATGTTTATAAAGTGTAAAACACTTTCTAAGCATCCTAGCCTCTCAAGTTGATCTTCTAGATATTTACCACTTGAATTGTTCTTGGATTGAGTTATCTGGATGTATTTCTTGTGAATTATTTTTAAAATTTTAATGGGAAATTAAATTCTAATAATTTGGGCATCTTCTGTGTATTTCTATTTATTATTATTGGGCCAATATTTTGATACTCATGGTTTTCTGGAGCCCATCTGAGTCAGGTCCTTTGTACCTGACACCTTTTGCCAATAACCTAGCGGTAAATTGCCTCAATTATGTAGCTCTTCATCTGCCTCGTGTTTCATGGTTTTTGAGTTGTACATACTGGAGAGGTTCTGTAGATAAAGTATGAGAGGGAAAAAGCATTATGTACATTAGTTGAAATTGGCATCATGTTGCCAAACTGTAATAAGCCTTAGGGGAGCTGAGTGTTGAGACTACTCAATTGAATGCGGCAATTTCCCATAACAATTTAAAAGGCCTGCAGGCATGCTAAAGTCCTAGCTGGATCTTTCAGTTAACACTCTGTAACATGACCCCAAAGCCTCATTTACATCACAGCAATTAAAATATATTCCACATTACATGTTTACTACCATAGACTGTAGAGGCAATCCAATGAAATGCGGCTATTTGCCAAAAATAATCACGGAAATCTTTCTGTTCCTGATTTCTTCTCTTCAAAGTGGTCTCACCATTTCATATGCTCAGAGGGGAATGGCAGTTGTGAAGTGAGAAAAGGTTGGGGGTGGGGATAAATGCAAATCTAGACTAATGATAACTAGTAGTCATTACTACTTGGTTACTCACATGAAGTCAGATTAGTAGGCTAGGTGACAGGTGCCCATTATGCAAAATAATTACTGTTATCAGTGCTAATTGGCCCCCCTATTGAGACTTAGATGCGGAAGGATCAGAAATTAAATGAGTGTTGAAATAATCCACTTTCTGGTTGTAGAAATGCTCCCCTGAAGTAGGACAGAAACACCAGTGCCCAGGAAGGAAGGTGATGGACCAGTAGACTCACCCTGGGAAGGTGTTTCCTCAAAATAGAGTCCTTTCCTTCATTCTCCATCCAGATTAATTTTAAACTCCTCCTGGCATATGGATTAGAATTATAACTATTAACTGATATCTTAACTCTTTTGTAATGAGATGAATAGCAAGCTCAATTATTTTAAAGCAAAGAAAGTGTCAGTAGTCAAAATTAGATCATATTTTCTCAACAGTGAATAGCACGTTTTAGTCATGCCTTTCTTTCAAGCACAGAGCAAATGGACTTACTCCAAATTGTTGTGGCGGCTTAATATTTATTGAGTAGCCACAATTTGCTGGCTTACCCTGAAAGTGTGGTTTTTTGCAATTGTCTGGAATACATCATCAAGGTATGAAACACAGTGGCAGAAGTCCAGCTTCTCCACTTGGCAGGCAGTCAACGGGAAACCAAGGAAACAGAATTTCTCATCTCTGTGCCTGTTGGAACACTCTCGCTTGCACTGCCCTTTCGTGGTCGGGAAGAGCGTTGAAAGACTCCTGTTCAGCAGATATCTGAGAAAGCAACCGTCTCATCTGCTTCATAGATGCATTTTCATCCTGTGCCTTGACTCATAACTAGTAACAGCAAAAAAACATTTTTCTGATTGGGCTGCTTGTGCCAGGGCCTTTGTGCCGATTATTGAAAGGGGCCCTCCTGAAGCAGACAGAGCTCCGTCCCTGGGTGGTGACCCCCCTGGGCCCCTCAGCAGGTGTCCCTGACAAGGTCAGCCTGGGTCAGGCCATCTGTCCCCAACTCATTCCATTTTTTACAAACATTATACATTATCTATGTATTTGTCTTTATGATAGAAAACATTCAGGAAATCTAGAAGGGTTGACTAACTGGATATACTTTTCCTATATTTGCTTGACGATTTGGCTGTGTTTATACAAAGTCATAATATTTGAGTCTGTTATACATATGTACTTTAAGGTGTATGATTAAACTTGAGATATCAAAACAGTGCATTCCTACATGAGCCTCGACTGAGGCAAGCGTCTTTATGTATCCTGATAGAGCTGGATGAAAATTTACTGAAAAACAAACAATAAATACCAGAGAAGAGAAATAGTAAAGAGAATTGAATCCTCCTGATGAGGTTGACAATTTACTCCCCAGTCTGGTGATAAAGATGTTGGTCCTTTTCCCCGCACTCATGGAGACTGAGTCCACAGCCACAGGGTTGGACGTAGTTCATAAGAGAGTTTCCATAGTTCTTTAGGCACATCGAACAATAGGACTGAACCAAAGGCATTTTGAAGCCCTAAAGCAGCTCTTCACCACTTCAAGGAGAAGCGTGGTTTGGGAATCTCTCTGTCCACGGCTCTGCAAGAAGACACGAGTCGAACGAGACCCTCACCTCCAGCGTGGAACCAGCATTTCCTGCACTCCGGGGGTCTGTAAAGAAGGTGCCATTTGGGTGGTTTGGTACTTTTCAGACTGAGATGAAAACTATCTGGTGGGCAGGAGACAGAGGATATGTTTATTATAGTAATTTTGCCTGTGGGTTAGAGAGGCATGAAAAACTGCAGTTATCTTTATTCTCCAAGTTCTTGTGGGTAGTTATCAGGTCTCCACCTAGTTGTTACTAAAATAAAACCTCACATAGTTCTTTCAATCTAGAGACTCTTAATCAGTTTCATTGCTTCTCCCGAAAGTTTTTTCCTGGTGTTTGCTGACTTTGCTTTTTACTACCAAGACATAAATATTTGAATGTCATTAGAGATGAAATCATTTTGAAATTATTCAATGTGGGAACTATTTGTTTCTTTTTTTGATAACATAGTATTTCTGAATAAGCTTGTAAAAATTCAAACCCCAAATCCCATTCAAACATTTTAGCAAAATGTTTCACTACAGATGTAGAATCTCTTACTCTCAACCTTGTAGAACTGAGCTTTTAGACATTTTTCTCCATTCCCAGTTTCCTCAGATAAGCCCAGTGATGCTGGATATTATTTTTGGATACTGAACAATGTTTTTGAATTTAATTATAGTAACTGGTCCTTATCGAGTCAACATTAGGTTATATGCCAGTCACTGGGCAAAAATGCTATTAAAACTATATCTCATCTAATCAGCATAATATCTCTATAAGATATCACTATATCTCTATATGAAGATATTGTTGGAAGCATTTTAGAAAATGAAAAGTAGAAAACCAAATCTCAGGGAGTTTAAATAACTTGTCCCAGGTTGTAAGCCATATAAATTGTAAATAGCAGAGCTGGGCTTTTAGCCTCATCTGTCTGATCAAAACCTGATTTTCCACCCCAGTTGTATTAGTTTAGATTTTTTTTTTTTTAACCTGAAAAATTAGAGAACTTGTCAGTTCTCTTTCTGAGGTCTCTTTTCTTCTATTTAGACTCCAGTGGCAGGCAGGCCTTCACATAGTGGCAAAAATGTGGACAAGCTTTAGGTCTTCATCTTCTCAGATTAGCAACTCTACATTGTCTGGTTTTGAGTAGGCACATTCCCAGTCGCTTTGTCACATGTCCTGGAGCTGATCTTATTGGTCAGAGTTAGATCACATGTCTGTTCCTGAACCAATCACTGAGATTCTGTACAGGCAATTCCTTGACCCTAGGATGAGGGTCTGTTCTACATGAACCCCTGTTCAAGGGGTAGAGGAGCATTTATTCAGGGAAATACGGGGCATTTGAATTAAAACAAAAAAAAAACTCCTATGACCACAATGGGGCTTCCCAGGTGGCACTAGTGGTAAATATCCTGCCTGCCAAAGCTGGAGACAGAAGACATGCAGGTTTGATCCCTGGGTCGGGAAGATCCCCTGGAGGAGGGCATGGCTACCCTCTCCAGTATTCTTGCCCGGAGAATCCCATGGACAGAGGAGCCTGGCAGGTTACAGTCCAGTCCATAGGGTTGCAAAGAGTCAGACACGACCGAAGCGACTTAGCAGCAGCAGCATGACCACAACAGCTGTGATGTATGAGAGACTTTCTCTTCTCCCAGTGACTAAGCCACATGGGAGGGGAGATATGCAAAGGGAATTATGACGGGGTTCTCCTCTGAAACATGTAATGTCGGAATGTGGTATTGTTTATTTCTTCCTAAATTGTTTTTTCCTCAAAGAACAAGCTTGGAAATACTCCCAATATATTTGGCCTTTTTAACTGGGTCTTGAATTTGCCACCTTTCTTCCTCCTCAGGTGAATTTCACCTGGCTCTTCCTTTTACATCCCTAGTACCATGATCTCTGCAGATTTCATTTTTGTAGTATTTTCAATGTGACAGCCTCCATTTACTGGAGCCACTGATGTCCTGGCACAGTTCGTCAAACTCTTCACTGTTGCTCCTCCCTTTCCACCCCTCCCCGCTTGAAAACAAAATTTGCTTGAGGGACTTCCTGGCTGTCCAGTGATTAAGACTCTGCTTCCAGGGTGTATGGGTTCGATCCCTCGTGGGGGAACTAAGATTCTACATACTGAGTGGGGCAGCCATTAAAAAAATAATTTTTGCTCGGCTTTTGTTTTTTGTTTATGACTTAAATCCCCTCTTGTTCTAAGGTTGGAAAGGAGACCTAATGTTATGAGGACAGATTTGGAATTAACTGAAATGTGTTCAAATTCCACTCAGCTACTTCCTGACTCTATGTCCTTGGATGAATCAATTTGTCTTTCCGGGTCTTCGTTCTCTCCTGTGAAAATGGAATTTATAATTCTTACCTTGCAAGCTTGCTGTGAGGATTAAGTGAGGTCATATATGTAAAGCACCTGGCGTATTTTAAGCACTCAATAAATAATCAAGATTGAAATTAATAATTCATCAAGTAGCTTTTATGTCCACTCTTCAAGAGAGGAATATGCCCAGCACTTAGGGAAATAGTCCAAGCTCTTCATTTTAGAAGCCCCTCCAGTGGCATGCGGGTCCCTAACTGTCACCAGGTCAGTGATACCCACAGGTCACTTTTCTGATACAGAAGCTGTAGGTATCTTTCAACCATCCAAAAGGATTGCATCTTTTCTCACATTATGGCTAGAGGTTTGAATTTTGAGTCGATGCCCCACAGGCCTTCCAGTTTGGCAACTGTTTAGAGACTTAAATGAGAGAACGCTGTGTGGGCATGTGATTCCCCGTCTGGCCACTCCCTGTGTGTCTGACTTCAAATCTTTGTATCAATTTCTCATATTTCCTTACCTGTAAAGCTGGCAAATATCAAAAACTTGATGAGCTCTTGTTAGAAATTGTAATGCAATGGGCAACCTAGCATGAAAAAGTGTTTAAAGAGTGGAGGTTATTGTTATGGTTATGTATTTGACTGTGGGTGGCTGGCACGTCCGCTGGGGTAGACATGTATGTTTGAAGGTGGCATGACAGTCGATGACCCAGTTCAATCAGAACAATACATGGAGTGATATCAAAGTTGTCAATTTGGTTGCTTTATGTCTAGTGTGGGCTTCCCTAGTAGCTCAGCTGGTAAAGAATCCACCTGTAATGTAGGTGACCTGGGTTGGATCCCTGGGTTGGGAAGATCCCCCAGAGAAGGGAAAGGCTACCCACTCCAGTATTCTGGCCTGGAGAATTCCATGGACTCTATAGTCCATGGGGTCACAAAGAGTCAGACACGACTGAGCAACTTAAAAAAAAACTAGTTTGTATTGGAGGCTATTTGAATAACACAGTCTGATGACAGTCTCATAACAGTTTAATTTTTCCTCTGACTCTGATAGCATTACTATCAATGTTTTCAAACGAATGGCATTTTGAAACATGGATGAATATAGTGGTGGCCTCTAGATTCAGGGTTCTGGCTTAAACCATCATAAAAACATTTAAATGTATATGATGGATATTGGTTGATCCAGGCAGGCAGACAAATTGAGAAATATGATTTACACTTTGCCCTAAAGGTCTGGGAGATAGGAAAACGGCATTTGGCTTAGCTACTTTCGATTCTAGAGGGCCTCTTCCCAAATTATTCCAAGGGTGGAGATTATGACATTTTCTTGCAGTTTTTCAAGCCTTTGCAGCTATAGCCCACATAACCATATTAATATATTTTACTATTATATTACTATTGTCCATTATTTTTATTGGGAAAAATATAATCACTTTTAATTTCAAATTATGCAAGTGAATTGTTTTATTTGTTTTTAAATCACAGGTAGTATATTCCCATTTTATATTACTGGGTAAATTAGCCTCATTATCTGTAATTTTTTTTCTTTTTTGATCATTTCCAAGTTTCTGTTTCTTTCTACATATAAAAAATTTTGAAAGAATTTTTAATGATTTGATCAGACTCAAGCCACTTTTCTTATAGCTCCAGGCACTGTTCTATATATTTTCCAATTAAAAATTTCCCAGTATTCACACTTATTCAGTAGCTATTTTAGTATATTGCTCCTATTTGTTTCATTTCCTAAGTTTGCATATTTGCTATGCCTGAAGAATAATTTTCAATTTTAAATGAATAAGCTTCCAATTTATCATTTTTAAAATAATGACATAAATATATTTTACTTCAGTGAAGCTGTTCATAATATGTCAGGTAGAAATGGGTTGCAAGATTATTTATATTAAATTATAAATTATATGTTTCACACATATATTCATAAACACACATACATATAAAAACCTGAAAAGGTGCAACTAAAATATTGAGTAATAATTAAAATTTTTTTTGCTCTATTCTGTATTTTCTAGTTTCTACAAGGAATAAAGATTACTGCCTAATGGTGCCTGTTTTAAATGAAAGGAAAGTTAAGAACTGGGAGTGTACACTAAATGGTTTTGTGGGGCTGCCCCCTGCCCCCTCTGTCCTGATAGATGTCCCTCCTCCCCAGTCGGCTCCAGCCAGCAGCTGGAGGTCATCCCCAATGCCTTGCTTCTCTTCCCCCTCGTTTCAGCCCATCGCAGTCTTCCTGGCACCGTGCCTGTGTCTCCCATCCGTCCGCCTCTCTAAACGCCCGCTGCCATCTCAGGTCCCATAGTCTAAGCACTCATCGTCTTGCCTGGACTCCTGCAAAACACCAGCAACTCTTCCCATTTCTGCTCCGGACCTCCATCTTCCCTTTCTCCACACTTTAGCCTGAGGAATCTTTCCACAGTGTCAGTCTGATGGATCATGTCAAACACGCCACGTGTGGCTCTCCAGTGGTCACCCACTGCTGGTGATAGGGGGCTGAAACCTCTTAGTCAGTCCTCTGGGCCCCGGTGCCCTCTGGACTCATCTCATGCCTCTCCTCCCTCCCTCTCTCCCTGCCCCAGCCCTGCTGGTGTTTGTCCAGCAAGCGCCGCCCCCTCCCCCCATGTGCTGTTGGAATACAGTCTCTCTGCCTGCTCTGTTCTACCTCTTTTTTTGAGTCACATACTTGTGATCAGGCTAAATCCTTTCTCCAATGGCTCTTAGTCTAAATGTCATGTAAGATCACTCCTCCTTTTGGCTTTCCGTCTCCATCCAACCCTACCTTCTATTCTCTCTCTTAGCAACTTGCAATTTTTTGCAGCATTTGCTACATTTTCATTTGTAGATTTACTTGTGTGGCATTATTTAAAATCTGTCTCTTCTTTCAGGACAAAGGGGAGTAGAGACTAGGTCTTGTTTATCTCTCCATTCCCAGCACTTATTGTCATGCCTGACATGCTTGATGAATGAATTACAAAAATGAACACTCTGCTTCCCTGGTGGCTCAGTGATAAAGAATCCACCTGCAGTGCAGGAGATATGGGTTCAATCCCTGGGTCGGGAAGATCCCCTGGAGAAGGAAATGGCAACCTACTCCAGTATTCTGGCCTGGAGAATTTCACGGACAGAGGAGCGTGGTGGGCTACAGTCCATGGGGTCGCAAAGAGTTGGACACAACTTAGCAACTAACACCTATACTTAGCAGACTGCCATGTGCATAGGTCCACGTCAATGCATGTAAATAGATCCACTGCATTCTTTCAATCGCTGTAGAGTGTTTCTCCAGCTGGTCTGGTCTTGCTCTTTCATCCAATCTGACTGTCTCTGCCTTTTAATTGTTTTGATCATTTATATTTGTGTTTAATGCAATTATTGACATGGTTAGTTTTCTCTTTTCCTTCCATTTACTCTTAACCTATTTGTATCTTTGTATCTAAGTATATTTCTTGGAAGCAGCCTATAATTGGGTCTTATTTCTTATTTTTTAAAAGAAAAGTACAACAGCTTTATTGAGGCGTGATGCATATATCATACAACTCGCCCATTTAAAGTACAAAATTCAACAGTTTTTAATATAAAAAAAATGGTTGCTGAATTGTGCAACCATCACCACAGTCAATTTGAGAATATTTCCATCATCCCCAAAAGAAACCCTCAACTAGCACTCACTTCTCATTTCCCCTCAAGCCCCAGCTTTAGGCAACCACTAGTCTGCTTTCTTTTGGACTCTATAGTTTTGCTTAATCTGGACATTTCATTTTAATAAACTGATATCATCTATTATGAATGGCCTCTTTCTCAAAGTGGATTATTTTAAAGTATATGCCACCCTGGCTGAGGTCCCACCTGATTTGTGGTCTGCTCTTTGTTTACCTTTTTTTTATATTATTCCAATCTGAAAATCTCTGACTTGTGTGGAGTGTTTAGATCATTTACATCTAATGTGATTATTGGCTTAGGTAGGTTTAAGTCTATCATCTTGCTACTTGTATTCCATTTGCCCCCAAGTGTTCCCTGCTCCTCTTCTACTTTCTATGGAAAGAATGCTTCCATTTCTTATGATTCCATTATTTCTTTTGTTAACTTATTGGCAATGGTTCTCAGTTTTGTTATTGTAGTGGTTACATTGGGGTTTAAAGTATACATCTTGAGTATAACAGCCTACCTTGAGGTTGGATTATGCTGCTTCACATATTGTATAAAAAGCATGCAATATTATACTCCTGTTTATTCACTCCTTCTTCCTCTGTGCTACTGTTGCAATAAATTTTACTTACACATATTATAAAATCCACAGTACTTATGATTTTTATTTAAACAGTCATCTATTTTTTAAAGAGATTTAATAAGAAAATATCTTATATATTTGACCATATAACTACCATTTCCAAAGGGTATTTATTCCTTTTGTAGATCTATATTTCTGTCTGATGTCACTTTCTGCCTGGAGGACTTCCATTATATTTCTTGTAATGAGAGTCTACTAGTGATTAACTTTAGTATGTCTGAAAAGGTAGTTATTCTGCCTTCATTTTTAAGAGATATTTTCATGGCTTATAGAATTCTACAGAGACAGTGTGTTTTTTTTGTTTTGTTTTGTTTTTGTTTTTTTCCTTTCAGTACTTTAAAATATTTCTCTGATGTCTTCTTGCTTACATTATTTACAATAAGAAATTCTGTATTGAATGTGCCTTTTTCCTGTGTCTGCTTTCAGACTTATTCCTTATTATTGAGTTTGAAAAATTTTAATCATAATCAAATGTGTTGGTATAATTTATTTTTTATTTCTTGTGCTTGGGCTCCATTGAGTTTCTGGGGTCTGTGGGTTTTTATAGCATTTGCCAAATTTGAGAACTGTTTGGTTGCTATTTCATCAGGATTTTTTCTGTTTTATCCTGTCTCTCTTCTCCTTCATGGATTCCAATGACATCTATTGATATATTGGCCTTTTGAAGTAGTCTCACATCTTACTGATGATTACTTAATTTTTTTTAATCTTTCTCAGTGCTTCGTTTCATATAGTTTCTATTACTATAAATTTAGTTTGTTGATCTTTTCTTCCACAATATCTAATCTGCTATCCATCTTATCCAGTGTATGTTGCACCTCAGACATGGTAGCTCCATCTCTAGAAGTTTGATTTGGTTCTTTTTTTTAATTTATCTTTCATGTCTCCATATAATTTTTTGAACATATGGAATACAGTTCTAATAACTGTTTTCACGTCCTTGTCTTTTCATTCTAACACCTATGTCATTTCTGGGTCAGTTTCAATTGCTTGATTTTTCTCCTCATTATTTTCCCGTTCCCTTGCATGCCAGGTACTCTTTGATCGAATGACACACGTTGTGAATTTTTACTTTGTTGAGTCCTGGTTATTTTTCTATTCCTTTAATATTCTTAAGCTTTGTTATGGGACAGTTAAGCTGCTTGGAAACACTTTGATCCTTTCCGGTCTTGCTTTTAAGAATTTTTTTTATTGAGACCAGAACTGTTTAGTCTAGTGCTAATTATTCCCCACAACTGAGCAAGACTTTATTGTGAGTACACTGCCTAATAAATTATGAGCTTTTTCTAGTCTGGCAAAACTCTACACTATTCTTGGCCCTGTTGGAGCTCTGAGTACTGTTCCCTATAATTCAGTGCTCCTTTAGAGGAGCAGTTTGCCCCAGGGAGACATTTGGTAATGTCTGAGAACTTTTTTTTATTGTCACAGCTAGAGGTGCTACTGGTATCTAGTGGATAGAGGCTAGGAATGCTGCTAAACAACCAAGGATAGCCCCAAACAAAAAGGAATTTTTCCATCTAAAATGTCAGTAATGCCAAGGTTGAGCAACTCTGCTATAATCCTTTCAAAGCATTCCTTCTCTGGCCTCCAGTGGTCCCCTCACATGCATATCAGTACTCTGCTGAATTCTCAAGAAGGACCCTCTACAGACCTGCAGTTTTTCCCATGGAACTCCTTTTCTCCAAGTCTTTGTTATGCAAATTTTTACCCATCTGTTCTACCAAATTTTCAGCTCTCTCTCTCTCTCTTTTTTTTTTTTTTTTTGCCACACCTCATTGCATATGGGATCTCAGTTTCCCAACCAGGAATGGAACTGGGCCCCCTGCATTGCAAGCACAGAGTCTCAACTGCTGCCCCACTAGAAAAGTCCCTCAGCCAGCACTGTCTCCGTAGCTTAGGAAGTCAGCTAAGCTCTCCGTGGTCACCTCCTTCATGTGCTACAGCCTGGAAGCTCTTTCAAGGCAGTGAGCAAGGGTAATCGAGGGCTCACCTATCCATCTCCCTTTCTCAAAGTTCACAATCCTTCATTTCTTCATGTCCCTATCTTGAAAACGTCATTTCATGTATTTTGTCTATTTTATTGTTGCTGCTATTTTATGTTTAGGCCATGCTGTTTTATGTTGTGGCATGTGGGATCTTAGTTCTACCATCAGGGGTTGAACTCATCCCCCTTGCTCTGGGAGCATGGAGTCTTAACCACTGGACTGCAAGGGCAGCCCCTGTTGCTGTTTTAGACAAGACAGTAAATCTAGTTCTAGTTACTGCATGTTGGCTGGAAGCAGAAGTTGACTTCTTATTTATTGTTGCTATCAAATATTCTCTTTATCTCCTGTCTTGTGTTAAGAAAGCAACTTTTCTTGTTTCTAATCTTCTCAACCACTAATCATTCGCTATATTCATTTCTCCCTGTGCCTATACCTTCTCAATAAGCACTACTTTTGTTACTCATGATACATTCTCCATTCCCTATGTTTTTCAGTTTGGTTTGTGTTTTAATTTTGTGTCTCAAACATGAGGTCCGCTTGTGTTCTTCTATTTGAAACTGTAAGCTCAAATTTTAGTTGTGCTTGAATTTAGCATTTTTTTAAAAAATCACATAACATGATTTTATTTTTGTACTTAATTATTTCGATTCTTTGATTTATAAATTTGTCTCAGGAAGCGAAGTTTCCTCTGAAATGAACAATAGCAGTTGATTTCATCTTGTGTTCAATTAACAGTAATCTAGTTATTCAATAAAGGAAACATTTTGAAATTCTTGTGGTGTACAAAGTTGTATTTACTGTTGGATTAACATAACTGGTTATAAATCATAAATACTCACTTATTAGGGAAAATATGAGTCATGAATAATGAAAGGCAAAATTTTCTTGGTGTTGTGTACAAATAACTTGGGCTTCCCTGATGGCTCAGAGGGTAAAGCGTCTGCCTGCAATGCGGGAGAACCGGGTTCAATCCCTGGGTCAGAAAGATCCCTTGGAGAAGAAAACGGCAACCCACTCCAGTATTCTTGCCTGGAAAATCCCATGGATGGAGAAGCCTGGTGGGCTATAGTCCATGGGGGTTGCAAAGAGTCGGACACAACTGAGCGACTTCACTTTCATCTTCCACAGTTAACTTAGTTTGGATCATTAACCTCAAATGTGCTGGGTAAATGAGCATTAAAATCTAAAATCTGCTCATCCCTTTAGGTGAGCTTTTCCAAACTATTATTAAGAGAGGAGGCAGTCTGTGCAGAAGATATTCAGGGCAATATTCAGGAATTTGTAATCCTTACAGATAATAAATAACAATGGAAACAAGAGTGAGTTTGACCAAAAGTTTGCTTAATCCTTTGGGGTTTGGACATTTGCTTCTATTTCAGTTGCTATATCAACATATAAGCTTACAGAATTTTAGACGCACAGATGATTTTGTCACTGGCCTGAGAGATTCTAATCATTGGCAGCAAGGGTTTTAAAAATATAGGAAGTCCAGTTAAAATCAGATTACTTCCTAAAGGTAACAATTTTACAATATTTCTTTGGAGTTAGGAACATGTAACAATACAATGTGATAATGTCCTAAGTTCTGTGACCAAGTTTCAAATAATGTTGAAATAATGTATCTAAAATAGAGGATTTGATACCTAGAGTCCCTAAATCAGGACTACCTGCACATTGATTTAATCTTTCAAATACTTTGCAAGATATTGAGGAAAAACAAATAGCCAAGTAATGATATTTGCTTCAGGCCAGCTGTGTTTTTCAGAGCAGTGCTATGTGTAGTAACTGAGTGGTTTTTCAAAGCACTAATGAAAATTAACCAATTAACAATTGATATTGTCATATACTTGCTGATATATAGCCAGTTCAACCAAAAAATTTTGGTCCCCTTTCTCTCCAATAGTTTTCCTTCCCTTTCAAAGCTCCCACCCACTGATGAAGCCAAGGTCCTGTCCATTAACCTCTGTATGCTGAACATGCTCACGACACCCCTCTTCCTTGGGTAGGACTGTGCAATCGCCATCAAAGTGCTTTAACAATTTAGCGCCACTTAAGCAGTGGCATTTTTTTAACCTTCTCATCTTCAGCTTTGAGTGCTGGAGATAATGCAGAAAACTGCCTTTTGAAGTTTTATTGAACTCACTGACTTCCATCAGAAGCGTATCAGCAGTTGCGAACGTTACAGTGTAAATTAAATCCTTGAAGAGTCTGAACCATTTGCAACACTGGAAAGCGAGATGCTAAGGATTTTTTATTGCTTGGAATCCCTAAGCTCGAAATGTCTTTGTCTTTGATGTGTATTTGAATACTCTATCTTGATTTTCCATGACACTTTAGAATTACTTCACAAATAGAGAAAAGTCAGATATTTAGTGCTGGAGATATCCTATAAAACTCAAGAATACCTAAGATTATCTAGTACTCATTTATTAATGTTTAATTAGAATTGATTTATAAAATGGGTAGCATTGTACAAGGATGCATCTTTGCCACTGTTGATAAACGTTCATATTACTACTTTAAAGAACTTACCAATTTTTTATTTATCTGATTTGGGAGACTGAAAAAAAAAATTGTATTATGGACTATATAGTAAAGAAAAACTTTTACATTCAAAGATCCAAAGGGACAAAGAAAAAGATAGAATGGAAACGTGTATGGTCTAACTTAGACATTGGCAATTTTTCTATATAAAGGGCCAGAGAGCAAATACTTTAGACTTTATGGGGTCACCAGATCTCTGTGTTAGTTTTGTAGGGTTCCAGTAACAAAATATCCCAAATCTGGTTGCTTAAACCAACAGAAATTCATTCTTTTTATTCTGGAGGCATGAAGTATGGAATTAAGGTGTTAGAAGGGCCATGCTCCCTCTGAGATTCTAGGGAGAACCTGTTCCATGCATCTCTCTGGCTTCTGCTGGTTGCTGGCAGCACTTGGCATCACTAGGCTTGTTTCAATCTCTGCCTCCATCCTCACCTGGCCTCTTTTCTCCTTTGTTTGTAATTCTTTGTATCCAAATGCCCCTCTTCTCTCTGTATAAAGAAACCAGTCATTGAAGTTGAATGCCATGAGAATTTAGTATGACCTCATTCTAACTCTATTATAACTATTAATATAAAGACTATATTTCTAGGTAAGGTCGCATTCACGGGTACCAGGGGTTAGGACTTGAGCATATATTTTGGGAAACCACAATTTAATTCACTAAAGTCTCTGTTGTAACCACTCAATTCTGTCTTTGCAGCAGGAACACAGTCCAGGAGAATACATAAACAAACATATGTGCTGCATTCCAGTAAAACTGTATTTACAAAAACAGGTCATGGGTCAGATTTGGTCAAGGGACTAGTTTTCCAATGCCTCGTCTAATTGAAACAAAACTGCAGCAGAGAAAGAAACTAGTTTTCCCTGGCATTCAGTTCAGTTCAGTTCACTTGCTCAGTCGTGTCTGACTCTTTGCAATCCCATGAATAGCAGCACGCCAGGCCTCCCGGTCCATCACCAACTCCCGAAGTTTACCCAAACTCATGTTCATCGAGTCAGTGATGCCATCCAACCATCTCATCCTCTGTCGTCCCCTTCTCCTCCTGCCCCCAGTCCCTCCCAGCATCAGGGTCTATTCCAGTGAGTCACTCTTCGCATCAGGTGGCCAAAGTATTGGAGTTTCAGCTTCAGCATCAGTCCTTCCAATGAACACCCAGGACTGATCTCCTTTAGGATGGACTGGTTGGATCTCCTTGCAGTCCAAGGGACTCTCAAGAGTCTTCTCTAACACCACAGTTCAAAAGCATCAATTCTTCGGTGCTCAGCTTTCTTCACAGTCCAACTCTCACATCCATATAGGACCACTGGAAAAACCATAGCCTTGACTAGACAGACCTTTGTTGATTAGTCAGCTTATTTTTAAAGTATAAAAATGCATATATATTTGTATAAATAGCAACGTGTATGCATGCTCAGTCGCTCAGTTGTGCTTACCCTTTGTGACCCCATGGACTGTAGCCCGCCAGCTTCCTCTGTCCATGGAATTCCCCAGCAACAATATTGGAGTGGGTTGTCATTTCCTACTCCAGGAGATCTTCCTAACCCCAGGGTCAAACCCGCATCTCCTGCATTGGCAGGCATATTCTTTAGCACTGCACTACGTGGGAAGTCCTATATATTGCAATACTTATTTTTTAAAAGTAGTCAATTTAAGGCAAGAGATGGAACCTTTATAATGACTTCAAATCCCAAAATTCTGTTACCAAAGATGCTTAAGTTACAATTTTTTCTGGTCAATGAAATGCTTTTTGATGATTGTACAGTTATGAGAGTTTACATAAACCTTTCCTCCAAAGAGAGCAAGAGTGTTTTGGAAACAAGATTGTCCTTTAACTCAGGGATATTTATTCACTGCATTACAAAAAATGTATCTGTTTCCCTCACTATGCATGTGTTCCCTGAGGGCAGGGACATTGTTTGATTCAGTGGTGTGTTCTCAGCATATTAGTCATTCAATAAATATTTATCTAAAGTAACTTTTGTTTGTTGGAATAACAACAGTGAGTTGGTGGGTTGCTGTTTTAATCCTACTTTATAAAAATACTCCTGTCACCATACCTTGAAATTATTTATTGTCTTAAATAGAAAGGAAAGCTACATTAAGGGAAATCCAATTTCTATTAAAAGCTATTGGAAAGATTGGTAAAGAGAAAAATTGAGTAATAAATCAGCAGGGGTCAGTGAAAAAGATTCATCTTTTTAAAATAGGATCCATCAAAAAGAAGACAAAGGTAGAGATGTCAAGATACATTTCAACAACCAAGCTAAAATATTAGCAACTGCTTTTAAGTGCCCAGCTCAAATCATAGCAGAGACATATGAAACCCCATGTGGGGTAGCTGTCAGTATGGGAGGGGTAGGATTTGGTTCAGTTGGAGAGATGGCAGGAGGAATATCCAAATTTTTCACACAGAGGCTCTGGAACTTGGGTCATTCCAGCTCAGAGTTTTCCCTATTTCCTCATCACTGGATAGAAGGCAGAAGTGAGAAAGTGAAAAGCATTAGGAGTTGTAATTTTGCTCAGAAGGAATCAAGACTTGTTGACAGTCAGCACAGATGTCAGCTGAACCACTGTCAGCAAATTAGAGTTAGCTATGAGATTCCACGTTGGAAGGACAAGAAAGAGCAGGGTAATGTACTTCCTGACGGCTGAGGTTGAAGAGACAGAGAGAGACTCCTTGGAAGAAGGGCTTTATAAGTGGAAGAAAGTAGCTATCTATGAGTCCCAGCACTAAGGACATGGAACCCCAGGGAAAGACCGGGGGCCACTGGGAATCAATTGTTTCAAGTTGATTATGGAATTAGCCAAGTCAAGTTTAGGAAAGTAGTGGGGGTAGGGAAAGGCACGAGCGCTGAAGACAAGACCTTTGGGGACCTTCAGATTAAAAGGAGAGACAAAATGAGAAAGAGTAAAGACAAAAGAGGACCAATTAAAATGTGGATCAGCCCTGGGTCATCCTCCCTCTCCTGGGCTCGCATCTTCAGGGACAGAGGCTTTTCTGCCCACCCTAACCCCTTCAGGAAATGTAAGGAAAAGAGTAGGTAGGCAGAGAAACACTATTCACCCGCTTCTTCTCACTCATTCTTGCTGCTGGCCCTTGCAAGAAACTACCCCATCAAATTAGCTACTCAAATTGCCTTAAATATCAAGATAGTGTTGCTTCAATTTATTTTCTCAAAAGGAAAATGCTTTTGAAGGAGAGGAATTAGGAGAGAAAGATCCACTTTTGCCACCAGTCAAGACATTCGGGTCCTTAAAACATGATACCTGTGCCCTCTGAATGAAATGTCTTTTTAAAAAAAGTAATAAAATAAATGTTTGGTGTACTTAAAAGTTTCACTTCTAAGAAGCTCCCAATTTTCTCTTGCTCTTTAAAAAAAGATTAAAGAAATAAAAGTAGTTTTTTTTTGTTTTTTTTTTTTTTAAGAAAAAGAAAGAAAATTTTTTCGTGAATAAAGAAAATGCAGCAGGAGAAAACTTTTCCATTGTGGAAAATTCAGAAAACATTGAGGCCAGTTTTTAGCTAGCTTCTGGACCAAGATTTGAGCTTGAGCTTATTTTGCATGTGTGTGTATTAAGGTGATGGAGAAGGAAACGGCAACCCACTCCAGTATTCTTGCCTGGAGAATCCCATGGGCAGAGGAGCCTGGTGGGCTACAGTCCATGGGGTCACAAGAGTCAGATATGACTTAGCAACTCAACATTAAAGTGAAGATTCGATCTAGTAGCTTCAACAAGGACTCATAACACTCATTACCAGAAGGTGCGCCTCACCTGCTGATGAGACAGGATACCTTAGGCTGATTTCACCAGTGTTCATTTCTTGGGGAAAGTGAGTTTCCACCATATGCAATAGCACCCTTCCTTCCCATCGTTCTCCAGGTTAAGGAGGCTGTAGGTTTTTAGATGAACGTAATGCTGACAGAGGATGAGATGGTTGGATAGCATCACCAACTCAATGGACATGAGTTTGAATAAGCTCTGGGAGTTGGTGATGGACAGGGAAGCCTGGTGTGCTGCAGTCCATGGGGTCACAAAGAGTCAGACACGACTGATCCACTGAACTGAACTGATGCTGACATCATGCCAACCTTTTATCTCCACAGGCAGACCACTGAGGATGGACCCCTGAGCCGACCCGGCCACAGCCAGGACTGATGTGCCCTGGGAAGGAATGAAGTATGGATGTGAAGGAACGGCGGCCCTACTGCTCGCTGACCAAGAACCGCCGGGAGAAGGAGCGGCGCTACACGAACTCCTCGGCGGACAACGAGGAGTGCCGAGTTCCCACGCAGAAGTCTTATAGCTCCAGCGAAACCCTGAAAGCCTTTGATCACGATTCTTCACGGCTGCTTTACGGAAACAGAGTAAAGGATTTGGTTCACAGGGAAGCGGATGAGTTCTCCAGACAAGGTAGGTAGGTCCTCGTCCCAGTGACACGGCGGGCACGCTCAGTTCACGCTAACTTGCTGGTGTCAGGATGCCATGATTATTTTCTTAGACTGATGTTCTGGCCTCTGATTCAGACTTTGAGATATCAGGTGATCCCACAGTCTTCCGCATTAGAGATGGAGAGCCACCCACGGGCATTTGGAGCCCCAGACACAAGTCCTTCTGGCACACAGTCAGTGTTGGAGCATAAACTCTCTGGGCTCCCTTCCACGCTCAGGAAGATGCTCACAGTGTTTTTCTAATTAGAGTTGGCGTAAGGAGATCAGAACTGTCGGTGAGGAAACCCATCTTTATTCTTCCTCTGCATCATCTCCTGATCCATCCAGCCCAGCTGTTTCTGACTGTTTATAGGAGAACCTGCTTCAGAAGAGTTCCATTTTCTCCCTCAAAGGCAATCTAGGGCATTAAGGTTAAAACATCCTAGTTTCCCATAATATAATCTGTTATGGTTTGATCATTTACATTTATTTGTTGAACATTTTTACACTCTTATTTTCTCCCTGCATGTTCAACCAGTGAAACAGTGACTGCTGTAACTTGACCTCACAATCCTAACCCTTCTGATATCCACCCATTAAAGACAGTAGCTTCTTTAAAGTTAGCATAAGTGTTAGTTGCTCAGTTGCTGACTCTGTTGGACCCCATGGACAGTAGCCCACCAGGCTCCTCTGTCCATGGAATTCTCCAGGCAAGAATGCTGGAGTGGGCTGCCATTTCTGAACAGGAAAATCCTCTGACCCATGGAACAAATCCTGGTCTCCTGCACTGCAAGCAGATTCTTTACTATCTGAGCCCAGGAAGCGTACATAGAGACATTTTGTTTCTTCTAACATAGTCCTGAGATGTGTGCAATATTACTACTAATAAAATCTCCTTTCTCCTGCATTGTACATTTACCCATAGCTTAGCCTCATTTAGCAAATTGCATCAAGAAACGAGGAAAAATAAACTTAAAGAATATATTCATTCTTTTCCAGTCACCTTACAGAAAGTGTGACTCAGTTTGATCCTGAGCAGGAACAAATTTCAGAAAAAGTAATAATACAACAAATCATTCAAAAAGTTGAAAATTTTCCACGTTTTTTTTTTTCTCTGCATTGTGGAAAGAGCCATCCTAACTAGATTAAAATAATATTCCCTCACCTAAAACCAATTTATGTCAAGAAAACTCATCTGATTTACCAAAGGGAGATCCCCCCCCCCTTACTGCCTTACTAAGTTTTTTTTCCCCACCTGCCTTACTAATTACACATATCAAATTACATGAAAGAGGACAAAATTGCTTAACAGTTTTAATCCAGTATTTAAGGGAAATACAGAACACATATTTGAGATAGGTACTCTTGCTAAATTAAGGGTCTTGAGCTCATTGTCCAACGGGCGATAATTCTAAACCCAATTTTTTGTTTCATGATGTCTATACAGCTGTCGTAGATTATCAGGGTATATTTTTCACCAATTGCAAAAATAGATATTGTAGACATACAGGCAATGGGAACCTGGTGAAGTCTTGCTTTTTATAACAAAAATAACTGTTTAGTGACCTATTAGTGACCTATTTATTCGACCTTGTGGAATACTATTAGAGAAAAAAGTTTCACATGTGGCATGATGTACCCAGGAAACACATCCCCACCCCAAGCAACCGTTTGGTTTTGGCACAAACAAGGATGCTTAACAGGTTAAAAATAGTGAGCTGAAATTTTCACCTCCCAGGCAGCATTAATCCAGTGCAGACTGTTGCTGACGACACGGCAAGACCATCTGTGGAAACCCTGGAACCTTAGACTTAGCGGACCCGGCACCTTGCCAGCCAAGGACTAGAGTGGGAAGGGGCCGGAGGAGAGAGAGCGCCAGGCAAGCCGACAGAGGCCTCCTGACAGGAGAGACTGAAGTAGGAGCAGTGAGAGGAGGCTTAGGAGCAGAAGTGAAAGGAAAAGCGAAAGTGCAGCGTGTGCTGGTGCGACAGTGCACTCCACCTGTTCATAAATCAGATCGTATTAAAAACGTAAACGGAATGCACCGCTCTTTATAGCCGAGGCATGCTGACTCCTTACCTCGCGGCTGGCTGTGTGCTGGGAAGTGTGTGCGCCGTCACTGGAGTCTCCCAGCGCCTTGGGAGCTGGGGCCTGAGAGCAGGATCCTTTCTCAAGTTGAGACAGGCAAGCCTGGAGCCTGAGATCCCATGGTCAGTGAGGGCCCTGCAGGGACTTGAACCGGGCTGTCTACCTCCATCGCTCAGGCTTCTAACCTCTGTGCATTTGCTAAAGCAGAAAGCAGACAATTTAGTGTCATCCTTGCCCTACAGTTTTGTGGAGTCAATCTTAGCCAATTTTGATGGTACTAAAAGGAGGAGACTGAAGACATATGTAAAAAAGAAAACTAATGTGATTTTGTGATTGGGTGGATAAGGATGGGGGGAGAACTATTGCAAATGCATTTTCTTTCCTGTGGTTTGATACAGGGAATGTTTGTAGCAGGAGCGGTAGATGAGGAAAGGAACAAGTCAAATCTGCTCTCAGATTATGTGTTTCCTGAGCAAGAGTAATGAAACCTCCTTCCCAGCTTTCATTTTCTTTGAACCTGACAAATGTCAGTTTTTCCTCCCTGACTATTATGCTGTGGGATTAATTATTTAATTGACAAAATGTGCTTCCTGCCACAGCTCTTGACATCATACACATAATAAAAATGAAAGATTAAAAATATTAATAGTAGCCAAAGATCATTGAATCCCTTCCAAAGAACTATGCTAATTGAGCTTGTCCATGGAGTTTTAAAACACCTTGTCAGTCCAAACCCACTTCTTTGAATGACACGGGAAAATGTGCCTTCAGCTGGAGAAAGGGATAAAGAGAGAACCCACCCCCACCCCCAGAGGCTCAGTGGTAAAGAATTCATCTTGCTAATGCAGGAGATGCAGGTTCGATCCCTGGGTTGGGAAGAACCAACCATTTCCTGGAGAAGGAAATGGCAACTCACTCCAGTATTCTTGCCTGGGAAGTCCATGGACAGAGGAGCCTGGTGGGCTACAGCCTATGGGGTCACAAAGAGTCAGATATGACTTAGCAACTAAACATCAACAACCCATCAATTCAATAACATAGAAAAATCAAATCTAGAAATACAATAATTTTAATCAACTGTAAAACAAATATAATTTCCTTATTTTTATCAACCAATTTTATGGTCAATTCTCAAACTTGGTTTTAGTCATTTTTATGGCTTTACTGACTGGCAGCTGACTATTTTAAGTTATATGTTCTATTTAGATACTGTAAAGCTGAGGATGGCTTCCTTTTCACAGTAATGTGTAATCTGACTGGATCTTACACAGGCTTCTTTCTGTCTTTCCTTTTAAATCTCTCCATGTGGTTTATTGGGTGATGGAAAGAGTTGTCCTTTTAGCAGCTGTGGAGCTCACTGTAGGTGTGTTGGAGTTTGGCTAAGAGTGGGTTCTTTGGCATCTTGGATACTATTTTCTTTGATTCATCTTTGAAGGGAATTTATCCCATCAGATGTGAGACATATTTCTTATGAAACAGCTGCATAAGATCATCCCCAGTTTTTAGAGAAGTGATAAAATATCTTCTTTTCAGTACTATGTACATTGCCTGTAATGTTCTTGACCACACGAGAAGGCTCATCAATCCAACAAGGAATGTTGGCCCTGAAGGTGAATTTTGAAATGAGGTGGCATCTGGAAATGGGAACACTTTTGTTCCACAGAACTATAAGCCTGAAAAAACAAAAGGAAAAAGAAAAACACCTCTAGGATAATCTTAACCCAAAGTGTTTATCTGTTAGTCAGGCATCGGGGTTGAGGTGGTGAATCTCAGGATTTTAAAATTAAAAGACTGCCATTTACTCTTCTTTTATACACTATCAGTGGGAAGGAAGGCTATCTGTTCTTACATCTGAAAAGCAGACAGCATTAGATCTGTGTTCGTACCACACCTGAAATCAAAATAGAGAATCCACTTACAGTGTAGGGAAGGGAAGGATGGAGGTAGATGGACAGACCAGCACTCTCTGACTTCTGAGAGTGGCTCACATGCTTTCCTGACCGTTCACTTCTGGTCCCGGAAACTTTCCAGTCTCCTCACTGCTGCTTCGGGATTTGCCTTCTCTTCCTGCTCATCATCAGCAAGGGTGCCCAGCAGCCCCCAGCTCCCATGAGCTGAGAGGTCATGTCCATGGATGACTGCTCACCTCATAGCATGGCTGGTCCAAGGCCAGTAGGTAGGTCGCGCAAGCCCCGAAGCCTCCCGCTGCACTTCCTTAGAGGGTGGCATCCTGAGTCCCAGTCCATCTTTTATACAAGATTCCAGATGCTAGCCTCTTCCGTGACCAAACAGAATGCTCTTCTGTGAAACAAAAGGACATTAGAGGGGCAGTGTGAGTCTCCCTGTAAATATGCCTCCAGGGTTCTGGAATAAGCCTGGCTCGAATGGTGCCTCATCCTCCCATCTCCAGCCAGCTCTTTACCTCGCCTGGGCTGGGCAGTGATATGGGTGCAGATGAGGTCTAGAACCTTCTTCAGCTCCTGATGGTCAGAGCTGATGCAGGGGCTCTGATGCAGTGGGGCCAGATGAAATCTCCAAAGGGGCTGCAGCAATTTCAACAGATAGAGAGCAGAAAGACAACCCAGTGGGAAATGGCTTGAAGAGACAATTCACAGAAGGACAAATTCAATTGGTCAGTGAACATATGAAGAAGTCATCAGTTTTCTTATTAGTCTGAGAAAGGCAGTAGCCCGTCCTGAGTCCCCCACTTTCAGGTCCCCAATGATGATGATAGAACAAATGTGAAATGTATAAGAACCACTATAATGGAAACCTTTAAAAAAGGACTAGAAATAAAACTCCTTCCCTATCAGCAAAATCCAGTCGCTGGAAGAAACTAGTAGGGAAATTAAGTGATCCAAAAATCCCATCTGAAGAGTGAGGGGAGAAACAGTTACAGAATAGAGCTTTAGTAGAGGGAATAATTTGCATTCTTGCATTCATGCAAGAATGCTATCTTACATTCGTGTAATAATGAAAAATAAGTATTTGAATATGAATGTCAGGAAAGGGAAGATAGTCATTAGTGAAATGAAGAAAAGCACAATAGACTTATCTAATTAGCAGGGGGAAAAAGAAATAATAGCAGTCTGATCACTTTAGCAAAAACAGCTCCAAGGAAAAAGAAGAAATGAGTAAAATCAGGAAAAACCATAAAACAAGATGGAAAAAGGGAACTCTATATATGACATATTACATGAAATGAAAATACACTGAATTTTAACAGAAACTATCCAGCTAATTTATAAGTGTTACTGGTACTTATACAAAACAGACTTGAGAGGGTAAAAAGTGGTTGAGAATGAAGAGATCAATATAAAGAGATATTAGGAAAATACAAACAAAAAAATAAAGTAGGAATGGCAGTATTAATATTGGGAAAGGTGGAATTGACAATTAAAAATACTAAACAGGATAAAGAGGACCAGTAAATAAAAGATAAGAGACAAGAGGATGGGCATTCTTAAATGCATACATTAAACAACATAGTAGCTAAATTTACAAAGCAAAAGCTTTTGGGAGAAAGAATTTTATTAAAACATACTTATTGTGGAATATTATCATTCACCTTCTTCAGAAAGACATCTAAAAAGACCAGCAAAAAGAAACTTACTATGTTTCTTTACTATGTACCTTAAGAAAGATGTAAGATACCTGGGGAAAAAAGAAATCAAAGGAAAATAGGAAGAAGTAGATGATCATGATAAATTAGAGACAAACAAAAAGTTGATTATTTTAAAAGGCAAAGAAACCAGAAAGCATCTGATGGTCCTGGTTACAGATTAACACGATCAAACATAAAGAGAGATACTGAAGACATTGTAACAACTAAAAGGATCTGCTCCAAACAACACATTTTTTAAATCTAGAGAAATTTATTTTTTCTTAATAAAATATGATTGACCCCAAGTTATTTCAAAACAGGGAGAAAACTCATCAGAATTGATCATCTCAGAAGTGATTAGAAAGGTGATTGAAAGGGACATCATTAAAAAGTACCAGAGAGCTTCCTGTGGCTTCCCTGGTGGTTCAGTCTGTAAAGAGTCTGCCTGCAATGCCGGAGACCTGAGTTCAATCCCTGGGTCGAGAAGATCCTCTGGAGAAGGAAATGGCAACCCACTCCAGTATTCTTGCCTGGAGAATCCCATGGCCAGAGGAGCCTAGTTGGCTACAGTCCATGGGGTCACAGAGAGTCGGATTGAACTGAAGGACTCACTTTCACCAGCTAGGTTCCTAGTTGAATTTTATGTAATCTTCAAACTACAGGCAAGTGCAAAGTTCAGAAAGCTATTCAACACCAAAAAAGAAAGAAAAGAAAGATGGAAAGCACTCAAATTTATATTCTGATATTGACACAACTTAATAACAAAACTTAACTTAGTACAAAAAGAAGCTGTCTAGACCAAAATTGCTTCTCAATATGTATGTAAAAATTCTAAATATTTGTATGTAAGAATCTAGAAATGAATAAAAGGATAATAGTCTTGACTAGGTTAATAACCAAGTGCTTACTAATCCTTGGTGGTGATGCAAGGATTTTTTTCAATGTTAGGAAATCTATTAACATAATTAGATTAATAAATCAATGTAGAAAAGCATGATCTTATCACTAGATGATGAAATGGTTTGGGGTAAAAATTTTAAAGCTATTCTTTCTTAAAATAAAGCTCACTAAGTAAACAAGAAGGAAAAACACATAAATATGTTAGTTGTATAAGATAATCTATCAAAAAAATTGAACAGCATTTTAAAAGTAAGATCCTAGGACCATTTCCATTAAAGTCAGTAACACAAGAAAGGCTCATCTGCCCTCACAATTACTATGCAAAACTGTTTAGACTTTTTAGCAATTGTATAAGAAGAGAAAATGAAACAATTAATATATATTTTGGGAAACATTGAAACTAGCACTTTTGTTGATTGACTTTGTATGTGCAAAAACCATTTGAAATAAAAAACATTAAATAATGTTTGAAGCAAATTGGTACTTGGGTAAATAGAAGATAAATATATAGACCCCACTGGTAGTGTATATAGCGTAATAGTTAAGAACATAGATTCTGGATCTAGATGATACAGGTTTCATACCCACACCTTCCATTCATTAATTGCATGGCAAGTTACCCAATTTTGGCCAAGTAACTTGCTTGAATGAATTACTTAGTTTCTCTGTACTTCAGTTTTCTTCTATGCAGATTGTGCTTTAGCTTTCAATCTATGGCTTATTGAGGATGAAATGAGTTAATATATATAAACTACTTACTAATAGAATAAATGCCTGATGCTTGTTATATACCACTTCTAAATATTTATTAAACAATCATTGGCTAAATTTGGAAGTCAGAAAAACTATCTTACCACAATGTCAACAAACACTATAAAGTTCTTTGAAATAAATTTTACAAGAGTTGTATGGGACCTAATAAGAACAGATCCATAAATATTATTGTGAGACATAAAACAAGATCTGACTAAATGAAAAGAGAGTCAGTGTTTTCAGATGGGAAGATAGACATCATAAAAATATCAATTCTACCAAAATAAATGCATAGAAGTCAAGGTTTATGTTTAATGTGAAAATGTGATCTTAAAATTTGTGTGGAAAAATAAATGTCAAAAATAGCCAAAAATATATTCAAAAGTGAGAATAAAATACCCTTACCATACATTTAAAAAAATTCTAGGAAGCCATGTAATCACATCTATAAGATACTGGCATAAATAAAAACAAGTCGATCAGTGAAGTAGACTAAAATTTCAGAAATAGATCCTAGTATATAGGGAAATTTAGCATAAAACAAAAAATGGCTTTTCTATTCAGTGTAATTTGATAAATGGTGCTGGCACAACTGGCTATCCATCTGGAAGAATATAAAATTGGACCCATATCTTTCAGCATATTCAAAAATAAATTAAGATGGATTAAAGACAAATGTAGAAAATAAAGCAGTAAGAATTCTAGAAGTTCATTTGAGAGACTGAATACAGTAGGAATTACTTGATCCATTAGTAGCAGAAAGCTCCAAAAACAATGATTTAAACTCCCAACAGAATTATTTTTTAACAAAGCACGAAGTCCAAAGGTAGATTGTCCAGGGTTCAAAGATGCCATCGAGGACCCAGATTATTTCTGCTTTTTTTTTTTTTTTTTGCTCAGTCATCCTTAGCATGTGGCCTTTGTCCCACGGATCCCCAGATGTTTGCTGCATTTTCATATTCCTGTTGAAATAGAATAAAAGCAAAGATGAGAAGCACTTCTCTCCATTGGACTATTTCTTTTTACTCCCGAGAGACATCTCCCTGTATCTCTTTTTTCGGAACTGTTATACTTGGCTACACTTAGCTGCATGAGAAGAGGGAACATTTACTATTTTTGCCTTCCAGCTTCTATAACAGAGGCAGGCAAGGAAAAAGTGGTTGTGAATCTATACAGCCCACCCCAGGGACTTTGTATACATCCCGAGCATAGAGGAGACCATTCTCATAGAAATAAAAAGTCCGGAAGAAAAGCCTTATATGATTATTTTTTATTTAAAATATTGCATATAAAATATAAATAAAAATAAAATACCATGAACAAAATTATTATGTTGGGAAATATGTTTTTAATCCATGTGACAGATAAAAGGTATATGCACATATATGTATATATATATAATAAACGAAGAGTAACTTTGCAAATTGAAAACAGAAAGACCGCCCAAGGGGAAATGGCTTGAATAGACAATTCACAGAAGAGCAAATTCAAGCGGTCAGTGAACGTATGAAGAGGTCATCGGTTTTCCTATTAGTCTGAGAAGGGCAGTAGCTCATCCCGCGTCCCCCCTGCATAACTCGTGTCCTCGCTTCAATCACTGAGCATTCATGAACCAGGTGACCACCAGTGATTTGCTCAGGACATTCCTCCCAGCTTGACAAGCAGAAAATGAATAGGAGAAGCAACTGTCATGACAGGTGTTCCTATTTGGAATTCTGAACACATTGGGGTTTTTTTGGGTTTTTTGTTTGTTTGTTTTTTCAAAAAGGTAGGCTTGTACATTGAAGTCACACACTAGAGTGTTCTTCCATCCAGATGACTTAATACACTTGCATGTTTTATCTGGGTTTCCTCTGTATTGTTTTCATGGAAAAGTATATACTGATCCGTTATCAACTTCTAAACACCATACATGGATTCCTAAAGCAAGAACTTGCTGGACAACTGAAGTTTTGGCTTAGGAAGAAAGTTAAAAAAAAAAAAAAAGAGTTTGTATTTCAGTGGGGTTATGAAAGGAAACCTGCCTGTTTTAAATCATCAAAGATCAAAGGCAAAGATCATCCTTGTCTTGGAACCACAGGAGTGGGAGAAAAAGCACCTTCCTAGACAGGCAGACGCTGTTGTTTATGTTCACTCTGTCCTGATGGTTGGTTTTCAACTCAGGATGAATTCCAGGCATGCTAGGAGCATGGCACAGTGTTTCCGATTTAGTTTAGGGATGAAATATAAACCAAATTTCCTGGTGCTAAAGGAACCCTGTGACCCATACTTTTTTGGGGGGTTTCCCCGGTGGCCCAGATGGTAAAGAATCTGCCTGTAATGCTGGAGACCCAGGTTCGATCCCTGGGTCAGGAAGATCCCTTGGAGAAGGAAATGGCAACCCACTCCAGTATTCTTGCCTGGAGAATCCCACGGACAGAGGAGCCTGGAG
The DNA here is from genome assembly GCF_023699985.2 of Odocoileus virginianus. Taxonomy (NCBI): domain Eukaryota; kingdom Metazoa; phylum Chordata; class Mammalia; order Artiodactyla; family Cervidae; genus Odocoileus; species Odocoileus virginianus. Next base: position 30,385,941 of record NC_069705.1, on the reverse strand, counting down.
GGCTACAGGGGTCCGTGGGGTCATGAAGAGTTGGACACGACTGAGCTAGTAACAAACATGCCCACATACGTTTACTAATGTTTAACTCTTCCTTTTCCTCCTTCTTGGACTCATGACACTGTTGTTCTCAGCTTTGTTTCATAGTCCACTGTGTTGCCTTCTTTCTGCCTCTGTGTAACCTTATGGTTGGGAGGTTTCTGAGATCCTCTAAGTCCGTTTTATAGATGAGGAAGACAGAGATCTAGGCTTGTAAAAATGCTGACTCAGTCAATAGCTGGTGAGTTCCAGAGCCAGAAATTATTGTCATTCAGTCACCAAGTTGTGTCTGACTCTTTGCGAACCATGTCACCAAGCTTCCCTGTTCCTCACCCTCTCCCAGAGTTTGCCCAAATTCCTGTCCACTGAGTTGGTGATGCGATCCAAACATCTCACCCTCTGTCACCCCTTCTGTCTTCAATCTTTCCTAGCATCACGGTCTTTTCTAATGAGTCAGCTCTTTGCATCAGGTGGCCAAAGTATTGGAGCTTCAGCTTTAGCATCAGTCCTTTCAAGGAATATTCAGGGTTGATTTCCTTTAAGATTGACTGGTTTGATCTCTTTGTAGTCCAAGGGACTCTCAAGAGTCTTCTCCAGCACCACAGTTTGAAAGCATCAATTCTTCAGTGCTCTGCCTTCTTTATTGTCCAGCTCTCACATCCGTAGATGACTACTGGAAAGACCATAGACTTGACTACGTGGACCTTTGTTGGCAAAGTGATGTCTCTGCTTTTTAACACACTGTCTAGGTGTGTCACAGCTCTCCTTCCCAGAAGCTATCATCCTCTAATTTCACATCTGTGGCACCATCCGCAGTGATTTTAGAGCTCAAAAAGAGGATATCTGTCACTGCTTCTACCTTTTCCCCTTCTATTTGCATGAAGTGAAGGGAGGGGATGCCATGATCTGTTGTGGGTTTTTTTTTTTAATATTGAGTTTTAAGCCAGCTTTTTCACTCTCCTCCTTTACCCTCATCATGAGGCTCTTTAGTTCCTCCTTGCTTTCTGCCATAGAGTGGTATCATCTGCATATCTGAGGTTGTTGACACTTCTCCCGGCAATCTTGATTACAGCTTGTAACTCATCCACCCTGCCATTTCACATGATGTGCTCTGCATATAAGTTAAATAAACAGGGCAACAGTAAACAGCCCTGGTGTACTCCTTTCTCAATCCTTAACCAGTCAGTTGTTCTAACCTGACCCTAACCCTGACCCTAAACAGGGTTCTAACTGTTGCTTCTTGACCCACATACAGGTTTCTCAGGAGACAAGTAAGATGATCTGGTATTCCCATCTCTTTTAGAGTTTTCCACAGTTTGTTATGATCCACACAGTCAGAGGCTTTAGCGTAGTCAATGAAAGAGAGATAGATGTTTTTCTGGAATTCTCTTGCTTTATTTATGATCAATAGAATGCTGGACATTTGATCTCTGGTTCCTCTGCTTTTTTAAAATCCAATTTGAACATCTGGAATTTCTTGGTTCATGTAATAGTGAAGCCTAACTTGGAGGATTTTACTTACTAGCATGGGAGATGAGCGCAATTGTCTTGTGATTTGAACATTCTTTAATACTGCCCTTCTTGGGAACTGGGATGAAGATTGACCTTTTCCAGTCCTGTGGCCACTGCTGAGTTTTCCAAATTTGTTAACATATTGAGTGCAGCACTTTAATAGCATCATTTTTTAGGATCTGAAATAGCTCTGATGGAATCCCATCACCTCACAGCTTTATTGTCAGCAGTGCTTCCTAAGGCCCACTTGGCTTCATCCTCCGCAGCATCTGGCTCTGAGTGAGAGACTGCACCATCGTAGTTCTCCAGGTCATTAAGATCTTTTTGTACAGTTCTTCTGTGTATCCTTCCCACATCTTCTTGATCACTTTGGCATCTGCATCTATTAGGTTCTTTACCATTTCTCTCCTTTATTGTGCCCATCTTTGGAAGAAATGTTCCTTTGATGTTTCCAATTTCCCTAAAGAGATCTCTAGCCTTATCCTTTCTGTTTTGCAAGAAATAGAGTCAAATCCTGTCATTTTTCTACTCTACTCTTTCCCCTTCTAGCTTTCATGAATAAACCAAACCATCCTAGAAAAACCATAGTAAAAGTCTTGAATGTGCTTGAAACCTTGAAGTAAACATAGATAGGTTAGAGAGATCATAAAAGGACAAAACATAAAAGAAAAAAAATCGGATTTCATCAAAATCAAAACTTCTACTTATGAAAAAAATACCTTTCAGAAAATGAAAAGGCAAGCTGCATTTTACATAGTTTTGCATATTTATGTATGTATGCATGTGACAAATATATGTACCATTACATATATATGTATATTGGCATATGCATACATATATGCCTATATATGTTGTATATGTCAAATGACTCATATCTAGAATATATAAAGAGCTTCTATAAATCAGTAACAAGATTAGCAATGCAATTTAAAAATGGACAAAATTCTTATAACAGAAACTATGCAGATGATACACAAATGTCTAATGAACACATGAAAAAGTGTTCAACCTCATTAAGCCATCAGGGAACTGAAAATTAAAACTACAGTGAAATACTACCACTCACCCACTAGAATGGCTAAAATTAAAAAGATTCATAGCACCAAATATCAGTGAAGATGTGGAACAAATCAATTCTCATACATTGTTGATGGGAATGCAAAATGTAAAATGGCAAGATTTGTTTAGAAACTGGCAATTTCTTACATAAAGTTAAAAATAACCTCTTCCCTTTTTCCCAACAATTCATTTCCTATTTACATAAAACACATGAAACTTTATTTTCACAGTGACTTTATTCATAATGAGCCCAAACTAGAATGACCAAGTGAAATTATGTGACAAATTGTAGTATATTTATGCAATAGACGGATCTTCATGGTAGATCAGCTGGTAAAGAATCTGCCTGCAATGCAGGAGACCCCAGTTCAATTCCTGGATTGGGAAGATCCCCTGGAGAAGGGATAGGCTACCCACTCCAGTATTCTTGGGCTTCCCTTGCGGCTCAGCTGTGAAGGATCCATCTGCAATGCGGGAGACCTGGGTTTGATCCCTGGGTTGGGAGGATTCCCTGGAGAAGGGAATGGCTACCCACTCCAATATTCTGGCCTGGAGAATTCCATGGACTGTATAATCCATGGTATTGCTGCATTGGACATGACTGAGCTACTTTCACATGTAATAGGACACAGCTTGGTAATACCAAAAATGAATTACTGGTACAAGCAACAATGAGGAAGAACCTCAAAAATATTCCATTAAGTGAAAGGATTCAGAGCAGATACTGCATTTCTCTGTTTATATTAAGAGTAAGAACACACAAAGCTCAAACTCATCTGTAGCAAAAAGAAATCAGAATGGTGGTTGCCTGTGAAGATGGGGGTTGACTGTATGGGATGCAGGAAGGAACATTGTGGGCACGAGGGAGACCTGCCATGTGTGGTTTGGATTTGTGGTAGATACATCTGTTGAAACTCACTGAAGTATCCATTTGAAATTTGTGTATTTCACTGCATGTAGAATTTACCCAAGCAGTGACAGTTTTTAAATTGTTGTTGTTGCTGTCCAGGAGCTAAGTCATGTCCATCTCTTTGTGACCACGTGGACTGTGGCACCCCAGGCCTCCCTGCCCCTCACTATCTCCTGGGCTTTCCCCAAGTTCATTCCACTGAATGAGTGACGCTATCCAACCATCTCATCCTCTGCCACCCTCTTCTCCTTTTGCCTTCAATCTCAAAACCCAAAACTAGACATTTCAAACAACTGTAGTTGCATGTGGGAAGTTTGGGTTTGCTTTCTCCTTTCATCCTGCTTCAGCCATTTCATTTGACCCTGGGACTGTAATATTGTCCCCACTGAGCCATAAGCACAGTCCTCTTAAAAACCATCTCTGCTGCCAATCCGCTGCAGTGTTTTGCTGAATAAAGACAGTTTGGTCACTAAGATTATAGCATTCCCAACCTATCCAGGCTTCCCTGGTAGCCCAATCGGTAAAGAACCCACCCGCCAATGCAGAAGACTCAGGTTTGATCCTTGGGTTTGGAAGATCTCCTGGAGAAGAAAACAGCAACCCACTCCAGTATTCTTGCCTGGAGAATCCCAGGGACAGAGGAGCCTGGTGGGCTATTGTCCACAGGGTTGCAGAGAGCCAGGCACGACTGAGCGACTAACACTAATCTGTAACACACTCACCTATCCAGGACTGTGCTGAGGGAGAAAATGAAGAGTTGGTAGCACGTGGTTAGAACCATGCCTTTCAAATATTTTCATTCATTTCTAAACAGAAAAAAAAAGCCCAATTTTAGTGCTTGGATATAGATTGCAGTTTTTGACAGTTTTATTGTTGGAATTCACTAAAATGATAAATAACTTTAAAGTATTTCCGCATATTGTGTGTTCCAGATAGGTCAAAAGAATTAAATTCATATTTCTTCAATGTAGGTCATGAAATATGCACATATTGTTTTAGAATATCACTAATAGCATTGAAAAGATGTAAAAGCAGGATTAATAACTCTGCTGATTGCAATACTAATTGTGTGTCTCTCTGTACTATTTTATCCTGCTCTCAAAGTGAAAAGAAATACATTCATTTTTTCCTACTCTTCTTATTTTTATTTTGTTTATTTGTATTTTCTGCATTTTGAAAATCAATTAACAGTCAAGCATGTTGGAAATTGTGAAAGAGGAGAATTTGAGAGCCAAGAGCAAAACGCTTTTAAAGACTGAGATTTCGTTTAGTCTTGGATGCCATTATAGTGAATAATGGGAACTGATCCTAGACTTCAAAAGAAATATGACCATATGGTCTTACCATTCAGCACTTAATGCTGCTATGAATTTCCAGTTTTACCCCAACTTTTCATTTCCCCCGTGTTCCCCCTCACCTCTGTCATCTTACAAAAACGAAAGGAATCTGAAACCCTTTTTCACGTTTTCTGAAATACTTCCTGGTGCTGAGAAAAACCCTTTTCTTTCTGAGAGTAGGGTTTCATAAAGAAGGACAAAAACCTGAAACATTCATCAGATCCCCTAGGCTAATCACTGCGTCTCCAAAGTTTTTCTTCCTTTTAAATATGAACTCCTTAAAATGATTCGTTTAGAGATCAACATGATTAATCCTTCTCAGTCACTACAAATGTCAGCAGCAGGATTAAAGGATTTAGATGGCCATGTTTACTCAACCTTAAATTTCTGTATTTAAAGACATGAGTTAAATAGCTCTAGTTTATCACTGTTTCATGTGAGCGTTGTCCTCTTTAGTTCCCTCGTTTAGCTCCCCTGCCTAACTGATTGTTAACTAATTTTGGCTGTTAAGTAGGTAAGTGCCTCTTTCAGTCTTGGCAACCAACCTGCTTTGTAGATTACCTGCCAGAAGGTGTGAGTAGATAGACATAGCTTATAGCCCTCCTCCGGACACAGTGGGGGTAATCCTCTCCCCCTGCCTCAGCCTTTATTGGTCTGATGTCCTGAGCCCCAGATTACTGCTGAACTTGTATCCGGTTCCTTACCACGTTGCCAATTTTGGATCCACATTGTGAGTCAGCATGGTGCCGGTTCAGTCACAATTATTAAGCACCTGCTGCTTCATGCCAAACCGCACACATATTTATACCAACACCTACTGCCGTCTGATCATCAGATACCAGCAGATATGTTGTAGGCGTATTATCATTCATCATTGGGTCTTGAGTTGTTCTAAAGAAATAATTACTAAGTGAAAAATAAAAAGCAAATTCATTTTCAGGACACTTTTGAGAAAAAAAATTAAGTTTACAGTTATCGACCTCATTCCAAATGGTTGCTAATGTCAGAGTTGCACTGTTTTGCAGTTGGGAATCTAAATCCTTCGTGGTACATGCTTAAGAAGATGCTCTTTCTTTGTTAAGTCAACAAACACACAACCTAATTTTTCTCTTTTGAGCCACTAAAACTTCTCTTCAGCATCCATATGTTTGTCCTCCCCTGGAGGCTTCACAAATCTTATCTTGAAGAAAATGCGTATTCTCTGGGGCCCTTCATGCTAATCCTGCTTTCCCTGCTTGCAAGTACGCTTGGGGTTTTTTCCCTTCTCAGCATCTCATCAAGTTCCCTGTCCAGGCTCAGCCTCACACTTCCAGTGACAGAGGTGCCATTCACAGCTGAGCTGTGGATGAACACGGACGGGGTAGCCTGCCAGAGCTTCCGTTAGACCCGTGTTCTGAGTAATAGATTGGGTTGTAAACAGGATGCATCACAGTCATTTCCTCTGTCCCCTAGAAATTCGAGACTATCGTTACCTGTTCTAGGTGTTAATATCTTATGAATAGGTAAATTGAGAAAGTGATGAATACCATTGAAGATATTTATGTTTTATAGTCAGTAAAATAGGGAGGGAAAGTTAAAATATTTAGTGGGATTTTAAGTTAATTTTTCAAATGTGTTAATTGTTTTGGGTAGGGTTTTGTAAGTAAAGGTTTATACCCTCATTGAAATCTCTATTGCATGTTCAAGGATGGGTATTCTGTTCAAATAGTCACAAATTTAACAGAAGGAAGCTTGGAGTGTCCTATGAAATATGCATTAGAACTTAAAGGGGGAAAAAGTTCCATGCGTTTATTTTATTCTGTGATCTTAACAGTTTACAAGCACAGCATGGGAACTCCAGACAAGATGGTGGTTAACACAAGTCCACCTGTTTCAAATAAGAAATGTTTGTCCAATTTGTAGATTTGTGTCGTGGCTCCACTCTTGAGGATGGTCGCTCCATATCTGAGAACAGAGAATTCTGTCCAAGCTGACAACAACCAAGGAAAATAGTTAAAGACAGTAATAGGTTATTGTATCCCTGTGTATTACATTTGTATTGATTCTTCTCTCCATTTCCTATGCTCAGTTTTGGGGCTGGTTACTACAGGAAAAAAAAAAATAGATGCCTATTCTCCTTTCAAAAAAGCCCATCTATGATGAAGGGAAGAACTGAAGTAAAAGAAAATCATTGCTCCCATATTTCTTACACAGCTGCATTTCTTTACAGTAAATAAGGAAGGATTTTTAAAACCCAGTTTCTCCAAGAGAAGATAGCTGATTAATTTCTAATTATTGAATGAGCTGTTAAACAGAAAATCAAGAAAATATGTTTTTTTTAAGAAAATACTTTCATTTTTCTTTCTTGTAGTTAATACAAATTATCAGGCGAAGTAAAAATTCAAAACTATAAAATAGAAAATTACTGATTTCCTTCACAGCTCCTTCTGTATGATCCACCATCAGAGTTATACAACCTCCTCACCTTCATTCATGCTCCAAACTGTACACATTTATTTAATTTGTTGATTCTCTTTCTTAGTTTCCAAAAATGGGATCATATTTATACACACTACTTTGCAACTTGTAGTTTTTTTACTTAAAATATATATAATAGGCTTCCCTCCCAGAACAGAAGATATAGGTCCAAACCCACTCTTTTCTGCTAGCCACATAGTCTTCCATGAAAGGAATATATAACTTATTTAGCCATTCCCTTTCTGGTAAACATTCCAGTTATTTTAATTTTTGCAGCAATGTCGTAATGAAAATTATTTGTACATATGTGTTTAAGATTAGCTGATTTTATTTCTCTAGGATATAGTCTCAAAAGGAGACTTTATGAGCTAAAGAGTATTTTAACTTTAATAGAAAAAATGCATTGAAAATTAAACCAGTATATTAGAAGACAAAGAAAAAAATAATAGAATAATGTAATAATGAATTTTTGTAGCAGACCCACAGAATCCACTGCTTTTTAAGAGAACATGATGCTTGGTTCCAGCACAAATTTTATTACCAATGACCTATACTCCATCTCCTCATTGTAAGTTTGCTGTATGGTATACACACTTGCAGTGTGGTATAAAAGAAAACCAACAGGTTAAAACAAGTGTTGGTGAAGTTATATAGAAACCAGAAGCCTCACACATTGGTGTTGGACAGTAACATGGTGCTGCCACTGTGGAAAACAGTCTAGAAGTTCCTGAAAAGGTTCAACATACAACTACATACAAGATGACCAGCAGGGCCTCTCATAGGTGTAGACACAGAGGAATGAAAATGTGGTATTCCATAGTAGCATATTCATAATAGCCAAAAAAAATGGAAACAACCCAAATCTCCATTCACTGATGAACAGAGAAAGAGAACGTGATGTATTCATACAATGGGATATTATTTGACCATAAGAAGAAATGAGTGCTGATACATGCTATAATGTGTGTGGATCTTGAAAACACTATGTTAAGTGAAAACAGCTGGTCTCAAAAGTCTACATATTATAGGGCCCCTTTTCTTTGAAATGTCTAGAATAGTCACTTCTGTGGTGAGAGAAAGTGTTTTAGTCCTTGCCTAGGGCTGGAGAGGTTGGGGGGGTAAGAGGAAAAATAGGTGACTGATAACTGGTACAAAGGGTGATAAAAATATTATAAAATTGATCATGATGATAGTTGCACATCACCATGTGCTTACTAAAAACTATTGACTTGGACACTTTACATAGGTTCGTTGTATGGTTTGTGAGTTCGTATCTCAATAAAGCAGTTTTGGAAAAAAGAACAAGCAGGTGAAAGAGAGAAAAGGGACAACTCTAGACATTCGAGCATCTAGACATAAACAGGAAGAGAAGACACGAGTTCCCAGGTTAGGGCACCCTCCCCCCGGTTTCTGCACTCACCGCAGATGATGAGGCTACTTCCTCGTGTAGAGCTGTTTTCTTGTCAGCTCACTCAGACACAGCAGATGTCTTAGCTATTGATGACCATCCCTGCATTGCAGCTTTGAAAAATGCCTTCCTGGGCTTCCCTGGTGGTAAAGAATCTGCCTGCTGGTGCAAGAAACATGGGTTCGGTCCCTGGCCTGGGAAGATCCCACACACCACAGAACAACTAAGCCCATGCACCCCAACTATTGAAGCCTTTGCTCTAGAGTCCAGGGGCTCCAACTGCTAAAGCCTGGATGCCTAGAGCGTGTGCTCGGCAACAAGAGAAGCCAGCGCAGTGAGAAGCCTGCGCACCGCAACTAGAGATGAGCCCCCGCTCACCACAACTAGAAAAAAGCCCGCGTAGCCACAAAAACCCAGCATAGTCAAAAATAAATAAATAAATAAATGCATTTTTTTAAAAAAGAAAAACCCCCTCTTGCTCATATTAGGTTCCAGACACCAGTTAAGAAAAAGCCATTTTGCAAGCCCCTGTCCTTTTACTAAAGGGATGCCTATGCTTGGGTGCCAGCCTCATCTGAAGTTATTTGTTTTCACACAGCCCTTTCTACTTTGTCACATGCCCTCATTCATTTTTCAAAGTGTGAACCTTTTTTTTTTAATGATGCAACTTGCCTAGGCTGTTTATTCAGTTTTTCTTTTATAGATTTTTCAAATTTATGAGTGTCATAAAACAAAAGTGCCTAATCTAGTCCAAGCTAACCTTGCCTTTTAATCACAAGAAATTTCATCCTCAGGTACACTTTATTCTTGCTGCAATTTATTATTTTGGGACTGTTTCAAATTGTAATGGGAAACTCTGTGGTTGGCCTTGCTGATCAAGGTTATCAAAATTCAATGTGCAGGAGATAAATACTGATTTCATTGGACTCAGCCAAAAAGAATTAATATAAAGACTCAGAGGGCAAAGAAAGAAATTAAAGTAATGGTATTAGAACCATTGCAAAGAACACAATCTGAAAAAAAAAAAAAAAGCATGGAAAATAAGAATAAAGGTATCCTCATTTCTTTAAGGTTATTTGAAGCCAAAGATGACTTTAAGCAAGATGGTCATGTTTTTAGTCTGGTTCCAGAGCATCTTTGCTGCCTTTCTCTGCCTGTCTCTTTCCACTTCTCCACATTGACTTAAAGTCTTGCCTGAACAGCTGCACCCGAGCCCCAAACTCCCAGCTCCATGGTACCTCAGCCAACTGCCTCTTCTCCCGATCGGGAATCCTTCTTTTCCTCCATCTTCCTTCTGTTTGTCGAAAGTGGCTGTGCTTTCCATTAGTATATCCCATCTTGCTAAACATTGCTCACCTGTAGGAAAAAATAATAGCTTAATTTATTCTTCTTTAATAACTAGAACTCCCCAGATATGTTTGCATTAAAATGAGGGATCCTACAAGCAAGACTCCTTAACCTAAAGGAGAATCAACAATAATGGAATTTGAAGCACTGGGTACAAAGAGTTTTGATTGAAGGGAAAGTCAACTTCAGTGGTGATGTGGCTCTTCTAAAATTATTTGAAAACAATCCTCTCCCTCCCCTCAAATTATACATTTCTTTATCATTATTACATTTGTCCAGATGTTTACTTTTTGTCATTCTTCATTCTGCTCCCCTTTATGCTGGTCTCATTTATGTAAAGCATCACTTTTAAATATTTAACATTTTTAATTTTTAGAATTTTTTAAATTGAATGAAAGATTCTTTAATTCCATAATGCTTGACAGTTTTTCAAAAGATTCACATATATAATTCCATAATAACCCTTTTGTGTCCCCTCTTCCTTATGTTGTCCCTCCCCTCTTTCCCTCTCCCAACTGATAACCACTAGTTTGTATTCTGTAGTGGTGAATCTGCTGCTCTTTTGCTTTATTCACCAGTTTGTTGAATTTTGTAGATCCCACATGTGATGTCATACAGTATTTGTCTTTTTCTGTTTGACTTATTTCACTTAGTATAATGCCCTTCCAGTCCATCCATGTTGCTGCATATGGCAAAATTTCCTTCTTTTTTATGGTTGAATATTATTCCATTGCATATATGTGTATATGTATGTGTGTGTGTGTACATATATATATATATGTTTATACTGCAGCTTCTTTAGTCATTGATCTGTTAATGGACACTTAGCTTGCTTCATACTTTGGCAGTTGTAAATACATTGCTATGAACATTGAGATGCATGTATATTTTTGAATTAGTACTTTTTCTTAATATGTACCCAGGAGTAGAATTGCTGGGTCATATGGAGTTCTATTTGTTGTTTTTTGAAAAATCTCTGTATTGTTTTCCACAGTGGCTGTGCCAATGTACATTCCCACCAACGATATAGGAGAGGCTTTTTTTCCCTCCCACATCCTAACATTTGTTATTTGTGTTATTTGTGATGATAGCCATTCTGACAGGTGTGAGGTAGTATCTCACTGTAGTTTTGGTTTGCATTTCCCTGATGTTTAGCAAGGTTAAATATCTTTGGCCACCTGCATTTCCTCATAAAAAAATGACTGTTCAGTTCTGCCCATTTTTAAATCAGGTTGTTTGTTTTTTTGATGTCAAATTGTATGAGTTGTTTATATATGTTGGAAATTAATTCCTTGTTGGTCATATCATTTGCAAGGAACTTCTCCCATTCATTAGGTTGTCTTTGTTTTGTGGATGGATTCCTTTTGCTCTACAAAAGCGTAAAAAGCGTCTCCTAAACCGAGTCATAACGGCCCTGAAAAATGAAGAAATGAAGTGGTAAATGATAAAATCCATAAGTGGCTTAAACTTAGGTTCATTGGATTTCAAGTTTAGTGTTCTTTCCCAAGAAAGCAAAAGCAGACTTAATTTAGTAAGGAATCTAACACCTTACTTTCTAACTTGCATTTCAGAAACAGCCCTTAAGAATTTGAATCATTGCGAGACATTGGTTTCAGAGGGTTGGATGTTTAAGGAGTTTGGGATGCACGCATCAATTCATAGGGATGATGCCCTAGATATTTATCTGCAAAGTGAGCTGTGTTTGTATACCCAGATAACAAATAATCAAGATTGCCGTTTTCTGCTTTCCTTCACTCCATAGATTTTTGCATGAAGATGGCAATAGTGTGAAAAGTCAATAATGTGGGGAATTTTTCGAGTTACATTTCAGAGATTAGAAACAGAGTTCTCACTGTCTTTTAACTTGTCTCTGATTTTTATTTTCCAAAGTGGGAACCTCCCACAGGAAAGATGCACAGGATCTTATCATTCATTCTCACACTTGAAAAATTATTTTGGAAACTCAACATGTTTGATGGTGATGTTTAACTGTCTTACACCCTTTCCTCCCTCTCCATTTTAAAGGTGATATAATAGGAATGGATAAGCTCGTTCACATTAACCATCCATTACATTCCTTTAACTCTCCATGACATTGACCTTTTTTTGGATTTGCTTTTATAAGTACAGTCCACACTAATTCTTTGAAAAATACTGGCCATACTGTGTCTTACCTCATGAAGCTTGCCCACTTTCTCACTGTTCAGTGGGTTCTTAGTCCCTCCTCTCAATTTTTGCTGTTTTCTTTTTGACATACTTTTTGGTACAGATACGTATTCATGTCTCTCTGAGATAATTTGTAGCTAATTGTAGCAACAGGTTTTCATTATTTATGAGTGTCATTGTCAGAACCCATTTGGAAGTCTGACCGAGATAAGGCAGATTTCTCCTTCTGATCTGACCATGGCCGTAAAGCAGTGAACCACTCTGGTTAAAATGGGCTGAGTGCTGGAGGGTGCTAATATTTTTACAACCAAATATTTACTATCGTATGCATTATGTTTGATTCATTTCCTGAAAGAGTCAAGACATTATTTTATTGCAAATAATTTATGACCCACTCTTTTAAAAAATGTAATGTATGTTATTTCTCATACCAGCCAATTAACTTTAAAGTGTTCATGGATAGGTAAGAGAGGAAAGTGGGAAAATGAAAAGGATGAGTAAAATAAATGCTTAATATTCTTAAAAGGTTGGTATTATAGAGTAGCATTGAAATCAGTCTTGGTATACTATTATTCTTTTCCTGTATTTTGATTCTAGTTGGTATCTAAATCTCAGATTCTACCATGCCAATGAGACAGGCAATAGAAGGCCCATATGCACGCATCATCTAAGCAAACAGTTTTCTCTCTCTTCTCACCCCTGGTATCATAAAACATAGGTGAAACTTCAAGAGTAAACACAGGATTGGAAAAGCCATTAATAATGGCAGTCGTTTTAAAGTGTCACCTAATTTAAACACTTTTGCTTTAAGTTATTGCAGTGTCACGAGTTTTATTATATCGATTTATTAGTGAAAACCTTCAGGGTTCACAACCATTTATTTTTCAGGGAACTTGATTTTATCATTAATTTTTAAATACATAATACTCCTAACTTTATTTTTTAGAGTGCACTTTATTTGCACGAATTGGTTTACTTCGATCAATACAGATGTTTCTAGGTGTTTATTAAAGCCGAAGTCAGATGTCTGCACACTTTCAAGACTTTACACTCCAAAAGTTAGTGTATGTTTGTACAGAAACACACAATATTTTTATTGGTTGTTAAGTGCTAAGTGGAAAAGTATAATAAAGACTGCCCAAACCCCTGTTTCTAATTAACAGGTAACTTATTCTAGAGGGCAATCTTTTCTCTTCCTAAGGGGTGACTTCTGGGTGGAAAACTCCTAATGTTTGGGATAAGAGCTAGGACCAGGAAAATACTTCTGACAGTTTCTATCAATGATAACTAAGGCTTTCTCTTGGTTGAGTTTTCATGGTCTGGACCACTTTACCTGCCCAGCATTCTGGAGGTGCTTATGGGCTAAAATAAGCAGCTCTGAGCTGGGGTGGGTGGAAAGTCAGAGGTGGAACCCCCCTCACACCCAATCCTCCCCTAGCTGGCCCTTACTAGATCATATGTCATGTGAAGCTAATGCCAATACCTAGTGCTGAGAGTGCAAATATCTGGATGCTTAAGTGTTTATTTTAGGGAGATTTTGTTTAGAAAAATAAAATCTAAAACGAAATGTATACTCACTAGTTGTTATCTCTTTTTCCCCTCTAATTAGGACAAAATTTTACCCTAAGGCAGTTAGGCGTTTGTGAACCAGCAACTCGAAGAGGACTGGCATTTTGTGCGGAAATGGGGCTCCCCCACAGAGGTTACTCGATCAGTGCAGGGTCAGACGCTGATACTGAGAATGAAGCAGTGATGTCCCCAGAGCATGCCATGAGACTGTGGGGCCGGGGGGTCAAGTCAGGCCGCAGCTCCTGCCTGTCAAGCCGGTCCAACTCAGCGCTCACCCTGACAGATACGGAGCATGAAAACAAATCCGACAGTGAAACCGGTAAGTTCCTTTTTGTTTTGGCTTTATAATGTTGGCATTCAGTGCTTCTGTCTGTCTTGGTTGACTCTGGAGGAATGGCTTTCTTCCTTCTTCTCATCTTTCCTTCTCTTTTTTTTCTTCTTCCTTTTCTTTGCATTGCAACACAGTAGCACTCAAAAAATGTCCTTCAATATTGCATTATTTTTCCTAGGGAAAAAAAATTCAAATTCGACATCAGAGTGTTAAGTTGTGTTATACAAGCATTCTCTGTTGTGTTAGCTATCGTTTTGAAAAACAGTCTAATCATGTACAGGGGGGAAAAAAGGTTGGCTTTAACTTATCTTGAACCATGTCACCTGTTATCCTCCATGGAATAGCAGAGCAAGTGGTGATCAAATTTACCCCAGAGCCAGCTTGTAATCAGAGATGTCTTTGTAGATTCCTCTTAAAAATATCTCAAAGAAGTTCCAGAATCTCAGAATGGATGAGTGAGCACACAGAATGGTTTATTAACAGGGCTCAAGTGATTGAAGAACAAATTTGATCATGCTTTTAACTTACTGGTTGATGAGAGCAATTGAAATCTTGATAAAGAGAAGGGAGTGTGGTCTTTGATGTGCTTTGGAGACTGGATTACTCTGCAATTAAATCCATGCACAAAAATTGGATTTTGGGGGTATCCAAATAGCAGATTTACATACTTTAAGAAAAATATCTTTATAAATTATTTTGATCTTTCCCTATTGCCAATGCAAAATGATAAAGAAGCAGTTAGTGTATATGCGATAATAGATTTAAAAGGAAATTTAATTTTTAGTCAGTGCAGCTTCTAGGAAAAATTGGAGCTTCAGCACCAATGCACCAGACAACAAAATGACATTTCTTCTTTAGCATTTAATATTATCAGTGCACTTGATGCTTTAGCCTGGTTATTAATGCTGTGTGTATATGAGGCATCAAAAAGCAAAGAGAAAATTAAAATGGAAGAATTGCGTGACTTGTGAAAAGAAAGATAGTGTTTTACCAATGGTATTTCATTTTTATTCTTTATGGAGCAACTTCGTCAGCTTTGCTTTGTGATAGGAAAACAGGTCCATTGTCAGCATTCAATCTCAGCCAGGTCACTGAATGAAGGGTTAGCTAGTGCGTCATACTGTTTGTTACTTGTTTTCTTACTATTAGAAAAAAAAAAAAAACCTGCTTTAAACCAATGAAAACAATATCTTATGGAGAATATTTTATTGCGTTAAAACAAAGTCATAATCGATTAATGATAGAAACTCGTATATTCATTTTGGAAGCGTGAGTTACTGGTGGAGGCTAGCTTCATCCCAACCCAATATAGAAAACAAGGACAGTTCTGCTCAACATGAGTCTTAGAATCTGACTGCAGTATTTTCCCGAACCAAACCGTCCACCTCAGTGAAACCTGGGTTTACACCACTTTTCACTGTGGATTCAGAAGTCATTCACCTTTTAAGTAAATAAGATTTGGCATAAAGTTTGCTTCCTGTCCATCTGTATCTTTCCATAACCCTCTTCAAGCAATTTTAGGTACTGTGGTTATATTCAAATATATGATTTGATGTTTGATTTTCCTAAAATATGTGTCAAATTTTGTGATGGTTGGAAAAGAGCAGAGGAGAATGCAGGAGAACAATGCAAATCAGTTCTGATTTTCTGCATCATGGGCTGTTCATCTGCATATCCATTAAGTATCGTCCCACATTGGGTCAGCTTGGCACACACAACCTGTGAGGCATCTCTCTCTCTGACAAGTATATCTTGTTATTGTGTCTGTATTGCTAAAACATAATTTAATTTTTATTATTTTTTAAAGTGTATGTCTGCTAAAATGGTCGCACAATGAATTCCCAAACACATGCCATTTTGTTCTTTTCAGAAAACATAAAACTTAGAGATTTTGCCAACTTTAGTTAACAGTGTCTATTATCCAAATGATTGGAAGAGGAAACCTGTTGAGTTTCTCACATCACTGCCCTCTCCCTCTACATGGATTATTATGGACTAGGGGAGAAACTCATTGCCCCAGGAATCTCTTTGTCCCTGTTGTGACATAAAGGCAAGATTGAACGCTTAGATGCATCCATTTCTCCATGTGGTCATTCTGAACCAGAATGAAGACAGACACGGACAGGGTGTCAAGGGCCTTGCCTTGAGATTCAGAACATTTGGTAGCATTTGTTGAGAGTAAATAGGTCAGTCAGGAGTATAAAGTGTCAAAAACAATGTTTGTTGAGCTGGGCAAGTGATGACTTCAACTTATGTTTATTCTTTCCCCAAGGTTTGGCTGGGGTTGTTTTTTTAAACAACATTTTGATGGTCTAAGAACTCCCAGTGAGTCAGCTCAGGAAAGAAAATAAAAGAGGAAATAAAATAGATATGACCTCTTATTGAACACCGAATCTTTCATAGATTTCATATGTGCTCTATAGGAACATTTCAGATCAATTTATTCTGAATTTTCAGTGATTGTTCAGAAAGAGCATAAGATTCATTACAATAAGATCTGGGGAACATAATCTTCTGGAATTGTGGAATTAAATGAGAATATTGAGGCTTTTTTTTCTGATATAAAAAAGCTTTTTGTTAGGCTGGGTTATAGTAAAATCTAAAATTTGTAATCATACCCAGGGTCTTCTAACATCTTTTTAATCAATATCCTCAAAACCTTTACCAATTTTTACTATTACTACTGTTCAAATATTGGGCTTCCCTGGTGGCTCAGATGATAAAGACTCTGCCTGCAATGCTGGAGACCTAGGTTTGATTCCAGGGTTGGGAAGATTCCCTGGGGGAGGGCCTGGTAACCCACTCCTTGCCTGTAGAATCCCCATGGACAGAGGAACCGGGCGGGCTATAGTTCATGGGGTCACAAAGACTCAAATAGACTTTCTAAAATAATTCATTTTGGCATTCTTAATTGCTCTCACACTGAAAGGTTATTGATTTTCCAGCTGTATTTTCCTTTGACTTTCAATTATTTAAATTTTCTAGTTGTATTCACTTTCGTGTGAGCTTGCAGTGTGTTCTAAGGAGCCCTGTTATATCACTATAAGTTGAAACAAGAATGATGTGCATGAAATAACTCACCAAAGTGAAACTAACTTAGAAACTCTACACTGTCTTATTTCTCCCCTCAGTTTAGAAGGGGAGTTTGGGTTGACTGTTTTCATCATTTGAAGCTAACTGTGAATAAGGAAAGGCTGTTTTCCCCAGAAAACAAAATAGTATTCAGCATTTGTGAAATCACGTAAGCCAAGTGACTAATGTTCTAGTTGTAACTTCAAAGAAAAGTTGAGTCACTAAAATGGATTAGATTTCATTTATTTATTGATAAATAGGCCAACAGTTCAAGTTAAGAAGGCGCTGGGACTGCATGAGGCTAATGAAATTTTGATGGCCTGAGCATCCCACGGGAATCAAGGAACACTCAGACCATGTCACATGTCTCCATGTTAGCAGAGATTCTAAACAAGTGATAAAATAGATTCTTTTGCAAAGCTAACTCTTCACCAACCATGAGGAGTTGAAGTTAAAAAGCATTTTGAGACAAAAAAAATTGTTACAGTAGATTGAATTTCATTTCAAATTCCAAATGTTAATATTGTTCCGAATTAAGGACATGGGAGAAGACCTTTCTTGACATGTATTGACAACTTTCTGAGTCAACTGCCATGCTCCAGGGCAAATACTGGAGGGTCAGTGGTTTGTGACCACCTATAAGCAGTAGTTCTAGTAAGCTGTTGAGAGGTTACAAAATAAATGTGATGAGATGCTGTAATCAGAGGGAAAATTGCCAGTATGTTCTGGATTGTTCAAGGCATCTTTCCTGTCTCTGATGGATTGTTAAAAGACCCCTGACTGAATGCCCACTCTCCAGCCTTGCAAGTAATCGGATTTAAATTCCAAATATCTATTTAAATGTCAGGAACAAAGGACTTTTTTTCTCTCAAAACATCAAGCTTTAAGTTTTAAAAATGTTTTATTTGTGCATCTTTTCCCAGAAGAAGACTAGCATGCATTCAATGTTATTATCCTTTGTCAGCCAGCAGCTCAGCGCTATGAAAAATGCCTTGATTCAGAGGCACGGTGCACAGGGTGTTGATCCTCTCAGTGAGCCCCTAAGACAGTTTGCTCTTGAGACCCTCAGAGCTCAAGCTCCCAACGTCCCCCATCTCTGCCTGGCCACTTGGTCAGCTGTATGGCTGGCACCAGAGATGTGGAGGTCTTTACCTGGCTCCTTCTGCCTGTCTCCGTGACCCCTTACGCCTCTTGGAAAGCGATGACCTTTGACATTAGACAGACCAAGAGGAGCTGGCTCTCTTCTTCCGTCTTGTTGAGACTGGGAAACTTGAGAGCCTTCATTGAGAGCAATAGATGAGGCTGTGTTATTGAGGGCAGACTTCCAGGGTTGATATTGGCTCAACTGTCTCCCAGCTGTGTGACTTTGGACAAGTGACCTAACCTTTCTGTAGTTTACGGAAGATCACCAACAGCATACAGTCCTTCCAGGACTGTGGTGAGGATTAAACGGACTCTCGAATAGACAGTGCTTAGGATGACAGTGCCTGGTGTTGAGTGAGTTCCAAATAAGGGGTGGGGGGATACTCTTTCTGTTCATTGTAAATGGCGGAAAAGTATGTCTTCTTATTAAGCGTGGAGATTAAGTTAGGTAAACAGT
This sequence comes from Odocoileus virginianus, assembly GCF_023699985.2. Classification (NCBI taxonomy): domain Eukaryota; kingdom Metazoa; phylum Chordata; class Mammalia; order Artiodactyla; family Cervidae; genus Odocoileus; species Odocoileus virginianus. The sequence continues at coordinate 30,367,137 of NC_069705.1, read as the reverse complement.
ATCACGTACCGACACAGTTTGGGCCCACAGTCAATGTCCCCTCCCTCTTACCAAGCTCCCTTTGTCTGCATTAGCCGAGTATCTGTGCATTTGGTGAAATGAGGGAGAAAGAATGGTCTCCTCCAGAAGAGGCACTGCCAATTTGCATAGCCTGGAATCTCTGTCACCATTTATTGACTCTTTTATTTTTCTCTAAAATCCCACATACTTTTTAATTCACTGTAATTAAATGAACGAACGTTAAGTGGGGCTGATAATTAGTCTGATGGCTGTAGACTTCAAAGAGACCAGAGTGTTCCTTCCCCTCCTGGTCAAAGGAAATTTCAAAAGTGGTGCTTCCCTCCAAGGCATGTCACTTAGACAGCCAGTCAATTAAAAGGCGATTCAAGTGATGCTCATCAGTTCACATAATAAAGTAAATCATTCCTGGAAGACTTTATTTCTCACCTAGGATCGTAGCAATATACCTGTGGTAGGACCTCACTTTTGCCACGGTGATTGTGCAGTTACTAAAGTATCCAGGGCTGATGTGGCTAATAATGAGGGTAGAGCATTATTGTGCAATATTTTGAGGTGTAATAGAGACTTGATTTGCTGGACTAAAACACTTTTAAAAACCAAGGTACTTGTGCCTTGAAATAATATTTTTAAAGTCTGTTTTCTATATGGATGTGTGTGAATGTGGTCAGTCGTGCCCAACTCTTTGCGTTCCCATGGACTGTAGCCCACCAGGCTCCTATGTCCGTGAATGATCTAGGCAAGAATACTGGAGTGGGTTGCAATTTGCTCCTCCAGAGGATCTTCTGGACCCAGGGATCGAGCTCACATCTCCTTTACCATCCATTACCACTGCACCATCTTTATGGATAGATAGATTCTAAAAGTTGAGCTCCTGTACTTTAAAAAAGAAATGTACCCCTTAAACCAGTTTGACAAACTCTTGTAATGATGTTTACATCACTCTCACAACAGAGTACTTTATTTTGCAATCCAAATTACGTTGTTGGGAAAAACATGTTCTCTGAAAAAGTGTTTGTTGTTTTTGTGTATCACTCAGTTGTGTCCAACTCTTTTGTGACCCCATGGACTACAGCCCACAGGCTCCTCTGTCCATGGGATTTTCCAGGCAAGAATACCTGGAGCAGGTTACCATTCCCTTCTTCAGGGCATCTTCTAGACCCAGAACTCGAGCCTGCATCTCTTGTGTCTCCTGCATTGGCAGGCGAAGCCACCGGGAATATCCCCAAAAAAGTGGGCAAGGAGGATTTTTCCTCTGAGCAACTGAATATAGGTGAGAGAAAAGAAATGGAAGGATTTGTAACTATTCTATCACCAGTTAAGATCTAGACTAGTTTGGGAGAAACTGCTGTGACCTTGGAGTACCCTGTCAAGTCGTATACTTGTAATGCTTCTAGCCACCACACAGGTGTCATTTCTTTCCTGGATCTTTTTACAAAAGGAGAATATTTGAGTTTTCCACAAATAATTTGAAGAGAGGTGTATAATTTCACCTAACTAGCCTAATTTCATTCCTTCAACTTGATCTTTATCAACTCTCAGCCTCCTTTGAAAATTGATTGCAAGAATAAAGGTGGAATTCCACTGCTGTGAGAAATAAATTTCACGAGATTCTACCACACATGCTGAACCATAACTTGGATATAAATTCCATCTTGGGCCCTCTTCTGTCATATAATGGTCAATTCTGGCATGTTCTACTGTTGTAAATTATATTTTATGTTTTAGGTGCTCTAGGATGTCAAAAATAGCAAAAGTAATATGTTGCATGCTTACTAAATCAAGGTCAGAATGAAAGTGCAGCTTTGCAAAGTACAAATAGTTCCCAATATATAAAAATAATTACATCACCGTGAGGTATGTTTATAGTTTAAATAGCAACTTATACCATTCTTTAAGCAAAAGCTTCTATATTTCATTTGGGATGAAATATATTCACTTCATGTATAAGTTACAAGTCACTTAAGCACAATAAGTGATGATTTAAATAAATTTTTTTAAAAATTTAGTACTATGAAACTAGAATTAAGAATACCATAAAGTCTACAATCATGGTTATCACTTAAGTATTTACATACATTTATATTTTCTATTCTAAGAGGATTTTTTGAATTCTTGACAGTTTGCTATTCTTTACACAAATATTGCCATTTCTACAAAACAACTTGCATTTTAAGTATTTTTGTTCAAAGTGTATAGAATATATGCTTTTTTTGCTTAAAAGCCTAATGTTCTTTTAATTGTGGAGTTGAAATCAAAAGAAAGCATACAAACACATATCAAAACTGATGATGTATGCTGTTTTAATTTTTGAATGTGTTTTGATATCCTTGAAAAATCACAGCAGTAGCAGTAAAATTGTTTTAATTAATGAATTGAATAGCAGCAAATGCTGAATCAGGTTTATTGATGTAATTATCACTGAAATAGAAAAGATAAGTGTTAAAGCCATAGAACCTTAGTTTATTTGCCATTTCAAGGGTATTCAAGTGTTTGAAGAGGAGCTAACTGATTTGGGGGGTGTGTTATTTATAGAATATTCTTCTCAGGTCATAACAATTCTGTTAATGAACATCACATCCACATACGAGTTTAAATGTGAAAAATCTGCATTAGTTACTAAATAGCTTGAAAGGAGCTTGCACTATATTGGAATTTTCTTCTCTTTATTATTTGACTTGAGATAATTTTCCGTACTGATTAGATTATAAACTAAATCTAAAAGCTTTTTAAATTCATATTAAAATGGATACAAATGCATATAAACTTGAGAAAGGAACAATTTAAAATGTCTTATGAATTGTACCTTGACTGTAAACATTAAGTCACACAGAAGCTGAAAACTGAATAAAGTTGGGACATGACTTTTTGAATTCATTTCTTGTTTAGTATAGCAACTACATTTTCATTCAATGAGTAGTCAGTGTTAGGTATAGTACCAGGGGCTGAGAAAAAAAATGAGTAAGATATAGGCTCTGATTGTAAAAATTCGCAGGCTGGTTGGGCAAATAGTCAAGTAAATATTACATTGTAATTTTAATGTGCTTAGTAATGCTACAGCACAGAGTGCAGAGTTGATGTCAGCATAGAGCAGATTCTTGCCACAGAGATAGGAGAGGTAGCAGAGAAAAAATGGTCTCATAGAGGAGGAAGGAAGTAGCATTGGTTATTGTTGTTGTTGCCATCTGGTTCAGTCATCCAACTCTGCAGCCCCACCGACTGCAGCGCCCCAGGCCTCCCTGTCCCTCACCATCTCCTGAAGATTCCCCAAGTTCGTGTCCATTGCATCAGTGATGCCATCCAGCCGTCTCATCCTCTGACATGCTTTTCTCCTTCTGCCCTCAATCTTTCCCAGCATCAGCGACTTTTCCAGTGACTCCGCTGTTGGCATCAGATCACCAAAACACTGGTACACAGGCTCAAAGGATGTGCAAAAATGCAAGATGCATACAAAGCAACCAGGAAGAGGGTGTAAAATCCCCGTGAACTGTTGGTGCCTGGAAGACAGGTTGTGTGTGGATGAGCAATGAGTGAGTGGTCTACAGATAGCCCCAGACCAGACTGCAAAACACCTTCATGGCCATGCTAAGGAATTTGTACTTCTTCCTGTAGGTAATGGGAGTCTCTGAAAAGTTTTCATGCAAAAGACTATTACAGTCATATTTACAGTTTACAGAATAATCTGAAAGTGGTGTAGGATGTTGGCTGTCTTTCCCACAAAGGGAGTAGGCTCTGTAGGGGAATGGCCCTGTTCACACTTCTGTCTCTGTGCTCACAGTGCCTGATCCTGGAGCCAGAATTGTGGCTGAGCAGTCCCATAATTGGAGGTCAAACTTGAGAGGAAACTAGCCAATCAGGTAGTGTTATCATTAGCAAAGTGAGAAAATACAAATGTTTGAACCAAGAATTGGGAAGGAAAGAGAGACAGATTAAAATCTGACAGAATGAAAATTTAGACTAACTCATTGCATTGGGGTTAGGGAAGAAGAAGACATTTAAATGACTGTCTAACCTGGAAGTGATGGTATAAATCCAAGTGGGAGCTTAAAGCGTGTTGTTTAATTAAGTCAGTAATTCAGACAAAGCCAGGTTGTATTTGAGGGGTCTGTGGGACATCAAAATTCAGAATAGATTAAGCAATTATATATATCTATGTGCTTTTGCTGGTAGCTCAGATGGGGAAGAACCCCCCTGTCAATGCAGGAGATGCAGGGTTCATTTCCAGGGTGAGGAAGATCCTCTGGAGGAGGGCATGGCTACCCACTCCAGTATTCTTGCCTGGAGAATTCCATGGACAGAGGAGCCTGGCAGGCTGCAGTCCATGCGGTTACAAAGAGTCAGATATGACTAAGTGACTAACACCTTCACTTTTCATATATATAAAATTCAGTTAGATTTTGTTCAGAAATGTTTACCTTATGATCTGTACAATTGCAGTGAAAGCCATGGGGCATAATCAAACCTCTACCCAAAAACAAATAAAATGAGAAAAGAAGAGGAATGAAGGTAAAATACTGAGGTCATCAACATTTAACATAAAGTTGTAGAAGAAGCACCAATGAAAGAAACAAAGAGGGACTTTCCATAGAGACAAAAGGAAGTATCAGTTCACATAGACCGCAGAGGTAGGAAATGATTAGCAGTCAGACATTTCCAGAAGTGTAGTAAGTGAAGGACTACAAGCGTAGAAGTGATAGCCTGTGGATTGCACGGAGGATATGAATTTCTGAGCAGTGCATGTGGTCACCAAGTGGCAGTGGGTGGAGAGATGAACAGAAACTATGGCATCAGCAAGTGCAGATTTTTCTCTCCAAACCTGAACTAAGAAAAGAGTTAGGTGTAACTCCTGGGAACACAAGGGCAGGGGTATTTATATACTGGAGGACATTTCAGCATCTTTCCTAGGAAATGGAAGGGGAGGTATGATAACGAGAAGATCGAAGTGAAGATTAAAGGGGAAATGAGGCCTGGCCTCTGAGGGGTCAGGAGCAGAGAGATCTTGGAATATAAACTTAGGTAACTGAATTCCTCAATACTTTTCATCTTATAAACTACTTTTCATCTTACAGTTTTGTGTACATCAGTAGCTTAGAGTTTGCTGTAGGAGAGAGATACTTTTAAAAGGTACCTTTTTGGAACTTCCCTGGTGGTTCAGTGGTTAACATTTCTCCTTCCAACGGGGGTGTGGGTTGGATCCCTGTTCAGCAAGCTAAGATACCACGTGCCTCATGAACCAAAAAACCAAAACATTGAAAAAGAAGAAGCAGCCACAATATTGCAACAAGTTTAATGAAACTTTAAAAATGATCCACATCAATAAAAAAACAAAAAATAACTACAAGGTACATTTGAATCTACACTAATTAAAATCATAGCAAATATCCAGGCAGTGTTGCAAAATTCGATCATATTCGATGGAGTTAAAAGTTCATATCATCAAAAGGTTTGGGGGAAAGTATACTTTTATTCAAAATTGATATTTTATTTAAAATAGCTTTATAAAACTTTTAAATAAAGCACATCTAGAGTTCAATGAAAAACAGATAGTTGTCAATTCTGGCTCCTGAAATAACAGGATTGTTCTCAGTATGGAACTCCCATACAGACACATAGATAACTTCTTTTATCCTTTCCTTGATCATTGATTTGTATGTGTGTGTATATGATCTAAAATATATAGATATATAATAAAATAGATATATAGATACATAAAATTAAAGTAAAAGTCTCTCAGTCATGCCTGACTCTGCGACCCCATGGACTATACAGTCCTTGGAATTCTCCAGGCCAGAATACTGGAGTAGGCAGATTCCCTTCTCCAGGGGATCTTCCCAACCCAGGGATCAAACCCAGGTCTCCTGCATTGCAGGCAGATTCTTTACCAGCTGAGTCACCAGGGAAGCCCAAGTATATAAAGTAGATATGCTAAATCAAAAATAGATATATATTTATATATGGATCATACACACACCTATATACATACGTAAGTGGTTTGTGTAATCTTTGTCCCGTGGTTTAAATTACTAGCTTAAAAATAAGTCTGGGGATTTCCCTGGCAGTTCAGTGATTAAGAATCCAAGCTTCTACCACAGGGAGCACAGGTTTGAGACCTCACTGAAGAAGTAAGGCCCCACAGGTAGCGCAGTGTGGCCAAAAAAATTAAAATAAGTCTTTGCACCTTAGCAACTCCTGCATGGTTTTGCACTAGCTATACTGTCTTTATTTGCATAAAAGCAAAATGCATATTTACCAACATAAGATTATACAGCCAGATTTGATTATTAGCAAACACTCAAGGAATTACCCAACATTCATTTTTAAAAAATACACAAAAGGGAGTCAAAAAACAGACCACAAGGGACACGTCTGAGAAATAGAAATAGGCTATAAAAAGCCAGAATGGTAGTTATTATTTGCTTATGCCTGTTTGCATATGGAAAACTGTGACTTTGTGAAATGATTATTCAGACTAAACTGAATAATTGATTTGCTTTAACTGGTTAATATCAAAACAGTCAGTCGGAAGTAGGCTTGCTCCTCCAACTGGTTTTTATAGAAGTGTTAAAGTTCACAAAGAGAAATCTTAAAATTTTGACATACAGCAGCTGGAGATTCCTGGGGGACTGGAAAGTGTTTGAATGAAATGTCAGTTGCTACAGAAAACAAGTATAAAACATTCCCTTATAATGGACTGTGTCTCATTTCCTGTGAGTGGAGCACCATTGTCTAAATTGTACAAAATGTGCTTAAAGGTAACTTAAATTTTTTAAATGAACCTAGTTAGGAAGTTTAAAGACTTCAGATAATCATTAGAATTTATTAAGCATTTAATCATTATTTGTATTGTATGGTATCAATAACGCAAGTAAAATGTTAGGTGATGATAGAAATTAAAAAATGAAACTTTAAACCAATTTTAAGTATAAAATATTGTAAGTGTTTATATACATGTGCTGAATTTATTTTAGTTACTTAGCATTACATATCATTGGAAGACACAGAGAAGTATATGGATAATATTCACTAGTTTCTATTTTGGTATTTATGCTTTTATTTTTTATCCCTGTGTATATTTTTTTATTAAAATTGCAATTTCTGAGAGTTCCCTTGTGGTGTAGTGGCTAGAATTCAGTGCTTTCACTGCCATGGCCTGGGTTCAAATGATCAGGGAACTGAAATCCCACAAGCGTCGTGTGTGGCCAAAAAAAAATGCAATTTCTGTTTTGACCTAAGTTTCTCCACTTTATTAGACTTTTTTCTTCAACATAATTCTCTTCCATGCTTTGATTTATCATAATTTGTTTTAACATAATCACTATTGGACATCTAGGTTGTTTGAATTTTCAGTTTCATAAATTGTGCTGTGATAACAATTCTAGTGGATAAATCTTTGCCTCTAGTTCTGTATCCCTTAATGCCTTAGGATAAATTCTTGGAAGTGAAATATCAGAGGCAAAGGGTATGAAGGGTATGTACAGGTTAAAGCATTTGATAGACCCTGTCAAAATACCCTGAAAAAAAAGAAGAAGTCATATCAATTTACACTCTGACTAGAAATATTAATAAGTATCTTTTCTCATAAGCCATTGACAAGGAATGTTTCCATGCTTAAAATTTTGGCAACTAGATGGAAACATAGTATCTTACTGTTGTATATTCATTTGAGTAACAGTTCAATATAGTCTCATATGTGTGTGTGTACTCTTTGTATTTCTTTTGTGAATTGTCAGTTTATGCCTTGTGCACATTATTCTATTCCGGGTGGAGAAATGGGTCTTCCAGAACATCAGGAAACTGAAGGAGGAGACAGCAATCAAAGACATTAGGTCACTGCTTTTTTCCTCCTTGTGTACATCTGGCCTTGAGGAGACAGGTTTGGTTGCAGGAGGACCTGATATAAATAAACACCTCCTTATATGCAGGCCTTCTGCTTATAGACATGTGTGTAAGTTCCCCAGTAGTGATGAATAATGACATGAACTCCAGCTATGAAAGAGCTGGGCACAGCACAGATGTAATGTCCTCCACTCTATCAGGGTTCCACCTTGCTAAAACAGCTGCACACTCCTTACTAGAGATTCTAGGTGCCAAGAAAATCTGTACTGACTCCAGCTTGGAGAAGCGAATTCATTGCCACAAAGTTTCTGTATCCTTATTAAATAAATGAAAAACTTAAAGCAGGTGATAGTAACAGTGGGAGGCAAATCTCTTTCCATCAATCAATAGGCTGTTGGAAAAGATAGAGATATAGTTACACACGTTACATATACATATTTTTTTCTTATTGAATTGCATAGGTTTCATGAAGCAAGAATCTTAATAGCCCCTTGCCTCTTTTAAAATATCTAAATATTAATATACCATTAAGTGCTTTCCTTGGTTTAATTTTGTATTTGTTCATTTATTTGGCATCCCTGGGTGGGCTTGAACCATTTCACTTTTTAAAGAATTTTTTGGAAACTTTAAAATATAGTTATCAATTATTATTTTCCTTGTGGCTTTTTTATGCCTAGAAATGTTGACTTTACCCCAGAACAAATATTCAGTTTTATTTTCTTCACTTTTGTATGTTTTTTTTTTTTTTACATGTAATCTACCTGAATTTTTAGATATAGTCTGTGGTGTACAAGGGCTTCCCTGGCGACTCAACTGGTAAAGAATCCACCTGCAATGCGGGAGACCTGGGTTCAATCCCTGGATTGGATATACCTGGGTTGGGTGGTGTACAAATTTAAATTGATTTCCTTCACACAGTTTGCTTTTATAAATGTCATTTAATTTAATTAGGGATTGCTTCATAATGTCCAATGAATACATGCTAATCTACTTAAATTTTGGCAATAAGACATCAATAAAAATTAGTACTATTAATTCTTTGCAAAGAAATGGGGTAAGATTTATGAGATATTTTATACAATAGTAGTAGATACTAAATTCAGGTTTGGTAGTCTCTGAGAGATCTAGAATGTTAACTAAAAGTAAACATTTTCAGGAATGCACAATTAACCAGTAACAGTATAATATGTAACTCTTAGGCATTGCAAAAAATATAGTAGAAAAACAGACTCATATAGGTTTGTGGATGTTGCATATACTATCAGCAGCAGTTATGAAATCTATTTTTTTATTAAAAAGTAAAGCATGAAACCTGCAAAAGTCAGGTTGCATTATGCACTTATTTTATGGACCTCCTTGCCTTAAATAGTTTGACAGATATTTTTAAAGAATAAGATTGGACCTTTTGCTCTCAGGCCTACAGACTTGAAGATACAGGGCATTACAAAGAGAAAACAGTTACAAGACAAAGCAATTGGATGAAATGGTTTAGCAATATGGCTAAATTGCACCCTGAAAAGAAAAAAGTAATAAAGGTTTAGAAAAGGAAAGATTTTGAAGAATTCGTAGAATTCCAGCAAGATTTTGAAGGTAGTAAAATATGTTGAAATATGGCAGAAAAGCAGTAAACGCTTACAGTTGGGAAAACTTGAAGAAATGCTTGGAAGCACCAATGGAAGCAATGGTAGCCTCCTTAGGTCACCCTTGGATTCTGGAAGAATCCTCTCGGGGAATACTGGAAGCTAAAGTTGACAGTTAAGTGAAATCCACTTGTGAAGAACTGTCAATGTCATGGTGAAAGAGCCAAGATTGTTTCTGCAGGCCATGTCTGTCCAGTCCATCTCTTAGAACAAGAGTAGAGACACGATGAATGGACTATTTGAAGGCCAACTTGGAATGGATGAGCCACAGTGCCATATACTATAAATAGAAAGGCATTATGCTGAATCGAGAGGACAGGTGTAGTGGGATTTTCAAGACTTTGTCATGTGAGAAAGACAGGAGTTAAAGATGAGTGCAGAACCTGGAAAAATGTGGCTATAGTAAGAAAATAAATAACGAAAAGCCACAGAGAGCTGAAATAGACTGTCATCCGCACAATTACATAAAGCCATCGTGCAGAAGAGTGCATGTTGCAGTTTATGAAGCAGTAAACAGTATGAAAAAGATGTTATCAAAAACTAAAAATAGATGTGGATTTAAGGGAATATACAATGATTTTATTCAAAAACGAGATGGACAGTGAATAATAGCAGATCTAACACAGACTCAAAAGAGATGCTTATTTCTCCCATTTTTTCCTGAAAGATCCCTTAGAACAAGATACTTAGTTATCATACAATATCAGTAAGAATCCTATCTATTCTATTCCAGTGCACTAATTCGCTACTAGAGTAAGAGGCTCAGTGACTGAAAAGCACAGTCTGAGACTATTTTATCCCCATGCATTTTAGTTGTGTCCTGCCAGATCTCAAAGCAATCACTACATAAAATTGATTTCCTGTGCTCTTGACTTTGTACTTATCTTCACCATGGCTATAATGAGCGTTTTGCAACTAATGTATTTTCCAGGGGAACCACCAGAAAAACCATGATGGTACAAGGAGGGAGGCTGCAAAATTATTAGTAGTAAACCTTATTCCACTTCCACCAGTGGGTCTCAATCCTGCTTAAGATTTTATATCAGTACGATTGAATTCTGTAGATGGTTTGATAAAGGCAAAGGGGTTCCCTAACACTGGGCCAGTGGGCTCTTCAATGCTATAAAGACAAAGGATTTAAATTCCAGTAGCTCTTATGGTCCATATTTGCATTTCTAAGGATCTAGGTGTAAACTTTGTGGTTTCACTATTAGTACATTGAGTTTGATTATTATTCTTTATCTCAAAGTCTTAAGAGATCAGTGCAGAGGGTCAGAAGAAGAGCAGTGTTTCTTTAAAGTATTGCAATAATTTAACCTCTCTATTCCTGTTGCTAAAGGGATAAAAAGGGATCTCTTTGGCGGTGAAAAGTTTGTCCTTTAAGAGTTAAGAATATTGCCATATCTACCCATGATGTGAAAGTTGCCATATATACCCATGAGTTACTTCCGCCGTGTTTCAAGTGGTTTATACTAAGTATATAGCTCATTAATAGTTGACAGCTTTCAGGCAAGATTTTGCTTCCTGAAGAAATACTAGGAAGGCTCAGTACTTAGACTGACCTTTCACATGAGATATACTTCTTATCTTATCTTAATTAGGAAATTTTACACACAAAAATCCTCTTACTCCAACCAATTCTGATTCTGCTGTGATGACATCATTCCTTTATGGAACAGTGTGTATTCTTTCCAAAATACTTTCAAGCTTCTTTCAAAATCCTTTGTCATTCCATGGAAAGTGTCACTGTTCTGCAGAAGGATTTTGAAAATAGTTACTTTGTAACAAAGATAACTCATAAGGACTTTGGATGTGAATGCTGTTATTGTTCTTTAGCAAAATCATTGTATGAAAATCCAAATGGCAGAGTATAAGTTGACAGAGATAGAGGCAGAAACAGACATAGATATTTGTATTGTATTGAATACCTATCGTATTGAATCTGCTACCTTCTGAGGTTTAGTAGTATTATCCCTATTTAACCAAGGAAAGAAAATTAAGGCTGAAAGGATCTAAATATCTCGATATGGTTCCACTGGTACTGAATGACAAGACTGGGATTGAAAGCCACTGTGTAATTCCCAAACCCACTATCCAATTCTAAATCCCACTGTACTACACCGCTCACTCTTGCGTGGGATCTCCTAGTACCTGGGCGATAGTACAGCAAACGTCCACTCAAATCACCTGCTTTTCAGAGAAGGAACAAGCTTTGTGAACTTAAGAGTCTTCCATGTCACCCTGAGCTTCTGTGTAGTTGGATTTGTTTCATACTTCTTAGTCTAAGATATAATCCTCCTATTTTAAGAAAACAGTTTCATTGGCACAGTGCTAAGGACACTTGATTATAAATGGAAAGATCTAGGTTCCCTATGCTGGTTTTATCATTAACTTGTTTATCTTGTCTATCACCCAATGTCTTTGTGTCTGAATTCTTTCAAACTGTGCCTGCTTATTAAACCATTTTAAAGAATATGCATGTTTATATTTTTTGGTTAACCTTCCATGGCTAATACTGAAGTTTTTTTTCTTGAGGATTTACCTCAAAGGAGGAAAGTCACACTGGGTTAGGATAAGTCCATCAAAGTGAAGAGAGAATCTAATAAACTACCTAAAGTAGCAAGAAAAATTAGATTCATTATTTGCATCAATCACATATAATCCAAGTTTCCTTTGCTTCTGTGTATGTCCAGTAATACATTGATAAAGAATGGAACTATGATCTTTAAATGAATTCAAGATATGTTATTGCCTACAAAATTTTGTTATCTTTTGTTTTCACGAATATTTCTATGCTACCCAATCATTTCAGATTCCTAATATAAATTTTTTCAGTGCTAAGAGTTTTATCTATGTAAACATTGAGTATTGTATGGTATTTCATTAAAGTTTAGGAAATTTGCTTTTAGTGATATTCAGGAAGAAATTTTGGGTGACTGGTTTGCCATATTTGGCAAGTAGGTCCTGCATGTTTAACAGATGAATGAAAAAAATAACTTTATGTCTGGCTTGCTTCACTTAGTAAAATACTCTGTAGGTTCACGCATGTTGTCACAATGACAAGATCTCAGTCTTTTTTTTTTTTTTACAGCTAATATGCCTGTGTGTGTGTGTATGCGTGTGTGTGTGTGTAAAACATAATTTCCATTCATCTGTCAGTGGACACTTAGTTTGCTTCCATTTCTTGGCTATTGCAAATAATGTTTCAGTGAACACAGGGATACATAAATCTTTTTGAATTAGTGTTTTTATTTTCTTCAGATTAATACCCAGGGGGTGGGATTGCTAGATCATATAGTAATTCTATTTTCAGTTTTTTGAAAGTGAAAGTGAAGTTGCTCAGTCGTGTCTGACTCTGTGCGACCCCAAGGACTGTAGCCTACAAGCCTCCTCCATCCATGGGATTTCCCAGGCAAGAGTACTGAAGTGGGTTGCCATTTCCTTCTCCAGGGGATCTTCCCGATCGAGGGATCGAACCAGGGTCTCCCGCATTGTAAGCAGACGCTTTACCATCTGAGCCACAGTTTTTTGGGGGCCCATCCGTACTGTTTTCCACAGTGACTGCACCCATTTACATTCCTACAACAGTGCAGGAAGGTTCCCTTTCCTCTACGTCTTCGAAAACACTGTATATTTTCACTTCTTTGTGGAATATAAAAACAAAACAAACGAACAAATAAAACAGAAACAGACTCACAGATTCAGAGAACAAACTAGATGCTGCCAGAGGGGAGGGGGTGGGGATGGTGACGTGGTAGAAACGACCTATTTCCTGTGGGATGAAGAGGGACAAGCTACCAGTTATCAAATAAGCAAGTCACATATTTATTTTATAACTGGTAATAATATACAGCACAGGGAACATAGTCAATGATATTTTAATAACTTTGTATGTTATGCAATCTATAAAACTATCAAATCACTATGTTATGCATCTGAATCTAATATAATAATGTAAATCAACTATACTTCAATTAAAAAACAAAAATAACTGACATTACTTAAATATTTCGATCTTTTAAAAACGATGATCAAGCCAGTTTTAACAAACGAAAACAGTGACACTGCCTCGTCCTCTTTCGTGCACTTGATGTGGAACATAGTGCTTTGTTTTGACCATGGTAATACTTGATTTCCATACGTGAATCATTTCTCCCCTAAACTTCCCCAAGCATTGTTATCTCTGTCTTTCTTGAAACAGTGCAGCCTCTCAAAACACAATCTGGTTCAGGTTATTATTCCACCGAAAGAATATTCATGTGATCATCAGCTTGTTTCTAGAGGAAATGATCTCTAGGAATCAATTCTTTAGCTTTGTGTGGCTAGAGAATCTGCCAGATGACTGAATATCATAATCTGTAAGTCTGATGGAGACCTTGAGAGATACCAGTTTCACTCTCTGTTAGGAAGCCTGAGACAACTGAACTAGATGCCGTGATTCTTCTGAGGTTGCCTTTATCTGTGATTAATTAGAAATTTTTATGTGACTTTTATTCTAAGTTCTTGGCATGAAACGGAGCAATTTTGGTCCTCATCTTCATGTCATAATCCTTCCTATACTTGAGTAGCAAGACTTATCTTTCTTTTCTCAAAGCTAATTAGGCTCAATAGTCATTCTTTGATAAATTGATCCTACCTCCTAGACCTAATCATTTTCATTATTCACTGAGCATCTTCCCAATTCATTATGTCTCCTTAGTTTCTGGGAACCTCAAAACACTCACACACACATGCGCACTGTCTCTTGCCATTTTAATGACTGTAATATCACATTTCTGCTCAAAATTATCTTTAGTGCCTACGACATGTATCAGCAGTATGTTTAAAAGGCGTCTGTCCTCAAAATATGTTTTCAGTGGTTAATTTCTCCGTTATGTCCCTTGAATTCAATTCTGATCTGTGTAACATTACTAGAACCACTCAGAAGGTTCTTTGCTTGTTACTTTTCCCTTCCTCTTGCTTTTTCATAAATTTCTTTGTAATTTCAACCTTAGATTTCTTTGGAATCTTCCAGAAAAAACTCTTATTTCCCAGATCCTATTTCCTCCTATAGATTAAGAGACCAGAATTTTCATGTGGCTATCTTCCCACATCCTTTTATCCTACTAATTTTGTCCAGTTGTATTGTAATGTTTAGTTTACTGTCCTGCTTATTAATTATCAGGCCCTCTACCCCTCTTTCTCTCCTTTCATATCATCACTGTAAATTTGTTTGCAACTGGAATACTCAAATACATGTTTCTTCCAACCTACAGTTCTTAATAAGCCAGGATGAGCAGTAAATGTCTATTTGAAAGGCTGACTTACTACCCATTCAATTCTTATTTCCTACCCTCTAAAAGTCCATGAGGCTTTAAAGAGATTTACATTTAAAAGGGAATACAATATGTTAGTTGCGGAAAGCCTGCACTACAAATGTGATATTTCAGTTATTTCTGTTTTAAAACTATACCTTAGAGTAAGTACCTTATTTTAGATTGTCACTTACCGTGTTATATAGGTAAATTATGCAAACTCTCATTAACAAAAATAACTTGCTATCCTTTGCAAACACACTTCCAGTTTAAAAAAAAAAAACAAACTGCTGTTGGGGAACAGACTGGTAGCTGTCTTTCAGTAGCCTGCTTTTTTTTTTTTCTAATGGATATAAATCATTAGAAATAAATTGTGCTCTGTCATTGTAGCCGGTAATTGGTGACATTTTCTTGTCACCATGGGATTATAAATAACAGCAATACACATACTGTCAGAAGATTCGTTATGTTCCAAAAAACATAAACCAGTAGTCTGTTCCTTTTAACTATGCTTTGCATATTTTCTGTGTTAAGTGTGACACTGATACTTTCACCAATTTTTAAGGAATACTCAACAGCACAGACTTTGTCATTAATGACTTCAGATTGTTTCATTATGCTTTAAATGTATTTTAATTATTTCTATTTCTTCTATAGTCTACCTGGAAAATATATTCTTCAGAGAGTGTTTTGTTTGCAAACAGATATTTGATCCACAAAACAGATAGTGTTTTTTTTTAAGTGGTAAAACATACAAGACATACAAAAGACTGTAAGCATTCATTTTAAAATGGGTCATGTTATAAGAATAAAAATACAAGGACCTCAAATTTTTGCTTATGTAATAAGTAGTGATAATCTGTCCTCAGGCCAAAGAAACAATAATCCATTTGGAAGGAAAATTCATGTGGACCAAATCTCTAATTAACTTGCTTCATTAATTATTAAATTAGCACACAAAACACAACTTTCCAATTTGGCTGTCCTGGCAATGTCACATACCTAGCACTTCTTAGACACCACACCCGGTAAAAGAAGGGAGTATCTCTGTTCTCACTTTCAGTAGCTTTCATTGCTTCCTGCAAAGAAGCTTTTATTTTTCTTTACTTTCTCAAAATTAAGACAGAACAGCTTCTGCTGGGTTGTGGAGAGGGCTCAACAGACAAGCCCATTACAGCTTTTATTTGACCTCTGTCTTTCTGGACAAGTTTATCTATCTGCCTTTCCCTGGAAGTCTCTGAAGCAAGACTTGAAGGGCATTACTTCCTGCCAGCTCACTGGACTCATATTGGGGAACTCTTGGCTTCACGACTTCCCCATTGAGACGATATGTTCTAAACTTCTCCCTTTGATTTTCTCTTTCCACTTATGCAGCGTTTTTGAAGTTTATCTCAGATTCCTTCACTTTGAGAAAATAACATTAGTGATGCTCAAAATTCTCCAAGCTAGGCTTCAACAATATGTGAACCAAGAACTTCCAGGTGTTCAAGCTGGATTTAGAAAAGGCAGAGGAACCAGAGATCAAATTGCCAACATCCGTTGGATCATAGAAAAAGAATTCCAGAAAAATATATACTTCTGCGTCATTGACTATGCTAAAGCCTTTGACTGTGTGAATCACAACACACTGTGGAAAATTCTTCAAGAAATGGGAATACCAGATCACCTTACCTGCCTCCTGAGAAACCTTTATGCAGGTCAAGAAGCAACAGTTAGAATCGGACATGGAACAACAGACTAGTTCCAAATGAGGAAAGGAGTATGTCAAGGCTGTATATTGTCACCCTGCTTATTTAACTCATATGCAGAGTACATCTTGTGAAATGCCGGGCTACATGAAGCACAAGCTGGAATCAAGATTGCTGGGAGAAATAGCAATAACCTCAGATACACAGATGACCCCACCCTTATGGTAGAAAGCGAAGAGGAACTAAAAAGTCTGTTGATGAAAGAGGAGAGTGAAAAAATGGCTTAGAACTCAACATTCAAAAAACAAAGATCATGGCATCTGGTCCTATCACTTCATGGCAAATAGATGGGGAAACAATGGAAACAATGACGGACTTTATTTTCTTGGGCTTCAAAATTCACTGTGGACAGTGATTGCAGCCATGAGATTAAAAGACACTTGCTCCTTGGAAGAAAAGCTATGACAAACCTAGACATCATATTAAAAAGCAGAGAAGTTACTTTGCCAACAAAAGTCCCTATAGTCAAAGCTATGAATTTTCCAGTAGTCATGAATGGATGTAAGAGTTGGACCATAAAGAAGGTTGAGTGCCGAAGGGTTGATGCTTTTGAACTGTGGTGTTGGAGAGGACTCTTGAGAGTCCCTTGGACTGCAAGGAGATCAATCCAGTCAACTGTAAAGGAAATCAATCTGAATATTCATTGGAAGGACTGATGCTGAAGCTGAAGCTCCAATCCTTTGGCTGCCTAATGGGAAGAACTGCCTCATTAGAAAAGACCCTGATGATGCTGAGAAAGACTGAAGGCAGGAGGAGAAGGGGACGACAGAGGCTGAGATGGTTGGATGGCATCACTGACCCAATGGACATGATATTGAGCAAGCTCTGGGAGTTGGTGATGGACAAGGAAGCCTGGTATGCTGTAATCCATGGGGTCGCAAAGAGTCGAACACAACTGAATGACTGAACAACAACAAAAAGGTTCTCCTTACTTTGTTTTGCAATTATTCGTTCAACAAACACAGCCAAGGTGTTGCATCTTTCTCTTCAGGGGCTGCAAAGCTGAAAGCCAAGACCTTCCAGGGTTGGTAGTGAAGAAGCTTAGTAATACCTTTAATAGAGCTCCAGATACTTGTAATTTCAGAGCTCTTCATCACATTTTTGTCTCTTTCAGTATTTTTGCATTAATTTCTTGTTATTTTGGGCACTATGGCATTCATCTGTCCCTTTTTTTTCTCTAAAGTTTAGCCCTTTAGCAAAGTGATCCTTTTACTAATAAAGTCACCAAATCTTTTTTGTTTCCTGAACTGCATCTAAGTTATGCTTGATTTTGAATTCTGATTTTTCTTTGTTGGCCTCCTGATGCTTCTTTGATTTCCGTTCTTCTTCCTACTTAAAATCACATTGCCATCAAAAGCTGTAAAATGAGTCTCTTTCACATTGGATATTTTTAAAAGATATTTTCCAAACATAAGCTGCTATAACATTTTGTCAAAAAATGAACTTGCATGACTTACATTATGTATTTTTCACCATGGCAATCAAAACTATTAGCCAAAGTGGAACTCAATTTTCTACTTTTTATTCCCACTTAACATTTCCAAATCACTTCCAAAATTTCAGCATGATTATTGAGTACTTTGTCTTACTTTCCTACTTGAAATCTTTTCACTGCTCTGTACTTTCATCAAATTCAAACTATTTATTTATTTCAAAGCTACTCTTGGTCCCTAGAATACAGGGAACATATATATTACTTCATTCACATTTCTGCATTTCTTTTGTCCTTTCCTTACATCTAGAAATTTTTATTTCTTTCCTCCAATTCTTTTGATTCCTGGCTCCATAAAATGTCTGTTCACCAAAAACAAGAAAGAAGTTGAATCAATCTTCTTAGGAAGATTTCAATCCTCTAAGCTTATCTTTCCCTGGTCGCTTAGATGGTAAAGCGTCTGCCTGCAGTGCAGGAGGCCTGGGTTCAATCCTTGGGTCAGGAAGATCCCCTGGAGAAGGAAATGGCAACCCACTCCACTACTCTTGCCTGTAAAATCCCATAGACAGAGGAGGCTGGTAGGCTACATACAGTCCATGGGGTTGCAAAGAGTCAGACTTGACCGAGCAACTTCACTTTCACTTTCAAGCTTATCTTTCTTGTTATTTAAACACCAAAGAATCTTATCTTCCTTTCTTTATCTGAGATTCCTTTGAAGCCATCATAATGGACTCTTTATTGGCTGCCATTCTGTGAATCAACCATGTACTTTCTTGACATTTGGCTTGATTATGCTAAGCTGGCAATCTGCATTACCTTCCTAGCTACTGTTTATGGGTAATCCTGCCAGCTTTTGTGGCTTCACTTAAGTACATCTTCATTTTTATTGTCCCAAAGTGCAACTAGCTGACCTACCTCCAAATTCCCATGGTGTCTTTCACTCTAGTTCTTCCATGACATTTAGCATCTACTACATTGTTGTTGTTCAGTCGCTAAGTTGTGTCCAACTCTTTGTGACCCCTTGGACTGTAGCATTCCAGGCTCCTGTCTTCCACTCTCTCCTGGAGTTTGCTCTAATTCATGTCTATTGAATGGGTGATGCTATCTAACCATCTGATTTTCTGCTGCCCCCTTCTCCTTTTACCTTCAATCTTTCCCAGCATTAGCATCTTTTCTAATGAATCAGCTTTTTGCATCAGGAGGTCAAAGTATTGCAGCTTCAGCAACAGTCCTTCCAATGAATATTCAGGGTTTTCTACATTATATTGAAGTTATCTCTGTATCTGTCTTTTTGTCTCCCCTCTATCTTAAAAGCCTAGAAAAGAGGTGCTAGGCCTTAAAAGCAAAAGAACAGAGTCGTCACACCCAAAACAGGTGCCCAGTTACATCTTTCAACAACCAAATGAGGAAATGTTCATTGAACTACGCATAATGTCAGCAAGTTGGTGGGAGGAAGAAAGAGAAAAACTTAGTTCTTTGGAGATGAACATTTTGGTCTTCTTGGTGGGGAAATAGACATTTGTATACTCCAACCTATAAAACTATGTTATAAAGAGCTTTATATTGTGGAAGTGTTTTTAAAACTACATTTGTAAAAAGGAGAATGAATACATTGGCTTCCATGACATACAGTTTTAATTAGAATTCAGACCATTTGTGCAGCCCTTATTATAGTTTCTTCTTATTTGCATTCACTGGATTTTCTTCCCTAAATGATTTATACACTTGCATAACTTGAAATTTTAAGCATTGAATTTATTGCACATTGTCATTATACATTAAAATTATTTTTATAATCTTGAGTACTTTAATAGATCATATGTTCTTATGCATATAATTTATGTTAGGAATTTTTTTTCTAGCAAGCTTTACACTGTCATTTGGAGCACTTTAGAAATCAATATCATAGAATCCTATAAGGAGAAAAAAATATTTCCAAAAGTACTCCCCTGTGTTCCCATTAATTTGTGTATTATCAAGATCTTTATTAGGAATATAGTTGCTAATGTAAGCCTATAATAAACAGAGTATAATTGAATTTTCAATATTTTGTCACCTGGGAGTAATTTCCTTACAAGACCTCTGCTCCATCTTCTGACTAATTGTCAGCAGTTACTCAGTATCACCACATTAATGTCACCAAACATTGTAAAAATATCTACCTGATTGCATTATATTTAAAGATATTCATTTCAAGCTCTTGGTACTTTCTCTTTAAATTATTTACCTCAATTTTAAATATCATTTCAAATGCAATAAATGTAATGAGCCGACATGCTTTGAAAATACAAATTCAGACGTGAATGCAGATTTGTTGGGTAGACAATAAAGAGAGTCATGTTGGGAGTCCCAGAGCATCGGAACAGCCTGGTGGTGGAGCGGGGGACTGGCTGAACCAGTCGGGGCTCCTGCTTTAGATGGTAGGCGTCAGACCCTCTCCTTCACTGGGTTTAGCTTGCTTTTTGGTCTGTCACTTCTTTTTTTTCTGTGATCCTCATCTGGGTGAATCAGATATTATGATGCTATTATGCCAAATGATATCCTACATATTATCAAATCTAAAGGCAATAACAGTTGAACATGCTAGACACAGGTGCATTGGTGGGAAAGAGGAAAAAACTTTATTGTTGATGGTGCCATATGGTTAAAATTGAATCTTTTTCTAATCCAGAATGCAAGACAGCATCCCTGGGACAATTCGGGTTTCTCTGTTGTTCCAATATAATCAATACTGTCTCCTTTCACTCTTACACATGTCTTGATTTGGTCATTAAATTAAATGGTCACTCAACCTGTAACACATTTTTAGTTTAGCACTTCTTTTATTTCCCAGACGGCTTGCTAATGACCTGTACAGTTAGATTAAAACGATTGTGTTCCTACTCAGGAATCCTACATTTGACCTATTCTGCAAAAACTCAAGACTCTTTGTTCAACAGTCAAATACTGTTCAACAATTTAATTTTGACTGTGGAGATGAGCATGGTCGATTTTTTTAATCCTAACATTTTCATTGTTTGCTTGTCAGTGATACAATATGTGTATAAAACACAGCACATAAATATATGATGATATGCATATGATTTAAAATTTTTAATTTGGAAGAAAATTTTCCAAGGAGGAGTCTCCACAGTGTATGAAAGCCGGAGAGCCTGGTGACACTAGCCTAATACTATACACGCTTACGTGTGTTCTCAGTTAACTTCATTGCAACGACAAAGTTTGAGGGGATATTTTATCATGTGATCATG
This sequence comes from Odocoileus virginianus, assembly GCF_023699985.2. Taxonomy (NCBI): domain Eukaryota; kingdom Metazoa; phylum Chordata; class Mammalia; order Artiodactyla; family Cervidae; genus Odocoileus; species Odocoileus virginianus. The sequence continues at coordinate 30,345,918 of NC_069705.1, read as the reverse complement.
GAGAAGGACATCTCTGTATGTGGGTCAAATCACCACATTTGGCAAAGATGAAAAGTTGTCGTTTCAGATGGCATAGTGAATTCAGTTAAAGCAAACATTGACAGGTACCCACGATGCCCAAAGCCCCGTGCTCAGCTGTGGGGAGATTCAGAGAGAAGGCAGCTTCCTTGAGGGGATTGTGGCTCAGAAGTGGAAGTGGACGGCTCCCAATGAACAGTCAGCTTCTCCCTGCAGACTGTGCTCAGCTTTTCAAAGGCAGTGAGGGTAGGTTATTGTTACTCCTATTTTATAAATGAGGAAAGGGAGGAATAGAGAGATTTATCTCTTTGTCTGTCTTGAGCATCTCCTTGTGCCATTGTGGGGAACCAGACAGATACATCCTGTCCTCATGGGAGTTTGCAAGTCTAGTGAGAAAAACAGAGCTTCCACAAGCTCATGAAATCACTCCATGTCTAAGGAAAGGAGCTAGCTTAGGTGAGAGGGAGTTTCAGGGTGGATGAGGGATGGAGGTCTTTGAATTGAGGGGGTCATGGAAGTCTTTTCTGAAACGTGACAAGTTTAAACCTGAGACTTTAAAGATCAGAATGAGTGAGTCAAGAGAGGCAGTGGGAGAAGTTACAGGTAGAAGGAAAGCTCCACGAGGAGGAGGAATGCAAGAGCTTGCAGGAGCATTTGAGAACCTGAAGGCAGAACACTAAAGGGTAACTTAACCATCAAGGCTGGTGTGACTTATGAAATAAGGTTGGTCAAGAAAGGTGGGCTTGGTGGAGTTTGGATTTTAAAGGCACATGAACTTGCAGCAAATATATTTTGGGCCCCAGAAGTCTTTCCCCAGCCCCAAATTGCAGTGGGAAGCCATGAGAGGGTTTCGAGCTTGGAGAGATGTGATCCAATTTGCCCAAGATCCCAGAGCTAAAAATTCCAAGAGCTGGACTCAGTCTCGGGCCAAGCTGATTTCAGAGCCCCACTCCACATTCTAACACACCATTTCCCCAGACTCGACAATGACTGGAATGCGGCAGAAGGTACGTGCATAAAGAGGCACCCACAAAGCATGTGGTGATTCTAAGCAAGAAGAAATCACATCCACTTGGGCTTTTGTTTTAAAAAGTCCAAGGGAGGAGGAGGTGGCATATGTCTGGAGGCTGAAAGGGCAGTTCAGGAAAAGGGAAGAACATAAAATTGGGCAGACATGGAGCCCATGGAAAAGTAAATAGTTCACCTCCACTGACATGTTCCACCCCTAGGGGTGGCCACGGAATTGCAAAGGTTGGTTGAAGAAAGACTGAATGGGGCTTTACATGCTCGTCTGGGACTCTGGGACCTTCGTGTATAACTCAGGAAATATCAAAGAGTCAGGGTAGGTATCTGAGTCAAATAATATGACTAGAGCTGTGCTTTAAAAATAATACCATAATGAAAAAGAATTTGTATAACTGAATCACTTGACTGTATATTAGAAATTAACACAATATTGTAAATCAACTAGACTTTAATGAAATAAAATTTTTAAAAATAAAATAAATTTCTTAAAATGAGGGAATTCCCTGGTGGTCCAGTAGTTAGGAATCGGCACTTTCTCTGTCCTGGGATAGGTTCAGTCTCTGGTGGAGGATCTAAGATCCTGCACGCCATGCCGTGGGGCCAAAAATAATTTTTAAAATAAACATTAAAAATATTTGTGTATATATATACACACACACACACATATATATATGTATATAAGCTCTATCATGTCCAACTCTTTGTGACCCCATGGACTGCAGCCTACCAGGCTTCTCTGTCCATGGGATTATCCCAGCGAGAATACTGGAGTGGGTAGCCATTTCCTCCTCCAGGAGATCTATCCAATCCAGGGACTGGACCTGTCTCTCTTGCATTGCAGAAGGATTCTTTACTGCTGAGCCGCTAGGGAAGCCCAGTACCTGTGTATACCTACACCTATATCCAGAGTATAAAGGCTGGCTCTAGAGTCAGACTGCCTGATCCCATGTTCAAGTTACACCACTAACTAGTTCTGTGGCCTTAGATAGTTTGCTTCATCTCTTGATGTCTCCATTTCCTCAAGTTTAAGTGGGGATAATCATAGTAGTGAAGATTGCTACCACGGCCTGCCTGCCATCTGCCCCACACCGTGGGGGCTGGAACCACTGCAAAGAAGATTTTTAAAGGCAGTTTAGTAGCTGAATTTGTGGACCATTTGGGAGCATATTTTTTTGTTTAAAAAGGTGAACACTAGCCAAGATTTCAGGCAAACAATGAGCAAGAAATTTCCCTTCATCATGGAAGTTTATTACAAATCTATTGAACACTCTAGAATGTACACAGTCAGAAAACAAGGTCAAGAAAAATGGCTGAACAGCAGAAATTAGAAATTACCATCGATCAAGGTTTGCCCTATTTCATAGTAGCAGGCAAGATTAAAATTTCATAGTTGACATGGATGATTTTTTAACTATTTAAGGCCAAATGTAAATTCTAATTAAGTCAGAGGTTTTATTCTTTGGGCTAACTGTGAAGAGATTGATGGAAGGTTTATGTTATGAATGGAGTTGTGTTTATACTACTCAGAATAAAGTGGTTCTCAAAAATAATAATAATAGCGCCAACTTCACAATGCTATTGAACAGAGTAAATTAGATGGTCATTGTAGAGAGTTCCCAGGGCGCTTGGCTTACAGTCAGTACTCAATGCCTGTTCACCACTTCAGAAAAAGAACTGGTGCAGGAACTCCTGCAGGAGCTAGTTAAGATTCAGCTAGAGTGAAAGGAGAGGGAAAGTTAAGGGATGGAGCGCAAGGACGAATCACCACGTTAGACCAGAAACGCCGTGAGAGTGGGAGCCATGTCCACTTGGCTTCCAGTCATATCCGCCCATGGCTCACCTGGGGCCTGGTGTGGAGGACGCATGTGAGGAATGTGCGTGGATTCGAATTGAACTCACCTATGATGTGCTCAATAAATGCACGCGTTCTGCTGTGGATCCGTTTTGCTCCTGGGTAGCATAGGCATATGCTGCTGATGATATGGATCCGTTTTGATAATATCAAGACAAACATCTTGAACGCCACATAAAAAATAAACAGAGGGAGAGATACTCAACATTTATTATTTCAAATGTCTCCCAACTGTGAGGGTTTATGTTAGCTCGCAAAACTCACCAATTTCCAGAAATCTTAACCAAGGCCACATCTCACTTTGCCAATTCAGCAGGCCGACGATTCCTTCACCAGTGACGCAACTGAGGTTAACCCAGGCTTTGGCTGACATCCCAGAATAATCAAGGGACATCTTCTTGAAAGTCTCTGCCACGTGCCCTCTCTGCCTTCCTGACCCAGAACCTCCTCTTGTTGGGCTCCCCCCCCCCCCCCGCCACGTGTGGGGGAAGTGGATGAGTTTGTGGGATGGACGACTGCCCTCACTGCCTCTGTGTTTGGCCGAGGCCCCACGTGCACCGGAAACTTTCCAGTGCTGGAGCCTTTCCGCTGACCTGGTCCCGGTGGGAGGTGTGCGCTCCGATCAGGGATGAGATGGACAGCTGAACTGGGGCCTGACCGACGCGGAACCCAGGCATGAGGACAGGTGCTTTTGACAGCTAGGAAAGAATTGGTCTGAGAATCCCCCTGACAAAGGGAAATCAGAGAAATTAGAGACAGGAGAAAACCTATTAGTCAATTCCCTTGCCGAAGATAAATGGATCCCTAGCGTGTCTTCCTAGTTTCCTGTCCTCTGCAGTTATATCTGTATCAACGTGTAAGGATGAGGGGCCCTGGGGGTGTGGGCGAAAGAGGCAGGACTCCAGGCTGGGTTAGGTACTGGGATGAAAACAGATCTGTAGGCATTAAAGGAAAAGGAATGATATTGGGGGAGAAGAGGAATGGTGGACCTTTTTTTAGGGCTGGAGATTTGAAGAGAGAGAGAAAATTCCATGCAAGATTCTGTGGTGATTGCTTTCTGAATGAAGAGCTGAGTATTAATTATCCAAAGGGAAGAAGAGTTCTTATTCAGCGCTGGCTCATTTTTTTGCCACAAAGTAAAGGTGTTGAGTAAATATTTTTGACATCACAAGATTAGAATATGTGTTTTGCTTTGGATCCCAGTGACAGAGAAGCCTCCTGGGATAATGCGCTCATACAATCTATTGAAGAGGGAATTGTATGATAATTAGCTAAAATGTGGATTTAATTGACTATCTATAGTCACTTAAGCATGCCAAAGAATTCTGTTGCTAAAGATAAGATCATATTGAGATGCAAGCAGGTAGAGAATGAAATCTGAATGGGTTCTTATTTGCTTAGACCATTTTTCTCATCTTTTGTAAGAAGGAAAAAAGGAGATGATTCTCAAAGAAGCTGTGCATTAGGCATTTGTCTTGCTTTTAATCACATTAAACTAGATAGCTGATTAATTGAATTGACTTAGTTTGTCTGACATTTTTACACTGCTTCGTGTTTTTTGAGTGTTTTCAAATTGTACGCAGACATTTTGTTGCATGTCTCACATTCACAATGACAGCTGAGCAGCGTCACTCCCAGCCAGGATCAGTCCCTGTCTCATTCATGGTTCGAGTGAAGAACTTGGGCAGAAAGCATTAAGAGCGACTTTCCTTCTCTTTTAATATATTCATTTTCCAAACTCATCATCAGGGTACACTCTCCTTGATGCTGTTTTCTTCTTAGATTTCAAGTCTTTGGCGCTAAGACTGCTGCTCAAATTCCAGCCACCTGTGACCCCAGACACTGGCCTGATCTTCAGCCAGATCCACTCTGAGCTCAAAAGACAGGCCCAGGGTGAGGCCACAAGCCCCCAGTTCATCTGACCTTTAAAATCCTCTTTTCATGAGCCCGTTGTCTTGATCCCACTTCCGGCTTCTGAGCTCATGTGGTTCAGGGCACCTGATGCCGGGCCCAGGTGGCATCTTGACCCCCTGATGTTCAGGTCACGGCTTCCCCCATGCCTGTCACCCTCTATGCTTCTCACCGTCCCAGATCCTTATCTGAAACCCACAGGCTGGGACCACACACAGCGGATCCTCCTAAAGGAAAACTGACGTGACGCTTGTTGAAACAGTGAGGGAGGCTTCACTCAGGACAGCTGGCAGCGGTGCCCGATGATCGCAGTGTTACTAGAGCTGAACACTCGAGTGGACGGGGGACTTACCGCCAAGGACTAGGCTGGGGCGACTCGTGGACATAACAGTATCACAAGGGGATGTCAGGCGTGGCGGAGTTCTTGTGAAACTGACTTCAGCGGACAGTTCTTGCTGAAGGCAGGCCTAGGTCTTATGCAGCGAAGCTGGGGGAGTGAGGATGTGTTCAGTTGTGGCGGGAGACGGGTTCTCTCTGGACAGACGTGGCTGGAGTCTTGTTAAAACCGGGCTGGGCTGGCCCCACAGGAGGGGCTGAGCTCTCAGAAGAGTCTGTTTTGCGGTAATGCTTATTTGAAAGTTGCTTCCGTGGTGGTTCAGTGGTAGAGAAGCCGCCTGCCAGTGCAGGAGACGCAGAAGAGGCAGGTTCGATCCCTGGGTTGGGAAGGTCCCCTGGAAAAGGGAATGGCAACCCACTCCAGTGTTCTTGCCTGAAAATTCCCATGGACAGAGGAGCCTGGCGGGCTGCAGTCCCTGAGGTCACAAAAGAGTCAGACACACAACAAGCAACAGTATTTGAAAGTTGCTAAGAGAGTAGATCTTACAAAAGTTGTCTTCCCAAGAAAAAATTTATTACTATATATAGTTATTGTTTGTTGTTTAGTCACTTGGTCGTGTCTGACTCGTTTGCAGCCCCATGGACTGGCTCCTCTGTCCTTGGGATTTCCCAAGCAGAAATACTGGAGTGGGTTGCCATTTCCTTCTCCGGGGGATCTTCCCAACCCAGGGATCAAACCCAGGTCTCCCGCATCGCAGGCAGATCCTTTACCTCTGAGCCACCTGGTGATGAATGTTACCCCGACTTAACAGTGGTGGTCATTTTGCATATATACAAATAGCAAATCAGTGTGTTGTAACCCTGAAGTGAATATAGTGCAGTGTGTCCATTATACTTAAATAAAAAGAGATATGTAAAAGAGAAAGTTAGGGTTAAAAAAAAAAAAAAGGTCAAGGAGAGAGCATTTGTCAGTATGAAAAGCAACAGTTTTGTCCTAAAATCTTGTATAAAAAGTCAGGTCATTATGGCTGTATCAGTGGCAGGGCTGTTTCCATGGACAGACAGTGCTTGCATTTAAACTTATTTCACCACAGGCATCCTCAGACAGAGGGTCATTTTTTTAACTTGAGGTATAATTGCTTTACAATGCTGTGTTAGTTCTGCTCTAAAGCAACATGCATCATCTGTACGCACGCAGATATCCCTTCCCTTTCGGAGGCCCTTCACACTCCCATCCGCCCACCCCACACCCACCCATCTAGGTCACCGCAGGGCTCCCCATGCTGCTCAGGAGAAGGTCATCTTTGCGCCCTTCTGCCACCCACATCGGGCTGGGAGATCGGGCCTGAAGCTTTCACTCAAGGCGGATCCTGGGATTCGAGGAGAGCCTGGGAAGATGGCTTTGCAGCGATGCTCCCATCTTTCACACTTACCCTGCGAAGTAGATTTGATCAAATGAAGAAATACATGCGACTCACATGTGACATTTTATTCAGAGCCAAAATTATAAGGGAAGCGAGTTCATGTGTTTATACTCAGAGAAATTGGCCAAGTTTTCTTTCTAAACGTCTTGTGCCGCTCAGTTTATTTTTTCTTGAAAGTATCAACCGTTCTTCGTTTAGTACCAGGACTTAGCGAGAAGACTAGAGTGAAGGCAGGTCGGAGTCGCTGAAGAATTTTCCAGTTGTGCGTGTTGACGAACCAAGAGTCCAAAGAAAGAAAGAAATCTGGGATATTAATGGCCTTCCCCTTCCCCAAAATTTGTACTTAAGTAGCCGTTGAACAAGTTAGAAAATAAGTACGGTGAATGGGCTGTTTCAGCTCCTTTCCACTGGCTTTTCAAAATGCCCCCAATATTGAAATATTTGTGTTAGCTTGGCAGGCAGAGCGGATACTCAAGGTTCTCCAAAAACGCAACTCGCTTCTTCCGGCAACTTGAACCTTCACACTGGCCTTCCTCTTGTCTCCACAATTTCCTGCTTACTCCCTCCTCTAATTACTCTTCCTTTTTTCAGAGTCTTTTCATGACTCTTTTAACGTTCTCCTTTATTCCCTCTGGCCTGCATTCCACATTTCTTTTCCACCCCCGGCTTTGTTTGGCTACAAGTGCTGAAGATGTGTATCGAGTCTCAAGGCTGAATAATAAGCACCATCTCCCACAAAACAATTGTATGGATTTTCTATTGAAAATAGCATTCTCCTGGCCTCAGTGCAAGGGAATTTAAAAGCTAGATCGGCAGCCCCCCAAAGAAGAGCTTCGTGAGACAGCTTAGCAAAGTGTTCTTCAGCTTTTGACTCATTTTTCTGTATATGAAATGTTTTACCACAAGTGCATCATCACACATCCCAAAAAGAAACCTCCTTCTGCTTGTCAAAGTCAAATTCAGACTTCATCCAGACGTTAAATCAAGAGAAGGGTGAGCTTGAATGTGTCTGTACCAGCAAGTGTTCTTATAAGGTAGATCTGGCAAATGGACCTTTTACTGTGTGTCTTGGATAACAGGTTACCAGGACTCTGTCCCACAAAGATTCATTACAATACTTGGTACTTATTTGGTAGAATAACTTATCTGTGGAAAGTTATTTTTTAAATAGATGAAAATAAAATGACTGGAAAGTGAAATGTAAAAAAAAAAAAAGGCATTTTTATGGTCTGTTTATCCTTTTATCTGTCCCTAAGATAAATTATTTCAACAAGCAACTGATATAAACTTGAGAGTTTCTCTAAGTGGTTAGAAGATGACAGGTGTATGTATTTTAATTCTTTCAAGAGATATAGTGTTTATAGAATAAGTTATCTTTCATATTATTTTCCAATAGCATTCTTATAAAGTAACTAGATGGACATCTAAATTGCATTTTAAAAATTGTGTCACCTTTGATCCAGTACCTAGGAAAAGTAATGTTTACCTTAAAAAGATGAAAACTCTACTGAGGATATTATAAATTAACATCACGTTATTATGTCATAAGTGGCAGAATCTCACTATTTATTGACTTTAAATGTAAGAAAGAGAAGGTGAATCCTGAACAGAATAGTGAGTCACTGTTTAGAGAAAATCAATCGTCCAATCAATCAGGATTCACAAAAGAATCTTTGTGGCTTTGGCTTAAAATTTTTAGTAAACACATCACAGCATGATTAGGAACCCTAAAAATTGTGAACAGTCAATAACTTATCCCAAGAATGGGTCCTTGCAAAAGAGAACCTCTCAAGAAAGTTTGGGGACTGTTAATTCCAGAAGGATTTTTAACATTATACATTTTTGAAAGTGTTCGTCCTTTGAAGAGAAAGAATGATATACAAAATGGAATTCTTAAATTCTAAGGGATAGTAATTAGAAATTTTAAAAAATAATTTAGTCTTGCTTTGGGATTGCTTTTCTCCATATGGATAAGTAAATATGTAAGCATGCATCTGTTCCCTTGAATGGAGAATGGGCTTTCACAAATTATGAAGAGCTTAGGAACTCTTGGGAATTGTGGGGTTTTTTCCAACCATCTGGATATCGTGGGTTGCTTTTCTTTTCTCGGTGGCTCTCTCTCCTTCTGTGTTCCAGTTCTTCCCATTCTAGCTCAGAGATGCATCACCACTTCTCTAGGATTCACCTCCTACCTGTTCCCGCTAACTTGTCAGTCTTCCCTCTCCACTCTCTGCCATGACTAAAGCAAGCTTCCCAAACACTGTTTCTTTTATGTCACTTTGTTGAAAAGCAAACTTTTGATGATGATGATAATAACAATAATAATGTACTAAATATTTACTGAGTGGTCCTACACACTAAACTGTGTTTAATCTTTTGGTATGTTTTCTCATTGAATCTTCAAAGCAACCTTACAAGATGTGTTTGAGTATTAACCACGTTTAGTAGATAAAAGTTTGAGGCTTAAGCATTTAGGCACTTTGCTGGAGCTTCCCATTCTTCTGTGTCCTCTCACCCTGTAAATGTAAAATATTCTGCCTGACTTCCAGTCGCCTCCAGAATCTACACTCCTCCTCCTAACTGAGCAACACACTTCTTGTTTCCAATGTAATTTTTTTTCTCTGAAACATTTGGTAGAAGGTTAACTTCATGGAACATCTGGAAATTGACTGCTATTTTGTTGCATTATCTTGCTTTTGCATCTGAAGTTTAGTTCTTAAATGAAATTGAATGTGAGACTCTCTAGTTATCCCAGTTTCTTGGAAACGTTTATCTGTATTTATGAACCTAAGAACCATTTTGAAAGGGTCAGGAGCTGACCCTGCTCCAAGACAAGAGGCTGGTAACCAGCATGCAGACAGATGAAGGGCTGATGCTCTAGGCAGAGGCTGCTGAAGCCCTTCTTTTGCGCTGCCTTCCCTAGTCAGGGTTTCAAGTCTGGTCCCTTTCATAACTGAAACTTTAAACATCAATTATACGGTACGGTCCCTATAGAAACGTCTAAAGTCATAAAGGAGGGGAAAAGGAAGATGCTGTTCTCCATACATCCCACATCATTAACATGTCAAACGTCCCTTCCCATTTAAATGAAGCTGGGATGTTTTCCAACTTTTCATCTTGACTGTGAGTCTAGTTGCCTGTGTCGGGAAGCAAGGGAGGCTCAGATGAAAGTACTAGTTTTGTGTTTCGACTCATCTGATCCCCCCAACCAGCTGGCCTTCCCACCTGCCCCACCAACTCTGCTCAGAAATTACACGTTCAAACAACTTATCAAAACCAGACCCCCGTTGTAGCCATTTCTGCCAAGTGAGCCAATTTGGGTTTCACGGAGGAAATAAAGAGATTAAGGAACTACGCCCAGGCCAGAGAAATTAGGCTTCAAAATGGAGCGAATGGAATTTTGTAGCCATTTTACCTGTTGGGGGCGGTGGGGGGGGGGGGGGGGGGGGGGAATGATGTGTAATCATTTTAAAAGTGAGTGATTTTAGCTCAGTGGATCTGACCCAAGTAAAGAAATCTGAAATGTAACTATTTAACAAAGACTATGCAAAGCAGAAATTTGTGCAACTGTGCATCATATTCTAAACAAGTCACCGACATCAATTATTATTTCTGGGCAAGCATAAGGCTGCGGTTTCAAAGCCATGTCTTAGTAGATGACTCTTTAAAGGTCATTTTATGAAGCATAAGATAATTCCTTTGAGGGCGCCCGGAGCCCACCTCCCTCGGTCGGGTTTTATGTTTCATTGACTGTATTAGCATTGAACTCTTTAAGAGTGACAGGCTGCAGGCGGAGGATCCCAGGTGGGCCATGGGATCCACGGGGCCAGCTGCTCCTTAGCTCAGATAGTTCTTCTTTCTGAGATTTACAGATCCCTTTGCATTTGACAGACCCTGGCATGTCTTTGTACTGCCCAGTCCTGATGTTTTTAAAGGAAAGCAGTTTAATAATTTATTAACTGCTACATTTCCTCTGGGCTTCATCTGTGTGATGCTAAGTTGAGTCCCAGAACATGATAAATCGGAAGAATTTTGCAGAAGCCCATTCTTGAAGAGAGCCAGGGCCTCTTTGTTATTGCGGTTGTTGCCGACGACCCCTCGGAGAGCTCTTGTTGGTTCACCTGGGTGGATGGCAGCGGGAAACAATCAGCAATGTGAAGTGGGACTGCCACGTCGGGGCTGAGGTTGCCAACGATGTGCCCTGATCTGTGAGTCAGCAGTGTAATGACGGTGAAATGTGGCCGCAGCTTGTTTTGAGGCATTCCTGAATTGTCTGGATGCGCCTGCAACACTATGCCATCTCAGCTGTGTGCCTTCCCTTTGGGATCCTCTCAGCCCAAAGCACCCTGCTGTCCCCACGCCTCTACTTCAAAACCTTGGCCATGTTTTGTTTTATTAATTTTTATTTTATATTAGAGTACAGTTGATTTGCCATGTTGTTCGTTTCAGGTGTATGCCTAAGTGATTCAGTTTTTATATGCACACACACACACACACACACACACACACACACACTCTCCACTGTTTTTCAGATTCTTTCCCATATAGGTTCTTACTGAATTCTTATAGTCGTCCATGTTTATAGCTGCTTTCAACAATGGCTATGTTACCGGTCACTTTTATTGATCCTCTTCAAAATGGCTCTCACCTTGGCCTTCTCTGACTTGTTTACAACACTTGCCAATCCAACTTTACATGAGGATGACTGTTAGCTTTTGCCCAGAACTGGGTCAAAAGGCCACAGTCTCTGTGGCCATATTATCTTGGTAATTCCTGTCCAGCCCCGTGCAGTATCCTGCCTATGGTAGATGCTTATTCACTGAATGCAATTTTAGAGAATAGGTTTTAATTCTGTGCCCTAATCCTTGCCCGTGTTTCTTGTCCCTTTTCTAATTGCATGTTATGCTTTACCAATGCTTGGGAAACTTATTTTAGCGCTGCTGTTGTTATTCAGCCACTGAGTCGTGTCCGACTTTTTGAGACCCCATGGATTGCAGGACTCCAGGCTTCCCTGTCCTTTGCTATTTCCCAGAGTTTGCTCAAACTCGTGTCCATTGAGTCAGTGATGCCATCCAACCATCTCAACCTCTGTCAAAATAAATTACTTTTAGAGACTTTAGTGTTTAAAGTGACAATGTTAGTTGCTTAGTCATGTCTGACTCTTTGTGACCCTCATGGACTATAGCCCACCAGGCTCCTCCATCCATGGGATTCTCCAGGCAAGAATACTGGAATTGCCATTCCTTTCTCCAGGGGATCTTCCCAACCTAGGGATTGAACCCAGGTCTCCTGCATTGCAGGCGGATTCTTGAGCATCTGAGAGACTTTCATGTTAAACTAACAATAAAAATCACATCTGCCTCTGTGAGCTGTTCCTCCATTTTCAGAGATTTCCATGTGTATAATCTGACCGTCCCATGAAGTCATGACCATGCCTGTGAGTAAGGAAGGGGAGAGTCCTCCTCTATAGTTTAGGAACCAAGTCCTGGAGAAGTTAATTAGCTTGTACAAAATTGCACATCTATTAAATCTCAGAAGTTAAAATCAAATTCAGATGTCCTGACAATTCCTATAGGACTTGCTCTCCTCATACATTTTTCGCACCAAATGGTTGTTGAGTGCCCACTGTCATGCCCTGTAGTTACAGTCATACTAGACACTAGCTTCTGCCCTCAGGAGGCCTCCATCATGATAACATAGATGCAGAGCTCTTAGAAATGATGATGCCACCATGTTTTCTCACTCCTCAGACTGGTGCACAATTAAAAAGCAATATCCATTTTCTGTAACTGAGCAGATTCAATAAATATAATGGCATTTAATGATTATTTAGCTTGTAGCATCTTTTATTTAGAGGTCAATTCTAACGTACTGTATTCCCCACTTACTCTGTTTATTAATTACAGGGATTAATGAATAGGAAACTCTCCACATTAAAGAGATGATTGGCACCATTCTGGTGCAGTTGGCACCTCATAAATGTTTGTTGGATAATGCAGTAGGAATGTCCTCTATGTTTCTGGACTTATCCATTTTTATAATAGGCTTCTTCCTCTGCAAAATTGAGTAAAAACTAACTTTAGAAATGCAGTGGGAATAAATGGCATACTATTTAGTTTAAAGCAGTTTCAGGCATAAGTTGAACACATTGCTTAAACATTTTGTCCCTTAATTTTAAAAGAGATGCTCCAGAGACTAGGATCTGACTAGCATTTCTTCCTGCTTTTTTGTTCACTTCACTCATAATTCAACCACAAGTATTCTCAAGTTACTGATATACCAAATTGAATGACTATTTTACTATTATGTTCTTCCAGCTCAAGTTTCTAAAAAATCACATTTTCAGCAAAAGGGCTATGGGATTTCAATAGTTAAGGGTAATTCTTCCTCAAGGTTGTTCTCCGTCATCATTATGGTCACCTGCTCTCCCATACAGAGTTGCGATAATTAATAAGAGGCATTAACACGTCTGGTATCACTGGGGAGAGGGAAAAACTGAAATCTGTGGAATAGCTTTAACCGTGAAACAGTAAATGTTGATGCAGTCACCATCTTTCACTGTACCACCCAACTTGAGGTCATTTCCACGAGATGAAATAAATGATACACTCACACTCCAGTGTAACTTTCATAGATTTAACTACATGTCTCTGGAAATACGTGTTTGGCTACATGGTCAAGCCACGAATCCATAACCAGCATTTCTGGACGAAAAGAAGAGCTGGCGCTCAGCACAGAGGTGGGGATGGGAAATGCAGACCTGGAGGGGTGGATGAAGACATGAAGCCGTGAGTTATTGCTCTATGGGGAGTATGGTGAGGCTAGAGAATGAGACAGAGGAGAAAGCCATCAGCTCTAGAGGGAGAGCTACATGTGGAGATGGGACTGGAAACAGACAAGACAGGTGAGGAAGAGCAGGGAAACGGGGACAGGCTAGAGAGAGCATGTCATTACGCCAATTAAGAGAGACATTAGTTTCCTGAGGAAGTGGGTCTTCCAAATGCAGGAGGTAAGCGAGAAATCAGTGAGAAGCCAGAACAAGCTGTCTTGGCTATTTTTAAATGAAGTTTAATAGTAAATGAGAAGAGCTATCTAGGGATACAAAATTGAAAGGAGAGGGACTAAATAAGGATGGATATTTATTTTAAGGATTGATGAGATTTGTGTCTGTGTAGCCTGAAGTTAAAGATCCAATGGGGAAAGAGACAGTAAAGAATAATAAATGGCAGTTTGTCTTCATGGGATAAAAGATACCATCAGAGTATTTTTCCTCTTAATGAGATCCATTTCCATCACCATCTCTACACAGCTCATCATTAAAAATAACTAACAGGAAATGTCTTTTTAAGCGACACATTACTATACTTAAGTCCTTACATCTGAATCCCGTTGCTACTTATTTTCCTGCACTTGTTGACAAGTCATTAGGAAAGAGAGTGTTTACTTCAATATTACCTGTCATCTAAGAGAGTTCCAGTGCTTCAGTAAAAACTTGATGGATTAATGCTATTTTAAAAACAAAGAAGCAAAATGCTATGAATGGTCCCACCTCTATTCACAAGTCATAAATATAAGCATCTTTAGACATACATAAAAGTAAAATGAAAAGCAAGAAAATAATAGCATAGAAAACTGGAGTTAAAGAAAATGAGGTGGTTAGGAATGTATGCAAATATTATATAATCAAAATATAGAAATGATCATCATAAAAGTCTAATTTATTTAACATATGTATACTGCCCAGAAGATACTTTTTTATCTTATTTCACAATTTCATGATAAACACAATAATTAAATTATACAGTGTAGACATTGATAAACATAGCTAATGGACTTTGCAGTTATCATTTTTTAAGATACAGGATTCCTTTCACTTGATCCCTTGCTTAATATTATTTTAAAATACCATCTAATATCCTGTTATAGATTTTTTTCAGTAGACTGGTTAACAAAATGTCACCAATCCATGAGAGTTGGCAGGAAGTCAATGGCACTTTATCACAGAGGATCACTGGCATGTTCATAATAATAATGATACTTCTCATATGCATTAACAATTTTCTTCCATATCTCAAAACCATTGGCTTTAATAGATACCAACTGAAACGTGGCCAGCTTGATACTATGACACAACAGTCATTTAGAATTCTCATTCACTGACCAGAAACCACATGGTAGGGCAGAGAATATTTACAGTTTTATTGTTGCAAACCCAGGGAAGAAACTTTTGTAGATAGCACATGGTGATTCAAAACAAGATTTAGCTAGTAGAATAAATACCAGCCTTAGGCTATTTTGAAAACCTGCAGTGTAGTTACTTAGGAAAGTCACCAGTATACCTGGGATCTCTCCAAGAGTCATGCTTGACCTGTAACTTCTTATGAAACAACTCATTGATTTCACCTGCTGTCTAGTTTATATTTGTTTCTCTGATAAAGAAATCTGAGTATGCTTTTTAAAATTAATTAATCTATTTTTAATTGGAGGATAATTGCTTTCCAATATTGTGTTGGTTTCTGCCATATATTAACATGAATCAGCCGTAAGTATACATATGTTCCCCGCCCCCCCTGAACCTTCCTCCCACCTCCCACCCCATGAGTATGCTTTTTTATTACAGGGAGGTTTTCTTAGCAGGAGGAGAAGGGGACAACAGAGGCTG
Source organism: Odocoileus virginianus (assembly GCF_023699985.2). NCBI lineage: Eukaryota > Metazoa > Chordata > Mammalia > Artiodactyla > Cervidae > Odocoileus > Odocoileus virginianus. Next base: position 30,330,689 of record NC_069705.1, on the reverse strand, counting down.
AGATGGTTGGATGGCATCACCAACTCGATGAACACGAGTCTGAGCGAGCTCTGGGAGTTGGTGATGGACAGGGAGCCTGGTGTGCTGCAGTCCATGAGGTCACAAAGAGGCAGACACAACTGAGTGAACTGAACTGAACTTTATTAGCAGCAGAGAAGAGTACATTTATCTATCCTGTCTCTACTCCCTTCCACCACTTGACTATAAAAACAAAATAATCCTTGTAAAACTGAAATGTATGTCATGTATAGAAGAAATTGTTCAGTCACTAAGTCCTGTCTGACTCTTTGCGACCCCATGGACTGTAGCCCACTGGGCTCCTCTTTCCATGGGGTTTTCCAGGCAAGAATATTGGAGTGGGTTGCCAATTCCTTCTTCAGAGAATCTTCCCAACCCAGGGCTGGAACCCATGTCTCCTGCATCTCCTACATTAACAGGTAGATTCTTTACCCCTGAGCCAGGGAAGACGTGAGCGCTGACCACATCAAGTTGACTCCACTTAGCTTGGGAAAAACATAAGATCACGTGCCAAAGTGATGTGGTAATGATCAATGAACCAATGAATCGGGGTGGAATTTATTCTCTTAATAACTGAAGTCCAGTTTTATTGCATTTGAGAGCTGTATAATTTCAAAGAATTCTATGTGAGCTCTGAGGCATGAAGTTCTACGTTTTCTGTTTTCATCGTTTATCTCTTTCATTTTTCATAGACACTGGATTATTTTCTGTCATCCTTCCCACAGTTGCTTGAAAATGTAGTCTAGAGAATTAAATTGATTTGTAATCACAAGTTCGTGATTTTAGACTTCAGATAAACTAAATTGAACCAGAATAGTCTTAAAGCATAAACAATAGATTGCCTAAATTCCCAGCTCTCGTTTCAAGTATTTGCTAATGTGGCATTGATCAATCTACAATTCCCAGACTGAGGAGAAGTGATAGGAATATTGGATTAAAAAAAAAAATGCCATACAGGCCAGAAAGATAAATTGTTTGGGTTGTCTTTTTGCAAGTTTGAGGTCACGATTCATTCATCTTGTTACTTTTCTATATCCCTTTAGTGGCTTCAATTGCAGGATTAAATATTGAATGGTAGCAGATCATTCAATACACGGGCTCTCATAGTTTGGCATTAGAAGGTTTTTCATGCTTAAAATGGAACTGGGTGCACACAGAATGCCAAAGATAATCGTGCTGATGATCTAGTGTGTGAGATTAATCCCTCAACAATATTATCAGACACTTTTAACACATTGATTTGTCCCTGATATGACATTTCTGAAACAAATGGATAACCTAAGCATCTTAAGAATAACATTGAGCTTCCTATACAGTCTGGTTTTCTTTCAGAAAATTAACCCATTAGCAGATTTGGCTAGAAACTTCCAACCCATTATCACAACCAATGTTCGTTACCACAAAAAGAAAAGTAAAATTTAAAAGATTCATAATCCTGTGGGGGGAGTATTAATTAAAGAGGATTAAAAAATATAAAATCTCCCTCATGGCTAAATATGCAGAATAAAAATCAATGCACTGTCTAATAAGTCTAATTAGACCAAGAATATTCAAACCTCGGTTTAGTCTGAAATAGTATGCTTAGATATTTAGTTTAGTTGTTGTTTTCTTTATGCATTTCAGGCATTGCTTACTTACTAAATCCATTTAAAAGGGAAATGAAAATATTAAAGGTTCAAAATGTGTTGTTTAGCCAGGAGACCCAAAAGGCTTAAAGAATAAATGCATATACATTTTAAAAATAAAATGTTTTATTTATAAAATATAAAAATTAAAGTTTGACAAGAACCAAGAGGTCATTCACTTTCTCTCTGCCTGTGCAGAATTATTTTATTTCACATTTGTCCGGATTGTCTGAAATGCCCCCAGGTGATAATTTTTCACTCCTTTCTGAAGTTACTAAAACCTAGAAGTTCTTCAGGGTAAAATTGTTTTGGAGTGGTTAGGAAAGATTTTGCCTAAAATTTTCTTTCCATAGAACCAGCTCATTTCTCTCTCCTTGGATTATGCTATTTTAAGCCATTATAATAATTCCATATTGCTCCATAAACAGTTATGTCATATTTCACTTTTTTCTTCAACCTAAGCACATTTGGAATTTTTCTCATTTTCTCATAACTCATTCCTTCTATGCCTTTCATCACCTGGATTTATCTCTGGCTCCCATCCAATTTATCCACATCTTTGTGGAGCGTGAGGGTCGAAGTGAAATTTCACTGTTCTGATTAAGCCTTCTTTTAGAGGCAGTAAAAGTATATAGTCTTCAGAGTCCGACAAACTTGAGTTTGAATTCTATCTCTGCCACTTATGGCTATGAGACTTTCATCTGCTTACTAATATCCTCTGTGCCTCTGTTTCTTTACCCCTTAAATGGGACTAATAATATCTATTTCACAGGTTAGCTGTGATTCTTAAATAAAATAACAGTGGCTGGCACCAGGTAAACCAGCAAAATTAGGAATCACCATAATTACTATGCAGTTTTTAGTTAACATATATAGTTTCAGATTGATTATGGATTTCCTATAAAAATCCTTCATTTAGATTTTTTTAACAAAAAGATTTTGTATTTGTCTATGGCTCAGCAGTAAAGAATCCTCCTGCCAATGCAGGAGACTCGGGTTCGATCCCTGGGTCAGGAAGATCCCCTGAAGTAGGAAATGGCAACCCGCTCCAGTATTCCTGCCTGGGAAATCCCATGGACAGAGGAGCCTGGTGGGCTACAGTCCACGGGGTTGCAAAGTGTCCGACATGACTTAGCGACTAAACAACAGTGACTTCTTCTGGATCCAACGTACTTTAGGTTGGGTTTTATAAATGAAGTAAATCCTTCCAGTCAATATAGAAATGAAAAACCATGAGATGAGTAATAAAGGAATCCTGAAATCACATGTAAAGTCAGATACAAGTGTACATGTCATTCATTGTATGTTCAGAATTAAAGACAGTTAACTGTGTAAGGAACAGGAAAACCTAGATGGATCCGGACTGAAAATGGGACCCCACTGAGACCCTGACTCAATCTGAGAGAAAAACATGAGCAGACTGTGAAGCCTGAGCAAGTTGTTTTGACGTTAAAAATTTTAAAGAAGAGGTGATGAGGGGTGAGCAGAACAAGTTAATGAGCAGAGAGTCTAGGAGTGGACAGCATAGTTGAGCGCTCACTGTGTCCCGGGGACCACATAAAGCATTTCTTCTAACCCTAAGATGTATATTTTATCTCCTCTTCTTAGATGACTTACCCAAGGCTACAGAAAGATTTTAGAAGAGTGCTTGCCCAGGGTAATATAGTAGCAAGTGGTGAGGCTAGAGATCAAACACAGGCAAAATCTTTCCCTAGACAATGTTCTCAAACTTCAGTGAGCTTGTGAAGGCCCTGGAGGGATGTTAAGGCTGTGCCCATCCCCGACCCACACCCCTACCCCAGCCTCAATTCAGTAGGTCGAAGCTGGGGCTGGAACATGGGCTGCTGCTGCCCTGAGAACCCCTCTTTGAGAACCATTGTTGCAGACTTGTACTCTGCTTCCTCTGCAGGTTAATAATTATCAGGTGGAACTGCATACCAGACCCACCTGTGATTTCATTTAGGTGCTTACCCACGTGAGCAGCCTTTAGGAAGCGTGAGATTCAATATGGAGAAGGACTTTTAGTCCTGGAGAAACTAGAGCAATGGACAGTCTGTGAAAATAGAAATCTGATTTCTATTTTCTATATCTTATAGTGATTCTGATTGCAAGGACCTTTGTCTCAGGAGCAAGGTGCAAGCCCATTTACAGGCAGACCTCGAAGATATTATGGGTTCAGTTCCAAGACCACTCCATAAAACGAGTATGGCAATGAAGCAAGTCAGACGAGTATTTTTTTTCACAGTACTTATATTAAGAATTTATTTATTTTAATTGGAGGATAATTACTATACAATATTGTAATGATTTTTGCCATACATCAGTATGAATCGGCCATAGGTATGCATGTATCTTCTCCATCCTGAGCCTCCTTCCAACCTCCCTCCCCACCCCATCCTTCCAAGTTATCCCAGAGCACCAGCTTTGAGTGCCCTGCTTATAAAAGTTATGTTTCTGCTACACTGTAATCTATTAAGTGTGCAGTATATAGCTTTATGTCTAAAAAAAAGTACATACTTTAATTTCAAAATACAGTATTACAGAAAATGCCAAAACTACGACAATTGTAACATCAAAGATCACTGAGCACAGATCACCATAACAAATAGAGTAATGAAAAGGTTTGAAACATTGCGAGAATTATCCCAATGTGACAGAGAGAGATGCAGTGAGTCGATGCTGTTGGAAAAATGGCACCAATAGAGTTGCTCCTTGCCGGGTGACCACAAACCTTCCATTTATGAAAAATGCGATAAAGAGAAGTGCAATAAAACAAGATCCACCTGTATTCCTATAAAGTGAAACACAAAGTTGGTGTGGCACGGAGGTCACTTGTCACTGAATGCTCCATGTATGAAACTAGAGTACATTGAGGTTGGGGTGGAGAGGTGTTGGTTTTTGTTTTTTGCTAACAGATTGATTCCAAATCTTGGACAGGTAATAGGCTCTGGGTCAAATGCTCATTGTTCTGGAGAGAAGGAAGGCAGAGATAGGGGTAGGGGATCTCACGCACACAACCCCTCTCCTGGGTTATTGACGTGATCTGACGTGACCTTTGTATTCCTCTCTCTCAGTGGTGCTATCATATATACTGGGCATAATAGAAATTTAATAGTTGTTGACTACCTACCCAGTTAGTATTAGATGACTTAAACCTGAATGACTGTGAGAGGGGAAGGAGCAAAGGAAAGTGAAAACTGTCTTATACGCAGTTAAGTCTCGCTGTCCTAAATTTCTGGTTGTGAAACACATGCAAAGAGGAGTCAATAAAGTCTGCGTACTTGGTTGGTGTGGACCTGAAATGTGGTTATCAAAGCTGTGGAAAGTTGGAGCAAAGGTAAAATGTTACATTTTCAGTTTGTATTTAGCTAATAACTAATACATCTATGGCGAGAGCTGGCTTGCTTTCTTTAGGGTAGGAAGACATCATTACATTAGCATCAGAAAGCATTCAGGAAATTCTTCTCAGAACATGGCAACACCTTGGGTCTTATAGAAAGTCCAAAGACTTGGTTTCTCATTTGGGAGTTAAAATGGAGAGTTGCCCACACTTCAGTTCAATTCGGTTCAGTTCACTTAGCATCATCCAGCATTTATTGATTGCCTACTTATGTTTACAGGGGCTTTTGAGGTGGCTGAGCAGTAAAGAATCTGAATGGCAACCCACTCCATTTCAGTGTTCTTGCCGGGAGAATCCTATGGACAGAGGAGCCTGGCAGGCTACAGTCCACGGGGTCACAGAGAGCTGGACACGGCTGATCATACATGCGCTTACGTTTACACCAGGCACAGCCTTGGACTTGGTTTTGTGATAAATAAGTACAGGCCTTTGCAGGCTGGCGTACTTTAGGAAGACCATCTCAGAGTTCGCATGCATTGACTAATAAGCTTATAAAACATTACATTCAACCTGAAATAGCTAGGGAAAGTTGCTCAGTCATGTCTGACTCTTTGTGACCCCATGGATTATACAGTCCATGGGATTCTCCAGGCCAGAATACTGGAGTGGGTAGCCTTTCCCTTCTCCAGAGCATCTTCCCAACCCGGGGATCGAACCCAGGTCTCCCGCTCTACAGGCAGATTCTTTACCAGCTGAGCCACAAGGGAAGCCTACCTAAAAGGAGTGAGTAAACCTAAAACACCCAATTCACACCCTGGTTAAAATGCGAGTTATATGAATAAATGTTTTGGGTAAAATATTTTGAATGGGAATGGGTGGAGACACCATTTCAGAATACTTAAGCTGGTAATTTCTTTTTCTTTTTTTTTCCTATCTTTAAAGTAGTCAGGACTTTGTTTCCTCAGAGAATCTCCTAACTGAATTCTCAACACATTAAGCATTTCCTTAGCATGAAAGCAACGGGGCAGAAACTGGTAGTAGTGGTTCCCTTTGAATTAGCATTTTCCTGTGACAGTCAGCAGGGTGCTCCCATAACTGGTACAATTTGCTCACAAGGATCTATTTTTGCATGTGAAAATTAGCTATGCATTTTCTTGGCATCAGCAATTGGTGATATTTCAACTACCTGGTCAGAAGAAAAACTGGCAGATCTGCTTGCTCCTACAGACTAAGACAAAACAAGTTTTCCCCCGCAATCTCTGTATTACACCATGGCCCATTTGAGCTGTAAAACGCACTACTTGTTCAGTTTTTGTTATAACCTTCATAGAAGATGGAAAATGCACCCCAAACTGCTCTGCAATAAGATCATGGCTCGCCTGCCAGTTTGCAGTTTTATATACAACGTGTTATTGTCGTGAAGGTGAGGTTTATGGCGAGTGAGTCTCTGACAGTCTGTCACTTCACCTGAGTGCGGTAAAAGGGTCTGCAGATAGTCTGTGTTTGCAGCTACTGTAAATATTCCTCCATGAGTAACATCTTGGTAGCAAAATGTCTGAATTAACCAGCATTCCTTCTTTGCTGTTTTAAAAACCGAAGTTTGATTTCAAAGGGCATTACCTATTTTACTTGTGTGTCTTGGGGGAAAGAGGAGACAGCTGTTAAGATACTGAAAATATTTTCTTTTATTTTCTGTCTCGAAATTTTTTTTGTTTCACATTAGAGACCTTATGTAATGTTTAATGTTTCAATTTACTGTATGCATTTCAGTTTTCATATTTGTCATCTTGTTCCAATTTAATGAAAGCTTATTTGGCTATGGTTTTCATTGGAAAGCAGAACACACGTACAACTTTCAGCAATAATATATATTTTTCCCTTTCTTTGGATTTGAACAGGCTTCTAAAATTTTCTCTACTGAAATTCTGGCAGAGTTATTTCTTCAACATTTGGCTGAGGGTTTGGAATGTTTTAAACATTTGAAGTGACTGGGATCAATTACTGTAACCTAAAATGGGTAACCTTTAAGACACAAAGCTCATGTGTTTCTTAATCATCTCGTTTCCTGACATTTTTCTGTTTGTATATCGATAAAGCACTGTATGTTGGCTAAATAAGGCACATTTCATTTATTTCCAAGTACTGTTGATATTGTAAAGCTAGCATATTACATATAACATTAAAGTTATTTTTAAAATTTAACATCTTTGTGGATGAGAAAAATAAAATTCAGTAGATGGATAAACTTGTAACAATTTAGCAGTCTCACAAAGTATAATAAATAGCAAAGTCATGTATTTGAAGTGAATCTTAAAAAAATTCACAATACAAACATTTTTTAAGGGAGCTGTTTTTCTAATTAAGGGAGCTCCAAGCATTTTCAGATTCATTCTTACTAGCATTATTTCATTACTGAAAGTTTTTCTTTTTTCTGCCATAAAGTCACAGCTTCCTCTGAGAGTTGTTGACTTAGAAGGGGTTATACGGTAATATCCTGTTATTTCTATTTATCAGATTAATTTAGGACTCACATTGCACTTTCAAGGTAGACAGAAAGCAAGGCATTACCAGCTTCAAGATTTGACTTTTGATAAATATAAATGCGGAGCAGCTCTCTGCTGATGGTACGTAGTGAATGTGACCCATGACGGGCAGATGGCTGTAGCGATGGAGAGAAAAATTACAGCCAGAACATTCCTGCTTCTGCTCCAGTGGACTCAGAATACATTAACGGGGTCCTCTCTCAGCTTAGTTTTTTCCCTGATGATGGATTAGTGATAAACTCATATGCGAGTTATTCCAACGTTCCTTTGAGACCTTAGCTTTTCATGAATGAAAAGGTCATTTGTAAACGTTCTACATTCTTTCATTTCCCCCCCCTGCATGGAACCAGATTGCTTTGTGTAATTTTACATTACCATATTTTCTTTGAAATAGTAGCTCATAGTTCACTTTAAATGTCCTAATTATTTGGTTGGTGGTTTGAAGAAACTTGCTGTATAGTCAAGAAGTAAATAATATTTAGTAAAGAGAGAATTTTAAATTGAAATCATCCTATAAACTCCAAGCTCAGACTTTTCATGAGGCTGGAAGTCTCCTTGCTCATTTTGTCCTAAATGACTTTTGATTTAAGGCCAAACTTTGTACCAGATGTGTGGTATTTTATAATAATTACATGGTGCAAGCCTTCAATCATTTTCCACTGAGACCATTCAACATCTGTTTTATCAAAATGGTTTTCCATTTCTTTTTAGGACCACAGATGAATAAGAATATTAAGTGAGACATTGAGTCACACATTTTTTACTATATAATATTAATTTCTCTTGCACTTATCTTTTATAAATGACCACAGACCTCAAGACCTCTTTCAGTGACAAGCATAGCAGAGTTGGTTTCTCCGATATTTGGGGATTAATCTTTTCTTAATGTTCTTTATTCTTTATCCATTTCCTGATCTTTTATAGTTCCAAATGGAGATGAAAATATATCAAGGAAGAGATAAGGGAGTGAATGGGAACTCTATGGCATGCTCCATTTCCTGTTCCCACTTAGAGATGTTCCTTTATCTATTTACCAACTACTTCACTATTCCTATTTTCCTATTTTCCTTTCTTTTCTTGAAGTGTAGCTGCATTACAATGTTGTGTTAATTTCTGCTATCTAGCAAAATGGTTCTGTTATGCATATATATAAATATATATTCTTTTTCATATTCTTTTCCATGACGGTTTATCACAGGATATTGAATGTAGTACCCTGTTCTATACAGTAGGACCTGTTTATTTGTTCTCTATATAATAGTTTGCATCTGCTAACCCCAGACTCATAGTCCATCCTATCCCATCTGTGAGTCTATTTCAAGATAAGTTCATTTGTGTCCTGTTTTAGATTCCACATAGTAAGTGATGTCATATGGTGTTTGTCTTCTCTTTCTGACTTACTTCACTTGGTATGATCATCTCTAGGTCCATCCAAGTTGCAACGGCATTGTTTCATTCTTTTTATGGCCAAATAGTATTCCATTTTATATCCATGTTGCATCTTCTTTATCCATTCATCAGTCAATGGACATTACGTTGTTTCCACATCTTGATTTTTGTGAATAGTGCTACTAAGAATATAGGGGCGTATATATCCTTTTGACTTACACTAAAGCTCTTCTTATCTGTGCTAAACAAGGTTCACAGATATTGATTAACAAAGACAGTTGTCAGAGGTCATAAACAAAAGAGATGCCGGAACCGTGTAATGGTGTGGAACCCTGGTTCTCTTATACCTGTTAGCATCTCCTACCTTCCGTCAAGGGCAGTTCCAGGACTGCCCTTGGTTTAGGTGATGGGCCAGCCTCTAGCTCTGAACTTAGTAGCTGCTCCCTTCACTCGTTTTATTGAAATAACAAAACACAGGAATCCTTTCCTTTGCTAGTCTTGAGCATTTCATTAAAAACTATAGAGGGAAAGGCCTTTATTTTAATTGTTACTGGGCAAAATACCATCTTTACAGAAATGTGTACCCGATCAGGGTACAGTTTCTGTATACGGCTGCTCCACCTGCCTCCTAGCCTTGTAACTGGCTGCTCTTAGAGTAAAAACAGAGTTAGAGCAGCTCTTCAAAGCTTTGTGCTTTCACACTGATGTTAGTTCAGTAGTCTGCTTTCTGGGCCAACGTAGACATAACCAACCATAAAAATAAACATGTGCACATCCATGGCCCAAAATAAATCAAAGTGGACATAATGGAAATTTTCCAGTGAGCTTAGAAGAAAATTTAATATACTTCACCTCTTCAGGGGGGCATGAGGGAGTTGGTTTGGTTTTCATCGGAATTTTTATGTGGGTAAAACTTGCTGTTTGCTAGGATTTTCTTATCCCGCAATTATGGTGAACCTTTAAAGAAGTAGGAGAGAAATCACATCGATAAATTTTGGTAGGCCGAATGAGTGAGTGTTTCATAAGACAACTCAAATTTTGTGAACTGTATAATACTTGAATATCATTTTAAAGCATAAAACTTATTTAAGATATAACGTCTTCTTCAGTGGAAGGATTTTTTTAGTCATTTCTCTGACAAAGTCAACTTGAGAAGGAAAGAAAAGATAAAACTATGATGGAAATGTGTTTAGGTAGCAGAGCTGGGTTTTTTCTTAGATATCTTTGTTCACAGTTTAATTAGCTCAAAACATTTTTAGATTCTTTCTTTGGTCACTTACATATTTTGTGGCTAAAATAGGACTGAAGTGTCAGCCCGAGCATTTCCAAAGCTAGGCTGTTCAATATTCCTATCATTCAGATAGAGTTTGGCAAAGACGGCAGTTCAGTCAAGTGAAATATACTTAGAAGTCCTTAGGTTGATCAGTCAAGAATAAGATTTCTCCAGAAAGATACTATTACAAGACCGCAGTGACTATCCTTTCATAGTTCAAACAAACAGAGCATAAGTAATTATTTTGAAATATAATGATGGTACAGCTGTAACAATAAAAAGGTCTGTAATAAATAAAAGATTGTGCATCTGTTTTAGAAGACTTCTGACGTCTCTTCCTTGTAACTTGCCACAGGTATGATGCCCTTAACTTTGAGTATAAATACAAGAATAGCATATACCCCAGATTATGTGTCGTGTTGAAGAATTTTAGGCAGTTACAGGCATACTATCTGATGACTGGGAGAGTAAAAGAGGGTTGAGACATCAGATTAAGTTAAGTTTAAATAGTATCTGTTCTTCAGAGAAGATTAGTTTTCATCCACTGTTCTAGAAGTGATAGTAGGTCTTTGCTAAGATAGGCATGTTCTGACCCCCATGGGACCATAGGATACCTTTGCAAAGCAGGATGCAGTTTAATAGCAGGTTCTTTCTGTATTGCGATTATTTTCCTCATTTGGTAATAAAAATTTCAGCTTATCACTGTGCATCAGAAGTTACCAATTCATTTTGCAGTCACCATCAGCCTGATGTTTTTAAAACCCTAAAAATTTGCTTCCCTGTCTAGTTCAGTAAAATATGAATAGCCAGAACTCTTCCATTATTCAGCGCAGTAAGATGTCATGAGGCCGATTAAAGTTCTTAATAGTTTTTGAGTGTGTAACCTAAAAGCGAAAATCTATGGGTGGTGAGCAAAGAGTATTCAATCTACATCTTTCCCAAGGTCAGAAATATTATTTTGGAATATGAAAAACTACACCTGCAAAGTGAAGTCATTCATCACTTTAAGAAAAATAAATTTGAGTTTTTAATAGAAGCCAAATGAACTCAGACATGTAAGCCATCAATAAAGCTTGCCAGAATTTGAAGAGAATATCACGATGCAACTCTTTTTATGGATCAAGTACAAATGGAGCTGACAGTGTATGCCTAATCAGAGCGTGGAGAACTGGAAGCTGCAGAGACAGTATTTTCACTTTCTCGTGTTGACACCTCGTGTGCTCAGGCAGTGCAGTTGGGCTGATTAAAAATGTCAAGTCTGTGCTCGTGTGAAGCGCGTGCCTCCTAAAGAATTCTGAGTTCTAGAGACCCCAAACCGCAGCGTGTCGATAAAGCATGTTTATTAATTACTGTGTTCTATTATATTGCATTCAAACAAGATGACACTTAGGAAATCCCATCAGCGTAAGCCTATTGTGGGTATAAAGCCCCCATCAAGGGAGCCTGAGGCGTGTAACCACGTGCCGTGGGCTGAGGACAAGCGCAAGGTGAAGGCGCCTCATCCCTGACTGTCCTTGAACGTCTCCAACCTCAGGACTCACACTTTGCCATGGAAGGCAGGTCTCTTCCTAAATGGATTAGGGGGTGTCAGGAAGGCAGCTGAAAGGTGCTTTAAGGTGACACTCTGGTCTCGAACTTCTGGCCTGGCTTTTTGGTAGATGTTTGCGGAATCAAGGGGCTTCCAAAAGTGGCTCAGTGGTAAAGAATCAGCCTGCCAGTGCAGGAGATGCATGTTCCATCCCTGGATCGGGACGATCCCCTGGAGAAGGAAATGGCAACCCGCTCCAGTATTCTTGCCTGGAGAATCCCATGGACAGAGGAGCCTATCAGGTTAAGTTCAAGAGGTCACAAAGAGTCGGACACAACTTAGTCACTAAACAACAATGAAGAATCAAACCCAGCAGCCAGCCCTGAAAAAGGTGATGGGCATATTCCTCACTACTTCCCATCAAAAAGGGTCCCTCTGCCTGCATTCCCCTCTGACGTCACCTGGCCCCCCATAAGGTAAAACTGGCCCCCAGTCGCCCTCCTGGAGCCTTCCCCAGTCTTCCTCCCACACCTCACTTGGTTCCCTGGAGTGTCTCCTTTTATGCTCAGACTTGAGGTTGAATAGTTAAGGTGTCAGGAGCAGACCCAGCATCCTCACCTCCCTCCTCACCCTCCCCTTGGATCTTCATGTTTCTGGAAGTCGCGTGATTAGCAGGGATACAGTGAAAGCATGTTGAGTTCATGGTACCATGCAGGACACCTAATGTGATGGCAAAGGAAAAAGCACCCCCCCACACACGCACACACAAGGAACTTGACACATGCCAGAGGTGGAAGCTGTCCTAGGTCGTGATTATCGCTCCTCAGTTTCTTCACCTGTAAACATTTTCAAATCTTTAATAAGGACCACTCTTACTCTTAAAGTGATGCTTTCATGGTTACTTGCTCTTGTTTTCTGAATATCAGATGCTCTGTAACTTCCTTAAGAGCCTGTGGAAGCAAGAATGTCAGATGGTGTTTCAATATTAAAAAGTAAATTTGCAAAAGCACGTTTTAATTTTTGCCTCCATTTTCACTAACAAAAATAGACTGAAATGATGTTTGATTAATTACGTTTCAGATCTTTAATTCCCATTCTGTACGTGACAAGATTTGCCATTATTAAAATTTTAGGACAAAGGAAGGCAATGAAACAAACTTATATATACAGTGCGAAGCAAAAGAACAGTCACCTTTACATCAAGAATGCTGTTTGCTTTCATTCCATTTGTACTGATTAGAATTATAAAGAGGTGATTTGAAGAACTTTCTGGCCACTGTGTAACTGTAAAATAAGAGGATTGGTTTTTGATGTGTGGCGTCTGGAAGTCAGTTTTATTGCTTTATACTCATTCCCTGAATATTTCAATCTAGTTCTGGTGGGCAGAGTTCAAACATAAAAACCAATCTCACATGAAATAAATTCAATAATATAAGAAGGAATAAACTTTTGTTTATCAATTTAGAAAACTAATGTTTTTACTTCTAGGTGGGGTCTTAACCATTTAGGTTGAATTTTAATACAGCCAAGATCTACTCATTTAAAGATAAATAGATATCCTCAGGGTCAGCTCCCTCATTTCACAGCAACTAAATTTATCAAAATATGTCAAAATAATGTATTATAGGTAAGAGTGACCCTCGAAACCTCCATGAAGAAAAGCTAGTAGTAAGTAGTTCCGATCTTTTAAATAATGTCATTCCAACAGGAAAGGAAATGTCACATTGTTACTTTTTATGACATTGTAACCTGAATGACGTGGGTGTTAGGACCTGGGACCTTAAGCCTTTATTGAGTGAATGAGGGAGTGAATGTTGTTATATACTGACCTTCAATAAGAAGAAAAACTTGGGGCTGAACATATTAAAGCTATAAAGAATGACTCTGAATTTTAAAAGTCTCAATAATGAAATTGACATTTGTTCAAAATATATTGCATCATTTAAAAAAGACATCCCATTAGATCGTTAGCAAATGACCTGGTTTTCCTTAATACCTTTGCTAAGGTAATTCAGTCTTCAGTCCCAGATCCTCCTTGTATACACTAATAATACTATGTATAAAATTGATAACTAATAAGAACCTACTGTGTAGCACTGGGAACTCCACTCAATGCTCTGTGGTAAACTAAATGGGCAGGAAATCCGAAAAGGGGGATGTATGTAAACATATAGCTGATTCACTTTGCTGGTACAGCAAAATAACACAACATGGTCAAGCAACTACACTCCAATTAAAAATTAATTAAAAAATATTATTAGCAAGCACTGGAATGGCAATGCCAAAGCATTAAAAATCCCTTTCAGAATTGATGTACACAAAATTGTTACAAGTAACCTTGACATTTTTTCAAGCATTTTTGGCAAACTCCTGCCCATTTTTATAAACCTGAACTACTGAGTACAAATGTGCCTTTCATTTCTTTCTTCAGAGATGAGCTCACCTTGAATGTTGGCTCTCTATCTTTTTAAGAGTCATCTAGAAGTATAATCATAAACTCACCATGGGAAAAAAAACAACCAGGGCAGTAAGCTAATACCCCGGTGTGCAGTGGGAGAGATATTGACCAGAGAGTTTCTTTTTTCAGATCCTCTTGTTAGTAAATCATTAAGAATAGAGATAAGTATTAACTTAGTTGTATTTAAATCTTTTCTCCCAGATTCCTCAAAAAAAAAAAAAAAAGACACCGATTTATCAACCATTCCTCCCTGAACTCCTTGCATGCAAATGCCTTAATAGACATTTCCTTCTGTGACAATAAAAGCTAAATAAAATGCAGGCAGAAATATATTGGATTCCTGGAAAATGGGGTAAGGGTTGGAAAACTGACTGACTGGAAAGATCATGTTCTTCCAGAGAAAACCTTAGGATCAATTGCAAATATTTATTTTCTGTGGACTAGCCTGGTGCTGGTGGTTTAGTCATTCAGTTGTGTCCCACTGTTTGTGACCCCGTGGACTGTAGCCCACCAGGCTCCTCTGTCCATGGGATTCTCCAGGCAAGAATACCGGAGTGGGTTGCCATTTCCTCCTGCAGGCGATCTTCTGGACCCAGGGATAAAGCCCGTGACTCTGTTATTGCAGGTGGATTCTTTACCAACTTAGCCACCAGGGAAGCCCTTCTGTGAACTGAAAGGGCTCCGATCTTGAAAAGGAGAAAATAAAAAGAACTCTTGACTTGAGTGTGCTACAGATGTGGGACAGCAAGGAATTGGAGATAAGGCCACGAGCTATGGGTTGGTTAGCATCACCAAACACTATGGCTCTTTTTTAAAAATCAAATTGAACTTGCCCAGTTGAAAAGTCTAAAATAAAAAGTCATCTTTTATATTGCACTCTTTTCCCATTAAAGTTCAGTGGATTCAGTGTGGGTGAAATAGAATTTATGCATCCATTCAGGAAGCATTCTTCTTCAAGAAACCAGGTCTTATGGCCAGTGTTATTCATGATGAAATACTCACCAGAGGATCACTTGAGGTGGTCTGTGGGTCTTTCAGCAACCTCTTTCCTGTTAAGTTAGCAGAATGGGCATTATTTAAAGATGGGAAACCTCAGGCTTGGTTTCCCAGATAACCGGGGCCAGTCAAGGATTCAGATAACCATGGCGGGCAAAGGTTTCAAATTACTTGCTTCGTCTGTGCTATGACACTCTGACAAATGAGGTAAACACCCCAGATGAGGGAAAGAATAACTGAAGAGTCAGGGCAAATACATGCGACTCCTAGCGACATCCACTTTCAGCATTGCAGGGAGGTTTCTAGAGACCCTTTCTCATCAGGGAAGGGCCACGCCAGATTGCCCCAGTGGACATTTTTGGTCTTGCCTCCCAGCCACAAAGCAGGTGTTTATCTGATTGGGGCAGCTGGCATCTCTCTGGCAGCAGGGTCCTAGGAAGATAAAATGCCATAACTCTGTTATATCACAATTTCTATGAGAAATACAGTTCCTATTCCAGTTTGAGTTACAAGGTGGCATGTTTCCTTTCATCCCAGCAGCCTGAGCAAAGGCCCCCTGGTCTCATATTAAGTGAACTAGCCCCATGAGCTCTGATGCAGTTTTCGCTTCTGGGCACAGACCCAGTGCCAGAGCTGGGTGTTCCCCAACACAGATAATGGCACCCTTCCCACAGTTACACTGCTGTGGGCTCTCCCCCCACCCTCCTCCCGCCACTTCTAGTCCTTCAGGACTGGATGATAAGGGCCCTACACCTTATGTCCACTCCTGTGGGTTATTTGTCCGATAGACGTTAACCTGCAGAGAGCTTGTTTGTCTTATATACTTAAATCCATCCTGAGGACCATACCTTAGTGATATGAGCACACCAAAAAAGCACATTTTCTTTGGGTATTGCTGCTGCTAAGTCACTTCAGTCATGTCCAACTCTTACGACTCCCATGACCTGCAGCCTACCAGGCTCCTCCATCCATGGGATTTTCCAGGCAAGAGTACTGGAGTGGGGTGCCATTGCCTTCTCCCCTGGGTATTGGCAGGTCTTCAAAAAAGTCTGTATGATTACCATATTGCAAGGGTATGCTAAGTTGCTTCAGTCGAGTACAACTCTTTGCAACCCCATGGACTGCAGCCCACTAGGCCCCTCCGTCCATGGGATTCTCCAGGCAAGAATACTGGAGTGGGTTGCCATGCCCTCCTCCAGGGGATCTTCCTGATCCAGGGATCAAACTTGTGTCTCTAACATCTCCTGCATTGGCAGGCAGGTTCTTTACCACTCGCACCACGTGGGAGGCCCATGATTACTGGATTACATTTTATAATTTTAAGTTCACAAGGATCATGTCCTTCTATTCAAAATCCCGACAAAACAAAAACAATGTCTAATACAGAACATGAAAGATATGCTGGGGAAATGTCAGTAATAAAGACGACGATTATGATGATGTAGTCATGTGTATAATCACTCATCAGGCGACACTCTGATTTTCTTGTTCTGGAAATGGTATAGCACACTCAGAAAGACTTTTAACCCCGCAGTGTGTGTAGTCTTGACAGTTCTCATATCTGGATGTCACAGTAGGTATGAGAGAAGGCCATGGAACCTTAAGATGCAAGAGTCAGCTTCCCCTCTGTCTTTAGAGAAGCACAGTAATTCTCTTTGCTGGGCCTCGCTAATGATTCATTCTCAGCTAATTTTTTTTAATGGTGTTTTTTTTTCCCCATGTAAAATAATTTTGTGATTCTGCAGTTACAACACATTGCTATAATTAATGGGACTTGCTTTCTACTTGGATGCTCAAGAAGCCTCAATGCCACATGGAAATTAAGAAGCGGTGAGGCGGGGCTAACAGCAGAGCAAGGACAAAGATGAGAAATTGTCTTCAAACTGAGGACTACAAACGGCGAGCACATGAACAAAAAGAAAAAAAAGAAAAGTTTTTTCCCAGGTTATGGAAATATTTGGGCAGAAGCGTCGCCCTTTAGTTTTGATTTACCATATTGCATTGCTAATGGGAGAGATGAAAGCATTTTTTTTTCATTCACTGTATTTGAACTAAGTATATTTTGAATATTTTCTCCTTTTTTTCCCCTCAAGATGCATTCTCCTTGTCCATTAATGTGCATGGGAGAAGCATTTGTTATCATTTTTCATTATTTGACTCACGTTTCTTCCCCTGTCACTGCTTCAGTGTGCTTTAAGGGAGGTCTCGGAGAGAGTTCAAACCAGGCATTACCCTGCTGTGACACCCCATCAGCTGTGATGGTTTGATACGTGGACTTATGCCTAAGCCCTGCCCAGTGGTCAAGGGCAGTTATCTAAAGCCTGTCCTGATAGCTCTCTTCACTTCTGAGCTTTGAGATGGCTTGAACTTGTCTCTTGGTGGTAACTAGCAAGAGAATGCTTTTTGCATGCCTTCTTGCTTTTAAGATGCTTCCTGAAGGGCTTTGGATGACAAGTGTTTCCTGTCGAGTATCTGAAGTTGCTGGTTGTGTTCAAAGCCTTCACTGTTCCTCCTGGGATCACAGGAGAGAACCTGGGAGAGTCTCAGAAGCAGGATCTGACAACTAGGAGGTTGTTGGAGAGGCACTGATTCTTTAGACTTGTTTGCAGAAAACGGGCTCAAGTGCAGTTAAAAATGCAAACTCCTGGGCTCCCAACCTCAGATATTCCCACATGGTAAATCTGGAGAGAGGCCCAAGTATGTGCATTTTTAAATGAGGGTTTCAGATGAGTCTAATTCAAGTACTCTGGGGTGCTTGGCTTAGCTGTTGGGGTAGAGGACGTACCAGGGAGCTGTCTCTTCTCCTAAACTGAGATTCCAAGAGAAGATGTCATCCCTTGGGTGTGTTTGCTCATAGGCTGGCGATGTAGTTCAGAAAACAATGAAGATTCCCTGTGAACATGGCATCGTGTGCTTACACATTCATCTCCACCCTGTCCGCACACAGACATCCCCTCCCTCCCTCCTTGGTTCTAAATACCAAAGCTGATAGACAAGATATTAAAGTAATAGAAAAAAAACAAGATAAATATCTCTGTGGCTGAAAAATGAAACAGAAATATACCAGTTAAGTGAAGCGGAAGTGAGGACCTACTGAAGTTTGTTAGGAAAGCAGTCAGGAGCAGGCAGGAATCTGTCTCCGGCTGGATGCCCAGGGCTAACAGTGATCCATCAAAGGCTTGGACCTGAGCCAGTCTCTGAGCTTGAAACCAGGGACTGCAGAGTAGCAAAAGGAAGCTGGGGAAAAAGGTCTCCCTAGAAAACTGAGTATGGGACATGGTCGGATGAAGCAGACTCAGCCTGCTAGCCAAGACCTGAGCCCGCATGCTCCCTGACTTGGAGTTTGGATGTGTAATATTCCCAGCTTTGTGACAGAACAAGAGCTCCTAGCTACTGATCTGATTCTGGACTGGGCTTATGGGGGGCTGGGTGAAGGCAGCAAAACACTTCAAAACAGGGAGATATGAATGAAGAAAGAATATATATGGAATACTATTCAAAATGAATATGCAAATCAAAATCCAAAAATAGATAAGTAACATTAATGCTAAGCAAGTCAGTAAAAACAGTGTTTGGGAGATGAATTTACTGCACCTGAAGTAAAAATAATTAGTTTTAAATAAGCATGTTAGTTATCCTCAAAGTGATGAGGAAGGGATAGCATTCGTAAAGAATAAGAAACTATGAAAACAAATTCGACAGAGGAGAGCAAAGTATGTGGAAAAAGTACTGTTAAAAATTCTGAAAAGTATGGTCCAAAAAAACATAATAAGTAAATCTCTAAATTCAACATAGTTGGAGAAAAATAGGGGACTGGAAGTTAGGCTTAAGAAATTCAAAGAGAGAATAAAGAAATAGAGATTGAAAAAAATATGAATGAACAAATAAAAAATATGGAGAATAAAATAATTGCCTACAACTTACAGGTTTGGAGAATATCAGAAAGAGAAAGAAATAGAGAAAAGCAGCCTTCAAAGGGATTAGAACTAAGGATTTTCCAGAACTGAAGGATGACATGTGCAGAACAGGGGAAAAGATACTTTTGCCAAGAAAATTTGAAATGTTAAGAATAGAGAGAAAAATGCTAAAGTAACCTGAGAGAACAGATTACCTCCAGAGAATCACCTCTCAAACAGAAGTCTTCTAAGAGTATAAACAGAAAACAGAAGATTTTTTTTTCAAAATGCTTTTGACGTGCAGAGGAAAAATAAGTGATTTCTATTCCCAACTAAACTGTCATTCAGTGTTTCATTTAAGCTCCTAATGGAAGGAGGTAAATAATCACTCATTTAATAAACACTTTGAAGTGTAGATCCAAGACAGTTTCTGTCCTTGGAGGAGCTTTCAACCAACATGAGGACTCAATCCTGTCAACACTAATTATAGTAAATCTCTTAAATCAAGAGGCCATAATATCAATGAGAACATAACTTAATCCAGTAGCACAAAATTGTCCTAAGCTTGGAATATATTGGCATAGTGAGACAGTTATAGAAGTTGTAAGATCATAGTTGAAGATTATGTTCATTATCTTATATAATATATTCCTTCGTGAGTTTAGTTCCTGGAAAAATTTATTCTTGCCAATAAATTTGATTTCTTCTTTCAGCAAGTGGAAACTATGTAACTTAACATTTTCATTTATGTTATAGTTGCTAAGAAACTACAGTCAAATTTTTGTGCCTATTTGTGGTGATTGGACTTTTTTTGATATCAGATCAGACCAAACCGGGGTTTATTTCCCTAATAGTTCATGCTCTCTGCTCCTGGTTGTTCTGTCAAAATTTATCCCTATTATGGATGTTGCTTAATTTTGTAAAGTCCTTGAAAACTGTTCAGAAATGTATACCAACATTAATTTCTTTTAAAAGAATAGTTAAGTGAAATCAACCATTTTTATAACCAATATGGAAAAATACTATGGTTTAAGAAAAATTAGTTTTTTTAACAATCTAGTTATTTTATGATGTGTCTGCATGAGAAAAGACAAATGAGCTTTCTTTTTTAAAAGCATGAACTACATTTCCAAAATCTACCTTAGCCCTTTGGGTTTGAAGTAACTCTTTAAAATAGGAATTCTGATTCTGCACTTGCCTAGAAATGTGGTTCACTCAGAACATGTATAATACTGAACTAACCTGAAGAAATGTGCAAAATAAATCCTTATAAAATTTCCCAGAGAATTATTATTATGGGACTGTGTAAACGCTTTGCTGTTGGAACTTCCCTGGCGTCCAGTAGTTAAGACTCTGCACTTTCAATTCAGGGCGCACAGGTTCTATCCCTAGCTGAGGAGATAAGATCCCACATGCAGTGCAGTGAGATAAATAGATTAAAAAAAAACTTTGCTGTTTACATCATATATGAAATAATTGTTCAGAACACACATAGATAGAAACCAAAATCACTTAGAAGAGAGAAAGGTACAAAATAGATATCCGCTTTGCATTTATTTTTTAAAAATTTACTATTACTATAACTGAAAGATTAAAACAATTTTCAGCTTTCCAGTGATTTCGTTTGTGCCATTTCACTAGATCTCAACCTTTGATGTTGGCTAAACCAGTGGATAATTTTCTTGTTTTGAATACTAATTGATGGCACACTATTTCATCGACATACTATTTCAAAATATTTAAATATCTGTTAAGTCCATTTTTTCCATAAGCCTATGGATTTCAGCTGGATCTTTCACAGGAGAGAGAAGGAAGGCCAACTTTTCCTTGCTTCTGTAACTGTATTTTCTGACCAGAAAGATTTTCAAGCCTCATGGCATATTTGAATGGTCTCATCATTCTGTCACTGTTGTCTTTGATTCCAAAAGAGAATGTAGCATTTCAAATGTCGGAAATGTGCTATAGATTTTTTGGCAGCAGAAGGGAAGTCAGTTTAACTTTCGTGTCTTTAAGAAATATATAATGTTATAACCAAAATTAGTACTCTGAAATTAGTTTGCTCTGAAATTGGAAAGAACTAATATACATCTATTATGTTATACATGAACCCTTTGACTGGGAGCCAGGTTTGAACATTTCTTTTTACTAGAAATCGACTTTCATATATTCATTTATTCACTTGGCATGAAAAGAGAAACAGGCAAAGATGGAGCAAAAAAGTTGCATATAGAAATGTTAAGTTAATATAAAGTAAGGTTCATTAGAAGAGAGGTATCATTTACCTGTTTGCATATATGACAGTGAATAAACAGCTGTGTGCAAGTATTTTAATTATCCTAAGTTGCCAATCTATCTCAAAACAGAAAAACTTAAAATATATCAACATAAAATAAATGCTTATTAAAATTTTAAACAATGATCTCGAAGTGAAAATTGACCTAATTTAAATATAGAATTTTTTTAGTCATGATCTGATATGCTTTTTTTTTTCTTATTCACATCATAAAGTGCACTTATACTAAGCTACTTATAGTCATTTAAAAGGAGTTGTTTGGCATGCTTGTCATCCTGAGACACCTTATAATAAATCCAATCCCCACCTCCCCAACATACCATATGTTTAATTAATTAAAAATAAAACTTTTAACCAACTTGTAAAAGCACCAAGAAATTGTCTCAAGTAAAAAGCACCTGGAGCCTATATTTTAGAATCCCTACGGTTAGTTGCTATAATATTGGTGAAAATTTGAATATTATAGGAAATAAGTAGTCTTAATGCACACCCCAGGAGAAATTGCTTTTCTCTCACTGGTGTCTCTTTTCAAATATCTATAATGCCTTTTTATTTTCAACAGCTGCTTAATATGTTACATAAGTTAAAGTGTGGTGAAGCTTAGTCATATAAAACCTTTTGAGACATCAAGAAATGTGATATTTCTGACCAGCTGCAAAAATGGTAACTTCTTAGGAAAATAAAAAAAATGAGCATCATAAAACAAAAAGTAGGCAGGGAGCATATTAATCTTTTCCTTCCTTGTATTTTCTCTCTCATATTGCTTTCTGTCTTTTAAACCTCTAACAGAGCTCTAACCTTTAAAAGTTCTTCGAATCAAGCAATTTTTCATGATCTGCTGTCTCCTGATTGTTTTTATTTCAGTTTAACATTTCTTCTGATACACTACATTTTTTCAAGGTATTTATGAGATTTTATTCCTGAGTTCAGCTGAGGTTAATAACTCATGACTTAAATCAGGTCATATGCATGTGACTTTTCTGAGGGTCGCAAGTGATTTCCCAACGTAACTGTAATAATATTATTCCTCGATAGAATTTGTTTTAAGATAATAAATCTGTCTATACAGTTATACAAACCATACCCTAATAAGTGGTCTTACCTATTAATGACATGGAAATGATCTTACTGATTGAAAAAACAATCTAAGCCTGCAATGCACGGTCTTTTCTGGTGTCTTACAGAGTCTTTACAGCAGCTTTACAAATTCTCACAGTAATGTCTACATTACTGTCTGCGTCCTTTCTGTGTCTTCATCCTGATTGTGTCACTCAGTATGTTGTGAGTAAATATGAATAACAAAATACTTAATTCTAAGGTAGTGAATATCCATTTCCAATCTAATATGCAGAGTGGAAAACAATAATAGGGAATAAATCTTCAATTTTGTTTCTCATTGATCTGTGCTGTGTAAGATTTGAATGTTTATTAGTTTCTCAATAATCAAATATAAGAATCATTATCACCAATGCAAAAAATTATCCAACCCTGTTACTTTTTGAACAATATACCCCTATCTTGCATATTCTTTTACATTTTGCTTGCATTCATATTTTATGGGTTGCTAACATCAACGTGTAGAACAATGATAGAAAAAGTATTCATAAAATATTGTCTCCTATAGCTAAAATAGTCAATGCCAGAAATGACTTATTACCCAATAAAAGCTTAAAAATCACTTTGAGGGGGGAAATAAGTATTACATTGGCATATTCAAGTGTCAAGAAGTAAAGACAAAAATAAGTATCAGGACAAAAAAAGATTTATATTTTTCTAAATGATAGTTATATTTCATGTGAATTTGGCAGAGTTAAAAATCCATGTTCTTAGGACAGAGCCAAAAACAAAAAAGAGAAAAAGCCAAGAAGAGTCCATCATTTTGATGATTTATGTTTCTAACATACTCTTCAAAAATATTGATGATCAAGGACATTTTTCATGTTTTAACTAAATGTTTGGTATCTACACATCTCTCCAAAAGGAAGATTTACATTTCAAAATTTGAATTTATACATAAAGACATGTTACAGGTATATGGTTTTTTAATATCCCTAATTTTGAAAAAAAAAAACCTCTAATTTGGCCTTAAATTAAAATATAAAATGAATTATTATTATATTATTATTTCCAAAGTATTTATCTCTGTAGGTGCTCTATGATTTGCCTTGGGAACAAATGTTTTTGAAAATATTGGGGAACAAAGAAAATCAGGCCAGAAAAGTAGAATATTTCAACCGAAAGGTATAGTGTGTCGGATTGCAGTGGACAGCAATGTTGCTGGAGAAGCCGGACAGTCCTGTTAGGTATGGCTTCACTTTTATTTTCAGATAACAAGTCAAGAAAACAAGTCAGAAATAGAGAACGCATAGAGCAGGTTCTCCAGGAGCAACGTCTGTTTAACTGTAGAATTCATAATGTGCTTTACTTATTTGGAAAGAGGGTTTCTGGGTCTGCTAGGGGTTCACAGACACAGAACTGGGACCCGTAGGGAGATTCAGGAACCAGGGACGTAAGAACTGAAAGGAGGAAATCTGAGACAAGCCCTTAGAGTGATGTGACTGGCTCCTCTCTTCTGAATCACATCCTGCCTTTGGGGTTATGCACGAAAGTCACAGGAGATTATATATAGAAGACATAGAAGTCACACGGAGATTATATATAGAATAGTTTTGGAGAATTAATCTTCAGATCAATGCTGACAATTCTGAGTTGCCAGGACCTTCTGTTTATTTATTCATTTAAAGATTTTAATTATTAATCACCATAACAAGTGCTTCCTGAGTGTATTATGCTGGCTCTTTGCTAAATGTACTTTACTCATGATCTTATTTAACTTTTTATATAAACCCTATAAAGTAAATCCTATTATTATCCCCATTTTTCAGATGAGGAAACTGAGGTTAAGAAAAGTTAAGAAATGTGTCTGATTGTATCCAGTGGGATTTGAGCAAATCTCTCTGATTTTTATAATGTTGCCCAGTTCGCAGGCAACCTTATATTTTGAATGAATTTCTGACTCTCACAAATATAGATGTGTTTTAAGAGGCAAATATTGTGCAGTTCTAAGGTGGATGAAGTCTTGCTTTAAATTAATCTATTTGTAGTTACAAAATGAATTAATGCTGAACAATTGACTTGGCTCAAGCACTGTCACTTGGATTACTACATGATTGGTCCCAGTTACCCACAGAGAATAATCTATTGTGCATCTCTCTCTTTCTGTCTCTCTCTCAAACACACACACACACACACACACACACACACACATCCACATACTGTACTATCCTGGTGAAGATTTACTATTCCCACATCTGGCCAATAATTTGAGAGGTATGGCCTCTGGGATTCTTCTGTGAAATGATGAGTTTTGTCTGGAAGTTTCTAGAGCCCTTATAAAATTTAAAAGTGGAGCATAGGTACAGTTGTTCATAGAAATTAAAGGAAAATTTTAGTTTAACTATGGCCTCTTTGGAGGCAAAACCTTTTGAATATGATTGTATATTGTGAACATTCATGTTAGGATTGATAAATGGATATATACCAAACTGTAGGCGTGTCTAAAGTAATGTTTGTTATAAAGATATTCTAGGTTGGAGCTATGATAGCAAACCAATAATAAATCAACAGTTTGGAATTCTGGATTTTATTTAACTCCCTTAGAAGTCATACCTCCACATAGAGAGGCAAGTTTTCTTATGTCCTATGTACGTCTCCATTTTGGAAGCCACTCGCTTCTAGCATATACATTGTCTGGATGACCAGGAGTTGACAGAAGTGCAAGGGAAAAAGGTTGAGTACTGTAGAAATAAATCTAGTTCTTCCAGGGACTAGCGAGGTTTCATCACTGGACAGCTTGCAGAACAGCTTGGGGAAGGTAATTCTGAAATGCGTGCAATGTCACCCGAGAAGTGACATTTTGGAATAAAACTTTCCCTGTTAGTCTGTTTCTGTTTTGTAGATAAGTTCATTTGTGTCATAGAAACTAACATAACATTGTAAATCAACTATACTGCAATTTGGAAAAAAAAAAACCTTTCCTTAGACTAGTTGAAACCCAGCTTTCTGTGAGCCCTTGTATATATCTTCATCACCTTACCCATCTTCATCTTCACGTCCATTACCATCATCCTTTGTTATCTTCTGGCCCTCTCACTGCCAATCATGCTGAGAAAAAGGCGATAGAAAAGATACCATCCCCAAAGTGACAGCTTAGAAACACTAATGATTATGCAGTGTCACTTCCCTAAGCCAGTGACCAAGCGAGGAATAAACTTAAGCCCTGGCACAATACACTCATCCTTCTAGATCAGAGTTTCTGCTCTTATTACATGCTATATGTATGACTTTGAAAGATAAAATAAATAGGAGGTGTATTATCTTAATTCCCATTTATTGCTGGGTGCTCTCCTGAGAATTCCCAAAAGAATCCAGAAGAGAGAACTTCTGTTAGTCAATGTTTAGCCTCTGGCCATAACTATCTTCAGATTCAGAGCAGTAAGGATGAGCAAGAAAGCGAAATGTGAGAATCAAAGAGAACTGAGATGTCTGCTCTCGCATTCATATGGATCTGTTCTATATTTATGCTTATTAGGATTCTTTTAAAACAAAAGAAAATAAAATGAAATGAGCTATGAAGAAAAGAAACACTCAAAGCTGTTTCTAATCAGCAGGGAATATTCATATTCTTGATTTGCTGCTTATGGAGGTCTGAATCAGCTAGCGAAGGTCCTCCCGACCGTGACCTCAGGGGCTGTAATGGCCCTTCAGAATTCCCAGGTTCCCACTGAAGTTCATCATCCTGGATTACCATTGGTTGAAGGTCAGATTTAAATGCCAGCTTTGCAATTTTCTTCTTAGGCAATTGTCCTGGGAGATGAATCCCACTGCGGTTAAGAGGAAACTGTCTTAAGATAACTTCCTAAATTCTTTCTGGTAAAATATCTCTCATCTCCAAGCCCGGTCTTCTCTTTTTTTGTCTATATAAAAACTATTTGTAATGCAAATGCAGCCCTCTGTCATAAAACACTTCTGAAGCCATGCAAAATTCTTTAAATTCAGTAAAGATGCCTACTTATCAATGGGTAGCTATAGTTTTTAGAGAATTCCTTTTACAGGAGTGTAAGCTGTGACATTAGAAGCTGCTAAGGCCAAGTAAGCAGTGGGCTGTAGTTCTTTGCAAATGGCATCATGAAGTGAAGTTGCATCTTTTAAAACCAAAACACATGAATTCTGTGGTGGCCTGGAAGGCGTCCCCGCATTACTTTGACCTGTTGTCACGTTGATATCGCCGCTTCTGTTGTTGGCTTCGGGTAACCTCATAATCAAGTCCCTGCTGCCTTAAAAATTAATTATGATAAGAATTTCTTTTCAGTTCAGACTCTTCAACAATGCCTCACGTGCAGGCTGCAAATTATGAAGTGTAAATTAGGGCATCACTGAGCAGGAAAGATCCCAAGGAACCAATTTAAGAATTCTCTCTGGATTTGGTGGAGACCTGGAAATCATCCCTTCTGGAGGAATCACTTGAAATTAGAATCTTAGAATCGACTTGCCATTCAGGTTCACTGTGTATTGGGCTGAACTTTCTTGGGGAAAAAATGTGCTAAATGTATGAGAACAAATTTTTTAATTTTGCCTCTCATACTACAGTTCCTTATTTAAAAAAAATCACACACAACCGCCATGCACAATTCTCAGCAAGCCACTTACATATTAACTCATTTCATACTTATAGCAACTCTATGAGGTCGGTGGTATTGGTGCCCCATTTTACAGATGATGCTACTGAGGCTCAGAAAGTAAGAAATGGGGAGGTCACAGACCTAGTGTCAGCCCGTCTTGCTCCACAGACCTTGTTCCCAATCTCAAAATGATGCTGCCTCAACAATTTGGCTCAGTTCCTGAACTCTCCTTTATTAAATGTATAAAATAGGCAGTAAATAATTCCTAAGATGTGGTGAATAAGATTACTTTAAAAATTAATTTTCCACACATCAGACTTCAGGAACACTAGTCATCTGTTTCCCATGACTTTCTGAGGTCTGAAGGAAAGACTCAGCTTACCCTTGGTGGGTTTTCCTTTCTAACGGCCCCTGGGCTTTAACCCCTTCCCTCTGCTTCACCATTATCACCATTTTGTTTGTTTTCCATCTTCCAAAATTTGTCAACATCCTTTTCTGCTGTCATTGCATTTCCTCTTCCCTTTGTTCATGTGTGTATGAATTTAAAATTTTTCTTTACTATCATTTTATTTTCAGAGTTCTGGTAGGGTTGTATGAAGTATTTACAGAAAAGAGGTGGGGAGAGGGTTGTAAAGAAGATATTAGTTATTTCTTCACATCCTTAAAACCCTTTCTTCCAGATCACCCTTTATTTGCAGAAGTTAAAGTTTAGTCCCAAATAGCTCTGAATATGAAATCCATAATGTAGAAGTTTTCACAGCTGTGGTCAATATGGCCGAGTTATTCTTTCAGACTGCTTGGCGATGTCCAGTGTTAAGAAGGCAGTGTTCTGAAAAACTGCTCACTCCAAAGGCTTTAAAAATGGAGTTAATGAAGTTCAGTGAAATAAACTGAAAGTTAAAAATCAGCAGTGAGCAAGGGAACAATACCACTACAAAACACTCGTGTTTTCTAAAATGTATGCAAAGCTTCATATGTTAATACTGCAAATTCCAAGATGGCCAATTTATTTTTAAAATAAGGAACACCTGTTTATCATCAACCATAACAATAAGATGTTTAATTTTGAGAGAATGTTTTTGGCAGTTGCTAATAAGCCATACTTTAAGATTTAAAATAGTTTTAATATATTCTAATGAGCCACTTGTAAGGCATGAGGAAGAACATTTAGATGTTGCTTGACTGTTAAACCTGTACTTTGCATTAACTTTAGTCATTCTTTTCCCATATTATAGTTAGTGGAAAAAAGGTACTTAAGAGTTCTGTTACTTTATCTTACTGTGTTGTATTACTCAAGGAAAAAATAAGGCAGGATTATCAGTGTCCCACAAATAAGTTCTTGAAAAAGCATTTTTACTTGTAAAAGTATACAAGAATTAAAATGAAGTGTATGAAAAACCCTACAGTAAATAAGCTAAGAACTGTCATTCAATTATATTTTAAATTGTCGACTGGTCCAATATTTCCTACTTTTTTTGTTTGCAATTGGTAATAGTCTACAGTTAATGGAAAAAGTTAAAAATTTTTAGAAACATTAAATGTGGCAATTTAACTAGCAGATCTTTCTGAAAAAGTGAAAAAGCAAAAATGTAAATGGAATGTTTCTTAGAAATTTCAGTGTAAAAATATCTTAATAAATCTTTAATGGCAAGTTGCATTTTCATTTCTTAGATTTGAGGCTTTCAGTTAAAGTCTTTTTCTCTAGCACTTTATTTTCCCTGTTGATTTATATTTTTTACACAATTTTGTTCATTTGTGTTCAATTTGGTTAACACAATTGTTAAACAAATTGTGTTCAATTTGTTTGATTGCTGTTGTCTCTGATTTAGGCCTGAATTTTTTTAAATGTACATGACCAAAAATTTTCAATGTAAGAATGTCTAAAATAGGTGCTTAATTTGAGGATTTTGCACAAATTTTACCATGTTACTAACCTTAAAAGAAACAATGAATGGACAAAATTAACATAATCTGCTTAAAGTGAGCTAAATTGACCTATTTTTAAGTTAATTCTATAGAGAAGTGAGTGTGTTTGCTAGAGGCAGGATCAGCTAGCAACATCCTCCTCCCTCCAATCACAGACTTGCTTTTTTTGTTTGTTTGTTTTTTTTAACAATCAAGGATAAGAGGAACTTAAAAGGAAAGAATAATAATACAGAGAAGAGTGCCATTTTTATGAGTTACATTTTTGCTGACCTTATCTCCTAAAATTATATCTAACCTCATCAGTATGACTTAAAGGAAAGAACAGATGCATGCATAACTAAATCACTTGGCTATACACCTGAAACCAACACAACAACATTGTTAATCAACTATACCCCAATATCTGGAGAAGGGAATGGCAACCCACTCCAGTATTCTTGCCTGGAAAATCCTATAGACAGAGAAGCCTGGCAGGATACAGTCCATGGAGTTGCAAAGAGTTGGACGTGACTGAACGACTAATGACCCCAGTAGAACATAAAAGGTTTTAAAAATAAAAAAAACATAAAAATACTGGAAATTTATTTACTCAATAATTTTATGTTATTCTCAAAGTAATGGTTACTGGTACAATAGAGTTTCCACTTTAATCTGTATTATTAACATTTTATCCATCATTTTCTTAACTTGAAACAATCAACAGAACAGTAAAACAAGGTATAATGTGTTAAGAAAAATATATTATGTAAAAACTATATCATTTTGATGATATGGCATAACATAGATAGGAAAGATGTCTGAGATGTTGTATCAAAATTTAGTGCTTGCACATTGATCCTTATTTTTAGATTTTTTGAGAATATTCACTTGCTACATTATTTTGCTTTTAATAATGAAGATAATCATCTAAGGAAATAAACACTTGACTCATTAACTCTTTATTTTTCTTTCCACACTAGCCATTGCACTTTTAAGTAATGGCTTCAGAAAATAAATTTTATATAATTTAGGGGACTATGTGAACTGAATTACAGTCTCTGGAGTGATCAAGGAAAATGTTTATTGTTTTTTATTGTTTTAAATTTCTTTAAAAAAAAAAAAGTCAAGCAATCCATATTATTCCGCTTGCCTAAGACAACTACTGAAAACATTTGTACTTCTTACATATCCTGAAGGCTGATCTTGTCTAACTCATATTAACCTACTCTATAAGGATCACAAATCTTCAGACAATCTCCTATATCTTAGTAATTTATTTTCTGTCAAACATATAAAACAAATCTTGGTAAAACATTCCATTAGAAAGGGAGAGAGTTTGGAGGAGACTTTTCCGTGGTGGTATGCAATG
Organism: Odocoileus virginianus; assembly: GCF_023699985.2. NCBI lineage: Eukaryota > Metazoa > Chordata > Mammalia > Artiodactyla > Cervidae > Odocoileus > Odocoileus virginianus. The sequence continues at coordinate 30,300,375 of NC_069705.1, read as the reverse complement.
CGTTTTCAGGAGTGTCTGATGAAACACAGATGTTTCCAAGTGCCCGCAAGGATGGTTAGTCAAGACCAGATTGATCCCTGGTTAATCTCTGAAACCTCGTGCTTCCATTCTTTCTATCAAAATATATTGCTTTCTTTTGCTGTATGAACTCAACTGAGTTGGCCACAAAAGAGTTGAATCAAAAACGCTCAAAGTGGAAATTGAACATGTTAGGATTTCGGCAGTGGTTTATTATGCATTTCTTTCCAAAATGTTCCAAATGTAATTTTGTTTGGGAGTAAATGTCTCTTTTACTTTAAGCAGTGCCAGTATTTACGCATGGACCATCAGTTCGGTTCTCATGGATATTTTGCAGTATTCTGACAAATAATGGATTTACCAGAGAAAGTAATTGGTTGCATGGGTAGCTTAGCTCCTTTCACACTCCAATACTGGAGAACCACGGAGAATGTAGTGTTTTATCTAGTTTTTAATCTTTGACTTAAAAAAACTAGTGAAAGCAGACACACTGCCCTAGAAAAAATTTTAAATCAAAGAAGCGACCTGAAGATAGTTAATACAACTACCAAAGTAATGACAAAGGACTGTCACACCACCATTGACACTTAGGTAAATCTCTTTTCAGAAATATGAAGAAAAACATGAGTGGATGCTTTTTCCATCATTTTCATTGTGTTGTCAATTTCCTTTGTACAACTAGAACCCTACTTTTACCAGAAGTTAAAATAAAATAGGGATTAATTTAGTCATTAATGTACTTTGTGGTAAACTAATTGTATTTCAGAATATTTAGACCTTATTTCAACATCTTAATATCTTTTGGGCCAAGATCACTTTTCTTAATATGAAACAAAAACCTGTTATTATCTCATTACTTGATCGGACAAGTATTTTAAAACTCCATGTGATTTTGAACCTAGGCTTAATACTTTGACAAATATAATTTAAAATATTAAGATTAATATTTTAATTAATTAAATTAATATAAATTTATTAAATTAAATTAAAATAAATTTAACGATTTATAGAACAATTCACAATCTTCTAAATAGAAAATAAAATACCTCCATGATCATTATCTGTTGAAAATTATTGAATTTCCAAACATGTTTCCAAAATATTTGCCTTTCAGTTTTGCATATTTGTATTTCTAATTTCTTTCATGCTGAGGCATCTGTTCATGATTTCTAGCTTATTTTCAAAATCTTTTTGTGTTACTGTTCAGATTTGATATTTAAATTCTTTATGTGTTGAATGACTTCTAGGCACCCAGTCAGTAAGACTTTTCAGATTCATAAATTTTTAAAAATATCATCGTGGGTTTTTTCACTTGGGAAAATATTCCACTTTTTACTTATACTCGTTGAACAGAATCTGTGTTATAACTTTTGTTTTGATGTTTGGACATTTAGATGTATTTGTGATGGAGATCACATTTCTGAAAAATTATTTTTTCAAATACAGCCTTAATTCCAGAATATAGAAGTGAAACCTTAAACATGCAAAAGGGAGTTTCCATTTGCTTTGAGGGAGGGGTGGCCATATTTTGAGAGGAATTTCTCCTTTGGGAGAGAAAGGAAGCCGGGTTCCCCAGGATGGAACTTGCTTGGCTCTCTTTTCAGCAATGGAATTGTTACTCATTAAGGTAAAAGCCAGGCTGTGGTTTGGGTTATATGTGTTTTCTGTTAATTCACTTAAAAAATGCTTTCCTTCCATACATATTCCTTGTAAACTATAAGTCTACAGGATAATATATATACCCATCTTTATATATGGCCTTAGAAAATGACATAGATAAATATCACTTTGTGCTAAAAATAAGCCCATCGTAATAAAGAGGTCAGTCCAGAGTCACAGGGTACATAAAACAGACTGGATTTTGAGTCATGACATCTACACAGACTGCAATACTGCTGAATTTTCATATTAAGAGATTTTGGCTGAAGGAATTCAGACACATACACAGTATGGCCCCAGAAATCTTGCCAAGAAAAGTTGAGTTTAAAATGTAGGGGAACTGATCCAAGAATAGGCCTCAAACATGTTGCATTCATTACACGCAGCTGTGTACATGAGAAGTGACTTTTTATCCCCACCTACCAAAACCCTATCCAGAGCTGTCACTTTTTTTTTTTTTTTTGCCAACTTGCTGACCTTTCTCTTCCCACAAAAGGGAAATGTGATTGACAGATGATTATTCAAAACATTTTGGCAATAAAAAAAAAAAGCATGCTAATGTATTTGCTCTAAATACAACACATTTTTAAAGAGACATTTCTTATAAGCTCAGTTTTTGTGAGTAAATATTAAGTAACCAACGTTATGGAGAAAACCAGCCTGGAGTCAGAATGCTGGTGGATACTGTGTTCGGTGCTTTTGGAATATAAGGATTTAGAGGTACTTGGGTTGCCTGGGCGATAAAGAAGTATGATCAAGAAACTTGGCAAAGAAAGAGAGAAACACAGAAACCCATGTCCATAGGCCTGGAAGAAACAAATGTCAATCGCGACACATGAGCAATGGTTGAGCCAGGCTTTAGGGGGGTGGAGGGAGCATTGAGAAATACCCATCGCTACCGAATTACAGTTGCCTGATTAGGTTACATGTTCTCTGCTTCTGCTTCTCACACCACTGCTGGTCGATATTCCCCCATTTTATCTGCAGACCTAGCTTCTCCAAAGCAGGATCTGGTCAATGGAGTCTAGTCTCCGTCTAGAACAGAGTGCAGCCCATGTTGGTCAGAACAATCCTGATAGACGTTTACTGGATGCTGGCCCTGCCAATAGTTGGTTTTCTTTGGGTCAACTTTTAATTCCATCAATCACTTGCAGACAGAGTTCCAGGAATGATGCCATGAAGCCAAAAACAGGGATCTTTGGGAAGCTTTGTGTGACTTGTGCAGCCCATATATTTTATCATAAATGTGTACATTAAAATAACAAAGATTTTCTAAAAATATATGATGCCTTTAAAAAATATTTCACTCTGCTAAATTTTCCAAGCAGAATATTTTAATTTCTCCAAGAGGAAGTACATAATACTAAAGAAAATAATAAGGGGAAAGATTTGTATCATTAGTTTTTCTGTCTCCAATGGAAACTAATTCTTACTAAGGGCATTGGACTGATATAAGTGCTTCCCTGTTCCAATAAGCACAGTGGATAAATACTGTTTAGTCTGGGTGCAAATATGTCTGGCACACAGGGAGTAAAGTCTAATATTTCCCAGTGCTAGGAAATATAGTCTATCTTTGACCCAATAGATCCTGAGACAACTTCTTCCAAAGCCTCTAACCAACTCCATCTTTTTTTGGCGGGGGGTGAAATATATTTGGGATTTTGTGACTATTGATATTCCAGAAACAGGAGGCTAATCTTTGTATCTTCCAGACTCAAAGAGTTTTTGCCAATTAACATACAACCAAATGCATGTCAGAAACAATGACACTGCCTCCGTTTCTAAATTCTACTCCAATTCCATAATATTATAGGACGGTTAAGCATTGCTTGGCACTGTTGGACATTAATAACCTACTCTAATTTTTATTTCTGTCCATGAAAATTGTTTAATTTTAGCTTTTAAATCAGTGATTAAGTGCTATGTTTGATTATGAAATTTATTTCCATGTATGTATATAAATTGCATAAGCAATTTCTTCATGTGATATAAATGAGTATGATAAAAATAGAAATGCCTAAATACTTGTTTTCACTTTTATCACACCTACATTTTAAATTCTTTAGATCCAGTGCTAGTTTTTTAAATAATTTATTGCCTACAGTGATTAATTGAATTAACATTCTCTTAGTGCCAAGGAGTAGAACTGTCTTGCCTTACCAATACAGATCAAATTCAAATGATTGGCCTTGACATTTGGCAAATTTATAAACCTTTATTACTGTAGGATCAAATAATTATCTAACAGCTACAGTTGGTAATTAATCCGTAGTTCAAAATCTGCCACAAATTCAATTCAGGTAGGCCAACTTTATTCAGTGTCTATACACAGCTAATGCTGTTAGGGATTGAATGTTGAATGAAATATGAACCCTGCTTTTGAATTTCTAGTATATTTAAGCCCTATGATAAATAATGTTTCATAGATTATCTCATTTAACTTTAACAAAAATCCAGCAACATAGGTATTATTCCTAATTTGCATACATACACAAGGCTTAAAAATGTCAAGCGATTTACTCAAGATCATACATCTAGTAAGTGGAAGAGGCAGGATATTTTTTTTTCCCTAAATGTGTGGCTTGCAAGATCTTAGCTCCCCAACCAGGGATCAAACCCCTGCCCTCTGCACTGGGAATACAGACTCTCAACCACTGGACCACCGGGGAAGTCCCAGGAGACAGAATTTGAACTCAGGTATGAATGTACTTGAGGACTTTATGACTGTTCATATTCCACAAACGGGAGGATAATCTTTGCATCTTTCAGACTCACAAGAATTTTTGCAAATTAACATGCGTCCAGTGCCTGTCAGAAATAATGATGCTGCCTCTGTTTCCATATTCTTCTCCAATTCTGTAGCTTTAAGGCAATACGTAGGATGTAATAAGTGTTGTGATTGTTATGTTTTCTTAATTTGGTGACTATGCAATAAGCAACTGACATCTAGCCACGGGGAGACAGGAAAGATTTCAAGTCAGGCAGAGGAGACATCTAAGATGAGACTGAAAGAAAAATAGGACTTAGCTAAGGGAAGATGGATGCTAGTTCAAAGATTAGGAATATCCTATGCACGGTGCCAGCAATTGTCACCGTGGTTGAAAGTGCAAGGAGATGTGAGTATCTCGTCAGCTCTACTTAGGAATTGGGATGTTATCATCATGGCAGTGGGGAGTCATTCAGAATTTTTCAGTCAGGAAATTGATATGATGATTTGTGCCTTTTTGAAAGATTTTTCTGAATGGAATGTGAAGAATGTGAGAGGAAGGTAAGGATAGAGGCAAGGAATGATGTTACATTCAAGTGAAAAATGATGGTTGCATCAACGGAGGTAGACATGGCAGTAATGAAAATTGTGAAAGTGGTGGAGGGCCTACGGGTAGGTTCAGTGTAGGGAATGGGGAAGGCGGTGCTGGTAAAAGAAACCGCTTCCAAGTTTCTTGAGTGTTTGGATGGACACAGATTTTTTTGTTCACTGACTCCAGGAACCCAGGAAGAGATGGCAGTTTGTGGCAGATGATTTTTATTTTATTTCATTTCATTTTTTAAAAGGAGAACTACTCAAAGTCAGGGTTTTGGTTCAACTGTGATGAGGTCTTTATTTTTATATTATTTTATTGTTTAGGCCTCACTGGGCAGCTTGCAGGATCTTAGTTCCCTGACCAGAACTTGAACCTGGGCCCTCAGCAGTAAAAGTGTGGAGTCCTAACCACTGGATCACCAGGAAATTCCTAAAAGATGATTATATTAGCTTTGAACATGTTGCATTTTAGATGCCTGTAGACATCCTATTGAAGCCATTAAGTGATTGGCTATGAGCCTGGTGAAAGTGAAAGTGAAGTCTCTCAGTCGTGTCTGACTCTTTGCGACCCCATGGACTGTAGCCTACCATAGGCTGTAGCCTACAGGCTTCTCCATCCGTGGGATTTTCCAGGCAAGAGTACCGGAGTGGGTTGCCATTTTCTTCTCCAGGGGATCTTCCTAACCCAGGGATCGAACCCGGGTCTCCCACATTGCGGGCAGGTGCTTTACCCTCTGAGCCAGCAGGCAAGCCTGGTGAGGCAACTGAAATTAAAGGAACAGCATCCAATATTCTTGCTTGGAGAATCCCACAAATGGAGGAACCTGGTGGGCTACAGTCCATGGGGTCCCCGAGAGTCGGACATGACTGAGCAAGTGGCATTTTCATACTTGGTCAGTTAGGCCTTGTGAGGTGGCAGTGGTTATGGGAATCAGAGAGAAATAAAAGGAGGGGGTACAGAGAGAAAGGAAGGATGGAGTGAGGGGGGGGACCAAAGAACGACATCTAGGCAGAGGGAGTGATGTGACAAAGTGGCAGGAAAGAGGGAGAGGTGTATTTGAGAAAAACCCTATGTCAAGTGCGGGATAAGACTAAGATGGTTCTGGATAATAGTTGGTGGTGGGGTTATTCTGTAGTCAATAGGGAACCAGTGAGGCTTTGAGCGGGGAAGGAGCATTTGCAAATAAGCCATTGGAAGGTCTGACCCGAATGTGGATTGGAGTAGGGATGCAAGGACCACGGCGCAGACTATTGATACATCAAATGGCACCCCACTCCAGTACTCTTGCCTGAAGAATCCCATGGATGGAGGAGCCTGGTGGGCTGCAGTCCGTGGGGGTCTTGAAAAGTCGGACACAACTGAGCGACTTCGCTTTTCACTTTCCTTCATTGGAGAAGGAAATGGCAACCCACTCCAGTGTTCTTGCCTGGAGAATCCCAGGGATCGGGGAGCCTGTTGGGCTGCCGTCTATGGGATTTCACAGAGTTGGACACGACTGAAGTGACTTAGCAGCAGCAGCAGGGTAGATGTGATGAGATTCCGAAGTTGGAAATTTAAATAAAAGGAAATTTAAAGAAAAAGCATGGATGCAGGCGGTACTTCTGAAAACAGAAGTCTTCCCACTATTTCTGAGCCAGGGACAGGAGATGACTATTCTAATGGTAACAACTTGGAGTAAAAAAAAAAGAGAGAGAGAGAGAAATCAGAAGAGGGATCTGGTTTATGGAAATGTGTATCTTGTATGTTATTTAGAACTTAATGATCATACTTCTTAGAATTAAAACTAGAATAGTGTATCAGTATATTTTATTTTTAAACTGGCCTTTTCTCCCTGTTTTCTTGGAGCTTATAAGACTCTATTCCAGAGATTAGACCAGATGATGTTTTTCTTTTCCTGTGCACTATAAGGAAAAATAAAAAGGACTTAGAAATCCATTTGGAAAGAAAGTTGAATGAGAGAACTCAGTAATCCTTACCAAGAGTGACAGGCCTTCGTCCTAGCTGGGCTGGACCACTGTGGGGCAGGGGAAGAAGGGGGTGGCGAGAGCAGCCACAGGAGCTGAACCAAAGGTCTGAGCATATCACTTCAGCAGGAATCAGTACAGCAGTGGGTAGAGAAAAGATGGGGGGCATTTCCATGGGAAGCGCTAGGACACGAGCTGTTCTTTCGTTGGGACCTCTGAAGTCTATAAAAATAGAATTCTGGATACATACCAAGGAGCATCTGATGCAAAGTCAAACACATCAAGGCTAAATGCCATTTTCACTGAAGTAGCTGTCTGTGCTGGGGGGCAAGGGGAGGTCTTTTGCTGGTTTTTGCCGGTGGCCCTCATCAGTTCCATGGTTTTATGGAAGTTCTGGTCTTGTTCAGGAGAGTCCATGCAAGGCTGAGAGCTATTTCTCTTCAGCTGTATTGCTTCAGACAGCCGACAAATACAGTGTTTATTACATGACTTCTTCCATCCTCTGTCTTTACACTGCAGGTGAATTTTTTTTTTCGTTTAGTGACCTAACTTATGGGTTGGTTATTATGACTGTTTCTCTTTTTTTCCAGAAGTCTTCTTTCAAAGAACAGAAAGGTTTTAATTCCCATTGAAAAGAAAGACAGGGGACCCCAGCCTGTGGACCCAAGTGTTAGATGCTTTTGGAGATGGGGGCAGTTGGAAGCTGCTAACAATATGGAGATCAGACATTCTGTCTCCAGCCTGGGAACAGGACCGACATCAAGTGAACAGGCAACTGCTTGCCTGCCTGTCTTCCTCCCGCCAGATAAAGGCCCAGAAGGGGCAGCTGCCAGCCGGGAGGAATGTGAGAAAATAGGAAATTGATTTGAAATAGGATAGGGAAAAAGGCAGAAGAGAATATTTAAGAATTTTCAAATCTTCCCTTTTTAGGCATGAGTAGATACTGTCTCTGCAGAGAAAGGTCATCTTTACATACTCTCTCAGGACAGCCGGAAGGCACCAAAGTCACTGTTGAACAGGTACTAGAAAGCCCTGAAGTTGGTTTATTTCTTCATAATTGGAGGAAAATTGGATATGGATATATATTTAACTCTTTGACAAATCTCAATCCTTTTGAAATAGAAAAAAAAAAGGAAATAGAAAATTATAAACATTCTAATTCTAGGCTCAGGAAAAGTAGGTTGTTTTTTTTCCTGCTAGTTACAATGATAATTAATTAAATTTCACATTCATCAGAGGGGGCGGGGCAGTAGTGTTTGACTGTGAAGGTTGAGGGCATTCTAATTTTCTATTGACAGCGGTTCTTTCACTTTGATAGATGCTTTTAGGCAGATTATAACGCCTCTCTCTACTTTTTTGCTTAACGAAATATGAGGAGGTGGTCACGTTAGCGATATTTAGAATTGCTAGTAAATAGAGGAGATGTTTGTCTTTGGGGTCATACTCACTGGCTTCACTGTAGGAAGGCAAGAGGGTTCCACAAGGAGCTGTGAGTTTATTTTGGGTCCTTTTGTTTGGTGATGCTCTGTGATCTCTTAAATGCAGGAGACCAGTGATGTGCTTTCAGGCAGTGGTCCCCAACCTTTATGGCACCAGGGACCATTTACACGGAGGATAATTTTTTCACTGACTGGGGTGGAGCATGGTTTCGGGATGATTCAGACACGTTACTTTTATTGTGCTCTCTTATTGTTGCTGTTCAGTTGTTCAGTGGTGTCTGTCTCTGTGACCCCATGGACTGCAGCACACAAGGCTTCCCTGTCCTTTACTATCTCCCAGAGTTTGCTCAAACTCGTGTCCATTGTAGGCGATGCCATCCAACCATCTCATCCTCACTTGCCCCCTTCTCCTCCTGCCTTCAATCTTTCCCAGCATCAGGGTCTTTAATTGTGTACTTTAGTGCAGGTATTATTTTTATTATATCAGCTCCTCCTCAGATCATCAAGCATTAGATCCCGGAGGTAGGGGACCCCTGCTCTAACCTCTACTTTCCCAGAGCCTCCTCTTTGTAGCCCATCTTACTTGAAGTTGTTGATAGAATACAGAGGCAATGAAAGACAAGATACCTTGCAAGAGATGTAAATCTTAGCTGAGAAGAATAAATAGATGTGATTGCCACCATCGATATAATAGCAAACCATATGATAACAATATGATAACAAACACATAATAATAGGGCTCGTGCATACCTCACTACTTCTCTTGGCTTCATTAATCATCAGTGCTGTTCTTATGAAAGAGAACCTCTCACCTCTAACAGACAGTAGATTGAGGCTGGTGTCTCAACACATGGAAGGTTAAAATATGGAGTAGAATAAAGCTGAGAACAGCTGTTTTCTAAATCACATCTGCCTTAAAATGTCAACATATGGAAATGGCTGACCCCTTTTCCTCTTTCTTTACTCTTTACTCATTCTTCAAAATAAACAAAATTTGATCTTTATCCTATGAGTAGATGGACAGACAAACAAACAATCAGGTCAGTGGAAAATCAAGATGGATAAAAGAAAAACATGAAGAAAACGAGAAATGAATAGAAATATCTATGAACTGAAAACTGTTATCCTAGAACATTAAAAGAGTAGAAAGAAACTCTTGCATGGCCATTTAAAGGATTCAGAAGACCCAAGAGATATTCCCCTTTTTAGAGGGAAAAATTGAAGCCCAGATAAACTAAGATTTAGCAAGATTACACAGCCCATCAGAAGAGCTATGTCCAGAACCTGAATTTCCCAGTTCTCAGAGAAATTGTAGACAAGTGGAGAAATCCCTGAAGGGCGGACTGTGATGTGTTTTCACTGGTTTCAGTCTGCAAACTATCAAAGCTGCTTTGTTCTTTATAGGTTCTTTTCTTTTGCACTGAGCCCATTTTATCATCCATTTCAGCGGTGTCTCTTCACATCACCTAAGGCGTGGGCAAAAAGATGCCCGCTTATCTGAATCACAGCCACGGATTTTCCTATTGCTGATTATGACACTACATTTTTTTTTTTTATTAAAGTTGCTAGAAAAAAATCAGCAAGCAATGGAATAAGCTTTTTATGGAGTGAATATGTTGCTGTAATTTAGGACCTTGCTCACTAATCATAAATTGTTGTTAGTCACAACTAATCTAACTGCCTTTTTTTCCAGTTAGAAAAGTCCTCATTATAACTATCCTTCTGAAACCCTACCAGAAATTTCTTGAAGAGACTTTTACCCACCATCGATTCTAGAACACAGGCAAGAAGGGTACAGTTATTCAACCTAGACTTGCGCCTAAATATTAGAGCCTTTCTACTAATTCTAGACACCTATATCATCTGGTTGAAAGCTATATTGGACTCTGTAGTTAAAATGACACTGTGATATATTGATCTAATGAGTAATATTATGAAATTAATTCAAAAATACTCTAACTTGTTCTGCCTTAATCTTTAAAATTCATGTGAAGGAAATCACATTGTGCAAACCTTTTTGGGAAGATCTTGCAAAGGCCTTTGGCCAAAAATAACATAGAGTTCTACATATTTTCACAGTGGTTTCTATTTTGGAGTCAAATTGTCATCAAGGAAGCTAGACTCTGAAACACCTGTGCAGTCTTGCATCAAACTCTTCACCTGGACACTTGCCTTAATGGGTCAGGATCTTCAGACTGCTGTGGGATGGCCTTGAGGGGTTAGAGTCACCTTGGTTTGCATCAAATAAATAGTTGCCCTTATTTTGCCTTTCAATTCCTCTCCGTCTTCTGAAAGACCTAATTCCCTTTGTGCCAATTCTAAAAGAGACAGCCCCTGAAGCTTGCTGTCACCCAGAAACTGCAAGCCCACAGGACTAGATACACTGTAACTGGAGATTTCCTTACCTGTCAGCCTGTCTCTACCTGTTTTTCTCTTGATTCTCCGTCGCCTCCCCATTTCTAGAGAATTCATTTCTTCTCAGGTAGCACTTAAGTTGCACCTTTGTATGATCCGCTGTAAACTCCTCCATTGCCCAAGCAGGCCCCTCAGCACACTTGTTTGTTTGTGTGTTTTTATGAACCAAGGCAGATAGCAGGTAGAAATTTGCCTACCAAGTGTCTTCCCCTACAGAGTATTTTAAACAATGGAAATATAGTTTTCTACATTAATTTTAAACTAGTCTTGCCCTGTGAGCTTTATAAATGGCATTTCAAGCCAAAGTATTTAAGGTGTTTCAGGCACATAATAGGCATTCAATAAATGAAGTTGAATTCACATCTATCAAAGTGAAAGAACCACTGTCAATAGTAAATTAGAATCCCTGTCACCTTTACAGCCAAAGACAGAACTGTCCCACCTCTCTGGTGAGGGTGAAATTTAATTATCCTTGTAACTAGCAGGGGGGAAAAAAATCTACTTTCCTGAGCAAAAAATTTAGAAAAAACATTTTAATTAAAACTTTAAAAAATTAATATTATTGATTATCCAGATTTGTTTGTCAATAAAGACCTGATAAACTATTTGCAAAAATCATCTTAATACCTATGGGTTCTTTGGAAATTTTTTGATATTATAAATTTTGAAGAGTGACTCTAGAAGTTTAACCAGTAGGGTTTCCCAGGCGGCACGGTGGGAAAGAACCCACCTGCCAATACAGGAGATGCAAAAGATGTGGGTTTGATCCCTGGATTGTGAAGATCCCCTGGAGGAGGAAATGGCAACCCATTCCAGTATTCTTGCCTGGGAAACCCCATGAACAGAGGAACCTGGTGGGCTACAGTCCATGGGGTCGCAAGGGGTCTGAGTAATTGAACCCTAGGAGTTTGTGTGATTCTGTCTTCTCTCCACTGCAAGAGGGATTTGACCTGCAGGTAGCTAGTGCCTTTACAGACAACTACCCACCTGACCACATCACTTCATCACTAGCCATCAATGAATGACTAAATTCTAGCATCTGAACAAAGAAAACAAATTGTTTTTATACATTTAATTTCAAAGATCTATGGCCTAGCTTTTTGACATCTGAGTTAGTTGTTAGTTTTTGAGAACTAACACAAAAATATGCTTTGGAGTTTAGTGAGTAGAATGATGGCTGGAAACAAATAGTCCAGATTGAAGGATTTAAAACAATTCAATCATTTTTGTTTATCACATATCTATGTACTTCCAAAGCACCCCCCCAATGTACTCATATTGTCAAAAGCTCCAGATAAGTTGAACCCCAATAAATTGCCAGCATGGACAAACGCTGCCATCCCCGGGTGAGCCTGGGAATTCGTCTTGCTGTTTTTGGACCTTGTGTCCAACCTACCAAGGCTGAGTGACACTCCCTCTTTCTTGGCCACTCCTGCACATCTCCATGTGGAGGTTGACTCACATACAACTAGGGCTCTGCACACTGCTACACACCCACTTGTAACATTGCCTTTGGACATTTGGTGGCTTGATTGGGGCCTCAGCTCTTGCTATGTACCCAGTTCCTGGCATCCCTACCCCCATCCAACCTTTTTTTGGGGGGATAGGGGTGATAGAAAACAATAGTTTTATTGCTTTGTCATGCAAAGGGGGCCACAGTGGGGCTAATGAAACTGTGTCCCAACCCAGTGGGATTTGGTGAGGAGTTTAGAACAAGGATCAGGGTGTGTGCAGGGCCTGCAGTTTTTAATCTGGCCTCAGGTGGTCTCTTGATGAGTTTCTGGAGATTATCAAATTGTGATCCTCTCTGGAATGAAGAATGCTAACTTCTTCCACTTGTTGGGGGTTTCAGTATTGTTCACGAGTCTCCAGTGTTCTGAGTCTCTCTCCACTGGACATGGCAGCATCTCTGAGTCACAGATCACCATGTGCTGCCCTGCATGATTGAATCGCTTCTGGTTTCAGGACCTAATAAAGGTCAGGTTCTTGATGTCTCATTGCAGAAAGAACTCAGTGTGAGACAAAGTGATAGGTAGGATGTGGACTTATTCAGAAACACACTCCACAGACAGAGTGTGGGCCATCGCCATCCAACCTCTTGCTGGCTGTCTGGATTTCTCTAAAGCTCTGTGCCCCTGGGCCTGTCCTGCTCTCACCCCTAGAGAGGAATGACCTCTCTTCCTTACCCACATCCCTCCCACTTGGGTATCTGCTGGCACACGGCTCAAGCCCGCTCAGCCTTCTGGATACAGTGTATTGCTTGATTGCCCCCCTGCAAGGCGTCCAGACCTCATTCTACACATCCACATCCTATTCCCCTCCTTCCTGCCTGCCTGGGCTGTGGAGGACCCAGCATGCTCCTGCCCAAGGTCATCCTCCACCCAAGGTCATCTGCCTTAAGACAGAAATCAGACCTAGTGCTTTGGACACACAACACATGTGACCGATGGGAGATGAAGTGTCATAAGTCTTCATCATGGATCAGATTTCAAAAGCCATTTGTGACTTTCGTGAAATAACATAATGCTTCTAAAAATAAAGAAGAAAACTTACCTTTTAGAAATGAATTTGGATGTGGGTCATTTCAAACAGTTGTGAAATAAATAGCTATATTGTGGGTGGATTTTTCTGTAGTTTGGATCAAAGGATCACCTACATATTATACTAGCCTTTTAGATTTACTGTAGACATCTGTGAAAAATTATGAATTGGCCTTTAGTATGTCTTTTTTTCAAACCTTTATTTCTGTTCCAGTGTAAATGATAAAGTGAACTTTACTGGAAAAAGGACCTGGAAATATGATTTAAAATAAAGTTTATGTCAGCTTATAACAGAGTCCACACAGCTGTCGGGATTTTTGTGCTCCCGATAAAATAACACTTTACAAAACAGAAGATAAAGTCTAAAATTTTATTTACAGCATGTAACTAAACTAATTGTACAATTATTATGTGCCAATTGATGTCAGTGTACTGTAATTTCAGTGACACAGTTTCTTTGATATATTGGTTATTTTAAAAAGAACAATTATATATAAGTGTGTGCGTGCATGCTCAGTCACTAACTTGTGTCTGAGACGTTGAGAACCCATGGACTGTAGCCTGCCAGGCTCCTCTGTCCATGGGATTTTCCAGACAAAAATACTGGAGTGGGTTGCCATTTACTCCTCCATGGGATCTTCCCAAGCCAGGAACTGAACCCACGCCTCCAAAGTCTCTTGCATTGCAGACGGATTCTTTACCAACTGTGCCACTTGGAAAGTCTATATTAACAGAAATATCAGTAAAAGTGGAAGTAACTTGACCAGTTTTTCAGAACAACTGTTGAAAATATTTATTTAGAAAGTAACTTTAGTTGGAAAACAGCAGAAACAAAAAATGAAATATCACATTTCATACATGTATTACTAATAGAATACAATGCTGAGTTTAGTTTCATAATAAATTGTATAGTTTTTAACAAAGCCTGTTTAGAGAAACTAAATTCTAGATTGACAGATACATACTGACCTATTATTTAGTTGCTCAGTCATGTCCAACTCTTTGGGATTCCATGGACTATATCCCAGCAGTCTCCTCTGTTCGTGGAATTTTCCAGGTAAGAATACTGAAGTGGGTTGCCAGTTCCTTCTCCAGGGCATCTTCCCACCCCAGGGACTGAACCTGTGTCTCCTGCATTGACAGGCACATTCTTTACCGCTGAGCCACCAGGGAAACCTGTATTACTTGTTCCCTTAACTCTAAAAGCTGCTTCAAAACATAGGAGGAATCAGATGTGGCGCCTCTTCTTTTTTTCCGCTCCCAAATCCACAAATGATCAGTTTTTAAAATTGACTATCATGTTTTCAAATCCTTGGTGTGGATTATACTGACGAATCTTATTTCGAAAGTAAACTACATTGCTACTGCCAGTTTTTACTAATGAGTCGATACTAAGTGTTTGTGAAATGAGTTGAGGACCTGGGGCTGGGTTTAGTCTCTGACAGTCAGTGTGGGCTTTTAGAGCTCTGGTTTCCTCATCTATAAAATGGGATAATAATATTACCTTCTCGCTGGGGCTTTAGAAAATTAATAAAAATGGTATATGTCAAATGTTCAGTATAGTGACAGTCATACAAAGTGCTCAATGTTAGTTTTTATCATATTCACATATATAACACAGCTAAAAGTGTTTGATTATGATTTTTTATGAGCATCTCTGAAAATATGGATTTGGTGCTTAACCATTAGCAAGAAGATAATCATCCCAGTTTTGGTTAAACTCTACTTTTTCTTCAAGGCCTATGTAGCAAGAGGTCAGAAGAGCTCTTAATATTAAAGCTAAGTTGGTGCCCATTTGAAGTAACAGCTCACGCACGGACTTTTTTTTTTTCTAAAACACAATTTGCTTTGATTTGATTTGGTTCATGCATTTTTAAAAATCTTTTTCATGGTGTGCAGTCATTAGGCTTTTATGCCTAAAGAACTAAATTCAGTTATAAGTAAAATTCATTTAACAGCACAAGTATGATTCCATGTGGTTATTTATTCACAACATAAAATAGCCACATAATTCAACATATTTGATAGTGTCTGCTCATGGAACTGCAGGGAATTCTGCAGATCTCAGACAAGAAATGCTTAAGTTATAGAAGGCAGTATCCATAAGGCTAATTATTCCTGACAGCAGCAATATGGCAAACAATAGGAAATGAAAATACACATTTAATGTGTGCCTTATTATGTGTCTGGGTATGGGATTCTTCAGTGGACCCCAATATTGAAAAGATGGCAGTGATTTAACACAGGGATGGGTGTGGCCAGAAAACCTTGTATCTTTTCTTAGGAAGATATATATGGAAACCATCCTTCACTTTTTAGCAATAGAAACTGTTTAAAATCCCATCTCTCCCTTTCCTTCCCTGTGGGCTGCTGCTGCTCAGTTGTGTTCAAAGTCAGCCCTTGATCATTCTCAAGGGATAATGTCTTGGTCCAATTTGAAAATAATTAGTTTTGTATTCAGAAAAGGTAGAATTAGATATACATGTAGAAGATTCCAATGTAGTCCCATAAAAAAATTTACCTAACCTGTATCTGATATTTATAGATGGGCATGGTTTAATTAGCATGTTAAATTGGAATTTTAATAAATGCTATCCATCAGTGACCAATTTACATAGTATTTATCTGGGGAAATGAGCGTGCCAAATATCAGTCTTCTTGAGATTCATCTTGACCCAAGCGATGACTTAAGATTTAAAAACCTTTCATTCCTCAGAGTGCTCATCTTCCTGTCTCCTAATGTTCTAGTCCAAATCCAGATCTGATAATTGGTGTCATCAAAAACACAGGGGTATATATCCGAAGCATTCACAAGCCCACGGGTCTGGGGAAATTCTCAAGCCACAGTGTTGTACCTGTATAATTCTTCTTAGATTCCAATTGAATGTGTTTTCTTCATATTACAGGACCTATAACTGTTCTAAAGTGTTTATTTGCAATTACTTCAGGCAGTCCCCACCCTCCCATCACCGCCAAGAGTCACATACATTACAGTCATTCGTGTAAGGATCCTTTTCAAAATATTATGACTTAGGAAGATATTTGCTTAAGAACTTAGAAGTCTTTCAGTGCCCCACAAAATACCTATTGTTCTATTTTTGACCCAGTTTTACTAAGGAGAATTTCAAAACCTTGAGATAACTTCGAAATTTCGACTGTGCCAAAGGAATGTTTAAATACTTTCTCTGATATCTTAATGATGGCCTCATTAAAGAGTGGATATATTGATCACTCAGGGAAGAGTAAGCAGGATACTTGCGATAATCATGTATTAGAATGTGTTTGTGAGTCGCGATTGGAGAAGGGTCATTGTTACTGAAAGAAAAGAACGCTGAGGTGCAGAGACGGTGCTTCCAGAGAGACATCATACATTTCCATGAATGACAATGGATGTTAGATGGTAATGAAACCTGGATAGGAGAGGTATCCAGTAAGAGGTGGGTGAGCTGTGGTCACAGGGCTGTAGCTTTACCTTTAAAAAGTGACCAGAGTTAAGGTCAGGAAAACCTAAAGAGGGAAAAGAAATCACAGTTGTTGGATCATGGAGATGAGGAAAGAATATAATCTTCCTTGGGTCTTATTCACAAATGAAGGAAAAACACAGATCCTTTCTTAAGTAGTCCTTTTTTTGGTGTACTATTTTTAGATGAGAGTTAAAATGTGAAATGAGGGCTAATGAGGTAACGTTATGTTGACTGATCCCAGTATTGTAAATGCTGCTTCTGTTATCTTTGTTTCTTTACTCATAATAATACTTGAGGGGTTTGGAGGGACTGGAAGAAAACACGGGTGAATCTATGGACATTTAGTCATCCCCTTCTTAGTTAAATGGAGGAAGAGGCTGAAGGGGATGGAATGTTCTAGAAGAAAGAGAAATTAAAGGGAGGAGGGACGCTGTCCCAGAGGCAATGCAAAAATCATGATAAAAGTGGATCTAGAGGGAGAAAAAGGCAATTAAAAAAAATTTAAATGTAAGATCTTGCAGTATCAAGTGTCTTGCATTTAAAAGTAAAGGAAGCCACATTAGGTATTCCAGATACGGGTTGTCCAGCCCTGGTGCATCATTCAGGGTTAGCTCAGACCACTTGAGCACATGCTTCCAACCCCGAGGACCTCCTCCCCTCCCCGGGGTGCGGGTCTGGCCCCCCGGTTGGCATGGATGGGGTCCGAGGCCCGGGAGAGCACCATAGGGTCGCGAAGCAGCCCCGCCGTCCCCCCGCCCGGGGGCCCCCAAGGGCGACCTGAGTGGCCGAGCGCCAGCAGCCCAGGCCGAGGGGCGATCCGGGCCGAGTCGGTCCCCGCTGCAGTTCCCAAGCGACACACACACACACACACACACTTGCACACACAAGCCGCGCCCGCCGCCACCGCCGCTGGACTCCAGGCCCGCCGGCGACCCCTCCCGCCACCTGGACCCCCGCCGCCCACCTTCCCCGAGCGGCGCGTCCCGCCAGCTCCAGGACTTAGTTTGGCCACGACGAGGGGGGCGCGCGGCCACCGCTCGCATCCGGATGAAGTCCACGCCGCCGCCGTGTGAGGTTTGCCGGGTGGCGGCTCAGGGGGGTCGAGATTCATTCCTGCGCTGGGGAAAGAGGTTCTTTTGTGAGCACAGCAAAGTCGCGCTTCTGGAGAAAAAGCGATTTGGAAAAAAATCTACTGCAACCTGCAAAAGCCCAGGAGGGAATATTGATGTTTGAGAGTCTGCGTGTGCGGGTCCGCGTGTGTGTGTGTGTGTGTGTGTGTGGAATACCTCCAATCGGGGTCTTAAGAGCATGCCTGGAACCAGTTTGGGATGCAGTTTTCACTCGGCGTGGGGCATGGCCGTGGAGATGGCCCGGGCCGCGCGTGCATGCATGCATGCATGCGTGCATGCGTGTGTGTGTGTGTGTGTGTGTGTAGAAGGGGAGGGTCAGGGAGCGGCGACCGGGAGCGCGGGCGGCGGGGCGCTGGGCCAGCGGGGGGCGGCGGCGGCGGCGGCCCGGCACGGCCCGGCGCGAAGGGGTTAAGCGCCGCCGCCGCCCCCTCGGCGGCCGGGTGTAAACAGAGGAGCCTCAGCCTATCATGTCTGGCTGCCGCTCGCAGCCGGAGCCCCGAGCCCGGCGCTGTAACATGATACGCTCCAGACCGAGGCAACTTGGCAGCGCTGGGCTCGGCTCCGCACGGCCACAGCGAGGGCGCGCCGCGGCAAGGTGGGTGAGCGGCGGCCCGGCGGCCTGGGCGGCTCCTCGCGCGGCTCCCCGCGCGGCTGGATCGCGCGGCTCGATCGCTCGTTCGCGCCCGGGGACCGCGGCGGCGGCGCCCGTAGCGGCGGCCGCGATCTCCTCCCCGGTGGGGTCGAGAGGGGAGGCGGCTCTCCGCGCGGGTGGGAATCGGGGCCGAGGCCACATTAGCATCCGAAATGAGGCGGCATTTTAACCCCAGAGGGGCCATCTTTTGGGGGGGCGGGCGGCGAGAGGAGGTGGAGGCTGAACTTTCTCCTGGACTCCTGGGCACTCGGAGCGGTTGCAGGTATAGCCGCGGGGAGCCTGGAGTCTTTTGTTCCCGGGGATTTTTAATTAGGTGGCTGTTTTCTGAGTAGTATCCCGCGCTCACCCGGGAGGGGAAGCTGGCGTTTTTGCTGCCTTCGGTGACTTTTGCGGTGTGCGGTGTTGAATTCGTGGGGGCGCGCATCTTGAGCTCGAGTGGTTTTGGATAATTTATGTCTGTTGGGTTTTAAAATCTGCATTGAGCCGAAATCAGTCAGCCCTTTGGTTTCCTGAACTAAAATCCATCATGCCAGTGGTTTCATGGGAGGGGTGGAAAGGCTAGTAATGAAAGGAGCAGTTTTTCTTCTGCGAAATACTTAGCGTGTGAATTTTGCCACGAGAGGGTTTTTGCAGGGCAGCCTTTAAAACAAATCCAACTTTACCGTTGTGCTTCAGTGCAGGTTACTCCCATGGAAGAACTAGTTGGGAATGATTTCTGGGGGGAGAAAAAAAGCCTGCACACCGTCTGTTGAAGTAAAATTCATTGCCCCATTTATATATGTGTTTTACTAGAATAAAACAAAGATCTGTGGCAGCTTTCAGAATGATAAGTCGGATTTCCAACCTTGCCCTATGCTGGTATCTTTCCCCCCTCTGGAATATCTCCTAAATGATATGTACAGAAAATGTGTGCCTGTGTCACAAACTCATTCTGTCTTCTGAAAGCATAGTATAATCAAATTCAGTGCCTTAAGATGGTGTAGTTGAAGATTTGATCCCCTTCCACTGAAGTGGAAATACTTTCAGTAATTGAAAGCAGATTCACGTCTGGAGTTGTACAAGCCAAGGTTTTCATTTTTAAAATAAACCTTTTGTTCTCTGGTTTTCGGTGTTTCAGAAAGCCATCCAGAGACCTCTGTGTGCTAATTGTTAAACTTAAGAAAAGGATTGAAATTATCCAGAGAAGGCAATTGAGAAATACAGCTAACTTACTAAGCCTCCCTCCTGGTAGGAGACTATTTTAGAGCAGCCTATTTTGTGCCACACATTTTGTTCTTTCTGCAGGTTCCCAGGCATTAAGAGGCAACCGTACTGTTCAAAACCCCCGAACCCCAAGTAAGAGTCTGTCAGTTTTAAGAGGTTAAAAAACTTGAGAAATGTTGGTGTTATCCCATTGTATGCTGTGGTTTACACAGTTTGATGGTAAATTTGAAATCAAGTGTGAAGTATGTTTCATTTAAAAGGAAGCTGATTAACCGGTAGAATGAAACTTACAAAATATGATTGCTGGTTATTAACCAAGTTCCTTTCTCAGCTTTGGAGGCTAAGTGTTGAAAGCTTTTAAAAATTGACCATTGAAGACTGAAATTAGGATACATTGTAGACAAAGAGAGCCTCACTTGCTGTCTTACTAGCTGAAAGATTGAAGAGGATGGTGGAGTATAAGATTGATACCTTCCTTCTTTAGGATAAGAAATTTGAAATGAATTGTGTAATTTTGAGGAAAAAGTTAGAAGAGTTGTACTTTTAACAGTGATAATTGAGATCTGAAAAAAAGTAGAAAGTCATATTCCAAGTGTTTTTAATTACTACATTCTTAAACCTATTTTGGTGATTATTAATAAGATGTGAATGGGTGTATTTACAGAGGGTAACCTGGCTGTTTGATTTCTTAAAAACACTTGGTAAGTCTGGATTTTACCTGATTTCCTTGTCTTCTTGATTGTTAATCCTTTGAGCATGTTAAAATAAATAGAATGTGAATAACTTGGTCATGATTTAAATGATGTTCTTTGTGAACGTGTCTCATGTTAGAGTCCTCTTTTATAAAATCAGTATTTAAAAGACTCAGCAAATCTTTATCAAATAAAATCTTAGCTACATTTCTGTTGTGTCGCATCACATTCCAGTGGCCTAGTGCGTGGCATAATAGAATTTAATTTTCCTCAAAGATCGAGAAAGAGGAACTCAACTTCCTATGGACCTTTGCAGATGTCTGAGCACTGATTTTCAGTGTAGGATCCTTGTCTAAACATTTCAACTCACCCTTTCTGTGACTTCTCTTTACTGTTAGATTTTATGTCCTTATGTATTTTTACTTGCTAAGGGATGTGCACGGGATCTTCTGTCATCTGAAATAACATATTCAATTTATTATAGGATTCCTTTCTTTCATAATGTAGGGAAGTGGCAAAGGAGGCTTGTCTAAATGCAGTGATCTTGATAATTAATGCCATAAAATAGATTAAAATGCTGTATTCCAGGTATTCATTTCCTTAAAAGGGCCACCAGAACAGCGTTGCTAAGCACCCGTCACTATTGCAAGTAACAGAAAATGACCCAAATTAAAGAACCTGTTCTAAGCTGTATTCTTGCATTTTCTAAAGTGTATTTCAAAAGGTTTAACCAGACTCATTCAATTAGTGGAGGAAAAAAGATCTATTTTCAGTTCTGATCAGCAATTAAGAGATTGGGCTTTGGAGCATCAGGCCCTTTATAATTTATTTTATCTTCTAAACTTTAAACAATTGTGGATAATGGTTTTTAACAAACCACCTTTCTGACAATCTAAACCTAAATGCTAAATGTAGAGCAGCATATTTCTTTTAAATTTTTGTCTAACGGTAGTTTTTATTAACTTTTCCCTCTTTTTATAAAAGTTTAGATTTTACGCTAATGTGGTATGCTACTGCTTTACCCTGGATTTCTTACTCTGTGTGCAAATATGTATATGCAGACACACATGAGTACATACCTGTGTAGTTTAAAGTATAAGTGGAATTATTTGATCTTATCCTAGATATGAGTGCTTTTGCACCAAGCACTTGAGAAATAAGATATTTAGATATTGTGCATTTGGTACCATGAAGGAGACAGAGTGATATGTGGAAGTGAGAACGTAAGTAAGTAAATCAGGGGCGGTAGGATTTTTTTTCTAAGCATTATGTTAGTTGTACTCTTCTGGGTTAGCCCACAGCTTCTACAGTTAGAGCTAAGCCACAACTATTGGAGTGTTTAATGAGTTAGATCTTCCAGTGACCTGGTTCTTAGCTGATCCAATAGCAATCATAAATACAAGTTGAGGAACTTCCCCAAAAGGATTTGATGGATAAGGGCTGTTAGAGGAATGGGAGAGATGAGCAAGGGGTTTCCAAAGGTTTAGATTAGGGTTATCAGCAAGCTTTTTGCTCTCACATTGATTTGGGCAAATCCAAAGCATATAAACATAAACATTGTTATCGATCTTAAGTGGTTATATATAAAGTGATTCCATATCCTCAAATATAGAATATTTTTAAGCCAAAATGACACTTGATTTTGTTTTCTGAAAGAGGTGTTTTATAGTAAATACTCATGATAATTTAGTTTTATCAACTTGCTTGGCATTACAGATTTCTGTAGTAATACATAAAATAGATGAGATTTGTATGACTTTTGTTGTAGTTTTCTCTAAAATGAAAATTTATTATAATATTTATGTCTAAGGCCTTTCAATATCTAAACTGAAGTCTCAGTTTAGATATTTGGTAGGTGGTCTTTGTTTTTTGACGTGTCAAAATTGGTTTTCCCCCGTAGAGAACATTTTGATGTGTTGAAATGATTAGATTATGTATATTTTTAGTAAACTTTAAAATTGTATATATTTTAAGACTTAGAAGAAACCACTTGTTTGAAAATTAGTGTTTTTATGTTGATTTTAGTTAGAAACCTAGCTGCTTAGTTACCAATCCTGTATATGTAAGTTTTGAATTATCTACTCTTACTTTTTTACTACAAAAGGATGGAAACAGCGACATCTTTGGTATCACAGAAACAATTTATGCATGGATATTACTGATGGGAAATTCATTTCCCAGGGGAAGAATAATAATTGAAAAGTGTACACAAATATTTGAGGGCTCATCATATTTAAATAATAGTTGAGTTTGGGAAACCACATGCTATGCTATTTTAAAAAGTTTCCCTGTTAAATGTTATTATTCCCCTCTCTGAAAATTAAATAAGTTTCACATAAAAGTCTCGTTTTGTACATTTAGAAGCCAGGATATATTATAGAGTATTCCAAAATGACTAACAAAAACTGATGTAGAGCAGTGTTTGCATTTTTTATTTCAGACATCTTGACCTGAAATTTTAAACAATTAAAATAATGTGTGGGCGTTTCCATGACACTTTGTCATGTTAGTTCCAGCACAGCCCCTTTTTTCCATAATCTTAAACTTTCCGGCTGGGAGAGAGGGAACCCACTGTCTTGAGACCTATAAGATAGAGACTGGAACTCTTTTTAAGCTTTTTATTTGAAATAAAGCAAAACTACCGTACATAACAAACTTAACACTGTTAACCTTTTCTAATTATTTAACCACTATTTCATTTTACCTCCTGCTTAAAAATTGTACCTTAGTGAAGCTGACACCTGGCACTGTTCTTAAAAGTTTGTCTTTCAGATTTTGTAGTAGTAGGGGGTAGTACCATCTCCTTAATTATCTTTGTTCAGGGAAACGCTGAAAGGCCAGGGTAGTTAAAGAGGGCCATTTGGATTTGTGAGGTCGAAGTCAGATGGAAGGAAAGCGGTTAAATGCATTATCATCTTACTAAGTCCACCATCAGTAGAGTGACCTTGATGGAGGGAGAAAGAGCCATTGGCTTTTTTATGACGGCCACCCCTACTTGTTTTATCACGGACACATCATCACATCCCACTTTTCCTGTTTCCTTCTTGTGTTTTCAAATATTGTTTCCTCTCATCATAGGCAGTCTGAGGGTAGGGGAATATGAAAAATTCAGTTCTTTTTTATTGATAGTAGATTTTCCTTCATACGTTCATCTCATCCGTTGATAGGTATGGAGATATTCTTTCATTAAAAATTAAGGTGATCGGGCTGACTGACCGCTCTGTATTTGCTTTTAAGGATCTTTTAATGGTGATGATTAGTCTCTTTGCAAAGAAGCTGCCATTCTGCTACTTTAAAACTGTTTCTCAGCTATTAGAAGGAGAGACTTGCCAACCTCAGTTTCAGCAGTGGGAGTCAAGTTCGCTTTAACAAATGCCTCAGCATGTTGACTTGACCCGTCTGCAGGTTCAGTAGTCCTCTAGCTGCTGTTCTGGACTTGTCACTTCCCTTAAAAAAGGCAAAACCAAACCGGAAGATTTATAGTTTAGATTTGTTCGCTTTATGGCCAAGATTTTCCTTGTGATGTCTTTTATGTCAACTCCATTAAAATGGAATTCTAGCATCAATATTTGCACAGGTATTGTTCACTAATAGGAAGAGTTTTATTAAATGCAGTACAAGATCTAACATTTCTGGAAATGCCAGTTAAAGCAATTAAGTGCAGCATACAAGATTGTTTTCCTAGGCAAAGCCCTCAAACATACCGATTGGAGTTCATGCTTTACTTTTTGCTGTTTAGTAAGTTAATCAGAACTAAGTATAAATCTTATCATAAAGAAGAAAAAGGTGGGCCCATTAGCAAAATTCCTACTAGCATACTATTTCAAACTTGGGTTAGAGTTATCACCCTACCGTCATGCTATGAATTACCTAACACTAAAAATCACCAAAAATAGTACTATCAGGCAAGTCACATTTTCTTGATCGCAAAGGATTATGTCTTTGAGGATTTTTTTAATTTGCAAATGAACATGCTGAATTGAAATATGTTTAAAATGAACCCCCCACCCCCACCCCAAACTTCTCTTTACTCTGATCTCACAGTCAGGACCTGAATTCAGGCTCTTTTCCTCTCATGTGTAGACTTTTCATCAGCCTTCTAACCTGGTTTCCCTGCCTTCTCTCTTTTAATCCACCCTCCACACTATGATCAGAGTTGTCAGTTTGAATCATACTTCCAAGCCTGGCACATCCCTGCCTGAAAATCTTTGTCATGCCCTTCGGATTGGATCCAGATTTCCTTAGTGTGTTTCATCAGGCCTTTCTGGTCATCCCTCCCCTGTGCCTCTTCCAGTTGCCTTTGCTTCCATGCTTCAGCATCTTCACTTGCTGAGTGCCGCTTACAGCTCTTCCTGCCTTCTCGTGGATCTTTCACAATCCTTCTTGCTGGACACGTCTTCTCTGAAGCCTTTGCTCTTTGCCCCAGGTAGAGCTGGCTGCAGCTTGTAGACTTCCGCGGGACCTGGGACAGACTTCTATTACTGCGGACACAGGATGCTGTGATTGTTTGTTTACAGTTCTCTCTCCTCCACTAGGGGGACATGCTCTTTCAGGTCACAACTGTCTCACTCGTGGATACCCCCCTGCAGCTGGAAGCTGAAAAAATAGTAGTCTTTCAGTAAATGTTGCTGAATGCTTATTGAACGAGTGTTTTAAATACAACCTCACTTCTTGGTAATGGAAGGTCATCATTATGTACATCAATTGTCTTGTTCTCTGTGGTGATGATGGTTTTGTCTGAAGTTGTTGAGGGTTAAGTATCCATAGTCTAAAGCCCCACATGACGGTGTTTACTCTTACTCTTAGCTATCATTTTTGAGTCCTTGATCTATGCAAAATGCTTTATACGTATCATTTCATTTTATTCTCACAAAATCCCTCTTAGAAGGGATTTCTGCCTTGTACTCACGGGCAGACTCTTACATAGAAAAGTTAAGTAAATTCAGCGTTAACACAGGTTAAAAATGGTGAGACAGAAGTCTAAACATAGGACTGTGTGAGCTCTGTGATTGCAGACCTAGTCCAGATATTACACTGCTGAGAATTTTTAATGACCTGTGTGTCTCAAGTGTAATTGTTTAGGTAGGTTTTTCATTTTCTTCCCTTATCATGCTGTCAGCCTTTGCTTCTAGTGGCTCAGCTAGTAAAGAACCCACCTGCAGTGCAGGAGACCCGGGTTCGATCCCTGGCTTAGGAAGATCGCGTGCAGAAGAGAATGGCTACCCACTCCAGTATTCTGGCCTGGAGTATTCCATGAACTGTATAGTCCACGGGGTCACAAAGAGTCGGATATGACTGAGTGACTTTCACTTTCACTCTGTTTGTCAAGAAGCAGCCAAAGTTATTCTGTTGTTATAATTTTTACATAAATTAGCAATGGCAAGGTTCTGAGCCAAGACTATTCTCAGAGCTAATTTTATTAGCTTTATGAGTTTTGGCCTTTCAAAAGCCTTTTTGGTCTAATACCTCCATTTCTCTGCATTTCTGGTCAGATGAGAATTTGGGGTAGCTAAATTCCAATTAGGTATTAGGTGTTTGAGTGAAGCAGAATATTAATTTCCATAGTTAAGGACTTTTAAAAGAAGCCAGTAGTTCAATGAATCATAACACTAAATTAGAGAAAGGAAAAAATTTTGCTAACATTTCATGCATGGATACATGTGGAACTTAAGCACACTGATTGTGTTTCTGATTTTATAAACTGGTAAACATATCTAATGGCACTGTCTTTTAGATGGGCAAAACAAGGAAGATATAATCTTTGGAATATATATTTGGAGCAATAGCTAGTACACACTTCAATGGTTTTGTTACCGAAAAGTTAACAGGTAAGGCATGCCAGAAGGACCAAAAAGAGACTCCATATTTCTACTCTTTTACCCCACCTTAATCAACCTTAAGAACAACAGCAAAAAAAACCTCATAAAATTAAAGAATTTTACTAACTCCTCCTGTGAAATTGAGCAGAATTAGAAATTTTTGGAACTGAAGAGAATCTTCAAGATTACCTATACCTAATCTGGACTACATATTTTATAAGTGGAGAAGCAAGTCTAATATTTGATTTCTTGGGTACTTTGTCCTCGTCTCTGTTCTAAACCTTTTCTGTGGATGTTCTTTTTATCTCACCTTCAGAATGAGAGTTAAATGCTCTTACAAGCTCCATTTCAAAGAGGGGAAACTTGAGGCCTAGAGGAGTTAAGTACATTGCTAGCCCCTGATGCTGGGAAAGATTAAAGGCGAAAGGAGAAGAGGGTGGCAGGGGATGAAATGGTTAGATAGCATCACCGACTCAGTGGACATGAACTTGAGCAAACTTTGGGAGACTGGAGGACAGGGAAGCCTGGTGTGCTGCCGTCCGTGGGGTCACAAAGAGTTGGACACAACATAGCAACCAAACAATGACGACAGTTAGACGTGGTGCATGTGCCTGTGAGGAGCTCCTGCTCTCCTTTGAGGGTGATCACCCCATCCCTCCACTAGAAGGAGCTGGAACCCGGAATCCCTCCAGTCCACACTGGCATTAACGGAAATTGCTACAACCCCTCAGAACACCTGAAATATAGCAGGTGGCTTATGAAATAGTAATATTCTTGCAGGTTCAGTCCCTCAGTCATATCTGACTCTTGAGACCCCATGGACTATAGCCCACCAGGCTTCTCTGTCCATGGGATTTTCCAAGAATACTGGAGTGGGATGCCAGTTCCTTCTCCAGGGGCTCTTCCTGACCCAGGGTTTGAACCCACATCTCCTGCATTGGCAGGGAGATTCTTTATCACTGAGCCACCAGGAAAACCCCAATAAATATTCTTACTCCCTGTTTTATAGATGAGAAAATTGAGGCTTAAAGAGATTAAGTGATTTGCACAAGGTTATTCAGCTACTGAAGAATAAAGGCAGGTTGCTCCTAATCTCAAATTTTATATCATCCTTTATTACTGAATTCTGCTTTCACTTTAAATGTCAAATTGGATTTTGTTACGACTTTGATCCTAACTTTGCTTTATATGTAGCTTCTTTTACTGTTATAGAATAGAATTTTGCCACTGTACAATGGTTCCTAGATATGGTCACGATTGAATGTTACTATTTCCATATCTGTTCAAGGCAAATCATGTAATTTATCAGCAAATACTGATTGAGAGAGTATGTGTTTAGCGTTGTACTGTTTTTAATCTTTCTTAGATTTTTTTTTAAGTGAACCATGATCATAGATGATCATCTGTGATAGAGGTAATGTTCACACCTTGGTTAATATCCAGCAATGATTAGCATCATTGATTAGAAAATTAGTAGATTATGCCTTTATTGACAATTCTACTCCCCATTTAATGGTTTGTTTATTTAATTGATGACTAATGCCTTTACTATTAAAGGCTATTAACACATCAAAATGGTAATTATTGAACCTGGCAAAATGATAAATTATGTTTGTGTTGATTTATTTGTGCCCAAGGCTACTCTGGTGTTTTCTTTTCTTTCTTTCTTTTTTTTAAGTTTTGATCTGCTAAGAACTTCTGCTTAGGAAGTCAGATAAATTAGCATTGAAACCATTATCTGGTGGTGTGACCTTGGAAAAGTTGTGAAAAGAAGGAAATAAACCAGATCAGGGGCTTCAAGCGGTGTGGATTGTTGCAGAGGTCCTGTAGCATTTCTTCAGTTGATTCAGCATTCTTTAAAAAAAAGAAAATCAGACAAATGGTAATAAAACACATCATGTACAGTAAAATATACAATAAATATTTGCATTGTGTGCTCAGGAGTTAGCTTATTTTCATGTATTTGTCCTGCTTCTATGCGAATATTTGCATTTCTGTGAGGGTGTCATTGGTGAGGGAAGTTGGGGCTTTATGCTGGCTTTTTTGTTAATTTGACTTGCCTAAGGAATAGGAAGAGAAAACCTCCCCTGCAGAGCTAATCTGGGAAAGGAGGATCCTTTCTCACCAGCTTCCAGGGAAACTGTGGATGTGCTGTGGAGCATGCGTGCTTGCTACACCTGTCTCTGGTGGAAATAGAGGTTGTGAAAATGAAGATGGTTGTACTCATTATGAATAGTTAATTACTGTTCTCAAGTTTCATCATAGTACCATGACCAAAACTTTCTTGAAGCTATTCTTGAAATTGAGTTTATTTGCAAGGCACAGACAAAGTTAGTTCTTGTTATACAAGCATGTCTCATTTTGACCAAATACCAACTTAGCTAGTTTGATTGTATACCTTTCTTCACGGGCTTGACAAACCAAAGTTTGTCTATTTTATAATATTAGATTTCAGAAAGAAAGTATTTACTACAGATAAATATATTCCATGAGGCCTTTTCAAAGGAGGAATATCAGCGTTATTTTGAGAAGTGATTGCACTCGCTGAAAAAGGTGTAAAGCCTGAGGTGGCCTGTAGAAGGCAGTGATTTTCATGTGGATAAATTTTAATATTTTTTAAGATTTGAGCAGCATTACATTCAAGATAAAGAACTGAACCTTTAATGGGCAGAACAATTAAATATAGAAATTGAGAAACTAAAACTTTCTAGTTGTTTCTAATGCATAATTGTTCATTTTGAACAGTTCTTAGACTTTTTTAAGCTACTGAAGCCTATAAATATGTGATAATAAGTTTGATTTCTTTAAAGTATATTTAAATTTCATGCATATTACTTCTCATACAGAAAGCTGAACTCAGTCTTTACTTTTATGCTTCCAGTTGGAAATAGGGCCTCAAGGTGCCAGATCTTTCATAAACTGAAGGAAAATTATTTCCTGTCATGCTCAGGTATCAGTAAAAACACCTGGTTTATTTAAATGCTGGTTTGTAATATTTATTTATTTCAGTATGCCTCAGTTTCTCAAGACTAGGCATTAGAATTGTAAATGTACAGTATCTTTCTACCTCAGTAAAGGCAGAACATGGATAGAGTTAATATTAAAGATTTTTACAGTATATCTATGGAGAAAGTAAGTTGGTAGTATCTTTTCATATAAAAAGCATCTACTTGTATGTATTTTATAAATCGCATCTCCAGCCCCTATTTCTGAGAATATCTCAATTAACCATAACAAGATATCTACCTCTAAGTGCCTAGGGTCCAATTTAGACTCTAATGAGATGCCTCAATGGAAGCAGACCACTTGAAGATTTTATTAATCTCTGCAGTGTGGAAATGGAAACACTCTGAAACAGAGATAACTAGTTCTAAGTTCTGATAAAACCATCGTGACCCTAGTACAGAGGACCTTAAAACAGTAAAGTTAAATTTGAGACAGATATTAAATTATTTCTCTGTTCTTAAATTCACCAAGAGTAAAATTCTGTATATATTAAGCAGTTCCATTTAGGAGAATTCTTTTACACGTATTTTTTGACAGTTTGGTCACTCATAACCCAATTAAAGACAGTATCTGAGAGTCTGATGCACATTGTCAAAATATATGTCAGCCATGAAAATCAGCCTGCTTTTACTTTAGGCTAAACTATTTGAGGTGGCAAGCTGAAATACACAGTAAAACACTGGAGTTCTGTGCCTGAGAAGAATGTATATCAAATACACGTCAGCGGTTGCTTAGGGGCTGGAGGAAGGGAGACAGGAGAAGGATGGGAGGAGCGGTGGAGGGGTTCATAGCTACCTCTGTTACGTGTTATTTCTTTAAAATAAAGATGAGATCTAAAATTAACAGCCTATTGTGATACCCATCTATACATGCTGTTCATCATACAACCCCAAACCCCCTTCAGTACAAGGGGGTTGTATATTTTTTTTTGTATAACTGTATATTGTATAATATTTTTGTATATTTTTCTGTATATTTTTATTAAATTGTTAATTAATGTTAACCTGGTTTCTTTTTAATTGACTTAAAAAAAAAAACACCCAGTGATCATTGAGTTTATGGTATCCTGTCCTTATTGATATAGCAAATTATTTTCTCTCTCTATAAAATTAGAAATCAATATGTGGTATTTAACTATAACACATTTGGGGAATTTACATGGTTTCTTAAGGTAAATCAATACATCAGTTTTAAAAAGTCAATTTACTCAGCATTTATTGAAAACGTACTGTGTACCACCTGGTATGGTCTTTACCATCCTGTTGATAAATCATATAATTTTGAGACCACCTAGTCTGATTTCTTTCCATGTAAGTATATACTCAATCAGTAATTGTAAAGTGCTGATTCCATAAGCCAGATATTCTGGGGGGCTCTCATGCAAATATGATTACACTCAACCGTGTTTGATAGTGGATTTCTCATTAGCCTCCCTGGCTGTGACTTTCCTCTTCAGTCCCCCAAAAGCAAATCATCTTTCTTGGGGATCTCCTTGATCTTATTTCTCTCCTACTCAGAAAAATCATAGTGTTGTATCAAGAAAATATTTGAGCCTGACGGAAGGAATGACAGAGAAGACATTCCGGGCTGAAGGAGGCAGGTGGGCAGAACTGTAAAAGTTGGAATGTGTGGCATGTATTTGAGAAAATAATAACCTACCTGGAGCATGAAGTTCATGAAAAAGACATTTGGAAGATAAGGCTAGAGAAGTTGGTTGAAGCCAGGACATGGAGGACCTTGAATCTTAGAGGAAAGGGTTTATTTCAATGTTCATTTGGGATCATTTGGGAATTTAGCGTATAACAACTGTGACAGTATATTTGGGAGATCTCTCTGGTGGATAAATTGTAAAAGAGAGGTAGTAGCAAGAAAGAAATCAACCATGAACTTTTCCTGTTTTTTCTTGACTTCCTCTTAAATTTTACATTTTATCAATATAAGCTTCACAAAGGCAGGAGCTTCTCTTGAAACTGGTATTCTCGAGTGAGAACAGTGCCTGGCACTTGGCGGTGCTCAGTGAATACTTGTCGAATTGAATGAATGAGAACATCCAGATCCAAAAAGATTAAGTGACTTGTTTGCATTTACACAGATAATCAATCGTGACAGACCCAGAATTGAAAATTGCAGCTGATTTCCAGATTGGTGTTCTTTTGACTGTGAGCCGTGACAATGTCCTACAGGTCGTTTCCACCAGTATACCTTCTTCTTTCTTTCTCATCTACTCCTTTCTTCCAACAAATGGTTGCGAAGTATCTCATCTCTTACATACCCATTACAGCCTTCATGGAGCTCTTAATATGTTACTTTCATCAGATATAGTTGGTTAAACTATTTATTCTACTGCTTTTTTATTTTGGATGGTAAACTCAAGGTCAAAGACCCATGTCTTCTGTTCAGGGTCTTGTTTGTTTCCTTGTTTTATTTTCCAACAGCCCTCCTCTTCCAGAACACTTGTACTCAGAACACTTTCTTCTGATCTTGGAAGCTCGATGACTGACTACCCAACCTTCACATCTGTCTTCTAGTGCAAATTATTGAGAAGTTAGAAGCATACAGTTGAAATTATTTTTGTCATGTTGGAAAAGGGCCACTTAAAATTTACTGGCTGTTTTGTAATAGTTGAAACAAGTAGTGAAATGAAGTTTTTAAGGATTTTCTTGTTCTCCACTCAAAGCCATAGCCTTGTGAATTTAAATAACCAGTTTATCATTTTGCAACTTGAAAAAATTCAAAGATATTCTGTCTGATTCTGTGAGACCACCTTGAAATAAGATGCCGCAAAAAGAGAATTATTGTATGAAACCATTGTAAAGACTAATGAGAAGGCCCACTATTACTGCCTGACTTTTACGCAGTAATATTGAATGGTCATTGCCTCTATAGTCAATGTATTGCTTTATTTTAGTAGAGTAGTATAGTTGGTGGAGTACTTTAGTCTAAGTATCTCTTACTTGTGTAAGTACTTTGCTATAATGTCTTTCCCTGAAAAAAAGTGTTACTCATTAAGTGTAAAAGAGGCTCTTACTATGATTAATAAAATGTTAAGGGATAAATGTTCTTAAATAGACCAAGACATCGCTGCACTTTTATAAACATATATAATTGTCAGTGAATCATTAACCTTTAGATATAGAGATGTTTCCCTCACAGTTGAGAGGAAAGAAGGTAGAAATACTGTACTCGTGAAATGTGAGTTTCTCCAAAATGTGAAATATTCATTATGATTCCAAGACATCCTGAAATTATGTAACTTCCCAGATTTAAAACTTTCTGGAGAAAATTTCACAATTCATTTCAAAAATGAATTAAAAGTACTAAAATATGAACCAGGCTTATGCTGAATATGGCAGTAATATGTGGTTCTACAGTGTATTAATTTAGAACTTTTAAAGTTGAAAAAATTCCAGAGTAAAAACACTCAGGCTTTTTATGCTACTGAAAGATGATTTTAGGGGAAATGTGTGCTTTGAGACAGGTTTTGTGAGAGAATTGTAAGTCTGTATGGTATGTATTAGTTGTTATCTTATAATCTTATTACCTTGTAATCACTTCATGTTATTTTACATGTAAATAAGATTAATGTATTTGTATTTTTGTTTGTTGATGTAGCTTTTTGAATATTCTTCTCCTCCTCTCATTGCTCAATACTACCTGCCTGGATGTGTTTATTCTTTTGATGCTTACTCTCTGAATTAACTAGGTTTCAGTCTTTGAAAGTCCTTTGACAGATTTTAGAGACAAACTTTCTGAGATAATGTCACTGAGGCTTTTTGGGGGGTTGGGGCAGGGGAAGGGCATATTGATTCATGACTCTTAGGAGATTTGAGTAAAATGATCTACATAAGCCATTAAAGTTATTTTATAATAATTAAGTCTTTCTTAAGGAAAGAGCTTGAGCAGAGTGAAATAAATGTTCGCAGTGGTTTTATACAAATTTACTAAAGTAAGACACTAAAATGTTTTGAGGGCAAATATTTGCTGAAATCTTAGAGAACTGGACATTACTCTTCTGGCTTTTTAATTGTAACAGTACCCTGCTAGAGTATTCAGCTTAATTTACTAAATGTGTATATAGTAAATATATATGTATTTAATAAAAGCTCTGTGTTTGACATCAGTGATTTATTTATATAAGATGCAAAAAGCTCACTAATAATAAGTATGCAGGATGGAAAGAAATAAATGAAACACTAAGTAGTTCTTGTAACCCTTTAGTGTTTATACCATGTCAATAAATATTGACCTTTTAAAATATTGTTCCTTTTAAAATAATTTTTTGTTTGTTTAAAATTTTCTGTTTCTCATATTAGAGGCCAAAGTTAGATCCAGGTCTCAATCTGTGTTAAACTTTACTAAACAGAGACAAAGCTAAATCATTGCCGAAGGTTGGATCCAAAGTATAATACTGTTTTTGAGGAGTGGTATTAGGCTGCTGGACTGATGGTTTAGTTCCTTTTTTAATGTAAATCACCAAAGAAGAGATCAAAACAAAGCACTAGCCCAAGAAAGAAGTAATTCTTCATTAGCTGTGTTTTTAGGCATTTGAGGATGAATTAATTTCCTAGGGCTGCTATGAAAAGTTATTGCAGACTGAGTGGCTGAAAACAACAGAAATATATAATTTTGGAGGCTAGAAGTCCTAAATCAAAATGTGGGCGAGCCGTACTTCATCTGTAGGCACCATTGACAGGTGCTTCTGTTTCTCTTTCAGCTTCTGGTGGCCCAGACATCCTTTGGCTGGTACCCGATCCCTGTCATCTCATCTTCATCTGGCAGTCTTTCCTCTATATCTCTGCATATCGTTTCCCCATGTTATTACTTATGGTTCTTATATAAGGGCATCAATCATTGAATTTAGGCCCACCGTAATCCAGTATGACCTCATATTAACTAATTTTATCTGCAAAGACCTAATTTCCAAATAAGGTCACATTCTGAGGTTCCAGGTAGACGTGAATTTTGAAGATGCTATTTAACCCACTACAGAGGAAAAGGAAGAGTGGCATAGAAGAAGGAGGTTAAAAAATTATTTTCTTTGCTGTTCTCAGCTTTTCGCTTTCCCATTCCTTCATGGGTTTGGGTAAGTTAGAATGGAGCGCTCATAGCTTCACACTCTGATTCCTTTGAAGATATCTTATCTGCCAAAACTGATTGATGCTTCTTTTCTCCTGAGTCTTACATTACTGCAAATGCCAGTGAGAGAGCCCTGGAATTTTGAATGTTTGCTAGTCAGTCATAAGGGGAAATCAAAATTTAGTTTTTTTACTTCTTGTTTTTATTTTCAGAATTTTAAAAACTAGAAAGAAACAGCAGCAACAGAATGATTGTGACTGCCATACTATAGGTATAGCACTCTGGGGATGTAGTTACAGACTTTATACTTGTAAATTAAGTGTCCTACAAGATCCTGTAGTCATTGGTTGATAAGCTCTACATGGGTATGATCTGTTGCCTCTCAATTTCCCTATACATTTTAAACTTAGAAGCTATTTTTTAAAGAGAAAAGAAGCAATTTGATAAATGAACTTTATGATTTTCAAAAAGCTTATTTGTAATTTATTTTAAAAATTACCCTTGACTTTCAGTTTAAGTTGCCAAATTGAAATATCCATACATACCAGAAAATAGTTTCTAAAAGTCACTATTTTTTTAATAAACATGTGAAATACCACTCTATGAGAATGAATGGATATCTAGGTCAGGAATTTCTAGAGGTTTGTCTTCATCTTTCAAGACAATAAGTGATGCACTGAAGTATAAAGTATTAAATTCCCAAGGAGTGATGGATGAGATCCTTCTCTGAAAGCAGCTATTGGTTAATTAGATGTGGGAACGGTCTTTTCTGGGGAGTGCAGGTGGGCTGTAGACAAGGGGGAAACCTCAGTGTTCACACAGTATGTGACTCTGCATTCTGCTTTGGGTCAACACTGCAGGAAGAGATTTCTATGTGGAATGTAATACTACGAAATAGTTTAAACCTGTCTCCTGAGCATCCGCCTTGTAAATCTTCAATCTTATCATTTGAGTTATGAGGACAGTCGGTGCCGTTTCGGGTTTCGGGGCTGGAGAATGGTTTGTTGTTATTCAGTTGCTCAGCCGTGTCACCCCATGGACTGCAGCGCACACGGCTTCCCTGTCCTTCAGTATCTTCCCGAGTTTACTGAGATCCGTGCCCATTGAGTCAGGGATCCCATCCAGACATCTCATCCCCTGCTGCCCCCTCCTTCTGCCCTCAATCTGTCCCAGCATCAGGGTGTTTTCCAATGAGTCGGCTCTTATGCTGGGTGGCCAAAGTGTTGGAGCTTCAGCTTCATCATTGGTCCTTCCATTGACTACTGAGGGTTGATTTCCTTCAGGAATGACTGGTTTTTATCTCCTGGCAG
This sequence comes from Odocoileus virginianus, assembly GCF_023699985.2. NCBI lineage: Eukaryota > Metazoa > Chordata > Mammalia > Artiodactyla > Cervidae > Odocoileus > Odocoileus virginianus. The sequence goes on along the minus strand of NC_069705.1, from coordinate 30,264,686 downwards.
TCCAAGGGACTCTCGAGAGCCTTCTCCAACACCACAGTTCAAAAGCATCCATTCCTGGGTGCTCAGCCTTCTTCATGGACCATCTCTCACATGGGAAGGGGTTCTAAATCTGGGACTTTCTACCAGTTACATATTTTACAGGGTTTATAGGTGGGGGTCTCCTCCTCAGGGGCTTCCCTCGTGGCTCAGATGGTAAAAAAAAATCCGCCTGCAATACAGAAGACTCGGGTTCCATCCCTGGTCAGGAAGATCACACGGAGCAGGAAATGGCAACCCACTGTAGTCCTCTCGCCTGGGAAATCCCATGGACCGGGGAGCCTGGTGGGCTGTAGTCCATGGCGTCACAAAGAGTCAGACATGGCTGAGTGACTTTCAGTTATTCTTACTCAGATTTCTCAGTCAGACATAAGAGAATATCCACTTATATTTTTGGCTCATCATCCAGGCTTCTCTTCAACTGGTGGGATATTTTTGCCACATGAAGAAAGCAGGCGTCTCACCCACCACCCTTCTGAGCACTTGTTCTCCCACATGTCATTTATCCACAATTTCAGTCCAGAGCCTCGTTAGAGGAGGGGATATATTTTCAATTACAAACGTTTTCCTTCTTGTTTACATGCCACTCACAATTAGAATGGATTTCAATTAAAAATAGGCATTTGAACAAATATCTGCTAGATCTTCCAAAAAGAATGTATTTTATTATATGAAAGTTTATCTGAATCTTATCACTAAAGAATGTTTGTCCATGCAAAATATTCTAGAAATGACCAACCTGGGAGAATTTGGGTTGGTTGCTCCTTTCTAACCTCCGCCCCTGGTTTGCTTCCTCTGTCCTCTGAATTTATACCATTTTCACAATGAACTTGAAGTATGCTGCTTTCTAAGGAAAACAGGGAGACCCAAGTCTTAGCTGTGGGATTCCTCCGATCACCCAGGAGAAAGAAGATGGGTTTAAATTCCAAATACTATTCATAATCATTAAATTTATTTTAAAAATGTTTGCTAGTTTAAAAGTATTTTAAGGGACTTCCCTGATGGTCCAGTAGTCAAGACTTCTTGCTTCTAATGCAGGGGACTTGAGTTTGATCCCTGGTCAGGGAACTAGATCGTGCAACTAAAGATCATGCTTGCCCCAACTACAACCTGGAGCACTCAAATAAATCAAACTAAAATAAAAATAAAATATTTTAAGCTCAGATGCAACAGATACAAGGCGTACAAATGTTTCATGGTCATCGATTTATTAAATACCTAGTTTCTCATACTTGTTTTGAAAACACCAGTTACTTTGTTCACTTGTTTTCCTACGGATTTTGGGTCCCCAGTGTATTTGACAGTAGTCAGATTGCTGCTTTATCTGGGGCCATGGAGCATAATGACACAGCCTATTTACTGCTTTGGGTGTCACAGAGATGTGGGTGCTGTTCTTTGATATGCTGCCAACCACCTGACTTGGGTTGGGTAATAAAATCCTGATAATGATGCCAAAGACTTGAAATCCTCTGAAATTCCTCCATCGTATTTTTTTAAAAACTGACACATAACGTCTCTCTTTTCAAGTGTACATCATCATTGACCAGAACTGTGTTCTCTGTCTATACCTACCTGGAAATTTTCCTGATAAAATGAACATTCCTTTTTTATATGAATAAATAACCCAACTTGACATATTATTTTTAGTAGATCCCCCTTCCAATACTTAATTAAGCTCTGTACCCTCAAGTTCTTTAATTATGTGCCAAGGCCTTTGCATGCTAAGTCACTTCAGTTATGTCTGACTCTTTGAGACCCCATGGACTGTGTAGCCTGCCAGGCTCCTCTGTCCATGGGATTCTCCATGCAGAAATACTGGAGTGGGTTGCCATTTCCTTCTCCAGGGGATCTTTCCAGCCTAGGGATCGAACCTGCGTCTCTTCTAGTTCTTGCATTGGCAAACGGGCTCTTTACCACTAGTGCCACCTGGGAAAGGTAAATTGAAAAAAAAAAAAATCATGTCTGTGTGTGTGTTTTAATTAGCCTGTTAACATTTTTGTCTTCTTTGTTTCCAGTAATAGTAGTCACTAATTTTTTTGTTTAAAGCTATTGGCCAATTATTTTGAGGTTTAAAAAAATTAATATCAATATGGATGTCTCTAGTAAGTGATTTAAAACAAAGATCACTATCTCAATGATGATGAGAAGATTTTAGTAATCTTTGACATAGCTAAAAGAGCCGTCAACTGATTTTTAACAGTTTATGTTTATCTTTACAAATCTCTAATGGAAGCACTGTTTCTAATAAGTAATTTTTATTATTGAATATTGATGATAAGCATCTGAGTCTGCATAAATGGATTGTCAAAAGCAGAATAAAGAAACAAGCTGACATTTCATATCTCTCTTTTGTTTAGTATTAAGCTCAACTACCATATGCCCCAGTTTCATAATTTTACAGTAGTAAAATAAAGCTAAAGCCTTACTTGCCACATTTTCAGTTCACCTAATTCACATTTTATATGGTAAAGTTCAAAAGAATTTTATAACTCTAGAGAGTAAAGGTCTTGAGAGATCACGAGGAAAGCAAGACCCCAAGAATTTAAGCAATTTGACTGTGTTCATATGTAAGTATTAGTAGAAAGAGAGCTAGAAGCTATTGCTGGATTCTTACCCAGTATCCTCTCCATTATACTAATATTTTGTTAAAATAATGACATCTGCTGTGGAGAAAATAAAAGAGCTATCTTTTTAGTCTGTAATATATATGCAAAATGCTGCTTTATGACATAAATATAAAGGAGTGACTTTAGTGTTTTTTCTCTGTTATGTCAGATATCCCAGAACATTTGAAAGAGTTCCTATAAATTTAAATTTTTTAATTACAAAATATCCACCTGGGACCGGGCCACTTTCAGAAGTGAGTAATAAAATCATAGACCTGGAAAGCGTCTCAAGTGGCCACAGATACTAACTTACCTCTTGGGTCAGGTCATCGTTAAAAAGTATGGATGTTGTTTATATGCTGTTGGAAATAGCTTTGTGCTGGATCCCTGAAGTCATTTATATGACTATACCGTCTTAAGTGAGTTTCTTATTAACTAATGAGAGTAATACGTAAAAGCTGTGTTATAAATTTGGTGGTCAAAAATTGTTTTAAGCAAACAGATAAAGCCCCCTCGCATTTATGTAAATCTGTATTTTAAGAGTCTGTTTGAAACTCAAAAAGCGTTTCCTCACCTTGGCTTAGTTTCCTAGGGTAATCCACAAAATTTTGTTGAATCCACAGTGTAGCATAAATAAAAGATACTCATAATACTCACTCTCAGTTCTGAACACCAGGAAGACAGCTCTTTGGTTAAGTTTCTGGACTCCGATCTTACCACTTCCTACACTACTATAGAATAGCCTGTATGTGTGTGCTCAATAGCTCAGTGGTGTCCGACTCTTTGCGACTGTATGGACTGTAGCCCCCCAGGCTCTCCTGTCCTTGGAATTCTCCAGGCAAGAATACTGGAGAGGGTTGTCATGCCCTCCTCCAGGGAATCGTCTCAACCCAGGGATCAAATGCAGGTCTCCTGCATTGCAGACAGATACTTACCATCTGAGACACCAGGGAAGTTTATAGAATAATGTGTATAGATGATTTCAAAATGGGAAAAGGAAAGGGAATAATAAACCTTACTGGCTGCTGAGAGGAGGGAGAAGGGATCTAGGAAACTGATCCTCAGTTACTCTTTGCCAGAAGTGAAAATAAAATACATCAGTCAGGACTACCATGCTTTGGAGCTTCTGCAAACACCAGGCCGGCGTTTCTCATTAGATATTTGCTCCGGTGTGTGCTATCCAGTATACAGCATGTATTGTCCACTGGAATGGGTCAGTTCTGAGGCTTTGTGAAGCTTACAGATCATGAGAGAAAAGCAACATTCCCCATGATCCCCAGGTAAGTTGCAACACTTTGTATAGCATGGAAACCTTTGCATTCGAATAAGACAATTATAGGGTTTTAAATAAATTAGATTTGGGACACTATTTTAAGGAATCATAGTGAAAATTGGTATTGTTTTTCTAGTACAGAAATCCTCCAGTAACAGAACTTACCATATCTGTCAATAAGAATAAAATTATACTTGCCTTGAGTTTTGTTTGCATTTGTTTCCCTGACGATTTTCTTGTGGAAATTTTAATGAGCAGTGAAATGACCAAAAGCTGGACAGCCAGGGGGAAGAAAATAAAGATAATCTAAAACATGCTTAATTATCCTCAGTATAATAAAAACTTAACACTAATAGGGATAATGCAAAAACATTCATATTATCTAAAAACATTTTAAAGTGGTCTTCCAGTGTTAGGAGAGTACATGTGCTGCCATTAATATATATCATATCTATATGATGAACTTTCTCATATACATGAACATATATTATCTAGGGCTCCCCTGGTGGCTTGGTGGTAAAGAATCTGCCTGCAACACAGGAGATGCGAGTTCAATCCCTCGGTCAGGACGATCCCCTGGAGAAGGAAATGGCTACCAACTCTGGTATTGGTATTCTTGTCTGGGAAACCCCATGGACAGAGGAGCCTGGTGGGCTCTAGTCCATGGGGTTGCAGAGTCAGACATGACAGAGCACACATACAAGAAGTAAAATGTATTCGTAATTGAAATAGTCATAGATGGATAGATATTTAAGCAGAACAGTTATCACTTATACAATGAACTTATTTACAAATCAGAAATAGACTCACAGACATAGAAAGCAAACTCATGGTTATCAAAGGGGACTATCACTATTTTCAGTTAAACTTTTTCTAAAAGTTAAAAGAATGCTTCATTTTAATTACTAAAGATCTTCAGGATGGGAGTGGGGAGTGAGCAGTGGATTTCTTGAGTGGACTTTCTAGGAATTTTAAGGTACATTTTTTTTTTTTTGTAGTAAATTATAGAGTGGAAGCTATTACCAAGTTCTCCATTCTGTCTAGCACCTTGGGCTTCTTATATTATTCTGCCTAAAAGTAGCTATAACTGCCTTTTTCTTATCCTCAAGTTTCTATATTTGTGTTGTCTTTTTTTTTTCCCTTTATTAAACTAGCAGTAAGTCTCTGTGTTGTGTGTCTTTTCAAACCTTACCTCCTCATTTTTTTTTTCTTTTCTCTCTCTTGTAATTAGCAGTCTCTATTCTAATTAATGCCCCTTAGCTTGTCATTCCTGGACATAATCATGACTATTAATATGCTGCTGATTACAACTTTGTCCCCATTCCATGTGTGGGTGCACTTTTCTTAACCAATATTTTGTGTACAGTTTTTGACTGCAGAATTTATTTTTCTAGGTTTAATCCATTGATATCATATAATTTTTTAACCTGAAGAATATTAGCTTTTAAGGATTTATTGGGATTTTCTTTGCCTTTTTTAGTGGTCTTTAAACTCTCTTTACAGTCTCATTAAAAGAATTTCAATTAATGGTACTCCCTCACACATTTTTTAGTTGAAATCTGAACTTTTTCATCACAAATAAAAATAGTTGCAGAGGATTCATTTCCCATGTATAACAAATACTGACATTTTGAATAAAACTGTTGAATCACAGTTATTTAAATGTCCGTTAATAACAATAAATTATGAAAGTCTGAGTAATTTTATGCTTGTAGGTGTTAGTCATTCCGTTGTGTACGACTCTTTTGCGATCCCATGAACCGTAGCCTACCAGATGCCTCTGTCCATGAAATTCTTCAGGCAGGAATACTGGAGTAGTTTGTCATTTTCTTCTCAACTGGAGGCCTCAATCCAAGGGACCCCCCAGGACATGTTGACTATCCAAGTGTTCCTCTCCTTTGTAAAGAGATTCTGACTGCCAGATTGTTTAATTGTGAGCCATTTGAGGGGCCGTTGCTCTTCTGATCTTAACATATCTAATATGCTTCCCAAAGATCCTTCCTTCAGAATAGATAATTTTATACTTAAAATCATTTATTTACAAATGTAAAACTTTCTCACGATTGAATATTTTGCATTATTTCATGTTCTCTTTGAGACTTGTGTTTTCATTTCACTTTCCCAAGAGTATTTTGTTTTCATGCAGTTTACTCTTATTCTTGAAAGTGCTTTTATTCATAGTCATATATAAATAAAAATTTTAATTAAAATATTTTCTATGGCCACAGGATTCTAACAGCTATTAACAAAATTTCTGGTTTGAGTTTTTAATGTAGTTATTAATAATCAGTACACACTTGATCCAAAACTAAATATGTACATTCTAATAAAAAAATTATTGGCCATAAAAAATAAAATTCCATTGGAAACACATATCTTAATGATACATTAACCCAAAACAAATTTATTAATTATTTATAGATGACTGAGTATAATTCATCTGGGGCAGGAACTTGTGTTTTAGAATACCTAGTACTCCTGACTCTTGTCCATAGACAGTAAACAGACTTTATGGAAACCCCGTTTCCAGACATTCTCCGGCAAGTTAGGCTTGTCCCTGATTGAGGATCACTGATTGAAATCGCCACTGTCCTTTCTAAGCCTCTTGGCTTTTTCATGTATTTTAAGGACCTGTTAAATTTTAAAGACTTCTGTTGTTTCTATTCTTTTTTAAATAAGTTTCTTGCCATTTTTAAAATATGATAACAGTTCCTGCCTCCTGAATCTTCATTGTAGACTGCAGTCTTAATAGACCAATTTTCATCCACACTGATGCACTTTTATATCATGGTGGTAGTTTAGTTGCCAAGTCGTGTCCGACTCTTGCAGCCCCACGGACTGTGGCCCACCAGGTTCCTCTGTTCATGGGATTTCCCAGGCAAGAATACTGGAGTGGGTCACCATTTCCTTCTCCAGGAGACCTTCCCAACCCAGGGGATTGGACCCATGTCTCCTGCATTGCAGGTGGATTCTTAACCAACTGATCCACCAGGGTAACCTTTTTGTATCATGAACGCTACCTTTTCTCATATTAATATTGTTTCCCCTATTTGCTTTCCAGTTGAACTTTCCCAGTTTATCTGTACTTGCAGCTTTACATTTAATCTTTCCATTGTATCTGCTTCCTGATACTGTTGATCACCCTGTGCGTGGTGGGCTGCAAGTCACGTTGTCTCATTTCTCCTTAGTCTACTACTCTCATCTACACACCTCAGCTCTTCACAAAAGTTGATGTGAGCTATGTTTCATGATGATTTCCCTAAATAAGTCCTCTGAGTTTGCAGAAATCTCACAGTGGCCAGTGTAGTTTCCTTGGAAGTTTCTCTTTTCCGGTCACAGTTACCTGGAGCCAGCTGGAATTCTTACAGTGCCTTTAGAATGGGATGGGCTCCTTTTATAATGTGATGGGTTCCTTATAACGTGCTGTGTTATCTCCTGGTTTGACATCCTTTGGTCATTTCAGTTCTTATTAGGAGAGGGAGACGCAGATACCTATGCTTAAATTACCATTTTATTCGAGTTAATTTACAGATTATATTCTTTTGAAAACTGTATCAGTGATTTTCAAATTGTATAACTACAAAATCCTGGCTCACAGGACTGAGAATATGTTTATCTACTATTTATGTATATTGCTTTTTAAAAACTAGCTCAGTTTTGCTCTGGGCTTCCCTGGTGTCTCAGCTGGTAAAGAATCTGCCTGCAATGTGGGAGACCTGAGTTCAGTCCCTGAGTTGGGAAGATCTCCTGGAGGAGGAAATGGTGACCCACTCCAGTATTCTGGCCTGGAGAAATCCATGGGCTGTGTAGTCCATGGGGTCACAGAGTCAGACACGACTGCATGACTTTCACTTCACTAGGAAAGTTTCAATATTCAATTAAATTACTCAACCAAAGTATTAGAGAACAAATGGTATTTATGATGGAGGATATGTTTAACATTAGACAGAAATGCCGTAAGTACCAGAGGAAATTTAGAAACTATTTTGTGGTTCTTAAAAAATTGATACTTTAGTGCCTTAAATTGTTAGAAACCCTTACCTCTCTTCTCCATACTTCTCTATTCTGTTCACAAATTCAACTTGTGTAAGTGACAGGTGGTAGCAAGCCTACACTCTGGGATTTCATCTTCACTAGTTAATTCATCAGATGTTTTACCTTTTTGTAGTCACAGATGGTTTTCATATCTGTCTCTATTGTGTTACTCAGATGTGTCCATCTCCATCTTTACTGGGTAAATAATAATTCATCATCCCTCAAGTGACTGTGATAATTGGATTCCAAAAGAGGATTCAAGATCTGTAGGCACTGTCCTATTCAAAATTTGCACTCTATGTTCCTGTCTCTTCTGTATTTGAATAGATTCCAGCTTAAGTGCAATTCATGGCACAGTTTTTTTTTTCTTTAAGTTACTTAGAATAGATCTTGTGGGGAAGCCCTAAGTGTAACCTCTTTGCTTTCTAAAAATGGCATTTACCATTCCATAAAAGTCCCTGATGGTATCACTTGACTCGTTTCAAAGTGACCTGTTCTTGATTAAGTGAAGTCTCATCTAATAACTGAAACTCCTCAGAGATTTTCAGTGGGTGTTTAAAATGAATACTTTTATCTAAAGCCGTTTTAGTCTTTACCAAACCTTTACTTTCTCCCTATTTTCCCATGTATAAAATAGGTCTATTTCTTTTTTCGACCTCCTTTCAGTAAAAACAAAATAAATGATGTAGCAGTGGTTCGTGGGTATGATTTTAAGTTTATTTGGGTGTGGTGAGGAGGAAAAAAAGGGTGAAGAAATAAAGTCTTTAAGAGTGGCTTGCTTATTTCTTTGATGCTGGAAGAGTGCATGTTTTTCAGAATAAATCTTTTTAAGTTAGAAAATATTGATTTTTAAGGTGAAGAATGGTACGTTGATCAGGGCATAAAATTTTAGCAGCTTGTTGTATTCCTTCAAGATTTTTAAACTACACACATGGCACGTATGTGTATGTATGCATATATTTCTATTTAATTTCTTAAGTGTTCACTGTCTGGTTTAAAACCCCAAATTTACTCATGCTTTTAAATAATTCCTCTATCACAACCACAGAAAGTGAACTTTTAGGTCTGACACTTCCCAGGATGGAGTGCGTGGACTTGAAGATCAGATGTTTTAAATGTTAGAAGAATGTCCTGTTGAAAGGAGAAGCTACAGAATACCAGCTTTGCCGTCTTCTCCCAGGAGGGCACTAATGACGCTGTTTCTGCCGCTTGTTTGAGTCTTCAGAAAGGTTACTGACGTCCACTTCTTAAAGTTTAAGCTTTCAGATAGACACTCCTTCAAGCCACGTTTCTTCAAATATCACATCTATGAGTTTATGCATTTAATTAGTGTAAGATTTAGGGGGAAATATATCAGCAAAATTTACTATGTATATTTTTTATGTTTCTGATTCTGAGGCCCACTGAAGGCCTCTTAGGCTAATTAATCCATCTCCGTGATAGTTTGAACACTTAACTTTTCTTCCTCACTCTTAAATTCTTTTAAAATTTGATACAGACTCATCTTAGAAAGCGACCTTAGGGTTGAAGTTAAATTATTTTTGCCGGAATTTATGTGAAGAGAGCAAAATTGTCATTGATGTGTCTTTGTTCTTTCAGGTACTTATTCTTAATTTCTTCTTTTTTTTTTTTTGGTCATTAGTCTCTCTTGCAGTTCAGTTCAGTTCAGTTCAGTCGCTCAGTCATGTCCAACTCTTTGTGACCCTATGGACTGTAGCACGCCAGGCTTCCCTGTCCATCACCAGCTCCCGGAGCTTGCCCAAACTCATGTCCATCGAGACGATGATGCCATCCATCCTTTCTTTGCTGTCTGGATTTGATTGACAACCGATTTCTGATGTTTCTTCTCAAAGACAAATTGTAAATAATGCAGTTGCTGTAGAGCTGTCATTTCTTAATTCTGGCAAACTTCTTAGAGAACTTGGCAACTAGAGAATAATCTGTTTTTTGGAAGCAGTTTTGTTTCATCTCTAACCATGTGTCTAAAGTTAACAGGATGATTCTGTATTAAACTTTCAGAAAGTTCCCTACACCTGAGCATAAATGCAAGACGGAGATGAGACAAAAAAATTTCTGTGAGATATTTTTTGTATCTATCTCAAGGATCTTGCCATATAGTTAATAGTCTTTACAAAATTTTAGTATTGTCCTTACCTGCTTGTATTTATCAGTGGAATTGCTAAGGGCAGAGCTTTCAGAATGTTCTTTCTCATTCACAATCTTCCATTTGATGAAAACCTTTAAATACTCTTGAACTTCTGAAATTACTAGCTGTGTAAGGACTGGGCCATCTTGTGTGTAGGAAGTTCTTAGAGAACATTCTAGCTGACTTTATGTGTTCGGACCCATAGTTTCCTTCTGCCTTTTGATATAATCAGTCTTCCCCATGTATTGAGTTCCCTAGAAAGAAGTGCATGGTGGCCATGGTTTGCAGGCGCTGATTACACCCTGGAAAGCAAATAAAAATAACCAAGCCTGTGATTTACTTCCTGTGGTCACAGAATTCCTAAAAGTTAGCAACTGAGAAGAAGGGTCTTTCCTGGCTGTCTCTTCTCTCTCCTAAGGTGCCTTTTATCAAGGTTTAGAATTTTTCCCCTTTATTGAGTAATTCCTCTGTTGCATTCTATGATTTTCCTTTAAGATGAGTTATGTGTCTAATCTATGTACATTTCCTAAATACAGCAAAGCTGTCTAGTAAATTTTATACCTTAGATACAAAAGATCAGAGTTCATCCACTCTATTTTTCATTACTTATTTTTAATGATCATAAATGAGTATCTTATGTCCTCCTAAAATTATTATTTCTGGTAAAGGAAATGAATATTGAAAATTAAAGCAAAAATAATGAATGAAATTATGGAGATGCTCTGGAAGATACTCAGAAAGATCTAGTTTGATAAAAAGAAAAAGTGAAAAATTAATGTACTTTGACATTGTATATATCTTTATATTGGGCTTCCCTGGTGGTTCAGATGGTGAAGAATCTGCCTGCAGTGCTGGAAACCCAGGTTCAGTCCCTGGATTGGAAAGATCCTCCGGAGAAGGGAATGGCAACCCACGCCAGTATTCTTGCCTGGAGAATCCCATTCACAGAGGAGCCTGGCGGGCTACAGTCGCAGAGGTCACAGAGTCAGACACGACTAACCGGCTGAGCAAACCCCCCCACACACTTACTTTTGTATTATGCCAGTGTTTATTATATATTATATTTTATATTGCTCCAGTGTACAAAAGAGCTCTTTCTAAAAATTTGCTTTTGAAAAATGTCTTTCATGAACAGATCTGAATGTTAACTTAGTTTACGTCATTTTGTGGACTTTAAGTACATTTTTATTTGTTGAAAGTTTATAACTTTAGAGAACATTAACAATAACTTTTGTGAACTTGCCTCTATCTGAAAGATAGAGTCCTATCTATCTGACGTTCTATCTGAAAGAAACCAGTCCAGTAAAATTAAGAAATTAGCCAAATATTGTCTATAAAGTCATGTGGAAGAAATTTACTGAACTAAAAGTTTTTTAAACTGCTATTTTAGTGCCATTTAAACAATTTAATGGTTGATGTATTGTTCATGCAGCTCCTATATTTTAGCAAATAAAATTTGACTTTCACATACAGAGTTTTCTTTTGTTTAAGAATTTAATCTCCTGAAAAAGTATGACATATGGCATAGAATTTTAGTTCCATTTTTCAGGATCTTTTTGTAACCCCCATCATGCAGTCTTTCAAACAGTGACGTGACTCTTGGCCACTAGAGGGCAGTAAAAAAACTGATGTTAATCAACGTCATTGTAACATTTTTTTCAGCTTTTGTACCACTGTTTATCAACCCCCAGATTATCAACCCCCAGAAGTTATCTAGATGTCTTTTATTTTTTTTAAAGAAAAATAATTTTTAATGCAAATTATTTTAATATATGCATTTGAAATCTTTTTCATCTTTTGACATAAGGTTGTATTTGACTGAAGAATGGAACAAAAAGAAGTCTTCTGATTTAGTAGTGAATCCTTTTCTGGATCACTTAGTGTTGGCTTTGGCCAAACACAAACTCTTCTTTTTTTTTTTTTTTTTTCATTTAGGTAACATTGTTTCTATTTTTATTTTTTTTCCCAATTATTTTTATTAGTTGGAGGCTAATTACTTTACAATATTGTAGTGGTTTTTGCCATACATTGACATGAATCAGCCATGGATTTACATGTGTTCCCTATCCTGATCCCCCCTCCCACCTCCCTCCCCATCCCATCCCTCTGGGTCTTCCCAGTGCACCAGCCCCAAGCACTCGTCTCATGCATCCAACCTGAGCTGGCGATATGTTTCACCCTTGATAATATACATGTTTCGATGCTGTTCTCTCAGATCATCCCACCCTCGCCTTCTCCCTTAGAGTCCAAAAGTCTATTCTATATAGATGTCTGCTTTTAAACCAGAAGAGTAGTGTACAAATCTGAAAAAAAATTACCTTCATATCTTCATAGATTGTAATTTAAAATCTTCCCTTTTTTGTCAGTGGTAATAAATGAATTATGAATCTAGATAAAATGTTATTTAATCATGTAGAGTTTGAGGAATTTATGGATTAAAATGCTCTTTTGTTTTACTAATGTTGAGGTTTATTCTTGGGATTGAAAAATCTTTATGAATGATGGCTGTTGACTAAATTTTATTGGATAGATTTTTATTTGACACATTTTATTTACCAGCTTATTTTCCTTCAGGGAATATTTGTCTTATAAGGTGTTTTCCAATTTTATTGGAAATTGGGACTAGAAAGTAAAAGGTTTCATATGTAAAATCATTTGGAGCTCAATACATACCCACAGTTTTCAATAACTTAATACAATAAGTGTCCAGTTTAGTTTCTTGTTACACACGAAAATGTACTGTTAGCTTGAGAAGCTTAAAGTCTCTGTAATTTTGACTGTTACTGCTTTCCTAGTTTAGAAGTAGATAGAATTACTGAGTGAAATAAATGTTAAAGTTCTCCAGTGGTACTACACACATTTATGATTTATTTTGTCCTGTGACGAAATGCCAAAGACCACTTTTAAGGGTTAATCAGCCTATGCTTTTATATTATTTTAACTTATCTTCTTATTTATTTTATGTATCTAAATTCATTAGTTTGAAAGTTATAAATATATTTATCATAGTCAGCCCATCACCCCCAGAACACTGCAGCCTAAACTCAGTCTTATGAATACTTAATTACTGACTTTGAGAGTGTTAGTGTCTTGTTGAGAAAGCAAAGCTTATAATATTGAATGTGCAATTTTGAAGAAATGAGGAATGCCATTTGTTTTTATTAAACTGGGATTTGAATGTTTGAGAAAAGCATTGAGGGAGGCATTTCCTTAGAAATTGAGATAATAATCCTCATTTGTGGTGTTGAAAATATTATTTTTACAGTACCCTCATTCTGTATAAATAAACAGAAGTTAGTGCCTGAAAAAAAATAGGTTTACTTTATGTGTCTACTGATAAATTGCTTTCTGTCATTTTTCATTCTATGGAGAATTCAGTATAACTTCAAAATGAGAAGTAGATGTTTTTGATCTCTAAATGGGGTATCACTTTCCTCTGATGGAAATACCAATATATTGATTTAGGATTTCCAATACATGAAGAACTGTTTTATAATGGCATTGATATCCATTGTTTAAAGATAAATAAGTAGATTGAATTATAAAGAAGTCTTTTCCCCTGAAGTTTTGCATACATGTTTAGAAAATAAACATAAAGACCGAAGATAAAAGAAGAGGAATAGTGATTTGTTTAATGGAATCTATATTGTACTCTTCTTTGCATGTGATTTACAGTAACAGGAAGTATTTGAGTATAATTTCAAAATTTGTGTCAACAATATCTTTGAGAAATTACACTGTGTATTACTGCAGAATTTTTACTGCAAAAATTTTTTTCAAGCCATCACATTTTTATTCTATCTTAAACTGTGTAGAAAATTCACTTGTTTTGGTCACACTAGGCTTGTTTGGGAAATTGGTACTAAATATAAAACAAAACCCAATAAGAATTTAATTTCACAAATCTTAAGTGGATTCCTGAGTTTTACAGTAATTTAATCATCATCCTAAATCTCACTCTCCCTGTCTCTCAAAATGAAGCTTTTCACCAAGGAAGTTATAGGAAGCTGTTGGCACAGTTAACCGTTTGCTGAAATTTCCTGAAAGTCCAGCAGACTAGTTTCCTAATGGTATTTTTCAAAATTGCAAATTCCCTTCTGTCAAAGTGTGAGAGAAGCATTTTTGAAATACAGTTTTGGAGTTTATTTGTAGATCTTAAAAAAATGTAACTAATATAGTAATAATTCACTTTAAAATTATTTCTTAATTTAAAAGGCTGTGTTAGTACAGATGAAAAGTTAAAATGTGGATTCCAATTGTATTTGGATATTTGTAATTTTGAAAAACATTTATTGAATAATGAACAATGCTGCTACTACTGCTAAGTCGCTTCAGTCATGTCTGACTCTGTGCGACCCTATAGATGGGAGCCCGCCAGGCTCCCATGTCCCTGGGATTATCCAGGCAAAACACTGGGGTAGGTTGCCATTTCCTTCTCCAATGCATGAAAGTGAAAAGTGAAAGTGAAGTCGCTCAGTCATGTCTGACTCTTAGCAACCCCCATGGACTGCAGCCTACCAGGCTCCTTTGTCCATGGAATTTTCCAGACAAGAGTGCTGGAGTGGGTTGCCATTGACTTCTCTGAATGAACAATGAATTATGTCATTTTAATTTTTCTTTCAAATTTAAAAAAAGGGACACACATATTTTGTGAAGTTTTCTTAGGCATCTTAACTCTAGGTTTGTGTGGTTGATTTCCAGATGTAAAATGAATTTTTAATCAGTGACTAAACTATGGTTTTAATATGTCAAATCTCAACTGGCATCTTTTTTTATGTCATTATTTCAGAGAGAGGAGAACTGAGCATTTATAGAGTAATTTTGAGATGTATGCTGAGCCATTTTGTTGATTTTGAAAGACACAAGTAGTTAGAAAAGTTCCTTTTCTTATTAAAGGTTGATTGAGCTAAAGATTCATTAAAGACTGAGCTAATGATTCATTATACTTTGTAAATCCTCATCTTTGGATTTATGTTAATATTTTAAAATGACAGTTCATTCTGTTTTTAAATGTAAGAATAATTTACTTCTAACAATCATTCAGTCATCTTTTATAACTTTATAGCAGATTTTAAGAGGTAACATTTGCTTTTGTGGTTCATTGTCTTTCCTCCCTGGTTATTTTGATGAGAAGCAAAATGCAGGATACCAAAGAAGCAAATTTTCTTGAACATTCATTGAAAAATACATTGGGAGGACAATTTTTGTTTTAAGATGAATGCACATTTTTTGTTACAGTGATGCTTTTGAGTTTATAGTTTCTTTTCTTTCAAAATAATGATACGGTAATTATTAATAGGCTTAAATCCATATTGTAGATTTATTCTATATTCCTATGACCCTAATAATACAGATTGATTTTATTTCCCTTCCAGTGTCATGAACAGAATATAATTTGACAGTTGCATCACTAACTATAATTTTAACAAATATTACCCTTAAATCTAATCCTGCAGCTATGACTGTTGAATATATTAGTATGATTAAATGTTAACATGGCAGAATAGACTCTTCACTGCATTTTAGATTACAAAAGAGAAAATAAAGCTTCTTTCTTTCTTAACCTTTTGTAATTTTAGTATGATTTTCATTGCTAACCTGTGAAAATGCCTATATATAGGCCATTATCTGGTACGTGGAGAGATAGCATTGCCTCAGAGAGATTTGCATTATTTGAGAAGTGCACGTTCATGTCAGTTCCTTTCAGAAACCACAAGTAGTTATTACACAGGAATATGATCTATTTTTATGGATCTTCTCCCATAGGATACCTTCTTTGTAACATGTTACAATGTACTTAAAAGAGGTCATTATACTGAAATAAAAAGGATCCGAGGAAGCAGATAGGAGTGCAGACTTTCAACAGATAAGTTACATTGGGATTCAAGAGTCACCTCTAAAGTCAAGATTTTACATTTGTTTTAGCTTCCTATATGTCATATACTTAGCTTCCTGGTGGCTCAGATGGTGAAGATTCTGCCTGCAATGCGAGAGACTCGGGTTTGGTCCCTGGGTCAGGAACATCTCCAGAGAAGGGCATGGCAACCCACTCCAGTATTCTTGCCTGGAGAATTCCATACACAGAGGAGCCTGGCTGGCTACAGTCCATGGAGTCGCAAAGAGTTGGACATGACTGAGCGACTAACACTTTCACTTCGTCATATACTTAAAGTGTTCTTTGAAGCTAATAATATCCAAATTCATAATTAAGAATACATGCAGAAAAAAAGGTACTTCTTTGTCCATCAGACAATTTTTCTTTATGATTATTGTTGTTTTTGTTGTTTTTAGTTGCTAAGTCATGTCCCACTCATTTGCGACTCTATGGACTGTAGCCCACCAGGCTCATCTGCCCATGGGATTTCCCAGGCAAGAATACTGGAGTGGGGTGCCATTCCCTTCTCCAGGGGATCTTCCCGACTGAGGGATTGAACCCACATCTCCTGCATTGAAGGTAGATTCTTTACCACTGAGCCACCTGGGAATACATATATCTACCGTAATTTCATAGTCAGGCTTCAAAGCAAGACTCATAAATAAATGTTTTATATATGAATTCCCCAAACTACAAAATTGTTTACTTGCATTATCGAGCAGTGACATTTTTAAGTGGAGTAACAACATTGTGGTGGTTTCCATGACGCGTTAGAGATATGTCTTGGTAGTAGAAACAGTATATGGTAGGAATAAATAGTAGAAGTGTGTGTGTGTGTGTGTGTAAAACAGTGCAGTGTTTCAGAGCTCTTCTTAAATACCAGCACTCTATTCCATACTGAAAGCAATTGCAAGCTAGCCACTTGAGGCCAGTTTATAGCCAAACGTACAATGTAAGAAGTCTGAGGGTACGAGCATCTCAGTTTCTTTGATATTAACACTGTTTGGACCCCCTATTACTCACAGAGGTGATAGGACCATTGTTTCTAGAATTAAAGATTGAATTACTAGTAACCCAGGGAGCGGTGTGTCTTATTCCCTTCTCAGTCACATCCCATCTACCTGGAACAGCACAGCACCAGAAAAAAGACTGCCAGGTGCCCATTAGTACTAAGAACAGAGAGAGAGTGGCAATTGCTTGCAATTGATTTCTAGCATTTAGCGCAATGCCTGAGATACGGTAGAAAAGAAGGGATGATAATAGGAAATACATTATGTGCCAGTTCTAAGTACTCTCCATAGATGAATATGTTTAATCTTTACATCACCTCTGTAAAGGTATTATTTTCATCACCTATTTTACAGGAAACTAAGGTGCAAAGAGATTCAGTAACTGGTGTAAAGCCACGCCACCAGTCAGTTGTGGAGCTGGGATTGGAACACAGGCCAGTGTGGTTTAAGGAAGGGCAGGAGGAGAAGGGGACGACAGAGGATGAAATGGCTGGATGGCATCACTGACTCCATGGACGTGAGTTTGAGTGAACTCTGGGAGATGGTGATGGACAGGGAGGCCTGGCGTGCTGCAATTCATGGGGTCGCAAAGAGTCGGACACGACTGAGCGACTGAACTGAACTGAACTGAACTATGCTCTTATGTATTTCCTTATGCCTTATACTTAAAGGCTTTGTTTACTTGCTTTTCCTTTCACACAACTGATAAAATAATATAATATCTTACCTTATTTTTACATGATTATTTTTCACACATACAGGGAATAAAAGTTTCAGAAATTAGTTGGTATAAGTTAATGCTTGAATAGAATTTAATTTAACTGTGTACCTATATATGAGAATGTTTGTTAGAATTTTTTAGATCATGAAGATTTAGAAAATGCCAATTTTTAAAAGGAAATAATGATAAATTAAAATTGTCATGTATTATTTCGGGGTATGGTAGTCATTTAAAAATGTATTTAAAAATTTGCAAATTTCTTCTCATTAGAGTTATAGGTAATTGTGCTTTTTAGTGTTAATGATCTTAAAAGCCACTGGAGTTAGTATTATCTTTGAAATACTTATTTTAAGAAATTACAAGACAAAATCGACTTTTTCTTCAGTACAGTGGATACTGGTCCAATTATTGTCATTTAATAATATGTAGTGATAAAGTTATCTAACTGCCACAGATAGCCCATTTTTAGACATAAATTAGAAGTTATGTTTCATTTTAACTTAGGTAAGTAATACCTTTATTTTAAATACTCTATTTTTTCTTAGTGCTCTATACTGGTAGTTCATATACTTGCAAGAACATATTTTATTTTACATGTACTATAAATAAAAGAGTAACTATTTTCCTTTCAAGCTCAAAAAAAATGTTGATATAGTATGGTGATCAGTATTTTCTGGTAATGGATATGCAAATAGCTTTCACAGCACTGTTCACACTTACTTTTTAGGAGCAACATAAGAATAAATACCGTTGTGGTTGTTCAGAATCTAAGTCATGTCTGACTCTTTGCGACCCTGTGAACTGCAGCATTCCAGGCTTCCCTGTCCTTTGCTATCTTCCAGAGTTTGCTCAAACTCATGTCCATTGACTCGATGATGCCATCCAACCATCTCATCCTCTGTTGCCGCTTTCTCCTCCTGCCTTCAGTCTTTCCCAGCATTGAGATCTTTTCCAATGTGTCAGCTCTTCGCATCAGGTGGTCAAAGTATTGGAGTTTCAGCTTCAACATCAGTCCTTCCAGTGAATATCCAGGGTTGATTTCCTCTGGGGTTGACTGGTTTGATCTTGCAGTCCAAGGGACTCTCAAGGGTCTTCTCAAGCATCACAGTTTGAAAGCATCAGTTCTTCAGCACTCAGCCTTCTTTATGGTCCAGATCTCATATACATACCTGACTGTTGGAAAAACCGTAGCTTTGACTCTACAAAGCTTTGTCAGCAAAGTGGTGTCTCTACTTTTTAATACTGTTTCTCCTTAATTACAGATGTATCACCAAAGCTACTAAAATTGAACTTGTAAGAGGTATTTCTTCATGTTTCACTTGTGTCCTCAGCAGTATTCACTGGTTAATTTTTAAAATGAGAGTGATAGAGGTCCTTATGCCTTACTGGTAGCTCTTTGGAAATGAACATTTCAGTCAACTTCAGAAATTGTTTTTCTTCAATACCTTGAAACAACCAAAAGTAGCATGCGTAAATCCAGAAAATCTGTCCAATAGCATATGTAGTCGTACCCAATTTCAGTCCTAACCAAGCGATCAATGAATTTAACCAAATTAACTACAAATAAAGGTTGCCCTAGAATCTTACCAAAGTTTTCAATGTTTGATCTTTGGCTCTAGAGGTAAACCATGAACATAAGAGGCCAAACAGTGAGATACAGCTTGATGTATTATTTTCCAGAAATAAACTTAACCCACAGTATTTTAGCATATTAAGTATTTATTGAGTAATCACTGGTGGGAGGTGCCGTGTAAGCCACTGGGTATATTGCTGAAGAAGACAGAATTCCTGTTCTCAAGGCCTTCACACCTGTTCTTAAATATGGTCAGATAAACAGGGACTTTTCAGAGAGTTTCACGAATTATGACACTGTTCAGTACAAGATCTATGGGAACGCAGAAGGTGGGCTTCATAGGACTCTATGAAGCCTCGCTGGAGGAAATCATATTTAAGCTGGCTGGACATGCGTTTTTTACAAAGTGTGAAATACAATTTCCTCTGGCCTCAAGTTGTTAATATAGGTAACATACTCACATAGTAAAGGCTCGAGGTACTTTTTTATCTGAGACCTAAATAAAATTCAGGGAATTATTCAAGTATTTGTACCCAGGTAATAGTAGGTACATAGAGTAGGTTCCATAATATTTATTAAGTGCAGTGGTGTAATTTATTGTAGCAAGCAGTGCCTTTAAATTTGTTGGACAAAATAGAACAGGAATTCTAGAATATAGTAGATTGAAGTAGGAAATTGTATATGGCAGTGATGACTTTTAAGCTAGGTCACTTTTAAAATGATTTTTTTAGTGGAGTGTAGTTGATTTACAATGTTGTGTTAGTTTTAGGTGTGCAGCAAAGTGAATTAGTTATGCATATACATATACCCACTTTTTTTTAGATTCTGTTCCCAGAGGGCTCATCACAGAGAATTTACTCAATTCCTAGGTCTTGAGGAGAGCGGAGGTAGAGATTTATATGGATGCTGAGAAGGTGAGTGTTTTTTGGATAAAATGCAAAAGGAAGAGCATAAAAATAATAATGACCAATTCATTCCCTGTGATGCCAAACAGATCTGAGGATAATCCACACATGTGGATAATGATGATTCAATTATTAGTAGTTCCTGGTTTCAAATACACATATCTGTTTTGTATAGTGGAAAGAATTCCACCTTTAAGTTAAAAATTTTTATTTTGAAGGAGTGCAGGCTTACCAAAGTTAGTGCATTTTATCATGTGTTCTAAAACATAGAGGGAGAATGTATCCTTACAGAATAATTTAATTCATTCTCTAATTGTTTATGCTTCCATGATCTCCAAAGCTATAGTTTCATGATTATTTTTACCAGATAGGTATTACGGCTTAAAATGGTGTGAAGTAGAAATTTCCAAATCTGTATTGTGTCTTTTCATGAGCTATGAAATCCCCTTTGGTTATTTTAGTAGTAAACTGAGGTTTCAGAGTTTGTATGGATTCACAGTGTGGGAAGAACATGCCAAGTCTCATAGTAGGTATGTGTAAAAAATTTTGACTTTAATAGAAAGAAAAACCAAACTTTATCAAGTTAAGTGTGAGTAAGAACACTATGCTGTTGAAATGATTGATGGTTTTCTTATCACGTGAAAGAGACTAACATAATTTCACAGAATCTTTGCTTATCACTTACAAATTATCCAAAATTCTTTTGCAGTAAAGATAAGAGTTTATGCTCCCTAAGGCAAAACACTGCCTCACCCCTTCCAAATTCACCGTTCCTTTCTTCCTTTCTTTCTGATCTTGGAGTTTAATATTTTTTTAATTTTGTATCTTTTAAATAAAAAAGTTTAGATACAATTTGATAAATATTTTCAGTGATTAAGCATTTTATTAGAAAAGAGACTATACATAATAAAAAATTAACTGTGATAAGTGAAAGTGACGTCGCTTAGTTGTGTCCGACTGTTTGCGACCCCATGGACTGTAGCCTACCAGGATCCTCAGTCCATGGGATTTTCCAGGCAAGAATACTGGAGTGGGTTGCCATTTCCTTCTCCAGGGGATCTTCCCAACCCAGAGATCAAACCCGGGTCTCTTGCATTGTAGGCAGACGCTTTACTGTCTGAGTTACCTGTAATAGAAGGTTAGTAAACTAGAGCAATTGACTCACTTCTTCCTCTGTCTTCCTTCCTTCTATCCTTTTACAAGTATTTTCAGCACTGATATATATGAAGCACAACACAAGAGTGGTGAGAGATGATGAGAAAAAGTCATTAATTCATTGATTCAGCACACAGTCTCTGAGTTCCTGCTTTGTACTAGTTATGGCAATTTATCATTGAACCAGACAGGGTAAATTCCTGCCATAATGGAACTGGTATTGCAGTTCTGCAGTTAGATATCATAGAAGTAATACTCCATGGAGGCCTGAGACAATGAAGACATGGAGCCAGTGATGCCATAGAAAAGCTGAAAGAGTGATCTCAGGATGGGGTGGTCGGGGAATGCCTCCGTGAGGATGCCACCTGAGAGGTGAGCTTAGGCCAGCCACGGCGATATCTGGGCAAGGGCATTCAGAGCAGGAGGGAGGAACGTACAGTAAAGCCTAGAGTGAGAAAGATGGGCGAGGAGGCCAGTGAGGCTGCAGAATAGTGAAAGAGAAAGAGGATGGTGTGGAGCCAGGTAGGAAACTCAGAAGATCACGTGGGCTGTGAAGGCTTTTGTAAGTGCTTTGGGTTTAAACAGGGAATGATAAGGTGTGAGATTATATATATAGATATAGATATATAAAAGATCACCCTGACTGATGGGTTGAGATTAATAAATATTGTCTTAACAGAATATAGTAGTAATAAGGAAGCACAAAACATGTATGTAATATAATACAAAGTAGAAAATGGTAAATTCTCTAAGAGAGGTAAAGACCAAATGCTGTTTGAGGCAACAGAAGGCTTAGCTAGGAAGGTCAGGAAAGACTTCAGTGGAGACATGCTTCAGAGGGTGAATGATGTGGACCTCAAGAAAAGGAGAAAGCAAGTGAAGTCACTCAGTCATGTCTGAATCTTTGTGACCCCATGGACTGTAGCCTACCAGACTCCTCCATCCATGGGATTTTCAAGGCAACAGTACTGGAGTGGGTTGTTGTTTCCTTCTCCAGGGGATCTTCCCAACCCAGGGATCGAACCCAGATCTCCTGCATTGTAGGTAGATGCTTTACCATCTGAGCTACAAGGAAGTCAAGAAAAGGAGAAGGCTATTCCAAAAATGAGATACCCTCAGGGAGCTAGTGAGTAGATCCATTGGACTTGGACTTAGTGGAAAGTGACTTTGGGACCAGATCATAGAGGATCTTGAACTCAGGATCAAGAATCTGCACTTTCTTGTTAGCATGATGCCATTGAAGAAATTAATTGTGGCAGTAGATCACAAAATGTAGTTAATTTGGGATCAGTTCAGTTCAGTCGCTCAGTTATTTCTGACTCTTTGCAACCCCATGCACTGCAGCACATCAGACTTCCCTGTCCATCACCAACTCCCAGAGCTTGCTCAAACTCATGTCCATCGGGTCAGTGATGCCATCCAACCATCTCATCCTCTGTCGTCCCCTTCTCTTTCCACCTTTAATCTTTGCCAGCATCAGGGTGTTTTCTAGTGAGTCAGTTCTTTGCATCAGGTGGCCAAAGTATTGGAGCTTAAGCTTCAGCATCAGTCCTTCCAGTGAATATTCAGGACTGATTTCCTTTCGGATTGAGTGGTTTGATCTCCTTGCAGTCCAAGGATTCTCAAGAGTCTTCTCCAACACCACAATTTAAAAGCATTAATTCTTCGGCTCTCAGCTTTCTCTGTGGTCCAACTCTTACATCCATACATGACTACTGGAAAAACCGTAGCTTTGACTAGATGTGTGTAAAATATACTAGGTGGGGGCAGAGGTTATGGTCAGCTAACTTTGCCACTGGCTAGCTCTGTCGCCTTGGGTCTTGGTTCGCTTTGTCTTTAACATCCCTGAAATGTGAAAGTTAAATTAGCTGCTTTCAAACTTCCCCATTATTTTAAAAACACTATGATTTTTAATCCAGTAAACACCAGGAATATTTTTAAGGTACAAGGCCTTTAAATTCACTCATTAACTTAAGAAGTTAGTTTATGTAGACAATCTGCAGACAGCATTAGCAGATGAGTATCTTTATTTCCTTTCCCCCCAAGTTTTTATGTCCTTATTTGTTGGACAACAAATCTATGATGCTACCTGGGCAGAAAGTCCAAATATTTTTTTTTCCTCACTATAGAGTACACAATATTGGACACAATAATTTTCCTCTACTGTAACATTTCTTTTTTTCCCTACTTATATTACCTAGGAGGATCTGTATAAGATGCTCATTAACCCAAGTACTCATGTCAGAATGTAATGTTCTGGGGTTGTTTGGTTTTGCTTTTGGTTCTCATTCTATTTGGAGGTCACTCACCGTCACCCTCTCCTGTTTCACCTAGAAACAGGTAAACCACCTGTCCACTTGTGTTCTTACAAGTGGACTGAAGCCACTTAGAAACAGGTAAACTGTTCGTCCACTTGTTTCTTACAAGCAGACTGAAGCCATAGAAACAGGTAAACCATTTGTCCACTTCTTGTCTTACAAGCGAACTAAAGCCACCATCTCCCACATATTCCTTTAATTCTCATTCTGTCGCATTAGAAATTTCTGATCATCAGACTGACAGAGCAGCTATTATACATTGTTAATATCTAGAGGTCTTTATTTTAATGTTTTATAAAATAGTTGACCTTTTGAATAGTTATAAATATTCAAATATTTCATTAATACACACATTCATTAAAAATGTATCTTGATTTTTGTCATGTTTAAATAACCCTGATCACCACCTGATATTGATAAGAGTTGCTTCGGATACTCTGTGATTCATTTTTGCATCTTTGCTCTTATAAGGTACCTTGTATTATCTTTCAAATGCTGTCCTCTTATCTTTTTTTTGCACTGGGGAGGGATGGTGCTGAATAACAGCATCCTCTGTTATTCAGAGGATAACAGAGGATAACTCATCCTCTCCTAAGCGTTGTGAGTCAAGAGCTCCCCGGGGACTTCCCTGGCAGTCCAGAGGTTAGGACTCCGCACTTCCCCTGCAGCAGGGGACATAGGTTTGATCCCTGGTCAGGGAACTAAGATCCTACACGACTCATTGGTTTTTTGGTGAAACCCAAAAAGTAACAACTATAAAAAGAGCTCCCCAAATGATAAGTCATCCTGTAGTTGGTGTCTAAAGATATCATATTATGGGGAAAACTGTTGTACTCTAAGTGGTTATACTTTTTGATTTCATGGAAAGGTAAATGGGATGATTGGTTGGTCTGAGAACATTCTATGAAGTTAAACATCTCTATTATGTATTTTAGTGATACCAAAGAGTGGCCCAGAAAGTACACTGAAAGTGATTTTGTGAATGGTGGGGTGTCTGAGATTGTTCCTAGGCACATTTAGTACCAAATGGAAGGACTCCTTGGCAGCTCTGTGTTGCCTTGGGCCTCCTATTAAGCTTGAACTTGCTAACCAATGACCTTGCAGCAGCAGCGTCATTAAAATTGATGCTGAACTGTTCTCATATAGTTTCCTGAACCTTTTCCACCCACTATGGTCTCAGCTTTATGCCTGCTTGTCTTTTTCTCACCTTTCCTGGAGACTTCCCGGTAGAGTGCACATAAGAGACACTCAAACAATTTTGAAGAAAAAAGAGACAGAATTTAACATATACAGACATATATGGAGCTTTGCATTTACTGCTTCAAAACACTTTAGTGAATCCACAAGAACTCATTCTCCTGACCTCACCTGTGAGGCTGGGAAGCCTACTCAGGGTTTTTACCGTTTCATAAAGATTTATAATGAGAATTTTTTTTTTAATGACATGTGGTCAGTATGTTTTTTAAATTAATGAAGTAACCATGCCATGCTGATGGTTAGTCGTGTTCAACTCTTTGCGACCCCATGGACTGCAGCCTGCCAAGCTCCTCTGTCCGTGGAATTTTCCAGACAAGAGTAAAGAAGTGGGTTGCCATTTCCTTCTTGAGGGGATCCTCCCGACCTAGGGACTGAACCCACGTCTCCTGTGTATCCTGCATTGCAGGCAGATTCTTTACCCAGTGAGCCATTAAGGAAGCCTCTAATGAAGTACACTCTAAGGCAAAAAACTACCTTCAAAAATAATTACAGATCAAATATTCGGATGTCAGCTTTGCGGGTATTTCTTCATTCTTTTTTTTTAAGATTTTTTTAATGTGGACCATTTTTTTTTAAGTCTTTAATGAATTTGTTACAACATTGCTTCTGTTTTATGTTTTGGACTTTGGCCGCAAGGCATGTGGGATCTTAATTCCCCCACCAGGAATCAAATCCACACCACCTGCATTAGAAAGTGAAGGCTTAACCAGTGGGCAGTCCCTGGGAGATATTTCTTTATCATAGTTCAGTTTGCGACACATAGGATGTTTGTCAGGTGAGTGAATGAATTTCACTACATGTGTGCCACCAAATATAGGTAAACAACACTATTTGCCTAATTTCATAGCATTAAAAATTTGCAGAGCTATATATATATATATATATTCCATGTATTATATATATATGAAAAAGTTATTTCATATATAATTGTAAGCACTTTGATGACCTGATATTTTTCTCTCTTAGTTTGATTCTTTTTCACACCCTGGTACATGCCTCTAATCTAATCTGAAATTTGCATTTCTTTTAAAATTAATTGGCACAACATGATACTCTGTTAGGTTTTGGTATGTAGAATATTTATATATATTTTCGCATCAGTGTGTTCTGTTCATGTTCAAGTGGTAGTTAATGTTTTCAAATTGTTCAAGGATTCCATTGAAATTTGTGAAACATGTTAGGGAAAACTGTGTTATCTCCCCCCCAATCTTTTTTTTTTTAAGTGAATTATATTTAGTTGATTATAAGAAATGTCGGGGGAGCACTTTCAGTAGGCTGGAGTCGTTTACCGTAGATGTTAACACAGGACACCCACAGAATCCACTTTTGACAAGGGGAAGTTTTCAGGAGTATTGCATTACAGTGTCAGCAGGTGCTGCCATGGACATTGGTGAAAAGTAAGAAGGAAGGGATTGGGATGCAGAACAGTAATTAGAAAGAGAGAAATAAATCCTCCCCTTTCAGTTGCTTCACTGATTCCCAATGTTCCAGGTAAAGTGTGCCTGCTGGGTGGCTGAGAACAGGTACATGCTAGCATCCCATTAATCTCAGAGGCGTGTCAGTGGACTGCATCTTCCCTGCAGGTGTGATGAGCTGAAGGAAGACAATGAATTGGGGAAACAGGAGGGAGGTGAAAAGAGGTAGCCCAGTTAACGTGGTTCTCGAAGTGAATGACATGATGTGTGGGACAGCTCCTCATCAGCTGTATTTCTAATCATCCTCCCGTAATTCCTAATGTTACTGTGAATTTTTGTAGATTGAAAACCACATTAGAATTATGACAGCATATGTTAAAATGGTGCAGTACGGTTCAGTAATATAAAGCTGGCATTTACTGAAATGATTTTAAAATCTAGCAGACAGGGAAGTTATCCTGATAAGGAACTTGGTTTGGATGACAATAATGAGATATACAGTATGGTGTCAAGAACTGTCTTCCAGTTGACACAACAATCCATACTTTATAGATTGCCTTAAAAATTAAAAGACAAAGTCAATTATAACTAATTATAATGCTACATTTGCTTGAGACGTTATTATATCCTTTGGGATGAAGGAAGTAAGATTCATGTCAGTCAGGAATCTCTAGCTGCAGCTTCCTGGTTCTATCTTTAAGAATTTTTCAGTTTCGTTTCGTGTCGTGAGAAACCAAAGCCACTGAAAGCCTGAAACCACTATTTTTAGAAATAACTATAGTAGCTGCTGTACATCATTGCGCCTTTGTTCCTATTCTCAAATTCTTATCAGTGCCAAATCTTCAGAGAGGCTACTGGAAATTTTGCTCGATGACGGCTGAATCAGTCAAAAATGAATTTTAAATTATTCTGGAAAAGATAATAATAACCTGAGTTACAGCATCAAGATATTCTGATGGGTCTGGGTTTCAATTACTCAATAGAAAATAGAAGTCCTGTTGCTAATGGTTACAAGTACTCAGTAGAAAATAAAAATCCAGAATGTTACATGTTTGTTAAATCTTTGTTTCAGAGTGGTCAGCATTTTTTAACAAGCAAAAGCCAGACTCTCTGCAAATGATATTATAAGACTGTTTTAGCATCTTGTAAAGAGGTGACAAGGAGTGGTTTATGTTTTCCTGTAATTTTATGTCATAATGAGAAGAGCTATGACATTCTTCCTTCATAAGCAGGACATGATCAGGAGAAAAGAAAATTGATCTTTGTATAAACTTCCTAGAAAATGTAAAGACTTTACAAATTAACAGCTGCATGTCAAGTTATGGGTGAGCCTTTTGTGCATGCTTTGAATATCAAGCTGTTTGTATGTGTAGGTGAGGCATGTGTGTTTTATGTTGTGGAATCGACTGCAATGCATGTATATAGCATAGGCTTCTTTCTTTGTCTAGGGGAAAAAAGAGAACTTTCTAGAGTAACATTGGAGGAATAAGTACTCAAATAAGACACACTACAACAGGCTAGTTGTTTGAGTAATACTGTAAGTTGTTATCCTTTTCATTTTAGGGTATCACGTTGAAAAGCTTTCAGAGGGTGACCTAGTACATGTGCCAATGACAAAAGCTCCTTGTAACAATTCAGAGCATGCTTTATGCTTTCTGAAATGGGATTGTAAAAATCCTCTCAAAAAATGACATCCGAAATAGCATTAAAACACAATTTCCTTTGATAAGGCTTTAAGGCACTCACATGAAAAGTGATACCACTTTGAGTGAGACTGTGTCAGCATTATGTGATGTTGTGTTGCTCATAACTGACATTAATCCATTAAGGGTGCGAGGGTCATTTGTTTTCCTCATGAAGTCATTAAATACCATTATTGATTTCTGTTCAGTCAGATTGTACCTTCCTTTTATGATCATTATATACATTAATGCTAAGTCTTCATTTCATGTACTTTAAATAATAGATATTATCATATTTAAAGTTAGAGCTTAAAATAAAATTAAAATAATAACAGTAATGAGAAAGAAATACTATAATTGGTTCGCTAACCAAGATCATGTCTACTAGAATTATAAAAATGATACTGATATTTAAAAATTTACCTCCATCTTCAGTGTATTATTTGCTAAATAGTATAAACAGATAACTTTAATTCACTTACAAATTAATAGAATAAAATTAAAAAAACTGGAATGGGGTCTTGATAATATTCTTTTACTGCTGTCATTTTTATAACTAGTTATACTACTGTCTACTGATTTGCAAATGTGTCTATTGCTCTTCCATTTTCAAATTTCCTCCTTTTTGCTGTGTAAATGGAAACAAAGAGTAAAAACTTAGCCAGATTTTGTTCTTCAGTGTGTTAAGTGGCAAAATGTAGAAGGAAAATGAAAAGACACTAATATATGGTATTCTGTTCTAGAAACACAGATGAATAATACTACATGGTTTTGTTATAAAAGTCATTTTACCTTAAATTGTTCATTTAGTTGAAATGATGTAGGGTTGATATTTCTTTACAGTCTGTTGAAACAATTAAGTCAAGAGAAAAGGCAAAATGGGGAATTCTGTTTTCCAATTTCTTGTTTTTTAAGACCAGTAATTTTTTCCTTAACTTCATACATTTATGTTTTACTACAAGGAAACTGCAGCGCTACTAGGAACTTTTAAACATTCCTGCTTTGAGGATATTTGAAATATTTCTTTCCCCTTTGCTTTTGAAATTTGATCTAGAAATGATTGTCTTGTGCAGTCATGGGATGGTGTTTCTGTAATCTCCTTTCTCCTGGGAGGTACTATGGAAGGTCTTTAGCCTCTAGCGAGGGAGGACCAAGTGGTACCAAGTCCATTGCAGCAGCTTGTTCGGCAAAGTTGTGTGTTCAGCACTTTTTCATAGGCTTCTTGCCTGGCTCATTGAAGGAAACCTGAGCAAAGCTAGGGTATTAATGGATTATGACAAGCCTTTTGCCTGTCAGGCAGAGGTACCCGCCTTCTTCCTTTAAGACAGAAACTTAATGGAAGATGCTCAGATGGGCAAGCTCTCTGATGATACCCCTTAAGTGCTCAGCCCTTCTCTGATGTGAATATTCAGAGAGCCGTGAAGCTGCAAGTGGCAGCGTTTAATATCGTCTTTCTCATAATGCCTGAATAATTTTCCAAAGAGTGATCGCTGCAGCTGCTGCGAACGTGGTTATTTGTTTATTTTTCACCTTGGTCCTGGTGGAATGCTGACCCAGCTAATCTTCAGGACTCACAGGGAAAATGGTTTCATATTCATAGCTCTTCGTCTGGGCTCTCAAATAAGCACAGAACCGGAGCTGATGACCAGTCACTTTAAGAGAGAAAATAGGAGAACGGGATCTTTAGTTTCCTTTAAAAGTGAAAAAAAAAATTGACTGTTAATGAAGAATCTGGTGAAAAATGAAGACAATCTTGCATATTTTTAATGGATTTTTGTGAGAGGAAAGGAGAAAGCATAGGCTGTCGTGGTGAGTTATAGAATGTTCCCGCGATTTCCCTCTGGTCGTCCTGTTCATTATGTTAGACAGCAGAGCTTTTAAGCTACTGTAGTTTTCGTTTTATGTGTATTGGCCTTCATTTGCGGGAATGCTTGAAGTTCACAGTAGTAAAGTCATTTTGAAAACGGGATGTAATTACAAAGGTATCTTATGCTTACCAACAGCTTTTTTGGATCAATTTAATTATCATTACTTGTGGATACTGTAAATTGAATATCCCTTCCCTAATTACATTAAACTCAGGGGTTAGCTGCTTAAACATCTAAATGAGAAAAGTTCATCCTTTGCTATAAGTAGGAGAATTGTTCTCTTATTTAGGCTGACCTTAAAAGCTAAGCATTTTACATGATATTGTCAGGTGAGCATTATAAAGACAGTCTGTAATGAGATCTTTAATGAGGAACTAAGGTATAATGACTCTTTGAAAAAGTTAATTTATTCAACATTTTCTTACTGCATGATGGAATTAAAGTTTGTGTGTATGTCCAGACCCTTTTTTTTCAGGGGCCAGTCACATTGTTCTTGGTTTACTTCTATTTTGCCAGTAGTTTGAAGTGGTTTTAACATTATTATTCCAGCTTAATAGAAGCCACCATAAACGCAATGAATTAGTCTTGCCCTTTTAAACAGAGCTAATTTATTTAGGGACCAGGAATACTCTTTTTGTCTGCTTCCCCCTTCCCCCCTTTTATACAAATGATGCACAAGATTTTATTCAAGCCACAGAAAGGGTTTTTTCTCAGAGGGGAGAAGATGCCTTTAGACACCTATAAACGGGAATTGTTTTTTCCTGTTGTGGAAAATCAGCCTTTAATTAGTTGCTACGTGTGTATTCAGTTAGTATTTGTTGTCTGTTCAGCTCAAGTGATTTTTTGTGCTTTGTAAAAAAACAGAGATTGTTCTAGTGAGAGATCTGATTGATTTCTGCTTGTTATTGTAAATTTTAGTGCATGCATAGCGACTTGCTTTTATTTACTTTATTTTCTTTCTCAATCATAGCTTCATTAAAAATCTGACTATTATAGTTGAAACCCTTAAAAATGTAAACCTGACTACTTATTTTCACAGAACAGTTCCTGCTGAGCGTGCTTTATGATTTATCATAAAATCTTGTAAGATACAACAATTGGGGCTATGTGTGTTAGCATCTGAAGCAACTCCTGGGATAAATAGAAGAGATTTTGTTATGCAAACAAGTAGCTAAGATCATTAATAGGTAATGACCAAACCATGTCTTGAATGTGTTCTGGATTTTCTGATGAGATGTATTGTAGAATACAACAGAATCAAGAAAAAAATAAAGACTTACTGACAGTAAAGAATTAGCAAGTGCTGCGGGTTTCCCAAAAGTTCCGTGTTATATGGAAGTAGTGTATTTACAGCTGTTTTAAGTATTTTCCACCATATTAAGTTCTAGAAATTATTGGTGGGATACTAAATAATACAGTGAAAATACTTTGAATTTAGGTGTACCTTTTAATATGTTTTTAAAGCTAGTATCTTAAAAATATGGAGTCTCACAGAGCAGTTTAGTGGTTTAAGGTATGAAATTGAATGTTCGTACAAGTGGCAATTTTCCTAATCAATTCAAACAGGCACTGAACTCTGGAATTACATTTCTAATATTAGAAGACTAGCCATGGACAACCTAACTTTAAAAAAATAGGCAGCAATTTTATGCTTCTGCTACAATTAGACACAGTTACCAGTTCTATCAGTCCATTAGTTTATTCTTCTTCCTAAAAAACAGAGGTAGACATTTAAGCGTATTTGTGTACAGGTAAGGCAGGAATTTCTAAAACTCTTCCAGAAAAAGAATCTTGGTAAAGACAGTGTGTAACAATAGTTGAGTCACAAAAACTCAGTATCACGTAAAGAAAAGAAGGGATGGTTCAAAGCTGTTTTAGGCTTCAGTGCATATGATGCTTTTCCTGTTCAAAGTTAAATAGAGGTGGCTGTTTGTTGGCATGTTTTGTCCTCATCAGCACGTGACATGTTATAGTCATAAAATTTGAGGTTCTCAGTCCAGAGTTCATGGGACCAAATATATCTTAATACATCAGCTTCTTAGGAAGATGCTCACTCATGGAGTCTCTTTCTGCAATATCTAGAAAAGCACCAGATGTCAGTGTCTTTGACGTTTATAGTAATAATCAACACATTAAATTTAGCTCAGAAATTAAGGGCTGTTGGGAAAGCTGCTCTTCATCATTTATCCCCACTTCTTGGGAAATTCTTATACATTGTGGAATATTCATGGTGTTCTTCATGCTCCGTTCAGTGTCATGGTCCCTTCTGAGCACTCTCGTTGTGTTTCATTGAGATGGCATCAAATTGGGCAAAATCTCACGGAAACTTCTCTCCTATTAGCTTTTTTAGTAGCTTCATATGCTCTCTCATGTTCTATTAAAAATCATTCTGGGACTTTATTAAAAGACCTTTTTAAAAATTCCAAAAAATTTTAAAAATACATAGGATGGGGTATCAAGAAGTATATAAACTTTGGGCTTCCCTGGTGTCTCCGTAGTAAAGAACTCACCTGCCAATGCAGGAGACATGGGTTCAATCCCCAGGTCAGGAAGTTCCCCTGAAGAAGGAAATGGCAACCCACTCCAGTACCCCTGCCTGGGAAATCACATGGACAGAGGAACCGGCAGGCTACAGTCCATGGGATTGCAAAAAGTCTGGCATGACTTAGTGACTCAACAACAACAAATATAGACTTTGCCATAGGCAAGTTTCCTCAAAGAACTAAGTGGTTTTGCCTTAAGTAATATTAAGCATTTACCAGAATGTGTAGGTGCTTTATATTGAATGGTATAATTCTTATAGAAGCTTGACAATGAAAGTACAGAGTCCATGTTCACTCAATGTACATAAACAGTGTCAAGTATCTGAAATGACTTGACTTGGGACTAAAATCATTCATCTGGGGATGAAGAAGTGTACAGAGGACTGAGTTTACTTAAACAAAGATGATCTGAAGAGTGCCACTCAAAGTTGGGGTTTAAAGAGTTCACTGCTAACATGTAGTAAAGAACATGTATTAGAGCCTCAGCTGAAAAAGATACCTTGATAGTTAGTTTTCACAACTAACCTCTGAGATGTTGCTCCCACTTTTCATATGGTATAACTGAGTCTCACAGGAGTTAAACGATTTGCCCAACATCACAGAACTAATTAAGAGACTGGTATTTGGACCCAGATGTATGTCCCTCCAAGGTCTTTCAGTGAGAAGCTGCCCACCGTAGGCTGTGGCCCGTGGACTGGGTTGTCGGTATAAACACAGCACCGAGAAAGAGAACCCTGTCCCCCTCTCTCTCCTGTTTCCTTTCTGTTGATCCTCTCATCACAGCTCATCACCATATTCTTCTCCCATAATCTTTCTTACCTGTCCCCAATTCATGACAAATAAATAAGCCTAAGGGGGAAAAAAAAAGTTTGTGATGCGCATGCATCGTCAGGCAACTCCTTAAGGCTCCACTGTTAAGAGGTTTGAGAACTCTTATTGCTCATAGCACCTAGTAACCAAAGAAATAGGCATCTGATGGCAGGATATATAATTTAATAGGACTTACTGAGAATTGGATAAACCCAACCATAGGCCAAATTCCCAACTACTAAAAATCTCTGCCTCCCTTCTCCCTAGGTATGTTATTTTCTTCTTTAAAACTTTTACCGACTATAATAGTGCAGGATACATAAACCTTGGGTAACAAATGTCATCATAAAGTGTATCTGTGTTTTTAAAAGGGAGTGTGAGAAAAGGTCTTTCCACCATGTACCTCTGAAATAACAACAGGGCCAGATTCCAAAAGAGTGAAAAGTAATTTTTGCATAAGGTAGTTATGTGACTTCTGGTTTACATAACCATCAAAATATTGTTCCTAAGTGTCAGAAATAGTTCTGGTCTATGTCTGAAGCTTGGAATTCAGGAAGTAAATACTCAAGGAACTGAACATTAATAAAGTGAATCCAAGTAAGTGTCTGGAGTTTATACATGAATTCTTGAATTATTACAAATAATTATTAGGTAACATGTTCCAAAGACCATCTTAGAAATACATATATATATAAATATATAAATATATGTATATATTTATATATATATATAAAACCAATTGTATTAAACGTTAAAGGAGATTTTTATGTAATTATAACTTATTTTCATCTTATTTATATTATAAACTCAGCATGCATTATTTTGATCCTTCCTTTCTTATGATCCATTTCTCCTTCTTCCCCTCAATTGTATCTCTATCTTTTTATTAATAAACCTGGATGCCAAGGAGTAAGTTAGTACAAACTTAAATAATTATTTTTGTGTCAGTCCTGACAATTATTTTTCATTTTTACTCCTAAAGCTAGATTGTTTACTTCATTTTTTCATTTTCCCTTTCTGGTCCCTAAATTATGGTTTATGCTGAAAATCTTGGGCCAAATGTTTGTCAACTTGGAAAAAAATGGGCATCCAGTGGCAGAGAACTGATTGTGATTGACTGATGTCTTCCTGGCACCTTTATACAGGCACATCAGCAGACCTCAGTTTAATGTAACAGCCATGCTCAGTCGTATGTTTCACTTGCTCATCATCAAAGGCACCACTCAGTAGTACCTGACTTTACACTATTGAGAATAGCTTTATGTACTGACAAGAAGACATTAAATTTTCGTCATCCACTGCCCATCCAGAGACTGAAAGTGAAAAGAAGCTTTAGAAAGAGGCAAATAAATGAGTTAATGATTTACAAATATGACAGAAGATTGATAATCTTAACATGCAAAGAGCTTTTACAAATCAATTTGTAAAAGAGACAATAGAAAAATGGGAAATTTATATAAGTGACATATGGATAGCTACGAACTGTAGAAAATATTCAGCATTATTAATGATCAGTGAAGTCGAAAGAAAGCAGCACTGAGAGATCATTTCATTTCTCACGTAGGTAAAATTTTAAAAGCTTACTGATGTCAGTGTCACACACTTCTGGTGGGAGTGTTTCCTGGTGAACTGTTTAAGGAGCACAATTAACAATTTTTATTAAAATTTTTGAATGTAAATATCATTTGATTTACACATTTATATTTGGAAATCTAAGTAAATAATTTAGAAAAGCATGTGTGTGTGCAACCTTGTTTGCAGTGTCAAAAAAGAAAAAAACCCTCAATGGCCCAAAACAGGGAATTGCTTTAAATACACAGTTTAACATCTCATAGTCTTTGAAAGTATTTGGATTTAGAACTAGATTACCTCTAATGATTATTGAAAGAATTTATTCTGTATTAGGTAGAAAAAATAGTTTATGGAAGAGCACAAATAATCTGTTCCTATTTAATATATATACAGTGTATATGTGAATGAGAAAAGCCTGGAATAGTATACCCTAAATGATAGTCATATATATTTCTGGGTGGAGAGAGTTGGGAAGCTTTTATTTATTCATTTTGTCTTTTTGTTTCCTTGACTGTTCTAACTTCTTTAGAATGATGAGCATCACTGTTTTATATGCAAAAAAGCAAAGAGGAAACCATGAGGCTCTGACCCGAAAATGATTTAATCCATTCTTATCATCTCAAAAAAGTTATGCCAACCAAATATTTTGTCTTGCTTGGGTAGCAGGAGCCAAGTAACAGATTTCTTTAATTCAAGAGTGTTACCTGCTACACTTAGTAAAATGCCTAGCCCAGCCACACTGATAATCAGTATTAAATCAGTCAATAAATAGACTGAAGGAAAAGGAAAATGAGGAGAGAAAATTCAGTTTGAAAGAGATACTGATTTTAAAAAAATTAAATTTAAAATTACATCTACTGGTAAAGAATTGCTGTTGAACACCACACATAATTAACCTTTGCAGTTTATCTAATTATGTGGCATCTTAGGCACATTAGCAGGGTGATTTACCCAAAGTTTATAAATATCCAGTAGGTAAGATTAATATTATTAATGGGGCTTTTGCAAGAGGGATTTGAGTCATATATTAGAGTATTTGTTCTTTCATAAATTATTTTTTAACTAATTTAGGTACATAGTTAAAAATTCAACAGTATTGAGCCATGATGAATAATGGCAGTCCCTCATCTCATTCTACCCCATTTCCATATCCAGAAGCAGCTACTCTTTTTTTTTTTACCTGTACCCCATGGCATGTGGGGTTTTAATTCCCCAACCAGGGATTGAATCCATCCCCCCAAAGTGGAAGTGCAGGGTCTTAACCATTGGACCACCAGGAAAATCCCTGGGGAAGCAGCTACTCTTGATGCTTCGAGCTGTTTATTTGGTGGTTAAATCCATGTTACTAAAGAATGCACCATTGTTTCTTAATTGTAGATATTAT
This sequence comes from Odocoileus virginianus, assembly GCF_023699985.2. Taxonomy (NCBI): domain Eukaryota; kingdom Metazoa; phylum Chordata; class Mammalia; order Artiodactyla; family Cervidae; genus Odocoileus; species Odocoileus virginianus. Next base: position 30,228,502 of record NC_069705.1, on the reverse strand, counting down.
CTATTGACATCTTACAAAGTGTGAGGATCCGTCTTTCTTGCAGTTTGTCTACTTATTTTTTCCTCCATTCTTCCAATATAGTTATATGACTTTTAAAAATGCATTTATACATATACAAGTCATACATACAAGTATATACTATTAACTGTAGGACCATAGATTGTAATATAATTATAGTTATTCTCCTGTTCAGCTCTCTATTTTTTTTTCCTTCCCTAGAGCGGGTTCTTATGGTCCTAAGGCTCAGGACAGGAAAGCAAATTTTCTGAATCCTTACATACCTAAACCTTACATACCTCTGCATTCATATTTATTTGATAGTTTGGGGATTTTTTTAAGTAAAAGTCACACAAAATGATGTCCTCTCTCTCTAAATGCTATCGTAAGTAAATTGCTTAACAAACTAACTATGACAAGGTCTGGTTTGGTTTTTGGTTGGTGATGCCAGGCTTTAATCAGCTTTAATCTTATTTGTTCTTCAAAAAAAAAAAAACCACGATAGGCACGATAGGATAGTCAGCCTACTTGAAAGTAGATTTGTTCTTTGCACAGGTGTGAATGAAGAGGCCTGTGTCTGATTGTGAGCATTTTTATACTCAGTGCATATGACATTTGGAATTTGTATTCAGAGGACCTGTTTGCTATTTTTGGCATGCCTTCTAACCTTCTAAATGCAAAAAGCAGCTCCAGTCCTCGCAGCTATAGGCCAGCCCGTCTGTCAGCTGCAGTTACGTCCCATCAGTTATTCATCATTGCTTTTGACTCTGTTTCAGTGAATTGCTCCTGCATTGTTTTCTGCCCTCACTGCTTGTAATTTCCCCAGCCTGGGTCAGAGTACAACAGATATTTGGGTTTCATGCTGTTATATATTCTTTTCCAGTCTAGCATAGTGATATTGTGATGGTGATCTTTTTCCTGTTACTCATAGATGAGATTAATGAAACTTTTTTCAGTTGTTTTGGTAACATCATAATACTCATTTATTGACTGTCAAGGGAACCGTAAACTTACATCAATATCATCAATATAGATTAAAAGATTTTGCAACTCCTCCCATAGCATTACCTTTAGAGTTAGCTTAAAGGTCATATTTTAAGTCTTGTTATTATCTTCTAGCCTCTTATCTCTAATGAGTCAGTGTTAACTCAGTGTGAACATCTGCGTTCTGTAGCATTTTTATAACTCCAAATACTGTGTTTATTTCCAAAAAGAGAATCCTTTCTGCAAAGATGAAAATCTGTATCACGTCTAAAATCATACAATGCAAATCTCAGATCTCCCTGATAGCATTCCAGAGTGTTTCCTTTGAAAGGAAAATGATTATTTTAAATATCTAAATTATTATAAGGTGAGCCTTTTTCAGAAAATCTCTTTACCTTATGGCTGTACCTTTGAGTGCTTCTTGTGCTTCATTTTTATACTCCAGTTCCTCATGACATCATCTCTGACTCTACATAAATCATTCCTTTGTTGGCCTGTCACCCCGTGCTTACTGAAACATGCCTACCTAACACGGCAGAAGAAGGCAGCTTTCAGGCTTCATCTTAAACCAAAGCATCACGTTTCTCTGGAAGAGGTACATGTTGAGTATGAAATGAACCGGAAAGACAATGTCTCCCATTGTAAAAGCCCAGGGTTTTACAAACGAAAGGGACTTGAGATGGTTACTGATAATGGCATAGCTCTCTGGTCTAGGAAGGGGCAGGAATTGCTGGAGGTCTCTGTAGGACAGAGACACGGAAGATTCCTGATTGAGTTTTCTTATCACATTCCTTAATAGTTAGCATTTGCTTGACTTCAGCCTGAAGTAGAGGCATGTGATCCTGAAACTGTGTTGATCACCCCTAAGGCCCTTCAATTGTTTTGCTTTTAGGTACCTGGTACACTGAAATGCTTTCAGTGTTTGGAGGTCAGACGGTGGGGTTGAAAGAATGCATGCTTGGGAGTCAGAAAACCTGGAATATAGTCTTGTCTTCACTTTAGGCTAAATTTCTCCATCTGTAGAATGGATTTAGTAATAACAGAGATAAATAGTAACGAGTAGAAACAGTGCATGTAAAGGTTCAAAAGATTTAAGCACTGGCCTGACACATGGTGGGTGCTTAAAAATGTTAGGCTGTTTCCTCTCTGCCTTCTTTATTATTTAATAAGGTTTGTCTGATGTGTGTGTGTGCATATGTGTGTTCTGCATATCTCTGTCTTATATGCTGTATTAAAATGAAAAATAATCAAAAACTAAATTTATGGTCTCAAATATTTTAAATTCTGGTTGGACTGTAAAATAAGTGCAGGTACTCCAAGTGTGTTTACAAAGTAGATTTTATTAAATGAACTGTTACCTTTGTACATAAAAATTAAAGTAAAAAATGATCACAGTTCTTAGGAAGTATGGACTGAAGGAAGTTAGGAGCTTCATTCCAGACCTTCCCCAGAAGAGCCCCAAGACATATTTTTGAATTTCCTTAACTGCGATCGACAGTATTTAATCAGTCAGTTGGATGGTTCTTTGTCCCTTAAAGATGGCTGGCCGTTATTATCCTGATAGTAGCGACTCTGGGCTGGTTAAGGTTATGTGTGTTTAATCTTCGTAGGCAAATGCTATGGAACATCTTTATCTGTCACATTTAGGCTCCATAAAACCCCCTTTGAAGGTTGCATATTGCAAAAAGTAGAGCTCCAAAGTAGGTCGCAGTCCTAAGAGACCCGCTGGAATCAACATCTGAAATTGAAAAGCTATTCTCCATCCGTATTAAGTTTTTAGGTTACCACTAAGAAAAAAAGCGTACTAAAATTAGATGAAATAAAGGAAAACTGACTCATTCAGGATGTAAAGAACTGTAGAATTTACGCTAAAAAGTTTTCTTTTGTCTTTTCTTCCTTCCATCATTATGTCTAAAAATTGAAGTTAGTCTGGGGAACAGCCCTCAGAGCTCTGAGAATTGATCAACTTGGCCGTGTTCTTGTTGTTCTGAGTCCTGGCAGTTGGGCCTGTGTGACTTTTCTCTGTTCCAGAAACTCATTGCCAAGTAAGGATCTTTACAAATCAGTTACTGTGGACTTAAATATTTCAGAACAGAATCAACTCTCTGGTTTGATTTTTCAGAGGCCATTCTTTCATAGGTAGTTGCATTGGCTTTGTCTATAAATCAATGTGTGAGCAGTGGGTTTTCTTAATTCAGTCTTGTCCAGAAAGCTACCAAAGCGTGACAAGAGAATATTTTTCCATAAGAAGAACATAGTGAATTACCAATAGGTACTCTTTTTTATGGGAGATGTTTGGAAACAAAGGTTAATAAGTTCTCAGTTTTGAGAAGGGAATTCTTTACAAAACATTTAAACAAGTATCTGAGAAATTTTCTCAGAAATATAGTACCTACAAACCTATTTCTTTAAATATTTTCTGGATAGTTATTGTCTTTTTCTTTGGCTGATGATGGCAAATAGAAAGAAATGTGAGCAATTTATCTTGGAAGCATAATGCGTTAGTATTAATATATTTATGTTATCTTCTTATATGTTGTCCATGGGTTGCTTCATATACTTAAATTGTGACTCTAATTTGAGTCTTAAATTCCAGGTTGGTCACAGACACTTGTGCTTTCCTGTGTCCTAGACCAGTTGGTTCCTTTCCACAGAGTGGTAATATTCAGGCTCTGGAATCCTGATTCGGTCACTCAGTGACTGGGCAATTAGAACAGATTATTTAACTGCACTCGGTGTGAGATTCCTGTGGGTAAATGGCAGTGAATGCTGATTACCCCACTGAGTTACCATGAGGATGATACATGTATGATGCTGACTTTGGCTAGCTCACAGTAAATGTGCAAGAAATGGCAGGCACCATTACTGAGGTGGTTATTGTAGGTGACTTTTGGAGCACTAGTTTGCATTTTCTTGGTTATGAATATTTTGTAGGGTAGGAACCATGGAGCTTGGTTTTAGATATATATAAGGAATGGCTTCTTTCATTTAGAGATTTTCAAACTAGTATATAGGTTTCATTAAAATAGCAATTCTTTGATAAACCATAGTGGAAAAGAATATTTTAGAGCAGAATATAAAACTTCCCTAGTGGTCCAGTGGTTAAGACTCCATGCCTCTACTGCAGGGGACGTGAGTTTGATTCCTGGTTGGGGAAGTTTTGCATGCCATGAGTGTGGCCAAGAAAAAAATAATAAAAGTGAATAAAAATGTCTATATGTGTCTAACTGAGTCACTGTGCCGTACATCAGAGGTTGGCACAACATTGTGTGAATCAGCTACACTTCAGTAAATAAATAGCATTTTGAAAAAAAAAAAAATTCCTCGAAGAGTTTTCTTCGGTGTGATTTTGGTGATAGAAATCTCATTTGGCAATTAAGCACTAATAATATGCTAGTCAGAGAGTAATTATAGCTACCTGAACTCTGACATGCTGTCAACAACTGCTGAAAGAATATTTTGTAAAAATTAGCACTATCATTCTTACTTGAACTTCATGAAATTTTGAATCTTTCTCAATAGCATATCACTGTAGTTATAGATATCACAGAGTGTGTGAGCTCAGATGCTCAGTTGTGTCTGACTCTTTTGCAGCCCCATCAACTGTAGCCTATCAGGCTCCTCTGTCCATGGGATTCTCCAGGCAAGAATACTGGAGTGGGTTGCCGTTTCCTTCTCCAGGGTATCTTCCCAACCCAGGGATTCAACCTGGGTCTCCTGCGTTGGCAGACAGATTATTTACTACTAGCGCCACTTGGGAAGCCCAAGATAACACAGAGGAAATAATAAATATTAAATGAGATCCTTTTCTTCTCATATATTGCACATTAGTATATTCTGGTATACTCTGTACTAATCATTGTACAATCAGCTGTCCAATTTTGTGCAGGTAAATAAGAAATGATGAACCAGGATTATTTCTTTTCTTCTTGGAACCAAAGTGACAACCTAACTTAGACTTTCAATTAAGCTTTCCAGCTTCCTACCTGTGTTCTTGTATTGGTTTCTTAGGTAGGAACATTTTCTCTGCATGGACAGAAACAGTTGATAAACTCAACTCCAACAGAGAAATAAATTACATGCCAGCTATAATGAGACATCAACGTCTAGTAAATTTTCTTTTTGCTTGTAAAAAAAGTGGCAGTATGAAGTAAGAGTCAATAATTATTTATTGTTAATTCCCTAATGTTGGCTTCTGATGTGCATGTAAATTGTGATGTGACTAAATTGGACAGAATTATCAGTTATTTAACATATTCACTCTAGTGCACATGGATGAAAGTGACTGATATTCTAGCAGGGATCCTTTGTGTTCCACTGAAGCATGTGGGTATCCATCCTGCAGTCCGGTACAAATGTATTGCTCACTGAATTTAATGATATTACCTTGGTTCACAGCAAGCCAGGCACTCAGTTCAAGGAATCGTCACTATATTCTCAGATGTGTTAAACTCCATTTCCGTGTTTCCACCTTTTGGGGGGAGCTTGTACTTTCTAGTTATAGATTCTTGTGGGAGGTCCAAGGCCTGCTTCTGTTTTGTCTGAGAATAATACAATAACCAGTATATACTACTTGCTTTGTTTCATTGATATTTCTTCATTAGCTTTCTTTTTGCACATTATTTCATGCTCTGGTGATAAGAGACAGACCAAACTTGTAAATAATTATACCCTTTTTCTAAGATATCTTAAGGAGAATGCTATATAGAATTTTATTTTCACATTTATAATTCCTTTCAGTAATTACTATCAGCAAAATTGAGTGTCTTTATTGAATGAATACCATGTCTAAAAACAAGAAGGATACAATTAAATCGATGAATAGGTGGGAAATACTTAGGTAGGTACAGAAATATAGGCTGTATTTCAGATCAAAGATCATTTCTGCATCTGAATCAGAAACCATAAACATTTGATACAAAAACACAAGTGGGTCAGTAAAGTCTTGGTTGTGTTTTTGCCAAACCCTGTTAAATTTTCTTGGAATTATCTCCCAGCAAGCTTTTATTCTCTAGGTCACTGCCATCTCCAAAGTCCAGTCTCTTTTGCTGATTTATTTTTAATGTTTGCTAGTAAAGAGTTCATATCAATCTAGACTAAATATCGCTTTATCATTCACTGTCACAGAAAATTGCTAAAGTGGCCTCTTCTTTGCCATCATTACTGAACAATTCCGTCGGTCCAATATTTTCTTGATTCAGTTTCTCTCCTGCTCTCCAGCCTTATTTTCTTTACTCTGAAGACAAACCCCTTTGGGTCAGCTCATCCTGTTCCCGGTATGGTTATATCACATCCCACTTGCCTCAAAGATGATCAGGTTTTGCCATAATCCTCAGTTTTGAAATGCTCCTTATTCTTTAAAGATCAGCATCAAGGACTGATTGCTTTTCTGATTATTCCAACTCTTGTTGTTAATCCTATCCTCTTAAGTTCTCTCGCACATGTTGCATCCATTTAATTATTATTATATTTAATTTAACTTATGGATAGTGTGTCTTACAGTCAATGACATTTCCCTATTTGTTCTTACCACTGGGAAGCACAGGGCTGGATTACTGGCTGATTTTTGGTCATTGCAGAGAATCCTTGTTATCCATTCCTACATATTAACTTTCCTACAGCATCCTCTCATTGTACTCCTTCTCCTTTGCAATGATGTCTTCTAATTTTTTAATCTTCTTATATATTCTGTCTTCTTGTAAGCCATCTCAAAGCCTGGTTTAATTTCTACATCATATCCAATTCCTTGGCAACCCACCAGGCTCCTCTCTGTCCATGAGATTTTCCAGGCAGGAAGAGTGGAGTGAGTTGCCGTTTCTTTCTCCAAAGCCTTGTGGGGAGAGGTTATCTTCCATGGGTGCTGAGCAGCCTTGCCTTGTCCTGACTGCCCTTCACCCAGATCATTCCTCAGGCTTGTGTGTATGGCAAGAAACCTTGAGGGATGAAATGTCCAGCAGGAGCAGGCTTGCTCACTAGTTACTGAAAGCATTGGGTTCCCCAGCTTAGCGTCTCTCAGTGGTGATGCTCACCCACTGTGTGCCCAGCGTCCATTCAAGCCCCTGGGACCTGGGGGCCGAGGGACCAGTACATATACTGATGCCCATGCTGCTTGCTGAGCTGTAAGCCGTGAAGTATTTTGCCTCCGACCCAGGAATCTCCTGTCTTTACCAGTGCTCGGGACAGCAACAGGCTAATTTACGAGGTACTCATCCACATAAAACAAAATCCTAGACCAAACCATGCCTTATAGAAACATAGAAACTATTCCGTCCATTCATACAAAGGATGTGTTTGAGGCTTTAAGACCAACCCACTGTGCTTACCATTGTCCTAAAAATGCTGATCATGTAATTCAGTTCAGTTCAGTTCAGTCGTGTCCGACTCTTTGCGACCCCATGAACCTCAGCACACCAGGCTTCCCTGTCCATCACCAACTCCCGAAGTTTACCCAAACTCATGTCCATTGAGTTGGTGATGCCATCCAGCCATCTCATCCTCTATCGTCCCCTTCTCCTCCCACCTTCAATCTTTCCCAGCATCAGGGTCTTTTCAAATGAGTCAGCTCTTCACATCAGGTGGCCAAAGTATTGGAGATTCAGCTTCAGCATCAGTTCTTCCAATGAACATTCAGGACTGATCTCCTTTAGGATGGACTGGTTGGATCTCCTTGCAGTCCAAGGGACTCTCAAGAGTTTTCTCCAACACCACAGTTCAAAAGCATCAATTCTCTGGTGCTCATCTTTCTTTATAGTCCAGCTCTCACATTCATACATGACTACTGGAAAAACCATAGCCTTGACTAGATGTACCTTTGTGGGCAAAGTAATGTCTCTGCCTTTTAATATGCTGGCTAGGTTTGTCATAACTGTTCTTCCAAGGAGTAAGTGTCTTTTCATGGCTGTAGTCACCATCTGCAGTGATTTTGGAGTCTAAAAAAATAAAGTCTGCCACTGTTTCCACTGTTCACCCGTCTGTTTGCCATGAAGTGATGGGCAGATGCCATGGTCTTTGTTTTCTGAATACTGATCTTTATGCCAACTTTTTCACTCTCCTCTTTCACTTTCATCAAGAGGCTCTTTAGTTCTTCTTCACTCTCTGCCGTAAGGGTGGTGTCATCTGCATATCTGAGATTATTGATATTTCTCCCAGCACTGTTGATTCCAGCCCTGTGTTTCTCATGATGTATTCTGCAGGGTGACAATATACAGCCTTGACGTACTCCTTTTCCTCTTTGGAACCAGTCTGTTGTTCCATGTCCTGTTCTAACTGTTGCTTCCTGACCTGCATACAGATTTCTCAAGAGGCAGGTCAGGCGATCTGGTATTCCCATCTCTTTCAGAATTTTTCACAGTTTATTGTGATCCACACAGTCAAAGGCTTTGGTATAGTCAATAAAGCAGAAATAGATGCTTTTCTGGAACTCTCTTGCTTTTCTCATGATCCAGCGGATGTTGGCAATTTGATCTCTGGTTCCTCTGCCATTTCTAAATCCAGCTTGAACATCTGGAAGTTCACGGTTCATGTACTGTTGAAGCCTGGCTTGGAGAATTTTGAGCATTACTTGGCTAGTGTGTGAGATGAGTGCAATTGTGTGGTAGTTTGAGCATTCTTTGGCATTGCCTTTCTTTGGGGTTGGAATGAAAACTGACCTTTTCCAGTCCCATGGCCACTGCTGAGTTTTCCAAATTTGCTGGCATATTGAGTGCAGCACTTTCACAGCATCATCTTTCAGGATTTGAAATAGCTCAGCTGGAATTCCATCACCTCCACCAGCTTTGTTTGTAGTGATGCTTCCTAAGGCCCACTTGACTTCACCTTCCAAGATGTCTAGTTCTAGGTGAATGATCATACTACCATGATTATCTGGGTTGTGAAGATCTTTTTTGTACAGTTCTTCTGTGTATTCTTGCCACCTCTTCTTAATAACTTCTGCTTCTGTTAGGTCCATACCATTTCTGTCCTTTATTGAGCCCATCTTTGCATGAAATACTCCCTTGGTATCTCTAATTTTCTTGAAGGGATTTCTAGTCTTTCCCATTCTGTTGTTTTCCTCTATTTCTTTGCACTGATCACTGAGGAAGGCTTCCTTATATCTCCTGCTATTCTTTGGAACTCTGTATTCAGATAGGTATATGTTTCCTTTTCTCCTTTGCTTTTCGCTTCTCTTCTTTTCACAGCTGTTTGAATCATGTAATTAGATATAAGTAAATATACTAACTATGCTTGCTTGGCAGAACTTACCTTTCATAAGATCATGGCAGCTGTAACAGTGATTCAATCAGTCATTTTGTACAATTATGTTGAGAGTCCTCAAGCTATTAAATTTTCTTTAGTTTTCTGCTTCAACTAAAAAAATGAGTAGAGAATACGTTTACCTTCAGCTTTCCTATGGGGAGGTTTCTGAAGAGCACGTCTGTATAGAGTTAGCAGTTTTATTTAGTTATCTACCTCAGTTCTGTGCTCTCCCTCATTTTATCCTCTTTCTTCCTTTTTTCTTCCTTTAATTTTTATTCTCGTTGAGAACGCAGCACCTCTATATGGACCAGAAGCAGTAACATATATTTTTAAATTGTTAAGAGCTTTTTTTTTAACTCCAGCATTAAGAGATAAAAGGAAATTATGAGCTTAGGAATCAATGACATATGACCACTGAAGTATTGGGGTAGAAAAAAGTTAATATTTATTGATCAGTTAGCAAGTGTCAGGTCCTTTGAAAGTACTTTACATGCATTATATCATTAAATCTCCCAATTATCTAAGAGTTAAGTATTATTGAGGGAGAAGCTAGACTGTTAGAAAAGGAAACTGGGTGGCATTCGGGAACTAGCCCAAGTGCCTGGCAAAACACGATCCCTACCCAGACAGGCCATCCATTTACACCAAAGGCACTTAACCACTGACTCGTGGTCCAGGGATAGCTAGAGGATAGGGAGAGATGGCCGTGTGCCCATCAGAACCTATTTTCCCATCCTCCAGGGAAAAAGACTACACTTCCCAGCCCTCCTCCACCCCCTTGCATGGAGGCTTGAGCCCATGGGTAGTTCTGTCTCTATAATGGGATGTGAGCAGAAATGATAGGCCAGCCACAAGTGTGCCTCCCGCAGCATCTCTCTCCATCTTCTTGCTAAAAGCAAAGGACTTCTAGGATCATAGCAAGGAGTAGGAGCCCAGGTGTCTGAGACATCATGCAGAAGACTCCCCCTGAGCATCAGCAGTGGGCTGATACTAGAACAGAAAAGAAAAGCTTTTGTTATGTGACAGCACTAATACTTCAAGTTTATCTTACTACAGCAGCTCCCATTACCTTACTTATTCGGGTGGAAATGACTAGAATATCACCGTTAAGAGCCCTTGAACATGTTTAAATTTTTTTTTCATTTATTTTTATTAGTTGGAGGCTAATTACAATATTGTAGTGGTTTTTGCCATACATTGACATGAATCAGCCATGGATTTACATGGGTTCCCCATCCTGAACCCCCCTCCCACCTCCCTCCCCACGTGTTTAAATATTTGATTAAACCATGATGGCATTATTTGGGGGGGCAGGCTTCTAAAATCTTTGATTATTACCTTGCAAATGTGAAAGAGCAGATATTGTTATTAATATTACCCTTAGAAGAAGAAAAAGCTCTGAAAATAATGAATATGTTAGACGTGGTGTAGTAGTTGGTTATCACCTGGTGAGTGAACTGCCTCTTTTTAGTTGGACACTTAGGGGGCTTCCCTGGGGGTCGAGTGGCTACAGCTCCACGCTCCCAATGCAGGGGGCCTGGGTTCAATCCCTGGTCAGGGAACTAGATCCCACATGCTGCATCTAAGACCTGGCACAGTCAAACAAACAAATAAAAATAAATATTAATTAGGAAGTAATTGAATTTCTGTGAACCCCAGTTCTCTCGCCAGCAAAATTAAACAATCCAGCCTCTTTAGGGTTACTCTCACATTTCTATACTGACAGTGTGCAGTCCTCGAGGACAGAAATAGTGTCCAGTTTATCTGTGTGTCTATATTAGCCCTGTTGTAGCACGTAGGGTGTGTCAATATATATCGAATGAATTTCTGATGGAAGAGAACATGATATCCTTTTAGAAAGCACTTTGAGTCAAAAGCCATAAATGTATCTATTCTAGTTGGCCCAGTATTAACATGCAGCATTATTTATGAATAATCCAAGTAAAAAAAGAGATGAGATTGCATAGAGCTGCAGAAGCCTCATTTCAGCCTTTGGAAATAGTCTATGTATCCAGCTGTAACTGAGTGATTTGGTGAAGTGTGGTGCAGTTTTCCTGCTTTTAAAAGGTAAATAGTTCTTGGTGACTATAGTTAATAATACTGTATTGTGTATTAGAAAGTAGTTTGGAGAGAAAAAATAGTTGTGACTATGTTTGATGATGGATGTAACTGGAATAATGGTGGTGATCATTTTGCAATATATATAAACATCAAGTCATTACATTGGTCACTTGAAACTGGCATTAGCATTATGTCAATTATACCACAGTTAATAAGTACATAAATAAATAAAAGATAAATAACATAAACCACATTAATATCATGCAAGTTTATGCTAGGTGACTAACGGAAACAGCAATGGAACTATATGAAAATTGTTGAGAAATGAAATTTCCCCTTAGGAAAGACTTAGAAGGGAAGATACACAGGAAGTGGAAAACATTTTTGCTATGTTAGTGACAGAACTATAGAATAACTTTTTTTCCTTTTCAATTGATTTATATGGTGAGATGGGAGAAAAATCTAGAAAAGAATGTATGGGACTAGCTATTTAAGGCTGTGGAATGGAAAAAAGCACCTTTGTACTTCATTCTGTGGGTACTGGGTGGGTATGCATCATGTCACATTATTATATAGATATGTGATTGAGTCTAGTTTTTAGAAAGATGATTTGTAGTGGGAGAATGTGGTAATAGGGAGATGGGTCAGACACAAAACAGTTCAGGTGATGGTGGGACAAATGTGAATTAGCTGTGTCTTTCTCTTTTCTGATGCTTTCACATGAGTCCTTGCTTACCCAGAGAGATGGCTCCTCCCAGGGTTGGCCAATTTCTAGAGATTAGAAACAACTGGTTCAGGAGGATGTTTTTTCAGATGCAAACCAACCAGTCCAGAGCTTCTCTGGGTCATTATCCACAAGCCCTAATCACCCCCAGGCCAGACCCCAGACAGCTAGGGACAAGGCCTGTACCGGGAGCCTACCGCAGTCATTCACTCTAGAAGTCAGAAGTCTGTCTGCCTGCTTCGCCCCCTCCTTCCTGCAGAAACCACAGGAGAGGCCGTCACTCACAGCCCCCCCTTGCTCTCCTGCCTCCTGACCCACCCGATGCTCCCTTGGGGGGACGAGGAGGGGGCCCTGCATGGTGCGGCCGCCCCTTCCTCCTGGGGACTGGGATCTGTTGGCCTTACCATTAGTCAGGTTTTCTATTCATGTTCTGTATTTTAGAACAAGAAGTTGTGGACCTAAATGAAAGCAGTGAAGGTGAGGACAGAGAAAAGGATGGAGAGATGTTTAGGTGTCAGAATTACAGGGCTTTTAACAAATGTATCTTTAAGTGGAGTATAATTGCTTTACAAGGTTGTGTTGGTTTCTGCTGTTGGTAGAGCAGGTGAATCAGCCACGTGTGTGTGTATATATTGCCTCCCTCTTCAGCCTGCCTCCTGCTCCCCCACCCCCGCCCCCTAGATCATCACGGAGCCCCGAGCTGGACTCCAGCTTCCCACTCGCTGTCTGTCTGTGTTACACACGCTCCTTGCTCAACCCGTCTCGCCCTCTCCTCGCCCCCGTGTCCGCAAGTCCATTCTCTGCGTCTGTGTGTCCACTTCTGCTCCGCAAATAGGCTTGCAGTGAGATGGATGAGCCTTACGTCTGTCATACAGAGTGAAGTAAGTCAGAAACAGAAAAACAAATATCATATATTAGTGCACAGCCATGGAATCTAGAAAGGCGGTACTGATGAACTGTTTGTGGGGCAGAGTTACAGGTTTTGATGGTGACATCATATGGGGATAAACAGAAGAGGGGAGCAGCTGATTACTGACAGCTTTCTAGTGTAATGACACTGTGGAAAGTGATAAACTTGAAGAGATTTTGAGGGAAAAGAAACACCTCTGGTTTGGAGCTTGTAGCGTTTCAGTTCACTTCAGTCCCTCAGTCGTGTCTGACTTTTTGCGACCCCATGGACCACACCATGCCAGGCTTCCCTGTTCATCACCAACTCCCGGAGCTTGCTCAAACTCATGTCCACCGAGTCGATGATGCCATCCAACCAACTCATCCTTTGTTGTCCCCTTCTCCTCCTGCCTTCAATATTTCCCAGCATCAGGGTTTTTCCAATGAGTCAGTTCTTTGCATCAAATGGCCAAAGTATTGGGATTTCAGCTTCAGCATCAGTCCTTCCAATGAATATTCAGGACTGATTTGCTTGAGGATTGACTGGTTTAATCTCCTTGCAGTCCAAGGGACTCAAGAGTCTTCTCCAACACCATAGTTCAAAAGCATCAGTTCTTCAGCATTCAGCTTTCTTTATAGTCCAGCGCTCACATCCATACACAGCTACTGAAAAAACCATAGCTTTACTAGATGAACCTTTGTTGGTAAAATAATGTCTCTGCTTTCTTTTGTAGGGTTTAGGGTCCTGAAAGACATCCACATAGAAATATCTAGGAGGCAGTTATAAAGATGTATCCTGCACAGTGGTTTTGTATCTTTTATCACCATGACCCACAGCATCAAATATATTTTACATTTGACCCTACACATGGATGCAATTTCTTCTCTGTAATGTTAGTTTATTTGTTCTTTTATTATTATTATTATTTTAATTTTTGCAATGTTGTATTGATGTCTGCCATACAACAGTGCGAATCAGTTATGATTATATGTCTGTCTCCTCCCTCTCGAGCCTTCCTCCCTTCGCCCCATCTCACCCCTCTTGATCATCACAGAGCACCGGGCTGGGCTTCCTGTGTTATACGCCAGCTTCTTGCCAGCTCCTCACTTTACACACGATGGTGTGTGTATACTGATGCTGCTTTCTCCATCCGTCTCACTCCTCTCTCCCCCACTGTGTGCACAAGTCCCTTCTCTACATCTGCTGAGATGAACCTCTTTGCATGAATACAATTTATTTCGCATAACAATACCCCTCTCTTTTGTGATGCTCTCTGGGAGTTTCTGTCTCTGCCATCCATTGTGTTTCATTTTTAAATGTGAGTTGTAAGCCACTAAATCGAATTCATGAACTGCTACAGAGTTATAGGCCATCCTTTGAAAAAGGCTGGTCTGGGGCATTTAAAAAAAAAAAAAAAAACTTAGACTGAAAAGATTTTAACATCTTAAACATATTGATATTAGGTGAAGCTGTGGGACGTTTTCTAAGGTCAAGGGTGGAGAGTAACAACATTTCCCAGATTATAACTCTGTAGAATACCACACATTTAAAAATGTTTAAGTGAACAGAGGAAGGGGAGTCAGCTTTTGCTGGGAAGGAATAATAAATCTTAGTGGTAGAATCACCAATGTTGAGAAACCAAGAAGTGAAGATTTTACAGGTGGGCCGTAATCACAGATACTGATGATATCAAATAATAGAAGAATAACAAGACTGGATTTGTAATCGAAGCTGTCATGGGTGGTAAATGAAGAGTAGGTAAGAAGGTAGGCTGCAGTGACTGGAAAAATGAATGGAAGGTAAATGAAGAGAAGCAAAGAAGGTCCTACTTATTTTTCAGAGAGCTCTTTAAAGAAGAAAAGATGTAAATATCTATCTGTCTTTCTAAATGACAGTAACTGGGAGGGATAGAAAAAGCATTCAAGCAAATTCCTTGAAACAGGCTGTTGTGTTTGCTAAGGATACATGTTAAAGACTGAATCAATGTTTGCTGACTTTTTTTGAAAAGAGAATTTAGAGTTAGGAGGAAATAGATGAAAGTGACCAATAAGTGGAAAAATAATAGGAACAATTAAAATTACAACCACTGAATTTTTTCACTTGGAAATGGACAACCTAGAAACTAATAGCAAGAATCATCTAATAAATAGGGCCCCAGATTAAGAAAGATGAGAAATAATCTGGTTAAATTAATATGTATTTGAATATACACAAATATACACATGTATATATTTTATTAACAATGTATATGTAATTTCTTAAATGTAAATTGGTTTGGAGAGAATTAATGCATATAAGCTTTGTTAAGCCTAGGAATGAGGTTTAATGGAGATTGGGTCAGTTTTCTTGTTATTAATACATATTTTGGATGATTTAGAGTCATTCACCTAGAAGAAATGGTAAATTACTGGAAGCTCTTTACAATTCTGTGAGTTTGTGATCTTATCTGTGTTCCAGTAAAAGTCCAATCTAATATTGGTTAAAGAATTTTCACTAGAAGCTGCTAAATAAATTTGTCCTCATTTAAAAAAAGGCATTGTGATTCCACACACAGCTTTAAGAAGCGATTCTGTAGTGATCACTCTTGTACCCTGTGTTAGAGACTCCAATTCAGAGGCTCACTGTGGTCCTGCAGGACCAAAATGTTGATTGTTGTTGACTCAAGAAGTAAAGCTTGTGGATGCAGAAATTAACATGGTGCTGTTCTGTGTGTGTGCTTGGCTGCTCATTCGTCTCCCAGTCTTTGCTACCTGGAAATCTCCTTATAGTGTAGGATATCTCAGGAGTGCTAGCCCACTCTGATCGCAGATCTCATTCACACTCATGGGGAGGAGTTGATGCAGGGCTTGTGCGTGTACACCAAGGGATGGGAATTTTGAAGATCAAAAGGGATTTTGCAGATATAACTAAGGTTCCTAATTTAGAAACCCCATGGACAAAGGAGCCTGGCGGGCCTGAGTCCATAGGGTTGCAAGAATCAGATACGACTTAGCAACTAAAGCACCAGGAATTAGTTGTGTGTTGTGCTGTGCTTAGTCAGTCGTGTCTGACTCTGCAACCCCAGGGACTGTAGCCCACCAGGCTCTTCTGTCCGTGGAGTTTCCCAGGCAAGAATACTGGAGCGGGTTGCCATTTCTCCACGGGATCCTCCCCACCCGGGGATTGAACCCACATCTTCTGTGTTGCAGGCAGACTCTTTACCAACTAAGCCACCGGGGAAGTTCACCTGGGGCCGGTAGCCGCAGGGAACTAAATCATGCCACCAGCCTAGACGAGCTAGAATAGACACCTTGACGGAGCTCCTGATGAGAACAGCAGCTTGGCTGACACCTGGATTTCAACCTGATGAGATCCTGAGCAGAGAGCCCAGTTAACATGAGCCCGGATCTTCCTGGTCCACAGAAACTGTGACATAATAAATGTGTTGTTGTAAACAGCTTAGACTAACTGGAAAATTATTACTCATCAACAGAAAACTAATATAGGAACACAGAGAGGAAAGTCAAAGACTGCAGAGGCATCCCAAACCTATTCAGAGAAACACTTCACTGCCCAGTGTGGTGCCCATGCGTCGTGTTTGTTAGCAGAGTACTTGCGATGTGGCTGGGCTGAACTGAGATAAACTGCGCTTGAATAAACACTGGATTCTAAAGCCTTAGTGACAAAAAAAAGAACATAAAATCTATGACTTATATATCGATTCCATGATGAAATGGTATTTTTTTTGGATACATTAGACTAAGTTAACTGTATTATTAAATACTTTCAACCTGTTTCTTTTTCCTTTTTTTAAATGTGATTACTTAAACATTAAAATTATATATGAGGCTCACATGTGTCTCTGGACAGAGGAGAAGTTGAAAGGTAAGAAAGAAGACAAAAATTCCATTCCACTACCCAGAAATAACCATTGTTTGTATTTTTATGTACTTCCGTTCTGTTATTTTTAAGGCATAATTTTTTCTTTCCCTCCACTGTTTATTCCATGATATCAAGAAACAATTACAGGGCAAGAGAAAGACAGCCCAGGTGAGCTCAAAGTGTTTGCCTGAGATGTCACATTTGTTAAGGAAACGAGCTGACCCCATGTCTTTCTGGTTCCAAATCATCCTCTAAAACCTATATTCTTCTACACATACCACAATACCTCTCCTGAAAAATCTTTACAAAAAAAAAAGATGACTCAGTATTGTATTATAAAAAGTATTAAACACAGAAAACTCAGCAAGACCTGAAATTTTACATTATTATGGAAGTTATTTTTTTTTGTAATTTCTAAGGAGTTACCAAACTGTTTACAGAGTTAGTGGTTAATTTTTTTTCTAGAATATATTCAAGAGGTATGGACTTCCCAGGTAGCACTAGTGGTAAAGAATAATCTGCCTGACAGTGCCGGAGCCACAAGAAATGCAGGTTCAATCTCTGGGTCGGGAAGATCCCGTGGAGGAGGAAATGGCAACCCACTCCAGAATCCTTGCCTGGGAAATCCCATGGACAGAGGAGCCTGGTGGGTTATAATCCATGGGGTCGCAACTCTGAGCAACTGTGCATATTCAAGAGATATAGATGGGCAGAGGATGGTGGGTGCAATTGCTTTTAGCTACTAATGCTAGCAGCTATTACTAGGTATGTATAGAACTGAGTAAATAAACTGGGAAAGATTGAAGGCAGGAGGAGAAGGGGACGACAGAGGATGAGATGGTTGGATGACATCACCGACTCAATGGACATGAGTTTGAGCAAGCTCCTGGAGTTGGTGATGGACAGGGAAGCCCGGCATGCTGCAGTCCATGGGGTCACAAACAGTCAGATACGACTGAACTGAACTGAAATAAACTGCTTTAGAGAGGATTCTTTTAAAATGAAGTGTACAAGAAAAAGAAATGATAGACATACAAGAAAGAGAGAAATTAAAACTGAGCAGAGTATATGATCTTGTGTATAGAAAATCTTAAGGAAAATCTTAAAAATTCTTCTAGAATAAGAATTGAGCAAGACACAAGACCAATGTGCAAAAATCAATTGTATTTCTGTAGTCTAGCAACAAACAGTCTGAAAGTGAAATTAAGAAAACCATCAGTCATAGTAGTAAATCCAGCCTGTGGACCGGCAGGGTTTTTTCACCACAGGTAGATACAATTCTTTGGTATGTGAATAATACCAGAGGTGTGTATTTGGGATATTTTGCCCTTAAATGGAAACATTTCATGTTGTTTTAATTCCAGAATATATACTGCTAAGTTTGAGCGTTCATTTCTGAATTTAGCTGAGAGTAGCTTATTTCACATCCTAGCTTTTTCAAAAAGCAAATATGAAAAAGTTACGCATTAAATTATTCCCGCTAAATGTATGAGCCGGTAGGAGTGTTTGCTGCTGATTTTTATTGCACAACAGATGTTGGCATTTCAAAAATAAACATAGTTTTTTTCCCTAGGAGTGAATTTCCTTCTCTATGAATCAGTTTGAACAAGTTAGTGTAGGCTTATATCTTCTAGAGAGTATGTAATTTATTATTTTGTAACAAAATGGCTTAAAAGAAAAATAATATTGTACCATGAATTCATACATCAGCTCTTGCCTTGTCTCCTGGGCCATAGTTCTAATTATTTTTTCTAATGGTAATTGATAACCAGGTGAATTCCCTTGCTGTTACAGCTTTATAGAATTTTTTTTTTTTTTTTGCTCTTAATTTTCTTGGGAATAATAGAAAATCTCCAAGTTCAAATATATGTCAAAGTGATGTACTCCTTCTCTACATAAATAATAACTGGAGAGGGGCCTGTTAAAGGTAGCTTTCATTTTTTATTTCAGATTTGCATCAGAAAAGTAATGACAGTTCATCAGCACTTGAAGTATCTAAAACTTCGAAAATATATTTCACAATTCAAGGTTAAGTGGGTCATCATCAGTTATGAAAAGAAGGATCACGCCCTGTGTAGAATGTTTCACATATTTCAAAGTGTTATCTCTTTCGGGGAAACACAAGTCACCATCCTTCTTCAGAGAAGTGACATGCCAATAGAAAGATCTATACAGGCTTACCCTTTAATATATGTATAAAGGAGAAGCTTTGCAGACTTTTCCTCGGGGAAAGTTTCCCACTGGCTCCAGTAGTTGTCGTCGGTATTAAAACATTAGATGAAAAGGATTGTCTGGTTATAAATTACCATGCTTTGTATGTGCTTTTGCCACGGCGCTTTTAATACTGCTATATTTGCATAGAGAGCTTTAATTAAGAGGTGACTGTCACCACAGGTTGGCTGCAGAAGGCTCCAGGCTCCAGCAGCGAGAGAAACGCTGCTGCCAAGTCTTGCAGGTTGGGTAGCAAATGGGGGGTCGGAAACATGAAATTAGGCTATAATTAAAGGCATAACAGTCACTTCTTTCTAATTGAATGAATAATATAAAAATATTTTAAATATATTCGCTTCGTTTTAAAAAATCATTTCTTATTCCTTTTAATGCCTTTTAAAGGACTATGAATATATCTGCCCCAGTAGGCACTTTTTTTTTCATTTTCAAAACAAATTTTATTAATTTTTATTGGAGTGTGGTTGCTTTGCAGTGTTGTGTTGGCTTCTGCTGTCCAGAAGAGTGAATCAGCTGTCTGTATATGTACACCCCTTTTTCTGGGTTTCTCCCCCATTGAGGCCATCAGCCATGAGTAGAGTTCCCTGTGGTGTCCAGTAGGTTCTCATTAGC
This sequence comes from Odocoileus virginianus, assembly GCF_023699985.2. Lineage (NCBI taxonomy): Eukaryota > Metazoa > Chordata > Mammalia > Artiodactyla > Cervidae > Odocoileus > Odocoileus virginianus. The sequence continues at coordinate 30,208,910 of NC_069705.1, read as the reverse complement.
GATCTCTTTATACGTAGTAATACGTGTATGTCAATCCCAACCTCCCAATCCATCCCACCATGCCTTCCCCTCTTGGTATAAATATGTCTGTTCTGTCCATCTGTGTCTCTCTTTCTGCTTTGCAAGTAGGTTCCTCTGTATCATTTTCTTGATTACACATATAAGCGATATTGTACGATATCTGTTTTTGTCTTTATGACTGACTTCACTCTGTGTAACAGTCTCTAGAGCCACCCACATCTCTGCAAATTACACAATTTCAAGGAACTTTAAAAAAAAAATTTCAACGCATGGTTAGTTTTCTCAACTGGATAGTACAGATTCTTAAACATGAAAGCTCCAGTCCAAGATTTCATGTTTTCCTGTTGTTTCTCTAATAGGTTAGAGTCAGGATTGTCCTTCCATGTTCAGAAAAGAATTTTTCTTGCAGAGTGGCTTATAACAAAGCAAAGGATTGTTTTACTTATTGTCTAGGAAAATGACTCAGAAGAGAGTCTCCTATGAAGTTCTATCAAGAACCAGCCGCCAGGAATATTTTATACATAAAGGTGGGAAATGAAGTTGAAATAATTCTGTATTATTTATTCATGGACCCTTTTTTGTCCCATTTTAAGGTGCATTTTGAGTAAGCCATAATTGCAATTTCCAATCTTAATCCAGGCTATGCACGCATGGGTCACAGAAAGAATGCTCTAGCCTCAAGGTTGTAATTCAGATCAGGGCTCACTATTTTCCCTTTCTGCTTTCACCATGTCAACCAGGTAATTACTTCTGCTTTGTCTTCAGTTATCTGAACCAACTATAACCTTTTAGGAACAGGTAGGATTTCTTTACACACAAAAATGTGGGTGGGACAACCTTCCACGCCCTGTTTTCATAGTAAATTAGCAGGTACTGAGAAGGGAACATAATTGCTGTGCCATAATATAACTTGAACTTAACATAATCTATTGTTTCTTAACTAAAGTATTTTGAATTATGGCAAATTTTATTCCCTGAGAGGAAGTTTTGGACCATCTGAAAATGTTTGTGTTTAGTAAGAGCATGTCTTCTGATGTCTCTAATGATTGGCTTTGGATTTTGGTCAAAAGTTATATACAGCCCATTTGGATTAGAAGGTGTTGTCTATGGGCCAACCCACCCTCCTTTTTCATTTAAAAATAATTTTTAAGAGAGATAAGTTTAATAATTGGAGACAATAGAAACAAGCATTCTACTTTATCACTCTGTTTTATGATATCCTACATGTATTCTGTATGGTGTTTACTTAGCTCATGTGTATGATAACATACTGCAGAGGCAAGTATCCAGTTTAGGGAATTTGCCATGGAAATAAAAGGGCTTGCCTACAGTTCATTTCATATCCTTTCCTCCTGCTACTTTTGTTATCCGTCACTTTCCTGTAACTGGGATGAAGTTATCATCTTTTTACATTTACAAATCCAGTTGACTAAGAAGCAGTAGTTACTTAGGTTTATTTGAACAAGAAGAAAGGAAATATGTTCACAACAGGGACACGAAAAATTATAAAATGTATTATTTTGCCAAATACTTGAATGTGTTGTCATTTCAAAAGGTGACATGTTCAAAATCTTGCATTGAGAACCAAAATAACATCTTTCAGCTCACTCAGAATAATTGACTTAATATACTTCCGTATTAAAACCTGACCAGCTTTGTGAATCCAGACTTAGAGTCATTGCTTTTTTTAAATGAGAGGGAATCAAATTATATGCAAACAAAACAAAACATGGACCAGGAGAGGTTCTATAGTTTACATAACCATATAGTAGTTAGGTATTAATGGCCATGAGTTTTGGATCCTACCTCTTGGATCCTGACCCTGCGTTCCGTTGCTCCACTCTACCTCTGACTTTCAAGTAAAGAAAAATGTGATGGTTGTGAAAATTTACCAAAAACCTGACCACAGGGTTGCTTTACAAAGCAGCCTCCCATAGAGTATATTGAAGATGTAATTTTCAAATTAAAAACAAAAATAGGAACTAGTTTCAGACACAAATTCATCTTTACAACCATGCTGTTGGATATTCATTGTTATGTCCAGTGTTACAAATTAAAATATGGAGACTTGGAGAGGTTCGTTAGATGATTTGTTCAAGGTCAGACAATAATAGCTGCCAGAACGTAGCATTCACAGCTGGTCTGACTTCAAACACCAGCCCCTTTCCATTACACTATGTTTTCTCTCCTTTTGTACTTTATACTTTTAACGCAAAATCAATTTCTTATGAAGTAAAACATCTGTTTGAATAAGAATTGAATACTGCTATGGAGTGTTAATATTCTTGAACTGTGTCTGTGTCCACCCATCCCACATATGTCCGCCTTGTATCAGAGTTATATTAAGGAGTTTCTGTTGCCCATAAGAGTCCCACTTCATCTGAGTCTCCTGTGCCTCCATGCTTTTAGCTCACTGTCCTTCACATCATCCTTTAAAAGTGCATAGGTGTGATAGGAAGGAACAAAATTGTGCCATTCAAAGACATAGATGGTAGACGGCCCTAGAAACTTCCACACAATACAGTAAGTCAGAAAGAGAAAAAAATACTGCATACTATTGCTTATATGTGGACTCTAGAAAAAATGGCACAAATGATCTTATTTGCAAAGCAGAAGTAGAGACACAGACGTAGAGAACAACGTGTGGACCCAAAGTGGGGGAAGGGACAGTAAGAAGGATTGGGAGATTGGGATGGACGTGTAAACACCACTGTGTGTAGAATGAGGACTTTTATGGTGGCTCAGCAGTCAAGAATCCACCTATAATGCCGGAGACGCAGGTTTGATGCCTGGGTCACAGACCCCGAAGAAGGAAGTGGCAACCCACTGCAGCATGCTTGAGTTGGAAATCCCAAGGACAGAGGAGCCTGGCAGGCTACAGTCCATGGGGTTGCAAGAGGCAGACAGATTTAGTGACTAAACCACCCCATGTATAAAGTAACTAATGAGAGCCTTCTGTATAGCACAGGAAACTCGACTCAGCGCTCTGTGGTGACCTATTTGGGAAGGAAATCCAGAAGACGGGATAGATGTGTATGGCTAGCTGACTCACTTTGCTATAGGGTAGAAACTAACACAACATTGTAAAGCAACTATACTCAATAAAAGTTAATAATAAAGTGTAAAGGTCTAAAATCACTCAGCTCTTTGTCAGTTAGCAGTGTTAATTGTTCGCTTGGGTGGCATGCCATGTCCAAAATGAAGCCAGCAAGGTTTCCAAATAAATGAAAGTCATTTTGATAAGAACCAAGAAAGGGGACATAATGAGGAAAACCACTGATTGATCACAATTGATTTGGTTTATTTTTTACTATTTTTGGCACCTGACACCGCTTTTCCTGTCACATTTCCTTCCTTCTGGGCCATCTCTACCCTAGGCAGAGGCAATCTCTGACTATCTCTTTCAGCATGAACTACCCCTCCCTTTCCCCCAGTGTGTTTAGAATTCTCCCAGCAGCTCACTATCTTTAGTTTAGTTGCTGAGCATTCTCCCTTCTCTTTCCACTTTCCTTTTGTCCAAATCAAACACATGACCCTTCTTTGAGTAGAGCTACATAGATAGCATGGTTGGTAATGCGTTCAAGTTACAGGAAATAAGGTAAAGGAAATAGTGGGAAGGATGGATATCATTTGTTTGTGTCTGCATCCTCTCTAGGATGTTAACTCTGTGAAGGTAGAACTGTAGGTGTCTCATTCACCTCTCTATCCCCAGAGCCTCAAAGAGTGAACATGAATGGATGAAAGGATAAATGAATGGCACTTGTTTACTGGGAAGCTGTTCATTGCTCTTAGCCATTTTACTGTCAAACCTTCACCAGGGCAGCACATCTTTATTAACATAACAAGTAGTTACCATTCTTGTGCTGACTCCCAACTACATTTGATTCACCATCAGACTGTGAATCTATCTGATGAGCATCCTAACTTGATCATTACAACTGTGTGTGATGTTGTTGAAGTGGTCACTTGTCTGTCTGGTAGCTTTTTGACACTAATTATCAGCCCCTCTCCCCTCCTTGAGTTCTTAGACTTTTTCTGAGCTCCTAATAACATCTGACATCTCCTGGTGTGTATAATACATTCTGACAAATGAAATTTGGATAATTATATTGTTTTTCTTTAGAGATACTGTGTGTTATCTGTAGTGTTAGATTTGAAAGCAAGTATTTCAATTGAAAGAGTCAAACGTAGTTAACAGTCAAAAGAGGTGATCCAGTGGAAAAGTAAATTAAGAAACAGGCTCTGACCAGGTGTTTTTTCATTACCTACATTTTTTCCTTCAATCTTGAAACATCCTTCTGTTTTAACTTTCTGAAATTTGAATGTATTTTTTAATTGGTGTCAAAAGAAACTTGCTTGCTGTTGGATGGAGAAGTAAATGGTAATATGATTGTCACCGTGATGCTCTGCCTAATTACGAATGATCAAAAGTGATTTATTAGACTTCAAATGAGGTTTGTGACCTTGTTACCAGTGGAAAAAAATATATATATTTAATTGTATGGATCAAGGAGTATTAATACCTATTGGTATTAAAAAAAGCAAGCAACAACAAAAATTTGTGAACATTTAACATCAATTTTTACCCCATACAGGAAGTAATTAAAATGGAAGGTTGATGTTAAAATCCACGATATCATACATAAGAGGAAATATAGTTGTTGTGTGAATTTGAATAGGTCGTTTAACTTCTCTAAGTGTTTGTATCTTCACCTATGTATAAGGAATTAGGCCAAGTGTGTTTTGAGATCCTTTCTAGCTCTAATTTCCTATATTCTTACACTGAAAATTAATCTTCAAAGCTTAGCGAGATGTAAAACTCGAAATAGTCTTCTAATGTAGCATTCTTCGTAGCCTGCAAGGCTTTCTCCAGTGCTGTCTCCTGAAATTGTTTCAATAAAGGAAATTATAGAAATGGTAGTCTTTTCATGAAATCACAAAATTCTGAAGAAAATGAGACTTTTTCTCTGGTCCTTTTTTGTATCTAGGGAAAAAAAGAGCTAAGCAAAGACCATTATCCAGAGGCTAAGGACGAATCTGGGCTCCATGTATTCAGACCAAAATGTTTCTTATTTTACAGTAGTGGTTTATTATGTTAAACTATGTGTTAGGTGGCAGCCTGGATGGGAGGGGAGTTTGGGGGAGAAGGGATACACGTGTATGTATGGCTGAGTCACGCTGCTGTGTACCCAAAACTGTCACACAGTTTTGTTAATCACCTCTGCGCCAATATACAATACAAAGTTTTAAAGAACTGGTGTGTTAGTTCTAAGGCCAGCGGATTTTACAGCGCTATGAATGACTCAGATGGTGAGTCCTGATCGCTTCCAGTCTTCTACCTTGATCGCAGCCGCCAGCACTCACCTTCGCCCTCTACCCTGAGGACCCTCTGTGCCTGGTCCTGCGCTGTTTCACTGCATCCGTGTTTAGCTTCAGTGACAAATTTTTGTGATTGCTGTTCTTGCAACTAAAACTCACCTTGGCTCCTGAGCTTGCCGATTTCCATTCCTGTAATTCTGAAGCAATTTCAGGGTAGATTCTAGCTTCTGGTATTATCATGTGGAAGGGGGAAGAAGCTTTTGACGTATTGGGGTCAGTGAAGTAACTGAACTTGAAAGGGGTTGGGAGAGATGGAAATAAGCCCCGGGAAGGTTGCTCTTCTAGAAGGGAACCCAAGACTCAATATCACTTGGGCTTAAAAAGACTATCTCATGGCGTGTTTTGTATATTATGGATAAATGGGGTGCACTTCCAGGTATATAAAGATGGACGACATGAGAACACCATGGAGAGAGTGTAGATAGAGAAGGAAACGGTGATCTCACAGTCAAGCTGAGTGGTCAGAGGAGGGCTGACGGGTGAAGGAGATGAGGCGAGGAGAAAACCAGGAGTCTGCGGTGTCAGGGAAACCCAGGGAGGAAAGTATGTGGAGGATATGTACTAGAGTCAAAGGCTTCTGAGATACTTGGTACAAAATGCTTGCCATTATTTTATTATTGTTGTCCCGTCGCTAAGTCGTGTCTGACTCTTTGCGGCCCCATGAACCATAGCCCACCGGCTTCCTCTGTCCATGGGATTCTCCAGGCAAGAATACTGGAGCGGGTTGCCATTTCCTTCTCGGGGTGATTTTCCCAACCCAAGGATCTAACCTGCCTCTCCTGCCTTGGCAGGCAGATTCTTGACCATTATTATTATAAATAACAAATCATTTTTAGTTATCCAAAAATTAGGTCCCAAAGCAAATAAAAAGTAAGTAGCAGAGACATAAAATGGACTACGAAATGATGTTAAAATGCTAATGTGCTAAACATTCTAACAGCCTTTATGAAAGGTGGTGTTATTTACTTATAGTCACAGTGACCACAAAGTAAAACGGACCGTATCAGGGTCCTCAAGACCACCCCCAATTTAGAGCAGCTGCTGCGAAGACTCGCAGGCCTCGGTATATAGTCTTACTAAGATTTCTTTCAGTGAAAGGAGCCAAAGCAGAATCAGCAAAGGGAAAAGGCACAGAGTGACGTCCAGAGGAAACCAGACACAGACTGCCTAGTCTCCCAAGCTGGTGGAGTCACGCAAGGCCAACTTAAAGTCCTGGGAATGAGTGATGACCACCCGTGTGAAGTACTGTCTAACAGGGAAGTTCATGAGAGACTCAGCATGCAGGGTTTTTCACCTGCAGGCTGATTATGAAATCGTCCTCTGCCTTCATGTGCCAAAATTCCAGACTCACAGAAGGAAAGCGTGTATTCAGCATAAACCACACCATTGATATGAAAGACTGTGAGCATGGTGAATCACTTTTATCATTTTGGGGAATGATGGGAACTCTCCCAAAAATCTGAGTTCCCAAATGCCAGCCAAAGGCCAGCCCTGCCAGCAGGCCTTTCTAAGGAGAGCCCTCTCAGGCCTGCTGTGTTAACTCTTTTTTTGTACACAGACCAATGCCCAGGAAAAATGAAAGCATTGTTGGCAGTGAGACTAGTTAGAATTTCTCTGAAATGGCTATTTGATTAATAAACTCTTTCCAACATATTCCAGGTCATTTGGCTAGCTAGTAAGCTAAAAATGTTGTCGCTGTGTATTGGGAGGCAGTCTAGCAGATAATAAAATAATCATAGACTGTGAGATCCGAAAAACCTGGCTTTTGGTCAAGACTCAGCTACTTATTTCCTCTCTGAACCTCCGTTTCTGGTCATAAAACCTACCATTTCGAAGATTCCATGAGATATATATAATACAACTCGGAATAGTGACTGGCACACGAGACGTTCAAAAATAGGGGGTGGCATTGGTATTGGTGTTAATAATTGCAGTAATAGCTGTTGCTTTATTATTGTCTTTTGGTGGTTAGATGTGCCATTACTTTTCTTGGATTAATCGGTTGCAATATCTACCCTACCGTATTTTCAGCTAAATGGCTTTCAGTTTTTCAATTAAAATTTCAGTTGAACAGTATCAGAGGCATTTTAATAAAAATTTTAGTGAGCTTGATTAGTTGATGAGAAGTAAATTGCTCATTTTTGATTACCACATTAACTCTTTCTGCCCATTCGGGTACCATTTAGTAAATTACCTCTTTTAGTATGGTGCTCAAAATGTTACCCAAGTGACCAGAAAGAGTTAATAATGCACCGACAGACTAAGTGGTTTACTGCCTACCGACTGTCAGATCTGTCCCATTGTATTAAATGTTTCCCTCCCTATAATTGTCGTTTTCTTTAAAAATGAAGTACTAGATAGAATTAGTTATCTTTAATAGGTGGTACAGAAGCTTAATGAAAAGTAGCGTGAGTTTACTTGCAAGCTTTCTAAGGGGCTTAAGGTGTTGATGTTCACTATATAATGTAGAAAATAAATCTGGTGGGGATAATAAATGCATCTTAGCGCACGAGAAGAGGATCATGTTCCAGGGGCACAAGTGATTCCCTGATTATGATCTGAGTACCAGGCAGTCATGTTAATGTGTCTCCCTAAGGGTGTGAGCCCTGAAGAGAATTCTTCCTGATAGTATGGTATTTAGCAGGTAAACTTTTGCATGGGCGGGAATCCTGCCTTTCTTTAGTGTACACATTATCTGTCCCCTGTGGATGCATTTTTTCCATTCATTCTAATACAGCGTTTAATTATTAAGGAGTGACCCTTGCTTTCTCATGAATAGGCACCTGCAATCAGTTCTTTTAAATTGCATCTCTAACTCAAATATTTTTCCAGACAGACTGGAAAAATCATTACCACTCACTTGGAAAAATTACTTGACTCCTGAAGTACTAGTTTTTTCACATAATAGGCTGTCTTCTCATTGATGTGTTGCAGTCTGTAATCTGTGAGCCACCAAGTATTTAGTGAGTCGTCACTGTGTGTGTAACATTATGTTAAGTGCTTTGAGTGAGACGAAAGTACAGGATGACTGGCTCACTCAGCCATTTATTCAATAGATACTCACTGAGTCAGCTGTGTGCTTTGACTCTAAGAATACAAAGATGAAGAAAAAGCGACAAAGAACTTGAAGCTGGGTTGAGGATATGATTAACGATAACATCATATTCAAATACTGTTGCACCTATAAAAATGCAGTAACAGGAGTATATACCCAGCTACTCAAGGAGGTCAGTGATCGAGACCTAAGCCAGCTTGGAAGGAATCTGGGGAAATTACCTGCAGAAGATGAAGGTGGAATCTTACAGCTTGAATAGGAATCATCTGAGAGCAATGAGCTTTTCCCCCAGAGAGAACAATACAAGGGCACAAAGTTGAGGGAAGAGAGAAGTGATGAGGGGGCAGAGGGCTGGCGGTACTTCAGTGATTTGTTTTGCTGAACATCACATGGAAAGAAACAAGGCTGAAAAGCAGGGAGATCATGATATACTATGGTTTAAATTTGCTGAGGTTTTAAACCTAATTAGAGAGAGGAAACTAATGTATGCATGTGCTGTAGATAGTATTACACGTGGTTGGCGGTTGGTTACTATAGTTCATTACTGTATACGTTAACCCCCTCTCAAAACCCATGAGGGAGCTACTGTTATTTCCTGCCATTTCATAGATGAAATACCTATTGTTAAGAAATATGAAGTAAATTACCCAAGGATGCAGAGAAAATAAGCAAGGGAGATAGAATTCAATTCTACAAGATTCCAGAACACAAGTACGCAGAGAGACTGAATAATTTGTGCAGGAATACCAAGTAAGTGGTTGAGCAACTCTTCCAGATATTTTTTCCTTGCATGAGGGTGGGAGTGAACATGAGTTCCACTTATGTGGAAGGCAGGAAGGAACAGTAAAAACTCAGAGTACAGCTGGGAGTTGGAGAAGGGCAAGGGTGTGTAAGCTTCTTATGATTATTTTAATAATATTATAATTATTAGATTCTTCTCATAGACTCTATCGCAAAGACAGAATACTTCTAAGGCTAGAATTGGGACAGAGGGAAGAATCTTATCCCATTTCAACGTTCTCTCAAGTTACTGTCATTTGTCATTGTTTCTATTTTATTTTAGGAGATATTTCTTCAAATATATAGGCCAAAGATTAATGCCTACAAATCTTTACATTTTTTTTTAACAAGGATTTTTTTTCTGATGGTATTTGATCCATAATGAATTAGGTTACCGATATATTATATGTTAATAATAGTACCTACCTGTCAGAACTAATGTGAGAATTAAATGAGTTAAAATAGGCTAACTGTGTGTAAAACACTTGATATAGTGGCTGTACCAACCACCGTGCTATACAAGTATTTATTATTTTATCAGTTTTTCCAAAACAGCAGGTAGACATCACAGCAATGAGATATTCTGCCCAATATGTAGATAATTGCTGCACACACAGAGCCTATTTTTGTTGACATTAGATTTCCATGTGTCAGCTATTGTTTCTATCATTAGTATTTCTACAGCATTTCTTATTGACACCAAGCTTTTCTTCTGGCCAGATCAAATTTGTAACTTGTAATTATGCTGGGGCAACAGTGTCAAGTGGCACTGTCCAGGGAAAAATTGGTTGAGGTTTATAAGCCATTCTTTCAAAATTAACATTCCAATAGCTTCTCGAGTCTCTCTTCTAGCCCTCTGGCCCTGCTAAACAGACGGACCCAAGGCCAGGAAAGAGGAATGCCATAGCCAGTGCCTCCACTGGGCAGCTGAGCAAAAGGGTTGCCAATACACACTCCATGCTTTTTTAGCGTCAGTGAAATTCCAACTAGAAATCTGGCCTGGTTTCCTAGTGGCTGATGACAGCTCACAAGTGGGTCAGAGGATCAAATCTTGGCTGCCAGGGCAAGTATACGCTTTTCTATTCTGTCCTTCTGCCGAGGAAAGAAAACAACAACAACTTGCTGAAGAAATAAGCAGAAATGACTGCTCTTCTGCAAGTCATCTGACTTAGAAGACCCTTATGTTGCACATAAGCTTTTCCTGGTACTTTAAGCATTCTTCCTTAGCCCAGAGCCCATCTCAGCTCTGTGAGCTCACAGTGGAAAGTTTCTGTAAAGCCACTGTTTCTTATCTCAGATGTTTGAAAATTTCACTGGTACCTGTCCTGGTCTCAGAAAGCTCAAGTTTAGCTCGAGTAACTATTAGCTATTTCCCTTGCTTGTTCAGTGGGATGTCTTAACTGTGTTTTCACTGTGTATCAGGGACCCTCTTTTTTTCCCTGCTTATTTGCTTTTTATGCATTCAATGATTATTCACTAAAAGCCTGAGATTTGGCAAGGTTTCAGTGTGCTGGATACTGTGAAGGAGTGTTCAGGAAAATTAAAGATATAAATATAGTTAACAGGGTGTTTTGATTGGAAAGAAGCAGAATTATGAGGGGCTTCTCCTGCAGTCCAGGGTTTAAGACTCTGAGCTTTCACTGCAGGGGGGCAGGGCACAGGTTCAATCCCTGGTCAGGGAGCTAAGACCCCACATGCCACGCTGCCCAGCCAAAAAGAGAAAAGAAAAATAGGATTATGAGACAGCACAGTGTGGATAAACTGACACAGAAGCTCCAATCCCTAGCCACCGCTTCTTTTAAAGTATCCTGATTTATTTCTGGACCTTCTCTGTCTCATCCTTCATTCTCTCAGCGTCATGTGGAGCTCTTACGTAAACCAAAGTGTGTAAGAGGTGGTTTCTTACATCAGTTTTCAGAATGACCAGCCCACCCAGTTCACTGTGAGCCAACACCTTTAACTGCAAGATGTGAGTTCTCACCATGTAAATATCCCTGGCTTCTGTCTCCTGTGTAAGACTCTCTCTCCTCTAGCTTCATCTTCTAATAATTACATTGAAGCCTTTCACCCGTGCTTGCACCAGCCACCATATCTTTCTGCTCTCATGGTCCTTTCCTGCTCACAGCCAGATTCTCAGCTTTGGATAAGTCAACCCTTATTACCATTTCCTACTCAGGCACTTGGCTTTCTCCTCTCTCGGCCTCTGCACATGCCATCTCTCCCCCCTCACAGGCTGAATGCCTTCCCTTCTTCTCAACGTGAGACCACTTTTTTGCCTTTGTTCAACACTTTTCTTCCCTATGAGGCTGTGTGTGCATAATCCCATTGCCTCCATCCGTTCTAAGCTTCGCACTTGTGTTTAATTATATCGCTAGACCTTGTTGCTTAGTGTTGATGTTGTGTGGCGTCTATGTGTCTGACTGTATACCTCTCTCTGTGGGGCTGTGTGCTGGCTCTTACCTTCAGTCTCTTGGTATCCAGCAGAGTGCTGTGAATGTGAGCAGATGCAGCCTGACATATTTGTGGTGGAAGGGAGGACTCATCTTACTGCTCACCGACCACTGTTTTTGGGAAAAAACAGCCAGTCTTTGCCATCTTCCCAGTGGCTTACGTGTGCACTGTCTGTTGGCCTTTTAATATTTTTTATTAATTTTAATTTTTATTGCAATATGCACTTTATTGAGGGGATCTGGAACCAAACTCACAATATCTCCAAGGCAATATAAAACTAATTGGTTCAATATAAATTTCTCGATAGTATTTTTTTTAATTCACTTGACAGACAGGTAGGTGTATATTCATCACTGGGCAGGTTAGAGCAGTGGGCAGGAAGGGGCCAGAATACTGCTGTTTGGCCAGAGATTGACTCAGCAAGCATTTGACAAAACCATTTTATTAACAAGTGTTTCTTGAGTGTCTAGAAGCATGAAGCATGTTTCTACGTACTGAGAAGACAGAAGTTAGCTGATCCAAACAGGGGTCTCATGCCCTTGAGGAGCTTCCAGTCTAACAGAGCACGCCAGTGAGATGGTCACACAAATAATGTCCCCACGGAGCTAGGGCTCACCCAGGAACTCTTACCCACAATGAGATTTGAAGGGCGGGTATGATACAGATGGGGACGGAGGAGGGGGGAGAGAGAAGGTGATTGCAAGTAAGGAGTAGGACAGCGGTCCCCAGCCTCTGAGATGTCATGCCTGATGATCTGAGGTGGAGCTGTATGTGCACATGTGCATGCGTGCTGAGTTGTGTCCTCCTCTCTGGGATGCTATGGGCTGTTACCAGCCAGGCTCCTCTGTCCATGGAATTATCCTGGCAAAGAATACTGGAGTGGCTTGCCATGCCCTCCTCCAGGGGATCTTCTGATCCAGGCATCAAGCCCACATCTCCTGCATTGGGAGGTGGCTACCCTGGGAAGCCAAGGTAGACCTGATATAATAATGCTAATAGAAATAAAGTGCACAATACATGTAATGCACTTGAATCTTTCTGAAACCATCCCTCCCCTGGTCCGTGGAAAAAATCTCTTCTACAAAAGTGGTCCCCAGTGCCAAAAAAGTTGGGGAGCACTGGCATAGAGTACATGTGATGGTAGCAGGAGGGAATATGACATATTTAAGGAATTGAGAAGCAATCGTTGTGACTACAACACAGCAAAGAGCGTAAGGCAATGGTGAGCTGAGTGTAAGGACTTGCTCTTGTAGCCAAAGAGCAAAAAGCCTGCTCAGACTCAGAAGGATGTGACTATGTGAGCATCTTTTTGACAGTTATTATATGTTACTTTGGGCTTTCCCGATAGCTCAGCGGTAAAGAATCTGCCTGAAGTGCAGGAGACACAAGAGACATGGGTTCAATCCCTGGGTCAGGAAGATCCCCTGGAGGAGGGCATGGCAACCCACTCCAGTATTCTTGCTTGGAGATCCCATGGACAGAGGAGCCTTGCAGGCTACAGTCCATGGGGTCGCAAAGAGTCAGACACAACTGAAGCGACTTTTTATGAGCACAATATATTAATTTAACTCTCATATAGAAGAAAAAATTGGAGACTGCATGGAGGTAGAAGTGGAGATGAAGAAAGTAGGTGAGTTTGGAAGATATTTATGAGACAATATCAGTGCAGATTGAACATAGTGAGGGACAGGAGGTTTGCAGGATGATGCCTACATTAATGATTAACATGGAAGGATGGGCGGTAGTGGTATCTTCTGATGTGGAGTACATTAGGAGAACATGGCGTTTGAGGGTGCGGGAAGGTCATGAGTTTTGTTTGGAACATCCCAAGTTTGAGGAGGTTTGCAGTATCTGAGCAGAGATATCAACTAAGCAGTTAGATGCCTTGCTGAGTATCTCAAGAAAAATGTCAGGGGTATAGATACAAGTTTTAAGTGATTGTTATGTGGATGGTCATTGACACTGTGGGCATAAATGAGATTGCTTTTGATTAGCATATGATTATTTCTTCGCTGGGTAGTTGTCAGCAAATCTCTAAACATCTTGGCATCAGTTTTCTTACTTAAACAAGAGTTGGGGTAGATCATGAATCCTGAACAAGGACATCAGCCTCTGACAGGAGATGCTGGAAAGTTAACCAGCCAGCACTCTTTTGATTGAGTTCCCCTCGAGGGTTAATACTTGCTTCACAATCTCTGAAGAAATAAAAAGTAACGGAAAGTTGTTGCATCTCATAAAATAGGTGTGATTTTTAGCCAAGATGATATCTAAGGTGCCGTCCAGTTCAGCTTTATAGTTACCAAGCTGTGATTCTATCATATGATTCAAAATTGAGAAAATAACATGAATACAACAGTAACCCCCAAAAAATCAGTTTAATTATTTTATGTGCCTGTGGTTTGCATGGAAATACCCCATTAGGGTTTGTAGTAATTTATTAATGTGCTGTGCTGAGTCGCTTCAGTCATGTCTGACTCTTTGCGACCCCATGGACTGTAGCCCACCAGGCTCCTCTGTCCATGGGATTCTCCAGGGAAGAATACAGGAGTGGGTTGCCATGCCCTCCTCCAGGGGATCTTCCCAACTCAGGGATAGAACCTGTGTCTCCTGCACTTCAGGCAGATTCTTTACCACTGAACCACCAGAGAAGCCCTCAATTCATTAACAGATGCATTTTTTTTTAATATTTTTTTTTTTTTTGCTACACTGGGTCTTTGTTGCTGCGCATGGTCTTTCTTTAGTTGTGGAGAGTGCGGACTCCTCTCGAATGTGATGTACAGGCCTCTCATTGCAGTAGCTTCTCTTGTAGGATGCAGGCTCTGTGGTTCGTGGGCTTCAGCAGTCTCCGGCGTATGGGTTCAGCAGTTGTGACTCTTGGGCTCTCGAGTGCGGGCTCTGTAGTCGTGATGCACGGGCTTAGTTGCTCCGTGGCATGTGGGATCTTCCCTGATCAGGGCTCGAACCTATGCCCTCTGCATTGTAAGGCAAATTTTAGCTCACTGGGCCACCAGGAAAGCCTAGACGCATGTTTTTTGATAGGTGAGACATCAACAATGTCTAGCTAGCATCTCTGGTAGCGTTTCTCAGAGCTACCAGATCGTCTTCAGCCCCACACAGGTCTGAGCGACTTGCTGTCTCCTGTTGTCTGGACCACTGTAGTGGACTCCTGGCTTGGTTTCTAGAGCACAAAATATTTTAAAATCCAAAATCACTTCCTGGTTCTACTGCTCAGAAGCTCCCATGGTCTACCAGGCCCTGCATGAGCTGGCCTCTGCCTGCCTTCCAGTCTTGTCTTGTTCTGTTTCTGCCCCCGCCCTCTGCTCTCCCTTAGATTTTAAAGCTTCCCCATCTCTGTTGCACAATCGGTTCCCTCTCCCTGGAAGATTGCCCTCCGGCCTGCCATTAAGTCTCATCCTCTGTATGGATCTCAGCTCCACAGAGTAACCCTCCCTCACCATCCTATCCCTCCCTCACTCTGTTTCTTTGTCTGGGTTGTTTCTTTTTGTAACAATTACATTAATTTTTTTTTCCTTTTTATCATTTGTTTTTCTTTCTAGAAAAATCGAAAGCTTCTCCTAGCAGAGGCCACGTCTGTTTCATTCACTACTGTACACTAACCACTGGGTACCATGTCGGGAGCACAGTGGGTGCCTTACAAATATTCATTGAATCCTTGAACAAATCAAACATTGACCTTCCTGTTTGCATCTTGCTTCATTTACTTAAAATAAGTTTTTAATCTCTGAAAACCTACACCATCCGGCAGCTGAAATAGAGGGTGTGGAAATGTGCAAAGAAATAGGGAAGCCTACTAGAGATATAATTTGTCCACAGATCATCCAGAAAACGGTTGCATTACTGACCAACAATCAAAAGAATGTCCAAGAAGTGTCTGTTTTTGAGAAGGTTCTACACATGCCTTTCCCCCTAGTTAGCAGTGATCTCCTCAAAAGGTATTCATATTGGAATCTAAATGCATATGGCTAAATACGTATCTGAATACATGTGACTTTATGATTTCAAGTCTTCGTAAATGTGCAGCATGTTTACATTTGTAAAATCTGATCTGTATGATCTCTGCTGAATTAATCCTGTGTGTGTGTTTTCCAGATCTTGACTGTGCACAGTTTTATAAAATAAACATCTTTTCCATTCCCTGGTCTACTTTATGTGATTAGTTCTCATGAACAAGGAGAGATCTTGACCTGTAACTACTTTTATCTGCCTATTTGTTTAACAGAGCAGAGAATGATAGGAAAGCAGAGGGAGGGGGCAGGTATTCATGTTTGCTTTGCAGACACCTCTTCTTCCGTGGCCCAGAATCTGCTTGTTTTGGGGAAATGATCAGGGTTTTTTGTTTTTTTTTAACTTGTCAACTAACATTTCATCCATTTAAAAAAAATTATGGGAGTATAATTGCTCTACAGTGTTGTGTTTCTGATGTAGAACAAAGTGAATCAGCTGTACATATGTGTATATCCCCTCTGTTTTGAATTTCCTTCTTAATTTTAGATTTTCTTGGGTTTGCCATTGATAGAAAGTAGAGTACAGTGTTATAGATTTATTTCTAAGCTACGTTATAGTTACTTTTTCTCCTTGTGCTTTTTAACTCTTTAATAACTTGTTTATATGTGATCATGAATGTGATTCTGTCACTCTTTCATGTTAGTGAATAACATTCCTTCAGAATAACGTGGTGAGCCTGTGCACTTCCCCTGATGCAATCTCCTAGTCCCTATTCTAGTGTTTCCATTTTTCTTTTCACCTTGTTCCTTCCACGTCATCTTCTTTATCTGGCCCATCAGTTATTGAACATATACATTCCCCTCCTCCAGTATCCAATCTCCATGACAACCAGAGGTGGTTGCTAAGTGCTGGTTTTACCCAGGCCTTTTTGATGCCAATACTGAGTACATTACCACCCCTACCTAGCATGGATTGGCATGGCTTCCATTGGAATTCCACTCCATGGAAGAAGATGACAGCTTGTTGATAGTTTCACTCAATTCTCTGTTTTTCACATCATGTAAGGAACCAAACACTTATTTTAAACTGTTACTTGATACCTCTTTATATCCAATTTCCTAGATATATTTTGTAGTTATAGATGTTAAGGGTCTGAGAAGAAATAAATGCCTTATAGCAGCCACAGAAGCAGGTGTTTTTAACCCATCTCTGGAGTAGAACATCTAAGTCAGGTGTTTGCCATCTCCTTCCAAAAAAAGAGTTTCCTTCCTGTATCTGGTTGAAATAGAAAAACAGACCAATGTTGACTCAGCATCTAGAATTCCTCTAGGCCAAACCCAGATTTTCCTCTTGTTTTAGGAAAATATGAGATGTTGTAAAATATTCACAGTAGACAAATGAGTTTTAGGAATGTAAATAATGTCCATATGTATACAAAAGTTGGTATACTGGAAGAGTAGAATTGGGATTAAAATTCCCCAATTATTTCTGTTTTATCTACTAAGCCCTGAAAGTATTAATGAACAATTACTGTGCATAAGAAAATTGCAAGACTTGGTACAGTTTGAATTATGTGTGTTTAAATTTCCATGGGTGTCACTAGAATAGATGGCTGTCAAGATGCTGTGTTCTCAAATATTACCTACTATAATCTAATTTTAGATGAATATTTGATAAAGTTTGGTGCAGATTAATAATTATTGCCATATTGCCCATTGTAAAAGATCTTCACTGGATTATTATTTGTATCAAGAATTTAACTTGTTTAGCATGTCATTACAATACTTACTTTTTATTGTAAAAAAAAAAATGTCCTTATGTATAACACAGACTCTTCACAACTCCAGCACAGGTCGCTGATCCTTTGGAGTGGAGAACACGAAGCACAGGGACCTCTAGGCTTCTGTCTCTCTCCTGGAGAAGGGACGCTCAAGCCCTTGGTGGGTGGCCTCTTGATCCTGGTTCTCCTCCAGAGATGGAAAATGTGTGGCATGATTGTTAACACTCCCAACCCCTAATGCTTCTAGCAGATACCAGTCACAGATCATGGCGGTCTTCCCTAGGCGGGCTTGGAATTTTTCTTAACACGGCAGTTGCCAACCTTATTTTAAAAAGGAAGCATCAAAACTCCCTGAAATCGTTCTAAGTTATTCTTCTTCTGTCTCCTTTTTTCACACCACCATTGTCCCCACCATGGCAACTAGACACGTATTTTCATGATGGCTTTATGATATTTTCTAAAGGACCCGTCATCTGCTTTTACAAAATGAAAGCCAGAGATGATATGATTTTTCTCCCCCTTTTTTACATGGTAACCCAGCAATCACTTACCTGAATGAGCAGCAGAGTAGGTAAGATGAGGTGGAAGTTTAATAAATCTGTCCCAGATACAGTTCTAATGTATCCAGTGTGCAATTCTAATTGCAGAAAATTTTAATTCTCCCAGAACTACGTATTATCCTGGTTTGTGTGTGTGCATATGTTTGTAAGTGTGTATGCTTGTTTGTGTTTGTGTGTGTGAGAGAGAGAGAGAAAACGGCAACGGTATATGTGTGTGTAAGTTACAATCAATTAAAATATGAGCATAGTAATTGTAGGCCAAAAAAAGGTCACTTTGAAGAATTTATTCTGCTCAAAGGCAGGTTCATGAATTGGAAACTGGAGTTTAAAAAATAAAGCCTTTTCCTTTAGTTCTTTTCCAGTAAAAGATGGATGGAGTATCATAGTTACCGTTCTAAGATGAAGTCTGTAATAGCATAAGAATCCCTTTGGATAAGGAAGAGTGTGTTGTTTGAGTTTTCCAGCTCATCTTGTGGGATTTCAGGACTCTTTAAGTGCTTAGCTTCTAGTGTCTTTCGGATTAGAGGTATGTGTTAGGTGATCTCTTGCAGAGAATTGGAAGGCAAATGTTAGGCTTGTCAGCATCTCCGAAGCACAGAAGCAGCCCCATCATTGAGTCAGGCTTCCAGAACTCAGCAGTTCTCACTGACTAGTGAGCTTTTGAAGTGTTTTCTTTGCTTCATTTTCACCTTTGAGATCCTTTCAGAAGTATTTTCTTTTTAAAATATCATGCATTCTTCTTGAGGAGAATTAGTCTTTCAGAGAGTATAAAGAAGCATGGGGTACTTGTAATCTGTCAAGTATGGCTGAAAACCTCAGGGCATTAAGAACAGATAGAATGAGGGTTGAAAAAGAAGAAGCTTTGTGGTCTAATTAAAAGTCTGCTTTCCTCCTCCTTTTAATTTAGTCTGACTGGACTGAAATCTACACAGGTGGAGAAAATAAGAAATGTGGGGTGCATTTAGGAATTGCAATTTCTTTTTTTATAGATGTAGTGGGAAATAGTGGGAATCCTTCTTTGGGGCTGTAATTGTGTATTGAAGTCTGACTTGTATATGAAAACAATTAAAAGATCTTATAAAAATTCTACTCAAATCCAACACTTATTAGTTTACAAAGAATAACTTGAAAATTATCCAAGATGACCATAAAATGATTTAGAGATTTTAATTTTAAACAAAGTTGGCATAAACTGTAAACATGGGATTTATAGAAGAAAATAGGAATTCCTAGAACAGCTCAAGTGGTCCTATGTATGTATGTATGAAAATGGGTTTATAAATTTAAAGAGAGTTTGAGAATTTGAGTATACTTTGATCCATAAATATACAAAAAGTAGCTATATTTCTAGGCCTGTGTATTGACAGCTAATCCCCAGAGTTATATATTGCTAAACAATAGCTTCATTATTTGCTGAAGCTAAAACAGTGGGGTCACAGTCCCTGAAATAATTTTGAGTTTCTTAATCTCTCCTGCACTAATTAATCTGTGTCATTTCTCTCTGATGGGAGCATCTTTTGCAGATGCTAATAATTTCAACATCTGGCAGATTTGTTTTTTATTTTGCTCTGTGAAACCTCGTTCTAGCTTTAATTGTTTGCCTCTGAAGGCTTGCTTGCTTGCTTAAAATGTTTAGAGTCCCTGGATTTTCATCACCGGAAGTAGGTTATTAATACCCCCTAACACAAGGGTAGATGGTGGCTCTTATATTTCTATAAATCCTCCCTCCCTTCTTGTGAACCATTAGAAGTTAAGATAAAGTGTGTCTATTTTGTGTAGCTCCAATACCTAATACAGGGCTTACCATAGAGTAGTGACTGAGTAAAGTGTTTGTTGGCTGAAAATGTCCTGAGGACCTGGGACTGGGAAGGGAAGATGTTTATTTCAACATTTACTGCAGGGATTGAGCAGTGTTTCAGAGAGTAAGCCAGTTGGGGGAACTGATTAAAGGAGTTTCTATTAAAAAAATTTATATATAATTGTACCTCCCTCCCCTCTCTGTAAGACAAAGATGGTAAACTGTTCATCTGAATAATCATTTGTATAAAAATGTAAGAGTAAATGTTACAGGGTAACTCCATGAACTATACAAATATAAATTCAGCTAAGTGATTTTCTTTTTTTGGCCCTGCTCTGTGGCGTGTGGGATCTTAGTTCCCTGACCAGGGATCGAACCTGTACCCCCTGCATTGGGAGCACGAAGTCTTAACCACTGGCCCTCCAGGGAAGTCCATAAGTGAGTTCTCATGAAGAAATAACTTTTCAAACCCTGGTGATTAGTAATGGTACTGATAGACTGCATTGAACCCGTTATAAAGTGTACTGAAGGAGGGGAACAATATTCCTACTGTAAGGGTAAAATTAATAATATAATTTAATGACTCATTCAAAATTATGTCACTCTTGTAACTGACTTAATGCATCATTATGCAGACTAGTAAGATTTGATAATCATGTAGCAGTATTCTAAGGTTTCGTTCTTTACTGTGTTTAAACAATATATGACATTTAGGAGGGACAAGACAGTTCATCTGCTTGCGTCTTGGCAGAAAGTTTTCTAGCATTGGCATTTTTCCTTTCCCCCACCATTTCGTAAAAATAACAAGAGGAAGATAACTCTTGATTTATTTTTCAGTAGTGGGTAACACATTTTGAGCTCTGATGATTGCTGATCCATTAATTCATCATTTTTTGAATACCTGGTATGTTTCAAATACTACAAAGCTGTACAAGAAATTGCTCAGACTAGCCATGTGTTATTTGAACTGTTTGATTTTTGCATTGGTTGGATCTTTACCAAAATTCCGTTTTGCTGCACCTCTTCTGAAACTTGAAGAGTGTTCTGAGAGCCACCACACTAATTAGAAGCATAGAAAATGAGACTCTTATGGGGGAAATAAAAAACCCTCAAGAATTGAATTATTTAGCAGAGAGGCGAGGAAGCTAAAGGGAGATGTATTAATTGTTTTGAAGATGTATGGATGGCGACAGTCTGGTTCTAGTGTTGACCAAAGATGGGAGAAAAAAAGTGGATTAAACTATAGAATGAGATAGTATTTAGGTTAGACTTGAAGATTTAAGACCAAATGAGTTATTTTAATGGGGATTTCCCCAATGGCTCAGTCGTGAAGAACATGCCTGCCAATGCAGGAGGCTCAGGTTCCATCCCTGGGTCGGGAAGATCCCCTGGAGAAGGAAATGGCAACCCACTCCAGTATTCTTGCCTGGAGAATCCCATGGACAGAGGAGCCTGGTGGGCTACAGTCCATGGGATTGCAAAAGAATAGGACATGACTTCTCGACTGAGCTCACGTGTGCAAGTTATTTTAATATGGATCCTATTAATGAACATAATCCAGACAGATTTTAAAGTATCTTAACAAATTGTTTAGAAAACTACAGAAGAAGGTTCAACATTCTCCATCTTTCAGAAACTTGTAGGGCTTGACTAGAGAGAAAGCCAGCACCTGATCGCAGGATGTACGTGACATTGAATCAACAACAAACAAATGTTCCCAGCAAGGGCAGCCCTTAATAAGAAGTCTGTCGTGATTAATTTTTATTATCTTAACAAATCATTTGGAAAACTGAAGCTCTTTTTACTGTGACTGAACTTAAGGGTAGGATGTTGATCCTTTTAATGATTGCTCTTTAATATTGTTTGTTTATTTTTGAAATCATTTTATTACTCTTACTGTTACTTTATTTATTTATTTTACTTTTTGGCTGTGCCATGAGACATGTGGGATCTTAGTTCCTGACCAGGGATCAAACCTGCACCCCTGGCTTTGGAAACATGGTGTCTTAAACCACTGAACCACCAGGAAGTCCCTCTTTTGTTTCAGAGTCTCTGATTTTTAAATCCCTTCATTACAGGTGTCTCAAAGCACAAGACCCCTTAACTCAATCTTTTCTCTTTGCCAAACAACAGCTTTATGTCAGCTGTCTTACCATACAGGCCCTGAAGTCTAGCATTCAGTAATATGATTCGGAAGGTATATCTGTTTTGTCCTGGTATGTTACTTGCAGCCAGCCAGTCCTATGCATGAGTGTATGTGCCTCTGTGTACCTAACCAAAAGATTAGCCTGGGAAAGTGAATATCCCTTAAGTCAACAACTATTCATTTTTTTCCTTCATGCTTCGGGTGAGCAGGGAAACATTTTAAACATAACAAAGGTTTTCTGGTGACTGGCCATTTATTTTACCCATTTGACCTCAGGTTTAATTAATCTTTTGTATTTTTATTCCTTAGTTGCAATGCCAAATCAACTTGTACTATTCTTCTAACGTGCAAAAAATTTACTTTTGCTCACTTTAAGTATTCCAGTCTTTGCCCAAAGGTAATTACTGTAGTCATCACATCTAACCATTGACCATTTTTATGAAGTAGTTGCACAATTAGTTGGACCACCTTATTCTTGTTATTCACATTTCTTCCAAGAATTATCATTTTCTAGTTTTTTTCTTAATGATTGAGACAGGACAAATTATTATTTTCCTCTGAATGTGGGCTTCTCCACTTTCAAGGAAAAGTATCCTCTACATCTTTAACGTTAACTGCATATCTTTCATAAAAAAATGATTTCTGCCTATTTACAGATCAAGAGGTTTGGGATGACAAATAATTCCTTCCACAGGGAGATTGTCTCCCAGAATGGGCCAACCACAGAAAGTGTAACATGCTATAGACAGGAAACAGTGACAGATTTTATTTTCTTGGGCTCCAAAATCACTGCAGATGGTGATTGCAGCCACAAAATTAAAAGACCCTTGTTCCTTGGAAGAAAAGCTATGCCAAACCTAGACAGCATATTCACAAGCAGAAACATCACTTTGCTGACAAAGGTCCGTCTAGTCAAAGCTGTGGTTTTTCCAGTAGTCATGTACGGATGTGAGAGCTGGACCATAAAGAGGGCTGAGTGCTGAAGAATTGATGCTTTTGAACTGTGGTGTTGGAGAAGACTTTTGAGAGTCCCTTGGACTGCAAGGAGATCAAACCAGTCCATCCTAAAGAAAGTCAACCCTGAATATTCATTGGAAGGACTGATGCTGAAGCTGAAGTTCCAATACTTTGGCCATCTGATGTGAAGAACTGACTCTTTGGGAAAGACCCTGATGCTGGGAAAGATTGAGGGCAGGAGGAGAAGGGGGCGACAGAAGATGAGATAGTTGGATGGTATCACTGATTGAATGGGCATGAATTTGAGCAAACTCTGGGAGATAGTAAAGGACAGAGAAGCCTGGTGTGTTCCAGTCCATGGGGTCACAGAATCAGGCGTGACTTAGCAACTGAACAACAATAGTCCCAATGACCTATGATAAGAAAATGTGAGATCCAACAGAATCTGGAAAGGCCATCATTGATTCTATAGTAGACATGATGTCCACTCAAAATTCCAAAAAGCAACACTTAAACCAAAGGACAAAACTGTCTCCTCATATAAACTGGATTCTCTTTCATTGTCTCATGCATGGTAGCCCACCAGGCTCCTCTGTCTATGGGATTTTCCAGGCAAGAACACTAGAGTGGGTTGCTATTTCCGTCTCCAGAGGATCTTCCCAGCTCAGGTATTGAAACCACGTCTCCTGCATTGGCTGGCAAATTCTTTACCACTGAACCACCAGGAAACTAGGTATCTAGTAACTTGGCCTCAAATAGCTTTACATGGACAGTTGAAGTTAAATGCTTATCTGTACTGTTCTTGCCCAGTCATATTTTTATTTATGCTATTCTGAAATGTGCAGTTTAAAAAATCACATGCAGGAAAAATATAATTCAGAAACCTCCAGTATTGGAGAGATCATCAGGAAGACCAGCTTAATTTTTCATCTAACCCGAAAACATGTTTCTTGAGTCTTTCAAATAAGAGTATTTTAAAAACATTATTGACTTGAGAAATGGAATGCTTGCTATTTTATGTGTGTGCATGTGTATATAGATGTCTTTAACATTTATTGGGTACCTGCTATGAGAAAGTCAGGATGCCAGATAATTTATGTGTTATGTGTGTGTGTGTGTGTTTTTAATTTAATGTTCACAGCCCTGAGGAACTGGTATCATTAACCCTGTTTTACAGATGAAGAATCTGAGGTTAAAAACTTGCCCAAGGTCATAGGATTATTAAGTGGAAGTTAAAATGCAGATCTATCTAAAAGCCATGGAGAAAAAAGTCATCAAAAGAATTTTGAAACAAAGCCCTCTTCATCCTATCATGAGTACTTGGGGGACAGAATGGGATCTGATTTGCCTTTTTTGTAGCCTGAATTCTGTTTCCTCTTCACTGCTTTTCCTTCTAAGCTTCCTTTTCCCTCTCTCTTGATTTCCATTTCTCTTTTTCTTTGGTTTTTTGAAAGCCAAAGCAGTGAACAGCTTTAAAAGGTTAAGGAAAAGAGAATAGAGAGGCGGAACAAATAAAAAGATCTCTTTATTTGTTATGCCTCAAGCATATGATGGATGCTGTAATATTCCCAGTCTTTCCCAAAAAGCAGCGAACGTGGTTACTTACTTAGTTCACATTAATGATCATGTGAGTGCATGCTGAAAATGTATGGTTAATAAAAAGTAAGGGTGTGAGTAACTTAATAATCTATCCTAATAGAATTAGTTTCTGCCTAAATGAGGCAAGGAGTGCCAAATCATTGTGTATTATTCACTGCAATTCATTTTTTATACTACAGTTCTTTTTTGATGTCATATGTAAACTTAACTGTGTGTTGTAACCACTGACAACCTATCACAAAGGTTTTTTTAAGCAAGAAATATAGCTTGAATCTTGCTCCCCCCATTAACTTGTAATGCTGTTTCCTGTTGTTTTGTTGCTTAATTTTTCTTGGGGTATAGTTGCTTTCCGATGTGTTAATTTCTCCTGTGCGGCAGAGGGAATCAGCTACACATACACACATGTCCCTTCATTTTTGGATTTCCTTCCCATTTAGGTCACCGCAGAGCATAATATTTGTTTAAAATGCCATGCTTATGTAGTAGACATTACATAGTAGAATTCTGAAAAGAAAAAATTTAGTTTCCTGGTAGCAGCAATAGTAACAATGGAAGCTTTTTAAAAACTATTTTCAGTAATTTTAAGGGAAGAATTTTCTGTATTACTTAGAGCCTAAATGTAGATTTGGGACTTAAAATGCATTTCTGAGTGCAACATTAGAAATGAAATTCCATGGCTGATTCATATTAGGTGCTCAAAAAAGGAGCCTTGAATGAATGTCCTAATGAATAAACTTGATATAAGCTCAACAGGCATGCAAATAGAGAACATGTCAAGGAAAATTTAGTGTCTCAAAAAAGCACAAATGCAGACACTAACTTACATGCATTACATGAATTTTAAATTGTCATGCTGCAAAATTCAAGAACATATTTATTGGTCTTGATTTTAGGACATATGAAGTATAATATTTTATAATTTTCTTAAAACTAAATTTTAAAATTAATTCATAAATCCAGTACTCTCTCAAATTATTATTTTCTTTTTTTTACAAATGCTGAAAAGTTGTTCTGAACAACTTTCCAAGTCTGAATGCTTAATGCCAAAAATAATAGCAATGTGGGTTTTTTCTGTTGAGTTTCTCCAGCCAGAGGCACCCACCACCAACTCGAGTGTCCTTGTCCCCAGTCCATTAGGAGCAGCTGCAGCTTTACCCCACTTCACCCTCTTCTTAGCAATGTAAAAATCTGGCTAGAAGGCACAGCAGCCTCCCTCCTTCCTAGTAGACCAAGGATTCCTATTGTTGGATGCAGTGGGCATGAAAGCAGCAATTTTACAGCACAAAAGCTCCAATAACATTTACTGCGGTTGGCTGAGATTGAAATGCACACAGGCACTGCTCAGTCTTGGTTGCTTAAGCACCAGCTTCCCCTGGCTTCTTGCCATTTTGTGCATTTCAAAGAGACAAATCCTTTAAGGAAAAAGAGTGTTCCTTGTAACGTGCAGTGGAGTAAACAGACCATTCAGGCATAGTTTATTGCGTTACAAACTCAACTATGCAAACTATTCCAAATTGAATGCAGCAAAGTAATTAGTGAAATCATTCGGTCATTAGAATTCATAAGCTTGAATTGTCCTATTTAAAAAGGAGAGTTTTTCTTTTCTAAAGAATCACTTTCTATTTAGAGAGCGACAGTGTTATCTCTAAAAGTTTTTCCTTACTCAGGTACTGAGGTTTAAGGGCCTCCATTTACAAATATATCTCTTTTCCCTTCCCACTTCCTGTAGCCTTCATTGAATTAATTT
Source organism: Odocoileus virginianus (assembly GCF_023699985.2). Taxonomy (NCBI): domain Eukaryota; kingdom Metazoa; phylum Chordata; class Mammalia; order Artiodactyla; family Cervidae; genus Odocoileus; species Odocoileus virginianus. The sequence goes on along the minus strand of NC_069705.1, from coordinate 30,182,671 downwards.
GGAGAATCATAAGCATGCACATTGCATCACAGGCAAACACTGAAGCGAGGATGAACCGCTTCTGCAGGTTGAAGTGGTGGTCACTGCAGCCCCTTGTTTTTATATAGGCAGAGTATGATGTAACTGGGAGACAGAAACATTTAGTTATCCTGACTCATGCTGAGCTCAGTAAAATTGCATACCCACTGTGTTTCTTTACTTCATCAGAGTCCCTGGAAGTAGGCAAAGAAAGACTAGAGGGTTGACTGTTACCTCAACCTGCAATCTGTATGAATGCCTTAATGAATCAATAATTCATTCATTCCTGTAGCCAAATTTTATCCCACATGTAATATATGCTAGGAATGAATTACTACATATGGTTACCAGACATTATCTCCTTCCTACAGGATTCCTAGGTCTGTATCTTTTTCTGTGGGTTTTAGGGAAGAATCTTAAAATTATAACATCTCACCTAAAGTGTAAAGTGAAATGACTTTTCTCATTTCCAATCAACATTCTAGTTATCTGTTTATAAATCAGTTGTAGTAGTCAGGTTCAGCCTGTATTAGTCAGATCCTATCAAAACTGTACAAAATGATTACCACATTTATTAATGGGGAGTCTATTTACTGTTCACTTGCCAACTCTGGTCACTTATTTTTGTGTCCTTGGCACTCTGAGCTTCATTAAAATTATTGTCTATGAGTAAATTATAACATGTATTTGAATTTCTGCGTGTCTGTCTATTTTTCACATTTCTGTTACATAAGTCAGGGCTCAGCTCTTAACCAATGTTTTCAAATACTCATTTCTTTTAATAAAGGACTGGCATCTTATTTAAGCTAACAAATGAGGCTTCATTCACAGTGAATCTAAAGCAAGGGGCTTAATTTATTAATCCATGTGTTAACAGTCTTCCTCACTGATAGATTGGCCCCCTGCTCTATTTAATCTCCTTGTAGTCTCTGGCCAGCGATACTCGAAGAGATGCCACTGGACACCGTGTCATGAGACTTGTAGTTCAAACTGCAGTCTCCCATTTCCTACCCTCTAGATTCTAATCACAGCCAGGGGCAGAGAGATGCAACCCCACTCTTTCCCGCCTCTGAGCCCACCACTCTTCTCCCCCCCAGCCTCCAGGGGCTGAACCGTCACCCGGACCACCACCCTGCTGAAACGCTAAGTCACTTCTGAATTAATGGTGTCCGTCACATGTGCTTGGGCATAACAGGCTCCGTGGACATCAGAAACCCTTCTACCCAGGGGCTGTGCCATTCATACATAGTTCCCCTCATTTCTTTCTGGATAAACATAGGTAACTATCAAAGTTTCCGGTAGAGTTACCTGCCCATTGCATAGTTGCAATCCTCATTTCCTTCTTGCCCTGGGACCGATTCCATTTCTTCAGAGTAAATCACTAGAAAGAGAGGGAACTTGCCTATGGGCTTCCTAGGTGTATCCTCTTTACCTCACCCCGCTTTCATCCATGGGCACAGTCTGACTTCCCTTTAACATATTAGTGAAGTGAAAGTCGTTCAGTTGTGTCTGGCTCTTTGCGACCCCATGAACTAGATAGTCTATGGAATTCTCTGGGCCAGAATACTGGAGTGAGTAGCCTTTGCCTTCTCCAGGTATCTTCCCAACCCAGGGATCAAACCCAGGTCCCCCTCATTTCAGGCAGATTCTTTCCCAGCTGAGCCCCCAGGGGAGCCCAAGAATACTGGAGTGGGCAGCCTATCCCTTCTCCAGCAGATCTTCCCGACCCAGAGATTGAACCGGGGTCTTCTGCATTGCAGGCGGATTCTTTACCAGCTGAGCTATCAGGGAAGCCCTCATAGCTTAAGGTATTAAGGAAGGCTCTGATTTATTAAGGAAGATTAAAAGACATCTGAGGTCGTCTTGAGTTTCTGGGTTACTCTTCAGTAGTTTGCCCTCAGTGGCAGCAGACGAGAGAGGAATGGTGATGACCTACCATGTCAGTGCACGCCCACAGCAAAAACACTCCAGGAAACAAGGGAAGCGCTGCCAATGAATTGTGCGTTTGCTTCTTTGAATCTGCACAGCAACTCCATCAGGTTTTTACAGCTGGACTGTAACTGTAATTGCTGCTGGGATGAGATGCGCGATGGGGGGTGTTGAAGCTAAGTACTTGCAGTGTTTTAGTGGCCAAAAAATATGACATGGAAGGAGCATCCGGCTTCGTGCAATTCACACTTGTATATCTTCATGTTCCTCACCCATTTCTGACACGCTGCTGACTTGCCAGCAGGCACCCGAGATGAAGGTGATAAAAATGGCATAGCTGAAAGATGTTGTTTCTTAAAAGATACTGTACATCAATTGAGGAAGCGGAAGTAGATTGCAGATGGAAACACTTAAAAAGCCACAGTAGCCTTGTTAGTTCTTCAGTTCAGACCGTTGATATGAATCTCATCAGTGCAAACAAAACGCATAAGTGAACAGTTTTAATCTGATTATAATACGGTGCAGAATAGTACACTGCAATTGAAGTATTTTCCTAAAGTAAACAACAGTTCTCTGTTTCCGAAGCATGAACTCTCAGACCCCTTGTCTGGATTTATTACGTGTAAATCAGTCTTCATGCTTCTTCTGGGGAAGTTTTAAAACCTAATGTTTCTTTTTTGGAGACGTTATAATTCTGAGGGTAAAAGTGATAGTTTCACTGGAGAAAATCATATCCAAAATTATACTAAGAATAATCCACATGTCCAATGCTGATCCATCCTTATGGTTATTGAAGGCATAATCAACAAGGCTTTGAATTTAAGGCAATTCAGTTGGCATCGTAATTCTCCATGGTGTCAGTTGTGACCACTGAGTCTCCAATCAAGTTAGATTTTTCTTTATTTATCATTATTCTTGGCATTGTCTAACTTATTCTCTTTCTTTTCTCTCTCCTTCCCTTCATATCTATTTTTGTTTTTTGAAAATCCTTACCCCTCCTTATGTCAATCCTGTGAAAAGATTTTGTGGTACTTACGTTTAATAATATCCTAAAGCAGTTTCCATATATCAATTAATCCTGAGAATAATACAGTACACAGAATTGAATTATTTGAACTAAATTTGTCAAAAGTGGTATAATGCAGAGTTCCCTAAAACTGCTGAAAGGAGTAATTTTCCTTGTTGCCATAGAAATGAGGAGTTCCTTGTTCTCTGGTCCTCACTCAGATCTCGCTACTTTTGTTTAATTACAATAAAATAGTAACCACTAATCAAAAGATCCTTTGTTCTATTTAGAATTCAAACTTTTGTTCTCTTGAACAGATTTACCTGCCTTTCTAGGATTACTTTGTAATAGCAAAGCCAGAAACTGGCAACACGATAGCCTGAATTGAGAAGAAAAATGTGTTCTGTATGCGAGAAGCCTATAATAAAACTTTAAGATTTTCTATTGATTTTTTAAAAATGTCCCAGCTTTGCCATATTCATTTCATACATTTTTTTTTCACTCCACAGTGGTCACTGTAAGCTTGATTTTATTCAAAATTACTTGAAAGCCCATGCTTTCATTGAAATTTAATTTGCGAGAGGTAAGATTGGAAATGCTTGTACCTTCTATCAAGAGAAACTATCGCCACAATACAATACAGTACAATGTATTGTACTGTACACACACACATACTCATTATTCTAGCAACATTGCAGTGCACAGCAGTAAGTTATTAGAATTAAACTTTCCAGAGTATGGTAATGCAAACACTCACAATTACAGACACACACTTCTGTTCATTAAAAACCAAAAGAGAAAGGTTAAAAAAAAAAAACCCTGAAAAACAGAAAGGGTAATTGGAATAATAATACATATGCCACAATTTTTTGTCAGATTTCTTTCTTTTAACATTCAGTTGAGAATCACCCAGTGAGGGTGATTCAACTATTTAATAATTTCAAAACTTCTTTGGTTGTTCCCTAGAGTTCGCTTCCTTCGCTGCTTCTCCTGCAGAAGATGATTTCCTAGCAATTCCAGGAGAGGCAGCAGAGAGAGGCTGATGCTGTCCCTATGCTGGGGAAGTGAGATGTTCAAGGCAAGCTGGGGTGGTTTAGCTTGTTCCTTCCTACCGGTTAATGCCATCGGTGGGTGGTCATGCCTGCTCTGTTCTTGAACAAAGGAGTTGCTTCTCTGGAGCAGCAGGAATAAAACTGACAAGTATCACATCTGTTTCCTGCTGTTTCCCCAATTCCCCAGGGCTCACAGCACATAGAGAGCGGTAGTTCTGATGGTACCACGAGGAGACCAGGCAGTAGGGCCTCATAAATGAACATAGCCTGCTCAAGGGAGAGGGGAAAAGAAAATATCCAATGACATCCGTATGGAAAAAGGCATTGCAGAGGAAAAAGAAGTGGGCAAAGATGCAACTTGTCAGAGAAGACAGTGTTAGAAATAGTCTCTCCATTTGGAATAAAATCTGAGTGTTGAAATATGTGTGTGTGTGCATGTACATATATATATTTTTTAAGTAGTATAGAATATCATACCTAAACTATCTCTCCATTTGGTATGGCATTAATGGGAGTGTTCTAACACTGGATTGGCTGATAGATGTAAAATTCTCTAGATTTACTAAAAAATTGTTGAATATATGAATCCAGATTTCAAAATGATAAACTTTGTAAGTGATATCTAAATAAGGGTGTTTAAAATATAGCTTGTATCTTCCTAGTTCTTTACAGTTTAAAAAATTCTTCCAGATACTTAATGACATAGGGGAATGATCATGACATGATAATACATGAAAAATAGCAAAACAGGACAATATAGTATGATCTCAAGTGTGACTAGATTTGTATTAAAAAAAAAAAAAAAAAACCAGGAAAGAAAGAAACCAAAATTCCCCTGGGTATATGGATTATGAATAGTTTGGGTTTTCTCTTTTTTCTAGTTTTCCTTATTTTTCTGTAGTTCTGTTTTTCTCAACTTTTATGCAGTTATGATGAAAGAACTAAAAATTTTAAAGAGAAAAGTTTTGGTTAGTATGTTTCAAAATTGTTTATGTGGATGAGCTGTGACCCAGTATCTCATTTCTCTGGATGGCTCCTGTAGAAATAGTTATATAAGTGACTGAAGTATCAGTACACAGACATTAGAAGCAAAGTAAATGCCCATCAGAAGGGAATTTATACTATATGACAGTACTATTCAGTTATTACTTTAAAAGTATACCTATATTGTATATATATGTATATAAACAGGAGTATGTATATATGTGTGCACACACATGTGTATATAGATACATACACACTAGCTCGAAAAGACACCTATGCTCTGTTGTGAAGTGGATAAAAAAGTACTCTGCCAAACTAAATAGGAAGATTGATTTCATTCGCTAAAAATATATATGTACATGTCTACACAAACTTATATACATTTATAACTGTCTTTATTCTTTTATTTTGAGCCCCCATTTCACCAGGTAGCAGAAAGTCTTCAGATGGATATAGTCAAATCAGAGTCTCCTATCAATTTCCTAATCTCTTTCTAGGAATATGATTATATTAATAGCATATTATGGGTGAGTGCTATGGATTGCGTTACTCCCTCAAAATCTCATATGTTGGAGACCTAATCCCACTGCGATGGCATTTGGAGATGAAGCTTTGGAGAGAGATTCGGTTAGACAGGCTTGTGAGGGTAGCGCTCTCTTGATCATATCAGTGCCCTTGTAAGAAGGAGGAGAAAGGGAAACCCCAGAACTCTGTCTGCCGTTGTGGAGACACAGCTGTCTGCAAGACGGGCCAGGAGGAGGGTCCTCCCCACAATCCCAGCCAGCTGGCACTTTGATCTTGGACTTCCTGGCCTCCAGAACTGGGAGAAAGAACCATCTGTCATTCAGCCACCCAGTCTATGGCGTTTTGCTGTAACAACCTAGTAGAGATTTTGGTCTCAAGAGATAGGGTGCAGGTTGTGACAAACATCTAAACGTGAGGAAGCGGCTTTGGCGTGAGTGTTGGGGAGACGCTGGAGGAGCTTTGAGTTTCATGCTAGAAATATGAATGCTGAAGTCGATCGTAGTACGGTCTCACATGGAAGTGAGAAACATGTTTGTGGAAACTGGAGGGGAGGTGATCCTTGTTATGGAGTGGCAGAAGGCTTGGCGGAACTGTATTCTCATGTTTTATGGAAAGTACATCTTCTGGATGATTAAACTGGATATCTAACTAAGGAGACTCCTAAGCAAAGTGTTGAAGTATCAGCTGGGTTCTTTCTCAGTGCTCAGAGGAAAGAGTGTGATGAATTGTTGGGCAAAAAACAATCAAACCTTGGACACCTTTTCCACCATGTAGGAACACAGTGAGAAGGTGACCACCTCTAAGCCAGGAAGAAGGACTTCATCAGGAACCAAATTGGCTGGCACCTTCGCCTTGGACTTCCAGCCTTTAGAACTGAAACAGATGTCTATTGTTTAAGCTAACCCAGTCTGTAATATTTTGTTACAACAGTCTGAGCTGACCAATACAAAAAAACATCTGGTTTTCTTTCTTGCTTTGCCCCTGGAAACCTATAAGTATCTTTATTTATGAGTTTGTTACAGTCACTGTGGCCTCATAAGTCCATCCTAACCACAGACCTTTAAAATTCTAGTCCTCTTTCAGTGATTTTCGTGACCCTTTGATTTACTGAGACCGTATGGCTGCCACGTGAGACACCCTGGGTGTTGTGGGGATTGGAGGTCGGAATCTGCTGTTTCTTCGAAGGGGTCTCAGCCCCATCTGCCTAAACACCCTTCCCTCATGCATCCCTAGTCTTACCCTACTTCACCATGCTGGGGAAAGGGTGAAATTTTGCTGCTTTGGGTTCACTTTTTGTTTCTGTTCTTGTATCCAGTTGGTGCACTTCCCTGGTGTCTCAGTGGTAAAGAATCTGCTTGCAATGCGGGAGACTTTGGTTCAGTCTCTGTGTCAGGGCGATCCCCTGGAGAAGGAAATGGCAACCCACGCCGGTATACTAGCCTGGAAAATCCCATGGACAGAGGAGCCTGGTAGGCTATAGTCCATGGGGTCACAAAAGAGTCGGATTTAGCAACCAAACAACAATTTGGTTGGTAGGGGGCAGCATTGAGCAGAGTGTCTTCTTACACAATCAAGTCTTTGCCTGGATTTTCATCTCTGGTTAGTCAGCAGTTGGCAGTGGCATGGTAGGTGGGTGGGGAGGGTGCTAGAAAAACCAGCTCTGAATACTCGAGGATTCTTCTGGAACCTTTCTGCTTCTTGCATAAGTGTAAGCTGTTGAAACTCAAAGATCAAGCATTTATTTGTTTATGCTTTACTTCTGTGTTAGCAACTTTTCCCCAGGGTACTGTGAACTAATAAAATATGGGAAAAAAACACAAGAGAAAAGACAATGGTGGTAATGGCTAGAAGCCTTGATTAATATTTCAAAACATGACTCTTATATACAACTGGTTATCTTCATAATTTTAGTATTAGAGAAGAGAAAGGAATAACTTTATTTAATTCTGTAACTTTAAAAAATAATAATCCCTTTTAAATAAAAATATTAACCACTTCTATCAGTTTCATGCCAAATGATCTTCAGTTTAGTACCGTGATGGAGCTGAGGTAGTTACTGTTCTCCCCATTTTAACAGATAAAGAAATGAAGTCATTCGCACAAATGATAAGTATCTTTGATCTTAGACAAGTCAGAAAAATGGGAGACAGGCATGTAATGAGCGTCTTCAGCATGTAAGGCATATGCTGGGGAGGAAACTTAAAACATTCCAATAATTCTCTAAACCCTTATCAATTAAGCATTGCCAGGCTTACTTTTTGATGGGCTTTTCCACTGAGAATCTTGAGTCCATCCTTTCCTTTCTAGATGTCTCTCCTTCATTCTGGTCTTCATGGCTTCATATTTCAATGACTACCTTGTCCATCCCAGCTGTTCATTCCTGCTCCAGTACACTCTTAACACCAATTAATTTTAGTAAAACATTGCTTAGATCATATAATCATAAGGGCCTTAGAATTGCAAGAGCTGCACAGACCTCAAGAATCTCTTCTAAGGGATCCCTGGCATATGATTTTCCAGCCTTTCCTTGAACTGTTGGATGAGGGATTAACTGCTCACAAAGCAGCTTGTCTTATTTTTGGCCAGCATAAAATGCTGCAAAGGGCTTCCCTCGTGGCTCAGATGGTAAAGAATCTGCCTGCAATGCAGGAGACCTACATTTGATCCCTGGGTCTAGAAGATCCCCTGGAGAAGGGAATGACTCCCCACTCCAGTGTTCTTGCAGAGAGGAGAATTCTTGGAGAATTCCATGGACAGAGGAACCTCGGGGACTGCAGAACATGGGGTTGCAAAGAATCGGACACAACTAACACTTTCCCTGCAAAGTGCTGAAGTTTCTTATTGCTCTACTGAATGCCTCCCTTTAACTTCCGTTAAAATAAGTCTATACCTTCTTGTAAATGACAGTCCTTCCACAAAAATAAGAACGTCTGTCTTCCCGCCTCAATCCTCCTCTTCACCAGGCTGATCATCCCCAGTTCCTTCCTGGTATTATTTGTTCCTTTGTCCCTGAGATGATGACAGTTCGTGACACATAGTAAGCAGCCAACACCTGTTTGTTTCCTGAGTTAAGGAATGGTTAAAATGCCCCAACATTACAGTATTGCTTTGGTTCCAGTTTCATAATCTGTAGAGGAAGGCATCAGTATACACCCTCCATCTGGTAGGTGATTTGTAGTAACTCCTGCAATGATGAAACATCTGTTTCTCTCCTCTTTTAGCTTCACAGAAATGTCAAATAAGTCTCTGCCAGGGTAATTTTTAACTCTATAAGCTCATCCCCTCCCTTTGCTTTTGTATCTCTTGTTTTTGAACAGCACACTCCGGCGTTACAGTATAAATGTCTTCAGTGAATATGTGCCATCTCATCTCCCTTGTTGGAAACATTTTCTGTGGAGTTTGTTTTTCCCCACAGTGTGCGAAAAGTTACAGTATTCATTAGTGTTCAGATATAATTAGTCCATCACTAAGATGAAGCAATAAGGCTTTATTAATATGTTCAGTTAGAGCATTAGTAAGGATACTCAATTACACAATTTATAAAGTAAGTGCACATACTAAAGGAGTAGACTAGAATTAAAAGAGACATTCCTGATGAAATCAGTCTTGATTGCTACCTACTCTTATTTGTTTACCCTACTGTCTAGACTGTTTTTTAACATCCAGGATGATAAAACCAAAAAAAAAAAAAAAGCTGAGAAAGTAATGTCATTTAATTTCTTCCCTGGTAAAAAGGTATATTGGCTGTGAAGATTAAAGCTACAAACTACCAATTATATGTGACTTTTAATTCTTATCCACACCCAGTTATCGCGAACAATGAAGAATTTTCTGTCATTGAATTTCTTACAATTACAGTTCAGAGGCAGCCATTTCAGATTCTCTGTAAATACTTCATGGAGTTTTGCAACTTGTGTTGGTTATTCAACAACAGGATTTTTAAAAGAAAAAAAAATTCAAATGTCTGAGAAAAGTGTTTTAAATTATTATACACCTTTGGTATCAGTTTCCCTCCTATCAATTGTCATTATTAGTTTGTTTTCAGACTTTCTGTTTTAAATCAGTGTCCATTTTTATAACACCCTTTTGGGCATCCAGAAGACCCTTTCAAATAAAACACTGAGAAAACACATTTCCTGCTTGCAGACAAAAATGGATTAAACATCTAAAGTATTCTGCTTAAGGAAAATTCTTCCTGGTGTTATTTAAGAAGGAAGGAAGAGAGAGAATAGTGGGATTTTCACATCTGTTAAATAATCACTAGTATGTGGGATTGAATTCTGTCTTCTTTTTCAACTTAAGACCAGCTGTTGAAGTAAACTTGAAGGGCCCCTTAATTATTGCATATTTTCAGTCGCTTGTGGAGGATTCAGTTACCTAGTTTCCACCACTCTGATCAAAGGAACTCCTTCACTTTGTACACCATTGTTGTTGAAAGCATTCCTCATATGATTGTTGTGCTTCTGAAATGTTCTGTGAGAGGTCAGATGGGTGTCTTTCTCTGATTTCATCATGCTTCTGAGAATAACCTCTGTTGCCAATTACATGTTACTGGCGTGGGTGCTAAGATACCCCAGGGCCTCTTTCCTTTGGTCTTAGGACGCGTTTGCTTTTGTCCCTTATATTGCTGAGTCAAAGATGTTTCGGTGTCCACACGATATCTGAAGCCAGTGGAAAACAAATTCAGAGAAGCAAACTGATTTTCTCTGTCTGAAACATGATTTGCCCCGAGTTGTGCATCCCAGTCAAAGGCTTTAATTAGGTGGAAGGTTTTGCCATTGTTGTTGTGCTTCCTGGCTTTTTGTAACCATGGAATAAAGGCTAACCCTGGCATAACACCCAGCTCAGGAAATGAACGAAATGAAGCCAATGCAGGGAACACTGGCCCTTCCACAGGAAACATCGTATGAATGATTGAAGATGAAAGTCAAATCTTTACTTCGGAATAGATCGCAGCACTCAATTTCCGTGCTGCTGTTGTGTATGTTGTTTATTTCCCCTAGACCATAATGGACTGTATCAAATTGGCAGACTCTTTTCCAGTTTTAGGGAGCCCGTGAGCTCTTGAATTTTGCCAAGTGGGTGCTCTCCGTTTGTAGGTGGCCTGTCCATTGACTGTCAGCGTAGAGTGACAACGATGACATATTCTGTCTGAAATATGTTCTCATGTCTGCACAGTTATCAGATTTTGGATCTAAAGCTGTTTTTTTGAAATAGTGAATGTCAAAAATTTTTTGAACTCTCTTTATATCGGATGCACAGTAAACTGCTTACCTGGACACTGTTCTTTTCTATCGTATTTTGCTACTTTCAAGATTAAATTTATCGGTATATACAGTGACATGTTTTAAGACTTAAAAAGACCATATTCTTCTTTACTGTGATGAAAGGGTTTTTTCTTTTTTCCCTCTAAAGAGGTATAAAAGAAATGAAGCATAAATTACTCCATACCACAAAGAGTTTGTAGGAAGGAAAATGAAAAATAACTGTTAAATAAAGAGGTAAATATAAGAGACACAATCTAGTCTCTACCATTCAGATCTAATGTTGGCTGGTACAGCTCCAAGTGGAGGTTTCTTATAAAGATTTTTTTTGTCCTTTTTTGTGTGATGGAATGACTTGTAAATTAAAATTTTGAGTAGATTGTCTCTGTGGTCAAAATAGGATGAGAATCCGGTAATCTCCTATCGGCTCTACTGCTGATGTGTTAGCCACCAGCATCTCTCACCTCTGTTGTGGTCTGGGCGCAGGTTGGAAAAGAATTTCTAGACATGAGACAGAATGAGAGGAAAATAAAGTTTATTAGAGTGGGAGATGCTGTTAGAACAGCGAGCCAGCTCAAGGGAGAACCGACCATGAACAGGAGTCCTTAGTCTTGTGTGAGCTACGAGGAGTGGGATGGGGTCTTGCGGGTCATTTGCTGACTCGATGAGGCACGTATCCTGGGTGGGGGAAGAGTAGGGGATGTACCTTCTCCCTCTGGGGTCGGAGGGCAGACAGGTTGTTCTGTTCCATTAATAGTTACAACATGGGGCAGGGAAGGGCGATAAGGGTGTTTCCATTCGTGCAGATTCCAAGACCCTACTTGGTTTTATCTGCTCTTTCGTCCCCGGGTAACCACAACCTGGATTCTGCAGAAGATTCCTGTCTGGGCTGTCTGCTTTCACCCTTGACACGCGCTCCCTATCAGTAAGCAACACAGTAGCCTGAGAGCTTCTATTAAAATGTAACTTGGGTTAGGTCACTTAGCTGCTCAGAATGTTCTACGGGCTCCCCAATCCACTCTGAGTAAAGTCTCATCTTGATCGTGGCTTACGACGTCCCAGGTGGTCTGGCTCCTGCTATTGCTGACCTCCTCCCCGGCTCCCCTTCCCCCGTGGTTGTACCCCTCCGAGCACCTCGACCCCCTTCCTGTTCCCGGAGGATACCAGGCGTGCCTTTGTACTAGTTTGACCTTCCCTGAAACGCTCTTCAACCAGACTTCTCCCTGTTGAACACTCCCATCTCCTTCATTCAGTCTTTGCTCAAAGAGGCTTACCCCAACATCTGTACCCTACCCTCCTTTTTCTCCCTGAAGCACATATTGCCTATTGAGTTACCATATGCTTTCCTTTGTAATTACATTTATTTGCTGTTTCCCCCCAAAAGACTGGAATCCTCAAAAAGAGATTTACTCGGTTTTGTTCACAGAGGTAGCCCAAATGCCTATTATCTTATTTTGCACTGAGAAAAAGATGGCCAACTATAAGCCAAACCAAGCCAAGGAGAATGGCCCTCAGAAGGAATCAATCCTCTGACACCTTGATCTTGGACTTCTAGCGTGCACGCACGTGTGTGTGTGTGTGTGTGTGATTCACTCAGTCGTGTCTTACTCTTTGCAATCCATGGACTGTAACCCACCAGGCTCCTCTGTCCATGGAATTTTCCAGGCTAGATTACTAGAGTGAGTAGCCATTCCCTTCTCCATCTAGCCTCTCTAACTATGAACAAAAAAGTTCTGTTGTTTAAGCCTCACCAAAATAAAAAAAAATCACATACTTAAAAGTATATATCTTACTTTGGGTGATATTTAGATGGATGTATACGATTGATCGCCAAATTCATCAAACAGAACACTTAAGATCTATGTACTTTGTTGTATATTAACTATACCTCAATTAAAACACACCTAATATAATGATGTCTGAGCATATATTACAAGACTCTTGAGATAAACAGGAAGGAAAGTGCAAGAATTCAAACGCATTGACTCAAACTTTAGAAAAGTAAGACACTCCAGTCATTTCCTGAGCTTGATGCATGAGTGATTTGAGTGGAAGATTAGAAGGAGCTTAGAGCAGCCACGTTAAGGAATGTGATGGGAAATGAAAAGATAAAACAGAAGTCTTGGTGAACAAGAGAGAGGGCCAGGCGGCAGCAGGCAGTGTGACTGTGCCGCCGTGGAAGCAGTCAACATGATTTTGTGATGAAGGGAGAATAAATTTGATAACTGCCAGTTAGGAAGTCAGGGAGAAAATTGGAGCCTAGGGTACTTGTGTCTTTCTGAAAGTCTTCTCAAGAGAGGTGAGGTTTGAACTTTGCCTCAAAGGGTAAAGTGGGAATTTAGCAGACAGAGAAGGTGCAGGTAGAATATATTGGGATGAATAGAATGTACTAATGGCGTTAACTCCACCTGTTTCTTCGCTTTCTTGAATTTGGTTACTAGAAAACTTAATTCTCTATAGCTCACATTATATTTCTTTGGATAGTGCTGGCCTTAAAGCATGTAGAGAAGTTAAACTAATGGCCATAATGGAGGCAAATAATAATGAAGTCCTGGACTAGCACAGTGGCAGGAAAGAAAAGGAGCATTAAAATTCAAGAGCTATTTCTTAGAACAGAGTTGACTGGCCTGGGGGAGTGGTTACATTTGGCAGGGCGAGGATTATGGAGTGAGCCACATTGGAGAATGTTCTAAGATTTCTAACTTGGATAATATGGGTTGAGATTGGATATCATGTATTGGTATTAAAACCTCCTTAGAGAAAAACAAAGGAAAAAAGAAACAGATTTGTAAGGGGTTTAGGAAAAAAAAGAGTACTACCACATCTTGAGTTTTGGGCACTTGATTTTAACGTCTGCAAACGTACGAAATTAAGACCCAGAGAGGTTATTAACTTGATCAAGGGTCAGTCAGCTACAAAATATTAGAACTAGAATTCAAACCCACACCAGTGATGGTTCTAAATGATTTAAAACTTTGGGAAGGGCCAATGAGCAAATGATAGTTTAGGTTCTATAAGTAGTGACGGGTGTGCTTATTCTCACTCACATTTCAAGAATGCTGTATATATAATTATAGTGTGCTATAAGAACTGACAGACCAGCCAGGAATACAATAATCAGAAATGGCAGGATTCATTTTGGGAGGGGTGGTGGGTAATGATTCTTAAGTGCATGATCACAAAATATGTACCACTTTGTACAAACAGCTCCAAATAAGTATGTGTCAATGACAGTGTCTATAGTAAACACTCAGTAATAACTCTTGTTTTGTTTCTCATCTTAGAGGTATAAAGACTATGAGGATAAATCTGTATTATAACAAGGATAAGCCCTATGCTTTTTAAAATACTTTTAAATCACACTTTTTCTTTTCATTGTCTTCTCTTTTAAAATTTGAAGGATAGGGGAAAGTTCCAGTTAACTGAGAATTCTAGTTATTCAGGTTGGATTTTCCTGATAATACATTTTGGTGATATGATCTATGTTTCAGACAGTATAAATTTCCATTGAAAAGTAGCTATTTAAGAAATCATTGGTGTGAGCATTTTAAGAATTAAGTCTTTTCTTCTTGTGTATGTAATTAACGCACAAGACTGCAAAATTTCAAACTGTATGATATCATTATAAATTGCTGTGAATAAAAAACCAAAGAGGCTTGTGGCACACAGCAACTAGAAATGATATGACCTGTTTTAAAACAAAGACTTAACTGACTCTGAAGTGAGTGTCATATTTGCACACAGCAGCATATTTTATAAACAGCCACAAACCAAAGGTTACTCTTAAAAGGAGAACTTTGTTGTAAAGACAGTTTGCTTATCTATCAAATTGGCCTTTTCACACACACATAAGTAGCTGTCAGTCTAGAGGAACATATATTTTAAATGCGAAAGATAGCAATAGAATGTGCACTAAGTCACTTATTACAGCCCTCTATAGGTAATCGTTGGCACAGGTCTATATTTAATTAGTAAATTCATAGTATCTTCAGAATCACAATGCCATAAATAAATCCAACAGTACAGCTGACCTTAGTGACAATGTCATTGTTGAGAAACCCTACTTATTTGCAGAGGAGTGTACCTATTTGCAGTGACCTGTCTCCTCCTCAATTTTATTATACTGATATTTCAGTCACTTCTATTTAGAGTTAAGTAGAAAAAACAAAATTAGAAGTACTCGGGTTAAAGGAACTTCTCTCGGTGACTTATAAGATGGTAGAAATAGTTGCCCGTAGGTTTGATCCAGGGGCAACTACTAACTTAAATGCATTGCTGGTAACTGCCTGATTCAGAGATTTGAGAAATTTGTAGGGCCTTATTGGTGGCCAAGAGTGCTGTATACATTAATAATAGCTATTAAGGTCATAGACTTAGGGTAGGCATAAGGGGATAAGAAGAAAAGTATTGAGGGATGCATATAGTCCATCTCTGTTCTAAGGCCTGGCTTTGCTGATTCTGCCTGAGTCAGTCATTAAAAAAAAAAAAAGCAACTATCATTTATTGATCATCAACTATCAATTACAGATTATGCCAGGCATTATTTCATTGAATTTCATTCTTCTCGAAACTCCAGAGGTAGTAACTATTAACCACATTTTCTCTGTTAGAAAAATGAGACTCAGAGATTCAAATCCAACTTGACTAGACTCCAAGGAGATTGCTTAGTTTTTGTATCACAGTATTGAGTAGGAAGACTCACTTGAATAATGAGACATTTGGGAATATGGTTGACCCTTGTAGCTGAGACGGTAAAGCAAATGTCTGCAGTGCAGGAGATCCGGGTTCAATCCCTGGGTTGGGAAGATCCCCTGGAGAAGGTAATGGCAACCCACTCCAGTATTCTTACCTGGAAAATTCCATGGACGGAGGAGCCTGGTAGGCTGCAGTCTGTGGGGTTGCGGAGTTGGACACGACTGAGCGACTTCGCTTTCCTTTCCTTTTGAACAAGGTAAGGGTTAATTTGAGTATGATTATGATTTATAGTCGGCCCTGTGTCTCCGAGGTTCCTCCCCATTCGGGGAGTCAGCACCCACTGACCACGTAGTACTGTGGTACTGACCACTGAAAAGTATATGCAAATAAATGGACCACATAGTTCAAACCCCTGTTGTTCAAGAGTCAACTGCATAGCCAATAATGTATGTTATACTAATGAGAACTAAAAACTTAGTTCTGATATTTACAACAAAATTGTATCAAATCAGTTTGAAATAATTAGTTTTGAAGAAATTTCTGTTAAGTGTTTTGAAAAGTTTTCAACTGTATACCTTCAAATAAACATTTAAGTAGGTTTTCTTGATGTGGGAATCAAGTCAATCGTATTTTTAGGAGAATATCACAATAAACAATGATGAAATTTTATTTGACACCATTGGAAACAATTGTTTATAAAAAGAAACAGGGATATAATAAAAGAGAAAAGAAACAATGAAAATCCAGTAAATGTGTGTTTTAGCCTAGTTTTCCATATCAAATGAATGCCATAAATATGACTTCAACACAGTGTATTTGTTAAAATTTCTGAAGATTTTTCTCAAGGATTTGAGATGGAAACTAGAGAAACAGCTATAGGAAAAAAGAGTGCTGAGTTGAATTGTTTGTGTGATTTAATATTTAAAAGAAAGTTTATTTATAACTTATTTCCAGATAGTCCCAAATGTTATAATGTTTTATTTATTAACAAGGAAAAATATTGAGATTCATATTTCACACATCATTGGAATGATTGTACTTAAGCAGTAATTCTTTTCACATTTGTCAGTTTTTATTTCTCCTTATATTTTAGAGCTGAAAGCATCTTGTTTTGGGGGAATAAAAATAGATTAGCTATAATAAAATATCAACAGCTAAAATGAATTTTCCTTAAGGACTTTTAACTCAATGTATTTTCCATTTTATTTCAAGCACATAAAAGTATTTTAATTTACAAAAAGACTTCTTGAACATCCTTCTCTATGCATGCCTCAAAATACTTTCTTACAGTTTATCCAAAGTCCCATATTTTTTATCACAACAAACTTGATAGTTTAGTTTGGTTATCTGAGGTTAGAAATTTACATTCTTTTATATGCCTTTTATCAATCTTTCAAAGTGACTCATCATGTCTAATTGATTGCCATAACATGTAGATTTCTACTGTTATCAGAATTGCAATTTGCCACAGCTTTATTATTTATTATTTATTTATTCATTAATTTATTCTCCACTTTATTCCAAAAAGGATACTCACAGGAAGGGTTTACTTAAGGATTGTTTTCATTTGATATGCATTACTTCATGCATTTATTTATTGCTTTCTCTAGTAAACTGTATTTATGAAACTTTTGTTGTATTAGTTTAGTTTATTTATTTAGTTCCTTGCTTTAGAAATGAAGGAAGCATCTTTAAGAGAGTGAATTCTCCCAAGCCACTCTATAAAGAATTATTTAAAATGCTAAACCATTTCATTAAGCCATTTATAGGTGCTATCTATCCTGTATTTTAACTCAAATTAAATACACAGTAAAATATGTATATATATATTTTGCCTTTCTGATACTAATTTCAAATGACTCATACAGATAGAATTTTGTGACAAATAATTGTTGATCCATCTAAATTTGGTTGCATTTTTGTTCCTTTCTCTTTCTCCCCCTCTCACTGCCCTGATAACCCTGGCTTTCCACAAGATTTGGTAGGAAGAAAGTAAACTTTTCAGTAAATCTTATTTCAAAAAGAAAAATCTTCACAATGCAATTGCAGATGGCAAAACTGTTTATTCTTTTCACAGACATAGAGCATATGTTTCCTTTTTAAAAATGACTTTACAGATAGGCCCTAAATCTGGCTGTCTTTACCCCAGGTAATCTCCCCAACTTCTGCTGAACTTGAAGTTAATGTGAACTTTATAATTTTTGGTTTTAGAACTGCAATTTTTACCTTCTAAACAAATGAGAAGAAAAAGCCCTGATTATTAAGGAAATAATTAACAAGTTTATATTTACAACTAATCAACATAGACATTTGCTAAAATCATACTGAACAAATACACATACACTCACACACACAAAACCAGGAATAAAAGGTAAAACCTGGCAAATCTGAGAAAGAAAGGGGGATGTGTTAGTTTTCCTAGATGTCGTCATTGGGGAAAACTGAGTAAAGGGTACATAGATCCTCTCTTACTATTTCCTAAAACTGCATGAGAATCAGTAATTGTCTCAATAAAATTTTCACTTACCAAAAAAACAGAAAACTGGCTGACAAACTTTTTTTTAAAGGGGCATGGTAAGTATTTTAGGGCCTTTCGGGGAACTGGAGGTGGCAGCTGCTCAAATCCATTGTTATAGTGAAAAAGCCATTGAATACAAAGGACTGGGCATGGTTCCTTTGAAACTATTTATAGAAACAGACTCGGCAGACTTGCTATTTACTGATCTCTGGTTTAAAGAGACATTAGCTTTTGCTTTTAATATTTTATCTGCTACTCCCTTCCAGGGGAAAAAATGGTAACAATGCTAATTATATATTTGTTAATTATTATTTTTCTTTTTTTTTTAATTGAAGTCTAGTTTCTTTGCGAATTAGTATGTGTACAACATAGTGATTCAGTGTTTTTATAGATTGTACTCTGTTTAAAGTTATAACAAAATAATGGCTGTATTCCCCTGTGTTGTCCAATATGTCCTTGTTGCTTATTTATTTTTTTCACAGTAGTGGTGCCTCTTAATCTCTTACCTGTGTTTTCTCTCTCCCCACTGGTAGCCACTAGTTTGTTTTCTATATCTGTGAGTTGTTTCTGTTTTATTACACGTAATGCTGTAATTTGCAGCTCATCTCTTTATAATTTTCTTTAATTGTGTAAGTATGTATCTGTAAAGTATACATATACACTTTCATTTATTTTAAATATCCTATAAGCATGGCTTTGGTTTCATGTTTCTTGATATTGGGAAAACAAAATAAGAAAGTAAGAAATTCTTTTTAGACCAAGCACTGTAAGAAAGGAAAAACTGAGAGTTTCCCCCTAAAATCCTTATCTCTAACCATGAATAGTAATCAGTTAAAAGAGTAAAATTCTTAAGCTGAAAAATCATCATTTTCTTGACTTTCTCTTGTGTTTATCCCTTGTGGCCAAGAGTTGAACTTCCTCTGGAAGAGTTTAGGCTGTGTCTGATTACCCTCCCTTTCAGCGTGTGATAAGGCATTACTGTAAGTGGAATTAAGAGTGCACTCAGGCTCATGTTTCAGACAGTGTTAAGAAAATCCACTGTACAGGGTATTTGTTCAGTAGATGTATTTACTCGGTATGGTTTTGGGTTAACTTTGCTTGACCTGAGTGTAGTTTTACGCATTTAGGTTCATTTTCCCCTCATACCAAATTTCTTTCTCCCAGTCTCTTTCTTTTTCTTTCTGCCTCTTCATCTGTTTTTAATGTGAGTAGCTTGTGTGAAAAAAATACTTTGAATGCAGGATTAAAAAAAAAAGAATCGACTTTAGAAAGACATGTGTATTAAGTTTCACTCAGCGCTGTGGAGTGTTTCAGAGACAGACAATAATATTAATACAAGCACTACCCTGCCCTGGTGTATAGAAAAGAAATGTTTCCGTAACCACAGTTTAACAGAAACATAAGCCAGTCCTGTGTAGATTTCCAGAACGATTAGACTGGTTAGAACCAAATATGGTTAATATGATGAGATCTTGTGATTTTTAAGTAGTTTTAAAAGATGAAAGATATCACTCAAAATATTCTAAAAATTTTATGCATATCCCTCTTGTTTATCCTGCCATTCACTTAATGTGTTACTGAAGGTAATCAATTTATTCACCTCTTAATTATCTCTTGAGTCTGACCCAGCGTCTTTATCCATATTTCCAGGGGGTTCATTTATGTACTCAATACAAATATTTACTGCAGATCCCTGCTAACTCTCATCACCTGTCACTCAGCCAACACACCACACACACACACACACACACACGCTATCACATCATCCCTCCAAGCTGCTGCCAGAGTAATCTTCATAAATTCATCTCTGTGCTTGTCAATTGCTTAAAATCATTCGGCAGCTCCCTATTGCTAATACAACAATATGCGAATTTCTGTAGTCAGTATAGAAGGCAAAGCCCATCAAAACCTTTTTCCTCCCTACTTTCCCACTTTATTTTCTGTCTCATTTGCCGTCCTTCTGCCTGATCCCAGCATGCACTCACACCCTTGATGCTGTAGCCAATCTGAAGGAATACTGCCTTCTGCTGCTTCTCACCTCCGTGCATTTGCATTTTCCCAGTTTTCCTTCTTTGCCTGAAATTTGCGTTTCTCAGGACAACTGAAGCATTATGTTATTAGAAAAGCATTGTGTGACCCTGAAAGAATTGAAAAGTATTTCATCTCTTATTTGGGCTTCCCTGGTGGCTCAGGCGGTAAAGCATCTGCCTGCAATGCGGGAGACCCGGGTTCGATCCCTGAGTCGGGAAGATCCCCGGGAGAAGGAAATGGCAACCCACTCCAGTACTCTTGCCTGGAAAATTCCATGGACTGAGGAGCCTGGTAGGCTACAGTCATGGTGTCACAAAGAGTCGGACACGACTGAGCAACTTCACTCACTCATCTCTTATTTACCAGGTGGCATTTGATCTCTTTCAATGTTTGTATACTCAAGAGGGCAGTACAAGGTAGTAGGAAAGAAAACTTTGGAGTCAGACACAGTGGAAGCTTGAAAAGGACTGAAAAGTACTTAACGCATCATTGAATCACTCGAACCAGGGAGCTACCTGAAATGTTGCAGGAATTGTTTATTATATGTGTGGAAGTAGGGAAGGAGAAAGGGAAGGAGAGAAGGAAGGAGGTGACTGTGTCTTACTGCTTGAAACTGGGTGAGACAATAGTCCAAGACGCATTTCTAAAGATATTAAGGGTGTAAACCCCTTCTGGGGTATTGCTGAATTGAAAGAATGAATATCTAAAGGGAATTCCTAACCATTCATTAAGTTACATAGGAAACTATAAGAGTTAATTTCAGAAATAGCACTGGAGTCATCATCAAGTGGATCTGTTATGTTGTATGTGTGTGTGTGTTCAGTCACTCGTTCGTGTCCAACTCTCTTGTGACCCCATGAATTATAGTCCACCAGGCTCCTCTGTCCATGAGCTTCTCCCAGGCAAGAATACTGGAGCCAGTTGTCATTTCATTCTCCAGGGGATCGCCTGAACCGGGGATCAAACCCAGTGATCTGCTGCGTTGGCAAGTGGGTTCTTTACCACTGGCGCCTCCTGGGAAACCCTCTATTATGTTAAAAGCATAGAAAATTTAGTGAATTTGAAAGAGAATATATAAACTTGAAAGTGAAAGTCAAAGTCTCTCAGTCATGTCTGACTCTTTGTGACCCCGTGGACTATGCAGTCCATGGAATTCTCCAGGCCAGAATACTGGAGTGGGTAGCCGTTCCCTTCTTGGGGATTATATTTTGTATTAACTTCAATAGATATGATTATCATGCACATAAATAATCGCACTTATTTTTTCAGTTCCTCAACAATCTGCAAGATATCTCAACAAAATAGTCTAACCTGTAATCGTCTCTAAACCATTATCAACATGGCTAAAACCTAATTCACTGTTTTTTAACTGATGTATCCCTCATGCAGTGGGAGGTGCTCAATAAATATGTGTGGCATGATTGAATGAACCGTGACCAATGGATATACTCAGCTCCAGACATAAAAAGAGGGCCATCACTTCACAGGCACAATGCTGCTACAAGGTCCTTGTACCTTATAAAAACATCCAGGTTACTCTTCCTCCAGCCTCTTTTCTCATAATAAATCCCTTCCTCGGGACCTTTGCATGGCCTCCCAAATCGAGAACAAATTCTCCCACTTGGAGTTTAAAGTCATCACTTGGCCCCACGTGATCTCCGCCTTGACTTTCCTAAATGTTTGCTCCTCCCTTCAAGTTTAGCTAAAGCTCACCCTTCACTTGAAGGTCTCCAAACTAACCCCTGAGGGAAGCAATTGTTTTCTTCTTCCCTTTCCTCATAATTTGAATGTATTTGTTTGTTTCTTTTTTTGCACTTGTCTGATATTTGTGTTCTTGCTGCATCTGGTATGCAAGTTTCAGCTCCAAAAAGATGCATCAACTCCTTTAGGCCAATAAACTTGTCTTCTCCTTCTGTATCTCCACAGTTCTTTAACATTATTGGGGAAATAAAATGTGGGCTTGTAACTTGGCAACAGCAAAACAGTCTTGGTTCAAGAAGGAAAATAAATGTATAAAAATGAAGCTGTCAGTTGTATGTAGAAGGGATTGGAATAGAGAGTCAATATGCAAAGATGTCAGCACATAGCTTTTCAAGGGCCTATACCTAGTCTATAGGCAAGGATTTTTATTGAATAATTGACAGATAAGGAGGAACAGTAGCAATGGTCTAGGTAAGGTGATACAGTGGCGTTTCTGGGGACAATACAAAACCAAGGTACATTTTGAATGAACTAACAACCAACTTGATGATTAAGTATAAAGTAAAAGTCAAAAATATCACCACATTTTTTAGGAGAAAATGGTGATTTCGGTGGAAGAATGAAAAGGATGAGAATGAGGATTTGGGTTGGACAAGGTATATAGAAGGATGAACTTAGTTTTGCACAGATGACAGTGCATATTGAGAAGGCAAGAAATAGGTTTTCCAAATTCAAAAGTTCTTTTCCTGTTTAGGTTGTTATATAACATTGAGCAGAGTTCCCTGTGCTATACAGTAGGTCCTTGTTGGTTATCTGTTGTAAAGTTTTTTCATGAGATTTTTTTTTTTTTATGTGAACCATTTTTAAAGCCTTTATTGAATTTGTGGCAATATTGTTTCTGTTTTATGTTTTGGAATTTTGGCCAGGAGGCATGTGAGACCTTTGTTCCTCAACCAGGGATCAAACCTGCCCCGCCTGCATTGGAAGGCAAAGTCTTAACCATTGGGCCACCAGGCAGGTCCAGGTTATCCACTTAGAATTTAGCAGTGTGTACATGTCTATCCCAAGAATTTGAAGGATAGGTGTCTGTGTATCCCTGAATCACTTGGCTGTACATCTGAAGCTAACACAACATTGTTAATCAACAATACTCCATTATAAAATAAAAAGTCTAAAAAGTAAAGAAATAGGTTTCCCTTTAAGATGTTTTAGAATAAGAGTAATGACGATACACTGGTTACAATGGATTTTTGATTTGAGAACTTTTTCTCCCAATATGAATGTGACATCAAGACTAATTTTCAAAGATCGTACTTCATACTGGAATTTTAAAATCACATTAGTTTATAAAAGCAAGGTTGTTATGGAACTCTGCTATAAAGAAAGCTAATTGAAACATTCATACTAGTATAATTTTGTTGTAACTCTCGTTTCAAATTTAATGAATCAGTGCCTGCTACAAAGGAAGAGACACACTGGAGCTAATTTACCTGTGAAAAGACAGGGGCAGAAGATGAAATCTTGGTTCTTTTGAGGAAATTGCATGCTGTTGAGGTTTGTTTTTGCTGTGACTGTTTCTATTGCTTTCAATAGGACCTAACTATGCTTGAAGGCCATTAGAGGACAGAAATCAAATCTTAATCAGCCTGGATGTATTTTTCTGTTTAAAAAAAATAGAGATCCCACTTCACTTAAAGGCTTAGGGCGTTTAATTAAAGTAAGCAGAGACAAAAGTACTCTTTTGAGAACTGTCATTTCTCATCGTGTGACACTATTAATAATGTAGTGTAATGCTATTTTGGAAGTTTGGTTCTTTCCTTGTCTTTTGTCTGGCTCTGACTCTTTTTCTCTCTTCTAAATGAAAGAGGAATAAAGCACTTAAAGGAAGGTGCTATCCTAAATTCACTGTCTCCTTGTGCACCATATTATCTGTGAACTCAACTATAATTGTTTGAAGAAATAACCCTCCCAAGCTCTCTTTTTTTTTTTCCTGCCCTTTCTCTTTTATTGTGAGTCTCTTTTCACAACAACATTTGCAGGCTTCTTCACAAAGAATTGTTGTTGTTTTTTTTTTCCAATTAGGATGAAAACTAGATCACGATGTGAGCCTTTCGTTGTGAGTGTAACTTCCCTTTTTGACAGCTCCACTGGATCTGCCCAGTTGTAAATCTTCATATTTCTGACTTGCCTTGCAATCAGAAAGTGTTCATTCTGCTTGTTTTCAGTGAGCAGCAAGCATGAAGGGAGGCGTGGCAGATCAGAGTCTCTTCCACCAACCTTCTTGCCTTAACCCAGCGCCAGGGCAAAATGTCAGCAAACCTGATGATTCTGCTTTGATGGCTAATTATGAGTGGTGCATTTTTGAACTTAAAGAATGACTCTGAAGTCACTTTCCATTTTTACATGTGCAGTAACGTGCAATGTAAAGCTTGAATTTCACACTACTCATTGTTTGAAAGTTAATTAGTATTCTTTGCTAGAATACCTGCTTCTTTGCTCGAGTAATCATTTAATTGTATCTGTCTGTCTCACTTGATTTTGGTGGGTGCTTTTTAAGTCAAATTATGTATTTTAAGCATGCCACCTCTAATTGCATTGACATGCGAAAAGCCGCTTACTAAGTGTGTTCATATAAATCATACTTTTATTCTATTCTAATGCTCAATTTATATAGCATGCCTTCTGTGAAAAAATTGAAATTATCCATTATTTTAAAGTAACAGGGAAGAAGTGTTTTAATGGAAGCAGATATTATTTTGTTTTGAGGATAATTGGAAGCTGTTTGACCCTACTCTAATGCCCTCACAAAAATGTAAACATGGAAGTATATGATCAAAGTAAGGAATTAAAGAGTTAACATTTCTTTAAAAACAAGAGGGCCATTAACTTTTAATAATGCTGTCTCAAATATTTGTCTGTAAATTGTGGTGATAATCAAAGATGAGCCTATGGGATTATGCTTTGTAGTTCTGTTTGATTTGATAATTCTAGTAATCCCTGAAGAATGTTAGAAAAAATAGTTTATGCTTGCATTAGCAACTATTGTGAGATTGTAAAAATAACCTGGCAATCCCAAGATATAGTATAAGGATGGGGGGGTGGGGTGGAATGTGGTATCTAGGATCTTGTATGTGTTTAAATCATTTCTTTTAGAGATATTTTTAAACCTAATATATTTTTCTTGCTTAGCATGAGGAAGAAATAAACTGGCTTCAGAAAGTTTAAAAATGAGATAAAACATTGCCTGCCCACTACAAAATGTTATGCAGCATTATTTTCTTATTTAAAAAGAATGCTTCTGGACTTCCTTGGCAGTCCAGCGGTTAAGACTCTGAGATTCCACTGCAGGAACATGGTTTGATCCCTGGTCAGGGAAGTTCCCATGCCACGCACGGTGCGGCCAAAAAAAAAAAAAAGAGAGAGAGAGAGAGAGAAATGCTTCTCTTTTTGCTCCTAGGCTTCCATCTCCACACTAGCCTTTACTAGATGGCATCCTGACCTCACACTCAAAATAAAGCAAATGTTTTTTCCATCTAAAGTTGAATTTCTACAGGCCTCTTTTAAAGCTCATGTTTCCTCTTCATTCTTCATTTTCTTGCTGACAACATGCCTGAAACAAAACTGACAAAAATGATTATTCCCATGTAAATTAGGGTGGAAAGCTTTGGAATCATACTCTGTGACCGTTGCCAGAGTTCTCAGTTTCTCGGAACTTTTCCCCCCATCTTGCGAAATATTAATAAATACTGACAGTTTAAGGTGGCTATGAGATTAAAGGAAATAATTTCTATTGAACTCATAGCATAATGAGTTTTAATAAGCTTTACTGAGTGTAAATTTCCTTTGTGGATTTTCCCCTTCACTGTGCAACCCCTCTTTTGCATTTAAGATCTATAAATTTATATTTGAACTTAGATTTTTAGTAACTCCTTCTTGGAATTATTGGGTAAACCTAATATACTTATAGCTAGCCAAAAAAAAAAAAAAACCCTATAAAATAGGGGAGAAATGTGTAGTTTCCTTTTTCTTTTCTTAACATGAAGAGCATTATCTTTTGAGCACACAGTATTTTTGAGTATATATGTATTTAGTATTTAGGGTATATATGGATGTGTTGGAATGCTTTAAAAAATCGATCCTAGCTAATGGAGGGAGTATTTTCAAAGTGAACTGTTGCCATTCTTTCAGTCAACCACATACAGGAGAAAAAATCCAAGTAAACATTATAGAAGAGGCAAGCTCTTCCTTATAGAATTAATGAGGTGCAGTGGTCTTCCACGGGGAATCAGAATTTGAAAACACTTTTCCACACGAGCATTTTTCCCTCATGTCTAGAATCAGATAAGGAGACTAACTTTAGATACACAATATCCAAACAAGATGAATGTCCTGGGCACTGCTGGATAAGAATGTCCATCTTAAGGTGGATATTTCCATTCTCCTTTGTAAATACATATAGTTAGCAAAAGCCATGTCTATGAGATCCATAAAGACCACAGCTCACTCGGGAGAGATGTAGCCAGCTTTCTCTTACATCAGCTGTCCTAGGGAGACACATCCCAGAATAAGCCCCTCGCTATTGTCCTTCGTAATGTTTTAGACGAGTTGTTTTATCTTGAGTAGATTTGTATTTTGTAAAACTCCAAGTGGTTAAGTATAACAGCATCAAGACTTTAGCAACTCTGTGTGTATATGTACACACCACATTCACTATTCATATACATATATATATAAGATTTTTACCTGTATCCTTATAATCTATATATAAGTAAGATTCTATCATGAGTCTGCGTATTTAATAAATGAAATTGACTTGTCTTTGATGTGCTTGAATTTCAGAAATTTTAAATTATTTTTCAGGACACTAAAGTCAGTAATCAGTAATTATACTTAAAATAAATCAGTAATTATATTTAAAAAAATAAAACACACACTTTTGCAGCACAAACCCAGTCAACATTCAGTAATTATTGTATACTGTAGCTCTTTAATACCTACAACCATGTTTTCCTTATTAGGCAGATAATATACTTGCTTACTAATGAAAGTTTTGTGAGCTATGTGTATTTGGCATATATTTTGCATATATTATAACAATGATTTACAAAAAGATTTGGGTGAAAGAAAATATATTCAAGATTAGGTGCAAATGGCAACACACCAGATTCAAGTAGAAGTTTTTTGTACCGACAAGTAAATTTTAATCATCTACGTTTAACCTCACTTTTAAGAATCATTCGGATTTTCAACAGAAGGACATATTTATGGTAAACCCAAAGCAGTCTTTGTGAAACCTGAAAAAGATTTGTGAAAACAGCCTGCAATAAAAATCACAAATGCTTCATATAACGCTACTTGATAGATATCACTTGCACCATTAAGAACTAAACGACAAAGGATGTAATTTCAGTTCTGGCATGCAATATTAATCGAAAGCCTTTAAAACATCTTGCTGATGGGAACTATGACAACGTGACATTGAAGAATTATGAGCTAAAGACATCCATCTTAATCAGATTTTCAAAGTAAATGCCATAAAACATAAAGTTGTTCCATTCATCTTTACATTTTCACATGTTTCGGTAGGAACATCATTTCCTAGTGTGCTGCCCTAAATGCAAAGAATACAATTCAGTAAAGTATGAATTCAGTCTAGAGGATTGAAATATGTTTTAACCAGCCACGCTGTAAACTCAGGGAATTATTTCTCTAATAATGTACATTTCTGTCTGTCTTTTATGCTACTGATACATTATCCTAGGTAAACAGTTTAATTAAATGATAGCAAGAGACACTTTTGAAAAATAATTAGATGTATATTTGCCTTTATAAATTTAGATATGAGAAGAGAAATGTTTTCAAAGACATACCTGTAGAAAGAAATTACCTTGTGGGCATACTCAAACCAAACATCTTCTCTAGTCACCCCCCACCCCGCAAATTATTACTTTATTTGAGTAAATGGGAAAAGTCTAAAAATTAACACCTCACATTAAAATAGCACATCATAGTTTATGACAATCCTGTATTATACATTATCTCTTTTTTTTCTATTTATTTTTATTAGTTGGAGGCTAATTACTTTACATCATTACAGTAGTTTTTGTCATACATTGAAATGAATTAGCCATGGATTTACGTGTATTCCCCATCCCGGTCCCCCCTCCCACCTCCCTCTCCACCCGATCCCTCTGGGTCTTCCCAGTGCACCAGGCCCGAGCACTTGTCTCATGCACCCAACCTGGGCTGGTGATCTGTTTCACCCTAGATAATATACATGTTTCAATGCTGTTCTCTTGAAACATCCCACCCTCGCCTTCTCCCAGAGTCCACAAGTCTGTTCTATACATCAAAACCACAATGAGGTACCATTATACGCCAGTCAGGATGGCTGCTATCCAAAAGTCTACAAGCAATAAATGCTGGAGAGGGTGTGGAGAAAAGGGAAACCCTCTTACACTGTTGATGGGAATGCAAATTAGTACAGCCACTATGGAAAACAGTGTGGAGATTTCTTAAAAAGCTGGAAATAGAACTGCCATATGACCCAGCAATCGCACTTCTGGGCATACACACCAAGGAAACCAGATCTGAAAGAGACACGTGCACCCCAATGTTCATCGCAGCACTGTTTATAATAGCCAGGACATGGAAGCAACCTAGATGCCCATCAGCAGATGAATGGATGAGGAAGCTGTGGTACATATACACAATGGAATATTACTCAGCCATTAAAAAGAATTCATTTGAATCAGTTCTAATGAGATGGATGAAACTGGAGCCCATTATACAGAGCGAAGTAAGCCAGAAAGATAAAGACCATTACAGTATACTAACACATACATATGGAATTTAGAAAGATGGTAACGATAACCCTATATGCAAAACAGAAAAAGAGACTCAGATGTATACATTATCTCTTTTAATCCTCTCATTTTACAGATGAGAATTCAGAGAATTTGGAATATGACATTGATTTGCTTGAAGTTCCACAGTTACTAGATTTCAGACAGGTAGCTTGAACCCCAGATTCATATTTCCTGAACCCTAAGTCCTCACATGACTATATTTGGAGCTGGGACCTCTAATGAAGGTAATTAAGGTTAAATGAGATCATAAGGGTGAGGCCTTGTCTGATAGGATTAGTGCTCAGATCCGAAGAGACCCCAGAGAACTCTGCTGGGCCCTGCAAGGATTCATGGAGAAGGTAGCTACTCAGCCCAGGTGGAGAACCTGTGCTGGAAACTGACTCTGCCAGACCTCAGTCCAGGACTTCAAGCCTCCACACTTGTGAGAAGGTCAATTCTTGTTGCTTAGATCACCTCGTGTGTAGTTTTTCATACAGCAGCCGGAGCAGAACTAATGTTCCAGGTCTTCCTTTTTCTTCTCTGCCATAAATCTAGAGTTTATTTCCCTCTTCTATGGAAAATTTTAATCAACTGTCATTAAAATATTTATAAACTCCTGAAATAAAAGTTCAGAAGATCTGGGTGAAAATACCTCAGTCACCAGCTTCTTTTTGAACCTCTAGTTTGAGAGGAAGGCTTCTAAAGGCGATTAGCATCCTGTGGAAAGACACAGGCTTCCAGCCTCAACAGAGCATGCTAACCATTTTAAAAGGTGCAGCCTAGACTCAGAAGATACCTATCATTAATCTCCCAAACAATAACAGCACCTCACTTTTCTATAGTACTTTACAGTTTATGAAATGCTTTCCTGTGCATGATCTCATTTTGATACTGGTCTTCATAATATCTTCCAGATTTAGTGTTCTTTTCACTGCATCATCCTGCTCTTCATTGGTGTTCAGCCATTAATGCAACAGAAAAACATATGTTGGAAAGAGGCATATAGTGTTAACATACACACACACACATTATACCCAAATTAATAATGATGGAGAAGGGAGTTCAGCAAACATGCATGTGTCAGCTTAAACTGTGACTCTATTTCCTTTTTAATCAAAGAACATCACAATTTGGTTTCCACTTAACAGATCACCCTCGTTGCAAATGCCAAGAATGGGAAGGGGACCATGGGTTCGATGAAGTCTGTGTTGCATCTACATAATATTTAATGTTTCTGATAACACCATCTCTGTTTAGAGGCCATGATGTGATTGGAAGGAAACTAAAAGTTTGATTCTATTTTAATGTTAAACATTGGCAGACAATGCAGACTCAAGCTGCAGATAACAAATACGATATCAAATAATATGTTCATATAAAATGACTTTATATCAAATTTAAATTTACTTCAGATTTCAGTAGGTAAAGTTGCTTGTGAAAACAACTACATAAAAGCCAGAAAAGAACTTTCAAACTTAAATAAAACAGACCTGTTTTTTAAAAGTTAGGATGACAGTTATAGCACATTCAAAAAATTACAGCTAGTTAATCAATTTTAGGGAAAAGACATCCAACCTATTTTATCTGAACCTTTTTCTAATTTCCATCTTTTAAAATATCTGAAGAATGGTAGAAAAAAATAAGTGATTAGAGAATACATAGAAAGTATACACCCACCCTGCTTATCTGGTTCTCCCCAGATGTTAACTCTGCCATTGATCTTTTTCCTTAGCGTATTACATGACATCATATTTGTTTACTAGGGGGCTTCTCAGGTGGCTCAATGATAAAGAACCCACTTGCCGATGCAGGAGCCACAGGAGATGGGAAGTTGATCCCTGAGTTGAGAAGATCCCCTGGAGAAGGAAATGGCAACCCAATCCTTCATCTGGGAAATCCCATGGACAGAGGAGTCTGGTGGGCTACAGTCCACGGGGTCATGACTGAGTGACTGAACACACACGATTTTTACTGCATGTATCTTAAGATGTCACTAGTTACAATATTAGGCAACATAGAGTGGTTTATTTAGAAAATAAATATTGTTTTTAATATTTATAGCATAAGATAATGTGGTAGAGTAGTTGTGATATGAATTAATTTAGTAGCATTTTCATAATATTTATATTTGAAGTAGTTTTTTTAACTATATGTCCCATAAACATTTATAGGTATAACTTGAGATACTAGGTTAAGATTTTTAAATTACTTTAAGTTTTTAATAAGGGAAGCTGATGGCTCAGAGGTAAAGAATCCACCTGCAATGCAGGAGACACAAGAGATGACAGTTTGATCCCTGGGTCTGGAGGATTCCCTGGTGAAAGAAATGGCAACCCTCTCCAGTATTCTTGCCTGGAAAATCCCATGGACGGAGGAGCCTGGAGAGCTACACAGTCCATAGGGCTACAAACAGTCAGACATGACTGTAATATAACATACACCAATATATTTCAAGAAAATATTGTCAAGTACATGAAATAAAGAGAATTTTAAGGCTAAAACACTTTAGAATTTATTGTATGACCCCACTATACTCCCCCCCACAACCACAACCATTCTTTGACAAAGGAGAAAAACTTGAGGCTCAGAAGTTAGTTGGTTTATATGCAATTATGTTTAGTTAGCTAAAGTAAGTACTCAATGTATATTTCCTGTTTCCTCTTCAGGGGTACTTTTTCTTCTATACCAGACATTTTCTTTGTGATAGAGAATATGTTGTCTGAAAAGCATAACAAGTTCTGCATTACTTGGAATATTCAATTTGCTTTTTTTATTCTTTATAAGCCACTTATCACATAGTTATAAATTTTAGTTGCCTTCCAGCCTGTTCTTATCCATATTACGAATATGTGCTTTATTTATATCATATCATATACTCCATTTAAGGTCAATAAAATTTAACTGCACTAAAATCAAATGCCCATTAGGAAATCAGAGAGGAGAGAAAAGTGTTTATTGATTGTATGTCAGCAGCTCTTCCTTGTCACAATTGGGACAGGTTCTTCCTTTTTCACTTGCTCTCAGGTAAATTATTTTTAAATGGGCAGAAGAATATCCTGAAATGTATACTGAGACAGTTACAAGATACTTAGATCCATTTTTGTACTCATGTGTAAGTTTTATGTACTTTTATGTAAACAATGATTACGGAAAACAAAGAATGCTGTAGAGGATAATGTGTTGGAGGCATTATTGGTGGTTTAGTCGCTAAGTTGTGTCCAACTCTTGTAACCCCATGGACTGTAGCCTGCCAGACTCCTCTGTCCATGTGGACAAGAATACCGGAGTGGGTTGCCATTTCCTTCTCCAGGGGATCTTCCCGACCCAGGGGTCAAACCCAGGTCTCCTGCATTGCAGGCAGATTCTTCGTTGACTGAGCTATGAGGGAAGCCCTAGTGTTAAGTATATTGAAAGAGGAACTACTTTAACAAGTGGAAGGTATTGTTTCCAAGCACTGACATAGAATGCTTGGCATTTTAGATTCAGTACACACTTTTGAGCAGTATAGAAGCCAGAATATCTTCAAAGAGAAGTTTTTGCCATTCAAGAGAACTTACCTTTAAAATGAAACAGCACCCCCAAAGGTTGCTTTCCAATAACCAAAAAGAGAATAGCAGAGGTAATTCATATGAAATTAACAGGAGATGAAGAAGTTTAAATTCTGTATAATTTGACAACTATGATGCTTGCTCCTTGGAAGAAAAGCTATGAGAAACCTAGACAGCATATTAAAAAGCAGAGACATTTCTTTGCCAACCAAGTTACGTCTGGTCAAAGCTATGGTTTTTCCAGTAGTCATGTATGGATGTTGGACAATAAAGAAAGCCGGATGCCGAAGCAGTGATGCTTTTGAACTGTGATGTTGGAGAAGACTCTTGAGAGTCCCTTGGACTGCAAGGAAATCCAACCAGTGAATCCTAAAGGAAATCAGTCCTAAATATTCATTGGAGGGACTGATGCTGAAGCTGAAGCTCTAATACTTTGGCTACCTCATGCGAAGAACTGACTCATTGAAAAAGACCCTGATGCTGGGAAAGATTGAAGGCAAGAGGAGAAGGGGATGTCAGGGGATGAGATGGTTGGATGGCATCACTGACTTGATTGACATGAATTTGAGCAAGCTCTGAGAGTTGGTGATGGACAGGGAAGCCTGGCGTGCTGTAGTCCATGGGGTCACAAAGAGTCGGACACGACTGAGCAACTGAACTGATTGATGAGTATGGTGTTATGAACTGTATAGAAAGCTGTTTATGTAGCTCCAAATAAAACTCTATTCCTGCTTTCTGGAACTCTCACTGAATGTATATTGACCTTTCTTTCATTCTGCTTTTTGTTTGTGAATTACCCTTTTTTACTTAGACAGTCTTTGTCTTTCTGATGTCATCTGGGTGATTTTCCCAGATCTCTTTTCCAACTCACTGGTACTCTCTACAGTTACCTAATATATTGTTCAAACTGCCCAGTGAGTTTCTGACTTCAGTGTCTGCATACACATTGTACCTTTTTTTATATAACATTTTTTTTTAATAACACCTCTTCTTTTTTCATGGTGTCTTATTCGTATGTTCTTAATTCCTTTTAAATCTGTAAACATTCTAAACATGCGTGTCACTTTATCTAATGGCTGCATTATCTGAAATTTGGGGGAGAAAAATTCTTGCTTTTTGTTTGTAGAGTTTGACCCAAGGTAGATTGTTTTCTCTTATGGTAAGTAATTTTAGACTGTAATTTCATTAAAAGTAGGGTTTTATCTGAGGGGTGGGAAGGAGAGGAGAAGAAAGCACTTTGAATGTATAAATATTTTTGTTTAATTTGGGCTCCATTGAATTGTGGTATGGCTAAGAACACATATATTATTGACTCAGATTTTTCCTATTTATAAGGAAAATTCTTGCTACTTAATTTTTATCTTCATAGGGAAGTAATGTCAATTAAATGTCTGCAATATATATGATATTTTCTAAGCAATGGAGATATTTTAAAATATGATTTATTATTTTCAGGGTCATAAAATACTTTGTAATATACCTTTGCATATAGGTCCTGAAATGTAGTCAGATAAGGAAGGTATTGTTTCATAAGCTTACCATTAGAAAATCAAGGGAAAGCAGCTTCCATAAGGCCACCGAGTTAGTTGACGATGGAACAAAAGATTAAGCTAAATCCAAGAAGTGCACTAGAATTTTCAAACACAAAAGCTAACTGTGATTCAATCCTTGTACACTTAGATCATCCACTCCAAAAGCTGGTCACGAGCAGCCCTATATACAGTAGCCGAGACCTGGAAACAACCTAAGTGATCATTGACGGTTGGTTTAATAATATGTGATATATATTGACAATGGAATATTACCCAGCCTTAAAAAAGAATGAAGTATTGCCCTTTGCAGCAACATGGATGGGTCTAGAGAATTTTATGTTTAGTAAACTGTGTCACAAAGAAAGACCAATAGTATATGATATCATTTCTGTGTGGAAAGTAAAAATAATTCATACAAGTGACTCTATATTGTTGCTGTTGTTCAGTCCCTAAGTCATGTCCAGCTCTTTGTGACCCCATGGACTGTAGCACGCCAGACTCCTCTGTCCTCCACTGTCTCCCAGAGTTTGCTCAAATTCATGTCCATTAAGTCAGTGATGCTGTCTAACCTTCTCATCCTCTACCACCTACTTCTCCTATTGCCTTCAGTCTTTCCCAGCGTCAGGGTCTCTTCCAATGAATGAATCTGAATACAAAATAGAAACCAGCTCACAGACATAGAAAACACACTTATGGTTATCAAAGGGGAGAGGGAGGAAGGAAGAGACAAAGACTATCAAATTAAGAGATATAAGCTGCTACACACAAAATAGACAAGCAAGAAGGTTTTATTGTATAGCACAAGGAATTATACTCAATATTTTATAATAACTTGTAATACTATGTGAAAAAAAAAACCCTGAATTA
Source organism: Odocoileus virginianus (assembly GCF_023699985.2). Taxonomy (NCBI): domain Eukaryota; kingdom Metazoa; phylum Chordata; class Mammalia; order Artiodactyla; family Cervidae; genus Odocoileus; species Odocoileus virginianus. Next base: position 30,148,153 of record NC_069705.1, on the reverse strand, counting down.
TTGTAAATCAACTATAATAAAAAATTAATAGGTCTTTATATATATATATATATATATAATATCAAAGTATTTTATGTGCTTTGGTGATCTGTTTTAAGAAAGAGGTCACCCAGAGTGATGGGATGGGGAGGGAGGTGGAAGGGGGAATCAGGATGAGAAACACATGTAAATCCATGGCTGATTCATGTTATGTATGCAAAAACCACTACAATGCTGTAAAGTAATTAGCCTCCAACTAATAAAAATAAATGAAAAAATAAATAAATAAAAAGAAAGAGATCAGTTTTGCAGAAAACTTCAGATTTGTTTGAGACAGCTGGGAGAAAGTAGATACAGCCGGTAAGTCAAGTGAGAAAGAATGAATTTTGTGGTAAAGAAACAAAGTCTTTAACCTCACCATTGCTAATCCCCAGTAAATGGATGTGGGCCCTCCTAAATGTGTGTCCAGGTCAGCAGGGTCAGTGTATCTTTTTGTAAACTCTGGGGGATAGGAGGGTGGGTAGAAGCGGCATTTATTCATATATTGAAGTTGCTCTTTGGTGTCCAGGAGTTCTCAAGCGACAGGAAGGAGGCTGCTTCTCCATCAGCATTCCACGTTTCTCTCCCCTTCCCCAGCCTCAACCCCTCCCTTTCATCCCTCTTCTTCCTCCCCCCCTCCACCTCCCTGTCTTCATCCCTTCATCCTCATCACCCCACTTGTCCTTTGCTCACAGCCTCCACTCAGACTGCAGAGTTATTTGAAAGCAGCATGGCTGTCAACCCCTAGCTTCTACGTCTCTTCCACGATAGAGGGTGTCTTCCCTGGAGGTCTTTGCAGCGAGCCCGCCACCCCGAGTTGCTGGGGAGGAAGACCAGGGCAGAATAGGGGAGGAAGGCAGCGGGGCCCAGCCATAGGGGGCAGCCAGTCAAAGCAAGCTCTTCCCCCTCACCTCTCCCCTCACCCCCACCTTTCAGCCTCTCCCACCTGGGCAGGGGCACACCTGTGGACAGACACCCACAAAGCGGTATTTCTGTCTCCCAGGAGCTAGTCTTTTCTCTCCCCACTTGCCTGTTTGAAAGTCCATTTCCACTCAGGTCCGCGGAGACCACAGCCCAAGGCTATGAACCAGAGCGAGCTAGACTGAACTGCACTTTACTGTCTGGAAATTGTCTGCAGTGGCTTTTAATTTTAAAAAAAAAATCAAATAGCAAATATTCCCAAATAGGCTAAAAAAAAAAAGTTTTCCTTTTTTTTTTTTTTTTTTTTTTTAAATTCTTGACACGATGGTCTGGTCATAGAAGATGGGAAAAAGAGATGCCGCCAAACTTCACGAGTGAGAGATCAGATTCCCTCTTCTCTGGGAACTGCCGAGGCAGTAGTTTATTTTTGATTCCTCCTGTGACATTTCTGAGTCTTGCTTTGTTGGCTGTGAAAGGAAAAGCGTTTCCTCTTCAGAGATATTGGATAGCATGTTCTTCCTTCTTGTGATAATAGTATTAGCTGCCGGCAAGGCTGTTGAGTTCCTTTGTTTTCCCTCAAGATGTTCTGCCCTGAAGCTGGTTATTTCTTCCATTAATAAGTTGCCTTTTAGCTCTTCCTGTATATGTCAGGCACTGTATCTTTTAGGTTCCTTCAAATAGGCACTATAAAATAAATGAAGCTAAGAGAGAAATATAACTTATTCAAGAAAATATCCCATGAAAAATAAATTGTCGTGTGTCTCTCCCATGTGTCACGGCCCATCCACCTCACTGGTTCACGCGGCTGACTTGCTTTTGAGGAAAGTGGGCAAGTTTCCTTTCTTCCTCCTCTGGAGCTCAGGACTATGCCTTAACATTTGCTTGGAACTGGGTTTTATAGGTTGATTAAACTGGAGTCTAGTCTACTATCAAATAGCTTTCTGTGGTCTTATAGTCAGCACGCCTTATTGCCTTACCAGATCTTTCACCTTTCTGTTTATCTTACCCCAGGCTGATAGGTTTAATGGGACAGCCTTCAATGCTCTGTCAGAGACCTGACTTCTTTGGTGGCAAGGAGCTGAGCAAAATGAGCGAAGTCTAAGTCTATCTAATATTTATTAATGTAATGTGAATTTGAACAGATATTGGCTATCATCTGCGTTCAGTTTACCAAATAAAAATCAGAAACTGTTAAGCTATCATGAAAGATATATGACCTGTAGGAACTTGGACAAAGAAAGATGGGCTGAAAGAAACAACAGTAGTTAGGTACAGTATATAATTTCTAGAAACACAGTGCCAAAAATTTTACTTTTTAAAAAAAGTAGGGAAGACTGTTTGGAAAAATTAACCTACATCTTTTCTGAAATATCTAATTTGGAGCATTTCTAATCATAAACTTTAAAATATAAGGAAAACATAACTATATTTGGCAAGCTATAATATATATTTTTTATGTATTGCTCATATCATATATTTATATATTCTTATGTATTTTATGTAATCGTTCCATTATTTGCACCTCTTAAGAGGTAGATTTTAAATATTGGAACATCTGCCATGGTTCGAAAGAAATATTCCAGAAATCCAATTTTTGGATTGAGGTGCATGCTACTCTGCTTGGATGAGACGACAACCTCTCCCCCCCACCGCTGCCGCGTGCCAAGGTCCTGTTAATGTGTAAATATCGCCAACCGTTCAACATGTTTTTAGGAGTCTTTGAATAAGGCTTAGTGAAGGTACTGATAAATCCAAAGGACTTTAAGTTAGAGTCCTGCCTTTCAGGATCTAAGAATTTAGTTGGAAAAAGAAGACATGTTTGCAAATTGCCTGACAATTAAAAACAGTACAAGATGTAAAACTGAATCATTGTGCTATACACCCGAGACTCACATAGCTCTGACATGAACTATACATCAGTAATAAAAGTGGATGGCGATGTGAGAAGGCACCGCTTCTACTGCAATTCAGCCTGCATTGACTTCTTCACGAATAATCATTCATTCAACAAGTATCCGTTGAGTATTTATGCTTGTGTGGTCCTTAGGGTTTCTCTCCACAGAGAGTCTAACAGGGAACATGAGACCTCTAAAATTAGTTGTAATACAGAGAGGAAAAGGAGAGGGCCATGGGAAAGAGAGAGAAAAAACTAAGACTCAGAGAAGTAACTGATTTCTGTTTGAAGAAAGCAGAAGTCGTGTCATGTCATCATCGTTAGAGCTTGAAATACACAGGCTTTGGATACAGAAAGGTGGAGGAAAATGTCTTGCAGATAGAAGCCACTATGCAGAAATGAAAAGGTGTGAGGGATGTACTGGGTACTGCTGACTAGGACAAGGATACATTAAGAGAATTCATGGAAGAAACATTTGCAGAAATATCTGGGGGACTATCTTGGACAAGGATCGCATTGACCTTTAGAGTTCATTATAAGTTTTATAGGCACTAGGAAGCCATTTGGGTTTTCCAGGAATAAAGTGACATGTTCAGAGCTATGTTTCAGGAACATTGAATTTGGTGACTCTGTGAGGTCCCATCTAAAACTTTTTCTCAAGTCTGTGTAAAGCCTGTATCAGTGGATTCGCTTAAAGCAAAGTCTATAGTAGATGTTTTGGCTGTTCTCGTGTAGACCTGCCCACTTATATTATTCTTATTGCTGTAAGTCTAAACCCTTGTGCCCACTTCGAACCTCAGTCATAGAACTTTGCCCTGGATATTCATATGTCTTCCTGTGAGGTTAGATGAGAATGTTCTCTCTATCCTCAGTACTTTTCTTAAGCAAGTTTTTTGAGCCTAAAAACACCCCAAATCATGTAATTGATGTTTCCCTCTGTGTGCTTGCAGCAAGGTAATTTAGAGCCAGATGTAGACTCTGCTTTAAAAATGTGTAGGGACTTCCGTGATGGTCCAGCGGTTAAGAATCTGCCTTCCAGCACAGGGACAAGAGTTCAGGCCTTGGTCAGGGCAGTAAGACCCCACATGCAGTGGGGCAGCTGAGCCCACATGCCACAGCTAGAGAAAAGCCCCCACACCCAGCAGAAGGTCCTGCATGCCACCGTGAAGACCTGGCACCGCCAAACAAATACATACTTTTTAAATAAAATGAAAGATCCTTTTAAAAACTAAAAAAAAAAAAAGTGTAAAACCATGGAGCAGAAATTCATCCACTCATCTCATATTTGGCTTTATCTTTCCCACTTTCAGTTTTCTTTTATTCTGTTGTCTTCTCTGACAATGTTAAATTTTATTTTATCCCGTTATGCTTTATAAACATAATCTATCTAAAAGAAGTTGGTATAGATAAATACGTGCTCCAGCTACTTCTCACGTCCTGTAAGCTGGAATCTTTAGAACCAGCATTGACCTCCAATTGCATCCTCAGATTTTGCTTCTGTTTGTGGTCTGCTGCAGAATTTAAATGTCTGGCCATCCATTCCATCTCGCTCAGACTCTGTACTTAGCCTGTTCCGTCACATTTTGAATTGAACCTAGCTTTCATTATCTGGGTTTGTTTCACTGGTAGTGAGGTTTCCGTGGTGGTTCAGTGCAGGAGACATGGGTTCAATCCCTATGTTGGGAAGATCCCCTGGGAAAGGAAATGGCAATCCACTCTGGTATCCTTGCCTTGAGAATTCCATGGACAGAGGTGCCTAGTGAACACCCACTGTTTATATTTTTATTTAAGTATATTAAGTGTATTTTTAAGTATATTAAACCTCTAGAAACTAACATAAAATTGTAACCCAACAATACTTTTATGAAAAATTTAAAATTATTTTAAAGTTAAAAAAGAATAAGAATATTAAATTCAGCATATTGAAATATATGATGATAATAGATCTTAAATCTTTTCATGTTTCAATAACAATATTAATAATAATTTACCATTAACATGGTGCTTTTACCTGTTACTGGTTTAGCAGATCCTTGAAACATAAAAACTTGATAAATGTCTATGGATGAATGACTAAGTGTGTGAATAAGTGGATGAATGCGTACATTTCACTGAATCCTTAGATTGTACTAATACCTCTGTGGGGCGGTATTATTTCCCACATTACAGATGAGGAGACAGAGACTCACTATCATGATGCCTGACAGAGTTAGGAAGTCAAATTGTTATCCTGACCTCTTTCTCAGCATAGTATAATATCTGATGTATCATTTATCCTGTGTAACCCATTTATCATTTATCCTAGTATAATTCCATTCTTTCACAAAGCTGTACTTAAAAACATGGGGTCATTTACCATGTTCCTCTACTTCTTTTTAGGCACAGTCTTAATACTTTTCTTTTGAAAAGTATTTCATTACGAGGCCAACCTAGTTTAGGCTCTCATACTGTAGCTTATTATATCGTCCTTTATAAGCATTTTCTTGAAATGTTCCTTGAAGACCTCTATAGCCATTCTGATCATACACACTGATGCTGGGAACAGCAAAGCTAATTAGTTAAATGATGTGCTTACGAGCACGCTAAGTCCCTTCAGCTGTGTCCGACTCTCTGCGAGCCCATGGACTGTAGCCCACCAGGCTCCTCTGTCCATGGGATTCTCCAGGCAAGAATACTGAAATGAGTTGCTATTTCCTTCTCCAGGGGATCTTCCCAACCCAGGGATTGAACCCACATCTCTCTTCCGTCTCCTGCATTGGCAGGCGGGTTCTTTACCACTAGCACCACCTACCTGAATGGTAAATCTTCCAGGAATTTTAAACCATCCTTTCTTTTTCTTACCCAATTAAAACCATGTTTGTATTGTAACCCTGCCATTCCTTCAAAGGTTGATTCACTTTAACTGATATTTGAACACCCATAATTTTTCATGAGCAGCAGACCATTGGGCCAAGTAAGATTTCTGTAGTTTCTAGTATGGGAATCTTTAAGAAGACTGCAAGGAAGCGGCTCTGTTTCATGGATTTAAGTGTGATTTCTGTCCTTCAAGAGTAAGAAATTATTAGTTGTTAAATGGTATGATATGTATTATTAGGGACCACTGGAAACATGCAGTAATTACTAATATTATATACTATGGGAGGAGTTATTTTAATTGTCGTACCCTGTAAAGAGATTTGATAATATATAGTCACACTTTTAACCTGTCATGTATTCATTCCATGCAACCAGAATTATAATGTTTGACTGTTATTTGGCTTAGCAGTCACTGCTGGAGTTCACATTGTATATGAAAGATAGTCCCTACGTTTCCTATTCTCTTTTAATACGTGCATTTATATTAATAGCATGATTTAATACATCACTTCAAAATTATATTGCACTTTGAACTGCATTTAGTCAAAAATTGACATCTTATGTGCGCAGAACCATAATAAGTTTAGCATTAAATTAAGGAGTCATCTGTCTGTTGGCTAAAATGTAGTGTTTGTGAATTCTGGCATGTCCAAAGCTAGGTAATGAGATTGAGATGTGGGTCTCAGATGTTGCATTCATTTGTGCATTTTAACTTATGGCTTATTAGCTTGAGGGAGTTTTTTGCCCAGCTACAGCCTACTGTTGTATTTATATTTTGAAGTTGCTGGATCCGTTAGGATTCTGGTTTGTAACAAAATATTTGTACCACTGACATAGTGACATGAGTCATTGTGGTCACCTATGACTTACTCCAAAATGTACTTCTACTGCATACTGTGAAATTGGAAAATCTGTTCTGTGTGTGTTCTAATGGATGTAACGGTCATTAAGTATATGAGTCTTCTGACGTTGTAATCAGCTGTGATTCAGTCTGTTAAATATCCATGAAACAACATCTGCTTCACAGAGTGACCTTCTGCTAAAGAATACTTAGCGTCTATTAGTAGATCACAGTGCAGATCTGCCTTATTTGAAATGCACTAAACTAGAGTAGTTGACTACTGTTTAGCAACGAGCTTGTAATAATTTATTGCAGTTAAATAAAGCTTAAAAAAACTCCATTAAATAATTATAGGGATTATATGCATTTCCAAAACCTTTGTGTTCTACTGAAATTACCCATTTAATTTCAGGGTTGGTTTGTTAAAAAAAAAAAAAAAAGCTGAAATGTAAAGGCGCATTAGGGGAGCTGTCAGATGCTGTTTTCTGTAGGTGTTAATAAAACCAGATGAAAAAAAAAATCTGAAACAAATTGAAACCAAAAGCAATTTTACCATCTGTTGTAGATTAATTAGAACTTTGCGTATCAAGGGTAAACTTGCTCTTAGAGAATGTCACTGAACACCCGCCTAATAGAATAATATGCAAATATATTAGGTAATGGATTTCTATGCTGTTTTTAATGCTAATGGATCTATGGTGGGTCCCCAAGAAATTGGTAGTGTGTATAAATGTGTATGTACACATACACATATATATAATGAGTTTCCTTTTCTTTTTTTCAGAGCAACCTGCAAACAACCAAGGCCAGTCCACCCTCCAGCCTTTGCCACCTTCCCATAAGCAGCACTCCGCACAGCATCATCCATCCATCACTTCTCTCAATAGGAATTCCCTGACCAATAGAAGGAACCAGAGTCCGGCCCCGCCGGCTGCTTTGCCCGCCGAGCTGCAAACCACACCCGAGTCCGTCCAGCTGCAGGACAGCTGGGTCCTTGGCAGTAATGTACCACTGGAAAGCAGGTGAGTCCTGAAGGGGAGACTTGCGGAGGATTTGACTGTTCAGACCACACAGTGTACCTGCTTGGAGAATGCATGTTTGACAACAGTCAACAAACTGTGATTTTTTAGCATCTGAAATGGGAAGATAGCTGGTCCAACCCTTTCCTCAGTAAGAGAGATTTACTTTTTTTTTTTAATTGGGGTACAGTTGCTTTACAGTATTGTGTTAATTTCCGCTGTACAGTGAAGTACATCAGGTGTATGTATGTGTATATTTGTATATATCCCCTGCCTCTTGAGCCTTCCTGCCCACCCCCATCCCACCCCGCTAGGTCACCACAGAGCCCCAAGCTGAGCTCCCAGTGCTATAGAGCAGGTTCCCACTTGCTGTCTGGTTTACACACTAGTGTATATATGTCAGTCCTAACCTCCCAATTCATCCCTCCCTCTTCTCTCCCCGTTATGTCCACGTGTCCGTTCTGTGTCTGTGTCTCTATTCCTACCCTGCTGTTAGGATCATCTGCACCGTTTTTCCAGATTCTGCATATATGAGTTAATATACGATATTTGCTTTTCTCTTTCAGACTTCACTCTGTATGATAGACTCTAGGTCCATCTACATCACTACAAATACCCAGTTTCATCCTTTTTAGGGCTGAGTAATATTCCTTTCTGTGACATCTTCTTTATCCATTCATTTGTCAATGGACATTTAGGTCGCTATTATAAATAGCGCTGCGGTGATCACCAGCGTGCATCATTGTTGAGTTATGGTCTCCTCAGGGTATATGCCCAGTAGTGGGATTGCTGGATCATGTGGTAGGTCTATATTTAGTTTGTTAAGGCACCTCCGTACTGTTCTGCATAGTGGCTGTACCAGTTTACCAACAGTGTAAGGGGGTTTCCTTTTTTCCACACTGTTTGTCTTCTCTAGAAACAGGGCCACATTATTGGTGCTCTTTTGGTTGTTGGGGCAGTGCACTTTGACATCCTTTTCCCACTTTGTAGTCTATGAGAGATAAGTAAAAAGGGCTTCAGTGAAACTTCTCCTTGCTACCATTATTTTTCTTATCTACAGATTCTCAGATTCTCAGGCATGTGGGAAAAAAGGGATAGAGATATAAGGGTGATTATTCTCAGTCCCAGGATGCAGTGATTATATTCTGCATCTACTGGGTTCTAGATGCCCCTGATTCTCATAGGCCCCATTATGTCCATTGCATCCTAAAATCATGGTGGACTCCCACAGATGATGCTTCAGCATGAGAAAGATGACCATTTGCTAAGGATACTTTAGTTTCTTGCAATGTGAGGGAGATTTCAAGTTCTTTCCAGCATTATTCCTATTCGTGCCTAGACCATGCTATTAGGAAAAGCTTCCTTACGATGAACTGAAGTTCTGTTCCTGAAACTCCCTTCCTCCGGTAGTCATCGTGCCGTTGGGAATGTGTAATTCCACAAAACCGTTTTGCCCCATCTCTATACCACGGCCCATGGGCCACTCTTGGTCTTCCCTTTTAGAAGCTTCACCAGCTTGATGCTTTTTCTCCAGCACATGCTGATGTTTCCATGAGGTTCTTAACAAGTATGAGTTCTAGCACAGCTTGGCCCGCAGTTAGCAACCTGCTCACACAAGAATATAGACCAGCCAGAGCTATTTTGAGCTAATCCATTTCATTTTTCAAATGTCTCCAAGTACGAAAAATCTTATCTTCTTCCTTCAGTCAGGACCTCAACAGTCAGCATCTCCTTAGAACTATGTATCACACAAGCAAAGGCGGTGGTGTCTTACCTCACGGGTCTCCTACTGGCAGCTTTGCAGCACAGTTTCCCTAAAACTCCTGGTAGTGTTTATTTTTTTCCCTGCCCTAAGCTTCTAGTAGCGTCAGAGAAAAAACTCATCCCCCCATAGAGCCAGAAACCAGAGGATGCTGAGCCTCCTGGGAGAATGTTCCCCCAGTGTCCTGCCCTGTGGAGCCCCTGGCTAATGTCAGCTTTAAAAAACAAAAAAAAAACACAGACACAAATAATGATTTACTTATTTATTTTTGGTCGCACTGGAAACTCGTTGTTGTCCCAGGGCTTCCTCTGGTTGTGGTACATGGGCTTCTCATTGCAGTGGCATCTCTGGTTGCAGAACACTGGTTCTAGGGTGTGTGGGCTTCAGTAGTTGCTTCATGTGGGTAAATATCTGTGGCTCCCAGGCACATCTAGAGCTGTGTCTCTTAGGCTCAGCTGCTCCGAAGCATGTGGGATCTTCCCGGATCAGGGATGCACCTGTGTCCCCTGCATTGACATGCGGATTCTTAAGCACTGGACTACCAGGGAAGCCCTAAAAGTCAGCATTTGCATTAGCTCCTGAATGAAAAAGTGGGTCTCACAGTGAATAAACTGTTTTTTGCCATTAATTGTGTGACCTAAAGCAGTTCTACCCTGAGGACAAGCAAGCAGGAGGTGCTCACAGTTAGTTGTCAACAATACAAATCTTTCTGCTTTTTCCTTTTACTCTTAAACTAAGAACAGGTTCAAAAAGAACCCTTTTTGTCTGTAGTGTCAGCCAAGAGTAGCTGGGTTTTATCATTTATTTTATATTATTGAGCACTCTTCCTGGAGCAATTAGAAAGAGAGTACAGAAGAAGTAGGCAAGCGGCAGATTTCTTCACTTAAAGACAAAGAGTCACGTGCACACATTTTTTTTCTTCCTGAGGTTATTAGCACAGTGTCATTTAAATTTACCCAGTGTCATTAATTAGCACACACTAAACAACTAATCAACACTGATTCACTGTTGTCATTTGGAAAAAAATAATTTATTAGGAAAAAAGTAATTTTCTAGCTGAGACATCAAATTGAATATGGATAATTGCATTGTAGTTGACAATAAGTGTCTTGACAAATATTTATGAAATGTGACAAGTTAGGTCATCAGAAATGTGTTTAATTGGGGGGATGTGGTAGTTAGCACAAAAGCCTCAAAAACTGGTGATAGGAAAGATGGTATTCCTTGAAGCCATATCTTTTTTTTTTTTCCCAGTTAATTAATTTGTTTATTTTTGGCTACTCTGTCCTTCGTTGCTGTGCTCGGGCTTTTTCTGGTTGTGGTGTATGTGTCTCAATTGCCGTGGTTTCTCTTGTTGCGGAGCAGAGTCTCTGGAACATGAGCATCAGTCACTGCAGCTCCTGGGCTCCAGCTCAGTAGCTGTGGTCCACGGGCTTAGTCGCTCTGCAGCATGTGACATCTTCCTGGATGAGGGACTGAACCCATGTCCCTTGCATTGGCAAGCATCTTCTTAATTCCTGACCTCCAGTGAAGTCCTGAAGGCTTAATTTGAAGCACAGATATTTGGGGTCATTGGAGGGAAATATACGGTGTGTTCTTATTATTCCTCATATTGTGCTAATGAATATTTGTTGTTGGTGAGGGAGAAAAGTGGCTCTTTAGAAGAGAACCCATGGTTGCTATATGTGAAATTGTAACTGATTTCTCCAAATTCAGGCCATATAAGAAATCACTCTCAGAGCAATTTCAAAGCTGTGCCATTTGAAATTCCATTTCAAAGCAGCACTGCTCATGAACCATCAATGGAATTACATTTTATAGTTTATGAATTGACAAAGGAAGAAAATCTACTAGTTGATGTTCTCACACACATATATAGAAAGTATAATGAATCTAGACAGTGTACATCATGCTAAAATATTTTAATCTGTAGTAGGGTTTTGTTCGTTTCTCCTTTCTCCTTTTCCAGTGTTCACACCTTATAATATTACTGATCAAAAGAAATGGCATTTCAACTTGCAGGCACTCGGTGAATCAACCTAAGCGGTGGTGAGGAAATTTCACACCGTACTGACACAGGGCCACTGTGGTTTCTTTAATAGTCTCACTTGGTTGGAACTCTTGAGGTGAAGAACCAGGCTTATTTATCATTGATTTTTCCTTTTTTAGTTAAGGTTCCCTATTGAGTATGATTCTCAGTTTCAACTATATTAACAACTTCATCCAGACTTGTGTCTGCCTTTAACTATTTTTTTTAATCTAGTGTAGAGTTTCATCTCTGGCAATTATTGCTACTTATGCATAGAGTTATCTTACTGATTGTCACTTTCCTGAAACTGTCATTTAAAAGATATTAGCTATAAAGATTGAAATTCAGTTCTGTGTAGATTAAGAACCTCTATTTTATTCTTTGTCTCTTCCTTTTTTCTCCTTTCATCACATACTGATAATAGTTGGCAACAAGTGGCATGTAATAATCCATTAAAATCTCAGTAATTCACATCTAAGCTTGATACAGAAGACATGCAAGACATGTCCTGTCTGTTTCAATATAGCTTTCATTTTGATTTATTAAAAAGCATTTTTTCCACCAGCAGTTTCTTGCTTCCGTAAAAGTGTGTCTTTCCTCTTGCTAATGAATTTAACATTTGCTGCTGCTGGAGACAATCAATAGTATTGTGTCCTGTACATTTCTACCCAATAAACGGAATAGCTCTGGTCTCCCATCTCCAGTGAGTTTTCAGATCTAGAGTCATATCAAGATGCAAACAATTATTTGCCATTTATGAGTCTATTCTTCTTATGTTATCATCACCTAGAAATAACAATCCGGGCATGGATAGAACACCAATCCTTGCTTAGAATTTTCCTGACGACTCTTTTCCTTGGGGCTCAGTATTTCTTGTCTTTTGTATAATTCATTTCTAGGGCATCTGATAGCCTGTAGCTCATCCTTTGTTTATTTTATACTTCAGCTGCTTCAGTACATAATAATAGCTGCTACCAGAATATAGAGCAGCTGAAGAAAAGCTTGCACTTGACTCTGGATAGCAGTGGTACTTAAAGGTTCTGTACAGAGACATTCACTGAGAAGCCTGACCTTCAGCAGTTGTAAAGTTAATTGCCTGCAAGTTCCTCATTTATATACGTGAATTAAGTAGCTTAGTAGTTACCTATTAGATGTTAACCAAGTGCTTCATGTGTAGCTATTTAATAAAAGATTTATTAAAGTCTTGTTTTATTATGAAATCTACTTTGGCATGGATAGCTCATTAGTTATGTTCCCATAGCTTTTTACCTTGTAGCTCAGTAATGTTTTGCTAATTATTAATGTATGAAAACACATATTCAGTTACCTTTTTATTACTGCATTTTTAATTTAAATATTGAGATGTCTTGGGCTGCTTTAATGGGGAATCAATGGGTATATCTTAAAAAATATGTAAACAGAAGTATGGTGTACTAAAGTAAGATATTTTCCTTTTTTATCTTCACTGTAAGTGGTTCTAAGGAAAAGGAAAGACAACCAGGTCTGAGTTAGCCTTGGCTATTAGAAATCTAGGCAGCAGCACATATACTGGCTGTTCAGTGCCAGGGGAAAGCCTTCCCAGTTGAAAAATTGTACCTCCACCTACAAGCTGATAACCAGCTACCTTTAACAAGGTAGTAGGTAGTAAGATTCTGCTTCATTAAAGACACAGCTTTAAGTAAAATATCGCTTGGAAGGTAATCCACTGACTTAATTTTACTAATTGATGCCATATCCTTTTTTTAATTGCAATTTTTTGTTTACTTTCTAATCCTGTTTTTTATTGGAGTATAACTGTTAAAGATATTTTGAGGAAACCCAAGAACACCTGTGGGAAAAGAGAAATCCACAAAATATGGTAACAAGAAGTAACAATGAAAAAGCTCAGGTTTCAGAATATAAACTTCAAAATCAGAGGTGGGCCTCGACTAAGAAATTCTTTGAGAGTCTCTCTGTTTTTTTTTTTTTTTTATTGTTTTATTTGTTTTTACAAACACCCTGCAAATTCATCTAAAGTTGCGTATTAGTGAATAGTCAAAATTAAAGGGATTCCAAGATCTCTTGAAATACTTTATCTTAACTTTTGTTATTTGCTAAAAGGCCCATAGAGGGATGTGTGTGTCCAGTTGTGAGAGTCATAGAAAGACAGAGGCGGACAGAGGTGTGATACTAGACGGTTTGCTAGGAGGTGTTTGTATTTAAGACTTGTCTCGACGTAACCAGAAGTGGGGTCTGGCTGCTCACAGTTCAAAAGCCATTGAAGAGGCCAGGTTCATGGAAAGGAAAGTTTGCTTTATTTTGGATGCCAGCCACCGAGGTGAGGGCAGTCTCCTGTCCAAAGTCAGTCAATGGGCAAGAGCAGGCTGAGGGAGGGGGCTGCATGCAGAAATAGCACAGTCATCTCTGACCGCCATCTTGAGATTGGTCATCAGTGGGCTGGTCAGTGTCATCTTGATTGTTTTAGGTACAGTTAGTCTTCAGTTCCCCGGAAAAGGAAATGGCAACCCACTCCAGTGTTCTTGCCTGGAGAATCCCAGGGATGGGAGCCTGGTGGGCTGCCGTCTATGGGGTCGCACAGAGTCGGACACGACTGAAGCGACAGAAATGGCAACCCACTCCAGTGTTCTTGCCTGGAGAATCCCAGGGATGGGAGCCTGGTGGGCTGCCGTCTATGGGGTCGCACAGAGTCGGACACGACTGAAGCGACTCAGCAGCAGCAGCGGCAATCTTCAGTTCCATGGGTGGTTTGTTTCCATTTCCTTGAAGCCAGTTCTCAGAATTGTGGCGGCTTATGTCATGGTTACTGCCTGGCCATCATGTAATTACCTTCTCCATCTGGTTAGGGTTTCAGCATCTGTAAGACAGCTCACAGGATGTGGCTCAGCATATAATCTAGAGCCCTTGAGAAGGAACTAAAGGTCCTTGACATGTCTATTGACTAAACTATTATTATTTGGTCTCCTTTGGCTGTTTTCCTTTGTTTCTGCATGTTCTCACTTCTCTAATTAAACTTATTCTTTGGCTAAAGTTTTTCCACAGACAAAAGGCAGGCTGAGGACCTGGGACATTTCATCCATTTGTAGCTTAAAAATGTGTCTCAATGAGAGGAGGATAACTCCAGAAGCCGCTATAATCCTAGTTCAGTGCCTGTGTTCTATCACAACCATATAATTTATCGTCCAATCAGGACAGTATGACAGTGACAGGAGACACAGGAACGACAGGCATAAACTGAGGCTGCTCTTGGCAAAGAGGCATATGGTACCCGACTAAGTTTTATTCCCAAGAGTAAAGTTCCTTTTTAAGTTCAAATTATTTTATACATAAGGTAAATAGTAACACAGGACGTAAAAGAGGCAGTAAGAAGGCGGCCATTAGTGGAATACATGTGTGATTCCTACTTTGAGATTTTCTAGTTTTTATTGCCAATTTGTAGCAAATATTTAACCCTTCCCAGAAAAAACTTATGTTGGCCTCTAAAATATGTAATTCCTAGAATGATATGTAAAATAGTCCTCTTTCTTTTCTTCTTGCAATATCCAGAGACCAAGAGGGGACATATATTAAATCAGTGTACTGAATGGCTTTATTGTCCAAAAAGTTCAAGTTTAATTTATTAAATGTCAGATGTTAAAGGTAAAGCGTATTAACTAAAAATATTAAAGAGAAACTTTGATCCTGAATTTATTCAAAGAATGGACATCCGTGTCTCTCCAGTAGCACTATAATTTGGTTTCTGAAACTATTCTGTTATGTTGAAGGAGACCTCATTCTAAAGTGTGAGATAAAAATTCATAGATGACTTCTAAGACAAGTGAAAGTGAAGCATAATTTTTAAATGTGAGATTACTACTAACCAGTTGTAATGCCGTAGCCTCAACTAGGTTGTTTAGCAGGCATCATGCCAATGATTAAAATGAGAAAGTAGGCTGTGGAATAATTATAGCTTTAAAATTTTGACTCTTAGGAGGCCTTATTGATATATATTTAAAGATCTAGTAGATACATAAACACAGTTTAGCATCATGAAACAAACACGAGCTTTGCAGTCAGACCTTATTTTTAATCCTAGATCCATTATTTAAACTAACTATATAATAATCTATAAATTATTTAAATCCGAGGCCAGTTTCCAATGCAATAATAATATCACCTCAAAAATCTTGTATTAAATGGAATAATGTAAGCAAAGCCCCTAGAACATGATAGGTGCTTCATAAATGCTTTTTAATTTGACCAGATAATAACAACCATTGCATAGGATAAGATAACCTAATTGGTTAAGCGTTGAGCAAGTATCTTTTATCATTAAATAGCTCTCTTCTCTCCAGAAACGAGAAACATATGTTTTAACTGGAGTATTTACGTCTGATTTATCTTTATGTGTGAGGTAGTCTAAGCCTAAACCATAGTTTTACCAGAATAAAATCTCTTAGTGTTTTTCACTATTCCTGTCATTCAGCAAAAAGAAGGTACATTTATGCAGATAGGAACCCCAAGCCTGTTCATTTTGTTCTTGAGAAGAAAAAAGAAATCTTCAAATTATGATGAAAGGCAACTATTCATATCCCTGAAACATTTAATTAACTAAAGTAATAAATGTTTGGAATGAATCCATAAAAACCTTGATAGTTGCATTGTCTTCACATCAGTCAGAAGTGAGACCCCAGTTGTGTTTTAAAGCTTTTAAAGCTTTAGGTATCTTTTGAGTATGATGAAGTTACTGTACAATAGAGTAGGAGTGTTATTTTGTTTAACTGAGGTGAACCAGTTTTTTTTAATAGCAATTAAGATACCAAGAAAGTACGCATTAATCATTTGCTAAAGGCCTTAAATGACTTTTTGAAAGCATAATTCCCTCCAATTGCAAATACTGTGTACTCTGATAATGTCTGGTTTTGGATAACCAGCAATCTGTATAAAATATTCATATATGATAACCTTAATTTCCACGGTACCTAGGGAAATGAATTCTTAATTACTTCTAACACGTTTCTAGTCGCTTCTCTGAGCGTGATCAAAGTAAAAGGTCAACTGTGCTGTTACTCTGGTCACAGCTAATGACTGTGATTTTGTCATTACCTTTTTTCTGTATTTGACCTATTCATTGTAAGGTGCCTCTCTTCTTCCTCAGCAACTGGTTTTGGAAGTTTTTTTAAAAAATTCTTTTACATTTCACTGAGATTGTCTGTGAAAATATGTTTCAGTCCTCTTTCCTTGATTGCGAGAGTATGTACCTGTGTGTGTCATCTCTACTTAGCATCATCACGTCATGTTGATTTTATCTTTTTCTAGAATACATTGTCCAATTTTAAAACTATTTTTTCTCTCTAAAATTTCATCCTCTGGTTTCACCACCAATGAGCAATACCCTGTCAAAGACAATTACTTTTCTTTTCCTGTGTTTCTTCATTTTGCCTTGACTTACTTTTGCCTATTTTATTTCTTTCTCCTCTCATTTCCAGCCTGAGTCTGTGTCCTATCACCCCATTCTCAGAATGCTTTCTTTTTAGCCCATAAGATTAAAATCTTGAATATACAGTTAGCCAAATAAGTTTAATACATTCTATTTGGTAACCCCTCTGATTCTGCTGTGCCCTTCTTTATAAGTTCTTAGTATCTCACCTCATATTCTGAGCCACTTAAAATACTGCTAACCTAGGAATTCTCTGGCAGTCCAGTGGTTAAAACTCCACACTCCCAGCACAGGGGCTCGGGTTCAATCCCTGTTTGGGGAACTAGGATCCTACATGCTGCATAATGCAGCCCTAAAAAAAAAAGTAGATTTTATAATACACACAGAGTGGGGATTTTATGAAGTTTAAATTATATAACGTTTTCTCTACACACTTTCAATAGGTCCTCAATAAGCTTTACATCTAACACTCAACACTCTTTGGACTGGTCGCTTTCTGTTCTGTTTTATTAAATTACTTCTTGCTCACCATCACACATCTGATTGACGAGGATACCTTCCATATCCCTTAAAACCCTGGAATGCTTTTACTCTTCATCAGCTTACATCAACACCTGAAATTCTTACTTTCCTAGATCACACTTCCTTCTCAAATTTATAGAAAGAGCTTTGCTGAACAATTTTAAGGCATCAATAATTAAATGAATTAATAATTAAATAGATTAAATCTTGTTCAAATAGCACATAGGAATTTTAAGATCTCCTTTTTCATTTCTATTTTAATTTTAATATATTTAGTATGTAATAACTCCCAATAGTAGTGTAATTGATATCTTAAAACATGTAGGAAAATATGCATTGTAGATTTGGGTCTTTGATATTATGGCTACACAATTAAAAACAGCTAAAATGTAACAAAGACTAGTAAGCTATTTTAGCCATTTTGATAATAGTTTTAAAAATTGTGCATATTTAATCCAGTTCTTCAGTTCTTAATGCTCCCAAGCAAACTCTGCAGCATGATTTGTCACTTGATTATAGACATGTTTAAGTTAAAACAAGTCATAGTAAAAATATTTTTCTTCCTATTGTAGCTTTATTTATTTTTTACAAATGTGATTATACTTAAAATTTGCATTGTATGTCTCTCACTTATTTAAAACTGAAAAGTAAATGTAAGACAGTAAAAAGTTCACTAAAATACATTTCCTGCAAATCACCTTAATACTATCCAGAATTTTGCCTCCCAGGTTTCAAAGATCAATTAACACATAATGCTTTATTTGCCAAGTACATGTTTGTGTATTCAGTATGATTATAGATGATACAAGGGCAGTTGCCAAAATGTACAGTTATCAATACATTCATATTGCAATTTTTTTGTAAAATATTATAAAACAATTTTTTGTCTCAGTCCTGTTTTTGTAAACCACTAATAGCTCATATTAATTCAGGTAATAGCAATGAAATGTATCTTGTTTATAAGCTTTTCATTTAAGACATTTTTCTTGTTGGGATCACCTCCTAGTGTGAAAGTTGTCCAAAGATAATAGCACATCAATTCAAAAGTGTAATAGATTTGAGACCACAACATGCTATCAGCATGAAGTAGTTTATCAGTCTCACTAACTCACTGTCACAGCTAGAATCATTACATATTTGTTCTTTTGTTTTCAGGTCAAAATATGTGATTTACATTCTAATGCTGATTTCTCATGTGGCGGATGTTTAATTTTCTTATTTAAAATATTTTTAAAATGCATACCACAATTAATTTAAAGGTAATAAAAGAACAGGCATTTTAATTAGTAGGAGTCTAAAATATTTCCTTTTTTGCACAATATATTACTTAATATAAAATATTTTCAATTGTTTATAGTGGTAATACCTTTACATCAGAAGCAAAATAATCAATCTATTTTGAACAAGCTCTATCCAGTTCTTAGAAAATTTGCCCACACACCCATATGCATCACCTTTTCTAGACTCATTCTATTTAGAAATTAGCAGAAATCAATTTTTTAAATTCATTTGGCGGCACTGGGTTCTTTGGTTGTGGCATGCAAACTCTGATTTGCAGCAGGTGGGATCTGGTTCCCTGACCAGGCATCAAACCCGGGCCCTCTGCCTCGGAAGCACAAAGCCTCCAAAATTAGCAAAATGCAAATTAGTATCAAAATGCAAATTAGTATCAAAATTAGTATCAAAATGCAAAGTGAAAAATATTGAGGTTTATCATTGACTCTAGGTAAATTTTGTTTTTTCTCAACTGTTTCACCGTTTCATCAATCCTTGAGCCAACCAAAAAGATATTCAGTTTTAATATCCCATTTGATAATTTTTTATTCTTAGTTTTACCTTTTGGCAAGTGCTGCTTCAGCAGAGTGGTTGCTGAAGACGTTAATTAAACACTAGTTCTCCAAATACTTTTTACTTTCCTCCTACTAGTTAAGTAACTCTTCACTGATTCTCTTACTCTCACCCTTGAAAGCATGTTCTAAAATAATATCTAGGGGATGAAAGAAAAAACTTCATCTGTAATAATGAGGATTCAGTGTAGGATTTCTTTTTTCGAATGTACTAGAATTCTGCTCCCTCTGAACCTCAGTGAGAGAATTTTTTTTTTTCATTATGTAGTTTTCATGGTTCAGACGCTCCTAGTGCTGGAACCTTTCGTCAGGATGTGTGTGATAGTGCACACGCCATGGTCAGTGCTGGGACAGTCACCCAGTTGTCACTACTTTGTCCTAAGCTGCTTCAGAGGGGAAAAGTCAGGGAGAACTAACGTTCTACAGGAAAATACTCATTTTGTTTCTTTTGCCTCACAGTGACAGATGTGTAAGGAGGCAAGGAGGTTAGATTTGTGTGTGTGTGTGTGTGTGTGTGTGTGTGTGTGTGTGTGTGTGTGTATCCAGTGCTTTAAAAATGTTTAGAATTGGCTTTTCCAGAAGTATTTCCTAATAGAAAGAAAATGAGTAGAGATAACTCTTTCTTTTAATTCAGGTAATACATGGAAGCAAAATATTTAGAGGAAAAAGGAGAATATATAAAGACTATTCTAGCCAGAAAGGTTAAGAGTGGAGAAATAGCATTATCTGCATGAACAAAAAGTAGTGAAACCTTTTGGGAAGTTGTAAATACCCAAGATGGATTATCAGGTGGCCTTCTACATGACTCACAAATCCAAGTATTAAGTTCAATGAAAAAAGGAAAGAACTCTCTAAAAAAAGAGGTCCTAATGGAATAAGGTGGTTTGTTGGTGAATATCTGATAAGCTCATAGAAATATAGATACTCTGGGAAACAAAGAAGAACCAAGATGGAATGGACTCCAGTGTCTCATTTAGAGATAAGTAAGAGTCAATAAACGTGGTAGACATTTAAAGTGGCAATGAAATTAGAAAGAATGCAGGAACCAGTTTCTTAACAAATAGGTGAAATTGAAGGGGAAGAACAATAAAGGAAGGTGTTATTGCAAGTAAAGAATAAAGAGTGAGATAACAATACGGTGAAAAATGGTTAAGCCTTTGGATCCTGCGGTCGGATGGATCAAGCCTCATGTCCTACAAATTCCATTTGCTCTAAACTACTTGCAGAGAGCTAGCAGCAGTGACTGTTTAAGCAAGAGTCTTTGGGTTGATTTTCTGTTTTGTTACACAACCTGGATGGGAGTTTTGAAGCTAAACCCAAGCTAAGAAACTAACACACCAGTTCCTTTACTACAGTGGTTCTCCAAAGTATGGTCCCTGGATCAGCAGCATGAGCTGTTGGTATTCCACCCCAGACCTTCCAAGGGAACAAGCCTTCCAAGGGATTCTGTTGCAAGCTAAAGTTTGAGAACCACTGCTTTAACATATTTAATAGTCTCAAAGCACATTCTGCTCCTGTTGGTGGCCTCACCCTTGACTATGTAAATTCTCAAGGTTCTACCAAAACCTGTGAGTCCAAAATCAATCTAATGGAAGGCTCCATGAGAAAGATAGGTGACTGCAGAATACTCTATGCAGTCTTATGCAGATGTTAGTGTGGGTGGGCTTCTCCCTGAAAATTCATAGCAGCTTCTACAGTCTCTTAGTTCTGGAATCTTCACAGAACTGCTGAGTGCCATCATCCTCAACTGATGGAGATTCCTTCCAAACAGTTAGGGATTTAAGAACAGTAAGTAATTCCCCAGGTGTCTCTGGGTATCTATTGAGCATCAGTTGCTGAAAGGTAAGTAAAACTAACAGGAACCCAGCCTTGAATAGAGATAGCTAATTTTCTACATGGACTTGCTTTCTTTAGGTTTCTGTTTGATAGCTTCCCCCCAAAATTTATATTTGCTTGGATCATTATCCTGAAGCCCATCACTTCAGCAAACTGCTTTTTTAGGTCTTTTAATCAGTCACAAACACATTGCTAAAAATATATTTATCAGATAATCCAGTTGGCCTTAAGATCGAAAAATCAGAATTTGATAGTGAAAATGCTCAATAATGAAGCACAGGTTTTAAGGTTCAAAGTTCTTAGATAATAGTTCATATCACTTTTCAGTTTTATCATTTCTTATATACTGACAAATATTTGGGGCTCTTTTAACTCCTGCAATGTTTAATATATATACTCTCCATGATAGACCACAAGTAATTAAGTCAGGGTAATTGGCAATATGGAAGACAACACACAATAATTAATTTTTTTATATTTTGAAAAAAATTTTTAAGTATTTTATCTTAAGATGAATTCCAGGGAAACCATCCATTGTTTCAGCTTTATCAGGTGACTAAAACTATCTGAACTCAGTAGTTAATTTTAGCCTTCATATCTTACCAGGTAAATTTAATCCACAAGTGTGGGATTCATTTGCTTTAAATCTGAAAATGTCATTTCGGAAGAGTCGTTTGAAGTTGAGGCAATCTTATGAGACCTTTAATAAGCCTCTTAAATCTAGAAAGTTATATTTTGCCAGAAGGAAAAAGAACCTGTACCTTCAAATTTCCTGAGCTCTTAAGTGAGAACTTTGGATTCTGAAAAGGTTGTAAATTTGGCCAAATAGAGCCAATCTTTCTTCTTACCAGCGCATTGTCTTTGAAATCAGCATCCAATTTGAAGCAAGCAATCTATATTCTGGGTAAGTTTTTTTTTATTGATTTGCCTAGAAACATAAAAAGCAAGGCATCAAGACATTTAAACAGTTCACATTTAGCTTGATGTAAATTACTCTCTCTGTTCAACAGAGACTGTAAGAAGAGGAAGGAGAGTATCAATAATTCCTGTGCAATACAGCCTTTCTTCCCGTTAGATGGAACAGGCTTTGGACAATAGGAATGTTTCTCCAGGTGCCTGTATCTCACCAGTGAAGGTCTCAGCTGTGCCTTAAGGGACTTAAGCTGAGCACTGACTATTATTCTCTTTTTCATTCTGATCATTGGCTTTGTTTGCTCATCTCTCAAAAGGTTTTTAACACTGTATAAAACATTGAAAGGGGAGGGAAAAACTCTTTTTCTATGAAGATAACCAATTATGGAGTTAATCTATTAAAATTTCATCCAGTGGTTACACACTTTCTTGTTGACTTTTATCTTGCATCCCAGTGGTCCATTGAGGAAATCATTCACACAGCTTTAAATGATACTGTAACACATTTTTCTGGGGTGCTTCTCTCCATCTGGTGCCTATAGTTTCCATCTTACTAAGCCATGTTCTTTGATTTTAGAGGAACATCATGATTATATTAACCTCCTGAACAAAAGACTGGTTTTAACCTGTTTATTTCCTGGTGACGCTTGTACAATTAGAATTTAATTATACCCTATAACTTGTTCAATTTTGTACATGATGTTAGGATCTTATAAAATGAGCGCTGAATGAATTGATATTACATATAACATAATATAGAAAGGCATATTTAAAATAACTCAAAAAGCCCTATTATGTCTCCACTAAAAATTTTAATGATAGTTAAGTTTTTTCAGAGTAATTACTTTGAAAGACTAACTCCATCAAAAGTGAAGAGTTAGCAAGGAACAAAGCGTACCTGCTGAGAGATTGAGTAAAAGAGCAAAATAAATGACTGGAAGCAGTTGTAAATGGCCTGAGGTTAGGGCAGATAGACATTATGAGTGGGCATATAGAGGTAATTGTATTAACTACTATAAATGTATTGTGAGGGTTCAGTATTAAAAACATGGCATTTCACTTGAGAGTAGAAGAAAATTTGAAATGAAAATGTTACTTGTGCCCGTTCTTGGCTTTGGCCAAACAAATTAAAATGAGGACATTGAGCTGTAAGAACTCAGAAGAACTGCTCCACCCTGGCAAAGAAGCAAATGAATGAAATGGAGAATAAAAGCAAGGGAAAATGCTGTGAAGGAAAGAGTGCAAGATTCTCTGACAGTTGAATGCTAGTGGGAGGAGGGGGCAGGCAGAAGAGAAGAGTCATTGAAAATTAACTCTGCATCTGTCAGGTAGACGTCAAGGACAGAGGAACCAGAAGTGGCAAAAAGGTGAGAATGGGGACAGCGAGAAAGACAAGGCGGTTCAGCCTCTGCCCTGACTAATTTTCTCAATTTTTATTTTGTATTGGAGTATAGTTAATTGACAATATTGTGTTCATTTCAGGTATACAGTAAAGCGATTCAATTATACATATACCTGTATCTATTCTTTTTCATATTCTTTTCCCAGAAAAGCTATTACAGTGTACTGAGCAGCTCTCTGGTCCTTACTGACGGTCTCTTGTATATATAGTTCTGTGTGTGCATTAATCCCAACCTCCTTATTTATCCCTCCCCGCCCCACCTTTCCCCTTTGTAACCCTAAGTTTGTTTTCTAAGTCTGTGAGTCTTTTCCTGTTTTGTCAATAAGCTCATTTGTATCCTTTTATAGATAGTAATATTTAATTTGTGACATGTCCCAGGACAAGACCCATCACAGCATCAGAAATTAGAAGCTAGAACCGAAGGCAGAAAGCTGAAATGAAAAGGTTGGTCTGAAGGCAGATCAACAAAGAAACAGATCTTTCAACTTCAGAAGAAAAACAAGCAGCTATTAATTGTGCATAATACCGGGTGATCCTCCCCACGTATGTTTTCGCTGCTCCTCGGCCTCACAATTAATGATACCACTCGATTCCACGGTGCTTGTCTGTTTGTTGTTCTTAATAGAATCCCCCTCAAGATTCCAAAGCCACAAAGCAACGTTAATGTTCGGTGACCTTCTGTACCGGCTGTCTTTGGGGCTTTGAAATTGATTTTCCTCATCCCAGTCTCTGATAGTCTCTCTTCAAGTGTGCATCCCGAGTTCATCACCAGAGTGAAAACGGTGGCGCAAATAGCAGAGGACCTGGAGGCAGGCACCACGCCGGGCATCATTAGAAACATCAGAAAAAAACCAGCCGGCTCTGCGGTGCCCTGTCTCACAGAGAGGCTGCCGCTGCAGCGTCTGCTTTATTGCCGAGTACAATGGGGAACATTCTCCCCAGATCCGCTGGTTTCATTCCCAAATATGGGCTGAGAGGGAAACCGCATCTCTCCCTTTATTCTCCAAATCTCGTATGGATGCCGGGTCAGAAGCATATGCTTTTGATAGTAATTTTTGCAGAATTTCTGATATGTGAGAAGCATATTCCCCAGGCTGTATGACCTGGCAGAGTGTCACAGGGTGGGAAAGACTGTCATGACATACACAGGAGTAAGCACCTTAAAATTAGGTGATAGAATTTTCTGGAAACTCCTTATGTGCTTTTCATGTAGCTGCATTCCAGTTTCCCCTTTACCTGTTCATTTCTTAGGTATTTGTGGAGCTCCAGACGTAAACTAAGCATTGTGTTCGACCTTGAAACAGTTTTTTTAAAAGTCCTGGGCTTAAAGTCACAAAATCCGCTTGTCAGTGTTCTGTGTTTTCTGTATTGCAGTGGAAAGGACACTGCTGACTTTGGAAAGACGGCATCCTGTCTGAACCTAAAAATGGACAGATTCCTACCAAATCTGAAACCAAATGTTCTCTATAGAAAGTATGTTGACACAGAACTTTTCTACTAGTCTAGTTAATGTCTAAGAGATTTTTGCATGTGTGTTTTAACCTGTTTTGAAGCCTTAAAGATTCCTAAAGGAATCATCCTCGCATGAACAATGCCATTTGTAAATGCTTTCAAAATGCATCAATTTAAGCAGTCTTTACAAATTCTTTCTGTACTTACATACTAAGAAGCCATCCAAAACTATTGAAGACCTGTAATTCTAGAATAAAATTCATGGGCAATTTTATTTCTCTTTCAATGTTTTTATAATGTTTCTTTATTTACTATGCAAATCTCCAAGGTACTAATTGGAGGATCCCCTGACATAGAAAGTCATTTACACAGAGAAAGAGGAAATGCACTTCTGAGGTTTAAAGACAGTGTCAATAAATACATAAAAATTCTATTTTCTCTTGCAGAAACAAAAGTAACCTTATGTATTAAATAACTTAGAAACTCCTTGAAAGTTAAGAGTCTTCAGTTCCACTCACATTGATAAGCAATATATTTTTGAGTAATATATCTTTGTTTTCAACAATGTCTCAAAGTTACATTTTACTCTAAGAAAAATAATAATTTCATAGTGACTCAAGCCTAGTTCTTGAAAGAATTCTTTTCCAGGATCAGCAGAGCAGGTGGACATCAGGTACTGATACCACAAATTTTAGAAACTGAAGCAAAGGTGTCTAATTTGAGGTCAACATGTGTCTAACACTTTGTCTTGATCCACGTTTTCCATGTTAAAGGCTCAGAGTCAAATCCCATTTCCTGTTCAGAAATAACCCAACCACTCGAAATAAACCTTTAACACATTTTCCAGGTTGAGGTTTGCGATAATTTCCAACTTTTATTTATTTTTTATCATTTGTTTATTAGCCGTGAATCTTTGTCCCAGGTACTTTTTTCTGAGACTCACTTTCCATCTTGGCACAATAGTCACCATTTTCTTTATCTCACGATATCTGTTGAGCAACAAGTCTGTGCCAAGAACTTTGCAAGTCCTGAAAAGACAAGGGCGAATGAGACTTTGTGGAGTTTACGTTCTAACCAGAGAAGACAGACTGCCGACTTACGCCATGGACATACCATTTGTATCCATCCACATTCGTATGCCAGATAAATGACCTTTTTTTTTAATATCTCTGTCTGTATTTTACTTGAAACTCTCAACCCTAGGAGCTTCCCTCGGGTAATTTGGGTCTTTCCCCCACACCCGACCCCTGACTTGATGCTGTGAGCCCAGCAAGCTGCCCCTCAGGCTTTGAGTCTTCACCCAGATGCCGGTCTTCTGTCTGTCCCCTCAGCATCAGTCACCGTGTGACTGCTGTGGCGGCCTGCATCCCTGTCTGCATGGCCTCTTTGCAGTGACAGCAACACCCTCTCTCTTTTTTCTGCTGCTCTGGAAGCCACAGAAGTCATTCTGCTTCCCACAAATGGCGCTGAGCTGCAGGGATCCCAGGAGGTTCTCTTCAGTGTGTGTTGAACACTTAACCTGGTGCTGGATGTAAACATGTCATGGACATTACTCATTTAATCCTCATAAGATGCCTTCATAATAGGTCATGTTTTATTGCCGTTTTATAGGTGATAAAACTAACACACAGAGAATTTGAGCAATTTAGAAACATTATCCAGCTAATTATAGGTGAAGTCTGGATTTGAACCCAGGCATGGGCTTCCCTGGTGGTTCAGATGGTAAAGAATCTGCCTACAGTGCAGGAGACCTGAGTTCGATCCCTGGGTCAGGAAGATCCCCTGGAGAAGGGAATGGCAACCCAGTCCAGTATTCTTGCCTAGGAAATCTCATGGACAGAGGAGCCTGGTGGGCTACAGTCCATGGGGTATCAGGGAGTTGGACACAACTGAGCTACTGACACATTCACCTTCAGTCTGGCTCCAGAGCCCATGTTCTTAATGATTAGGCTAAATATCAATATGGTAGCAGGTGCCAAAACACTGCTTCCAACATACCGTTTAATTCAGGTTGTAAACTTCAAAGTTTGCTTTATAAAGTAGTTCTCTGGGGGAAAATGGACCTCATAATATGGTCATTAGTATAATTTATAAAAGTAGTTACTTGTCATCTGCATGTGTTCTAATTTTGTGGTTGACAAAGCCTTTTTAGACGCATTAACTTCTTTACAGCTTTGTAAGGTAAGTAAATCATTAGCTTCATTTTACACATGAAAACAGGATCCTAAATTTAGGAAATGTTAGATCAGAAACTTAAGCCTAGCTCTTCTGATTTCTAATCTAGAATTCTTTCCACTATACCTGTGAGGCAAATTTTCATGACTTTTACCATATCTGTACATCAGCTACACAGTTATTCACTTAATAATTTTTCTGGAAATGGGTTCTTTGTAACATAAATCCCTGGTCAGCCTTGCCTAAGCAATAATATGTTGTTTCTTCTTTCATTTCTCAACACTTAAATTGTGCTGATTGTTGTTGCTGTTTCGTCACTAAGCCCTGTCCCATTCTTTTGCACCCCCATGGGCTGTTGCCCACCAGGCTCCTCTGTCCAAAGGATTTCCCAGGCAAGAATACTTGAGTGGGTCGTCATTTCCTTCTCTAGGGCTCTTCCTGACCCAGGGATCCAACCCATGTCTCCTGCATTGGCAGGTGGATTCTTTACCACCAGGGTACCTGGGAAGCCCTATATTGTGCTTACTGTATCCAGGTACTTTACAGTAAGAACGTTAACTCATTTAAGCCTAATAACAACTCTTGATAGATACTATTCTTGTTTTCCATACTGAGAAACCAAAACACAGAGAGAGGTTAAATACCTTCCCCGAGGACACAAACCTAGTGTAGTAAACCAGGATTTGAACCTGAGCAATCTACCTTCTAGGTTCTGTTCTTTAACCCCTTGTTCATGCTGAGTCGCTTCAGTCGTGTCCGACTCTGTATGCACCTGGCTCCTCTGTCCATGGGATTCTCCAGGCCAGAATACTGGAGTGGGTTGCCATGCCTCCTCCAGGGGAATCTTCCTGACCCAGGGATCGAACCCCTGTCTCTTTTGTTTGCAGCCTTGGCAGGCAGATTCTTTACCACTTTAGTGCCACCTGGGAAGCCCCTTTAACCCCCTTAACTTGTTTGGTATATTCAGTCTATATTCTAATAGCCATTAAAACAAATTCATTTGTATTACAATTTAAAATATTCAACTGTATCCCATCTAAAATCACCCTTTGCATCCAGGCTGTTTTGTACCATGGTGGAATATTCCAGATTATTTCCTATAGTGCATATGAAAGAGAGCAGAGTCTGTTGACCTCACTGGACATATTCTTAGGGAAAATAATAGAGAAGGTTAAGACACAAAGTAAAAACACAGTAAGATACTCACATACTATGAAATTTCAAACATGATGCTTTTTTCTCAATTTGAGGACATTTAATGTGGCTCAGAGGTTAAGCTTCTGCCTGCAATGCGGGAGACCCGGGTTCAATCCCTGGGTTGGGAAGATCCCCTGGAGAAGGAAATGGCAACCCACTCCAGTACTCTTGCCTGGAGAATCCCATGGACGGAGGAGCCTGGTGGGCTACAGTCCACGGGGTCGCAAAGAGTCAGACACGACTGAGTGACTTAACTAACTAACTAATATTCATAGGAATCTGAAAACTAGTCATCTTTTGTAAAGAATTCCCAGTCACTCCTTTCATGTGATCACTCAATTTCTGCTTAGACATTTTCAAAGTAAGAGAGCAGAGAACTTTCAGAGGCAATTTGCCCCACTTTCATTCAGCTCTAATCATCAGGGAATCTTTCTGTGTGTGTCTGTGTGTCCTCAACCGCTCAGTCGTGTCCGACTCTTTGCAAGCCTGTGGACTCTAGCCCTCCAGGCTCCTCTGTCCGTGGGATTTTTCAGACAAAAATACTGAAGTGGGTTGCTGTTTCCTACTCCAGGGATCGAACCCGAATCTCTTGCATCTCCTGCATTGGCAGGCAGATTCTTTACCATTGCACCACCTGGAAAGTTGATCTAAAAACTTGCTTCACTAGCCTCGTCATTCATTGAGGCTGATTTTAGAAAGTGTTCTGTGTTTCCTTCCTTTTCTCCATCCCTTACCCCAGCAAACTTAACTTTGCTAGTTATGTTTGACGTAAGCAAAAGATAAGATTGGTTTGCCTCCCTTGAAAACTGGCCAACCACCTGTGGCCAAGCTTAGCAGTACTCGATGTGGGTGGTGGGAGGTGGGGGATAGGTGAGAATTTTCCAAGCACGCCCAGGAAAGAAAGCAGCATGTTCCACGTGATCGTGCGTGCTTGTGTATGTAGGCGTACATATCCTCACATGGAGCACGGCCACATGCAGCTATAAAGTCATGTCAGTGCTTTCCTTCAGCGACATCTGAGGTGTTCTGAAGGCAGTTCATAAAGGAAACTTCCAGAATGCTTTAGTACAGGAAAATGGTGTGATTAGAACTCCTCTGCCGTCTCTCCAGACACCTACTGGAAGGGACAGGCGTCATTTGTGTGTGTAACTCCTCCTCACCTATTCATGACAAATCAGTCTCTTCAAAGTCATGTTTCCGAGTTGGGTTTTCAGATTAAAACATCTTCTTAATGTCTCATTTTTTTTTTCATTCTATGTAGTAAATGATTGTAAAACCAGAGAGAGAGAGAAAGAGCGGTGAATTCATGCTTCGCTGTCTCTGTCTCTCTGATCACAGTATATTTGTATCTTACAATGATTTTCTCCCATCCTGCAGGCATTTCCTATTCAAAACGGGAACAGGGACCACGCCACTGTTCAGCACTGCCACCCCAGGATACACGATGGCCTCTGGCTCTGTTTACTCGCCACCTACTCGGCCACTACCTAGAAACACCCTATCAAGAAGTGCTTTTAAATTCAAGAAGTCTTCAAAGTACTGTAGCTGGAAATGTACCGCTCTGTGTGCTGTAGGGGTCTCAGTGCTCCTGGCAATACTGCTGTCGTATTTTATAGGTAAGAGCCCGTTTCTAGAACTCTTTTGTCTATACATGGGGACGTTGCCTGATTGTTCAGTTGGTTTTATGTGTTTATTTGGACAGGGCTTGTGTTCAGAGGTTATACGTCATGGGGAAGAAGTTGGTCCTGATGTATGATAAATGGTCATTCTCATTATGTAGATAAATGGAGAAGCTGTGTCTGCGTGAAGTGTGAGGTCTGCCTTGGACACTCACTGGAGCATCCATCTGTGTTGCATTTGTCTCTCGTGAGTGTGGACACTTCTGTGACATTTCATGTCCAGGAAGTAGTTCATGCCCTTGCAGGAATGGGCTCTGCATAGGAATCCCCTTCAGGGCAGCCTCAGTAGGGAGCTCTCTGCTCCTCCTCTTGATGGTGCATGTCTTTCAGCCAAGTCCGCGGTCTAAATGTAAATCCCATCACTCAGGGCCATCCTCTTGCACTCAGGAACTTCTCTCCAGAGAGCTGTGCATCCATAAACAAGGGCTGGATGATGTACATGTCCCTCTATGTGGGTTTTCCACCTTTTTGGATGGAGTATTGATTGTGGTTTTTTGTCACCTGATTGGAGCTGCTAAGAGAAGTTGCAAATGTGTCTTTTCTTTAACTATTTCAGAACATAGATGAGTGTTTAAGCTGTTGGCAAATGGCTTATTCAAATGTCAGAAATGACCATATGCAATCTTGATCTAAGTGTGTAGAGAAAGGCATACGGCATCAAAAAGCAAATCATGTCCACTGAGATAAATCACAGGCTATGTGTTTCACCAAGAACAGCCAGTGATGCTTCCTCAGGTTTGCCGAGCTATTTGTGATGCCCAGTGAAATCCCATAAATGAGTAAGTGTCACAGGGCTGTCTGTAGAATAGGAGGACCCTTTTGTGGTGAACCGGTTTCTGTCTTTAGCTATAATACTCCTTAACTATGAATTATGTCCTTTGGAAGTGAAGTGACCATCTTGAGTCATGTCATTGAAGAGGAAAGTAGGATTTTAGAGCATGAAGGAACTTGAGAGATAGTTGAGTCAGGGGAAGCAATGCAGTGGCATGTTACCCACTGTGACTTCCGATTCTGTGACGGTGGCTGACGTCACTCATGGACCTGGCACCCTTCCCACTCAACCTGCACACAGCCTGATCACCCTCATCACAGGGCTTGGTACAGCCACTGTCTGTCAGAAGTAAGAACAAGACGAGGCCTTTCTGTCGTCTTTCAATCGTCCGAGTTAACTCCCTCCTTGTGAAGGTGGCCGAACCAGGTGCCGAAAGGGTTGTCACTCGCTGAGATCACACGCTGGTGATACATTGCTGAGCTGTTTTGTAACACTCATGGTACACAGGGATGTCCCAACGACAGCAGTCAGCCTTCACAAAGAGATGGCTAGTATTTAGCTAGAAAATATCCAGCCTTGAAGACCATCTCTTCTGGTTAACTATTTATTCATTATTTGTTTCTCAAATGTAACAGTCATAAGTGGGATGTAATAAATTAAGCATATTAGTAGGGGATTTTTTTTTTTACTGTAGTGCATGCTAAACCAATAAATATAAGTACTACTCAGGGTTGCAATTCAGTGTCTGTGTTATTGATGTGTTGTCAGACATCGTTCCTGATCTTAAGTGCCTGTGTCCTATTAAATATTTATTTAATAGACTGTTAAATGTTTTGAATATCAGCTCTGCTACTATTTAGTTTTATTTACCCTATGTGATTAGGAAGAAAAATAGCATTTTCATGTGAGATCAGATCACTATTATTTGTAAACCTTTCCTCCTTTCAAGGATCTGTCAATGAATATAATTGAATATCAGACTACTAAATACAAACAAAATGTTCCTTTTTTTCAAATGATCAGTTTTTACTCTTTCATGGTTAGCATCCTACTTTAAACATCTCCCTTTGATTTTATCTTTATCTGCATGGAAGTCATACAAATTATATTTTTAAAATACTCACGTACTCTTGTCAGTTCAACAGATATTTGTTGAACACTTGTTGTGATTTAGTTACTGTGCTGGAAATTAAGGTGATACAATCCAAGTGTTATCTGACACAATTACTTTTTTTTTCTTGGAGTATAATTGCTTTACAGTGTTGTATTAATTTCTGCTATACAGTGAAGGCAGTCAGCTGTATATATACACATATGTATGTGTACATATACATATGTATGTTTGTATATACATACATTCCCTCCCTCCCTCCCCACCCCCATCCCACCCATCTAGACAGAGCACCAGTCTGAGCTCCCCGCGCTGTCCATAAGGTTCCCACTAGCCCTCTGTTTTATACATAATACTGTGTGTTTATCAGCGCTCCTCCCCCAAGTCGTCCCACCCTCTCCTTTCGGCCTCCAATGTCTGCGTCTCTATTCCTGCCCTGCAGAAGGATCATCAGCACCATATATATGGAATCTAGAAAAATTACTTTTATCATCAAAGAATGAAGCCATCCTCTTATTGCTTTACGTAAGCACACAAATATACTTGGAATTTTCACTGGCCTTTCTGTGCTTAAATAACTCGCATTCTTAACACAGTGATTTCTTTGCTGTTGTTCAGGTCAGGTAAAGAATTTCACTTCTTCATCAGTTAGCATGATAAATCTTCTTGAGAGTGAAGATACTGCCTTTACCCTTGAAAAACAGAGGAGGACACTTTTCTCTCCGGGAGGGCTGTCCTTTTCTATTGAGTGGTGGAGAGCTTGTCCAGGCAGATCAGCCTGATAAACCCTAGAATCAATGGGGAGACCAATGTCATCATCAGATTGACCTTACCACCTTTCACAAAAGCACAGCCATCCTTAAATTGTTTCCATTCCCTTAGAGGTCCCCTTCCCTCCTATTGACTGTCAATATAAAGTCAAAGCCTTAAAAAAATAAAGGGCCTGAGGGATTATTTGTCTCCTAGAATTTTCTTTCTCACCTTCCAGTAAGGTCAAGAGAAGTTATGAGAATGTAGCATTTACCAGTCTCTTCTCTAAGGTAGAATTATCTCAGAACAGTCAGAAAAGAAGGGAGAGAGGAGACTGGCTTTGTGTTTGGTGGTTTTTCCTCTCTCAGGGATAAAGTCAAAGTCGATCAGTCATGGCCAACTCATTACAACCCTATGGACTGTAGCCTGCCAGACTCCTCTTGTCCATGGGATTTCCCAGGCAAGAATACTGGAGTGGATTCCTATTTTCTTCTCCAGGGGATCTTCCTAACCCAGGGATTAGATCCAGGTTTCCTGCCTTACATTCAGATTCCTATTCCTATCCAAAATGTCAGAGACAGAAGCCGAAAAGAAAGTGAAAATTAATTCCCATAGGTCAATGTTATATCTTTGCATAGGTAACTGCTGTTAACTTTCTGGTGTCCACCCTTTCAGATATTTGTCCATGCACATAGACAGCGAGGCTTCCCTGCTAGTTCAGATGGTAAAGAATCTGCCTGCAATGCAGGAGACCTGGGTTCAATCTCCGGGTCAGGAAGACCCCCTGGAGAAGTAAATGGCAACCTACTCCAGTATTCTTGCCTGGAAAATGCCATAGACAGAGGAGCCAGGCGGGCTACAGTCCATGGGGTCGCAAAGAGTCAGACACGACTGAGCCACTAACATACACACACATATACACCTAGAAGTCCATATTTTTAATGCATTTTGTACCAGATTTTTCTCACTCACTAACCTATCATTTTGGAGAAGGGAATGGCAACCCACTCCCGTATTCTTGCCTGGAAAATTCCATGGACAGAGGAGCCTGGTGGACTACAGTCTGTAAGGTTGCAAAGAGTCAGACACGACTGAGTGACTAACAGACACACACAAACTATCATTTAGCACCTATTATTAGCTAACCAATTTCCAAAAATGCATGACCATTTTCTTATGCATTTATGTGTGTGTTTGTGTGTGCAGGGTGTCTTCCATCAATGAAATTTTTGATCAGAATAAATTCTTTGAAAGAAATTTTCTGTGCCAAAATGTAGGCATGTCTTAAATTTAGCAAACCAGGTCCAAGTTACCCTCAGTTTATACAGCTATCAGTGCTATGTATAATCAATAATTTTAATTCTTAGCAATCTCTTAGGTTAAAATATTTTATTGTCATTTTCATTTTTTACTAGTAGGGCTGAATATCTTTTCAAACGCTTATTGACCATTTGTAATTTTTCTGTATGTGTTTGAATAGCCTAGTTTCCTCTATTTTTCTTTTGAGGTTTTTATTTTTTTTTTAGGGGGTAATTTTACATGTTGATTAAGAATATGAATCATTTGTCATATGTTATATATTCTTCCAATTTATTCTGAACTTTGTTTTTGGTTGTCTTGCCATATACTATTTGGAATTTTTTAAGTAATCAAAGTTATCAATTTTTTCTTGTCATTTCTAGTGTTCATGTTATACCTATAAAATTCTTATTTATTCCAAGTATTGTTTTTTAAAGGTCACTTAAAAATTTTCTTCTGGTACTTCTATGGCTTTTTAGTAACCAGTTTTAGGTCAGCATTTTTCTTGTCACTCCACTGCATCAGAGGTTCAAATTAGTCCTTTCTTCTAGAAGCTGCCAGTCAAGTGATAAAGATGTGTGCAAATGTCTGTATACTGTACGCTTTTAACAGAACATGCTTTCATAACAACTTTTTCCAAATGAGAAAAAAGAGAGAGAGAGAGAGAAAAGGAAAGACGGAAACACCTGCCCCTGGCTGAAGATGTTGGGAAAAGACTTGATGTAGAAATAGCAGATGATGTTTGAGAGATGCAGAGGAGTTCAGTTCACTGGGCTTGACATCACTGTGGTTGGTGGGAGATCACCGTGAGACAAGGTCATCCAAGGCGGGGAAGGAAAAAGCATGAACGGTCCAGAACAGTGCCTATGGAGGCTCACAATGTGCCACCACTGTGTTCGAAGCTGCGTATGAATTTCCTCCTTTCATTTTCCCAGCAGCCCCGTGAGTTATCATCTCTGTTTAACAAATAGGATAGTCTTAGAAAGGCACTTCACCTAAGGCAGAAAGATAAAGACCAATACAGTATACTAACGCATATATATGGAATTTAGAAAGATGGTAACGATAACCCTATATGCAAAACAGAAAAAGAGACACAGATGTACAGAACAGACTTTTGGACTCTGTGGGAGAAGGCGAAGGTGGGATGTTTAGAGAGAACAGCATCGAAACATGTATATTATCTAGGGTGAAACAGATCACCAGCCCAGGTTGGATGCGTGAGACAAGCGCTCGGGCCTGGTGCACTGGGAAGACCCAGAGGAATCAGGTGGAGAGGGAGGTAGGAGGGGGGATTGGGATGGGGAATACATGTAACTCCATGGCTGATTCATTTCAATGTATGACAAAAACCACTACAATATTGTAAAGTAATTAGCCTCCAACTAATAAAAATAAATGGGAAAAAAAAGAAAGGCACTTCACCTTAAAGTCCCACAGGCCAGTAAATGATGGAAGCTGGACTGGAAACTACCAAGGATCCCAGGACATTATCTATGGGGTCTCCCATGAGGTTTTTGAAGAACTGAAAAGAGGGAAGAAACTGAAGAAATGGAAGCATTGTAGTGAAAAAGCATCACATTTATGTTTTGAAAAATTGCTCTAGTGGCATTCCAAAATATGTAATTCTAAGACAGAAAGTCGAAACTTGGGCTTTTCAGACTTAACAGCTTCTAGGAATCACCTGGGGATCTTGTTAACATGCACATTCTGATTGAGCAGGTCCAGTGTGAGAACAGTCTGTGTTTTAAACAGGCTCCCTGGTGATGGTGTTGTGATCCACTGCAGCATGGTCAGATGTGGTACTTGATGAAGGAAACATTTCTAGTGTCCTGTTCATAGCCACTAGACACACGAGACTAGAGAGCCCTTGAAAAGTGGCTGGTGTAACTAGGAGCCTGGAGTTTAGATTTTATTATTGTTAATTAATTTGAGGGGCCTCCCAGATGGCACAATGGTAAAGAATCTGCCTGCCAGTGCAAGAGACCCAAGAGACGCAGGTTCAATCCCTGGGTGCAGAAGATCCCCTAGAGTAGGAAAAGGCAACCCACTCCAGTCTGCTAGCCTAGAAAATCCCATGAACAGAAGAGCCTGGCAAGGAGGTCGCAAAGAGTCAGACACAGCTAAGTGACTGAGCACACACACATGCACACACATAATCTGAACTCAGACAGCTACATATTTAACTGGTGGCTACCGTCTGGACAGGACAAAGGTAGACAGCACTGTTAGAAAACTGGTCTACGTGGGAGATCATGAAGCCATGTTGTGACAGAGGAGTGAGCAGAATTGAGAAACCATGAAGAACTGAGAAACTATGATGAAGCTGATTCATCATAGAATAGATGGGCCATGATTTATCATATCCCAGTTCTTAAAAATCAAATGTCCAGGTCTATACATATGGCACACCTCTTTTCAACAGAGTCACATGTGGTTTTCTTTAGATCACTGAGCTCCCGATTAAGATCCTTCTCTAATGCATTATCTTTATGTTGATATGCCTTTCCACAGTGAAAATTCTCCTGATTACTAAACATAAAGGCTAGGTTCAATGATAGTGGTTAGTGATACAGCCCTATCCAAAAAAATAGCTGTCCCACTTTTTCTGGGCCCTAATTTACTCCGTTTTGTAGAGACATTACTTTGCTGACAAAGGTCCGTCCAGTCAAAGATATGGTTTTTCCAGTAGTCATGTATGGATATTGGACTGTAGAGAAAGCTGAGAGCCAAAGAATTGATGCTTTTGAACTGCGGTGTTGTAGAACACTCTTGAGAATCCCTTGGACTGCAAGGAGATCAAACCAGTCCATCCTAAAGGAAATTAACCCTGAATATTCATTGGAAGGACTGATGGCTGAAGCTGAAACTCCAATACTTTGGCCACCTGATGAAAAGAACTGACTCACTGGAAAAGACCCTGATGCTGGGAAAGATTGAGGGCAGGAGAAGGGGATGACAGAGGATGAGACGGTTGGATGGCATCACTGACTCGATGGACATGAATTTGAGCAAGCTCCGGGAGTTGGTGATGGACAGGGGATCCTGACATGCTGTAGTCCATGAGGTCGCAAAGAGTCAGATGCAACTGAGCGGCTGAATTGAACAGAACTGTTTTAAAATCTGAAAATTATGAAGATGGGCAGTAGTCAGCAGTTGTTCACCAGAGAGTGAATAGAAAGGAGTAGTCTTCTGCTTGCTATTGCTTCTGTTTCTGCTCACAGTTATGGGATGAGTTGGCATCTTGATTATTGTTCTTTACTCACAGAAGGTCTTTATCCTAGGTGGGAGATACCCTGAAATTTTAGCTTTTTACACATTGAAATATGCCCACAGATCTTATCATAAAGTGTAAACATCACTGAAACATTAGGAAATACTGGTCAAAATATGTTGAAATTACTAGGTTACCACCAGTGAAAACTGCAACAAATCAAGCCAAACTTCAAATAGCACCATTATGGACACAACCTTATTAATGTGACCATGTACTGCTAGGCAGAGTCTGAAAATTCACAGAATTATCATGGGAAATGCCATGTAGAGTAACACCAAAAGAGTTTGAACATATTATTTATTTATTTATTTATTTATTTATTTATTTATTTATTTATTTATTTGCAATGCAGTTCTTTATTGAGCAAAATGAGTACAAAATAGGAACATGGATTTGGTTTACTTTTCTCATTAATCTTAAGAACATCATGTTAAGATGGGAATATTTCTTTCAAAGCAATCAAATCCCTGATTTAGCTGTTTCTATATTCTACTGTATTATGTTGTTACCAATTATTGCATTCCTTTTATAATTATACAGCTATTGCAGTAGACCAAGTGAGATATTATGAGAGTGAGAGGTGATTGGATTAAGAGGAATGGTGATTGGATTAAGAATATTTCAATAAGATAAAAGTTTGCACATATAATTTAAACTTAAGGAAAACTCAAGAAAACAAAAATCTTATCAAAATACATTATGCTTGGGACTCCCTTAGTTGTACAGTGGTTAAGACTTCACCTTTCAATCAGAGGGTGTGGGTTCAGTCCTTGATCAGGAGCTAAGATTCCACATGCCTCGTGGACAAAAAAACCAAACCATAAAACAGAGGTAATATTATGACAAATTCAATTAAAGCTTTAAAAATGGTTTACATCAAAAATTATTTTCAAAAAATTACACATG
Source organism: Odocoileus virginianus (assembly GCF_023699985.2). NCBI lineage: Eukaryota > Metazoa > Chordata > Mammalia > Artiodactyla > Cervidae > Odocoileus > Odocoileus virginianus. The sequence continues at coordinate 30,110,260 of NC_069705.1, read as the reverse complement.
TTAGCATAGTAGCTCAATTTTTGGCCCTTTAGGCCAAGTTTATCACAACCCAGTAATCCCCATGACTAATTTTTTTTTATAACAGCTTTAAAGTATTGACTCTGTGCTCAATTGTGTCCGAGCCTTTGCAATCCCATGGTCTGTAGCCCACCAGGCTCTTCTGTCTGTGGGATTTTCCAGACAAGAATATAGGAGTGGATTGCCATTTCCTACTTCAGGGGATCTTCCCCACTCAGGGATTGAACCAATGTTTCTTTGCAACTAGCTCCACCTGGGAAGTCCATTATAACACTTTATTAAGATATAATCCAAGTACCATATAGTTCACCCACTTAAAGTATACATGTCAATGGCGATTCGTATATTCATATAGCTTTGCAGTCATCACCACAGCCAATTTTAGAGTACTTCTATCACCCACACACAAAGAAACAACCCTGTATCCCTAAACAGACACTTCCTATTGCCTTCCAAACCTTCAATAATCTTTTTTTTTTTCCACGAAAGTCTGAACTTGTAAGGGGCTGCTTTATGGATTCATTTTCAGTGACAAATAACTCAACATTGTTTTTCTCATGAACTTCTGACATAGGCTGCTAACCAAAGAACTACTCACATTTTCAATATTCCTTTTCATTTAGGAAAAAATACTATGTAGTTATTTATTTCCTTTGAACAGCTGCTACCAACTGATTCCTCAAGTAGATGTTGTCATACATCTGCTAAAAAGGCTGTTTAACAACATAAGCATTCCCTCGATCAAGCAAAACATAACCTGTCGGATCCAGGTTCAGGGTGGTGATGATTCCTTAGCAGTTATCTGTCCTACTTCTATGTCTATTTGCATTTTATGAATATCTTTACCTCTCTGTGTACCTTGAAATTGATTACGGTACTAGCTATATATATGCAACTCGGGGTCAGGAGAAAAAATAAGCCAGCCCTTTATGCTTTGTGAAAAAATCAACCACTTAAATATAGATGGAAAAATAAAATGTGTTGTGACATTCTTTTGTTTTGGACGTGTCTTTGTCATAAAAGTGCTGTTTTATTAGGTTCTTGAACACAGCCAAATGATGAATTATATACCGTATTTCACGACAGCTTCTTCCCTTAGCTCTTAGTTGTATTACACTCAGTAAAATGCATTTTGTCTGAGATGGAATGGTGGCATTTTTAATACTAATGTGTTGACACCACAAAGAAGGAAAAAAATATATTGCTTGTATTTTAGTGGGTTGAAAATTGTAAACTGAAAATTTTAAATCAATAGATCAGTATTTTATTTCATTTATCTTCTACATGATCTAACGTATCATTTAGAAACCTAGAAAAGATCGAGAGATCACTTAAAATTCAGTTCTTTCTCTAGCCACCTCTGTATAATCATTTCAGTGACTTCTGACTTGAACCTATAGTGGGGAAAAATCAATATATTGTGCACCTAGAGTTTTTTGATGTTATAGTTTTTTGCTGCCATTTATTAGCAAAACATAAAAATGTTTAGTTTTAGGTTGATTCTAGTATTACTCTGGAGAAAAAAGAGATTACTACCAAAATCAAGTAATTATACAAATGTAGAAAGTATGCTCTTCCTCTCCTCACCAAAAATTATTTATTTACTCTTAGTTTGGTGGGCTTCCCTCGTAACCTAGATGGCAAAGAACCTGCCTACAAAGCAGGAGATGCAGATTCGATCCCTGGGTCAGGAAGATCCCCTGGAGAAGCGAATGGCTATCTACTCCAGTATTCCTGCCTGGAGAATTCCGTGGACAGAAGAGCCTGACAGGTTACAGTCCATAGGATCGCAAAGAATCAGACACGACTGAGCGACTAACACTTTAACTTTTCAAAGTGAATAATATATGGGAAATAGTATAAGCAGGCTGTTTTTACCACTCTCCCTGACTTGAAAAATGTCCAAGGACAGCAGCAATAAGAAATACCTTTAAAGTCATCTAAACTCCAGTTTGTGCTTTAGATAAATATTTTGCCTGTGAAATACAGGGCTGTCTTCTTTGTGTTAGGCTATCATTTTTGCAGAATGTAGCAACAACTCCCGACTAATGACAAGTGGAAAGCATAATACAATATTTACCATTTCAGTGCTACATTGCATAAATATTTAATCGGTGTTGCATATGTCATTTGCTTCAACATTAGTGTTACTGAGAGCAGTGTGTACCGAGAGAAATAGCTACATACAGAGGAGTGAAAGGAAAAATAACTGGCATATATGAGGTTAAAAAAAAAAGAGCTTGATGGATTGCTAGGAATCTTAGGAATGAATTCAGGAGAAAACCTCTATGTTCCATTGAATCTATGTTCCAACAAAGATTTCATCCTTAAATAAAACAGATCAAAGAAAATGCACATGTGTAGTGACTCTTTTTAGTTTATTGTTCCTGTGTCATCTTAGAATGTCTTCAGACTACTCACATCTTGTCCTTCCTTAACAATAAGATACCACCATTTCTTTAGTCGCCTAATAAAATAACATCAGAAAAGGAAGTAACCGTTCATTCATCCATCCATCTATCATTCTTTGGACATTTATTTATTGAGACATTATCACAGATAGTGCAGTGAGCAACCTTACACAGTCCTTGCCCTCTTAGAGATTATGCCTTAGACTGTGAACACTGAGCGCCTAATTTTCATCAGGATGTCTATTTTAAAAGGAGAAATAAAATGTGGAAGGCTAGAGCAGTGCACAAAATGCAGTATTTACTGAATTTGAGCATTAGAGAAAGGTTTTCCTGCTAAAACCAGAATAATAAGTAGTAGTATGTGTTTTGACAAATGCTGACATAAGGACAAATTTTAAGCATTACCACATAACCTAAATGTGGACCCAAAAATCAATTCTCAGGAATATTAAAACCAATGCATTGTGATATAATAAAAATAAATTTGGAAGTGTCTGGGGGGGAAAGTTATGATATTTTTTATTTGTTGAGTTTGTTTAGCTAGAACCGTCTTTGTAGTTAATATCTAGAAGTGGAAAAAAATCTTTCTTTGGAGATTTGGGGTAACTAGATTTAAAATTTCCACAAAAATTTATAGCCTGTTTCTCTTTGTTCCTTTCCTTTAATTTTAGATAACACACTTTTATGCTTTAAGAATTTTCTTTATGGAGTATACCCAGAAAATAGTTTTAAAAGCTGTTAAATCATATTTCCCCATTCGTTTCCAGGCATTCATGAGTTCTATATTAACCTATTTTGAAGATATTTCTAAAACATGTGTTTCCTCTATTTCAAAAGTTGTTTGGAGATAGAGATCATTGTTCTGCATTTGAGAACCAAAGAGGTCTACCTGTCCAATTTCCATTATTGAGTTGGGCCTAGAAGGGGAAAGAACATTACCTTGAGACGCTCCCATGGTGCATTTTAAGCACATATACACTGAATCAAAGAACAATTATATTTTTTTAGCTAGAGCCACTTTTGTGTAGTACTGACTTGTTTTGGGAGAAAATACTCCGTATTTCTGGAGATTAGAACTTCCGGTCTCTTTCTTGAGCTGTTGCGTTTCATCACCGGTGACTCACCCAGGCTTCCAGAGAGGCTCGTCCGGGTCTGCCGCGGCTGTCTCCTGGCTAAGACTTCACCTTCCAGGGGCAGTGCCGGGGGCATAGGTTTGATCCCTGGTTGGGGAGGTAGGATCCCACATGCCTCGCAGCCAAAAAACAAAACAAATTCCCCTCCACCCCACCCATGAAACAGAAGCAATATAGAACCATATTCGATGAAGACTTTAAAATGGCCTACATTAAAAAAAAAAAAGAGGATCATCCCTGTGGCTTTTCCCATCGGCCAGCCTGACTTGGTATTGGTGGACTCCGCTGGAATTGTCTTTTCTCCTTAATGTTATAGCCACAGCTTGACCCTTTCAGTCTCCTCCACTAGTGAACTCTTCTGCCCTTAGAGAGAGAAAGCCTTCTGCATTATCATCCTACATTTCCTGTGGTTTTCCATGGCTGTAGAAGGACACTCAAGGCTCCTAACATGTTACTGTATGCGAAGCTAGGATATGAGGCCCTTTGCTCTGAGGGAAAAAAAAAAGATACAGTACTTCTGCATCTTGGACATGTTTATTTGTTTTTCCCAAGCATTTCCTTTTAATTATTTCCAAGATCACAGTCAATTTAATCCCATTAAATTTACCAAGTATTGAATATCCTTCCTAAACACTGAATTCACAGAAAGGCATAACCTTTACAACAGTGATCTTATGTGGGAAAATACGGTGTCAAACTTGAATATCACGTCACAATGTATTTTTAGAATGCTGTTTATAAGCACAGAGCCTCAAAGCAGTGAGATTTGAATTTGTAATCCCACCTCTGTCACTTATCAGCTGTGTCATCTTGAGCAGGGTAGTTAACCTCCATAAACCTGGGTTTCCTTGTCATTGTAAACAGGATTAGTAATAGTAGAGATCTTTGGAATATTTCACAAAATAATTATTAAAAGACCTACTGTGTTGCACAGGGAACTATTTTCAATATCTTGTAATAACCTATAGAAAAATAGGTTATTTTTTATAATAGAAAAGAATCTAAACAAGAATGCATGTGCATATATGTTTAACTGAATCCCTTTCCTTTACAACCGAAACTAATGCAACACTGTAATTATATTTCAATTTTAATGATAAAAAGAAAAATAATAATTACTGTGCCTACAAAATATAAGTGCCCAATTAATTTTAACTGCTATTATTTCACAACCTAGTGAATCAAATATCAGTATCCACAATTTTTTAGAAAGAAAAATCTTAGGCCCAGAGAATCAGTGACTTGTCCAGCATTAAAGCCAGTCAGTGTTTAAGTAGCAACCCTCTCCAGTATTCTTTCATGGGAGATCCCATGAAGAGATGACCCAGGCAGCCTATAACCTGCTTTGAGACTGTGAGGTCTCAAAGAATCAGACATGACTTAGGGAATGAACATGATAAGCACATTATCTAGGTTTTCTTATTTTGAGTCCAGAACTTTACTCCACTATATCAGAAGGCATTGTTTCTCATAAGACTTAAGAATTTACTTAAAAATTGCAATTTGTTATAAAAAAAAACCATGTGTTTAAAATTTTGCCAGTAAGTTTTTCACCAGGAAAAACTAAATTAAATATGTAAATGTAAAAATATTTATATATAAAATAACAATACCATAGAAGGTTCACAATTACATGATAAAGGTGAAGAGCATATTAAAGAAATGTACAGGGATCCCTGCTGAGAGGACTGAAAATGCTGTAGGTCTTTACCATGGGATCTTTGAATTTTGTTCTGGATGCTTCATCTGTTCCTTAACCCCACTTGGAGTTTTTACAAGCTAGCTTCGTGATGTAGCTCCTGAGACACTGAGTTACATAGACTTTATGCATAAAACCTAACCATATTGTTTCAGTCATTTCAAGTCATCACAGATTTTACCATTATTTATTTTAAGACTAAAGCTGTCTTTAGATGCATTTTACTTCTCAAAGATATTCCTTATGATCTCAGAAGAGAATCACATAGAGAGAAGCCCTGCATGTTGAAAGTGGGAAAGTGGGTCATTTATTTTTAGGAAAGGAGCCTGAGACCCCGGAACCCAGAAGCAGGTGGACAGCGAGAGCCACCTCCAGGGTATCAGAGACGACTTCCTCGGTATTTTGCTTTGAAAATAATTTCCACAACAGCTTCATAAATATCATTAATTATAGTTAAGTTCATAACTGAGGAAAGCTGCTCTCCACGTGAGCCCAGATGAATGGGGAACAGCTGGAAAACTGGCTTCCCAAGCTGTTTTTCAGCCCTGCCTGATGAGATGACGTGAGTGGTCAAGGCAGGCTGATGGGACGTGTGGAATTCATGGTTCCCTACGAGGTGCCAGAGGGGTGACGTGGTCTCCACATCATTCAGCTTTCATAGGCAACAGAACTTGATAAGGGAGACACTGACTAAATCTTTGTTGACAAACGAATCCTAAACAGCAAACTATTGAGCTGGTTGTGCCTGTGTTCCTGAAGGGTCTTTGATTTTGTTATTAATGAAATTTATCACTTGACAACCACACACACACACACATACACTTTCACACACTCACAAATCATGTTCTTTCTCTCAAATGTAGCTTCTCAGGGAAGAAGTGGACTAATTATTCATAATTATTATTATGAAAGGGACATTTTGAAGAGGCTATTTTTCCGGATTTTACCTTTTTTTATTTTTTCACGTTAACTGTCCTTTATTGATTCATTGGAGCAGAAATGTAGATCTTTCTAAAAGCAAATGAAGTGTTGGAGAAACAAACCACCTAAAGGAAAACAAAGAATATTTTTATGTGTACCTACAACAATTGTACTGCAAGAGATGTTTTTTTCCAATGTATGCAATAAGTATGTCCTACATCACAGTATTCCTAAGTTGACATTTTAAAATGAACAATAGAAACCTAAGTTTTTAAACTGGAAAGGTCTTAAAAATATACTCATTTAAGGATTTCAAACTGATACCACCAGATAAATAGTTTGGCCTATACAGAGGTGTTTTTTTTTTTGTTTTTGTTTTTGCTTTTTATTTCATATTGGGATATAGCCGTTTAACAATATTATTACAGTTTCTTGTGAATGGTGATGGGGCCTCAGCCATACATGTACCTGTTGGATTTTGCCATATTTTAATCTACCAACCTTCCTCCAAGAATCTCCATATCCCTAATAGTTAGATCTTTTAATAATGATGATTAAAGTGTCTTAAAATTTCAAAGAATTATCATTTTCAGGTCTATTGCACTCTTCTTCCAAAAAGTTAAAACAAGCGAAGGAAATATTATGTGCTTAAGTAGGTCACTAACATCTATACACATTTATTTGCATAAAAGTAGGATATAGGTTGTAAATAACGTTTTGAGGAGAAAGGAATCCAGATTCCTTTTAATATTATTATTTCTAAAATTGAGTCAGTACAAGCCTTTGAATAATGAGTAGATCCATGGGATTTCAGTGGTCAAGCTGCTAATAACTGTCACCAATGAATCCTCTGAAACAAACATTTCACAATAACAGCAAACTCAATATTTTGGCAAGCAAGGCATAGTCTATAAATCATGTAAATGATTTCATTCTGTATTTTGAATGTTCTTGGAATGGGTCCTCATACCATATTCTTTAACGCTGACAACTGTTACTTCAAAGATTCTCTGGCTTATTGATGATGACTGGCCTCTCTGGACAGTCAGTCATGAGGGCGAATACTTTTAGTCTTTCTATTTGGTTGGGGAAGGAATGCTTCTTTCATTTCTAGAACAGAACCTGGAAACAAGAGAAAAACTAATGAAACACTAAGAAAACAATCTGTTGTAGAAATCCGAACTTAATTCTCTTGGTGACAGAAACAACAGCTTGATTTTCATAAGCCTCTGTCAGCTTCAGCCCTGGCTGTCAGTGGGCAGCTGGAATTGCTATTTTACTAAGCGGCATCCTTCAATGTGGTATACTGAATCTCCATAGGGGAGAAAGAAAAAAGGCTATGAAATTTAAAAGTATAATTTTTAATATGATTATTTCTAAAAGAACAGGTGTCTAATATTCTGGCAGAAACAAACCTACAGAGCTGAATCATAGCCGTGGTTTTACACGCCCATTAATGACACAGGCCAAGAAAGGATCGAAAAGAAAAATACACAATATAGGAATATGAAATATCAGCAGTCGTTCCTTACTTCCCTCCCCTTCTCCCCTTCAAAACTATTTGTTGATAAAGCTTGTGATTTCTAGTAGATTATAATGCTCAGAGAACCTTGCTACATCAAGTGTTAATTCCTTTGAATATCAAAATATCTTATAGTTGGGATATCTTTTTAATGGCAATTTGAGCACATACTAATATTTAAGCTTTCAAAAGAAATATTGATTTTCAAATAACCATGTTTGGGTCAGCAAGGTATCAACTTTTGAAATAACGTTAGCCTTAAAAGTTAATAACAAATAATAATGGATTTGAATGCCAAAATATTGCCTAACACATTCCGTCAACATGTATATGAACACAGCAGGAAATCCAAAACAAAAGCTAATTTATGGAAAACTATGTATTCCTAATGACAGTTTAGACCAGTAGGGGTCCAAGTTACAAACTGCAATCTTTACATGAGATACTTTCATTTTGCATTGAAAACTTGGTTGCATTCTGGAAACATGAATCAAATCAAATCATTGCCCTATATTTAAGAGTATTCTTCTCATTTTCTCTGTAAAATCTAATCATTGCACATGTGCATCATATATATTTATGTATTCATGAAATTTAAACACAAAATGAAGAAATTTTGCTTTCAAAATGCAAGATACCCAAGGAATAGTATGCATAAAATGATAGTTTGAGCCCATGCAATTTTACTTTATTTTAAAATGAAGACAAAGGAACCACAACACTGGTATTCTAATATGTTGATATTTTATTGATGCCAGATGTTTTTTTTCCCTTATGCTCAATGATTTAGCCTAAATATTTATATTTTAAAGCATTATATTGACATACCATAGAATATAAATCTGGAAGAAACCTTAAAGATCAGTGAGTGCAAGCTTCAGATTTTTACATAAATAAGATATCTAAGCCTCAGAGAGGCCCAGGGACTTGCCAAGCTTCCAGAACTCGATAGAGCCAGAATTGAGACTTGGACCTAGGTCTCTTTAAATGTCAAGTAAGGGCTCCACAGGATGCCACACGGCCTGTGCCAAAAACTGCATTCATGCCTATAAATGATTAGATTCTGATTTGCTTTTCCTGCAGCTTCTGATAACATGTTCTTAATGATTCTTTCTCAGAAAGATTATTTTGGGGAAAAACATACCATGGTGGATGTGAAGTGAATTTCAAGACAGGAAAGCTTTCAACCTTAGCTTGCTGAGATGAACTTGGAAGGTTTTGGAGGCTAAATCCAACTGGATTGCAAACACTTTCAGGATATTGTTTAGCTTAGTTTTTTGTTTTTGTTTGTTTGTTTGTTTTACCAGAATCTGGTTCTCATATTATCTCATACTTTTTTTGTCTTTGTTTGTTTTTACCGGAATCTGGTTCTCATATTATCTCTTACTTTTTTTGTCTTTGTGAGAATGCATGCTTGATCTTGTAATATTAACTAGCATTTAGCCAATAATGCCAGGCATGCTAAGAACTAAATTTTAAGTTGCCAAAACCTCAGAGTGTACTCTTCAGGGTTCTGGTGACATAAGCTGGGTTCAGGTTTCTGATGGCAAGGGTGCTTGCTTCTGTGTTCGCTTCGCAACATCCCCTGTAATTTACTCTAAGGTTCTGGCAGATTGCTGGACCATGTCCCCAGCTGTCACCACCCCTCCTTCCCATCCCTGTTTGACAGTATTTGAGAACACAGGCATGCCAGTAGAAATAATAGTAGCTGTGATAGCAACTTTGGTGGCATGGTCCCCAGAGACAAGATCAAAATTTGGCACCATTTCTCTAAACATGGAACTAAAAATGGCACTGCATTTGCTCCTTGGTGGCATATAATTTTCCTTAGTGACACATTTTGGTTTCAAGTCTTCTACATGCTGGCTTTTAACTATCAAACCAACATATATTGGTTAAAAACAATGGCATGCCCGATTTTTTATGGGGAGGAGGTGAAATAAATATATTACCACACATTCCTTTCATCTCCATCACCCTTGAAACATAAAGGGAACGGATGCTATAATTTCTCTCCCTTCAGTGGTATTTCAGAGCCTGAAAATTTCTTCATAAAATTTCACTGGTAGATTTTCACCAGCATATTGTCTCAAAATTATCTCAATTAATGAGATCTTTTTCTTGGCATTTCAACAAAGAAAAAAACTAAGAAATTAGAGAATATTTTTTGAGTGACACAAGAAATATTTTAATTTTAAGCATCTTGAATTCAGTTACAATCTAAGAATACCAGGTAAAACCCTTCAGGTGTAGTATAGAGCAGACTATTGGGCTATAAGTAACATAGGTTGCAAAGGTGATTGACAGTTTAGCACTGAGTTATTTCTAAAGTTGATATCTTTGTAATTCTTTTATCATTGACTAAGGTGGTAGTATAAAAAGTATGCTCATGAATTTTGTAGATGACAAATGTCAGATACTACAACTAATTTAAAAGAGTTCTGACTGGGGATCATCTTAAAAATCTGTATTCTCCCGCTGTGCAAAAACAGGAATTATACTAGGTACTTTCTAACACATTATTAACTGGGGCATTTTTGCAGAAACTAACATCTACAGCATTTATACATCTCCAATCAATAATGTGCTGAGGCTGCTTCTGACTGTTACCAGTCTCAGATTCTCTGTTATCACCCTTATTTCTCAGGAACCAAGCCATGGAGAGCCTGCCCTCCAAGATCAACTCTAAGCAAAATATTGAAAAAGCTCAATTACGTATTAAACTTTTTTCCTGTAACTATCCTCTCCCATTTTACCATAGCTAACATCCTATGCAGTATTCCCTTACCCCACCCCAAACTCATCATTTTCCATCAGAGTACCTATTTTTAGCCCCCATCTGCAAAAATCCATTTGTGCTTCTCCTATGATCCCCCCTACTTCTCATACAAGAAACAGTTACAAATTTATTCAAATATAAGGTGGGCTGTTCAAGATAAAATAATATAAATTTCTATGGCAGTATAGAGTGCAAACTAATTCTAGAAGACTTCATGACGAAATGTTATGTGGACTAGATGTTAAGGTATTCTTGAGATTTCATCAGGCAAAGTTTGGGGAAGGCACCCCAGACACCAGGAATTATAAGGAACAATGTCATGGAAGCAGGGAAATTAAGGATACTATCTAAATGGTAGACAGGCAAATCTGGCCAGCTCATGGGGTCTGTGATATATTCACCTTGTTGTGCAACAGAGCTCTAGAACTTTCTCATCTGGTAAAATAGAAACCCTGTATTCACTAAACAACTTCCCATATCCCCCCATTCCAGCCCTTAGCACCATTCACCTGTCTGCTCCTTTGAGCCTGACTATTTTAGATGCCCATATAAGTGAAATCAAGCAGTGTTTGTCTTGTGTATTTCTATAACGGGCTTCCCTGTGGCTCAGTGGTATATAAATAACCTACCTGCCAATGCAGGAGACACAAGTTTAATCCCTGGATTGGCAACCCGCTCCAGTTTTCTTGCCTGGGAAATCCCATGGACAGAGGAGCCTGGCAAGCTACAGTCCATAGAGTCATAGTCAGATATGACTCAGCAAGTAAACAACAACAACATACGTATATGATATTTTCTTTATCCATTCATCAGTGGACATGTGGGTTTCTTCTGTCTCTTGGCTGTTGTCTCACTCTTCCCTTTTCCTCTTACCTGGTAGAGTCGCTTACCATCCTTCTAGACTGGGTCTTCGCTCTGTGCGTGCATTTATTCTATTTATCTCAGCGGGGCCGGGGGGTCGGGGTGGTGTTGCTCTAGCAGGCTGTCCTCATTGTCTCGCCCACAACCTTATGGGCAGGAATGCCTGGGAGCTTTGCAGAGAAAAGCACCTGCCGGAAAGGTTCAGGGAAGGTAAAAACATACATTCTTTAGCTATGCTCTGTGTCAGATGGACAACTTTAAATAAAGTATTTAAGTTTAGTATGTAGTTAGAAAAGTATACAGAACCTAAGTGAGCAACCCAGTGGAACCACTTCCCAGGCAGAAAAATAGAATATTACCCGCTCTCCAGAACCCCCCACGGGCTCTCCTGGTCACCGCCTCCCCGCTTCTCCCTGCAGAGTCCTCTGGGGACTTTCACCTGCTTTGAATGTTATGCACGTGGACTTACACAGTATTCATATCATTTGTGAGCGGGTTCCCTTGCTCAGTATTCTATTTGTGAAGTTTTTCCATATTGTGGCATCTGGAGGTGGTTCACTCATTCACATTGCTATGTGGAATTCCATGGTATGATGATCCCATAATTTGTTTATCCATCCCACTTCCAGCAGACATCTGAGTTCTTTCGAGTTTGGGGCTATAACAAATATTTCTGTGAACATTCTTGTTCATGCCTTTTGGTGCTATGTGGATACATGTTTCTATTGGATATGCAGGCAGAGTTTTGTACATCTGTGGGGACTTACCCACTGTATCTAAGATTTTTTAATATGGAGAAAATATATTCTAATTCCCAACAAGCAACCTTTAAATAATCTTGCAAAAATACAACTATTTATAGTTGGTAAACATCTTGTATTTACAAGACAATTTTAAGAAATGGACAACTTCTGAGTATGTCTGCTACTATCAAAAGAGACATGAATTAACAATTTGTGTTCGACTTTTTATAATTCCTTTGAGGTGAATGCTCAGTTTTGATTCAGATAAGTAGGAAAACAGCACAGTGCAGAAAAAGGAATCCTGAAATAGCATCAGGAGATCTGTTATATACTTTGAAAATGTTGGTGTTTGGTGTTGAGTAAAGCTCTTGACAGTTAATATGTGTAACTTAAGATCTCAGTGCAAATAGAGACTGATCCCAAAGTTAATGAGAGACAGACACACACAGAGATACGTATCATGAGTCCTCTTCATGCGCTAACTGGGTAAATCACTGACCCCCCCGTCTGCCTGTGTTACATCCTCCTACATCAGGGGTAATGATCCTGTCACACAATACATTTATTAGGAGATGATAGCTATCAAGGTATTTTAAAATGCAAAGAAAACACACTGAACTGATTATATCTACATGAGTATTTCTATAACTTTAAAATACACACCTCTACTGTTTACTTATGTAGTTCTTAAATTGTTTTTAAGACTCTTGGAGTTAATCAGAACAGCCTGTTATTAATTTAATCACCGTCATAACATTACCGTAAAGCTTTCCTTTTGCAACAATATCCTGCGATGGAAAAGTATTCGTGTGGCAGGACGGTGCCTGGAGTACACAAGTGTTACCGGTTACTGGTTTTTTCCTTCCTTCCCCTCCGAATTCTGTCTTTGCCTTCAGTCTCCTAGATGTGGCGCAGAATCGTGTCTCTAGCCTACGACCCTCACAGAGGTTAGTCAACTTCCTTCTGTGCGGATTTTCACACTCCGCCGCCCTTGGGTAGGTTACAGGTGGTGTGTGTCTGGGTGGTCAGAAGGTCTATGTCTGAGGTCACAGTCCACAACTTACTTGTTTGGAACCTTACACCCAGAAAGTCTCAGTTTTCACAGATTTACAATTAAAAAAAATAGTTACTACCTGATGGAGTCTTTGGGAAGATTAAATGAGATGATAGGCTAAAGCGCAAACGCAACCCTTGACACATAGTTAAGTGTTCAGTGAGTTTTATTTTTAAAAAATACTGCATCCTCATGTTCCCATACCAACACAGAGGACCCTGTCTGTGGCTGAGAGAATGCCTGGTCTTGCGGCCAGTCTGTACCACCTCGCCTAAGCCGTCCTCGTTAGCTAAGCAGTCCACCCAGGGGGTCAAGGGCCCGGCGGAGCCCAGAGCTGCCAGTCTCTCCTCCAACACTCTTCCCATGCCCTCCGTCAGGTCCTGTGCAAACAGGACCCATCACGGCATCATGAAGAGTGGCAGCAACTTCTCATGGAATCAACTCTGCTTTCCAGCCTAGGCATTAAAGAATTAGGATCATTCTTCTTTCTTTGTAGATGTACTTTATTTCTCTAATTCTCCCTTTATCTGTCTGCCAAGATAGCTCATTACACCACTGCTGAGTAATTTCAGTAGCATTCTGACTTTGAGTTTGCTGACTCCTATCTCTCTTTCTCTCTTTGTATCTCTCTCTCTCTCTCTGTCCCTCTCTCTGTGTGTCTCTGTCTCTCATTAACTTTGCAATCAATTTCTATATTTGCATGAAATTCTTAAGTTACACATCAGTGTCGAGAGCTTCAGTCAATACCAAACACCAACATTTGCAAAGTACGTAACATCCTAAGACCAAACAACTGTTTGGTGTCTGTTTTCAAAGCAGGGTTTAACAAGATACAATACCATTTGGTATGTTTTTCATTATGTGACATCTTAAGTAGAACCAAAATCCCATTTTACTGAGATTTTCTATAATAAAAAATATATGTAATAAAGCTGTGGCCCATCTGGCAAAAAGTAAAATAGCTCTCCAAATACACACATAACATTGCTTTTTAACATTTGATATCTGTGCATGGCCCAGGGACTGTTCCTCCTCTTCAGAGTCTGTTAAAACCAGTAATATCAGCAAATCTATCATTCAAGAAGGCTTTTCATGTTACATAAAAGCTCACAATGATGATACATTGTTTTGTGTAGAATTGGGAATATTATTGCTAAGCCAGGGTATGTCTGTCAAAACTTTTACTGTATGCAAAACTACAGCATTTTATTCACACATTGCTGAACTATCTAAAACCTTGAAAAATGTCTGAAGTGATATATGTTTAGAAAGCTTCTGATATTTTGCCACTCAAAAACTACATACTTTAATGCAAAATGACATGAAATTATACTTCTTTATGAGTTGACAGCTTGTATATTGGAGAATTGTAAACCTGTATCTTAATCCTTGAAAAAAAAAATAGTGTTTAAAGGAAATTGCTGAAAAACTATAATTTAAACAGGGAATATGAGCCTGTATGTTTGTAACAAATTTTCCTGGATGGATATGGCTATGTTCCTATCTATGTTTGGTGTGTTTCTTTACTAAAGGATGATTTTTAAATAAGGAACTGTTAACAAAAGAATGTGAGACTGTTAATAGAATGTCCCCAAACTGTTGAATCTTTTTTAAAAATTGATCAATTATATACAGTGCTAATGGACTGTCACTCAGCTATTATACTTTTCCTATAACATTATGCTAAGGTCAGTCATTAATTCATCATTAATAATGTAGCACTCCATTCTTAGCCATTTATATTTTTATTTGGTATTTATTAACTTTGCCTTAAATTGCTATACTTGTGTCCACAAAAGTGTTGTCTGAAATTTTAAAACCTCAGAAAATGGAGTTTATTTCTTTGACAGATGCTTACTGAGATCTGGTCGGCAGCAGACACTGTATGAGGCAAATGAGATACATGAATGATCTAAGACAATCTTGGGAGATACTTCACGCAGTCAGGGAGGTCTCCCCAAGAAGCTGCCGCCGACTATCAGAGGGAAGAATAGGTAGTTTGCAGTGGGTAGAGAGCACTGCAGATATGAGGGCTGAGGTGGGTATTTATTGAGAGACTCTCTGGTCTGGTCAGGTGACTACAAATGGTTCAATAACCTGGAGGACAGAAGAAGTAAATGAGAGACCTACGTACTGCAGGCTGTGCCAGTAGGTAGGTCCCAGCTATCCTTCATATATGTGGTCTAGAAAATTCCTGGAGAAGGGAATAGCAATCCACTCCAGTATTCTTACCTGGAGAATCTCCTGGACCAGGAGCCTGGAGGGCTGCAGTCCATGGGGTCGTAAAAGAGTCAGACACAACTTAGCCACTAAACAATAACAACAAATTCTAGACTGAGATTGAACCCACGTCTAACTAACTGCTCTTTACACTCTGTAACAGCTTACTTTTGTTAATATATATTCAATGTTTAATAAGGACTTTTTAACAGTAGTCGTTATCACAGTCTGTAACAGTACTTTCTAAACTCTTACATCTCTCTTTGGTAAATTCCAAAATGTATAATGAATATATACTGTCAAATAATGTTGAAAAATTCTCCTTCGTGACATAGTAATATGACAATCACCAGATTTCCCCATGGATATTTAGCCTTCCTGAGGGATTAATTCCTAAACTCTTATTTTATGGAGCACAAATGAACGTTCAGTGTTAATGGTTAATGTGACAGTGAGTATTATTCTAAATATTTTTAAAGAATAAAGTAAAAATATGTAAAATAATAAATCATATTACCTTTCTCTTTCTAATTACTTGGTCTTCTAGTTAGCTATTTGCTAAGATATTTACATAAAGAAAATTAGTAAACATATGAAATTTATATATGAATTTATACATAAATTTATAAGATTATCAATCCTACATCAAAAACTTTATGTGAAGTTACCTGACACTTTGGAAAAGACCCTGATGCTGGGAAAGATTGGAGGCAAGAAGAGAAGGGGACGACAGAGGATAGGATGGTTGGATGGCATCACCAACTCGATGGACATGAGTTTGGGTAAACTCCGGGAGTTGGTGATGAACAGGGAGGCCTGGTGAGCTGCAGTCCATGGAGTTGCAAAGAGTCAGACAAGATTGAGTGACTGAACTGAATTGAACTGAATCCGACACATATGCATGTTGCTTGATCTGTGCTAGTGCTGAATTGTAAGTCAAAGCTTTGAAGATCATTCATCTTAAATTAAGAATATTCAAATATTACTGTATGTTGTGCATCTGAATCCATGCTGACCATTTCATGCACCATATTGATCTGTGAGACCACTTGTTACCTTAGTCCAAGTATCACCATCTCTTCAATTCAGTTCAGTTGCTCAGTCATGTCTGACTCTTTAGACTGCAGCACACCAGCCCTCCCTGTCCATTGCCAACTCTTAAGAACCTATAAATGTTACAACCAAGTATTGTACGTGTCCAAGGGGCCTGTGGTCCTGTCCTGCCACTCACTTAAATGATGGTGAATGGTAGAATCGGAACACAGCAGAGCAAAGAGTGATTCATTCTAAGAGTTTCCCAGTACTAATTAGCTGAGTAATAGCAAATCTTTGTTAAAGTGTTGCCTTTCACTGCTGCCTAAATTGCCTTTGTGTGAGGAACTGTTTTCAATTTTTATTAGGCGATTAATCCTTGGCATTTCAGAACAGGGAAGTTTGCACTTTACATGTGGCACTTGTTACTCAGAGTATGGACAGTCTAACTTTACATGTGACTCTTGCTATTCAGAACATGGGAATTCTAGCTTTACATGTGACTCTTGTTATGAACAGATGTACCATTTGCTGTTGTAGCTGGGAGCAGCAGACCTTTAAACAGCATGTGTTTTTTACCCCCAGCAATGCATCTCTTTGGTCTCAACTGGCAGTTACAGCAGACCGAAAATGACACGTTTGAGAATGGAAAAGTGAATTCTGATACCATGCCAACCAACACCGTATCGTTACCTTCTGGCGACAATGGTAAGAGAAAGAATCACGTGTCCTGTGTTTTTCTTCTTTTCCATAAATTTATTTTTACCCATGTTAGAGTCAGTTCTGTATGGGAGAAGGAAGAAGTTTTAGAATTACAAATATTATCTTTGAATGAGTGGCTTTCATTCAGCTACTTGAAGCATTGAACATTCACATTTTTATTATAGGACTAATACAGTGTTCTGCCTTCTGAGTCAATGGCTAGGCTTTTCTGCCTTTCCTTCACAAGTGTGAATTTTGTTTTATTTTTAGTCTGTAAATAGATTCTAATTCAGTGTATCATCTCTTATATCACCTTGGGTTTATTGAGCTTCATTCAGCTAGTATATGAAGTCGAAATACTATCTTCATTTTGTTTTAGAAGCTTTTACATACAAAACATATTAAAGGATTATCGTTTATTGACCTTTCCTCAGCTTGCTCTTTCTCTAAACTTCCAAAAGTTTACACTTTAAGCTAACAGACTTTCAAATCAATTGGTTCCGAGTTTAAAAATTGGTATTTAAGAGGTTAGAGAATGCTGTATTTCATTTTTTTCAATATAAACACCCAGAAAAATATGTACATGTGCAAGTATATTTATATGATGTACCTATTATTATTATATGTGTGTACATGCTTGTATTTATGTTTGGCATTTGGCATTCTGTGACTTTTTGCAAAATGTCATAGTACTTTATATCTCAAAGCAACCGGATAAAGACACCTTTTTCCGTCACATGAGAAACAGGCTCTTTGCCTTTCAGCATTTCCCTGGCTCACCTTCCTCTGTTTCTAATCTAGAATATTTTTCTTCTGCTTTGGCATCAGTTATTTTCATCCTCATGTGGCTGATTTCTTTGCAAGACTAAAAAGAAGCTATTACATATCTATATAGTATATTTATTTGTATTTTATATATGCTGCTACTTTACATGTACCCACTGGCTGTGACTAATGCTTTTACCGTATTTTTTTGTTCTTTGCTTTTCCATCTTCTGTTTTAATAATAATACTTCATGACACCCCTCTTCTTTCTTAGGAAGGATGATGGATTTTAGAAGATGTTAGATTTTCACAGTAATAATAAATACCACCACTCCTGCCCCTGTATAGAGTGTTTAATATCAAGTGCTATATATTCACCCTTCTTCTTTCTTAGGGAGGCTGAGGGATTTTAGAAGATGTTAGATTTTCACAGTAATAATAATACCACCACCGCTGCTCCTGTGTAGAGTGTTTGATACCAAGTGCTATATATTTCAAATAAACTATAGTCTAATGGTTGATGACAGTGACAGTGGAAATTAGCACACAGTGGATTAAAGAGGAGTGAAGAAAAGCTGGCCTAATTAAAACTGTTGGTGGGAAATTTCAATTAAGTGAAATATAATTACTTTAAACAACTGTTTAATCTTTTATGCACTGGTAACACACATATGAACAGATCCAGTAACTATACAGAAATTAAAAGTATTTATTTTGGGTTTATGTAGATTGAAATTTAGACTGTCTCTTAAAGTGGATGGTTCCTGTGAATGATCAAATGGCACTTGTCAACCACACGTGTAGGGTACTTTTTTATAGACAGAAGAGAAAAATGCTTATTGTACACATTTTTTTTTATTTGTTTATACATCCTAACGTTGTATGGGTCCCCCAATGGCTTGGCAGTAAAGAATCTGCCTGCCAATGCAAGGGATGCAAATTTGATCCTTGAATCAGGAAGATCTCCTGGAGAAGGAAATGGCAACCCACTCCAGTATTCTTGCCTGGAGAATTCCATGGACAGAGGAGCCAGACGGGCTACAGTCCATGGGGTCGCACAGAGTCGGACACAAAGAAGTGTCTGAAGACAGCACATTAATATAAGACAGAATGAAGGCCATCAATTTTGGTTAGTGTAACTCTGGCAAATGACTTCTCCAAGTTAAAAAAAAAATCTTTTCTAGAAACTTCCAGTTTTATAAATAAATAAGTCATGGGATATAATATACAGCATGATGACCTTAGCTAGTCACCATGAGGATGAGGTGGGGGGCCCCCACTCCTTCCCTCCTGCAGTCCCATGGCTGGGGCTTCCTTCTCAGGGTCCCCTTAGCCCAGCCCTCCTTCCCCCATCCCACACGGTGCTGTTGGGTAGGAGCCCTGCCAGGAACTGGCCAGCTCAGCGATGGAGCCATAGTGTGCATGTTCACAGAAGCAGGGACAGAGGGGTGCACCGGAGGTTGTGCCCAGGCATCACCCCCTCACCTCTGGGGAGAGTGCGACAGGGCAGGGACAGTCTCTGGGGTCAACCCCCAGAGGGGTGGTTACCTCCCCTTCCTTCACTGGTCTCATATGTTTGAAAGTTGTGAAAAAGTAGCTCTTAAAAGTTCTCATCACATACGGAGAAAATTGTGACTATGTATGTTAGACATACTGTGGTGATTGACTATATATACAGTTATCAAGGCATTACACATCAGAAACTAATACAATGTTGCATGTCAATTATATGTCAACAAGTAATTAAAAACTCCTTTTGTGTGAGGACAAATTGAAAAACTATGTGATTCATCCTCTTTAAACAAAAAAAGGTTCAGATTCCTTTTAAATTTTACATTATTGTTCCTCATGTATGAATTTTCTCAAATACAAGCCAATTTCAAAGAATTAGATTTTAGAGCAAGTTAAAAATTGCCTGTGAATTGAAGAAATGGGGCTAACAGTGCTTCAAGAGTATTGAGTTTTATTCAATATTGCATATAGTATTTATGTTGTTGCATTGTATAATAGCTCCTTAATTAGATGCTACATTGATTTTGTCCATTAAACTATGTTTGCAAGGTAATGTTTTAATTCACTTAGCTTGTGATGTAACACTCTGTATACATAATGTTAAGTTATGGCATGTGGTTGTTTATAAAAAGATACTTTCTCTCAGAGATCTCAAAGTCAGAGTATGAATCCAAGGTTAGGTCATAGAATTGGAGGGTGGGCTATTGATTGTCTATAAATGCCCAACCTTGCTTCCTGATGTCTTAATTATTAGTGCCTCTGTGGGACCTAAGATGATATTTATTATCATTTACCTTCCTTGACAATTGTTAGACCTTCAGAGTTGGATGTATTTTCTGCCTTTTCATTTTAAGCAGTATAGGCCAGTTCACTCACATGATATGCAGGCAGCAAGCTCATGATATCTATGACCCCAAAGAGTAGTATTTTTTAACTTTGAGTGGTTTTCTGCTGTCATAGAATAATTCTCAAACAGATACCAAGCCCCCTAAATTACCGATAGGATTTTTAAGTACTACTCTGTTTTGTCCTTATGATTTCTGGGGGTTATAAACTATTATTCATAAAATATCTCAGAGTACAAAGTCCTTTATTTAATGGAGTTATCTGAGAAATGCCACTTTACTGATGTGTTTCTATATAAACTGGGAATCACATAAGAAGGAGAGGAATAACAATAGCTATGTGTACTCAACCTCTTGATATGTTCACACTCTGACAACTGTATTTTAAGACATTAAGACTGTTGTGACACACACTTGCTGATGAAAGGAAAAAATCACATTTAGCAGGTGAAAAGACAGCTAGTGGCTCCCACATTGAGGCTCAACAGGACAGGTTGGGGAAAAAAACCTTCAAGATGATACTTTATTGCGTTTGAAGATGTGCTACATCTCACTCTAACTGTGAAGGCTCTAATTGGTTTGATTCCTAACCCACAGGCTTTGAGTTTAGAATAACTACAGGGCAATCTGTTGCCCTGTCTATTTTTCCCTCCATCTTTCCTCCTTTTTCTCTTGGTAAAACCTACAGACCACCTTAGTATTTCCTGTGATCGTTCCCAGGTTCAGACTCTGGGGGCTTAAGGATGGAGTGATCTCAGTAAGGGAGGATGGAGAGCACTAAAACCAGCCCTCCTTTCATTTCCTCTGAAGCCAAAGTTTTCTGGAATTCAGGACATGATGAAAGACATCTGTTTCCAGGCTTTTATCTGGGAGGGCTGACGAGCTTCAGAGGAAAAGGTTGTCCAGGTATTTACAAGTTTATCAAACGGTGTCAATGGCACAACTGACTTCCAGGTGTGTTTACAATCAATAAAGAGCATTTGAAAATGCTAGCAGCAATGACCACGCTTGACCTGGCCGAATGAGAGGAGGGCCATGCCTTGAAAAGCAACAGTGAACAGTGCAGAATTTAAAAAGACAAAGCACCTTCACAAAACTCTAGTCTCCTGACATTCAGATAGAGGCTTTTTAGCAGGAATGTTGTACTAATATTAGCTGCCAGTTCCATGGATTTAAGCAGAGAGAAATCTGTGATGTCCCTATCTCTGTGCATCACTGATTATAGTGAGAGGGTCAGGGCAGCATCTACCTTTTAGGAAAGAGACATTTTGAGACCTCAATTCAAAATCAATCCCAGATTCTAAATAGTGGAATAATTTAAAGCAGATAGACATTGATAGGCACTTAAAAAATGAGCACATTTCCTAGGATAAGCTAGATCAGTGATCTTGAAACTATTTTGTTCTTGTGCATCTAAAATATGTATACTAATTTGAGTTGTATTTCCTGCAACCATAGTACTCTTAAGTGTTTGTTTGTTTTTTAAATCTGTTTCATTCTATACTGAATTTTGTTTCCATTTATCAGTTGTACATATTTGGCTGAAATCAACCTAATTATGATATACATAATGTTAAGCATTTTGATAATTATTTAATATAAAAAGTGAAAATGTATTAAAAATACCTCTCTGAATGAGATGGAGACTTTTTTGACAGTTTATGTATTCACTGATGAATATTACTTATTACAAGAGCAAAGCAAGTTTCAATATCAATTCTATTCCTGTTTCTCCTTTTGATACATGTAAACATAAGAACTCTCCCTACAAAATAAGCAGATGGGAATGGAAGAATAGTTTTGGGAAGATGTCTCATTCAATTATTTGAAGTCCTTGTTAGTTCTTTGTTAAAAATCACATAGTGATCTATTTCCAAAAAGTATATTTAGTGGTCTACAAGTGTCAATTCAACCACATTTCTTCTTCAGTTTTATTGAAAGCAAAGAATTGGCAGCTATCTGATTTCAAAAAGATTCTTTATGCAGTTTTCGAAATCAATCCAGTTTCTCAATTTCCATGGAATACACCAGAAAAGGCTTCACCAAGGTTTAGCAAAATGCATACCACTAATTATGTGTCTTATTCTTTTACTTAGTGGCTCTTTATTTTATCTGATATATACCGAATGGAGTGGAAAATGGAACCATTGTTCATTTTCATTTACCTTTGTTATAATCTCTTTTGAATGCTTTTATCATATTATATACTTTCAGTATCTCTAATTAGCTCATCAAATGTATGGGAAATACTCACTATTTAATTTACCGGTAGAGCTAGTTTTCAATAAAATCAAACTTACTTTCTGCCATAAAAAGTCTGGCTTGTTTTTTTCAGTTCAAATAAATTAATGTAAATTTTGTCACAACCATCTCAGCTCGGAATTCCTATGCTAGGCAGGCAGTAGAGAGATGGATAAAACTCAGGGCCTTGCCAGGCGTTTGACAATTGGATTAAATAAGGCATCATTGCCTTGAATACTTCTTACTTTATTGACATTCTCTTTGCAATCATGAAACTCTTCTGCAGATGAAAAGCGTTCATAGACAATGGGTGAGTGGGTGACGGGGGCACAAAACAAAGATTTCTCTCTCCCTCTTGATGCATCGGATTTTAAAACCTGCCAGTAGTCTCAAATAGTCCATTTCTTAACTTCATTGCACTTTGCCTTGGCTAGAAATATGTGTATGGCAGGAAAAACAAAAAGAGCCCTTCCTTGGGTTTATGGTGTCTTGGTTAAAGAATGTTTATCAACAAAAATACTTTCAATTTTGCCTGCTTGATGCACTGGAAACTTTATATTCTAAGAGAGTGTATCAAAGAAAGATTCTGGATGTGTGAGAAGTATGCCTGTCTGTTGTAGTGGAAGTCTAAATATGGGAACTGTTGAGGTTCTAGAAATTAATTCCCATAAAATAATGTACCCCTTTTTCCTACATTGAAAAGTCCTCATGTTCTATAGGGCTATGAACTACTCTTGTTTGAAGAATCCTGGACCAAATAACCTCCAAGGGCACTGGAACTCTGAGATTCTAGGAAGATTTTCCATTACAAGTAGACAAAAAAGAAACAGTAATCAGAGCTACTGTTGCCCCATTCAAGCACATCCACTCAACCTTGGTTCTTTTGTATTACAATTAAAAATAACCTTCTTTCTGAAAAAGCCACCTGTTAAATTAACTATGGGACTAACTGTATAAGTAGATGCACTTCTCGACGAAGAAGTGGGTACAGATATCATTGCAGTGAGAAAGATTTTAACACCTCAAAATCAGGATATAGAGAAAGCAATAAAGCAAAACCTGAAACCCTAGAAATCAGAACTTGATTACTGTTTCCAAAGCTAATGCCATTGGGCAAAGATGATGTTTTGGAAAACAGTTCTGGGATTAGCACCAGCTGATGCTGACCAACTCTCAAAGCATGGGTACATCTCCAAGCCATTTCTAGCAGCAGTAGATAGGATCAAGACCAGAGAGCAGACTAAATCACATAAGCTTCAGATAGTAACAGTAGAACTTGTTAATGGCAATAATGTATAATAATAGTGTTAGAAATCTGTGAACATAATGAATGAGACTAAATATGAATGATCCCATGTAAAAATACATGTACTAACAGATCTTAGTGGGATAAAGCACTACAATTCTACTCAGTATTCTAAAAAATAGTATATGTAGAAATCAACCAAAACTTATTAGGAATTTATAATAAATTATAATACAAAGAATTTTCCCTGGTGATTCAGGTGGTAAAGAATCTGCCTCCTCCAATGCAGGAGACCCAGGTTCCATCCCTAGGTCAGGAAGATCCCCTGGAGAAGGGAATGGCAACCCACTCCAGTATTCTTGCCTGGAGAATTCCATGGACAGAGGCGCTTGGCAGGCTACCGTCCACGGGGTCGCAAAGAGTTGGACATGACTGAGCAACTAACACATATAATATGAAGGATATTAGGTCATAGTAACCATGGCACACAAGCCTATCATTCCCTCCAAATAAAAATAAATACAATTTTATGTCCTAAAACTGAAAGCTAAGCAGTTTCTCTGATGTTTTTCAGTGGGCTAACATACCTGATTTTATATGGAATAAACAGATAAATTTAAAACCTAATAATTTGCAATAAGTATTTGTTTTTAATAAAAAGCATGGATTATGTAGGTGATTCTATAAAACACATAGTTTTGGAATTATACAGACTTCTATTTGAACCTTGACTCAACCCTCCCTTCGGGTTATAATTTACTTCTCTGAGCCTTAAATTCCTCATCTCAAAATAGTGTCAATCTCACAGAGTTGTTTTGAAATTTAAAACACATAATATAGATGAAACTACCTAGCATGTTATAGATTCTCACTATAGGTTAATTCCCTTTTCCCCCCTCCTTAATCTTTTCAGCAAAAACTACTTTATGACAAATGTAGGTTCTTGTGCAAAAGCTTCCAAAATGAAAACCAGACATTGATCTCAGGTATTTAAAAATTTCTGTAAATAAATATGTTTGGTTTGCTAGCAAGCAAAAGTAATCTCTGGGTGTAGGGTTATATTTTTTATCTTTTTATCTATATATTCTAGTTTTGCTAAAATGAATATTAATATCATAAGATAATATTTTAAAATTCAGTAAGTGATGCATAGTTGATAGTCTGTGAGTTAATACATGAAAAATTACATGGATCTCTGTTTAGCTGTAGCTGTCCTTTGGCCTGATGGTCATGTGTCATTGCAGGATACAGTAGTCCAGGTAGAAAAGAATCCCAACACTTACTAGTAACACACTTTCCCTCAGACTTCATACTCGTCCATAAGTGTGATTTGTTGTGAGTTATTCTAGACCCTGATGGCCTGGATATCTACCTTAAACATTTGTGGTAGAAAGGTGCCTTCATGGCTAATCTTGAATTCAGTTTCTCCTGGTCTCATACACACACACACACACACACACACACACACAAGACTTAGGAACAAAAAACTGCCTTTGTGGCACTTAAGTGTAATTTACCCATATTAAAGCTATTTCAAGTATCTGGGTTTTTTTGAAATTTTTTGACATGAAAATACTGACTTTTTTTTAACATATATATATATATCCATTCTCCCCCAAACCCCCTTCATCCAGGCTGCCACATAATATGAGCAGTGTTCCCTGTGCTCTACAAGTGTCTATTTTTAAAATGTGCCATAAATTATATGCATAGTAATGCAACGCTTTATACATATATATACACACACACACGTTGTTGTTAAGTCGCTCAGTCATGTCTGACTCTTTGCAACCCCATGGACTGCAGCACGCCAGTCTTCCCTGCCCCTCACCATCTCCCAGAGCCTGCTCAAACTCGTCCATTGAGTCAGTGTTGCCATCCAACCATCTCATCCTCTGTCCCCTTCTCCTCCTGCCCTTAACCTTTCCCAGCATCAGGGTCTTTTTTAAAGAGTCAGCCCTTTGCATCATGTGGCCAGAGTATTGGAGCTTCATTTTCAACTTTGGTCCTTCCAATGAATATTCAGGATTGACTGGTTTGATCTCCTTGCATGCGCACACACACACAAAACACATATATAACTACTTCCAGAAAAGGGGTGGAATAATGCCATTTGATAGAACTGAAAATATAAAAATCCACGAATATGAGAAGACCAAATTCTTTAACCTGGCATTCAGGGGCCTCCACCATCTGGTACCATTTTTGCTTTTCCAGTTTTATCTTCTGTTTCTCCCATGACAAACCCATTGATGTCTTCCATTTATTTGATATCTTCTGAGAGCCACGTGCTTTATATAGAATACCTCATGTAACTCTTAGAGGAGTCCTGTGATTGCATGGTTGCTTTTACAGATGAGGTTTACTATCAGAAGCTTCATATACACCTTCAGGTCACACAGCCAGTTAGCCAGTAGAGTCAGGGTTCAAACTCCGGTTTGTTTGACTCCAGAACCAGTTTTCTAGGCTTCTTTTCTAGCCAAATGGGTCTCTCTGCTTACCATTACCCTAACACATATTCAGTTCCAGTGCCATGGTTTTTTTTTTTTTTTTTTCATTTATTTTTATTAGTTGGAGGCTAATTACTTTACAATATTGTAATGGTTTTTGTCATACATTGACCCAGTGCCATGTTTTTAATTACGAAGTTTCCCTCTACTCAGAAACCTTATCCTACTTGTCCTGCAGAGTTGAGCTCAGTACCTGTCCCTCTGTGACGTCTTTCCAGCTCCAGCCTTCAGTGATATTACTTCGCTCTGACCTTTAACCATATGTTGCTTAAGATAGTCATTTATTAGTTTGCAGGTGTTGTCTTTCCAACCAGGTAATTACTTGCTTGATGACAGTAGCCATCAAAGCCAGAGTCCGTCATCTCTAAGATTCTGTTCTCTAGTTTGTGTTTCTTCTTAATACCTACAATTCTGTGTCCCTACTAAATGCTCCACAATGAACTCAATGTTAAATTAATAGTTCTTGGTAGACAGAAGACTCTCTTCTGTCATTAAAATAATTTACAACTACTTGAAGTCATCTGAATTTTGAATTTGATTGATTTGGAAATCTTCATAATCCATTCTGCCTTAATTTACCCTTTGCAAGGTTATGGTATGTTTAGAATGACTGATAAGTACCAGACTTAATCTCTCCCAAGAAATAACACCACGTATAATTTGTGAGATAATTACGTTTCAAATGATCAAGAAAGACTGTAAGTGTGAAAACAGTTGCAGTAATAGGTGTACCTTGGGGGAAAGTAAAAGGATTTTGACTTAAATATCTTAAAGAATGTGCTAAATCAGGATTACTTGAACAATATCTTAACAGAGAAAAACCTTTTAAAGGGAAAATTAGAAATAAAGAAGAGCATTTCATTTATCAGAAGGAAATGAAATTTCTGAGCACTTCAGTGAAAAAATTTTGGGAAAGTCAGAAGACTGTTTTGGTTTTGGTTCTGTTTCTTTTTAATTTTCCCTTCTTTTTCAATGAATCTCTTACATTCAGGAAAATTAGGTGGATTTACACAGGAAAATAATACCATAGATTCTGGAGAACTTGATATTGGCCGAAGAGCAATTCAAGAGGTTCCTCCTGGTATCTTCTGGAGATCACAACTTTTTATAGATCAGCCACAGTTTCTTAAATTCAACATCTCTCTTCAGAAAGATGCTCTGATTGGAGTATATGGCCGAAAAGGCTTACCACCCTCCCACACTCAGGTAGGCTCTATTACCAGTAAATTGAAAACTGCTCGTTTGCATTTTTAAAGTCATTCCATTTC
This sequence comes from Odocoileus virginianus, assembly GCF_023699985.2. Taxonomy (NCBI): domain Eukaryota; kingdom Metazoa; phylum Chordata; class Mammalia; order Artiodactyla; family Cervidae; genus Odocoileus; species Odocoileus virginianus. The sequence continues at coordinate 30,082,778 of NC_069705.1, read as the reverse complement.
TTAAGTGCTTGTTTAAGTTGTTTAACTCTTTGACCACTTTTGTATTGGTGTGTTACAGCGAAGAGAGTTTTGAATGTAAGTGACACTTATCTTGAGACTTTCGAATTGGTAGGAAGAACAGCTTTTCCTTTCTGATTCGCTTTAATCGGTACTGATTGATTAAAATGTACAGAATTTGTGAGTAACCTGATGAATATTGAACATCATCTAGGTAGTAAAACATCATGGATTTTCCAAGTGTTTTAGAACAATTCTGTGATCATTTCGAAAGACCGCATAACTTTCATGCATGAAATTTTCATCCCAAACATCTTCATTCTGTTGAAAATACATAGTTTTTACTTTATGTCAGATTTACTCTTTGTAAAGAAATTATGGGACCATAAACAGATATATAATATGAACTTTTATCAACTCAAGCCACAATTCCTCATATAAATATGATAAACACTAAAATACCAAGGCAAAAGCTTTCATGGATCATCAAGGATGATCACATTATTTAAAACAATTCAAATACTCCTATATTATAGGTTCAAAGAACTTTAAAGTCAGTTTGCTTTCATGAAAATCATTTCACAACTGTTCTAGATTAATAATCCTATAGAGTTTTTCATGATCCGTGATGACTCATAGAATGTCAGTTGGAAATTGTGGTTTAAAGATATTCCATTACGTCTCAGAGAAATTATGTAAATTACCTACCACAAAACTGAAGACTAGACTTTTCCCAAAAACAGGAATTCCAAAAATGTGATAGATGGTTAATTAAAATGGACAATTAGATGAGCCTAAAGTTATGCCTGAAAATCAGTTATTTACCCATGGAGTTTCATGCTGACTAATTTGATGTATAAAATGAAGACCAGATGCTTTATATTATGTAAATTTGTGAGAAATGCTTTTTCTATAACCTCAGAATTAAATTTTAAGAAAAATTGATCCATATACTAATAAAAATACTTTTTAAAAAAAGATGAGTAAGAAAAATTTGAACATGCTTTCTCTAATGTCATGGATTAAGGAAAGTTTCATATACGTATATAATTCATACAACTTGAATTTTTTGAATGCCATGCTTTGGTGTATTTATTTTTCTGAGTTAGCATTTTTCGTATCTACATTGTTAAAGTAATGCCTGTAATGCTCACATATCGAAATACCTCTTATTATGTACTAGGTAGGGTCCATTTGTAGATTATAGTTATATCTGACGCTAGTTCATGTTACAGGTGATACTAAGATGTAATGACAATATTTTCTTAAGTAGAAATGGCTCTCCATGACTTCAGTTATAGAAGATATAACTCAAGAAACATTTCTCTAAGTACAACAGCAAGCTTGTAACCTATAAATTCCAAAAATTAATTTCAAGGAAAAAATTAATGCATTGAGCACTTTAAAGGTTTATTTAAAGATTCAGAATTGACTTTTTGCAAGTTATATATACCATAAAAGACTAGGGAATAAAAGGTGTAGTTCAGGTTTTCTCATAATTCTTCTGATATTTAAACACAATATACGTGATTTTCACTTTTCTTTTCTCCCACAATGTATGTGTTTAAGTAGGTTATGCATTTTCTTAAGCTCCAGTTATTAGAGTTCCTTCCTCTGGTTTATTCAGGATCAGCAGAGCAAACAGCTGTTTCCGAGTTCAGTGTTTAAACATGAAATATGCTATATAACAGCCCAAATTGAACATTTCTTGTTTCTGGGGAATGTTAAATAAATCAGCCCGAAATAATTAAAATTGGCCAACCATTCAGAATAATCACTTGAGTTTTGAAAGTCTTTGTGACCCTTTATAAAACTGTCCGTGTGACTGTTGCCAAGGAATCAATTGACTTTCTTCCCCAATGCCCGATTCATTCTCCTGGACAGTTAGAAGCCTAAGGAAGCAATTTAACGCTTTATACAGTTAATAGCATACTGTATCCTTTGAGTGCATTTGCATGAAGCTGTTGTAGAATGGGAGTCAGAAACCTGGGTCGCCACTGTTTGACCTTGTGACCTTGAACAAGTCTAACTTGCTGGTGACTCAGTGTCTATCTGTAAAATGAAAGAGTTGAATCAGATGATCTCTAAAATCACCTCCTCCTCTATGTCAGTGGTTTACAGTGAGACTAAACCACCACCAAAAAGTGGAGAGCACAGTTAGGTATTCATAGATTCTGAGTTCTCATGATTTTAGTAGCTGAACTGAGTTAAGAATAGGGATAATCTGTTCAGAAACGAACCATCAAGATAGCTTCAGCATAAGCTTTGTCTCTTGATCTCTCCCCCACTGTGGTGAGACTGAATTTTGCCCTAAAAATAACAAGATTCTAAGACTTGCTGCACAAAAAATCCATAAGAATCTTATGAATAGGTATTACAGAACAAAACTCAGGTTGCCCATAAGTGATTACAGTACACCCAAAGAACAAAGGTTACTAAATTTCTGTTCCATGTAACTTGCTTCTTTTTTGTAGCATTAGCTGCAGTGTTAAATAGGGAACTTATCTTTAGGTATTGGAATATCCTCCTGAAGTTGTGTGTGAAACGTCCCCAGGGAAGAGCCTGGAGCTGGGTAGATACTTACTCCACAATCGTCAGCTACTCCTCACCACAAGCATCATGCCTACCACTCCAGCTTTAGTTTATTGTTCAAAGTGTGATGCAAAATAGTGATTTCTTGATAAAAGGTGACACTCATAGGCCTTGAAAGACCTACTAAAATTCAAATTTTCCTCCCTTTCACTTTTTCAGTTACTGTGTCTATGCTAGGGGAGAAAAAATGTTTATATGCAATGGGACCATCAGAAGAAACTTTTCCTGGTCTTTTTGCCATGCTCATGCAACTATTTAAAATTGATAAGAAAATGAATGGTTTATTTGAGACAGAGGCACCGTTCAGAAGTGCTGAGTTAATTTCCTCTGATAATTTTGGAATATAATTCCAGTGAAATTTTTGGAGTTAAAGTGTCCACACCAGTCATTTTCTTCATCCTTGTAAGATATAAATTAAGAAAAATGTTTGAATGCTAATCACATTATGACTTTTTCTATATTCCTCACAGCTGAATGATGTTATAGTGTTATAGTACAGTTCAACTGCACAAAAAAAATAACAAAAAATGCTTTTATACTTACATTTAAAATTTAGTATGTTGGAAGCTGAATTAGATATTCTAAATTCTGTCCAGTAGTAACAGGAAAAGGTCTATGTACAGTGACAATGAATTAAACTGTGGTTCTCTGAATCCCAACAACTGATTTTTTTTCCAATTTGATTATATTAAGGGATTCATTATAAATAAGTTTTCCTTAAATAGACTGCTGATGAAATTCCATTTAAGGAGTCTATCAGAAAGTAGAATATTAATGATTCACATATACAGTGCTCTAACATTAATGATTTATATAGATAGTGCTGTAGTGTACTTTTCACCATCAATACATACCTCAGGAATAAAGTGAAACTGGGTAAGAGTCTATAGACACTGAATAATTACTTTTAAGAAACTGTTGTCAAACAAGTTTATTGAAACTGTGTTGGAAAAGTCTTTGCAGTGTCTTCCAAATTCACTGAATTATCTCTGACTACAAAATATTATCCCACTATTACCAGCCACATCACATTTTTAAAAATTACCTTTGAATTCTCTGGTTGAATTCTTCCAGCTGCCCAGTGTTCATGATTAATCTTACTAGAATAAATATTGTTTAGTGATGATTGACTTCATGATAATAATTGGCTCATCCTTTCAGAACCCCTCTGGAAAAGGAAGTGGCAACCCACTCCAGCATTCTTGCCAGGAAAATTCCACAGACAGAAGAGCTGATCAAAGATGTAAAGGCATCTTATTATATGTTTTTAATCTAACTGCAACTAAGTAAAACTCCATGGCTGGCTTTCTCCATGGTGTTTGCAGTGGTTATATCAGGGTCACAGAGAGGCTTGGAGTCAGGAACAGCCCAAGCTTTGGAGCAAAGCTCACTGCAGTTCACAAACCACCTGCACCACCGACCAGCTATCTGACCCTGCTCAGGCTTCTCAGGTTTCAGTTTCCTTCATCCCTAAAGTGTAAACAATAAGGTCTTCCTAGAAATGTTGCTAATGATGATTAAAAATAATCCTGGCACAGAATAAGTATTCAGTAGCAGTGGTTACTACTTAAGTATTAATTAGGAAAAAACCTTAAGAGATCATCTAATGTCTAAAAATGATGGAGGTTTATGGTTGTAGCCCCAAATTGCCTAGACTCACAAATTTTGTAAAAAAAAAAAAAAAATTTATATTTATTGACGTGTAGTTGGTTAAACAACTTTGTATTAATTTCTGCTGTAGTAAAGGATTCAGTTATACATACATTCTTTTCCATGTTATCGTGGGATACTGAGTATAGTTCCCTGTGCTATAGAGTAAAGCCTTATTTATCCATCCTACATACAATAGTTGCACATGCTAGTCCCAACCGCCCACTCCACCCCTCCCCTACCCTGCCCCTTGGCAAACCCCAGGTCTGTTCTCTATAGCTTAAACTCACAATCTTCTCATCAGTCGGAAGAACTAAATAAAGTGAGGGGAAGAAATGGTCCGTGATGTTAAATACAACAATGGTATGCAGGAGGTACCCTCCATCACCCCTGTGAATACAACGCCTAGAAGACCTGTCAATCAGGAATTTTTCCCTGCCATTGTAGTATTTCTGTCTGCTAACCAGTTTTCCTTGTCCTTGTCCTCAGTATGACTTTGTGGAGCTCCTAGATGGCAGCAGGCTGATCGCAAGAGAGCAGCGGAACCTGCTGGAGTCCGAAAGGGCGGGGCGGCAGGCAAGGTCCGTCAGCCTCCACGAGGCCGGCTTTATCCAGTACTTGGACTCTGGAATCTGGCATCTGGCTTTTTATAACGATGGGAAAAATGCAGAGCAGGTGTCCTTCAACACCATTGTGATAGGTAAGGACCATCTTCCAAGTATCACTTCCAGGCGTCCAGCCTCAACGCTGTGTTAAATAGAAACTAAATTACCTTCACCAGTTCTGAGTGAGTCCTAGGATGTTAAGGCCTGAAGTAATTATGAGAAGTATTTTTTTAAATTGTTTGTTTATGAATATATGACAAACCATGAAGCGCTGAAAGAGTGTTATTCGGAAGTAGCTTGGAGGGGACAGTGCATCACAAAAACAGTTAAAAACACCTGTGTTTGAAATTAGCAGTGTTTTGCTTTGCTATTGGAATAATCTGGTATTAGGGGCTCCCCAGGTGGCGCTGGTGATAACGTGCCTACCCCTGAAAGAGACAGCAGAGATGCAGGTAGCTCAGTTGTCAAGAACGTGCCTGCCAGTGGAGGAGACTCTGGTTCAATCCCTGGGTCAGGAAGATCCCCTGCAGTAGGAAATGGCAACTGTCTCACTTCCCACACTGTTCGCTGAACCCAGGGTAGGTAAGGCACGAGTGGGGAAGCTGGAAGGAAATTCGAGGCGCCGTAGGAACTGGAGACGTGTTTGTTCTCTCCGGACTGGTGAGGCAGCAAAAGCGGTTTCCCAGGTGGGGCTTGTATGCATTTACAGAACCCACGTGGCCCCTGGCCAGGCGGGCACACTGTGATACGCATGCTCAGTGCTGTAAGTGATCTCAGCTGTTGCCTAGCCATACAAAGTCATCCTTTACAGGATGTGGGGCGAGAGGGCGTGAGAGCCTGACTTTCTCCATCGTGGCTCCGTGCGGTTCCGCACAGCAGCCCGCTCCAGCGCTCTTGCCTGGAGAATGCCGTGGACAGAGGAGCCTGGCAGGCTGCGGTCCATGGGGTCGCACAGAGTCTGAAGCCACTTAGCTCGTACACGGCCTGGTATAAATGAATCCTTTCTGGGGTTCCGGAGCCAGCCAGCCACACGCCCTTCAAGAGGTAGCCAAAATGATCAAAGTGACACGGTTTACCTCGCACAGGAGGCAGGGTGCTCAGCGAGGATCGCTTCTTTTTCTCTTCTTCAGAGTCTGTGGTGGAGTGCCCCAGAAATTGCCATGGAAATGGAGAGTGCGTTTCTGGAACCTGCCATTGTTTTCCGGGATTTCTGGGTCCGGATTGTTCAAGAGGTATGCGACTTTAGATTCTTTTCTTCAGCCAAGATAAATAAGCTGTGCAGAAACTCTAGTCATTCAGCAAACTCCCAAGACGGGAAGGGAGGTGGAGGGTTGGCGGGGCAGAAATGGCAGAGCGCTTGTTCTGGCGACCTGCTGCTGCTGGGAGCGAATCTTGGGGGAAGCGTGGCTGGTAATTCCCCTGTCGTGTTTTATTTCACAGCAGCCTGTCCGGTGCTGTGTAGCGGCAACGGTCAGTACTCCAAGGGCCGCTGCCTCTGTTTCAGCGGCTGGAAGGGCACAGAGTGCGATGTACCCACGACGCAGTGTATCGACCCGCAGTGCGGCGGTCGTGGGATTTGTATCATGGGCTCTTGCGCTTGCAACTCCGGATACAAAGGAGAAAACTGCGAAGAAGGTAAGCACGTCCATATCTGCGGAAGTCTATTCTTAGATATTCATAAAGAAAAAAACAGGTGATATGTGTAACCTTTAGTTTGGCGATGAATCTTTATATGCCTCCTTCTGAAGGTAATTTTGATTTCCATATTCATGGAGGTGTTGCTTCATGAACATTTTACCTAATAAAAAGAAAAACATACCAAGGAGTCCCTTTGCTCTTTCTCAATTGTGTGAGTAATTTTTTTTTTTCACTCTGGAAAAATAAGCAAAAACTTGTGTCTTGGACCCAACAGTGGACTGTTTATTTTTTGCCATTTTTCACCTTGATGCCAGTCTCTAAATCTGGTAGCATTTGGTATCTCTAGAAAAATGAATATTGAGTATAATAGACTGATGGAAAAAGATACATCATGGGTTTGCTCCATAACTATATATAATGATGATAGTTGAGATACTATACCGTAAAATGCCATTTGAGCTAGTTTTTTCAAAAAGCAGAAAAGCACTATTTCCATTCTTCAATCAAATTGATTTTATTGATCTGCACACACAAAGTAATGCAATTAAGTCTCTGGAATTAAATTTTCAGGCCATTGACCCTACAAGTGTAAAGTTTTATTGAGTCAAATTGCTAAATTAAATCTTGTCATCTAAAGCACATTAACGTGAATTAAGAAGGATAGAGGGTGTGTGACTCATTTATTTCTCAAACATGTGAGGGTCCCACACAGCTGTCAGTATTCAGTGGTTATGGATAGGCCAGCTGATTCAGATTTTGTTATAGCGAAGCCAATACTTATTATTCTCTGATTGGGCAGAATGGAAAGTGGTCATCTCAAGAGCAGAAGTGAGAATTACGAATCCTTGTAAGAGTCTCCATTACCTAAATGGCATGTCTCTTAATGCTTTACTGCATAAATTCTCTGCATTTTCAGAAACAAGTTCTTGCAAATGGTAGGTAAAAATATCTGAGTTGCCAAAATGTTCAGGTCAATTGGAATTTAATTCTTTGTTCTGTGTGTACTGTGTATATCTTCTAGATTTAATGGTAAGTTGGTTCTCTTTTCTTTCCACTAGCTGACTGTCTAGACCCTGGATGTTCTAATCACGGTGTGTGTATCCATGGGGAATGTCACTGCAATCCTGGATGGGGTGGTAACAACTGTGAAATACTCAAGACCATGTGTCCTGACCAGTGCTCTGGCCATGGGACGTATCTTCAGGAAAGCGGCTCCTGTACCTGTGACCCTAATTGGACTGGCCCAGACTGCTCCAACGGTGAGGATCATACATTTGAGTACTTAGTATTGTTTAGCTAAAGTTTACCATGGGCTTCCCAGGTGACGCAGTGTTAGAGAATCCGCCTGCTGATGAGGGGACCCAAGAGACAAGAGTTCGACCCTTAGTTGGGAAGATCCCCTGGAGGAGGAAATGGCAACCCACTCCAGTATGCTTGCCTGAAAATTCCCAGGAACAGAGGAGCCTGCTGGGCTACAGTCCGTGGAGTTGCAAAGAGACAGACAGGACTGAGCACACATGCACACAAAGGTTACGGTAGTTTATTAAGCTGGCTGAAAAGTTCATTTGGATTTTTCCATAGTGTCTTAACAGAAAAACCCGAAGGAACTTTTTGATCAATCCAATAATTTTTAAAACACTTTTATTACACTTAATATAGATTTTATTAAAGTGACCATTTATAGAAAGAAATGTTAAAAGTAATGAAATTTGTTCTCTTTTAATATGGAAAGAAACAGCCTTCATCATTTGTCATTAAAATTTCTCCTTTAGTATTAAAAATTTTTTTCTCCTTTAGTCTTATTGTAAAGAAAAAATATTTCAGTTCAATAAAGCTCTCTTTCTGCTTAACTCTGAAGGCCTATGTACAACTTGGAGATTAGCGCACATTATCTCATAAACAGAGAAACCGCAATTAAAAAATTATGTGACAACAGAAGAATTTTAATATGATCACAATAAAGAGTATACACATAGATATTATGGTGTATGTAATAGTTCAACACTGAGTTTTTAATTGTCATTGTATGATGATAATAGAAATGGCAAGTAGTAGTTTTATTCAGTCATGTTTTTACGCACCAACTCTTGAGTATGGCTTTATGACAGGCCCCAAAGGGATAAAAGAGGAATCGATCGTTCCTGCCCTCTAGAATAGTGGCTTTCAAGGTTTTGACCATGACCTAAATGACCTGTGGTCTTAAATATATTTTTACATTGTGAGCTCATATTTTGTGTGCATTTACTCATATCACTGAAATGAAAGCTTTACAAAGTGGTGTACAGTGATACTTTCTCTCAAGTCTGTTCTACTTTTTTATTGCTGTTTGCAACCCATGAATGAGTTCTGTGACCATTCGCTAGTCACACAGTATGGAAAGATGCTATTCTAATCTGTGTGCTCAATTCGTCAGTCGTGGCTGACTCTCTGCAACCGCGTGGACCATAGCCCACCAAGCTTCTCCGTCCAGGGAATTTTCCAGGCAAGAATACTGGAATGGAGATTATAGTTTCATTGGGGAGATAAGATAAACACACATGAAATCCTTAGAAACCAATACGCTCCAGTTTAATATTCTATTGAGTGTTACATGGACTAATGCACTAAATTAAGTCAATATTTAGATCCTGCCTTGATGCATGTTGAAAGTTTACAAGATTTTTAATATTTCTTTCCTTTTTTTCAAGATTGCAGTTAGTGTGGAGGGTGAAAGAATATTTTTTAACTAGGGGAATAGTATTAGAAAGTACTTAAGAGCATGAGCTCTGAACTCACCCTTTCCTGGCCTTTTTGAGGAATTTGGGTAATATGTCTGCTACCCTAGGAGTCAATGTTGGCATAAAAGATTAACCGACCACTCTTCACCTGTTACGAATTGAATCTCAGAAGCCCAAACTAGAGAAAGTCTTATATAGGTTAACTTGTGGTATTGATGGAAAACTAATGTTGAACCCGTAAGTAGATATCCTAGTTAAAGAAGCAACTTAGGAGTTTTCTTTCTTGCTCTTTCTTTCTTTCTCCTTATTTTTCTTCCCCTGTCCCTTCTCCTCTCCTTTCCTTCCTTCAATCTTTCTTCCTTCCGTCCTTATCCTCTCCTTCCCTCATCTTGTGGGCCATACAGTGTGAAGGTAGACGGTGTCTATAATATGTCCATCACTGCTTCATAGACACACGAGTTAATTCAGAGAGCTTGGTGAACCAGAGACTTTGGTTAGAAGATTCATGACTGTCAGAGCAGGCAAGGTGTGTAGGATAAATAAGATTGAAAAAACCTAAATTGGGGGCTGAATTACAGAGGACCTTGAATGTCTCAGTAATGAGTTTTAAAAAATCATCACCAGCCAAGGTTTATCAAGCATGGATGCATGGCATTATTTTCAATAACACATTAGCTCATTTTGTCCTCCACTTAAAAAATATATAATTGCAAGAACAATATAGGCATTTAGCTCTTTCTTTGGGGTTTTTATTTACATTTTCAGCCTCTATACTAAAAATGTAAAAATCCAATTAAAGTTTATAGATACAGTTGCTTGTACAAAGCTACTTGATTCAGGCCTCTCTGCCTCCATTAGTGAAATAGGCATAATAATAGTAGTTATAAAATAATACCTGTTTGAAATATTGTCATTTTGTTTCACCCAGTTTTCCAAGTCTGAAAGAAACAAAACAATTGCCCCTTTTTTGTTTCATGTAAAGTTATTTAATACATTACCAGGATTATTTTATAAAGGATGGTTTGTAATTGACATTAAATAGCTCAAAAAGTAATTTGATCTTCATAAAATGGTAAAAATGGTATTGTTATGAATAGCCAAAAAAAGGATATCAATGTTAGTTAAAAAATTAAACTGGCTGCCAAAATTACATGTCATTATTTTACATATTTAGACTGATTTTTTTCATACTGCTGTTACTGTTTTGCTAGCTGAAAATCTAATTTTACTTGTATATCTGACTGTTTAGACATAATGAGTGAAGGTCTTCATCCTATTCATCTTTAAATCCTTAATGCAAAATGCACACTTATTAAATTCTCAGTATAGAGAGTTGAATAATAAGCACAGTATACTTCTTTGGGAGAAAGTAGTTAAGCACAGAGCAAAACTTTTTATTAAACTTTACTATTAGCTGCCGAAAGACAGAAAACTCACTTAGAATTGTTAGCAAAGATCTCAAGTACACATAGGGCTATCCTGTGGAAACATCTGAATTCATATGTCTCCAATTAGTCTGCATATTGCACAGATCTCATTGAAAGTTTAGGAAGACACCTTTGTTAATCTACATTCCTGACTTAAAAGCCAGTAGCATTTAGAATTTCTAACCTATTGAATTCTAAAGCAGAGCACTACCAGCTGCCTCTATTGTTGTTGTGGAAATGACCTTCAGAGATCTAAATTCAATAAGAGAGTAGGTTTTACACTTGAAGAAACATTTGGTTAAGCTGCTAAAAGAGAAGAAAGGAATTATTTCCATCAGAAAGTTTATAGATTTGAAAGCAACAGAGCTCTCCTCTCTCTTCAGCAGCAGTTTGTCCATTAATTAGCCCTTCAATTCCACTTCAATTAAATTAACTCTAATTAATAAGTTCATTACAAAGATTGACGCACCTTGCTCAAAGCAAGTGTGCTAAACGCTGATAAACACCTTCACCCTAATGAAAAATTGATTAGATTGAATAAAAAAGGGAACCTCAGAAAGAAACTCTTCTGAAGCTCCTCTGAAGCTCAGGTGACGTTCTGTTCCTCTGAAGTTAATCAAAACATCTTGGCTCCTTTAATCAAAAATTTAATTCAAAGGAGTTAGAAAATGTGGCGTGAAAAACCACGTACCATTCTCCTCCAGCTCATAGCCCTGACTGTTGTTTATAAGAAATGCTCACCACTGTCACAGAGCCTGGATCAAGTTTTTAAAAATTCTGCAGCCCTGTGAAGTCCACTGTCTGAGAAATATTATTTGGCCAATGACTGGGGAACTGTGGGATCATGCAGGTGACTACCTAAACAGGGACTGGCTATTTTTTATTTTAAAATTCAGCTAGTCCATTTCCTGTTTGTTAGAAATGATCTCAAGTTTTTATTGTTCATTATGTTTATTGTTGAAAGAAAACCAAAACTAAACAATAGCCTTCCAATCTTAAGAAAAAAAATAGTTCATTTTATTTAACTTTATATGTAAAAAGCAAAAAATAAAATACCCTCAGAGTTCTGTCTGTCTCTCTTTCTCTCTTAACTGGATCTCATTAAAAAAAAAAAAAAAAAAAAAAACTTTTAAGAAAAACTTTTTTAAGAAAAAACATGTCAGATGCCTGAATTCTGTCCTAATGACCTAACTTCTTGTTACCATTTTTAAAGTCCTTTGGTGACTCCTGCTCTTTTCAGTAATTCTAGTAATTGGAAAACCTTACTTTTCAAATGTTAGAGTTCATGGTTATATATATTGTTAAACTGGTTTTCTGTTACTGTTTTGCTCAGCAACTTCTGTCAGCAGTACAAATATACTGTCTAGGAAAAAAACAACAATTTGTTTTATTTAACCAGTGTGTTTGTGTGTCAGACCCAAGTTAATATGCATACTATAATAGATTCTTTTTTTTTTTTACTTTTTTAAATAACAGATTCTTTCTAATGAAAGTTTCTGAATATTTTGAAAATGTAAACCATAAGATTAAAAATAACTCCTTTTCAGTTTTTGCTACCCAGGTGAAACCCAGCTCCTGTTAAATACCTGACATACATAGACACAAAAATATTTCATAAATTTTATATCAATTTAATGTATATGTTCATGTGTTCCTGGCTGTCAAAAGCATACTCTGAGAAACATATAAGTGTGTGTGCACATATTTTCTTCTCTTTATGAATCATATGTTCTGTTTTGTTAGCAGTGTGTGTGTACACGCATATATAAATATGGAAAATTGTTTATAGCATAATTATCATGTGCATTTTATGCCCGATACGGCAGCATGTAAAACTAAAAAAAGTAAAACTACATTTATCGTTCTTAGCCGCCGATACTGAAATTTACTTAGTAGGTAAATACTTTTGTGCTTATGTTCAAGGATTTTGCTCTTCACTGTCACAGGTTAGCGCTGAAGACGAAGCACTGCTTATTAACTCCTCTTCTCACTCCCGTCTGTCTACTTTCCTCTCTTGACCTGCTTCCTCTGTTTTACATCTAGAAATCTGCTCCGTGGACTGTGGCTCACACGGTGTTTGCATGGGGGGGTCCTGTCGCTGTGAAGAAGGCTGGACGGGCCCAGCGTGCAATCAGAGAGCCTGCCACCCGCGCTGTGCCGAGCACGGGACCTGCAAGGATGGCAAGTGTGAATGCAGCCAGGGCTGGAACGGAGAACACTGCACCATCGGTAGGCCCGCCCCCGGGCCCGGCCCCGCCCCCGGCCCTGGCCCCACCCCCGGGCCCGGCCCCGCCCCCGGCTCCGCCCCCGGCCCCGAGTACCCTAACAGCTCTCGCAAGATGCTGTGTTTCACCTTGGAAACACTCTTCTAATTATTGATAATTTGTCCTCTTTCTTCCAAAGGAATCACTTCATTTTAAAATAAGGTCCTCATTTTCCAATTGCAATCCAGTTCTTTTTATTTTTCTAAATTTTTAAAATTCTTATCGGAATATAATTGCATTACAGTGTTGTGTGTTTCTGCTATACAGAGACGAGAATTTGTTAAAATCCAGTTCTTGTTAAAACCGCTGTATCAAGTATGAAGTATAAGGATATTTTTATTCATTGTTTTGGGGGATGGCCACCAAAATTGACTCATATAAGGAGGACTTCATTTCTTATAAACCAACTCTCATTGAATATTCCTTTTGTGTGTTACATATTGCCACCATGGGACAGCAGTATTTTTTACTTGAAAAAAAGATTCCCAGTATATGGCCTTTTCAACTCCTATAGATTCCAGAATCACACATCTTAGCACTTGTCCGTCTATTTGAGTCTCGAAAAAAGAAGTTTGAGTTCTTACGATTTTATTTTGTAGTACTGTGAGAAGGAAGAGTAAAATGCACAATTCTAGCTTTTCTTAGATTTATATGCTTAACACTTCTTAAAATATGATGAGATTCTGGCACATGTGTTGGTTAAATAAGACAATCAAATAGGTGTTTAAGATCAAAATGTTACTATGTAAGTGCTATTTAGCCTGGATACAAAAGTATCCAGAATACATACACTGGTGCTATATTTTCAGGGTGTTCAGTGCCTTTGCCTTTACTGTTTTAGTCACTGAAAGTAAAACATTTATTTAAAGAAAATGCAACAGAAGTTAAGTAATACATTTCTACCTCACTTCAGTGAAAGTGTACAATATTAATTATAAATGGCATGATCCTACAAAAAATTTGTAATTTGAGAAATGGTGTTTCTCTGAAGATCAGACCTTTATGGTAACTCTTATCTATGAACATGCTTACAGGGTCACCTGTTAAAGGTGAGCTACTGCCAACAACTGGGGAGCCCATAGTCTTCCTGGCTACAACATGCACGTACAGGCCACTTGCAGAGAGCTCACCCCTAACATCCTTCCCACATGAGGCTCTGCCTTCCTCTACTCTTTAAGGGAGGCTCCACAAGGAAGGGGCCGCCTGTTCTTTCATGTGAGCCCCACTTATGAGCTACAGCAAGGCAGAAAACAGTTGACAACCATGATCTGCATCTTTTCTGAGAGTGTTCAAGGGACAACGTAGTATCTCTGTGATCAGGCAGCTCCATGCCCCAGTTCTAGAATGGGTGCACGCTAGAAGCAGGGCAGGAAGAGTGTGCTTCTGATCATTGTAATTTTTGACCCTACCACCCCCATCATAAGTGAATTGAATCTAGCTAGAAGGAAAATGTTATATACTAGACTATTTGTATCCTGGGAGGTACAACCAACACATGTATATATAGCTTGAACTATGAGGAAGTGTACTGTAAAGTTATCCATGGGCAGTTTTAACTTGTCAACCAACAGCCGCCAAACAAATCATTCTCTGGGTATCCTTACTGACCTTGGTAATGTTACATGGTTAGTTTCCCACAGAGGACCTGTTCTTGAACAACTTTCCCGGTGTCTGGGAAGAAAGGGGATTTTTGTTAGTAGCAGGTCTTTTTATTATAATTTAACATGTCTTGCAGTGGTTAACAATTCCACTTTCTATTGTTTCATTTTATTTTGTTGCTTTTAAACTCCATATGAGTGACAGTGTAGAAGGAAAGGACCTGCTCCATTTAAAAATAAATCTTCGAAATGAACCTTTTAAAAGATGTAGAGAACCTTTAAATCATTGTTTTACTCTTTTATACTCTCAGAAGTAGTTATTCCAAATTTTTGCATACAAAGATCCAATTGCTTTTCCCTGTCTACTTCCTACCTTGTATATATGTCCAAAGTGAAGTCTCAGGGGTCCTTTAAAAGGAGGCCTTTGTGAGCCACTGATTAAACAGCCCAGGAAACTACAGTATGTTTTCTCATTCAGAAGAGTTACTGTTCTGTTCATTTCCTCTTGATTTCAACACTTAGGTGTCTGGCTGAAAAGAGCTTTCACTTTATGAAAGAAGACTCATAAATCAGCGAGATTTTTTTTCCTTTCTCCATATTATGTGCCATCTCATTGAATACAAACAGGGAGGTTAATTGAAAGAGAGATGGAGGAGAAATTAAACAGTTAGAAGCAAACAAAAGTTCCCGATAGAAAGCAAAGAATATTCTTCATTAGTCATCTTACTGTCTTCATAAACTCTTCATGCTTCCATAAAACCATAGGCATTTTGACAGTAAAATAGGTTCTGAATTTAGAGTATTCACAGAACACCCAACTACCTGAAGGGATTGATTGCATTCTGATATTTTTATTAGTGTGTTCACACTTTGCTGTCATTATGAATCATGTATTCAGCAAATTCATCCTCAGGTCTGTTGTCACAAGTCCTTCTCCTTTCTTGGGTTAGACTTTGAGTAGTGATGTATCCAGATTAAAAAAAAATGAAACAAAGGGAAATCTACTTTTAGAAACACTATCATTAGAATGAATATATCTCCCTTGCTCCCCTCAAAACCATTTAAGATCATTGGACCCTTTCATAAATAAAGAATTATATGACTGAATCACATCAAAGAAGCACCAGCAATGATTACTGGCACAGTTTACTACTAATAGCGCTGGTAGAGATGCTCAGCTAGCATAATGTCTTCCTTTGTAAGCAAACATTCCATAATTGGTCAAAAGATTATCATACTCATGTTTCTGCCTTTGTTTTTCATAAGATTGGAAAGATAACAATTTAGAGGATACAGAAATTAATTTTAAAATATTAAATATAACTACATGGTTTGTAAGTAATAGTTGACAGAATTAGAATATTATTATAACTATATGACAAAACTTAAACAGTTCTGTAGTGTGAGAATTGAGATGTATCAAAGTCAGATCTGTGAACCAGAAGATACTTGGCCTAACTCAGAAGGTTCACTATCTGTAATGTATCTAATTGGAACCAGAATCTGTAACCATGCAGAGGCAACTAGGTTTGGTTCTGTCTTTTCTTCTTGCTTAGGAAAGAGAGGCTAGTTACCCGATTGGCCTATGGCTGGAGTGAATGGGATGGAGACACGCACAAATACCTCGACAGCCTCTACTTGAATAGATGTTTGGAGACAGAATCCATACAAGTGTCACACTAGCTAACTATCTTGGCCAATGATACATCCTAAGTACCAAATTTTAAGTATTATTAACCTGTACTTTCCCCCAAGAAATATTCTTTTCAGCAATGGCTGGAAGAAATTTGCTCCTAGAGCCATCCATTTATATCTGAGAGCACTGGAGGCTGTAGATGAGGCTGTGACCTGAAGGGTGGGGAGGAGGGAGATTGAATGATGCAACTGATAGTTATCAGAGGGTTGTTATGAAGGTGAGGAAGGCTCAGATCTCTGTCTGTTCATGGCAAATCCCCTACTGGACGCTGATTTCCCCACAGACACAAATGGAGCAAATGGGCTTAAATTGCTTAAAAAGTGATTAGACTTAATGAAGGTTGGAAACTTATTTAAATCCTGGAACAAGATTCTAAGCAAATTTCTGAATCTCCACTCCAATAAGCATTAACAGTATCGTAATTATTTAGGTGTGAAACTTTGGACATTTTGGTTTTCATCTTTGTTAGATAGAGGAGTGTTTTTAGGAGAGAAGAGTTTTTTAATTTCTTTGTAGTCTATTGAACAGTATCCCATTCTGATGGACCCCTTGGGGGCTCTTGATATTCAAAAATGTATTGATAATTTCTGCTTAATTTGAAAAATTGCTAGTTTTAAGCACAGAGTTCCCTTTTTATTCTCAATTTCATTTAACTTCCATTTTCATTTTTCTTGTGGCATTTGTGTGCCTCAGTTACATTTCATTTGTTAATTTATGCATTTTTGTCATTAAGCAATTATTGATCAACTCATCTGTGATAATTGAATACTATTTCTTAATGAAAGTCAGTGCAACATAATAAGAAAAGGCATGGGCTTTGAAATTTTAAAAAAGATGTTTCCCAACCAATCCTGTGATTTATTCACTGACTTAACTGTTCTTAGCGTCCATTGGTTTTTTTGTTTTTTTTTTTTTTGCAAATGTGAAGTGGCTCTAATGGTCCTATTATATGAGATTTTGAAGCAGAGTGTCTGATGTTTTAGAGCTTTTGGAATTTGAATCTTTGCTATGTCGTTTGCTTGCTCTGTGACTTTGGGCAACTCATTTAACTTCTCTGCGTATGTTTTCACCATAAATTTTATTTATCTCATAGGGTCGTTGGATCATATGAAATACCAGAATGTAAATCACTTATTAAAGTGCCTAGCAATGTTTACCAAATTAGAGTTTTTTATTTCATTGTTCAGTATAAATGAGTCAAAGCATAACACAGACAACATTTTGAGTGCTAAAATTGTTTTAAAAAGATAAAACAAATGGCTGTCCAGCAAATTTGCTCTAACGAGTTAATATAATTTCCAGTTCATTGTTATAAAGTGTGACCTAGTCTCAAACTGGATATGGCTTAAGAAGAAGTTAATATGTTTGGGATGGGAGTTAGGGAGGTGTCGCTTTTTAAAATCACAGTGATGAAAGACAGGTAGAGTCTGATGTGATATTTTTCTTCTAGTTATGTCTCAAACATGGAGCTGTTTATTGAGCTGCATTGATTTTCATGTACTTTCAGGCAATTCAAATGGAAATTTGGCCTAGGGGAAATCCTAATTCCTTTAAACTACAAAAGCCTGGCTATTCGTTTTTATTCTAATTCTTTAGCACTTTGGGAAACAAGATCTTTAATGATCACAAAGACATGCTTCATTTGTTCAGACAAAACTTAGTTGCAGAGTACTCAGCACACCTCTCATGAATACCACAGTGCTCTGTGCTTAGGGGTGCTGGAGATTAGAAATTGAAAATGAAATACACACAGCTGGGGACTTATCTATTAAACAGTCTGGGGGTAAAAGAAAGAGTGGAACTGTACCATGTATGGGCATGGCTTAGGCTTGTTATTCTAATTCTCATCTCAGGATAACGGTGAAAGAATAGTGTTTTAGTTGTTAAATTAACGCATTTAGGTGACAAATTTGAAAACAAAATGACCTCGCTGATATACACTTCACTGAGATGACAAGATCAATATTCTCTGTGGCTTTTGTGAACTCTCCCAAATTGAGAATCACATTCATAATGGCATGAAATAGGGAAATTCTAAAACTATCTTTTTATTTTTTAAACTCTATGATTTCTCCCTTAACAAGTGGTTATAAGGACCACATTATACCAGCAAGTGATTGCTCTGAGACCAGGCTTCATGTCTATCAGCATCATGTTAAGAAAGGGGTCTCTGATGGGGCCACTGACATACTTGCTGTGAAGCTGGTGAAGCTCAAGCATCAGGCCCCTCACTTGCATCGGCCCCTCCTCGGATCTTACAAGGGGACCGTGGATGTACATGGTCACATGTTGCAGATCAGTTAGGACTTCGGTCTCTTTCCACTCCCAACTTCTCCATCACACTTTTCCATTGCACTCAAGTGGCTATGGGCACTTTGAGGATTCAGCTAAGGAGAATTTGAGCCTAGTTTCCATTTAATTGGATATTCTTCTGAGACGTGATGTCATCGCCATCTGTGATTCTTAGTGCTAGCCATCGGGAATATTCCTCCCACCCACTGACTCGCCTAGGGACATCAGAATAACAGAATCAGAGGTTAAAGGAAGAAACAAATTTGTCCTGTGGAGCCCCGAACTACAGGAAAATAGGTTGTTGTTGTTGTTGTTGTTTAGTTGCTCAGTTGTATCTGACTCTTTGCAACCCCATGGAATGTAGACCGCCAGGCTTCTCTGTCATGGGATTTCCCAGACAAAGGATACTGGGGTGGATAGCCATTTCCTTCTGCAGGGGATCTTCCTGACCCAAGGATTGAGGCCTAGTCTCCTGCATTGGAAGGAGGATTCTTTACCACTGACCCACCTGGGAAGCCCAGGAAAATAAATAGTGGAGCAGAAATAAGGTTTGAAATGTATGGAAACCAAAGCTCATCTATGGAAAATCTTTCCTGTCATCAGATATGTTACAAAACACCCAATCATAACAGAAGCTTTCTCTTGTCAGCAGCATGTTTGATGATGGAACTTACACAGTTATAGTTCAGTTCAGTTCAGTAGCTCAGTCGTGTCCGACTCTTTGCGACCCCATGAATCACAGCACGCCGGGCCTCCCTGTCTATCACCAACTCCCAGAGTTTACGCAAACTCATGTCCATCGAGTTGGTGATGCCATCCAACCATCTCATCCTCTGTCATCCCCTTCTCCTGCCCCCAATCCCTCCCAGCATCAGGGCTTTTTCCAATGAGTCAACTCTTGACATGAGGTGGCCAAAGTACTGGAGTTTCAGCTTCAGCATCAGTCCTTCCAATGAACACCCAGAACTGATCTCCTTTAGGATGGACTGGTTGGATCTCCTTACAGTCCAGGGGACTCTCAAGAGTCTTCTCCAACACCACAGTTGAAAAGCATCAATTTTTCAGAGCTCAGCTTTCTTTACAGTCCAACTCTCACATCCATACATGACTACTGGAAAAACCATCGCCTTGACCAGAGGGACCTTTGTTGGCAAAGTAATGTCTCTGCTTTTTAATATGCTATCTAGGTTGGTCATCACTTTCCTTCCACGGAGTAAGCGTCTTTTAATTTCATGGCTGCAGTCACCATCTGCAGTGATTTTGGAACCCAAAAAAATAAAGTCTGACACTGTTTCCACTGTCTCCCCATCTATTTCCCATGAAGTGATGGGACCAGATGCCATGATCTTAGTTTTCTGAATGTTGAGCTTTAAGCCAACTTTTTCACTCTCCTCTTTCACTTTCATCGTTCACCTTCAGTTTCTGCCATGGTGCCAAGGGTGGTGTCGTCTACATATCTGAGGTTATTGATATTTCTCCTGGCAATCTTGATTCCAGCTTGTGCTTCTTCCAGCCCAGCGTTTCTCATGATGTACTCTGCATATAAGTTAAATAAGCAGAATGACAATATACAGCCTTGACATACTCCTTTTCCTATTTGGAACCAGTCTGTTGTTCCGTGTCCAGTCCTAACTGTTGCTTCCTGACCTGCATACAGGTTTCTCAAGAGGCACGTCAGGTGGTCTGGTAATCCCATCTCTTTCAGAATTTTCCACAGTTTATTGTGATCCACACAGTTAAAGGCTTTGGCATAGTCATTAAAGCAGAAATAGATGTTTTTCTGGAACTCTCTTGCTTTTTCAATGATCCAGAGGATGTTGACAATTTGATCTCTGGTTCCTCTGCGTTTTCTAAAACCAGCTTGAACATGTGGAAGTTCACAGTTCACATATTGTTGAAGCCTGACTTGGAGAATTTTGAGCAGTACTTTACTACATGTGAGATGAGTACAATTCTGCGGTAGCTTGGGCATTCTTTGGGATTGCCTTTCTTAGGGATTGGGATGAAAACTGACCTTTTCCAGTTCTGTGGCCACTGCTGAGTTTTCCAAATTTGCTGGCATATCGAGTGTAGTACTTTCACAGCATCATCTTTCAGGATTTGAAATAGCTCAACTGGAATTCCATCACATCTACTAGCTTTGTTCATAGTGATGCTTTCTAAGGCCCACTTGACTTCACCTTCCAGGATGTCTGGCTCTAGGTGAGTAATCACACCATTGTGATTATCTGGGTCATGAAGATCTTTTTTGTACAGTTCTTCTGTGTATTCTTGCCATGTCTTCTTGATATCTTCTGCTTCTGTTAGGTCCATACCGTTTCTGTCCTTTATGAAAGCCATCTTTGCGTGAAATATTCCCTTGATATCTCTAATTTTCTTGAAGAGATCTCTAGTCTTTCCCATTCTGTTGTTTTCCTCTATTTCTTTGCACTGATCGCTGAGGAAGGCTTTCTTATCTCTCCTGGCTATTCTTTGGAACTCTGCATTCAAATGGGAATATCTTTCCTTTTCTCCTTTGCTTTTTGCTTCTCTTCTTTTCACATCTATTTGTAAGGCCTCCTCAGACAACCATTTTGCCTTTTTGCGTTTCTTTTCCATGGGGATGTCCTTGATCCCTGTCTCCTGTACAGTGTCACAAACCTCCATGAAGCAGGCCAAAGGCTAATAGAGTTTTGCCAAGAGAACTCACTGGTCATAGCAAACACCATCTTCCAACAACACAGGAGAAGACTCTACACATGGACATCACCAGGTGGTCAACACTGAAATCCGATTGATTATATTCTTTGCAGCCAAAGACGGAGAAGCTCTATACAGTCAGCAAAAACAAGACCGGGAGCTGACTGTGGCTCAGATCATGAACTCCTTATTGCCAAATTCAGACTTAAACTGAAGAAAGTAGGGAAAACCGCTAGACCATTCAGGTATGACCTAAATCAAATCCGTTATGACTATACAGTGGAAGTGAGAAATAGATTTAAGGGACTAGATCTGATAGCCTGATGAACTACACAGTTATAACCTTGCCCTGATTTTCACTTTCACTGATTGTTTTTTGGTTTTTTGTTTTGTTTTGTTTTGTTTTGGCTGTGCAGCATTCCTGGTCTTAGTTCCCAACCCGTGCCTCCTGCAGTGGAAGCATGATATTCCAACCACTGGACTGCCGAGAGAGTCCCTGATGATTGTTTCTTTGTTGAGGAATTGGTCAGGATGCTTGTGTTTCTAAAGCATGAACCTATAGCATGCTGGCTCCAAGAACGACCTCTCCCCTGCAGTTTGCAGCACACTGATGGTGTGGACAGAGATGCTTGATGATCTGTCATGTAGGGTGGAGGTAGACCATCAGGATGTACCAGGTGCAGAGTTGAGGGGAGGAGATTCCCCTTGGTTGGCAGTAAAAATCCAGACAGGCTAAAAAGTGTCCCATGGAATGTGCAGAAAAGGAGACCTTAAGTTTCTTCTTGCCCTGAAGTCTCAGTGACTCTTAAGTAATTTCATGTGACCGAGAGCCTGGCAATTCCTAAGAGAACCCTGGAAAGCCTCCTTCACAACTCACTGAGAATCACCCATATCCTGAAAACCAGGCTGGTTTTTTAGATGTCTGTTTCTTCCTTTGAGATAACACATCCACTGGGGGCCTCTGGATATTATTTTCTTTCTCTGAGTCTGATTTATTCAGTTAACAGTTTTATATACAGTGCTTGATCCTCTGTAATCCCCTCAGAATTGGTATTTTTTTTTAATGAGGTCGCTTAATCTCCTCTCTTCTGAAAAATGCAAAACTAGTTTCTCTGACCTTTCTGAATAATGGAGGCCCCATTTTGCTAGGTTGTCAGCCCCCCGTCTACATGGTTTCAGTATTTTTAAACCATCACAGAGGTCGTGTTTGTTTCACTAGTCAGTGTCACCGTATTGCATTTATTTTCATTTTTTATGAAGAAGTGCTTGGATAATCAGAGAAGTTGTTAAAGATAATGGTCGCTTGCTATCCATTTTGAAGTTTGATTTCAACTCTTCTTTAAGTGCTTTTTCTCTTCACTGTGTAACTTATTCTTTTCTATCACTCTGTTTTTCTTTGTTTGTACCAATTTCAGGCTCACACGATGTGAATGAAGCCAGGGTTCCATTTAATTGAAGCCAGCATTGCTAGCAATGGCAGATCTGCACTTAAAGCTAAATTAGTCATCTCACTCAGTGTTCAGTAGCCTTTGAGGAAGAGAGGAATTAACAACAAAAAAGAAGTTCACTGTCTAAAATTTGAAACTTTAGTTAAGTCTGTGCTTCCATCATGTGTGTGAGCATGCATGCTCAGTCATGTCCAGCTCCTTGCAACCCAATGGACTGTAGCCCACCAGGCTTCTCTGTCCATGGTATTCTCTAGGCAGGAATACTAGAGAGGATTGCCAAGCCCTCCTCCAGGGAATCTTCCCAACCCATGGATCAAACCCACAACTCCTGCACTGCAGGCAGATTCTTTACCCACTGAACCACCTGGGAAGCCCTGTGCTGCCATCATATATAAGGCATAAGGTGGTACGTCTAGATTTTTTAATCACTCTGAATCTCTAATAACTTTGCTGATCTGTATCTTCTAAAGCTTCAGAGTGGTTTTTAGTGCTGACTCTTCTTTCTGGGAACTGACTTGCAACCTTGACTTTGAGCATCCTTAACATGTTAACCTCAACTCCTTAATTTGTTAACTCCCTTAACTTGTCAACCTGCCTGCACAAGTAATATCGGGTCTCAAGACCATCAGGAGAATTACTGCCTCAAATCAGACAAATGCTGGGGAAAGTCTGGGTTAGAATCGTCACACAACTTTGCTCCTGATTTGCTGGGTGATCATCAGTAAAATCCACAGTCCCCAGAGCCATCATGATAAATGTTCATTCATTGTTGTGACGATTTATTTCCCCCAGCTTCAGTTTATTTACCCCTAAGACTATGAGTAAATGTACCTAACCACCCTTTGCTATGTTGTTCAGTCACTCAGTTGTGTTGGAGTCTTTGTGATCCCATGGACTGCAGCATGCCAGGCTTTCCTGTCCTTCACTATCTCCCAGAGTTTGCTCAAACTCATGTCCTTTGAGTCAGTGATGCCATCCAACCATCTCACCTATATCGTCCCCTTCTTCTCCTGTCTTCAGTCTTTCCCAGCACCAGGATCTTTTCCAGTGAGTCAGCTCTTCCATCAGTAGCTAAAGTAATACACCTTCAGCTTCAGCATCAGTCCATCCAGTGAATATTCAGGACTGATTTCCTTTAGGATTGACTGGGTTGATCTCCTTGCTGTCCAAGGGACTCTGAAGAGTCTTCTCCAAAACCACAGTTTGAAAGCATCAATTCTTCAGCACTCAGCTTTCTTTATGGTCCAACTCTCAAATCTGTGCATGACTACTGGAAAAACTGCAGCTTTGACTAGATGGACCTTTGTCGGCAAAGTAGTGTGTTTTTTAATACACTGTCTAGACTCATCAAAACTTTTCTTCCAAAGAGCAAGCATCTTTGAATTTTATGGCTGCAGTCACCATCTGCGGTGATTTTGGAACCCAAGAAAATAAAGTCTGTCACTGTTTCCATTTTTTCCCCACCTATTTGCCATGAAATGATGGGACTGATGCCATGATCTGAGTTTTTTTAATGTTGAGCTTTAAGCCAGCTTTTTCACTCTCCTCTTTCACTTTCGTCAAGAAGTTCTTTAGTCCCCCATCACTTTCTGCCATTGTGGTGGTGTCATCTGCATATCTGAGGTTATTAATATTTCTCCCGGCAATTTTATTTTATTTTATTTTATTTTTCTCTCCCGGCAATTTTAATTCCAGCTTGAGCTTCATCCAGCCCTGCATTTCTTATGATGTACTTGGCATATAAGTTAAATAAGCAGGGTGACAGTATATAGCTTTGTTGTACTCCTTTTCCAGTTTGGAACCAGTCCTTTGTTCCATGTCTGGTTCTAACTGTTACTTCTTGACCTGCATACAAGTTTCTCAGGAGGCAGGTAAGGTGGTCCCATCTCTTGAAGAATTTTCCACAGTTTGTTATGGTAACACACTCAAAGGCTTAACATAGTCAATGAAACAGAAGTAGATGTTTTTCTAGAATTCTTTGCTTTTTCTGTGATCTAAGAGATATTGGCAATTTAATCTCTGGTTCCTCTGCCTTTTCTAAATCCAGCTTGTACATCTGGAAGTTCTCGGTTTATGTACTGTTGAAGCCTAGATTGAAGGACTTTGAGCATTACTTTAGTAGCATGTGAAATGAGTACCGTTGTCCAGTAGTTTGAACATTCTTCGGCATTGCCCTTCTTTGGGATTGGAATAAAAACTGACCTTTTCCAGTCCTGTGGCCACTGCTGAGTTTTCCAGATTTGCTGGCATATTGAGTGTAGCACTTTCACAGCATCATGTTTTAGGATTTGAAATAGTGCATCTGGAATTCCATCACCTCCACTAGCTTTGTTCATAGTGATGCTTCCTGAGGCCCTTAACTCCACACCCTTCACACCCTTCGCATGAACCTCAGATATATGAGTTCCACTCTTCTCTGTCTGGAGTTTCCCAGGTGGCTCAGCTGTAAATGGTCCCCCTGCCAATGCAGGAGATGTGGGTTCTATCCCTGGGTGGAGAAGATCCCCTGGAGGAAGAAATGGCAACCCACTCCAGTATTCTTGCCTGGAGAATCCCATGGACAGAGGAGTCTGGCGGGCTACAGTCCATGGGGTCACAAAAGAGTGGGACTCAGCAACTGAGCGCACGCTCTCTGTCGGGTCCTTCCTGCTTATTTACCCTCAGAGGCGGCAGCCTGAAGCTGAGACTCTGTCCTCACACGGCCACAGTGCTCCTCATAAATCCCAGGGACAGTAGCATCGTTTTGGGAAATGTCGCATGTGTTTCTATACTTTAGGAAAGGGGCATTTTTAGGACTTCTAAAAGTCAGCTCTGAATGTAGGTAATTGTGGTTAAGTGTATCTGGATTTAACATAGATCTTTCCATTTAGATGATTTACATGTAGCCTATAAGGATGAGAGTTTTGAGTTCCTTAGAAGAAATATGCTTGACATTCTTTAGAGTCGACTGTATGATAAAGAATTCTGTCCTGTGGTGATTCTTTGTACACAAATTTTCCTCCAGTCTGTTTCCTGTGGTGTAGCTTGAGTCTCAAGAGCTGCTATAAATTAACCTTACTCCTACTCACCTTACTGTGAGGCCCCCTGGATTTAGAGGTAGTGTGTGTTTGGGGGAGGAAAAAAAAATGGAGGGTTAAATCCATTGTTCTTTTTCTCTAATAAGAGCAGTAGAAGAAAATAGTGATTATTTGTACTGTATTATGATCATTTAGATGTCATTGAAATATACCTGACAAACCTTGAAATATACCTTGACAAACCAATTCCTTCCTTTCTTCCTGTCTTTTGTTTATTCCCATATGAGCTTAGAGGTTTTCTAGCTAGTTTTTTTAAGTCTCTCAAAATAAATTATTGTGTAAGTGCTCTGTGTCTTGGGGAAACAATTTATAAATTATCATTTTTATTGCAAAGAAAATGTTTAATCTGTTCATTTGAATTAAAATGTTGTATGTTATAGTTTTAAAAGTTTATGAAGGGATAGGATATCAGGATAAAAACCACTTAAGTAGTACATTGAATGTATTTCATAATATTTTATTATGCCATTATGTTCCTTCACTAGTATACTAAAAGATCTTTTTTAGTTTGGAATACTATGTCAATTTGCATCTTTTAAAAATCATCTAATACCTTACTTTCCACTCCATGTAGTGTAGAGGAAGTCTGAAAGCACCGTTGACTGGATATACACTTTAACCAGAAATAAAGATGAAAGATGCTCCTTTAAATTCTTGGCAGGTTCATCAGAAGCTTTTATTGAGAAGTTTAGTTCCAAGGCATTTGGGAGTGAAACCAAGTGCAACATAATATGTTATCAGTTGATATTTTCATAGTATTAGTGAGGAAGAGAAAGATTACAATAGAGCCAGATTATGAATATGTCACCGTCTTTGGTAAACGGAAGACAGATAACCACAGACTACCAGTCAGCTAATGAAGTGTTCATGTAGATTTTAAGTAATTCTCGTTATCTACAAGGGGCCTGTTATCTTAATGGAGTAAACAAAAAATCAGAACTTTGCATTTAGTGTCATGTAAGGGTGGAAGCATTAAGCCCACAATTTTAAGGGACATGATTATCTCTTCCTGCAATGATACCTCAGTGTCCTTTGAATGGTGGAATTTCTCTCTGTCGTTTCTTGAATGTGACAAATTGAAAATAGCCTCTTTTCATCTTGAAACCATTCCTTTTCCACCTACCTGTTTCTCAAATACAAGTTCAGTTACGGTGTTAGTCGGTGCAAAAGCCGTGGCCTTTCTCCCTTTTCATATTTAACATATTATTTTCACAGATTACCGTGTGACTCGAGCCAATTTTTTTCTATTGCTCTTCTTCATGATGGGTTCATTGACCCTCTCTTCTTTGAGTACCCTTTAGTGGTGCTGGAAAACAGCTGCCTGAAATATGGCTATTATTTCTGGGGTTTAACAGACATGTGCCTTGGATAAATTAAGGAGCAGTCAGAGGAGGTCCATAAATATGAATACTTTGCCAGCTGCTTTTCCATTAAACGCTGTTGGTTGAATGAAATTAGTAAATAATTATGTTGGTGGGGAATCTGTTATATCCAAATGGAATATAATGTCTTCCTTTAACAACAGAGCTTAATTTTTTTTCTATACACCAAATTAGTTTTTAGGGTAATCTCCATTGCAAATGGGCCGATTTGCATTAAAACTATGCCTCCTTGTTCTGATTTGTCAACACCTCTTTTTTTAAAAAGTCTGTAACATTAAGCATGGGTGGGTAAGACCATCTGCTTCTGGAGCTTGCCTGTAGCTCCATGACTTAACACATGAGACAGGTTACAGCTGTTTAATTGTTATGATGCTGAATGGTTATCGTTCTATCCAAAATTAATATTTATATATGTATGCACAGAAAGCGTGCGGTTAAACATAAGTGATCTACTTGTGAATTAATGGCGTTAGGTATTCATTCATTAGTCCCCACATGAACAATGAAGTGTAAAATAATGCTTTTCACATATACTTCCACTCTTGGCTTTTAAGATGAGTCCCCAGTAGTGATTATTATGCATGCGAGAAACCCACTCCAAATACATTGGCATATGCAAGGGAAAAAAACCCACCATACATAAAAAAAAAAATAACCATCATAAAAAGCAAAGACAAAACTCCCCATGTGGTTACTGCGCATACCCTAACTCTTTCCTGCCGCCAAAAGCTTTATTCTCTGATCTGTGACCAGTGTAGGTACAAGCCACATAGTAAAAGTCTAGATGGACCGTTACGATTGGGTGTACCCCACATAACACCCATGGTAACTACCACAAACTATTGGGAACACTTTTCTCAGCCAAGTGACAGTGAATTTCCTCCTGTTTGTAGGAATGGTGATACACAAACTCCCATCATTCTGTTTGAAAAGTTAGCAATGTATGTTGTCAGGCCTGCTCAGTACATTCCATAATGAAGAACAGAATGAAAATTTTTCACCAAAATTGTAGTCTGGGGATTGTGATATGCATGTGAAATAGAGTATCTAGATGTCTTACTTCCCAAGTAGTTACTGTAAAAGTGACTTGCATTTCCTATTTTATGAGCAGATTGTATGAAGATTTATAGCTCTGTAGAAGATGTTAATGTATGTTGCTCAAGGAGAGTCACTAATAACGGAACACAAAATATATAAGGACAACTGGTGATGTGTTCTTTATCCCAAAAAGCTGATTTGGAATTTGATTAGGAACTGTGTATCTATGCTATCTGAGGGTTTATGTGAGACAATGAGAAAACTTGTTAATATAAAAGTAGAGTTATCTGCACTTTGGGATCTAGCCTGTTCAGATGGAGGATGGTCCCATTAAAGGGAGTATATCGTGAGGAGGTGGAACATGCGGCAGCCGATCCTATCCTGACATTATTGGGGCAGAGTGGACCTCCTGGTTTATGAAAACAGATCATTGGCAGTCCGGAGGTGCTTTGCTTAAAGTCAGGTTCCTTTCTTTCTGGTGTCTCTGAAAAGATACCAGTCACTTTGTAATTTTGTCCTTTTTATATTCTTTATTTAAATGATTGACTAATAGTACCTATTATGTATCAAGTGTTTACTATGTGCTAAGGCACAATGTAAGTTCTCAGTGTACATTATCGTATCTTATTAAGTAGAAGCTATTAAGATCTCCATTGACAGAACCCAGGCTCAGAGAGGTTCTAAAACTTTTCTGTGGATGTGCAGCTAGTAAATAATAGAACCAGGACGCAAATCCACACGAATCATTCCCAAGCCCATCCTCTTAAGCACTAGACTATGCCATCTCCTAAATTACTGTTTTACCTTGTATGTTTATAGTGGAATATGTGAAAATGAACTTTTTTCTGTGATAAAGATACATTATTATCTATGTGCCTATCACATAAGATTGCTTTGTCATAGAAACAGATGCAGTGATAACAATGTCAGTAATGTATTAATAGTAAACTGTCACTTTCTATTCAGAAAACTATCACTGGTAATAGGCTCCACAGCTTGCCAAAATAAAAATAACAATCCCAGCAACAAAAAACAGTTTAGGTAAAATCAGTTTATACTGTAGAGGATTTAAGAAAGTTGTAAACTATTTACTGGAAACTCAACAATCTTCCCTTTTTTTTTTAAAGTTTTAGTATTTTTAAGTCTTTATTGAATTTGTACAGTATTGCATCTGTTTTATGTTTTGGAGTCGCTCCCTGACGGGATCGAGCCCCCTTCACTGGAAGGCAAAGTCTTAACCAAAGGACCACCAGGGAACTCCCACTACACACTTCCTTTTAAAAGTTAAATTTATTTCCTGTTTATCAGTAGACTGAATACTATGTACAGACGTTGACCACTGAAAAACACTCAGAGAGAGTGAGTAGATGACTTATGTAACCAGTATCAGCTCATGAAAAGGGTCTCAGAGAAGTTTAATACCCAAAATAGAAATGCACACACTCTCACAGCTACAGATAAAGAAAAAATACCCTCTCTGTAAATCACATTTGAAAAGAGCCATTTATCCACAGTTTTCTCCAAATAAATTAGTTTATCTGCAGCAAATTAAACAGATTATCCAACTTTGTTTTTTTCCTGTTATAGTTTTAAAAATTGACAAGAGAAAGACCTAGTTATTTTATATACTCATTTACACTTTATTCTATAAATTCCTTAAATATTAAATTTTATAAGTAGTCAAAAGTAATAATGGTAGATAAGAAATGAAAACTCATTGATACTGACCAAATCAGTAGATGAGTTTCGTGGTTTTCCTGCCACAAGACTTGGGACTACCAGCAAGACATCACTTTGGTAATTACAGGAAGAGCTTCCCTAGTGGCTGAGATGGTAAAGGATCTACCTGCAATGCAGGAGACCCAAGTTTGATCCCTGGGTTGGTAAGATCCTCCGGAGAAGGAAATGGCAACCCACTCCAGTTTTCTTGCCTGGAGAAGTCCATGGACAGAGGAGTCTGGTGGGCTAGAGTCCATAGATTCACAAAGAGTCAGGCACGGAGTGACTGCTGCTGCCGCTTTTAAGTCACTTCAGTCGTGTCCGACTCTGTGCGACCCCATAGACGGCAGTCCACCAGGCTCCCCCATCCCTGAGATTCTCCAGGCAAGAACACTGGAGTGGGTTGCCATTTCCTTCTGCAATGCATGTAAGTGAAATGTGAAAGTGAAGTCGCTCAGTCGTGTCTGACTCCTTGCGACCCCATGGACTGCAGCCTACCAGGCTCCTCCGTCCATGCGATTTTCCAGGCAAGAGTACTGGAGTGGGGTGCCATTGCCTTCTAACACTTGGTAATTGCAATAACCAAGTTAATTGTGTCAGGATGTTAGAGATCCAAATATTCGTTTAGTGTACAATACATTTGTATTCTAATTTTCATATATTAACATGAAGAACTTTTCTGAATAGCTTAGTTTCCAAATCAAGGTACTAAAATATACCTGATTTTTTTAAATCTAGGAAATCATCAGGAAATGTGGGTTTGCTTCTGTCGTTCACTGAACTCAAACAAGGAGTACAGATCTGAAGGAGACATGTGTTACTCCATGTTTATGTATGTGGTCCCATAGATGAAATCATGCCATGTGTAAAGACTGCACCAGAAATCCCGTATCACACGCCAAACAACAGTCATCCCTTTTGTAGTCTGTGTGCGTGCCAACATCAGTGTTGCTCTCTGTCTTCTGCCTGCTTCTCTGTGACTTCTGTTACGTAGATGTCCTCTATAGTAAGACATGAAACTCTAAACTGAAGGAAGATACCAAATATTATTCTCCCAGTTGTCTGTACAAAATTCTGCAACTTGTCTTGACACTTTTTCAGCAGTGCTGACTTGAAAACCGGTTTATCTCAAAGCACCTTTTCCATAGAATCTAGATTTTTTTTTTTTTTCCTGGGCAGACTTAAATCAGGAAAAATATTATTTCACTTTCTTGGAATGTCTTGGCATAAATAGTGTTCCTAACTGAAGGATGGTATTTTGCTTAGGTCGATGCATGCAAGAAGCAATGTATTGTACAGGTAATTGTTTCACCAAATTTCCAATCTATAAAAAGAATGAAATATGCAAACTTTCAAAAACTATTTATTTAAAGCAGGTTTTCAGAAATATGCTGCCAGTTTTATAGGAGCAAAAGCTCTTTCAAGAACAAGTGCATATGTGTGTGTGTGCTCACATGTATGTGCTCACACACACACAAACTGTTTTTCTTTACTGGCACAACCTAGTTGTTAAAACTCACTTGCTAGTTGTTAAAATTCAAGTTAATCAATGCTCCTAAATAGAATAAAGTATTTGCAATGTTTTATCTCAGTCTTAGAATGAGAGTTCAGTGGCGAGGGAACACATGTTTTTAAGGAGCCTGAGTAAATTGTTTTGCAGTGTTTAAAATTATGTCAGTGTTGTAATTCTTTATGACAGGGTAATCAGTAATAAAACAGTGCAGTGGGTACCAATTAAGGAACATCAAATCAATGGGTATGCAGGTTGCACGCTGATTTAAACAGTTGCTGATTGGAATAAATGGATTTAATATGTACTTATTTGCAAACTGTAGCTTTTCTGGCATCCTACAGAAACTGGTATATGACTAATCTAAAAGAATGATACCTACATACAACTTTTAATGACATACTAATGTGAATTATTCTTTAAGACTGTATTTTTTAAGTATTACAAAACACACAATGCTGAATAAACATCTGTCCTTGACTCCAAGGCCTTTGCAGTAGTCACCATAGTCAAGGATATGTCTGTATTTTATTATGGATTCATCGATTGGATTACCCTCTTTCAGAGATGGGCCCCTAAGATTTTAGTGTTGTAATTAAGCTGAGAAATATTCCCAGCATTTAGATTCTGTGTTCTTTCCCTGTACCTGGGCTCTCCCCAGGAGTGAATTCAATAGCCCAGTGAAAATACTGTCCTATTTAGTATGCTCCAACCAGGCATATTGTTGACAGCAGAAACAGTGAATAGATCATAACTATACACATCAGCAACAAATACAAATATACACAAACTCTTTGTATTTTTCCCTTGTGAACTGCCTAATAGAGATATATGAGCAACTTGGTTTGCCTTTGTTTCTTCTGTGTTTTGAAGAATCAGTTTGATGGTGAGAGGAAAACAAAGTCAGAATCAATCTTATTCCAGGAAGACCTCCAGATATCCCAGTTCCCCCACGAACAGGCACATACACTCCTCTGACCTCTGTTTTAAAGGATCAGTCGTCTTTGCAGCTATCACTCAGCTGATTTTGTTTTTTTTAATAACAGGCATCCACTGAACTGCTTCTGTTCTTTAATTTTTCAAGCTCATTTGTTTTCATTTTCCCTGGTTTATCCCTCAGTTTTAATAACCTGCCAATCAGTTTCCCAAACTTGGGATTTTTTAGAACAGGTTATAACAGTTCTCATTATAAAGGTTTCTTAACTACGTAAAGTCCCCTCATGTATGAGACTATGTCCACAAATGAACATTTCAAGTTGTTTGGACTTTAGTCTTACTTCCCCATTTCTCCTTTTGATTGTTGATGTTGAATTGAGGATTTCCACATTTTTTTCATCTTATTTTTTCATTCAGGTGAGTTCACTGATAATCCAAAAACAGTTGTGCTTATTGTCTGCCTTACCCAGGTACACAGTTCTCCGTATGCCGAGTTGTATATAGAGATTCTTCGTTAAGTGTTACGAACTTGGACATTTTGGCCACTTGCTAGCATTTTGACCTGGAGGAAGTTATTTAATTTCCTGTGTCTCGGTTTCCTCATTTGAGAAATAGAGAAGATAATAAAGAGGTGGTGAAATTAAATGAGCCAATTCATGTTAAGTGCTTAGCATAGTTTTCAGCACATAGTAACAGTCAGTCAGGCTAGTGATTGTTAATAGCACTGTACATAATTAGGATGGATGGATTGGGCAAGGGGAGAGGAGCAGATGGAGAAGGAGAGGGGAAGGATGTTGAAAATGAGGTATTGTTCACATATGCTTCTTTCACAAAAGGTAGTCTTTGTATTATTCAGAGAATTTCTGCAAAAGCTGCAGACACATGTAGGACATAGTAGGAATACCATAATAAGTACATTTAATCATTTTACTCAGCAGATATTAAGAATCCCTTATGAGCAATGGGAGTACAGTGATTAGCATGGCCATAGAGTTTGCATTTCTAATGGGAAAGCTTTATAGAGTAAGTCACATATGTCTACGTATCATTAAAGGCTTGTGATTTCCTGGACTGTCATAACTGACATGAATTGATCTTGGCTAGCTCTGGATGTTTTCTCTTCTCCTTTTACATTTAGCCTGCTGTTATACTCCTAGACTTCATCCATGAGACATATTTGGGGGGAAATGAGAACAATCAGTTAGCTAGAGGAAATGGAGGGAGGAGGGCTACCCATGATTTTGCTTTTTTTAATATTTTTGTGAGAGGCCACACCATGCAGCATGTAAGATCTTAGTTCCCCAACCAAGGATCGAACCCAGGCTCCCTCATTGGAAGTACAGAGTCTTAACCACTGGACTACCAGGGAAGTCCACATAATTTTGACAGATAAGCAAATGAGGCAACAACATGTAGGTAGAATTTCTTAAAAGGTGCTCTTCTTCCTTACTCTCCATGTTGGGAATGCAAAATGGTACAAGTCTATGAGCAGGCTTCTTCCTAAGGGTCTGTGGAATCCATGTCCTTTGCTAAGTGGTACGGACAAGCACAAATCATTCTGTGTTCAACCCCACCCCACCTCCCCAAAAGTAAAGGAAGAAATGTGGTAAACAGGGACCTTGAAAAGAGAAAGCACTCTTTTTAAAAAGAAGCACCTCAAGGGGAGTATGTGAAGAGGATATAGTGCTAGTCATTTGGTTTGGTGATGCTGGAGGTTTATGAGCTAATCGTATAATAACAGTTCTTTTGCCGAGCCACACCTTTCTCCCACGTCTCATATTTCACTGAGCCCTTGCCAAGGAAAGCCATGTAGATGTCAAAAACGTGGTAGTACCATCCTGTGACTTTGGGAAACAATTATCTGCTGAGATTCACGTTAGGTCAGGAAAGATTGCACAGTACTTCTGAGCTTCTTTCATCCATTTCTTCTACTAAATAAAAAATGTTAGTTTCTAAATGTCTAAGACTGCAGGGAGATCAAACCAGTCAATGCTAAAGGAAATCAGTCCTGAATATTCATTGGAAGGACTGATGCTGAAGCTGAAGCTCCAATATTTTGGCCACATGATGCAAAGAACTGACTCATTGGAAAAGACCCTGATGCTAGGAAAGATTGAAGGTGGTAGGAGAAGGGGACAACAGAGGATGAGATGGTTGGATTGCGTTATGGACTCAATGGACATGAGTTTGAGTAAACTCTAGGAGTTGGTGTGGGACAGGGAGGCCTGGCATGCTGCAGTCCATGGGGTTGCAAAGAGTCAGACACGACTGAGTGACTGAACTGAAATGTCTAAGAGGCATTGTGACAGTGGTCATGTGCACCTGCCAGAGCCAGGCAGCCTGGCCGACTAGCCTGTGACCTCACACAGACTGCCTCACTCTTCCTGTCTTCATCTGTATTTACTGTATCAGCTGTATTTACATCCTAGGGTTGTGGTGGAGATTAAATGAGAGAATGATATGAAGTGCTTAGAGCTAGAAATTCAGGCATCATTAATACATCAGCCGGGTGTTCATAATTTGCAAGTTATGAAACCAGAGCTCCAGAAATGCTCAAGTCATAAGCAGCACTTTGTGAGCATGTGTGCCTTTTCTCGGGGGGCGGGGAGAGAAACCGGAGATTATGGAGAATCCATAACTCCCAGCACTTTTCTCAGAGAAATGAGACCATGTAAAGATTAAAAACCACTATCTTACGGAAAATACGGTAATATTCATCCACTTATACCCCATTTGGTCTTCTTAAAAGATAAATAATCAAAACTCCAGGAAAAGTGTTTTATGAATACAACATTTTTACCAAGGAACAGTTTTTTTCCAAGGGCTCCATTTTATATGTCAAGCACTCATATTTATAAATAGTTTTCTTCTATAAAACAAATTTAAAGCTTCTTAGTAGATCTAATAGGAACAACTTTCCTTCAGTGTCAGAATACACTTACTCATTTTCAAAGTGATTTTTTTTGCAACTTAATGTGCAGTTCAGCAATTATTTGGTGTATTAATTTTTAAATATACTGTATTATTTTTTATGATTATTGTTCCTAATGGCTTTTTACAACATGCCTGCATTTTTCTGATAATTTCCTGTATTGACTTATCTAATGATGTTTTCATTGTTGCAATTATTACTTTTAATAATTCTTTGAACCTCATCTATGGACATCTTCTTTTAACTTTGTTATTTAGAGCCAGGCTTTTGTGGTATTGTTGGAAATTTTACTCTTCAAGGCCAAAAGGTAGAAGGTGTTTTTTTTTCTTTTTACCTCCTTCCTCTCTTAATTTTAAGCTATCAGCCTAACAACTATTCCCTATGATATAAAATGCAAATGACAAATCTTGGTATTTTTTCCTCAGTGCAGATATTTTTCTTATGGTTGGTTTGCAAAATGTGTCTTAAACATTTTTAATATTTAAATCTTCATAAAATTTGACCTGCTGTGTATTTTAAATCTGTTTTCTAATTTCAGCTCCACTTTTGACATTCTCTTGGTCCAATGACAAACCTTCCTTTACCTGTAATTCCTTGTTTTGCATAATTGTTTCTGTTTGCGAAAGTAATAGGATTGGCTATATTCTGATTTATTCTTCCTTTAAAACTTCTAATCCAGATCAAGATTAATTATATTCCTTACTGTTGTGTATTAATTGAAGTGGACCTGATATAAAAGCCAAAAGCTTATTCTCCATCTCTGATAAGTGATATTAATAATTCCCTCAAACCTGGCTGAACCAGAAACTCCAGAATGTTTTAAGGCACTTTGTTTATCCTCCGTATCAAATAAGCGCTCATGGGACTCTACTGGATTATATAATGTTTGGAAGGAATTATTAAGAAATTATATGAATGATGTTATACAGTAATACAGTTCTATTTTAATGCTTGAAAAACAATTATTTTATGAAATTATAATTGCAGGTTAGTGCCTGACACTGCTTCTCGAACCCCCCCTTCACTTCCCCCACAATATATTGTCAATTAGCTATAAACATGCTCATTTTTAAATGCAATTCAGAAGCCTCTAATGGAATCCTGTGGCAAACTGAAGCATCCTTTCATGTAAACGGTGCAGATGGGTCTGAACCATTTATGGTTTTGTTTATGCACGTGACAGAACTGCCAGGCTTTAGTAGCTCAACTGAAAGTTATAGTTTAAATCATTCTGTTAAGAGTTCCGCGACCACTTGCATATGTCAGTAATGAAAAATAATCAACATAAGCGTCTTTGAAAAGCAATTTTAGATCATTAAAGATGCATGAATTTTGACAAAGCAAGAAGATTTGAGGCTTATTAAGAATATATTAGGTCTCTCTGTTGAGTGAAGAGAGAGGGATTTTTATGCTTCTGTTCAAGAGGAAAGGTGTAGGCTAATTGTAACCTCATGAAAGATTAAATGGACAGGTACAGTAAGAGACTTCAGTCTTCATCCTGACTCTTCCTGCAAAGCTTTTGTGAGAAACAGAACCTATTCCTGTATGAATCCTGAAAGGAAACAAGATCTTAGAACAGTCTGTATTTCCTAATGGACTGCACACGGGTTACATCACTGTCCATCTGACAAGTAGTCAAGGGCTGCTGGGTAAATCATGTAGAACTTAATGCATGCCTTTTTCATAATACTATATTACATTTGCGCTTTTTTTTATTATTAACAATTAAAGTTTGATTTTTTGTAAATATGCAAGCGACTCGAGAGAGGTGAATGAAGTAGAATTTCTGT
Organism: Odocoileus virginianus; assembly: GCF_023699985.2. Classification (NCBI taxonomy): domain Eukaryota; kingdom Metazoa; phylum Chordata; class Mammalia; order Artiodactyla; family Cervidae; genus Odocoileus; species Odocoileus virginianus. The sequence goes on along the minus strand of NC_069705.1, from coordinate 30,045,791 downwards.
GGGTGTATGTCACAGATTGAAGAAAGCATCTGAAAATGCATCAAGGTTCCTCCAGGGCTGCTGTGTGTTCTTTCTGCCCTTCCACCATGTAACCCTTATGAAACTACTTTGTTCAAAACAAACTGAAAGAGAATTATTTTCTCACCCTCTCCAAAAGTTTAATATTTGTAAATCTCATAGCTGTAAATTTCTGAAATTCTCTAATGACAAAAATTGATTCCATTTGTTCTATTTAGCTAGGAAAGAATTCTTAGGATTCTTCTTAGGAAGAATCGGAGTAGGTCCGTCCCAAATAATCTGCAAAAGGAAGTGTTAGTTTACCTGCACACTTCCCCTTAAAGTGCTGAGTATTTACTGGAATCGTGACTGCATTTGCTAAAATGGGAATATACTGCGTTTGTAGAAGATATGAAGTGCATCTCTGTCGTGTGATGTCTAATGTCAGCTGCAGCTGCTCAATTTGCATGTAAATTCTGAAAATTTCCTTGTCCCATGTGACACTTCTGAAATGTCTGTCTGTTCTTTTTTCCTTTTTAATTTCTCAAGCTCACTATTTGGATAAGATAGTTAAAGGTACTGTATACTTGCTCTTTGTTGACATATCTCCATATATATCTCTATATAACCGTGTTTAGCTTGTACTAGGTATGAAAATAGATTGTTTTCCTGCATATTTTTGTAAATGATAAGTCAGGCCTACATTATGTGAAATCCTTTGGATTTAAAGTATTAAGACTTCAGTGTCTGTGTCTCATTTTTATAATTTTGGGTTATCACAGATTTCATTCCTATGTAAAAGCATTAGTCTTCACTGGAACCAAAAACTGAAGATAACAGTATATTTGCTGTTTTTTGTTTATGGAGTTTTTTTTTTTTTTTTTTTTTTTTTGGCTTTAAGATCTTCATTGTTGGCAATTCACCTCATAAGCTTTAAATTCTAAATCAAAGAATCACAAACACTCACTCTTATCACAGAATAAGAAATTGTCAATCTAAAGAAGATTCTGGTTAACATATGTTGAGAGAAATCTCATTTATCCTCATATGGAAACCTCTTTGGCTGTATCTCAATGTTTCAAAATATATGTGATATCATAATTTATGTTTTGTGATTTTCTTTTAAAAATATCTACAAAATACTGTGCATTCTAGAGAATGAAATGATAACACTGCTCAGCAGAAAACAGCAGATTCTTTGTCTTCAGTTATCATAGAAATAAGTGAAAAGCATATCTTTCAGAAGAGAAGATTCCCTTTCCCTTGCTCCTCAGATTACCTTTTTCAATTCTTTGTTTGTGCTTTTCATTAGAATATGAAAATATTCATGGCAGTATCCAGGCTTTCATGTAATAACTTCTTGTGTGCACGCAGTCAGCTGCTGCACCCCTTTGTCACTGGGGCAATTAAACCTTTTTTTTTTTTCCATTAAAAACAAAACAGAGACATACATAAGGAAAATTTACCTTTTAGGCATTGAATAATCCATAAATACAGACGGTAATTGTCTGAAAGAAAAGAAGCAGCAAAATTAATATTCTCCTGACTTGATGGCGTCCGTAAGTCTAATTTCATCATACCCGGCCGCAAGGGACTGTCACAACAGTCTTCTTTCTGTTAACTCTAATCTGAAGAGACAGAAAGTCTCTTTGAGATCTTTTCAAGTTCCACAGTGAAGGAGGGAAAGCCAGTTATATGAATAATTCTTTTAATACAGACCTAAAATAAACATCCTTGAAGAGATGGTTCCCTTAAATTTTGTCACCGAAACAAGCATTGTAGTTATATAAGAGGCTAGAACAAACCCCCAACTGCTAGAGCAGGCATTAACTAATATATATATATATATTTTTATACCAAATTATAAATTAATTCTTTCCAAAGAGATCTGGTTAGTAGCCCATCACTCTTGCCATCTTAGAGCGTTTATACCCTCGTTTCTGTCGGTGTCACGTCACACTCATAGAGGAGAGCGCCAGAACCTACCCTAGCATCATTCTCATAAACAGACTATGTTGGCTGCATGCCAGGTACCATCTGTAGGAAGTGGCAAAATTTGTTTTTTTTTTTTTTTTCTTTTTAATGTCATGTTAGACTGAAACAATTATAGCTTTCGGATATATTAAATTATTTTCATTGTTTCCCAAATTTTCCCGCCTTGCCCATAAAAGCAGACAAGATAGGATATAAAGGTAACAGCATAAAAGCTTTAGGGAGATTGTCACAAACTCTCACTCTCTTGCGCTCTGTCTTGAAGCACGTCACTATCGTGTTTTTGTTCAGTCTCTCGATGTTTTACTGTGGTCCTTATGGTATTTCATTTTGTCCGTCCTGAGTAATCAGATATGCACAGCTATTACATTTAGTTGGAAATCCTGTCAGTCCCGTCCCATCCGTATGCAGCCTGAATCCTAATGTTTGTTAGAATAGATGCTAAGCTGCTTCACTATTTCCTGGGCTTTGCTTATTCTGTGAAAAGGAATGTATTCTCGGCATAAAGTATAGTCATTGATACTGGCCTATACTTTGTGCAATTATTTAATGCACTGTAATTTCACATGAATATACGGCAACTCTGAGGCCAGATAAAATTAACATTCTCTTTTGAACATCCTTCATAGCCACATACCCACGCGTTCATGCTTTTAAATTTAGAGGGAGTGTTTTAAAGCAACAAGGCACTTTTAAGAAGACGTGGCCTAACCAATGACCAGTAATATTTACAGCAGATTAAAAATTGATTCTAGGGCTTGTGAAATGATCTCGCTGTGACACTTTTTTCGCACCTTATGATCAACCTTGTTGCTTTGCTAAAGGAAAAAAAATTAAGTTAATTTTGTCTGGTCTGCAGCAATTTTAGTGGGTCATTGCAGATATTTCTGTCCTGCACAGGTAAGTGGTGTCTCAAGGGTCAGGCCAATCAAAGATGCCACTTGGATAAGAATCAGATTCCTTAGATTACGTTGCTCTTTCTATCCATGTGCAATTACAGTATTTGTGCTGTTTCGAAAGGCCTGTTCCCACTAAGTGTCCCTCATCTGTTTACTTGAGATGCAAAAACCTTAAATACTCAAATCACTTGTATTGTCCTTCTTTGTCTCTTTTGACAGAGGGGTGTCCCGGTCTGTGCAACAGCAATGGAAGGTGCACGCTGGACCAAAACGGCTGGCACTGTGTCTGCCAGCCAGGGTGGCGAGGAGCAGGATGCGACGTAGCCATGGAGACCCTCTGCACTGACAGCAAGGACAATGAGGGAGGTGAGAGATGCTGAGCAGGAGAGCGAGCCTGTGCCAGAACTCAGGTCGACAAGTTCTCGTGGGTCCATGGTTATCTGCTGCCAAAAAAAAAAAATTTGATCCCCACAGGTTAGATTGATTGAAAAATGTCTGAGTGCTGATAGAGTGATTTTGCTCCCTGTTTTCCCTGAAACAAATGCAAGATTATCATCACTCAGGGAAAAGGCAAGGTAACCAAGCTACTGTGTAATGTACATTGTTCTCCATTTCTTGTCCTCATCTCCAGGTGATGATTCTCCTCGATGCAGTTTTTAGGGCCCTGTGAATTGGGAGCTCAAGAGCAGTATTTTAATAATGAAACAGTCCAAAAGATGCAAGGCAGTTCCCAAACTCTTTTGTTGAAAGGCCAGGATGAAAAAAAAAAAAAAACCAAACAGGAAGAGAAAGCAATCCCCTTGAAGCTGTATTTCCAGTGTCTTTTTATCCTTAACTTTACAGCCTGTGAAAAGAATTATGATTTGCCCCCCCCCCCCCCCCCCCACGTAAGCCCAGAGTGGAGAAGTAATTATTTTTTCCCAGTGCGCCCATCCTCTGTGCTGCTGTGTTTCAATCTCAGAGAGTAGAAAGTGAGAGTTAGCATTTGTGTTTCCAGCGATGGAGCTGTTCGCTTTTGGTGTCCCTTTGGGACTGAGTTTTTCAGAAGGCATTGTTATCGTTTCTGTCTGGACCTCTCTGGTCACCCGATCTGCGTGTGACCTTCTAGTGTGTGAGTCCCTTCCTCCACCTTCACTGCACCTGCCCTTCTAGGAGTGTCCACGTGGGCAGGTTGGTGACGGTTACAAGTGCAGGTTTGGAGTCAGGTCTTCACTCCACCAGGAAATGGCAGCCCCACTCCAGGATTCTTATCTGGGAAATCCAGGGGTCAAAGGAGCCTGGTGGGCTGCAGTCCATGGGATCGCAGAGAGTCAGACATGACTTAGTTCCTGAGCACACATGCATCCCTCCACCTCATGGTGCTTATGGGACCATAGACAAGATCTTAATTGTGTTACACTTCAAGTGTTTCACAGGTAAAATAGGCATAAGGGAGTTTGTGGAAGCGTTGAAAGAATGTTTGTGTATTGCCAGAGATATGGTTACATTGTAAGGAGAAGCTCTCATTATCCAGTTTTCCTTCTTTTGCTTTTCAAATTGCTCACCTTGACTAGGTGAACTTCATAAAAGGTTGTCAGAGAAGATTGAATTGTCTCTTTCCTTTTCAAATAGAGCCAACTGAACATCAGAGAGACGCCCGCAGTAAAGCAAGTGTCATGAAAAAGCAAGTCGTGAATTTCGAGGGGGGTGGGTTCCCAGTGCATAAAAAAGTTATGTCTATCTTATACTGTCAAGTTACCCTGTGCTGTAGCCTGATAAATGTGCGATAGCATTATGTCTAAAAATAATGTATATACCTTAATATAGAAATTTATTGCCAAAAATTGTTAACCATCATCTGAGCCTTAAGCAAGTTGTAGTAGTGACATCAAAGGTCACAGATCACCATCAGAAATATAATAATAATGAAAAACTTTGAAATATTGCAAGAATTACCAAACCAGGAGACAGAGACAAGTCTGTTGGAAAAATGGCACGTTGGGCTTGCTCCACTTCGAGTTGCCACACACCTTGGAATTGTGAAAAATGCAATATCTTCCCAACAATAAAGGGAAGCACAGTAAAACAAGGCCTGCCCTGTACTGTTCTCTAGGAAGTGGAGTGGTCAGAACCAACTCTCAGCTCTCCTCCTTGCACCCAACACACACACACATGTCATTCTCGAACCAGACGTTACTTGTTTCCCATCTTCCTGACTACGAGTTGCAGTTCTCCCCGTTCATAGCTCTCTCTTCACTCTTCCATTTCTACCTAACTGTTTACTCTTTTCCCTGTGCTGCTTTAACGTGAACTGTCAAGAAAGTTGAGCCACAAATTCTGAGCTCTGCTGTCTGTCCTGACAGATGTAGGTGTTTGGTCCTTAGCCCTCAAAGCTTTTTCTGCCTGATAATACAGTGGCCTCTCTCGCCTCCCTGCACTCCGGTGTTGTCATAGAAACCACAGCATCCGTCCTCTGCAAGCCCATGCGGCAGCTTTCCCCTCCCTCCCAGGAAGCCCCTACCCGTGGGACGAAGGCCCCTACCCGTGCCTTCCTCCTTGATCAGATGTTCCACCCTCGTGTTCTAAGAGATTACACCGAGGAGGTTACGGCTCTGGCAGAGAGAAACGAACTACAGGACCCAGTCTGCAGAGCTGCTGCAGAGTAATTTGGGGGCTAATCAACTCTTTAGTGTCCTTATCGGCTAAGGCGGTTTCTCTCTTTCCTCAGAATTTATCAGCTGTGAATTGGCCTGTTCCCTCTTTGTTTATTCTTATTAGCATGAAGCTCTGCTATCTCTAGACTTCCCGCTCCAAGGGGAAATCGGACCTGATAGAAGACCTCCTGTGGCTTCTCTGCTTATCGCATATAATTTGTATTCCTGTCCCTAACCTAATTTTGTTGATCTTCTGAGAAGGAACCTCAGCTCCAGCTTTGTTACACCCTAAGATGATAACTTGGGTGCCTTATCACCCAAGCTAGAGGATTCCTTGAACTTAAACATGGGTTGTATGTATACAGACAATATTTTTCACACCAAACCCCAACTCAAGACACATAATCTGGTGATTAAGGCTATTATTACCGTTACTATTAGATGAGGACAGTAAAACAGAACATTTAAAATAAGGATTATAGTTGAAATTCTGTGACTTGTGGGAGCTGTGCCATTAGAGATATGTTGTCTAAGTTTGGTGTCAAAAATGGTGAATTGGCCAGAAAGTTGCTAAGTGGTTTCATTTAACACATTCAGTCAGTTCAGTTCAGTCGCTCAGTCGTGTCCAACTCTTTGCAAACCCATGAACTGCAGCACGCCAGGCCTCCCTGTCCATCACCACCTCCCAGAGTTTACTCAAACTCATGAAAAGAAGATGATGAAGAGGTTGATTTGGCTTGAATCAAAAATCAGATGCATCATGTGAATCACTACCAGTCTAGCCTGAGCAAACTTGTAGAGCACAACTTAAAGAACTTTGCAGATAACAGATGCACAGAGAGATAGAGAGAGTTGGTCCCTAGTGCCAGAAAAGTCTATCTCCAGGTAAGGATGATAGAAGCTCCCATAGTGGCTCAGATGGTAAAGAATCTGCCTGTGATGCAGGAGACCCAGGTTCGATCCCCAGGTAGGGAAGATCCCCTGAAGAAGGAAATGGTTACCCACTCCAGTATTCTGGCCTGGAGAATTCCATGGACAGAAGAGCCTGGAGGGCTGCAGTCCGTGGGTCGCAAAGAGCTGGACACATACTGAGTGACTAACATTTTACTTTTTTTTTCAAGGATGGTGGGTAGGCCAAAAAACAGATTATGCTATCAGAATATGACTAGCCATCAATAGCATTTAGTTTTACTATGACCATATAATATACTTCAGTAACCATTTCATATGGCTAGTAGAGTTCTGTTACTTTCTGGAGGAGTCTTCTCTTCTCTCTCCTTCCTTCCCTCCAAATTCCAGCCCTCTTACTTTGTCATTGTTCAGCCGCTAACTTGTATTCCACTCTCTGCGACCCCGGGGACTGTAGCCCACTGGCACTGCCTCCCTGAGTTTGTTCTCCTCTTGCTTGAGAACAAGAAAATCAGTGCTGGAGTCTCTGGCGTGCTTTCCATGTCCCAGACCGACAAGGCAGCTCTCCAGTTCCCCCAACACTTCTGTAAGCACCATTGCTTTCACCTGGTCACGCTGCTAAGACTCGCATTCAATAGGGAGTGTCTTGACTTTCAATAGCTCCCCATATGGTGGTCCCACAGTGCAAGCATCAAAATGCAACAGCTTGCCAGAGACAACTCTTACCTTTATAGAAACTCAAGGTAGATACTCATGAATGAGCTGCTTTCTCCAAAATACGTTATCTGTGGCAGTAGCTACCATGTTCCTATTGTTCTTCTCATTAGGGGGATACAGTCAGAGCTCCCTTTTCTCATCTTGCTTCCCTGTCTGGTCCTCGAGTATCCACAGCTCCCCTGTGGATACCTGAGGCATAAGAGGCAAGTCTTCTACTGATTGGTTGGTGGAAGGCCCAAGAATGACTTAAACCTCTTACTAAATTCTGGGCAAGATGGTAGAATGTCAGAATATAAATCCTGCCAGGAATGATACCTCTTACTTTTAAGTAGATGGAGTTATTCTTTGTCCTTCAAAGTTATTAATATTACTTTGTGGGGATATGCCAGGAAGATATACCTCAAACAGGTTTTTTTAAATGCCTTTAGAGTCTGATGATAGTAGAAAAAAGAAGCACAATTCAACTGAGGTTGTTTAGAATTTAAAAAGAAACAACAATGAGAGAGGAAGGAAGAAAAACCCAAACAGAAGATTCAAACTGCAGAAGCAAGCAGGTGTGTGTGCTAGAAATGACAAAAAGGAGGGAAATGATGAATGATATTTTAATGTAAGCGTCAGAATGAATGTGATGAATGGACAGAGGTGGTCTGTTTGGAGATTCCCAAATGAAAATAAGGAAACATTTGAAAATACATTTTTTAAAAGTCCTAGCTGGAGGATGAGATGGTTGTGTTCTCCAGAATATATTTTTTAAAAAAAAGAAAAGTTAAATAAAATAGAAAAAAATCAGAAGGGGAATGGTTTAAAAAAGAACAAAAAAAAAAGGAAAGAAGAGAGGGGGAAATTATAAGAGTTCCTAAACTGAAAGTGAAAATCGCTGTTGTATCTGACTCTTTGCAACCCCATGGACTATACAGTCCAATGGAATTCTCCAGACCAGAATACTGGAGTGGGTAGCCTTTCCCTTTTCCACGGGATCTTCCCAACCCAGGGATCGAACCCAGGTCTCCCACACTGCAGTCAGATTGTTTACCAGCTGAGCCACAAGGTAAGCCCATAAGAGTTCCTAAGCACTTCTTAAAAAGAATCCAGATGTCAGAATGAAGAGTGGCACTCAGTCTCAGAGCCTTAAAATACATTATCCCGGCAGATGATTTGGGGGGAAATTACTTTTTTTTTTTAAGGCTCCGTGAGATCCTACTGCAGGGGAGAGGGGCTTCCCAGGTGGCTCAGCAGTAAGAATCCCCCGGCAGCGCAGGAGACACGGGTTTGATCCCTGGGTCAAGAAGATCCCCTGGAGGCGGTCGTGGCAATCTACGCCAGTATTCTTGCCTGAAGAATCACATGGGCAGAGGAGCCTGGAGGACTAGTCCATAGAGTCATAAAGAGTCAGACACGACTGAAGCGAGTTAGCATGCATGCAGGGGAGAGATTTAGGTTACTCTGAACCCTTTTATTATCCACAGAAGTTTTAGATCCCAGGAGAATCCCATTCTAGAAAAGAGAAGTCCAGCTTTGCTTTCAGAAGCATGGGGTTTGGCCACTGTTTTTGAGTGAGTTTTAGGAGAGGAAAAATATTCACACAGGCTGAAACTAACAGTGCTTCCGTATATTTTACACCAGTTACCATTCACTGCCACTGCAAGCTTTAGAACAACAAAGGGCATCACCCAGAACCTCTTTAGACAGTGTCCCCTTTCTCCAGGTTAAGAACCTCTGCATTCTTAGGCAGGATTATTACTAGCAGTCATACACAATGTTGGGAAAGATTGAGGGCAGGAGGAGAAGGGGGCAACAGAGGACAAGACGGTTGGATGGCATCACTGACTCAACGGACGGGAGTTTGAACAAACTCCAGCAGATGGTGAAGGACAGGAAAGCCTGGTGTGCTGCAGACCGTGGGGTCGCAAAGAGTTGGGCGTGACTTAGCCGCTGAGCAACAATAAATTGTCAAGATAACCACTGTCAACAACTCAGAGTGCATGTTTCTACGCCTCCTCAGTGAGTTTAGATGCACATTTATGTTTTTAAACGAAAACAGGATAGGTACTGTTCTAAATTTGATTTTGCCAAAGAGATTTTTTCATGTCAGTACATGTAGGTCTATCTCATACTTCATAACAGAAGCACAGATGTCCTTCCTGATTAATTTTACCACTAGTCCATTAATAATAATTTAGTTGTTTCTTATTTTTTTGCTCTTGGTATAAAGGCAGATCTGTAGTGAATCTGTGTGTGGGTGTATGTGTGTTTATCTGCATATAAATCTTTGTGTAAATGTACACATATTTCTTTGGAACAGATTTGTAGAAATGAAATTGCTGGGTCACAGGGTGCTTTAAATTTAATTCTGGTAGCTACTGCCAAATTGCCTCACAGTAAGTTTCACCATTGTGCATTTCATCCGTAGGAGAGTGTTTATTTTCCCCATGTTCATAGTCTGTACATAATCATTGTACATAAACAAAATTGTCCAACAAAATGAAAAATGTGAATTTTGTCTGCTGGGTGGAAATGATTCCATTTTTATTGTTTTCATTTGCATTTCCCTAATTACAAGTTATATTGATGATCTTTATATATGTTCCTTGACTGTGTTTCTTCTTTTGCTGGTTGCTTATTTATTTCTCTTGACCATTTTTTTTCTCTGGAGTTTTTTGACTTTTCCTTTTTAAGGAGTTTATATATTCTACTTATCAGCCCTGTATGAGGTGTGTTATAGATAATTTACCCCAAGTTTTCATTATCTTTTAACCTTGTTTATGGCATCTTTCATCATGCAGAAGTCTTCAGATGATAAACTTTTACAAGGCAAATGTTTATAAGGTTTAGCTTTCCCTTCCTGAATTTGGGATTATCTGTCTTTAGGAGTACATAAGGCCTTGCCCTTTTTAGATTATATGTAGTATTTCATATAATTTCTTTTAATACTTTTTACAATTGTATGGATTGCCTAATGTCCAATTTATCAAGAACATGTAAAAGTACCTATTAGAGTAAAAAAGAAAAAGAAATTCAAGGATTAGCATGGTATCTGAGGACAGGAAAATGGTGATAAAAGAAAGCAGCGTGTGTCTCTGTTGTAGAAAAGGATTCTTTAACTTTTTATGTTAAGAGTATAGCCGATGAACAATGTACCTATAGTTTCAGATGTACAACAAAGCGACTCAGCCATACATATACGTCTGTCCATTTACCCCCAAACTCCCAGGCTGCCACATAACATGGAGCAGAGTTTCCTATGCTATACAGTGGGTCCTTGTTGGTTATCTGTTTTAAAGAATGGCCATGATCAAAAACTCTCCAAGTGGTAGATTCTGGAGAGGGTGTGGAGAGAAGGGAGCTCTCCTACACTGATGGGATTATAAATTGGTCCAGCCACATTGGAGGACAGTATGGTGGTTCCTGAAAAAAAGAAAAAAAAAAACTAAAAAATCTGCTGTGCTTTTAAGACATGCTTTTGGCCTGTTTCAATCTCATAATCTCTAGGAACTGAATTTATTCTTCACTTTGTTCAGCAAAATTTTTGTATGCGTGCTCAGTGCCAAAAAGAATATGTCCTAAATTCTGGGAGCTACAACAGTGGACTAGATTAGCCCTCAAGGAACTTGGTGAGACCGTTGTCTGAGCTGATTGCTAAAGGAAATGGGGAGGGAGCCAGGATAAGAGCAGTGAGAGGTCTCCAGCAGAGGAAATAATAATCACAAAGGTCTCATAAGCCATGTTAAGGAGTTCTAACTACTCAGAAAGCAGCAGGGACCAATTAAAGGAAGTATTTTACCTAGAGAAGTGAAATAATCACATCTGATTTCTGCCAAGAGTACTCTGACTTAAGTGTCGAGAATGAATAGCTGGGACAGGACTGGAGCCTGGGAAACCTAGCTCTTGTTGAGATCTTGTCAAGAGGTGGCCATGGTGGCCTGAAGGGTCTTTTCAGTGAAATAAAAAGAAAGCTGACTCAGGACATGTTTGGGGTGGGGAGAAGGAGGAGCTGGCCATTGATTAGGTGCAGAGAAAAAGGGAGGAGGGGAGTGAAGGATGACGCTCAGGTTTCTCCTTTGAGACCCTGGGTGAGTGGATAGCGGAGACATTCGTTGAAGTAAGAAATGCAGAGAAAGTGGTCTGTTCAGAGAAGATCGTGTATGTTGCGTTTTCCACATGTTACGTTTTCAATGCCTGTGTAATATCCTAGTGGAAACATCTAGAAGGAAGGTTATAAATTGGGAGTTCAGGAGAATAAACAGCCTGGGGTCATTACGATTGAAATGATGTAAACATAGACTAAAGCCTCGAGGAAAACTCTGTTAATCAGACAAACCAGGAAGATACGCAAAACCAAACATGATCCAAATTCAGTAATAAGCAAATGAATTTCATGTATGGTGACCCAAAAGAGAAACAAAAGGTAAACCCATACCCTTTGAAGATTCTAAAATCCACAGATAAAATACTGCATCAGAAATCCTACCTCGGGAATTCACTGGCGGTCCAGTGGTCAGGACTGTGCTTCCACTGCAGGGGGCTGAGGTTCCATACCTGTTCAGGGAACTGAGATCCCACAAGCCACGCTGTGCAGCCAAAAAGAAACTTAGAGATTTATTAGGGGGAGGGGAGGTGCTTCCCAGGTAGTGCTTGTGGTAAAGAGCCCATCTGCCAGTGCTGAAAACACAAGAGATGTGGGTTCGATCCCTGGGTCCGGAAGGTCCCCTGGAAAGGGAAATGGCAATCCACTCCAGGGTTCTTGCCTGAGAAATTCCATGGGCAGAGAAGCCTGGTAGGCAACAGTGCATGGGATCACAAAAAGTCTGACACAGCTGAGCAGCCATGACACTTTTTAAAAATAAAATTAAATATATATATTTTTAATTTTTTAAAGAATCTCTACCTCTACCTCCAGCTTGGAATGAGGGAGAAAGACTTCCAAATACTGTGGGTAAGGGCTTTAATTACCTTTAGAGTGAAGATGAAAATTCATTCAAAGGAAATTCATGACTTTTTATCCAGTTAGTGTATCAAGGTTTTGAAAACCATGTTAAACTATCCATAGCTGCTTAAAAGATAAAAGTGAGACTTTTGACAAGCAGGTCAATGTCAGACCTACATAAAGTGTAAATTAGGAAATGATGGAGTCAGACATTTTAATAATCTAGTAAAATGTGCATTGTTTACCTTTAGCAGGAAAAAAAAATTATTTAAAGACAAAGGAAACAGGGCAGGGTAGAAACTTAAAAGCAAAACTAAAGATTGACAAACTATGACCTCTGGGCCAAAGCTGGTTTTTGTAAATAAAGTTTTATTGAGACACAGTCACACCCACTTATTTACATATTGTCTCTGGCTGCTTTAGAGATATCAAAGCACAGTTAAATACTTGTAGCAGGGACTATATGGCCCATAAAACCTGAAATATTTTTTATCTGGTCCTTTACAGAGTAAGTTTGCCAACCACTGTTACAAACCAGTGAAAGTCCTAGGAAAGATGAGAGCATCTTTCCTAGTAACTAGAGCAGTAATACTGAGGATTAAGTGGAAGGAAGAATAAACTATATTGTCTACTTTATATCAAAATACCACTTATATTGCAAAGCCTAACCTAGAGAAAGAAAGGCTCTTAACTGATCATTGAAGTTGTTATTCAGTGGGTTTTGAACATTTCTGATTTTCTTTAGATCTTCTTTATGATTAATTCTATTAGATATGGCTTCTACGCCAATACCAATTTAAGCCAACCTCATATTCCTGAGACTAAAATGGAATGCCGATGATTTTAAGAAGCTCGTCTACAAAGTCGGTTTTACTACAATAGACATTTGGGCAAGTGGATGATCAACTTTAGTGGTACTAGATAGCCATAGCTATGTGAATATAGGCAAAGAATGAAAAATGTTTTCTCAAGTTATAGGAAGCCAGATTCATAAGCATCCGTCACTTGCTTGGGCAAGTTACTGATAAACTCTGCAGAAAAATAACAAACCATGCGTCCCTGCATCTTGGCTGTTGAAAATGAGATTCTGTCTCTGATTGATGTTAGCAGAGAGGCTTGTAAAAATGCATTTCCAACTGATTAGTTCAGAAGGTGTCAATCTCATGCAGTTTTATGACCTGCAGATCACATGCCAGATGCACGTTTGGTTTTTATAAACTAACAAAGATGAATGATGAGATTTGAGCATTCCTGTTTGGCAACTGTACCGTATAGTGCCTAAAGGAAGGAATTCAGGGAGTATTATGGGGGACCAAAGGAGGGGGGATTTAACCTTTAACTTACCGGGTTAATGGAGATAAAATGTAACCTTTGGAGGTTTCGCTACTAAGTAGTTTCTAGTTATGCTTTAAAAATGAATGTAAGGGAAAAACTTGCAAGAATATCAAATGTTTATATGGAATTACTCTCCCAAGCATACTCATTCTAAATCCATGGGGTAAGAACTCTTAAATACACACACACACACACACACGCACACACACATGTGTATATACATATATGTGTATATGTATATACATGTTTGTGTATGTGCATATATGTGTCTGTGTGTATACACGTGTGTGTATCTGCATATGTGTGTATACATGTGTGTATATGCATATATGTGTGTGTACGTGTGTCTGTATATGCATGTGTGTGTATGTATATACACGTGTGTGTATGCATATATGTGTATATGTATATACACGTGTGTGTATGCATATATGTGTATATGCATATACACGTGTGTGTATATGTATATATACGTGTGTGTGCTCAGTTGTGTCCGACTCTTTGCGACCCATGCACTGTAGACCATCGGGTTCCTCTGTCCATGGAATTTTCCAGGCAAGAATACTGGAGTAGGTTTGCATTTCCTTCTCCAAAGGGATCTTCCCAAGCCAGTGACTGAACCCATGTCTCTTGTGTCTCCTTCATTGGCAAGTGGTTTCTTTACTAGCTGAGCTACCAGGGAAGCTTAAATTATAAAACATACTAGAGATTCCTCATGAAGTCTCAACCGTCATGAGGTTGAGATTATAAATCATGAATTGTTATTAAAAGAATTTTTTAATTGTTTTTTTGAAGCTAAAGTGATTTGGGTGCAATAGGTCAATCATCTGCTACTTTAAAAATCTGAGTCTTAATAACTTCTGTGTCTTCGAGACAGATGGAGAAAAAATGCAGTATATTGCATATTATAACATATCCTTGTGAAAAATAAGCTTCTAGGATAGTTTCATCTTTCTTCCACTAGAAATATTGAGAAATATTTAGACATTTTTCATCTTTGTGGCCTTTTGGTTAAAAAAGCAATATTTTGATAAATTTCTCTGAAATTTCAAAGCTCAGTTTCATTTGATTTTCTTAAAACATGATTTTGAATTTTTGTCACAGAATAGATATGTGCTTTCAAATAATTAACAATCCATTTTTTAGAAGTATAACAGACATACACATGAAAATGTAGCTATAATAAAGAAACTATAAGATCTGCTTATCAGAAATTCAGACTCATACATTTTCATGTATATAAAAATTATGGTGTCAAAACGTTAAAATAGTCATGTAAAAGAGTTCAGCGTCATACATTTAATTCTAATACTTATTAAGCTCTTTTTTTCAACTGTATGGGAAATAGTGAAATTTTTAGTTAATGTCTCTGAATAAGCTACATCTCTTTCAGTTTTAAGTGACAGAAAAGCCAGCCCAAACAGGCTTAAGAAAGAAGGCAGTGCTTTGACTTCTAGAACTGAAAAGCCCAGGTCAGATGCAGCTTATTGCAAAAGCCCCAAAGTTGTCTCTGTGACATTTTTTTTTTCTCCAGCTCTTGACTTTGACTCTTCTGGGAAGGCTCCATTCCCAGACAGGTTCTAATATAGTGGCAACTGGGGAAATGGGGTAACCCCAAGTTCACGGCCTTACAGCTCCAAGGCTGGAGGGATGGGGATGGGGCGGGATGGCTTTTTAGATAGTTCCTGAAGTTCAGTCCAATTTAACAGATTAGGTCCCATGTCCATTTCTGAACCAAACACAAGGGGAAATATGCACATAGACTGAAAGTTGGGGAGGACTGGCTATGCAAATGAAAAGTCAGAGTAGCTACCCAAAGAAGGGAAAATGAATGTTAGGAGAAACCACAAGTGCTCGCAGCATTCTTTTTCAGGTGGGCAAAATGACTGAAGGACAAAGCCAGGCCGCTCGTCTCCTGTTTCTTACCTTATCTGTGTTGTGTTGACCTGCTTATAGACTGGGCAATATGATTCAATTGAGTTTGTTTTATTTTGTCTCAGTTTGCTGTCAAATAATGAATGGGCAAGCATATGTTCTATCAATAAGAGTAGCCTAAAGCAAAAAAAGAAAAAAAAGACTATTGTATTTAAAAAAAAATAAAAGTTTGTTTCAAAACACCTGTATAAATAAAACATTGGTCAACCAGATATTTTCAGCTGAGTTTGCCATAATAGGATCATGCTGAGACCTGAAACTCAAGGTTTTAAGATTTTATAATGATTTTGTCCAGTCTCCCAATGGTGATTAAAGTCTGCAGAAACTAATGTTTTTATTAATCTGTACTGAGAAATATAATAGCCAAACAGATCAAAAATCATGTATCAATTGGTCACTGAAAAATGACCTTAAAGAATAATGTCATGAAACCATTATCCTAACACTTATCTACTAATGGGGTGGTTCA
This sequence comes from Odocoileus virginianus, assembly GCF_023699985.2. Classification (NCBI taxonomy): domain Eukaryota; kingdom Metazoa; phylum Chordata; class Mammalia; order Artiodactyla; family Cervidae; genus Odocoileus; species Odocoileus virginianus. The sequence goes on along the minus strand of NC_069705.1, from coordinate 30,029,981 downwards.
AACAAAATTCTTACATGGCCCATTGAATATAGTTTCCTTTTGATGTTCCTGGAGAAGGCTCGGGAAGAGTCTAACCTTTATTCTTTTTAATGTCACCAACAGTGTAGGTCAATTTTTAGTGATAGGTTTCTTATCATTTTCAATATTATAGCTTATTTACGTTAGCCATATTTTTATTAACATCTTCATTTTAGAGGAGGCATATTAATAGAGCTCAGGTTCCTCTTTGAATTTTGAGAAATGATGTAATTATATTTGGAATATTCTTTACTGTCCTTGGGCTTCCCTGGTGACTGAGACAGTAAAGAATCTACCTGCAGTGCGAGAGACCCAGGTCCGATCCCTGGGTCAGGAAGATCCCCTGGAGAAGGAAATGGCTACCACTCCAGTAATTCTTGCCTGGAGAATCCCCATGGACAGAAGAGTCTGGCGGGATACAGTCCATGGGGTCGCCAAGAGTAGGGTACAACTGAGCAACTAACGCTTACCATCCTTGGGAAAATGATTTCCTTGAAAGGTGACTGGCTCATCACAGACTTCCGTTTTCTGACCTTTTCCCGAATTTTAGGTGGGAGAACAGCCAGTCAGTGGAGTGGTCTGCACACACACAGTAGTTACCAGTCGGTGGAAGGGTTTGCACACACACAGTAATTGTCACACACAGTAGTTGTCCAAGTGCGATGTTGTATTCGGGTGCAGTTGGTGGCACCTTAAAACAATTATAGCAGTAACACCAGAGTTCACCAATCACCATCACAAATACAATAATAATGCACAAGTGGAATATCACAAGAATTACCAGAATGTAACAGAGACACGAAGTGAGCAGATGCTATTTGAAAAAATGGCACCGATAGACTTGTTCCATGCAGTGTTGCCACAAACCTCTGATTTGTTAAAAAAGAAAAAAGCTCAACATCTGCAAAGGGCAGTAAAATGTGATCTGCCTATAATACATTGTTCTAAACTGTCGTTTTGTTATTTTTTATTCAGAACCAACGTTATATAATTCTTTTCAGTCATCTCCAATGCAAACATTTACTGTCTGTGAAAGCAACTGCAGCTATTGTATTTGATTTCACAAAGGATGCCAGAAATTACTGTTAGATGGGAGGAACAAATCGTTGGATGTGAAAAAAAAAATAGCCAGCCAGCAAATAAAACTTATTCTGCATCATGACCGAAAAAGAGGAATTTTCTAACTGGTTTACATCTCTCTCTACAGATGGACTCATTGACTGCATGGATCCTGACTGCTGTTTACAGAGTTCCTGCCAAAATCAGCCTTACTGTCGTGGACTGCCCGACCCCCAGGATATCATTAGCCAGAGCTTACAGTCACCGTCTCAGCAAGCTGCCAAATCCTTCTACGACCGCATCAGTTTTCTCATAGGATCTGATAGCACCCATGTCCTACCTGGAGAAAGTCCTTTCAATAAGAGGTCAATACACTTTTCTTTACATAGATTCGTAATGATATTATCACAGTTATAAGCCCTTAATATGAAATGCTGATGACTGCAAATTTGAGAAAAGTGCCTTTTTTAAAATGTAGTTTTTCATCGTTTGGCACATCCTTCACCAAACTTCATGTTTCAAGCATTTTTGACACAGTTCAGGTACTTTGTCAATTTCAGTACCGGAAGCATAACAGGACATCCCATTAAGGAGTCAATAAATCCTCATTTAACTAGTTGATTTTCTTAGCACAGTTGGAAGTGTTTCAAAAGAAGCAATGAAAAGACCCCAAAAGGCAAAACAGAAGTGCACTTTTTTTTTAAGCTGAGCTCACTAAATAATATAAATTATGAATTAATGTAATGGAACTGCTAACAGCATGGCAGTAAGATTGCATGAGCTGTTGGCCTGGTGCTTTGTAGAGCAGTAATGACCTGAAAATAAACCAGTAAGTGAAAGCAGGTGTCTTGTGTCTCACTGAGCAAAAGAAGATGATTTACACCAGAACTCCTGGGTCTGCAGCAATTTAACAGCATTAATGCAGTTAGACCCAGCAGTTGATTAAAAGTTGTTGCACAAATGTTCCTCATTGCCCCCTTAAATCTTGTACTTCTTGTTCCCTGCGGGTTTCCGGATTGCCTTGGAATTAATTGGAAAGTATACTTTCCTTCATGCAAGCACCAGATATATGACTTACAAAAAGAATGCACAGTTTACAATTTAAAAAATTCATCTCTAAATTATTGGTCTTGATAACTCTCCAAAACCCAGATTGCAATGAATTAAAGCCCAGGGTAAACACCAGGTATTTCAAGAATGTGGATTGCAGTGAATTATAAGGAACACTGTCTTGGGAGTGTCTCCAGTCTGGTTTTTGTGAATACAAGTGCCTTATGATACTGTTATTTTATCCTTAGGTTGAATTATCTCCACATCATGATAATGTTTGTCTGAGGAGATAAATGTTCAGTCTAATTCTTCTACTTTTCTCACAGCCTCGCGTCCGTCATCAGAGGCCAAGTGCTGACTGCTGATGGAACTCCACTTATTGGAGTGAATGTCTCATTTTTCCATTACCCAGAGTACGGATATACTATTACCCGCCAGGATGGAATGTAAGCTAGTTCCAGCACCCTATCTTTCTTCAAAGTGTTTTAAGTATAAAAACTAGGCTTTTTTTTTTTAAATCACCAGGCATGATGCCTTAATGTCCCTTTTAGTTTGAAAATGCAGCAACTTTTAGACCAGAGATCTGTGACAGTCCGTGGCAAAAATTTAAAGTTATATATTCATGTAGGTTTTTAAAAGTTGATCTCATTTTCTAAGGCATAATAAAAGTATTATGGTTTTATAGGAGAATGTTCTTTCTTCGTCTTAGAAGATTCATTTTGAAAAAAACTTGTTTAATTTTTGGTCACACCCCACAGCATGTGGGACCTTAGTTCTCAGAACAGGGATTGAACAAGTGCCCCCTTGCATTGGAAGGCAGAGTCTTAACCACTGGACCGCCAGGGAAGCCCCCATGTTGAAATATTTGAGAGTGAGACTTTGTAGATCTACAACCTAAGTTCAGATGGTTCTAGAAAAGGAGTGGATAGATAAAGCAAACTTGTACAAATGTTAATAAGTTAGTAAGTATAGGTTGAGGATATATGCATGAGTTGGAATAAACTCCGAGAGTTGGTGATGGACAGGGAGGCCTGGCGTGGTGCAGTCCATGGGGTCACAGAGTCGGACGCGACTGAGCGACTGAACTGAACTGAAGGATATATGGATGGTCATTGTATAATTCTTTTAATATTCTCATAGAGTTTAAACTATTTCATGTAAAAGTTGGGAGAAAAAAAGGTCTTTCTTATAAAGCATGTGGATTTAAGGAGGTGAGTTTTGAAAGTCACATGAGATCCGGGTAATTCACTAAATATGTCTTGTGTTTTCCCAGGTTTGACCTGGTGGCAAATGGTGGGGCTTCTCTGACGCTGGTGTTTGAACGATCCCCATTCCTCACTCAGTATCACACTGTGTGGATCCCATGGAATGTCTTTTATGTGATGGATACCCTCGTCATGAAGAAAGAAGAAAATGACATTCCCAGCTGTGACCTGAGTGGCTTTGTGAGGCCCAATCCTATCATCGTGTCCTCACCTTTATCCACCTTTTTTAGATCATCTCCTGAAGACAGTCCCATTATTCCCGAGACACAGGTAGAATATTCTAACCAGCAGTGCTTTTCAGTAAACCATTTTCAGATCATGTGGTTTCCAAAGAATTTTTTTAAAGGAGTGCAGAATTCCAGTGCTATCCTAAGTAATTCTCTGGAATGACATGTAGAATGTGGGGTGCGTATGTGTGTGTGTAGTAAATAAGAGTTATTATGTTAGGATATCTATTTCTTAAAGATCTATTCAAAATACTTTTTCTTCAAGATATATCTGTGTCTATTTATTAGCTGTAGCCAGTTGGGCAAACAATTTTAAGTGCAACAGCTAGTAATGTCTTTGCTCATTGATTCATTCATTGGAAAAGGCTTTTAGTGCCTGCATGTATCTGACCTCCTAACTGACATTATACCAAGTGCTACTATACGTGGTCATTACTCGTAATGTTTTACTGTTTAATTATTATTGTGAGCAGAAGATATGTTAGAAAAGATGAATCTCCATAGAAAATGTTCATTAATTTTCTCACAGTATTTTTAAAACACGGCATCATATCTTAAACCCTAATAATATAGGGTTAATGATGTAGTTCGTAAAGCCATATTTTTCACAGGGAAAAAATTATTATGTAAGTTTTAAAAAGATAACCATGTTTTCACTATTCATTTTTATCTACTGAAATATCGGGGGGATCGTTTTTCTTCCTGTATGGTTCCAATTAGAAATAACTTTCAGATCTTAAAGGCAGGACATTAAGTACAGCAATAATGGACTTCATATGTAAACAGCTGAGTAAAAACATGTGATCTTTAAAATACAACAGCACTGAAGAGCTTGGCTGCATTTATTCTTCAAATATTTATTGAAATACCTCTTCTGCACCAGGCGCTCTTATAAGGAGACAAAGCAGTACACGGATCAGAGGAAGTACCTGCTTCCAAGAAGTTTGTCAGTTTACACAGAGAGACTGAAAACAAACAAATAAATGTCAAGTTGTGAATAAGACTTCATTAAAATAATAAAGCAGGGTAAAGTGGATGGAATTGCAATTTTATATAGCATGGTCCCGGAAGATCTCTTCAATAAGATTACATTTCAGCAGAAACTTTGAGAAGAGAAAGAATAAACCTGGAAAATAGAAGGTCATTCCAAGCAGAGCAAAGAGCAAGTTCAAAAGCTGCAAGGGAAGAATAGGCTTCCCTGCTGGCTCAGTGGTAAAGAATCCACCTGCAAGGCAGGAGACACAGGTTCGATCCCTGCGCTGGAAAGATCCAGTATCGGAGGAAGTGCCAACCCACTTCGGTATTCTTGCCTGGGAAATCCCATGGACAGAGTAGCCTAGCGGACTTTGTAGTCCATGGGGCCCCAAAAGAGTCAGACACAGCTTAGCAACTGTACCAACAGAAGGGGAAGAACAAGAAGTGGGCCTGTTCGGAGAACTGCAGAGAAGCTGGCAGATGTGGCTGAAATGAAGGAGATGATGTCACAGATCACTGAAGACCATGGCAAGGATGAGGGCTTTTCCTGTGATCATTGAGTAATTAGAAGCTGTGAGAGGATTTTAGGAGGATCAAATACAGTTTCTTATTTGCTTCTTTAAAAGATCATTGCAGTTGCTGTCCTGAGAATATTCTATTTAGGGCAAGGGTTGAAACAAAGAGACCAGTCCGGAGGCAGTCTCAGTAGTAGGAGAAATGATGGTGTCTTGGATAAAGGTGATTGTGGGTAGAAGGGGTAAGAAGCATACAGTAAAGCTTAATGGTTGGTTTTTCCTCTCTGGTTTGATTTGCTTTTCCACTAGTGCAAAATAGTATGGTCAAATTAAATTACCTAGGAGAAACATGTTTTAATGAGTTAAATTACAGATTATTTGTTCCCATGAAGTAAGCTAATGATGACAAAGACAGAAATCAGTTATTTAAAATTAGGAATAACATGATATTTTGAAATAGAGATATAACTCCTGGAAGATCACAGTATGTATTCATGAAGGTGTCTATAGGAAACCTATCAAATTGATGTGAAATTATTTTGAAAATAAGAGGAAATAAATGATATGCTTTAAGTTATAATCACTTACATTTTCAGGGCCATCCAAGTCACCAAATCTGTTTTTCAAACTAAGCCACCAGTATTTACCCCCAATGATACGGAACAGTGAGTTCTGTTCAGATGATTCACCCTGAACCCAAGGGTCCTACTTAAGTTATTAACATCTGTATGACAGACATACATCATTCCTAACTGTTTCATGTGAGAGGAGTTGGGAGGAAGAAAAACACTACTGAACACTGAATCGCTGTTTTAAGATTTTTCCAACATGAAAAGGTGGTCCTTTAAGTCTGAGTAATGAATATTCCTAGGGCAATCTGAGGAAACCTTTGAGAATGCTATTTAATTCTTAGTAGAGAAAGTGGTGAGCTCCTAGGGTGGATTCTTAAGCATAGACAGCATTGTACATCACACAAGATGTAGTAAGCCCGAGTGAGAGTGAAAGCGTGTCTCTCAGCCGTGTCCGACTCTTTGCAGCCCTCTGGACTGTACCCCACCAGGCTCCTCTGTCCATGGAATTCTCCAGGCAAGGATGCTGGAGTGGATAGCCATTCCCTTCTCCAGGGGATCTTCCTGACCCAGGAATCAAACCCGGGTCTACTGCATTATAAGTGGATTCTTTACCATCTGAGCCACCAGGGAAGCCTGAACCTAAGAAGAGCTGCTATTATTAACCAAACTAATAGCACTGTTAGCAAGTAGAATCTGAATTATTTGGATTTATTTTATATACACCATAACATAGATTTTTTTTTTCAAAATATTAAAATCCTGTTTCAACATAATGTATTTTGCATATGTCAGGATAAATTTACTGGCATTCATTGAGCACATCACACTGATGGGTACATTGTGGGGTTAGGAATATGATTTTTAAAATTTGTAACAGATGATTTTTATGCAGGTAATTATGTTAACTCTTTACACTCATTTCAATTCAAACGGTGTATATCGAGTGTCTTTTGCAGACATTCAACAGCACGTTAATTGTTCTCTGGGGGGAAATTTATGCAACTTGAAAATATTAGTTCATGTACCATCATATCAAAAATCAGCCATGAGTGCAAGCATAATGTTTAAATAATTATGGGAGTGTGCTGTTGTTATATTACCTTCCAAGGTGAATATGGAATTTGCTACAATTTAACCCAAGTGAATTGGTCTGTTTTGTTACCATTCCTGTCTTTCTAGGCTGTGACCAGTCAGCTGATGAGGCCATAGATGTAGGTTTAACCCCTAAATGAGCCAGCTGGCATGGGCCAGATCTTTGGCCTGGGCCATATTTCTGTGCTGAGCAAACCATCTTACAAATGTCTGCTCTAATTCTCCAGGGCAACGGGGGTGAAAGATGGGTTAGTGAGAATCCACTGTGACTATAAACTAACAAGTCAGTGCATGTCAGCCTGATGGAGCAGTCACAAAATTTCCTGTATGGGAAGTAACACCTGAACTGTGATTAATTCAAGATAAATGACAGGAAGCTTTTAGGAGGAGAAAAATTGAGCTGGCAGCAGCGTTATTTTTAATTATTGAATAAGATAACATCTCAAATGTGTTTTTGTGGATACTGACTCTTTAGAATCTTATCTTATCGTTAATTGCTTTGCTGCATTCTTTTAAATGTATTTTACCTAATAGTCATACACGGTCCCCGTTTGAAACTTCTGCTTTCTCTTTAAACCTAGGTCCTCCACGAAGAAACCACAATTCCAGGAACAGACTTAAAACTTTCCTACCTAAGTTCCAGAGCTGCCGGGTATAAGTCAGTACTTAAGATCACAATGACCCAGTCCGTTATCCCATTTAATTTAATGAAGGTGCATCTGATGGTGGCTGTCGTAGGAAGACTCTTTCAAAAGTGGTTTCCTGCATCACCGAACTTGGCCTATACTTTTATATGGGATAAAACAGATGCATATAATCAAAAGGTCTATGGTCTGTCTGAAGCTGTTGGTAAGTCCCTTGTAAATGTATTATATTCTGCACCAAAACCACTGTGTTGAATCAGAATTAACATGAAATTCATTGTAACCCAAGGAAATCTGTGGATAAGCAGAGAGGATGTCAGTAAGGTTACCTAGAAAGGTTGTAAATGGTTGGTTTAGATCTACAATAGGAAAAAGGAGTATATTCCATATGATGAAAGGGAATGTGAAATTTCAGGTTTTAACATTCTTTTTCTCATGTTTTTTTCCTCATCATGTCCCTTCCTTTTTTCATTTTCTTCTTTCCTTTATAATTTAATCTCAATTTTCATTAACCTTTTCTACATTTCAGTATCTAACAACATGTAGTTTCAAGTCATAATGATATTTTAACATGACATCAGACAACATTTGTGCCCAAAAATTATTTCAGCTCTTCTGAGTGGAAGGACTGGTCAATTCAGCAGAATGATATTCATAAACCGTCAAACCAGTTGTTTCACTGCATAACAGGACGATGCAATCAGAGTTTGATCTGTTGAGATATGCATACTGTGGCTCCAGGCTCAGGCTCAGAATACCCAGGAAAACATGTTACCTGAAAATATAGTAGGCATTTTATCCTGAAATTAATATGTAATTTGGACTGGAATTTATTCAGATCAGATAATTGCCCCTTCTCCCTTCACTTTGTTCTAAGTTTTAAAACCCATGTTTCTTTGTAGACTCTGAAGTTTTCCTTTTGAGACTTGTTCCTATCAATCTGCTGCTAGTTTTGTTGTTTATTCCTGATAAGAGCATGTGAATATAATGTTGTAACCTGGCTATCTGTGTTTGCGCTATTAAACCTTACTTAGCGTTAATACTTTCCATAACTTAATACTCCCGGAGCCTAAGCATCTCTGATTATTCAGATAGTAAATGGTGCTTTTTGTTGTTATTGTCTGATCACCATTTGGGGCCGATTTATCCGCTCTAACTAATGACTTCCCCAGTTGCTCAACCTGAGCTTCGTTTTGTACTATGGACCCTTTGTGAAAAAGTGGTGTAGGGAAAAATACTAGTTTTCTATTAAGTCAATACAAAAATAATATTTGGAGATCTTTTTTTTTTAAAGAAAACCACCTTCTATATGATCAAATCTTCTCATATAAAAAATGACTCTGTTCACAAATAAGTGGAAATATGGTCTCAGAGCACATCTGTGAAAAAAGCAGTTTTATCAAGATAATAAAATAAATTGCATTTCTGCCTGTGGTTGGGAAGATGAACCATGATTTGTTCTGATTCTAGTGTCAGTAGGATATGAATATGAGTCGTGTTTGGACCTGACTCTATGGGAGAAGAGGACTGCCATTTTGCAAGGCTACGAATTGGATGCTTCCAACATGGGCGGTTGGACATTAAATAAACATCATGTGTTGGATGTTCAGAATGGTAAGAGCTTGTCCACAGATAGTTAATATTATTCACTTTCAAATCAGTTAAATTGGAGCAAGATTTTATCCCATGCATGCTATAGGATCAGAATTAGCAGGAGGACAAAAAGTATATTTGTAAAGACTTCAGGGAATTCCCTGGTGGTCCAGAGGTTAAGACTCCATGCTTCCACTGCAGGGGACGTGGGTTTGATCCCTGGTTGGGAAACAAAGTTCCCACATGCCACATTGTATGACCAAAAAAATAAGTAGATTAAAGACTATGAAAGCTTAAAATGGAAACTATGTAATATACTTCACAGTGTTCATAGTCTCATCACCAACATAGTTTTCCTAGAAAGTACTTGAGTTGATCCAGAGTGCTTTAGGTAGGTTTATGAAAAATGGAGGGAGGGGGATTTTTTAAGTAAAGAAAAAACTAAAATTCCAAGTGGCTTTACAAAAATATTTCTAATAGATCTTAATCTTTAAAAAAGTAGTCCATTCTCAGTATCTAGAATTTTTCAGTTCTTCTTAGATTGCATTTGAGGGGAGAAAAAACTTCTCCCACTCAACCTGGGTTACATTAGCTGTTTTTTGACTTTACAAATATTAGGAAAAAATACTCTGGGAAAAGGAAAGCAAGAATCAAAGAGTATTACTTGTTGTAGATCTGATAGATAAATATGCTCTGAAAAGCACATGTCAGATCTCATAAACCAAAAGATATAAATTTCTTGCAAAATGTGACCATGTCATAAAGAACATTAATTGCATTAAACAAATTCTGTTGTCTTTGCTGTATTTCTAACATTTACCCACATCCTGGCTAGCTTCCCTGGTAGCACAGCTGGTAAAGAATCCACCTGCAATGCAGGAGACCTGGGTTCCATCCCAGGGTTGGGAAGATCCCCTGGAGAAGGGAACAGTTACCCACTCCAGTATTCTGACCTGAAGAATTCCATAGACAGCATAGTCCATGGGGTTGCAAAGAGTCCGACACAACTGAGCAACTATCACTTTTACTTTCTTTGGCTACATCTCAGATAATATACAGGTACATTCCCATAGAGAGAGGAGCCTGGTGGGCTACAGTTCATGGGGTTGCAAAGTCACACACAATTTAGCGACTCAACAACTTTGCTAGAAAGACAGAACCCTAAGGTAACTTGCTCTAAAATAAGAGATACCATGGGAACATTTCATACAAAGATGGGCACAGTAAAGGACAGAAATGGTATGGACCTAACAGAAGCAGAAGATATTAAGAAGAGATAGCACGAATACACAGAAGAACTTAATGATCATACAAAAAAGATCTTAATGACCCAGATAACCACGATGGTTTGATCACTCACCTAGAGCCATACATCCTGGAATGAAAAGTCAAGTGAGCTTTAGGAAGCACCACTACAAACAATGCTAGTGGAGGTGATGGAATTCCAGTTGAGCTGTTTCAAATCCTAAAAGATATGCTGTGAAAGTGCTGCACTCAATATGCCAGCAAATTTGGAAAACTCAGCAGTGGCCACAGGACTGGAAAAGGTCAGTTTTCATTCCAGTCCCAAAGAAAGGCAATGCCAAAGAATGTTCAAACTACTGCACAATTGCACTCATCTCATGCAGGCAAAGTAATGCTCAAAATTCTCTAAGCCAGGCTTCAACAGAACGTGAACCAAGAACTTCCAGATGTTCAAACTGGATTTAGAAAAGACAGAGGAACCAGAGATCAAATTGCCAACATCCACTGAATCATAGAAAGAGCAAGAGAGTTCCAGAAAAACATCTACTTCTGCTTCATTGACTATGCCAAAATCTTTGACAGTATAGATCACAACAAACTATGGAAAATGCTTAGAGATGGAAATATCAGACCACCTGACCTGCCTCCTGAGAAATCTATATGCAGGTCAAAAAGTAACAGTTAGATCCGGACATGGAACAATGGACTGGTTCCAAATTAGGAAAAGAGTATGTCAAGGCTGTCTATTGTAACCCTGCTTATTTAACTTAAGTGCTCAGTTCAGTTCAGTTCAATCACTCAGTCATGTCCGATTCTTTGTGACCCCATGGACTCCAGCACGCCAGGCTTCCCTGTCCATCACCAACTCCCAGAGCTTACTCAAACTCATGTCCATTGAGTCAGATGTATGCACACTACATCATGAGAAATTCTGGGCTGAGTGAAGCACAAGCTGGAATCAAGATTGGCAGGAGAAATATCAGTAACCTCAGATATGTCGATGACACTCTTAGGGCAGAAAGTGAAGAAGAACTAAAGAGCCTCTTGATGAAAGTGAAAGAGGAGAGTGAAAAAGCTTGCTTAAAACTCAACATTCAAAAACCAAAGATTATGGCATCTGGTCCCATCTTGATAGCAAACAGATGGGGAAACAATAGAAACAGTGACAGACTTGATTTTCTTGGGTTCCAAAATCACTGCAGATGGTGATTGCAGCCATGAAATTAAAAGACACTTGCTTCTTGTAATAAAAGCTAAGACCAACCTAGTCAGCATATTAAAAAGCAGAGATAGCACCTTTGCCAACAAAGGTCCGTCTAGTCAAAGCTATGGTTTTTCCAAATAGTCATGTATGGATGTGAGAGTTGGACCATAAAGAAAGCTAAGCATCAAAAACCTGATGCCTTTGAACTGTGGTGTTGAAGACTCTTGAGAGTCCCTTGGACTGCAAAGAGATCAAACCAGTCAATCCTAAAGGAAATCAACCCTGAATATTCATTGGAAGACTGATGCTGAAGCTGAAGTTCCAATACTTTGGCCATCTGATGTGAAGAACCAACTGATTGGAAAAGACCCTGATGCTGGGAAAGATTGAAGGCAGAAGGAGAAGGGGATGACAGAGGATGTGATGGTTGGATGGCATTATGGACTTGATGGACATGAGTTTGAGCAAGCTCTGAGAGTTGGTGATGGACGGGGAAGCCTGGCATATGCTGCAGTCCATGGGGTCGCAAAGAGTCAGACACGACTGAGCTACTGAACTAAACTGAAATTAAGTCTTACCATGCTAGTAAGTCTCTGCTCTTCTCTTACAAATAGCCAAAGAAGGAGATTTCATAATCTTGTCAAAATTAGCTTTTGTCTCATGAGAGGTTATCAGAGGTACAGAATGTTGAGTCAAGCATCCAATACAACTAAATAAATATTTAACTATGATTGAAGGCTACTTTTTCTGATTAATGTTGCTTTGATACTGGTTCTTTTTGTTAAAAAAAAAAATGATCATTGGAGTTGAAGAGGATACATTTTAAACTTCTAAATGTGCTAAATCTAAATAGTTTCCAATCCAGGACTTGAACATTCTCTTCTGCAGAAGAGAACTGAAGGAGTTAATCAATAGTAAGAAAAGGACAAATCAGCAAAACCCCTCACATCTTTTCTGGGGCATAGCAGTGCTAATGCTCTCCTTCCCTTGCAGGCGTGTCCTGGACGTCAGGTTCGGTTCACTTTGCACCCCCTAAGGTGCAAATAACAGAGCATATAACTAGTGCCACGTGTGATACAGACTTTGAAAAAGTGGGGTGTCCCAACCAAGGAGCTTGTCCCACATGTCCCTCCCTATCATCAGCAGTGTCTAAAGCAGTGGTGGTTTCCGCCTCTGATGTTAGCCACATGAGGCTTAACCTCGGTCTTTCAAAATGCAACGCCGTGTGCCGGCCATGCCAGGGCCACTCTTGATTAAATTGTCTACTGTTGTGACTTCCCTGGTGGCCCAGCAGTTAAGACTGTGCTGCAAAGGCAGAGAATGTGGGTTCAGTCCCTGTCAGGGAACTAAGATCCCACATGGCATAGCCAAAAAATTGAAATAAATAAAGGATACATTTTGATAGTCTCTCCAATTATAGTTCACATAGTTCGACATATTGCTGTATTCCTCCTATTGCTGTGAAAGTTGCTCAGTCAGTGTCCGATTCTTTGCAACTCCATGGACTGTAGCCCACCAGGCTCCTGTCGATGGGATTGTCCAGGCAAGACTGCTGGAGTGGGTGGCCATTCCCTTCTCCAGGGGATCTTGCCAACCCAGGGATCGAACCCAGGTCTTCTTTGCAGGATTGATTCTTTACCATCTGAGCCGCCAGGAAAGCTTCCAGAAGTTCTTTATAAACAAACCCAGAGGAAAACCTCTCCATGTGTTTTCATCATTATGAGATTTTAGGGTAAAGTTCATAACCGGTTAGCCACAGGATTTCACCCAAGAAATTATGAACCAGTAAAAAGACTACAAGCCGAGAGCTTCAGGAAAAACCACATGTATGGTATTCAGCTCTCAGTGTTAATATTCAGGAAGAGTAAGAAACTCATAAATATTCTGTGTGTGGATACATTTAATAAAAATACACACACATTCTTCCAGAGAATAATAGATGGTTAAATTTTATTAAAATAACAGGTCAGATGTAAAAACTGACCCCAAATTCCATCCTCCCAAAAAAGTTATAAATGATAAAATATATATTATTTTAAAAGGCGAGGAAACCTACTTCACAGACTGAACTGAATGTGATTTCAAATGTTATCCCAGATCAGTGTGACAGGTAGTGGCTTTTCAAAGTGACATGTGTCTAATTGAATAAACAAAGTGATTTGTAATCATGACAAGGTGGACAAGCAATGGAAATACAGTAAGGAAGACAAGAAGGCAAAAACATAGACAGTGACAGGTGTTTGCGCAAGCAGCCTGGAACATGGAAATAAATATTCTAATGTTCATCTTTCTATTCTGTCATAATAGAGGAGAATCATGAAAGACCAATCGTTCTAAGTAATGACTGAATGAATCAGATGCAGGCGAGCCATAGGCTGACTTGTAGGAGTTTCTGATGAAAATTACAGAACTGGCTGTTCTAGGAAATTATAGTTCCATCACTGTCAAATAACGCAATCAGAGAAAGATCTTAGGGATCATTAATGTATTCTTTGAATATTCAAGGCAAAATGCTTTTTGTCTGTTGTTATGATCAAGCCTTATTTAGATGATTTTCCCTAAATTTGAATAAACTTGTTTTTTCAGTCCTGATTTCTTTATGTATATTGGCCATGATTCTTACATCACCCGTGTAGCAGAGCATTAGATAAGTAATAACAGAATTCACCTAAAATGTGCTGAGCTATAAGAGGAACACCATTATTCTGCTTTCTTCTTCACTTTAAAATTATCCCCAAATGGGAAGAAAAAACACTTTCTCAAGCTTCCTGTTGGTACTTTCTTGGGACTGATTCTTTTAACAGTATATCTGTTTAAAAAATGTATAAACAGCAGGTGGTTTACAGATAATAACATATTGAGAAGTGTCTTGAACGTGTGGAACAATAACAGCTGACCATCCAGTTGCATCATAGCAAAATGCAACCAGTGAACTATGTTTAATAATGGTAGATGAGTAAAATTAGAATCTCCACTCACATCTAGTTTCTCACTTTGAAAATATTTAAGATTTTTTTCTCAGCTTTTCGTTGAAGACCAAAATGGAGCAGACTGACATCTTGCCTTACAATTATTGATATTTTCATGTCTAAAAGCAAAACTCACTTTAAATGATAAACTGCCCTTCCCTATTTTGTAATGTCTGAAATTTTGAATAATTACATGTGCATGCATTTTCATATCAGGTTGAAGTATAAGCAAGAAAAATACTCTTTCACAGTATAGTCATATGTTAGAGGTTTGATATATATTTTCTAGCTTTGTTTTCTGTAAAGTGTATTTAATTTTTTACAAATCAGTGATAAACTCCTAAAGAAGAAAGTCATATTGTTGGTGCATATTTTTATTAGTTGGATTCATATGGAATGTTTTCAACATCATTTAACAATTAGGCAAACTTGCTGCCCCCTAAATAACATTGTGGGAGACCTGGGTTTGATCCCTGGGTTGGGAAGATCCCCTGGAAAAGGGAAAGGCTACCCACTCCAGTATTCTGGCCTGGAGAATTCCATGGACTGTATAGTCCAGGAAGTCGCAAAGAGTCGGACACAACTGAGCGACTTTCACTTTCAAAGAACATTGTGTAGAGATGGTTGTCAAACTTGGCTACATGCACATTAAGATCATCTGGAGAGTTTTTAAAAATCTCAATGCAAGGCTGCCCTCCTCCCCGCTCCCCCCCTCCCCGGATCAGTTGCATCAAAATCCCTCGGGGTGAGATCCCAGCGTGAGTAGTTTATACAACTTCCCTTCAGTTCCTACGTATAGCCAAGTTTGAGAGTCACTGAGTCAGTTTCTAATTTTCCTTGTTAGGCCTTTGTTTCTTTCACCAGACATTCTTTAAACCCATAATGGATAGCATTTTTTGCTCTCTCCTATATATCTTATTATATAATATTTTACACTGGATCACTGAATGGAGCGTTTTCTGATAGAACTTGGGATAAAAGTTTTCCCAGTCCAAATCGAAAAGGCACCAAACTGTGGCTTCTGTACTGAACCTGTTGACTTTTCATCTTTACTCCTTTTATCATAAGAAGAACACATTTTATCTCGTCCAGGTATCCTGTACAAGGGCAACGGGGAGAATCAGTTTATCTCCCAGCAGCCCCCCGTGGTCAGCAGCATCATGGGCAATGGGAGAAGGCGCAGCATCTCATGCCCGAGTTGCAACGGTCAAGCCGATGGTAATAAACTCTTGGCCCCGGTGGCGTTAGCGTGTGGGATCGACGGCAGTCTGTATGTGGGGGATTTCAACTATGTTCGGCGGATATTCCCTTCTGGAAATGTAACAAGCGTTTTAGAGCTAAGGTATGTCTCTCCTTATTTTGGGGTTTCTATCATAGTGAAACATGCTTTTATTTTAAAATAATGTTGCATATGGTGTACTAATTTATTTACTTAAACATACCTTTCTAGTGTTTAAAATTCTCCTTAGAAAGCAGTGAAATTCTTGGTTCAAATTTGAAAAAGCCCAACACGTGTATATTGTGCCCTAAATGTATGCAAGAGTATAAATAACCTAGTATATAAAATCTCACTGATTCCAGTGAATTTTCTATACTCCAGGAAGCTAGAACTATGGGTTTTAAATTTCTTTAGTTATCTTTCGAAAAACCTTGTGATATAGGTTGTTAACACTTTGGTTGAAATTAAAGCATAAAGTATTTTCCTACAGTATTAGAACATAACAGTAAGCAAACAAAGCCTATAACTTTCAACTAGAATATCAAATCTTCAAGTCGGGTTAACTCATTAACCATAATGACAGTAGTTAGAGTAACAAATTGCTATTTTTGCTTTGTTCATTTAAGCATGTTTATCAAAATCATTCTGTTCTATAAACTGTTTGATAAGCCTTGACCTACAAAATTCATTTCCAGTGTTAGTTCTGCTTAAGTTAGCAATTTTCCATAAAATAATTAAAATCTCAGTATTCAGTTCATTATATAGAAACCTTTTCTAACTATGCTTTTTTTTCTCCACCCTTTTTATCTGCTTCCACCAAGAAATAAAGATTTTAGACATAGGTAAGCATCTTGCTTAAAGGTTATTGTGTATTTTTGAATGTCCTTTGTATGTGTCAACATGACTCTCTGACATTGTTTTCTAAGAACATTTTATCATGAGAGAGGAAATTCAGCAGCAGAGAACATCTGAGGAATGAAAATTGCCCAAATGAACTATTATGATACAGCATATTGCAAAGCCCATATTGTGCATTATAATTTGAAAAATATTTTTGAGTTGGCTAGCATTAAATTTTGTCGCAGAAAACCATTATAATGAGCATCTCTGTGTAACAAAAAAGAAACCTGTAAATTTCAGGTACTGACTATAAGCCATATTGAACAGAACAACGTTTGAAGCACAGTTGAGAGTTTGAGGAGAGTTCAGTTTGACCAATAGCCAGGGCAGATCTGCTTTATGGGACCCAAAGCTCATTCAATTAGGGAGACTCAGTTAAAGGAAAGGAACCTAAAGATAGTTTACATTGGCAAATTTTTTAAAACATAAGATCCCATGAACATGCTGCCTGGGGCCCTTGCACTTGGAAGGAACTCATACAAGTGGAGGAGCCCTAAAGGTTAAGCTTTACTGACTTCCTGGTAAATTCATGGCTGCCTTAGTTTAAACTGTGTATTCAAACCCCATTTAAACTGTATATTTTCCTAAGTTGAGAGAATTAATAGATTTGAGTTTTAAGAAGTAGTGTTTCCACTGACATTATTATGGAGGAAAAGACTTTCTTCAGGGCTCAGAATGAATGTCATTGAAGCAAATATATAGGCTCCAAAGTTTCCAGATTCTATTTGCTCTGTACACTTAGCTAAGAAGGTACAGGAAAGTTTGTATGATGTATGGGCACTTTTAACTGAGAAACTTTCCCTGAGGACAGCAAAAAAAAAAAAGTCGGGGTTGGGGGGGATATGTTTGAAAGGAAAGCTGCAAAAAGAAAAAAAGGCAAGATATATTGGACATGATCAATCTGGTTTGGCCATTGAAATAGCTAATACAATGATATTGGATAGAAATTAATCCAACTATCACTACGTGCTAGTTAACGTGAAGTCCTTGAGATGAATAAATCCGTGTGATTTAATTAAACCTTTATGCAGAGATTGACAACTAGGAAATAAAAAACAAAGGTCAGCTGAAAGGTGTGTAGCTGTCACATATCCATACGACCCGTATCCATAGTCCCAAGACCTTTACCTAAGCTCCCCTGTTGATCTCACACTATCAACTAGTAGCCCAGCCACATGCAGAAACCAGCAAGGAATTTCTCTAGACTTCTGAGCATGAAAAGCTGCTGTTAGAAACCACAGCTGAATATCAAAATTGTTCTGGCCTGGTCTTTTTAGTAACTGTGGAGAAGAGAAGACGAGCTGGTGTGTACACCAACTACATGCAGAAATGCTGGAGGCGATACAGAAAAAATGATCAAAACAGCCACCTTTTTTAACAGGCTGGGCTGTTCCACACCAGGCACAGTGCAAGACACACAGCGTTGCACACCCAGACAGCAGCCCTGCAAGGTCACACAGGAACTAAGAGAGGCTCGAGGAGCTTATGCCTCTTCCCCCAAGGTACATAACTAAGAAATGGGGGACAGAGATTTGAACCAGTCTGGGAAAGCATGTTCTTTACACTACACCACATCAGTTCAGTCCACTTAAGTCGCTCAGCCATGTCCGACTCTTTGCAACCCTATGCACTGCAGCACGCCAGGCCTCCCTGTCCATCACCAACTCCCAGAGTTTACTCACACTCATGTCCGTTGAATCAGTAATGCCATCCAACCATCTCATCTTCTGTCGACCCCTTCTCTTCTGGCCTTCAATCTTTCCCAGCATCAGGGTCTTTTCAAATGAGTTAGTTCTTCACATCAGGTGGCCAAAGTATTGGAGCTTCAGCTTCGACATCAGTCCCTCCAATGAATATTCAGGACTGATTTCCTTTAGGATGGACTGGTTGGATCTCCTTGCAGTCCAAGAGACTCTCAAGAGTCTTCTCCAACACCACAGTTCAAAAGCATCAATTCGGCGCTCAGCTTTCTTGAGAGTCCAACTCTCACATCCATACATGACTACTGGAAAAACCATAGCCTTGACTAGATGGACCTTTGTGGGCAAAGTAATGTCTCTGCTTTTTAATATGCTGTCTAGGTTGGTCATAACTTTTCTTCCAAGGAGTAAGCATCTTTTAATTGCTTTACACTATACCACATAGTCAGTTTTCATCTGTCCAAGCAGCCTGGTTTCTATAGGCTAATTCCCTGGATTTATAAAAAGCTAGATTTATTTCACAATCATTTGATAAATTATGTAGAACTGTCATCTCTCTAGGAAAAAACCTGTGAGATTAGAGTTTCATTATTAACAGTACTTTGTACAATGAACTCATTCTGTACTAGCACGTGATGTTTGGCAGTGATGCTCATTGTAACCCCTCTCTCATGATCCTTCTCTGTACGCTATCCCTGCTAAACATGGGCTCTTGCATTTGCTTTGTGTGCCATCTGTGTAAAATACAATGGTTTAGGTTTTAAATTGATATCCATCTTCATTAAGTCTGTGTTGACTGATCACTTACCATGTGCTAGGTTCTTGGACAGAGTGTAGTATTGAGAAAGTCGATGCGCTCAGAACTCACAATCCAGCAGGGAGAGCAAGATGTACATGTAATAGACTAAATCATCATCAAATCACTGTTTGACGCCTAATCACATGGCTTGTATTTTGAGAGTAAATGTGTGGAGGCTTACCTGGTGGCTCACATGGTAAAGCGTCTGCCTGCAATGTGAGAGACCCAGGTTCGATCCCTGGGTCAGGAAGATCCCCTGGAGAAGGGAATGGCAAATCACTCCAGTATTCTGGCCTAGAGAATTCCATGGACAGAGAAGCCTGGCAGTCCATAGGGTTACAAAGAGTCAGATACAACTGGGTGACTCACAATTTTTCACTCTCTGTGAAGGGAGAGATTAGGGAGAGATAGGAGTATATTTAGGAAAAGTTTCCTGGAAGGTTGATACTTAATGCAGGTCTAAAATGAAATCTGCTGACACAGAACAACCAGGAGAAAGGAGAGCAGTCATGAAGAAAGAATAGAGAACAAGTCAAGTTACTTGCTCAGGAAAGATGAGTGGGACATGTTCTAAGAGAAACGCAATCCAGTTAAAAATTATGATAACATCAGAATGGCCATGTTGGTAGTAATGAGAGATCAGTAGGAAGGCAGGTTAAGGTCAGAGGGCTCAGGGCCTTGATGGCTGTAAGGAGTTACTCTCCAGTCCTGCAGAGTAGCAGACAGTGGGGAACCATGGTCTGATGTTGAACAAGATAGCAGCATCTCAGAGTGGCCTTTTAGCAAGATGAATCTGGTGTCAGTGTCCAGGATGACTTGAAGATCAGTTGGGAAGCTGTTATGTGAAACCATGAGATGCTAGGTACCTGAAATAATCTGAGGAATCATGAAGGAATCAGCTGATAAGAGAAAGGAAGGCAGTGAATGGACACAGTGTGTGAGTGATGAGAAAGGGAAAGATATAGGAAAAATTAAAAACCAAGGCTTTTAAGTCCACATCATCAAACAGATCATAATAATCATTGAAAAAATTAGGGATTCATTTGCTGAGTAATTTTATCAAAATTGATATAGCAAAACCAAGGTATTGCGGCTCATCAGAGCTTCTTCATTTAGCTTAAAAAATGAAAATTCTTTACAGGTGCTTCTTCCTGTTTACCTACCAATATAATCTTCCTTCCATCAGATGGTAGAATCCTACCTAGGCTTCCCTGGTGACCCAACGGTAAAGAATCCGCCTGTCCATGCAGGAGACAGGGGTTCAATGCCTGGGTCAAGAAGACCCCCTGGAGAAGGAAATGGCAACCCACTCCAGTATTCTTGCCTGGAGAATCCCACAGACAGAGGAGCCTGGCAG
This sequence comes from Odocoileus virginianus, assembly GCF_023699985.2. NCBI lineage: Eukaryota > Metazoa > Chordata > Mammalia > Artiodactyla > Cervidae > Odocoileus > Odocoileus virginianus. The sequence goes on along the minus strand of NC_069705.1, from coordinate 30,009,578 downwards.
GCTGCAGTCCGTGGAGTCACAAAGAGTTGGACACAACTTAGCGACTGAACAACAATAAAAGGATCCTTCCTGGCTTTCTCCTTTCCCCACTTTCCTGGCTAGCATAAAAGTCAGGAAAGGCTTAGGAATAGGTGGTAGGAAGAAAAAGAAAAATATGTCTAAATATGTAAAAATGAACAGGGAAGTCAGTTGTTAATGATGAGGTAAAGTAGAAAAATGAATGTTCTCCTTTTCCTATGCTTCAATTGGACTGATGGGGCAAATATTATGTTGAATAATAAATATAAAAGCATTCTTACTATTTTAAAATTCAGAGTATTCTGTCATACCAAACATATTAAGTATTTGTCAGGATATTGTATCAAATCAAATTGTCTAGCTATACTTTTATGAATTGATACAAATACTACCCAGCATATTAAATTTTTTACATAAATGAGAACTTCTAAAATGCCTAGAAAATAAGTTTATACATGTTCAACATTTCCCCCTATGATGTTCCTAGTATGTTTGCTAATAAACCCCTTTTGTACGTAGTAAATTTAGCTCATTCCTGATCCAATTCTTTAAAATTCCAAAAATAAAGGAAACTAAATTCATTAATTAATACCAGCCAAGGGGCATTTAAGCATGTAATTCTAAAAATCAACTTTGTGAATTTTATATTACCAATTAAAAGATCAAAAAAGTGTCAGTCACAGGTCTGTGAAATTGAGCAGATTAACGTTTAGATACAAAACTCTAAAAATTTGATTCAGTGCTTCTCATTGACTTAATAGTTAAAAATTAAGCAGGCACAAAAATATCACATCCCAAACCCAAAGCCTTGCTTGCAATAATATAAACAATCTTTTGTTAGCCAGAAAATCATAGTTTTATACACTAATATAATTTATACTCCTTCAAACACTCTGTGTTCCAAGGGCTGTGGTACAGTTTCCAACTGAGAAGTTTTAAAGTGTAAATATCTGTGCTATAGCTTGGCCTCCCCTGGTGTCTCAGTTGGTAAAGAATCTGCCTGAAGTGCAGGAGACCCGGGTTCAATTCTTGAGTCGGGAAGATCTCCTGGAGGAGGGGATGGCTACCCACACCAGTATTGTTGGCTGGAGAATCCCATGGACAGCGGAGCCTGGCAGGCCCATGGGGGTTGCGAGAGAGTCGGACACGACTGAGCAACCAACATTCTACAGCTTGTCCTTTGCAAATACTTCTCTAGTCTGAGAAGGCTGAATTACGACAAAATAAATGAGCAAACCTAGTCTGCATTTACCACTGGACCTGTCTCAATCTATAATCTAATTGAGTAAGACGTAGAGAAGACAGCTTGGATCTAGACAGTTCAAGGTGAGTTCAGAGTCCAGGCACAGTACAGTATAGCACAGGTTCTTAACTTGATCTCAGCTTCTTTGGTTTTGATGCTGTTGGTCAAGGTCTCAATGTTATCGTAAACCTTTCTGAAATAAAAAGATCAGCCAGTCACCCAAGAAGGTTATTGTATATGGTTCTGCTAAATAAATTCCCCCAATCTGTGCCTTTGGGAAATTTCCTGCACCCTAGTTGCCAGCATCTGACAGTTGGCAGTCATTATAGTCTCACATTTTCTTTCTTTTTTTTTTTTTAGGATATCAGCATCTTTATTTTTTTTCTTTTTTTCATTTATTTTTATTAGGTAGAGGCTAATTACTTTACAATATTGTAGTGGTTTTGTCATACATTGACATGAATCAGCCATGGAATTTACATGTGTTCCCCATCCCGATCCCCCCTCCCGCCTCCCTCTCCATCCCATCCCTCTGGGTCTTCCCAGTGCACCAGGCCTGAGCACTTGTCTCATGCACCCAACCTGGGCTGGTGATCTGTTTCACCCTTGATAGTATACTTGTTTCAATGCTATTCTCTCAGAACATCCCACCCTCGCCTTCTCCCACAGAGTCTAAAAGTCTGTTCTGTACATCTGTGTCTCTTTTTCTGTTTTGCATATTGGGTTATTGTTACCATCTTTTTAAATTCCATATATATGCGTTAGTATACTGTATTGGTCTTTTTTTTCATTTATTATTATTAGTTGGAGGCTAATTACTTTACAGTATTGTAGTGGTTATACTGTATTGGTCTTTATCTTTCTGACTTACTTCACTCTGTATAATGGGCTCCAGTTTCATCCATCTCATTAGAACTGATTCAAATGAATTCTTTTTAATGGCTGAGTAATATTCCATGGTGTATATGTACCACAGCTTCCTTATCCATTCGTCTGCTGCTGGGCATCTAGGCTGCTTCCATGTCCTGGCTATTATAAACAGTGCTGTGATGAACATTGGGGTGCACGTGTCTCTTTCAGATCTGGTTTCCTCAGTGTGTATGCCCAGAAGTGGGATTGCTGGGTCATATGGCAGTTCTATTTCCAGTTTTTTAAGGAATCTCCACACTGTTCTCCATAGTGGCTGTACTAGTTTGCATTCCCACCAACAGTGTAAGAGGGTTCCCTTTTCTCCACACCCTCTCCAGCATTTATTGCTTGTAGACTTTTGGATAGCAGCCATCCTGACTGGTGTGTAATGGCACCTCATTGTGGTTTTGATTTGCATTTCTCTGATAATGAGTGATGTTGAGCATCTTTTCATGTGTTTGTTAGCCATCTGCATGTCTTCTTTGGAGAAATGTCTGTTTAGCTCTTTATGGCCTCACATTTTCACAGGAGATGCATCACTGATGTAAAAGCTCATCACCCATTTGTACCACCATCCCAGCCTCTCCAGTGTTTTGGCTTCCCAGGAACTTGGAAGGGCAGGAGTCAACACCCCCTTCAGAAAACTCTTTGCTTAAATCAGGTGTCTTTGAATCCCAAACACATCATGCACGCTACTCAGAGCTTCTTGCCATCAGCCTGTCAACTGAAAATTTCCACACTTTTTTTTTCTTTGAGGGTTTCAGTACAGATCCCCCTTTTTTTTCATTTAAGGGAAACTGGGTCCCAAGAAGCAGCTCTAATTTGCCATGGCAGGCTTCACTGTAGGGAAAGGAGCACGCTCTCATTTCCTGCTGTTCTGTGGGGAATATTTCCAGAGGCGAATGCTCTTCTCCAGGGCTGCATACGCCTCCACATTTGTTCTTCTGGACAATAGACTTCTGTGCAAAATTAGAGCCTTCACTTGATGGACATTTTTAAAGCCATTGGCAGATAGTGCTCGATTTAGAAATTTCTGTGTCTTCAAGGAAGGAGATGCTTCAGGACAGAAAATATAAAGCATCACTTTGGACCTTGTCTTTTTACCATTCCACTGGAATAAAAGTGATGCCAATAGATGCAAAGCTTATGACCCGAATGTCTATTATTTTTGGACCAAGAAAACTCATGCCCTGTAGCTAAAGAGTATATTGCCGCTACTCAAGCAGGCGTCTCAGAAATCTGTTGTTTTCTGCTCAAAATGAGGGGCATCATGAAAAAGTATGCATTTTTCATTTACCTTTAGCCTCATTCCATTAGAAACAATTCAAACTGGATATTTTAAGAAGGATCTGCAGTGTTTTGATAGCTTTGACTTTACAGAATAATAGCAGGACTGAAGAAACAAATTGAACCTATTCAAGTTTAGAGAATTCTTTTTTCCTTATTTACTTTTTCAGAAGGCAGGTTTTAGTGTAGTTAGCAATTATTACACTTCTACATGGGCTTAAGTCACAAGGCAAAAGTGAGAGGGGACAGGACGCACGTCAGTATTAAGAGCAGCTACTGCTTCCTAAGTAGGTGCTGTGTGATCAGCATTGTTGTAAGGATTTTCCTTGTACTAGTTCATGTAACCCTCTCAACAGCCTATGAAATCTGCATTATTATCACGTTTACAGATAAGGGAGCTGAGGCAAAGTTAGCTGCCTTGCTCAAGGTCACACAATTTAGTGATGAAGCTGATGATCAAACACGGGCAACGTGGTCCAGAGGTTATGCTCACATATACACAGCTGACAGGAAGATAAAATGTGTATGTATATGTTTACAACCAACTGTATGATAATTAGTGTATAATCAGGGAGATAGGAAAGACTAGAGAATCTCTCCAATGTCATGCCTTCCAAAATAGACCCAGCCTGATTGAGTTACGACTGTGTCACAGCTGTAAATATACATATCTGGAAGAGTGACTCTGCCAATATCAGACTGATTATTGGAGGGGGGAAGAACCTCTACAAAATTTTTCTGAATGTTGTAATAATATGTGACTTTTCACCTCAGTACAAAGTAATAAACTACCACATTAAGGAACACAGTTTGTCTTAGTGCATTTAAGATTTCAGGCATCGGGATGTCTCTGGAGGTGGTTAAGACTCCCAACTCCCAAAACAGGGGGGCAATGGTTCGATCCCTGGTTGGGAAACTAGGATCCCACATGCCGTAAAACATGACCAAAAAGAAAGAAAAAAAATTTTTTTTTTCATTTTTGAAGCCAGGTGTTTTTGGTTTGACTGCAAGAGAAAATCAGAGATTTCCCTACAGTGAGATGCAAGTAGAATCACTAGAATGTCATACTTCACTGAAGAGTTTGTTAGAGACCCCCTTTCCCTGGAATAACCCTTAAGCCTATCACTCAAGGGGTGTGTATCAATGGCTTTGCATTGAACCAAAAATATTTCGAGAGCTTGCTTCTTTGTTTTAGGCTGGAAGCATATCGCCTTCTGAAGGTAATTACTTTTAAGATGGCTGTTTAATAAATTGTTACATCCTCAACAACAGACCAGGAAAAGAGTCATGTCAGAGATCGGCACCAGTTCTTTTGAACCATTGTGTACGGTGCTGTTCACTTTCTGGTCATTGATGAGGAGTCTCAGTTGATCACTAGTTTCTCAGCATCTGTTTTATTTTGCTTTTAACGTCTCTGTTTTAGGAGTAACTTTTTTTGTGATGTTTCTGTATGGTCTTTTCTTACAGCAGCAACCCAGCTCACAGGTACTACCTCGCAACCGACCCAGTCACAGGAGACTTGTATGTTTCTGACACTAACACCCGCAGGATTTACCGCCCGAAGTCACTCACGGGTGCCAAAGACTTGACTAAGAATGCCGAGGTGGTGGCAGGAACAGGGGAGCAGTGCCTTCCTTTCGATGAAGCCAGATGTGGGGATGGCGGGAAGGCTGTGGAAGCAACACTCATGAGTCCCAAAGGTACCGACCGGCATTTACCAACTGGAGGATTTCTTTTCATTAAAAACTTAAAAGGTGGAAAATCCAGTTAGGGCCTGGTTGTGTTTAATGCTGAGTTAACATTTTCCTCTCAGCTGTGTTCTGGACAGCCATTTCACATCTAGTGTTTTGAAAAGCCATTTAGTGTGAAACGGCTAAAATCCTAAAGTTGATTGTACAGTAAAGTCAACTGTAGGTTGATTTTACGTGCTTGGCATTTTTTATTATCATACCACTTTTTCCAACTTTTCAAGGAATCAACCAACTACTCAGTATCATTCAGGTCACATCCTTTTCAGCTTCAGGGAAGTGTCCACATTCTTTCATTGTCCTGGAATTTGTTTGTCATGAATGAGTCCCAGGCCTCTCTGAGAACCATCACTAAGTGACCCTATTAGCCCTCACCCGGTTTGGAGCTACTAAACTTTTGTTTCTATGCCATGGGAAAAAAATGCTTGCTGTGATGAATTTCTGGAGGTAACAGGGGCTAAAAATTCTATGTGACAGGGGCCTCTAGCTTTTAAGTCAGTCAGAACTGACTCCTTGTAATGCCATTCATTACAGTGTTTTTCAGTTTGAGCCTTTTTTTTTTTTTTCATTATAGCTAGAGACTGTTATGTGAACATGGACTGGAAAGAAGTATTTGTTGTGCTGAATTATTCATCCTAGCAGATTTCATTCTAACAAGGTCAACAAGTTCAACAAAACACTAACCTTGGCTTAGATCTATTTTTGTTAGAATAGAGTTACTCTAAGTTGAGCATAACAGAATTTGACCTGTTTCTATAATTTATAGACAGCAACACTATATGGTGTTTATATTTTAAACACACGTACTACCCATATGATCCACATGCTCAGTACAGATTCTTACAAATTTTGGTTCTTTATTACATTTTACATTGATTTGTAATGTTTTTTAAAAAATGCCTGTGTTGCATTTTTTTCTAATGTGTTGGCAGTCTGCAGTCTTACCTCCTGTCTACTGCCCATGTTATTGATGTTAAATGTTGAGTTTAATGATGGGTGTGAGTGTTTAATTAAATCATTTTTAAAAGATTACTAACAGGTCCTCTCTTGGATACAGGAATGGCAGTTGATAAAAATGGATTAATCTACTTTGTTGATGGAACAATGATCAGAAAAGTTGATCAGAATGGAATCATATCAACTCTCCTGGGCTCTAACGATCTGACTTCAGCTAGACCTTTAACCTGTGATACTAGCATGCACATCAGCCAGGTAGTGAAAACGTTGCCCACAATGTCTGTTTTTCTTCTGAGTGACTTGATTTAGTGCCCACACACTGTGATAACACCATCGTAAATCACATGCGTCATGGCGGCGGACCTTGTGATAAAGCGCTTGCATTGATAATGTGTCTCCGGAGCTAATACAAAGTTATTTTCTTCTCCAGTTCTGCATTTGAAGAATTCAATGAAATACAGAACAATTATCACTAAGAAATGCTAATCATTTGTAATAAAATACCATTAAAGCAGCATCATGCAGATATTCCAAGAACAAAACCACTAAAATCTCTAAGCTTGTGATTGCGTGAGGTCCTTAAGTAGTAGAGAGAACCCCCCTAAGATTAGTCCTCAGGGACTTCTGTTAAGAATTAGAAACTTTACTATTGGCCTGATTGAAAACACGGGAGAACACTAATGTATTCATAACCTAGAAAGCCCCAGCATTTGGTGATTGTTACTGCTGAAAGGAACTGTGTTCATATCTCACTGATATCTATTAACTCACTACTTAGAGGTTCATTTGCTACTTAGCTATAATCTGCAAAATCTTTCAGTGAGCTGCATTTTTAAATAAAATGTTACTTCTTCCACTTTTCTCCACTCCAAACGTTTACATTTATTTCACTGTATATGTTTTAAAAACAATTTTAAAACTGTTTATCAAAGTAACGGTCATTTCCCTAAATGGTCTAATTTACTCTCCTGGCAAATGACCCGCATCTTAGCAACCAGACCATTTCTTTTTTTTTTTTTTTTTTAACTCAGGTACGTCTGGAATGGCCCACTGACCTAGCCATTAACCCAATGGACAACTCCATTTATGTCCTGGATAATAATGTAGTTCTACAGATCACTGAGAACCGGCAAGTGCGCATTGCCGCTGGGCGGCCCATGCATTGCCAGGTGCCAGGGGTGGAATATTCCGTGGGCAAGCACGCGGTGCAGACGACCCTGGAGTCCGCCACTGCCATTGCTGTGTCCTACAGTGGGGTCCTGTACATCACGGAAACCGACGAGAAGAAAATTAACCGGATTCGGCAAGTCACCACCGACGGGGAGATCTCCCTGGTCGCCGGGATACCATCGGAGTGTGACTGCAAAAACGATGCCAACTGTGACTGCTACCAGAGCGGGGATGGCTATGCCAAAGATGCCAAACTGAGCGCTCCATCCTCCCTCGCTGCCTCCCCAGATGGTACCCTGTACATCGCAGACCTGGGGAACATCCGGATCCGGGCGGTGTCAAAGAACAAGCCTTTGCTTAACTCTATGAACTTCTACGAAGTTGCTTCTCCAACTGATCAAGAACTCTACATCTTTGACATCAATGGCACTCACCAGTATACTGTCAGTTTAGTCACTGGCGATTACCTGTTCAACTTTAGCTACAGCAACGACAACGATATTACCGCTGTGACTGACAGTAACGGCAACACCCTTAGGATTAGACGGGACCCGAATCGCATGCCAGTCCGAGTGGTGTCTCCAGATAACCAGGTGATATGGTTGACCATAGGGACAAATGGATGTTTGAAAAGCATGACCGCTCAAGGACTAGAACTAGTTTTGTTTACTTACCATGGCAACAGTGGCCTTTTAGCCACTAAAAGTGATGAAACTGGATGGACAACATTTTTTGAGTAAGTATATCAAAATTCTACTCTGATTATAAATATTGTGATATAATAATATAATGAAAGATAATAACAGTATGATCCTTTTTCTGCCCTTTTTTGGAGGAGGTTTATTGAAGTATATTTGGTTTACAATGTGTGTTTCAGGGCAAAGTGATTCAGTTGTGTGTGTATATATACACACACACATATATTCCTTTTCAGATTCTTCTCCATTATAGGTTATTACAAGATACTGAATATAGTTTCCTGTACTATACAGTAGGTCCTTGTTTATCTGTTTTATATATAGTAGTGTGTATAATAATAGTATAAGCTTAAGGGCAAGTGAGATCCAGGTTTTGGGAGGACCTGAAACTTCTATAAGTTGGGGATCCCTTTTTCTGGAGAAAGAAGACAAAATTAGCGTCAGGGCCTTGGAAGGGACTCAGGCAAGTGGGGATCCCTGAAGCTTAAGTTTCATGACCATCGAGGTCAATCTACCTCTGCTTAAAGATTAATATTTTGCTTCATATAGACCTAATATTAGCAGGAAACTTTCATGGAAACATACTGCAGTCTTGGTTTTAGGCATAAACTTTTGGGCTTTATATTTACCCATGTGCTAAATCTGGCTATGTTAGCTGTCACTGAAGGAAAACTTTTTATTTTTTTTTTCAAACTTTTAACTTTTCATTTTGTGTTGAGTAAGGGCTTCCTTGATAGTTCAGTTGGTAAAGAATCCACCTGCAATGCAGGAGATTCCCAGTTCAGTTCCTGGGCCGGGAAGATCTGCTAGGGGATAGGCTACCCACTCCAGTGTTCTTGGGCTTCTCTTGTGGCTCAGCTGGTAAAGAATCCACCTGCAATGCAGGAGACCTGGGTTCAATCCCTGGGTTGGGAAGATCCCCTGGAGAAGGGAAAGGTTACCCACTCCAGTATTCTGGCCTGGAGAAGTCCATGGACTGTAGTCCATGCAGTCACAAAGAGTGACACAACTGAGCAACTTTCACTCATAGCCGGTTAACAATGTTGTGGGCGTGTTCAAGTGAACAGTGAAGGGACTCAGCCATATGTATACATGTATCCATGCATGCATGCTAAGTCGCTTCAGTTGTGTCTGACTCTTTGAGACCCTATGTATTGTAGCCCACCAGGCTCATCCATTCTCCCCCAAACTGCCCTCCCATCCAGGCTGGCACATAACATTGAGCAGAGTTCCATGTGCTTATACAGTAGGTCCTTGTTGCCTATCCATTTTGAATGTAGCAGTATGCACATGATCTTCCCAAACTCCCTTGGAAGGGAAACTTTAAAAACATTTACAATGAACTTGGCTGATTCCATCAGTACCACATATAGAAAGGCTTAACTTTTTTTAAACATTTTATTTTGTATTGAGGTATAGCCAGTTGTTGTGATAGTATCAGGTGAGCAGCCTGATTCTATGGCTGAGGGATTCAGCCATACATATACATGTATCAATTCTCCCCCAAACACCCCTCCCATTCAGACTGAGACAGGCTATTGGAGAATCTGAACTCCACTGAAAAGAACCTTACCACTAAATGCAAATCAGAAATAGCTGGTCACTCTAAAAGCATAAAAGGAGCATCCAGCCAGGCTATTCTACTAAATTTGTGGAGGAATGGCCCAGCCAATGTGCTCTTTGAACAGTCACATTTCATGGACTTTGTAAAATCACTTTCCATTACTTGTTCATTCCACTGACATTGCACAAAGCATAAGGGGAAATTAGACGTGCAGAGATGGCATGTTGACAAATGCAAAATAGTCCTAGAAATGAATATCAAGGTCCTTAGTATGACTTCTACAATGAAATGCTGGAGCAAATGTACTTTCTGTAGGAACACACCTCTAAAATTATAATAAAAGTCAGTAGAAAAAAATGATCCAATATACAAATATTTTCCATGCAACTTTTCTGGAATAGAACCTGCACATTAGGCTTAGTTCTCCTGTAGCTTGGATTGCTTTTCTTTTTTGACAGATTCCCTTTTAATAAAATGAATGTTCCCCAGCAGCCTGATTTTGTCAGAGGAACAAACCTTTTCAATTGAATTACATTAAAATTCTGTTCTTAACATTCCTTTTGCTCATTTTGGGATCGCAATAGGAAAGGAATAAATTGGAAGTTAATGGCAAGCACTTCCTTTGCAGCGTTTTCAAAGTGATAGCAGGCTGTATTGCCAAAGAGACGAAAGAAGAGTATGCTAAAAGTGCCCCCATCGGATGAGACTGGGCGGGAGAACTGCTCTGATAAGATCTTCAGGAAATGATGGTGGCATTGGTAGGGTTTTGGTTTAGTTAAAAGCAGGGGGAAAATAGAGAAATAAGTTTGTAGTTCAGTCTAGGACTCAGTCTCTGCCCTGTGGGCTATTTTTGAATGTGTTCTTATTTGTTCCTGGGAATTGACAATGCACAGAAGTTCGTCACATGGGTTACTACTGACTGAACTTCTGCAATACATATACAGCCTCACCAATGACCTAGGCTGAGAAGTGGGTATACTCCAGTTGTGGAGTTAATGTGGGATAGGTAAACAAATTTGGAGGGACTTCCTCGGTAGTCTAGTGCTTAAGACTGCAGACTTCCAATGTAGGGGGTGTGTGGGTTCGATCCCCAGTCAGGAAACTAGCATCCCACATGCTGCGTGGCATGGTCAAAAAATAAATCAAAAGCAGTGTTTCTATTAATTTTCCTCTAGATGTTTACCGCAAAGACAAGATTAAAACATTTTCAAGAAATATTTATGCACCCTGCAAAACAGTGTATTACCATACAAGACAGGAAAAAAAAACAGAGCACTTAACCTAGATAATTCAGAACCATTATATCAGAATGACAAAGGATTTTTTCCTTATATATAATTATAATAATATAATCATAGCATAATTATATAGTCTTATAATTTAGCTGTGAATGAGGAAGGGCCCACCCTTTTAAATGTGAGAAACTGTAAAACATTTCTCCGATACTTTGGAGGATTCCTTGGCATTTGTCATTATTAGTGAGCTGGCAGATTCCAGAATCCTAGTTCATGTCTGTAATACTTGCCCTCGTATTCTGATAGTACCACAGGTCTAATTTGGACATTATAAGGGATGTGGTTGTTCAGTAGCTAAGTCATGTCTGACTCTTCACAACCCCACGTGCACACCAGGTTTCTCTGTCCTTCACTATCTCCCGGAACTTGCTTAAATTCCTGTCCATTGGGTCAGTGATGCCATCCAACCATCTCATCCTCTGTCGCCCCCGTCTTCTCCTTCCCCCAGTCTTTCCCAGCATCAGGGTCTTTGCCAGCGAGTCGGCTCTCCACATCAGATAGCCAAAATCTTAGAGCTTCAGCATCAGCCCTCCCAATCAATATTCAGGGTTGATTTCTTCTCGGACTGACTGGTTTGATCTCCTTGCAGTCGAAGGGACTCTCAAGAGCCTTCTTGAGCACCACAGTTCAAGAGCATCTGTTCTTCGGTTCTCAGCCTTCTTTATGGTCCATCTCTCACATCCATATATGACTATTGGAAAAAACATAGCTTTGACTATATAGACTTTTGTCAGCAAATTGATGTCTCTGCTTTTTAATACACTGTCTTGGTTTGTCATAGTTTTTCTTCCAAGGAGCAAGTGTCTTTTAATTTCATGGCTGCAGTCACTGTCCACAGTGATTTCAGAGCCTAAGAAAATAAAAAATAAATGTCATTGTTTCCATTTTTTCTCCATCTATTTACCATGAAGTGATGGGACTAGATGGCATGATCTTGGTTTTTGAATGTTGAGTTTTAAGCCAGCTTTTCCACTCTCATTTTTCACCTTTATCAAAGACGCTCTTTAGTTCCTCTTCACTTTCTGCCACAGGGTGGTATCATCTCCATATCTGAGGTTATTGATATTTCTCCCGGCAGCCTTGATTCCAGCTTGAGCTTCATCCAGCCCGGCATTTCACATGATGCACTCTGCATAGAATTTAAATAAGCAGGGTGACAATATACAACCTTGACGTGCTCCTTTCCCAATTTGGAAACATTTCATTGTTCCATGTCCAGTTCTAACTGTTGTTAAAGTTGTGGTTGGTAAGCATTTCTTTATAAAGAAGAGTCTGATAAAACCTATAGCTGACTTCGTTGGAAGTGCATGCGTGTGTGCTCAGTTGCTTCAGTGGGGTCCAACTCTTTGCAACCCCATGGACTCCTCTGTCCATGGGATTGTCCGGGTAAAAATACTGGAGTAGTTTGCTGTGCCCTCTTCCAGGGAATCTTACTGACCCAGGGATGGAACCTGCATCTCTTAAGTCTCGTGCATCGGCAGGCAAGTTCTTTACCACTAGTGCTACCCGGGAAGCCCTCCATTGGAAGAGTATCATGTAAATATTTGCTTTCTGAAATAGTTCAGACCTTTCCATACCAACAGTTAATGCTGAAAATATTAACACTTCTCCATTTTGTTGTTGATTTTTTAAGAATGTATTTACCTATTATTACATATTTACTGTCTTTTGTTTTATAAAATAAGGACTTCCTCAGTTGACCTCGTTATTAAATAATTAACAAAAAATTAAGGCTCCACATTGATAGCACTTTCTTCTGAAATGTTGGGGGTGAAGAGTTGAAAACAGAGAATGTTTCCCATGCAAATACTGTTAAAGTATACTGCTGCACCTTATAGCAGGAAGAATGGCTCCAGGAAAATAAAACCCAATTCTAAACTTGAAATTCTTCACCAGTATAATAGAGTGACTTTTCAGGGTTCACAGGGACTTTCCAAAGCAAAAGAACTTTCATTTCAGAAACTGGAGGTACCGTCATCTTCTGGGCAGCAGTCTATCTCCATGTTATTTGTTCTTTTTGTATCCCTACCGTGCTTCCTTACAGAAGTGGCCAGTATTCTTAGACACACTACAGATGGTCTGTTAGGAAGACAACAGCGGGTGTCAGGTCATTGACAATCCAGCTCTGAGATCCCTGAATTAGACTAATATGTGTCCTGAACAGAAGACTTCTTCATTGCTGATGAATAAACCCTCTTTCCTCAGACCTCCTCTTCTGTTGACTTGCTATCTGTCTAGCTTTGGGGTCGCCTTGTCTGGTGACCCTGTGATAAGCCTGGTTACCCCTTCACTTAGTATTAGGGATTCTTCTATACTGTTCTTCATATGATTTTAAAACAATTATCCCACATTATATTTCCTTAGCTGAAGTAATTCCAGGGAGACCCAAAAGATCTTACCTACTGGAAATGTATTATTTAAAAAGTTCATAGCCAGAGCGAGACCTCACTTCTTACACTCGAATGCACACAAAAGCAGACCCAGTGTATTGAGTTGGGCAATAGAATAAATTATTTAATAGCTAATGGCATTTCACAGCTCTCTGCTTGCTTATGCCATAAAACACAAACCGTGTGGGTGTATCTGGAGGCACTCTGTCAGGTTAGAGAAGACAACATGGGGAAAAAAAACTCTGAGTTCTGGCTGATACGTATATGCACACCACCAAGTTGGTGGCAGTTTTCTGTCTTGGGACTCTGAATATTTGGAGCTTTAAATTTGAGGGGTTGACTCTATGGTCTGTCATGAGTTCTACTCAGATTCAAGGAGCAAATAAATGAGTTTCCACTCTTCCACGTTTATGTAGGTATATATGGGTCTCCGGCCTCTCATTCAGGTGCTTTATCATCCCTCTTTCAAGCTTAACAGTTTCAGAATGAGCGTCTCAGTTCATTTCTTTATAGTGAATGTAACTCTGCTCATGCAGACCCATGGCTGCCACTGACATCAGTTCTGATCATCCCGGAGAAGATGGAGAAGGGAATCTCAGAGGAGAGAGAGGTGGTGTAAATAATATCTGGACTTCATGTCCAACATAGGGTGCAGACAGCGCAGATAACCTAGGAAAACTTGCGGGTGATTATTCCAGATCAGAAAGGATGAATCCGGTCTCATTGACAGCGTTGTTGTTGTTCAGTCGCTCAGTCGCGTCTGACTCTTTGTGACCCCGTGGACTGCAGCACACCAGGCTTCCCTGTCCTTCATCATCTCCCGGGGTTTGCTCAAACTCATCTCCATTGAGTCAGTGATGCCATCCAACCATCTCATCCTCTTTTGTCCCCTCCTCCTCCTGCCTTCAGTCTTTCCCAGCATCAGAGTCTCTTCCAGAGAGTCGGCTCTTCACATCAGATGGCCAGAGTATTGGAGCTTCAGCATAAGTCCTTCCAGTGAACATTCAGGATTGATTTCCTTTAGGATTGACTGGTTTGTTCTCCTTGCAGTCCAAGGGATTCTCAAGAGTCTTCTCCAACACCATAGTTCAAAAGCATCAATTCTTCGATGCTCAGCCTTCTTTATGGTCCAACTCTCGCCTCCATACATGACTGTGGGAAAAACCACAGCTTTGACTAGACGGACCTGAGTCAGCAAAGTAATGTCTCTGCTCTTAAATACACTGTCTAGGTTGGTCATAGCTTTTCTTCCAAGGAGCAAGCGTCTTTTAATTTCATGGCTGCAGTCACTGTCCACAGTGATTTTGGAGCCCAAGAAAATAAAATCTGTAAACTGTTTCCATTGTTTCCCCATCTGTTTGCCATGAAGTGATGGGGCCAGATGCCATGATCTTGATTTTTGAATGTTGAGTTTTAAGCCAGTTTTTTCACTCTCCTCTTTCACTTTCATCAAGAAGCTCTTTAGTTCTTTGCTTTCTGCCATAAAGGAGGTGTCCTCTGCATATCTGAGGTTATTGATATTTCTCCCAGCATTGACAGTGAATCACGTCTAAATAGCCAGACATCTGCATCAGTCTGTATTCTCCTGATGTGTGTGTGTGTGTGTGTGTGTGTGGGTGTGACAGTAATAGCTCATGATGTTAGAAGAATTATAGAGCCATCTTCCTTGGAGAATAACCTTTCCCTTGGTAGGTGTCTTGACTTCCAAACCTAAAAACTCAAACACTGAAACCACATTTCATTGCTATTTCTGCCCAAAATTGCATGAACGACAAGCTGCCCCCTTTACAAACACATCTCTAAAAATGGTACCCATTTCCTTTTCTTTATTTTCCTTTTTCTTACTTTCCTCATGGAAAAAAGCACTTACTGCATTAAGTGTGATTTTTAAGAGATTTAATCAGCAGATCACTTAAATTCATGGGGAAATGTTATGGTTGATTTCCATTTTTTGCTATTTTAATTGTTTAATAATTTTATGTTAAATTTTTAACCAGTATGGTTAGTCCCAGGGACATCAGTAAAAAAAAAAAAGAAAAAGAAAAAGAAAATGTGTAGACAATTGAATAATTGTACATTTTTGTACATTTCAAACATTAACCCTTTAAATCTTTGTCCATTTCAAGCATTAACCCAAACACTACTATTGCTACAAAGGCAATACTTTTTACTAACACTTGATTCAGTATTAGTCTTATGCAGTCTAGTTTAAATAAATCATTCATTCTGTCCAGGTTTCAAAGCAGAAAGGGAAATGGAGAAATTGTGTTATTCAGATTATTTGAGAAAATACTAGAAAAATTAAAAAACAGATTAATCTGTCAGATTTTTTTAAGCCTATTCACAATATATATAATAATAGAAAAAATGTTCCATATTTTCTCACTAAAATTTGCAGTGTGTCGATAGGGGCAAGCCTACATTAACTCTTTTGGTGCATTTTATCTAGGCAATTAATGTTCAGTTGCTCCGTAATGGTTCAGGTAAATCAGTTCAGTTCTGTTCAGTCACTCAGTCGTGTCCGACTCTTTGCGACCTCATGAATCGCAGCATGCCAGGCCTCCCTGTCCATCACAAACCCTCGGAGTTTACTCAGACTCATGCCCATCGAGTCGGTGATGCCATCCAGCCATCTTATCCTCTGTCGTCCTTCTTCTCCTGCCCCCAATCCCTCCCAGCATCAGGGTCTTTTTCAACGAGTCAACTCTTCGCATGACGTGGCCAAAGTATTGGAGTTTCAGCTTCAACATCAGTCCTTCCAATGAACACCCAGGACTGATCTCCTTTAGGATGGACTGGTTGGATCTCCTTGCAGTCCAAGAGACTCTCAAGAGTCTTCTCCAGCACCACAGTTCAAAAGTATCAATTCTTCAGCGCTCCGCTTTCTTCACAGTCCAACTCTCACATCCATACATGACCACTGGAAAAATCATAGCCTTGACCAGAGGGACCTTTGTTGGCAAAGTAATGTCTCTGCTTTTTAATATGCTATCTAGGTTGGTCATAACTTTCCTTCCAAGGAATAAGTGTCTTTTAATTTCATGGCTGCAGTCACCATCTGCAGTGATTTTGGAGCCCCAAAAAATTAAGTCTGACATTGTTTCCACTGTCTCCCCATCTATTTCCCATGAGGTGATGGGACCAGATGCCATGATCTTAGTTTTCTGAATGTTAAGCTTTAAGCCAACTTTTTCACTCTCCTCTTTCACTTTCATCAAGAGGCTTTTTAGGTCCTCTTCACTTTCTTTCTGCCATAAGGGTGGTGTCATATACATATCTGAGATTATTGATATTTCTCCCGGCAATCTTGATTCCAACTTGTGTTTCTTCCAGCCCAGCGTTTCTCATGATGTACTCTGCATATAAGTTAAATAAGCATTGTGACAATATACAGCCTTGACATACTCCTTTTCCTATTTGGAACCAGTCTGTTGTTCCATGTCCAGTTCTAACTATTGCTTCCGGACCTGCATACAGGTTTCTCAAGAGGCAGGTCAGGTGGTCTGGTATTCCCATCTCTTTCAGAATTTTCCACAGTTTATTGTGATCCACACAGTCGAAGGCTTTGGCGTAGTCAGTAAAGCAGAAATAGATGTTTTTCTGGAACTCTCTTGCCAGGTAAATACAGCTTCTCAAAGTGTCGAATTCCTTCCTTAAACTAATTACATAGCTGTCTAAACTGGATGGTCTGATAGCATCCTATCTGAGTATGTCAGCAACTTCCCTTATAGGGTGATCATCAGATGATTTACTCTCAGACCAAGTTACATACTCCAGCCATTTTAAAGCTGTTGTTTGATAACAGGGCAAAAATCCTACACAGTGACAACCAGTGAAAGGAAACTGTATTATTTTATAATCCCAGAACTGAAGATGGACAGTTGGTGTTGTGCAGAGACTGTCCAGTGTCTCTGACTCATTCCGAGGAGATCAAAATAAAAGCAGCCTCAGCCTCCCTCCCTCCTGGCTCCCCTCACTTCTCAGCCTCCCAGAGGAGGCCCCTTGCCAGCGTTCCAGGATCCTGGTTTCAGAATGTCTCAAGGCGTCAAAGCAAGCTAATATGACACTGTTCTCTTCTGTGCTCTGCCCCAGGGTTGGGGGAGAAGACCTAGGAAGGAGATAAGATGCTTGGGGATAGCATCATCTCTGACTCCGCTTAGCATCCCTCTCTTAAAAACACACATACTTCCAAACAGATTTCCTGGACCTCAGTCCATCCCAAGATTCAGCCAGTCTAGTGGTTCTTAAAGTTGTTGTTCAGTTGCTCAGTCGTGTCTGACTCTTTGCAACCCCATGGACTGCAGCACGCCAGGATTCCCTGTCCTTCACTGTCTCCCAGAGTTTGCTCAGACTCATGTCCATGGAGCCCATCATGCCATCGACTTAAAGTGAGACCCTCAGAGGTATGAAGCAAGGTGAGCAAGCTAAGGTGGAGTGTTCCAGGCCAGAGTCAAACATTTACTCGGGAGGCAGAGCGTGGCAGGCTTTAGAAAGAACATGCAGCTCAGAATAACAGGAGCACAGAGGATGTGTGGAAGTAGGCAGATGAGTAGAGGGAGATCATAGTTCTGATGTGGCAGGGCTTATACTAACCACCTGGCAATCCCAGTTAGACAGGGCTCCCATAAAGGAGTTTTCCCCAGGGAAGCACAGTGCTCCATCTGACAACAACATAAGGATGGACTGAACGTAGAAAAGTAGGAGGCTGAAAAAAGGGGGAGAGGGGAGTTAGGAGACAGTAAATCTAATTGAGTGGTGAAGCTCTGACCCACAGTTGGGCATGGAAATTTCAGAGAAAGAGGAAATGAAATTCATTTCATCAGGAAATGAAATACAGCTTGAAGACTTAATGCATGAGGCGAGGGAAAAGAAAATCCACCAACCTGGTGACCAAGTGGGTAGGAAATACAGGGAAGATTCAGGACGGTAGAGAAAGATGAGCTCTGATTTGGAAATTATGATTTGAGGAACTGTAGTCCAGCCCTGCGTGTGGTCAGAAATGGCTGGTGAGAACCAGGGTGAGGGACTTCCCTGGTGGCCCAGTGGCTGGGACCCCGAGCTCCCAATGCAGGGGCCCGGGTTTGATCCTAGGTCAGGGAACTAGACCCTGCATGCTCCAACTAAGACCCGGTGCAGCCAACTAAATAATAAAGAAAGAAAAGGAATTCTGGGTGAGTCAGTTGTAGAGCTGTGGGCATGGGGGCTGTGGGGAAAACGGAGCAACAAGTGTGAATGAAATCCCACTGGGAAGATCTGGTTAGGGCGGGAAAAGTGTGAATATATGAATTTACAGACATGATCCTCCTAGCACTTGAGACAAAATTCATGTGAAATAATCTCTTTTGGTGTTTTTCTTATCTTGCTTCTTTCCCGTTATTTTTGGCAATCTGCATATAGTTAGGTTACCAGATGAACCCATGATTTAGAAGCTAGTTGATTGTTCTGCTTCCCGTGATGATGGGAGCGTTTTGCATTTTCTCTTCAAAACCTGATTTTTCGAGGATTGCTCACCGACAACATTTGCTCTTGAATTCAAAGAAATTATCATTTGCCTGTGAGATCATTGGTAAAATATATAAACCTCAAGTTCATTCCCAGAATTCTGAAATGTGAATTCTTCGGGATGTGCGTGTTATAAATCACAGGATGGCTGTTAGGATTCAGTCCACCACGAGAAGTTTAAATGAGGTTCTGGTTTTGCTGTTTGCCTATGTCCTTCATCAGAAATGCAGATCCAGGAATGATTTGTATATATGCTTTTGTTATGATACATACGGTTGATAATTGTGTTCTCCTTTACTCTAGTGACAGAGAAGTTATTACAGATTAGCATTGTGAAAAAAGAATTCCCATACAGATGGCAAGACTGGAGGGATTTTTTGTTTTGTTTTGTTTTACTGGCTGTTAAATGATGAAAGGAAACTGAAACCAAAGGAACTCTGATAGATGGGAGGAAAAAATTCTTCCTCTGTGTCAGGGGGACAGTGGAAAAGACAGGTTGATTAAGTCCTTCTTGGAAGTCCTTTCTGTGACTGGTGGCTCAGAATTTTGAGCAAGTGGCCAGGAATCCGCCTGCAATACAGGAGACGCAAGTTTGATCCCTGAGTCACAAAGATCCCCTGGAGGAGGGTATGGCTGCCCACTCCAGTATTCTTGTCTGGAGAATCCCATGGACAGAGGAGTCTAACGGGCTGTAGTCCATAGGGTTGCAAAGAGTTGGACACAAGTGAAGCTTCTTAGCACACTCACATGGGGCTTCATGCCCTGGGCATGCAGGATCTTAGTTCCCTGAGCAGGGATTGAACCCTTGCCCCTTACATTGGAAGCACAGAGTCTTAATCACTGGATTACCAGGGAAGTTGCCCCCACACACAAACACCTTTGTGTGTGTGTGTGTGTGTGTGTTTTAATGTTGATTTGTTTAAGTTTTTGAGAACTCGGTTTCCACCTGAATGTATATGCAGTATTAACAGTCTGTGGGTCTTAGTCGGTGACAGTCTTGGTCAATGTCTGTCTCAACTGAAGAACTGCTAGGGATGTTTGAGCAGAGAAGTGTTACCCTCGGGAGCAGGGGCATGGCACAGCTTAGAAGGTGGATTTGTTAGCCATGGGTGTGGGGAGAGGCAGCAAAACCAACTTTGGCAATCTAGGGCGGCTGTGGGAGTGGAAAGATACGTGCAAGGCATCATGAAGGCAAAGGAAAGTGTCGGGAACTTCTTGTCTATAAGGGGGTATGAGAGAGGATTTCACATCAGGATGGAAATCAGCATCTTCAACTGAGATGGTCTGAGCCTCTGGCTTTCCAGG
Organism: Odocoileus virginianus; assembly: GCF_023699985.2. Lineage (NCBI taxonomy): Eukaryota > Metazoa > Chordata > Mammalia > Artiodactyla > Cervidae > Odocoileus > Odocoileus virginianus. The sequence continues at coordinate 29,989,492 of NC_069705.1, read as the reverse complement.
GCATTTGTCGAGAATCCTGCTGTTAAGGAAACTTAAAAAGAGATTTAAAAATATACCACAAAGGCTAAAACAGCAAGTCTAGGCAAAAACGCAATCAAAATTAAAGATGAACAAATAGAGAAGGCTCAACGCGGGGCAGCCCATCAGTGAAGGAGCAGGAGGTCATGGGGAGCCGGAGGGAGTTTGTCTTTTCCAGCGAGGGGCCGTTGTCAGGAGGGGTCAACCGGGAGCAAAAAGGAATGTGCTGTGTGATGAATCTGAAGCTACGAGGTTGCTGCCAAGAGTGGAAGGGGTGCGGGGCATGAAAGTGATGTTCCAGTCAGATTCCCTGGAGCCTGTAGCCTTGCGATTTCAAAAGCTCATAAAAGAAAACCATGTCTCAAATCTACAAGCAAGGCAGGCTAGCTCACGAGCGAGGCCAGGCAGCCTTCCAGAGCGCCACAACGCTGCACAGGGCAGAGACTGTGTCCAGAGGCATGTATTTGATGAGAAGGCCCCGTTAGAACCTGGGATCAAAGCTTTTCGGAGGACGGCCGGACATCGGCTGTTGCATTGGTTTTCTGCTTTTGCTAAAGATGGGATCAGCTGCCCCATCTGACGGGCGTCTCATTCTCCCTCCCTCCCTCATCCAGGGTCCCCTGGTAATTCCAATGTCTGCCATCCATCTTGTTTCACTTCTGTTGTCCTAGCTGCGAATCTGTGCAAAAATTCTCACGGATCCACAGTGAAATGGGGAAAAAAAAATACATAATGAGGGAGAGAATGTGTTCATAAAGCTTTATTTTTCCTTGTCAAGAATGGTCTCCCCCTGAAGTTAGGTCCTTTCTCCCTGCGGCGTGGCTAAATGGCCTCTCTTTATGAAAGGATGCTGGTAACAGGTGAAGAATTTTCAAAACCCTCTGCTGGTCCCCAATCTTATTTTTTTGTCTTGATTTGTGAAATCGGCGAGTCTGGGGAGGAGTCCCTGAGTGTCCTGTCACCCCACCCCTGGGCTCCTTTAAGCTTGATTAAAGCCTCGCTTCATCACAGTCCCCAGTGGTGACGCCTGTCCAGGGCCTGCCTCCACCATCTCATGGCCCCTACCTGGACCCTCTGCTTCAGCGGGCTCTTCCATGCCCCTGACTTCAGAGCCTGTCCTTCCTCACGCCTCCACACCCTCTCCCTGGCTGTTTTCTTGGCTGGTCTATGTCCCATGCCTTCCTTATCTTCCCATCTAAATCCTCATCTATTTCAAGGCCCAGCATAAGTCCCCACCTTGACGTGGTGCTTGCCTGCCGCTCCAGCAGGACGTCACACCATCCCCTGCTTCTGATGCTCTTCGTACCCACAGATCCCTCGCGCTGTAACTTGCCTACAGGCTTATTCGGAAACTGGTAGGTGACCAGCGGGGTAGATGCTCTAAGGGCCCTTCAGGAAATGGCAGCTTTCCTGGCCAGCCCCGTGCCAGCCCTTCAGCCCTGCGTGCCTCACTTTTTACGTGCAGCACCCCGTATGAAAGCATGAACTCAGGACTTCCGGGGCCACACTGTGGAGCTGGGCCACTAAGGTACCAGCTTAACCCTCTGGCATTCTAACCGCACTGCCTGCAAAGGCTACTTGTGGCTTTATTTTCCAAAGAACCGGAGGCAAACAGGTAAGCGTCTTCGAACACATGCTCAAAGACGGCGCGCTCAGCATCCTGTGATTGGAAATGCCTGCCCAACAGGATGGGGACCGCGAGGTTGGCCAGTGAAAGAGCAGTGGCGAGGATGGGAGAGATGCTTTCCGCAGGAGAAAGGTGACGGGCCCGCTGTAGATTGAATGGAGCTAGAAAACAAACCAGCAAAGGGCGGGTGAGTGACAGCGGCGGGAATGAACCAGCAGAGTGCTGGCAGGTGGCATCATCTGTATGAAGCTGTCGTTCTCCACTCCGTCAAGCACTGTGATTTACAGACAGGCTCCGGGACCTGGGTCCAGTGCTTAGAAGCTCCAGGCATGGGCCCGTCGTGAGATGCGGAGAGAGAGCCTGATCAAACCACCTGATCACATCAGATTTTCATTTGTCCGTCTGTAAAATGGGAAGGGAGGCAAGGGCTGATGAAGTACTGAATTGCCTTTTATATAGGAGGATGCAAAAGGATGTCCATTTCTTTTTAAATCTTTTCTGTGGCTTTTTCCTTCCTGTTTTATTGACACATAATGGACAGACAGCACTGTTTAAGGTATATAGCACAGTGATTTGGCTTACGTATGTCATGAAATGAATATCACAGTCAGTTTGGTGAACATTCATCATGTCTTATAGATAAAACGTTAAAGAAATAGAAAAATTTTGGCTTGTGATGAGAACTCTTGGGATGTACTCTCTTTATATATTTTATATATATAACATGTATTTTTATATATGTTATATATAAAACATTTCAAACATGTTTTATATGTTATGTTATATGTTATAAACATATTATAAACATGTTTTACATGTTTATATGTTATGTGTTTTATAAACATGTATATATGTTTTATATATATAACATAAAGCAGTTTAATTATTGGAGAAGGAAATGACAACCCATTCCAGTATTCTTGAAATCCCACTGGACAGAGGAGCCTGGCAGGGTACAGTCCATGGGGTCGCGAAAGAGTCATGACTTAGCAACTAAATAACAATAGTGTTCAGTGTATTTATCTGGTTGTACACTGCATCCCTGGTACTTATTTACCTTAGGGTGTTAATTTCTATAAAAACACAGTAACTTTTTCTCCATCTTATCCTGTGAGAAATATAAAACAATGCAAGAATTATGTCCTGGTAAACATTGCACTTTAGGCTGGTATGGTCAGTAATTCTATAAACCTAGGCTTATTTGTTTCTTCAAAAGTAATAATGTCTTAAAAAAAAAAAGTAATGACAGCAATAAGCCCTGTTCAGTTTCTTTCATTGATGCCTTAATCTGCTAGGGGCACTTGGGTTGCTGGGGAAGAGAAGGAGTCTCGTTTTTTATTTCAGCTCTGCCTTTTGTGGGTCCAAACAATGATTACACTTAATGGTGCATTTTCTTTCTGTCTCTCCATCACCCGCCTCATCTCCTGAGTGCCCATTCCTGCCGCTGGCGAAGCAGCAAGGCAGATTGTCAGATCCAGTCAGTCAAACCCCTGATCTGACTGATACTGTCCCCACTGAATTAACGGAGTCTGAACGGACGTCCCTCTCTCTCCTCCCAACTTTCCACCTTCCTGTCTCCACCATGACACTGTCCTTGCTGAATGCTCTCCCTCAAATACCTAGATGCTGCTCCTAATTCCCAACTACATTTCTTGAAGTGATACTATCAAAACCCACTCTCCTTTTATTCTAAAATACCATTTAGTACTTTTTATCTACCCCCTTCTCCTGTTGCCCTGTGCTTACACCTTTTACTATTATATCTTCACATTTCCCCTGTCCTGGTGACTTCTGTCTTTCACTGTTAAGATTCTTTTCATCTCCTAGTTCTGCATCCGGTCTTATTTTCAGTAGGACGTGGTTCAGCACTCCATTTCTTAGATCTTTTGTTAATGAAGCAACTTTAGTGTAAATATGAAATCCTATCATAAATGCATTTTTGTCCCAGGGAAGTTCCTGTTTTCTCATTTAATATTTGCTCCCCCACCCCTGCCTTTCTTTAAAGCACATTGTCATTTTTGAAATTTTCTCTGGTGCTGCCACCAGTAGAAAAGTCACCTCCCAAAATCAATATGTTAGTAAAATGTTATATCTCTAATGCATAGTTGTGATTATAGGATAGCATTTTAAGGTACATCCTAACATTTAAATTATAAATTCCTCCTTATAATATATGCTAAGAAAGAGTTAGTGTATAATAAATAGTATTAAATGTCAGGAAGTATCATCTCTTTTCAGTAAACATAATGAATCATCATTCAAAACACCACCATTCCTGTAATGTCAGTACAGACTAGATTATCACCACCCCTGCCAACATTTAAGTCCCAGTGTACCATTATGAAGTATGTTGATCACTGAAAAATAAAGTCTTTTTAAAAGTCTCTATTATACTAATGTGTTGAAGGTGTCTCGAGGTACTGAAGGAATATCTTTACATATGCAAATATATAACATGAATGGATATATACTGTTTTACAAAGTTACAGATATAATTTTTTTCATATCGCACTGCCATAGACCGCATAAGTTAGTAAAACCTTCGAACAGGATATAACAGCGAATTAAATCTACTTTGTAGAAAATATGGAGGAATACTAAGAAATTTAATATCACCAAACATGTTCCCTTTGAAACAGCAAATTAGATGTGCAGGAGGATTTTGGTCACACTTCAAAGAAAAATGTGCTGAGGTGGAGAGCTGTCTGTTTACTCTCCCTCTCACCGGCATGGCTTTTCTATGTTAAACAGGCTTCTGATGACTTCAAAGCACGTTTGAAGTCCTCACTCAGCACAGCTCCTGCACAAAGACAAATATGCTTCCAAACGTGTGCAGCTAATATTTCCACCAAGTCTCGTGTGAGTAAGAAGCATCTGCAGTTGCCTGTTTACCACCCAGTTCATTCCTCTCTTATTCAGCTACGACAGCGAAGGTCGTCTGACCAATGTGACATTTCCAACCGGCGTGGTCACCAACCTCCATGGAGACATGGACAAGGCGATCACAGTGGACATCGAGTCATCCAGCCGAGAAGAAGATGTCAGCATCACTTCAAATCTGTCCTCCATTGACTCGTTCTACACCATGGTTCAAGGTAAGCATGAAAGCAGAGCTTTCAACGGCCCTGTTTAAAACACCGCTGGCACCGAAGTAGCATGTGGCCATCCCCCTCCCTCCCCGCGCTTTTTCTAAGATGAACTTAGGAAAGGGAAGGTGGAAATGTAAACCTCCAGAGATAAGGATGAGAAGCCTCATATCTACAGGTAATGTTTATTTAGTGACATAAGGGCTTCCCAGGTGGAGCAGTGAAAGAATCTGCCTTACAATGCAGGATGCAAGAGACTCAGGTTCGATCCCAGGGTCAGGTAGATCCCCTGGAGAAGGAAACGGCAACCCCCTCTAGTATTCTTGCCTGGAAAAACCCATGGACAGAGGAGCCTGGTGGGCTACGGTCAGTCCAGTTCATTTCAGTCTCTCAGTCGTGTCCAACTCTTTGCGACCCCATGAACCGCAGCACATCAGGCCTCCCTGTCTATCACCAGCTCCCGGAGTTTATTCAAACTCATGTCCATCGAGTCAGTGATGCCATCCAGCCATCTCATCCTCTGTCATCTGCTTCTCCTCCTGTCCTCAGTCTTTGCCAGCATCAGGGTCTTTTCCAGTGAGTCAGCTTTTCACATCAGGTGGCCAAAGTATTGGAGTTTCAGCTTCAGCATCAGTCCTTCCAATGAACATTCAGGACTGATTTCCTTTAGGATGAACTGGTTGGACCTCCTTGCAGTCCAAGGGACTCTCAAGAGTCTTCTCCAACACCACAGTTCAAAAGCATCAATTCTTCGGCACTCAGCTTTCTTTACAGTCCAACTCTCACACCCATACATGACCACTGGAAAAACCATAGCCTTGACTAGACAGACCTTTTTTGGCAAGGTAATGTCTCTGCTTTTTAATATGCTGTCTAGGTTGGTCATAACTGTCCTTCCAAGGACCAAACATCTTTTAATTTCATTGCTGTGGTCACCATCTGCAGTGATTTTGGAGCCCAAAAATATAAAGTCAGCCAGTGTTTCCACCATTTCCCCATCTATTTGCCATGAAGTGACGGGACTGGATGCCATGATCTTAGTTTTCTGAATGTTGAGCTTTAAGCCAACTTTTTCACTCTCCTCTTTCACTTTCATCAAGAGGCTCTTTAGCTCTTCTTCACTTTCTGCCATAAGGGTGGTGTCATCTGCATATCTGAGGTTATTGATATTTCTCCCAGCAATCTTGATTCCAGCTTGTGATTCCTTCAGCCCAGCGTTTCTCATGATGTACTCTGCATATAAGTTAAATAAGCAGGGTGACGATACACAGCCTTGACATACTCCTTTTCCTATGTGGAACCAGTCTGTTGTTCCATCTCCAGTTCTAACTATTGCTTCCTGACCTGCATACAGATTTCTCAAGAGGCAAGTTAGGTAGACTGGTATTCCTACCTCTTTCAGGATTTTCCAGTTTATTGTGGTCCATGCGGTCAAAGGGTTTGGCATAGTCAATAAAGCAGAAATCGATGTTTTTCTGGAACTCTTGCTTTTTCAATGATCCAGCAGATGTTGGCAATTTGATGTCTGGTTCCTCTGTCTTTTCTAAAACCGGCTTCAACATCTGGAGATTCATGGTTCACATATTGCTGAAGCCTGCCTTGGAGAATTTTGAGCATTATTTTCCTAGCATGTGAGATGAGTGCAACTATGCGGTAGTTTGAGCATTCTTTGGCATTGCCTTTCTTTGGGATTGGAATGAAACTGACCTTTTCCAGTCCCAGGGCCACTGCTGAGTTCTTCAAATTTGCTGGCATATTGAGTGCAGCACTTTCACAGCATCATCTTTTAGGATTTGAAATAGTTCAACTGGAATTACATCACCTCCACTAGCTTTGTTCATAGTGATGCTTCCTAAGGCCCACTTGACTTCACCTTCCAGGATGTCTGGTTCTAGGTGAATGATCACACCATCGTGATTATCTGGGTCGTGAAGATCTTTTTTGTACAGTTCTTCTGTGTATTCTTGCCACCTCTTCTTAATGTCTTCTGCTTCTGTTAGGCCCCTACCATTTCCATACTTTATTGAGCCCATCTTTGCCTTAAATGTTCCCTTGGTATCTCTAATTTTCTTGAAGAGATCTCTAGTCTTTCCCATTCTATTGTTTTCCTCTATTTCTTTGCACTGATCACTGAGGAAGGCTTTCTTATCTCCCCTTGGTATTCTTTGGAACTCTGCATTCAAATGGGAATATCTTTCCTTTTCTCCTTTGCCTTTGGCTTCCTTTTCACAGCTCTTTGTAAGGCCTCCTCAGACAGCCATTTTGCTTTTTTGCATTTGTTTTTCTTGGAGATGGTCTTGATCCCTGCCTCCTCTACAATGTCATGAACCCCCATTCATAGTTCATCAGACACTCTGTCTGATCTGGTCTGTCAGATCTAGTCCCTTAAATCTATTTTTCACTTCCATTGTATAATCATAAGAGATTTGATCTCGATCATACCTGAAAGGTCTAGTGGTTTTCCCCATTTCTTCAATTTATCTCTGGATTTGGCAATAAGGAGTTCATGATCTGAGCCCCAGTCGGCTCCCAGTCTTGTTTTTGCTGACTGTATAGAGCTTCTCTATCTTTGGCTGCAAAGAATATAATCAGTCTGATTTTGGTGTTGGCCATCTGGTGATGTCCGTATGTAGAGTCTTTTCTTATGTTGGAAGAGGATGTTTGCTATGACCAGTGCATTCCCTTCACAAAACTCTGTTAGCCTTTGCCCTGCTTCATTCTGTACTCAAGCCCAAATTTGCCTGTCACTCCAGGTGTTTCTTGACTTCCTACTTTTGTATTCCAGTCCTCTATAATGAAAAGGACATCTTTCATGGGTGTTAGTTCTAAAAGGTCTTGTAGGTCTTCATAGAACCATTCAACTTCAGCTTTTTCAGCATAACTGGTCGGGACATAGACTTGGATTACCGTGACATTGAATGGTTTGCCTTGGCAATGAACAGAGATCATTCTGTCATTTTTGAGATTGCATCCAAGGACTGCATTTCGGACTCTTTTGTTGACTATGATGGCTATTCCATTTCTTCTAAGGAATTCTTGCCCACAGTAGTAGATATAATGGTCATCTGAGTTAAATTCACCCATTCCCGTCCATCTTAGTTTGCTGATTCCTAAAATGTCAACTTTCACTCTTGCCATCTCCTGTTTGACCACTTCCAATTTGCCTTGATCCATGGACCTAACATTCCAGGTTTCTATGCAATATTGCTCTTTACAGCATTGCACCTTGCTTCTGTCACCACTCACATCCACAACTGGGTGGTGTTTTTGCTTTGGCTCCATCCACAGTCTTGTCTAACTCAGTGAAACTAAGCTATGCAGTGTAGGGCCACCCAAGACGGATGGGTCATGGTGGAGAGGTCTGACACAGTGTGGTCCACTGGAGAAGGGAATAGCAAACCATTTCAGAATTCTTGCCTTGAGAACTCCATGAACAGTATGAAAAGGCAAAAAGATAGGACACTGAAAGATGAACTCCCCAGGTCGGTAGGTACCCAGTATGCTACAGTCAGTCCATGGGGTTGCAGAGAGTCCATGGAGGAATACTAAGAAATCTAATTTAAAAGAGTCAGACATGATTGAGCATACACACAGGTATTTAAAATCACATACTATCTAAATATTTCTGTTAACCTAGAAATAGTCTTGTTTCTTTCCCACTTAATAAGTTAATTCTCACTCTCCACTTGTCTCATCAATCCCTTTTTGCATCAGCGTCACTGGCCATGGAAGAACAGAGCGAGGCCAAGCACTTTCTGAATCCATGCATGATGCAGTCTTTGAATCCACTTCTCATGCCATCACTAGAAATTTATACCAAATTCCAAGTATTTATGTAACATCTGGATGTTCCATGTTTTCATGCACTGTATGGGCTTTCCTGGGGGCTCAGATGGTAAAGAATCTGCCTGCAGTGCAGAAGACATGGGTTTAATCCCTGGGTCAGGAGGATCCCCTGGAGAAGGAAATGGCAACCCACTCCAGTATTCTTGCCTGGAGAATCCCATGGACAGAGGAGCCTGGTGGACTCCAGTCCATGGGGTCACAGAGTCAGACCTGACTGAGAGACTAACACTTATCACTTTCATGTAGGCATAAACATTCAATATCTCCATGATAGAGCCTCCCACCATATTCCTTTTTGATGTAATCTTCAGGAAGCCCATTTACAATGACCGCTGCAACTGTGAGGTCATTGCTCTAAGACTAATTGTTGAATCTGAGTTACACTTCAGATTATGGCTAGATTTACTTCCAACTTGGGAAGATTCCCCTGGAGAAGGAAATGGCAACCCATTCCAGTATCCTTGCCTGGAAAATCTCATGGACAGAGGAGCCTGGTAGGCTGCAGTCCATGGGGGTCACAAAGACTTGGACACAACTCAGTGACTAACACACGTACATAATATTTTATAGACTTGTGTTGTTGCTGTTTTTTTCTTTAACCACACCTCCTGGCTTGTAGGATCTTACTTCCTCCACCAGGGATCAAACCCAGGTGCCTTGAAATGGAAACACAGTGTCCTAACCACTGGACAATCAGGGAGTTTGAGTTAAACGTCTTTGACTTTTTTTTTTTTAACCAGTTCCGTCAGGTAATCTCTACAGTCATCTAAAATTACTGTTGCTTGAATTTATTGCTTCCCCAAATGGTCCTATATTATTAAAATTCTTTAGTTAAGTCCATAACCTATAATATGAGAGGGTGTTTTATACAAAATATAATGTGACTGCCTTTTTTAAAGTCAGTTTCAGGGGGAAATAGCTCCTTATATATTTTTGGTGTGGAAAGTATAGATATTAAATCTTTTCAAAATATCTTTAACAAAGGATAGATATAAAGATGGGTGTAGGAAGGGGTGTCTCATAAGACCCTGAAGGTGACACACAGACTCCTAAAAGAACCCATATTATTTTGTTCTTTGCAAAACATTTGCTGCACATTCCATAGAGGTTGAACCTTCCTCTGTTTTGTCAGGCACATGAGAAAAAGAAATCTATTAAAGTGGAGAAGGACTTTAATATTCAGCCAAACCTGTTACATCCGGAGTTCCCAGGTTTTTTGGCACCAGGGACCAGTTTCGTGGAAGACAGTTTTTTCCCCTAGACTGAGGGTGGGGGATGATTCGGGGATGATTCAAGAGCACTACATTTATTGTACACTTGATTTCTATTATTACATCACCTCCACCTCAGATCATCAGGCATTATTAGGTCCTAGAGGTTGGGGAACCCATGCATTACAGCATGAGATGCCAGAAATCAAAGTTGTTATTTTCTACAAGAATATCATTAAGTACTCTTTATTCCTTATAAATGAAATCCAGCCAGTGTTTTAGACATGTATATCACTTTTAACCCCACAACCAACCAAGTGTTCAATCCACACCTGTAGTTCACGTTTTCTGCCTCTTTTTTTCTAGATCAGTTAAGAAACAGCTACCAGATCGGCTACGACGGCTCCCTTCGCATCATCTACGCCAGCGGTCTGGACTCGCACTACCAGACCGAGCCCCACGTTCTGGCCGGCACCGCTAACCCAACAGTTGCCAAAAGAAACATGACTCTGCCTGGCGAAAACGGTCAGAATTTGGTGGAATGGAGATTCCGGAAAGAGCAGGCTCAAGGCAAAGTCAATGTCTTCGGTCGAAAGCTCAGGGTAAGTCAGCCTCAGGGGTGGTGATGGCCGGCCGGTCGTCTGCATCATTCAATGGCCTGTCCACGAGGGCGGGCCTGGGACTCACCTGCTCGTGCTCAGGGGAGCACCTTACCTTAGAGCGTGACTTACAGCCGGCCCTCAAGCCATCACATTGCTCATAGTAAGAGCCGACTATTTGAGAAAAGGGTTCTCTCAATATAGCTTTGATTAAAAATCCATTCTTTCCTAGGAAATGAGGATTTTGCATGTAAAATGTGTGAGTCACTCAGTCGTGTCCAACTCTTTGTGACCTGATGAACTGTAGCCCACCAGGCTCCTCTGTCCATGAGATTCTCTAGCAAGGATACTGGAGCGGGTCATCATTTCCTTCTCCAGGGAATCTCCCAACTCAGGGATTAAATTTGGTCTCCTGCATTGCAGGCAAATTCTTTACCATCTGAGCCAGCAGGGAAGATTTTGCATGTAGGACAATCCCAAATAGCCTGGATGACAACTGATTCTTGTTTTACTAATAGTACGTTAATAATCTTATGCTTTTCCTCCACCTACTCAGGAGAGGTGACTTCGTAATGGCATAGGGATGAGTAAACATTGGCTGAAACATTGCATGTATTAAAAATCCTAAATATGTATATTGAAAGACATGGGCTGGTCTTTGAAAGATGGAGTCTGCCTTTGCATTCTCAATATTTTTAAAGTACAGTGTGGGCTTGGGACTTCTCTAGTGGTAGAATGGTTGGGAATTTGCCTTCCAATGCAGGGGATGTGGGTTCTATCCCTGGTCAGAAGGCTAAAATCCCGCATGCCTCGCAACCAAAAAAACAAAACATAAAAACAGAAGCAACGTTGTAACAAAACTTCAACAGGCTTTAAAAATGGTCCTCATCCAAAAAAAAAAGCATAATGTGGGCACACAGGAGGTAACCAATGTCAGAACCTACCTCCTCGCTATTGATGAAAAACCCAGACTTACCTTTTTTTTTTTAGTTTATTTATTTTTGACTGTGCTGGATCATTGCTGCTGAGCAGGCTTTTCTCTGTCGAAGTGCATGGACTTCCCTGTGGTGGCTTTTCTTGTTGCGGAGCACAGGCTCTACGGCGTCCAGGCTTTAGTAGTGACAGCATATGGGCTCAGTAGTTGCGGTGCACAGGTTTAGTTGCTCCGTGACATGTGGGATCTTCCCGGATTAGGGATCGAACTCATGTCCCCTGCACTGGCAAGCGCATTCATAACCATACAGCCACCAGGGAAGTCCCAGGATTACCTTATTTCTACGAGACACACGATGACACTGCTGATTGCTAGTGTAAACTGATCTTTGCAGAATGTTCTCTGTGTTGCCTTGTTAGGTGTTTTTATTCCTCCTTTTCATGCTGTGGGCCAGATACAACTAGAAAGCAAGCTGTGATTTATGACAGCTGTTTAGTAAAGACAACATAGATTAAGGACTAAAACACAGGCTACAAGGAACCCCCTTCAGGCCACTATAAACTGAACCTGCTTCATTCTTTCTATTAGTTAGCAGATTTTCGTTTATCAGATAAATGCAGATAACCATTTCTAAAATTATTTCCCTTGCCTTTAAAAAAAAAAAAGTCACTCAAAATCAAGGAGAGAGAAGAAAACATGTAACTGGCTAACATTATTCACCAGGCCAATCCTTCACAGTTAAGAAACAGCTAATACATATTGGCTATTTCCAAGAAATAGAAATGAAGTAGAAAAAAGAATCAGTGATCAGATACAGGCCATTCAACTCACAGGTTATATTCCAGTTCCACTTCCATTGCAAGGCAGGGGTTTGGGACTCTAAATACATAATCTTCTGGAACCAAAGCTGTGTTCCTGTCTTACCATCCCCCAGATGCCCCAGCCCCAGGGCCCTAGACCTGGAGCTCTGATGCACAGAAGCTGGGGAGGCTCAAGGGGGGTTATCCTGAGAGAGAGGCAAGAAGACAAAACAACAGATTATCAGAAAGAAGAACAAGATTAGCAGGAAGGTAACATGACTGAAGGCAAAAGGAGAAGGCAGAGGATGAGATGGTTAGATGGCATCCCTGACTCACTGGACATGACTTTGAGCAAACCCCGGGAGACAGTGGAGGACAGAGCCGCCCGGTGTGCTGCCGTCCATGGGGCCGCAGAATTGGACGGGACTTGGTGACTGAACAGCCACAACAACGTGATGGGCAAGAAAGCCAGCCCCAGGCTCGTCTCAGGGTCACTTGCAGAGGGCCTAGGTCAGTGGCCGGAGGCAGCTTCAGCTCCAGCATTTTCTTCCACTGAAGCAAGGCCTCGAGCTGCCTGCATGTCTGTCTGCTGCCACCACTGACCACTGCCCCAGCCCTGCTTCCCTGGGCCGCTGCACACTGGCAGTTAGGTCCCAAGCTTTGTCTTATTCGGCCATCCCTAAGGCCAGCGCGGCGTGCCTGTACACACACATACACACACACACACACACACACTCAGACACACACACACACACACCCCTGCACTCAGACACACACACACACACACCCCTGCACTCAGACACAGACTTACTTCATCGAAAGACATAGAGGTCCTGCTCACATCTGTCCTCAAAAATTATGAGTTCTAGATCAGGCTCCACTCCTTACTCTAATGATAAACTACACAGGAAAATTCTAACATCTAACAGACCTAACATCATTTTCCTTATCTATATGACTATCTGTATTATGATAGCAATAATATAATATCAGAATTTTCTAACATTGTGATGTAGACATGGTGTGTGTACATTATGTCCAATTCTTTGTGACCCCACGGACTGTAGCCCACCAGGCTCTTCTGTCCATGGGATTTCCCAGGCAAGAATACTGGAGTGGGTTGCCATTTCCTCCTCCAGGGATCTTCCCGACCCTGGAGATGGAACACATGTCCTGCATTGGCTGGTGGATTTTTTACCGCTGCTCCACCTGGGAAGCCCATAGACATGATATAGATTATCTATATTATGGATAAATATAATTGGCTGCCTTACCCTGCCACAGTCTCACACAATTGCTACAGAATCAAGTGAGATGATGTGAAAGTCCTTTGAAAACAGAAGGCATGATTACACATTCTGTAACCCTGACCCAGAGAATCTGAACCACAGGCACAAATAGTGGGCATATAGACAGACCCACACGACAGACGCACAGGAAAGAGCTGGTTAACGCGCTGGTGAGGGAAACACAGCTGCAAAAGAGGGAAAACCAGGGAAATGCTTTGTCCTAAAAGTGACCACATAACACGTGGCCCACTGTTCTTTGAGACAGGCTAGCCTAAGTGCATCCTTTTCTTTCCTTTGTAACACTGCTTTCCTAGACAGAAAAAGAAATTAAGAGCAGAGGAAAAATCTGATTATAAGTCTCTGGTTCTCAGCCTGATTCTTAAGTGAACCCTCCGTTGGGGAGGAAGAGACCAGTGCACACAGGCATAGGTGTTAGTTTCTTTCTAAACAGCTGAACGACGGTGCCTCGGCAGGCCGTTTCAGAAAATCCAGTATTTAAGAACGGCCTGTTCAGTCACACTGAAAGGAGACCTCCAGCTGATCCGTGTGATGGCTCATGTGCCAGGATCACAAGGGAGGGTTTCTTATTTTCAAGATAAGCTTGGATGTGCCAGCCGTGCCTGGTCACCCCACCCCTCTGTGCATCCTAAGAGAGGAATTCCAGGGAGAAAGTGATGCTGTGAAAATCTGCTTGGAAGACCAGACCTGGAGTCTGCAGATTAGGGCACAGAGCGGAGGAAGGAGGGGATGACAGAGGGCCAGCAGGGCCTCTGAATCAGGAAGCAGAGTCAAAATCAGTCCAAAAATGCAACCCTGTGGACTGTAGCCCACCATGCTCCTCCGTCTATGGGATTCTCCAGACACAGCATTACTGGAGTGGTTGCCACGCCCTCCTTCAAGGGATCTTACCGACCCAGGGGTTAAACCCGCATCTCTTAAGTCTCCTGCATTGGCAGGCGGGTTCTTTACCACTTGGGCCGCTCGGGAGGGCGTCTCCTCTCTTACCTTTCCTTATCTTCTAGCAGAAAGTGCTTTTCTTTTTTTTTTAAGTTATGGGCCTGACCCATGGGTGAGCACTCAAATATTTATTCAATAAATGAAAGAATGAGAAAGAGCCAGGCTTAAAATATGGATTATGTTGTTGCCTTTAGGTCTTCCTGAGAGAGAAGCTGTAGGAATAGCACATCCTTGCCAATGTCTGGCTGCAGGAAGGAAAGCTATCTCTAGACTGAACAGATTACATGGATATAATAGATAGAACACTGGATGCAGTGGCTCTTTAAAAAAGAAAAGGCCAAAGAGTAGAAAAGGAAAAATTAAAAAAGAAATGAGCAACATGAAAAGCATTTTCTGTGAAACTCTATTAAGAGGAAAAGGGTTTGGATATATAGGAATAACCAGCAGAGGAAATCATGGAAAAACAGAACAAAGATTTGACAGTTCCTTAGCTTACTTCTTTGTACCTGCATATTTGTTTTTAAAAAAAGACATGCATAATAGTTGCTTGTCTTTAATAGTCCTGATTTTTGTCAGTGGTTGAACTGGGAATCAGCTTTTGATCAATTCTCCAAAATTATATTGGCATCTGACTAATAAAAAGTCACCTTCTAAGGGGTTTCCCTGGTGGTCCAGTGGTTAAGACTTCACCTTTCAGTGCAGGGGCTGTTGGTTTGATCCCTCTTTGGGGAGGTAAGATCCTACATGCCTCCTGGCTAGAAAACCAAAACATAAATTAGAAACAATATTGTAACAAATTCAGTAGACCTTAAAAATGGTCCATGTCAAAAAAAAAAAAAAGGTAGTCTAAACTTACCTAGAATTCTTATCCTTAAAGGAAAACATTTAGTGAACTGTTGGAAAAAGAAATTCTCGACACTTGAAAGCCAAAGCGGTATTTCGAGGCATACCTAGACATGATAGCTCCGAAGACTGTTATTTAACTCTTACTATGCCTGTCACATGTATGTGACATCCTTGTGTCTCACTGTATAATCTGAGCAGCGGGGCCTGGAGGGGGCCATGCAGAGCAGTTAGCACTTCTGACCTGTGGAGGGGACGCAAAGCCATCTGCAGACAGTTGACATTCTAACAAGGACACCAGGGAGGCGAGATACCATCACCCACGTGGCAGATACCTGCATGTGGTCTGATCATGCTCTGTGGTGTCAGACAGACAGACACTGTTTAACTCGTTTGAGCCTCAGTTTTTCAAGCCTTCCAGAGGGAACATAACTCCCTCCCTCCCGATATCAAAGGGACATTGTGATTAACTGCCACCACGCTGGACCTGATCTTTGAAAATGGAGATGTTTCTATGCTTAGCTCAAAGAAACACTGTACATCACAAAGGAGTTCATGGTGGCCTCTTACCTAGTCACATTTGGATTCACTTTCATGTAACTGAAGGTATTTTAACAACTACATAGGAGGTTTTTCATCATAGGTGAAATGTATATGATGTAACAATGTTTTTTAATGCTATTTATTAAAAGGCCTCTGGGGCATGGAACAATGCTAGCCCTTTATGACTGTCAAAACAAGTTTGCAGAATTGCCACGATTCATACAGGTATAGTTAAGTGGGATTGTGTCCCTGATGAAAATATCCCTTGACTTCTGCACTGTGTCTGCAACTGCCGAAGGAGCACATTAGGGCCTTGGTGGAAGGGGCGGAGATCTCTATTTGTCTAATAGTTAGTGATGCTGAGCATCTTTTCATGAGGCTCTTGACTATCTGTGTGTCTTCTTTGGAGAGACGTCTATTTAGGTCTTTCACCCATTTTTTTTTTTTTTTTTTGATTGGGTTGTTTGCTTTTTTTGACATCGAACACCATAAGCTGTTTGTATATTTTGGAGATTAATCCTTTGTCTGTTGTTAGTATCTTCTGAAAGGTTACATATTGAATAACAGTGGTTGGTTGTCTGGAAATAGTAAGAACAGTAAAAACTTTGGCTTGTGTTGGAATGTGGAGAAAAACAGCCACATTCTAATTCTTTCCTCATTTCTTCAGTTGGAGGACCCAAGAAAGGCATTTGTCAGGATAGGAGGAAAATGTTAAATGCTTTCCAGATGTTTGGTCTCCTGGTGTTTCGAGGTGTTTCCATTTGTGATGTGTTCGGTGTGGTGGCTCATAGGACGGCAGTGGTAGACCTTCTGGACGCTTCAGTGTGTGGCGCAGTCATAGTCCCAAACCAGGGAGACGGATCGGAAGCCCAGTAGCGGGGTGCAGGCCTGCAAAGAAGGGGTCCCAGACCTGTCTTTTGGCCCTTCTTCTATCGCTAGTCCAATGGTCCTACCAGATCTGCAGGCAGATGTTCTGTTATGCTCTCTACAGAGGAAACACTGTGGAGACAGGGAGGAATCAGGAAGGCTATAAAGATCCGAGATACAGATGAAGATGAATGCAAGCCAAACACAAAACAGTGGGCAGGGCCGTGGGCCACGCTGTCCACAGATACTCCCTCCACAGGCGGTCTCGCTTGGCCGTTCGCAGCCTGGAATAACCCTGAGGAAGGGCAAAGGAGGGCAAACCTAAACACTCTGGGGCTCATGTTTCCCTCTTTAATCACCATGTGAGAAACACAAGAGCCCTCAGAAGCCATTTAAATTGTGGAAAGCCGCTTCTTCAGGCATCACCTGTGTGCTCAGTCATGTCCAACCCTCCACGATCCCATGGACTGTAGCCCGCCAGGCTCCTCTGTCCATGGGATTCTCCAGGCCAGAGTACTGGAGTGGGTCGCATGCCCTCCTCCAGGGGATCTTCCCACCCAGGGATCAAACCCCAGTCCCCCTCATTGCAGGCAGATTCTTTACCATCTGAGCCACGAGGGAAGCTCAGGCATCATAAGTATGCAAATAAAAGCTGAAGAACTGAATTCTGCCAGTCCAGTATTGAGCTAATTTGACATCAAATCAAATCTATAAATTTGTAGACTTCAAAATATATCTTTGTAGCATTAGCCAGTAGCTTCCTTCCAGGGTACACAAAGCAAACGGTGCCTTCATCAGGCTTTTTCCAAGACAAACTTGTTACGTCTCACAGAATTCACAGAAGGCTGAGCTACTAATCTGCAGACACTTCCACTTGGGAAAACGGAAGCCCAGAAAGCCTTCGGCTGGCGGGTCAGAATCATATAAAATGATGATAGCTCTGAGAAACTGTTCCAAAGAGAGTAGTGGGAAGGGTCAGTATATATGTGACTCTGGAGAAGGGAGAATACAATACATGCAGTTAAGCACATATTTTTTCAGAAGGTCTCTTTCAGTCACAAGGAGCAGACATCATCATGAAGGAATTTAGTGCTTTTCTAGATGTGAGGAGATGCAAGAATTGGGGTCATAAAATCAGCTCCTGAAAGTATCTTTCCGAAGACCTGTCCTGCCAGTTTTTCCAGAGTGTCTCCTTTCTGCTGTCCACCCTGAACTCCTTTCAGGAGATGTTGAAGGTCAGAAGCTGTAGTAGCACATGATTTAATCCTTGTAAGAGGTAGACTGCAAGTGCCCAGGGTTTCCCTGAGGTCTCAGACCATAAAGGATATGACTGCAACGTGGGAGACCAAGGTTCAATCCCTGGGCTGGGACGATCCCCTGGAGAAGAGCATGGCAAGCTGTTCCAGTATTCTTGCCCGGAGAATCCCATGGACAGAGGAGCCTGGCGGGCTACAGTCCACGGGGTCACAAAGAGTCGGACACAACCGAGCAACTAACCACATACACATGGCGAGTGCTAATTTGTAGTTGACACTCCATTCCAACCTCTTTATTTACAGAGAGATGAAACAGACTCTGAGCGCCACAAGCCCAGGGTCGTGCAGCTCCCAGACCCTGAGGGTGTGGAGATGGGGCTTTCAGGTGCTTGGGTTCCTCCTCCAAAGCACACACATGCCCACACCAACGCGTACCGGTTGCTCTGTGGTCCAGGGTTGTTTTCTTTTTCCTACATCACGCGTGCATGCTAAGTGGCTTCAGTCGTGTCGACTCTGTGTGATCCTAGGGACTGTAGCCCACCAGACTCCTCTGTCCAAGGGATTCTCAAGAATACTGGAGTCGCCATGCTCTCCTCTAGGGGATCTTCCCAACCTAGGGATCTCCAATGATGGAACTGAAAAATCAAGATCTCACTCCATCCGGGCTCCGCTTTCTCATGTGTTGTGACTCATCTCTCTGGCCATTTTTCCCCCAAAATCACTTTGCCTTTTAGGCATAAACTTCTTTTCAGCTGGTATCTTTATCTTTCTGTGGACTTCACAATACTCCCCTTGAAGAGCTAACTGGAAGAGTTCAAATAAAAGCTTAGGGAGTATTTTTTCATAGGTCTTATTTAATGGCCATGATAGAAGACACAAATGTTTATCCCAGATTTTACATAAATATACATGTATTTTACTTACATGTATTGGTGTGGTGCATATATGTGGTGGTGTTCATTCACTTGGTCGTGTCTGACTTTTTGACCCTATGGACTGTAGCCCACCAGGCTCCTCTGTCCATGGGATTTCCCAGGCAAGAATATTTGTGGGTTGTCATATCCTTCTACAGGGTGTGTGTGTGTAAGTGATCAACTGGAGTTGTCTACTTTGAAGGTTCTAGCTAGGACATGGTCAATAAAGGTTAGGATTTTCCCATGTAACTTGTAACAGTCCGAACAGTTGAGGAACATTTTGTTATGGACAAGCCACCATTGTCACAAAGGTGCAGCAGAAAATCAAAGAATTTACTGGCCCTGGCCTTCTGTAGACACAGTAGACCGTCTATAAAGCAGAATTTAACCAAGTCCACGTGTCCACCATAGCAGCGAACGCAGGCTGGTGTGCACCTTGGATCGCAGACAGTAACAGCCAGACGTAGTCATGGATTCTAAGGATGGCACAGAGCCCCACGGAGTCCCTAGGACAACGTGGAGCTCAATTTGTAAATTAAGCACGGTGGTCAGACTGTGTAGATGTGGGAGTGAAGGATCTGAAGTCCTTGCCAGTTAACCAGATGTTATCAAAGAAAAAGGCATTCCAAAAAATTGTGACATTTCAGCACTCAGCCCAAAGCGAGGATCGTGTTTGTAACCTCCTGCTATTTAAACTGATTAATAATTTACAGTAATGTGGGCTCCAGCTTCTACTTAACTGTTCTTCAAAGGGCTGGAATCACATTTACCACCGTTTTATTTAATGTAGCCATGATTAATCTAGTGAGCAGTTATTTCCCAGTGTCTTCTGGGAGGGCGGGGCTTTGAGTAATTTGCAGCAATGTCAGGCTTACCACCTTCCTATCTTCTGAGCAAACTTGAAAGCAAATACATCTCGGCATTTTTCTTATCAGTTGCTTAAGTTTACAGAATTTAATTGAAAGGGTTTTGAACAAACGCCAGGCTGTCTCTCTGCTTAATGAAACCTTTTAAAAGAGCAGTTAATCTACTGCCTTGCACTTGTACCCAAGAAGTTGCTAAATTAATTTACTGACAAAGAGAATCAATCATCATAAATGGTGTTTAAACAATAGCGGGGACCCTGAAGAGTAATAAGGGGCTGGTATTGGAACAGCGTGATTTATTTTATCATCTTGTTTGTGTTGAACCAGGTTAATGGCAGAAACCTCCTTTCAGTTGACTTTGATCGAACAACAAAGACAGAGAAGATCTATGATGACCACCGTAAATTTCTCCTGAGGATCGCCTATGACACGTCCGGGCATCCGACTCTCTGGCTGCCGAGTAGCAAGCTGATGGCCGTCAATGTCACCTATTCGTCCACGGGTCAAATTGCCAGCATCCAGCGAGGAACCACCAGCGAGAAAGTCGATTATGATGGACAGGGGAGGATTGTGTCCCGGGTTTTTGCTGACGGTAAAACCTGGAGTTACACATACTTGGAAAAGGTACGCTGCACCCAGAGGGGAAACAGAGGGAAGCAATGATTGGTCTTTCCCAGCGTGTAAATTGCCCGAGCACACTGTGGGGGTGGGCGGGGCAGGGGGGTGGGGCCACCGGTGCTTGACCGACTTCCATTTATCATCTGAGCATCCGTATGTAACACACAGCTATAGAGCACTGAGGAATCTGCGCCTCAGCCACGGTGTTTCTTAGTGAAGTTAGCCCTCTGAGACCCTTTTCCCTGACTTAGGCTGTAAACCACCACCACCACCGCCCACCTGCCAAGCTCATCCGTCGACAACATTCATGCATTAGACCCTGAGCTTGTAAGTCATTTGTAAATCATCTCAGCGCGAGCTTGTTCGTTTCAGAAAGCGCCTTAGACGTTCTCACAGTTAAAGCTGTCAGGTGTGTGTCGTTCCTGGCAGAGCTTCGACATAACCGTAAAAAGCCCATAGATCCTATTTACGCATCAGTAACCAAAAGAAGCCGTTTTTTAAGCAAGCCACACTTCCGGGCCTCCAGGCCCTCTCCCCTTCCGTCTGCACTGATAGGGAACCCATGCCTGAGACAGTAACACGCTACCAGAAAAGATGCAGTTACACATGTGCAGGGCGCCAGGTTTCAGGTAGTGACTGGGCTTAAAAGGGAATGACAGCGAAAAGAGGAAAGGGGAGGACCACCTCCTTGTAATTCCTTTCTGAAAGACAGAGAATCCTGCATCTTTGTGAAACGTTTCATTCCCCTTTGAGATGAATGTTCGCCTTGGTTTTGAGTTCTGTGCCTCTCATCACTCCCAGTGCATCCTCGACTGCACGGAGTGACTTCTGTCCTCCACACACACACGTCCACACTGCCGCCCCCTCACGCACCCCATCTTGCTCTCCCCCAGAGGTGCTCTGGACCAGCCTCGTGCATGTAAGTCAGCTCATCTAATTCCAGACGGACTGACGATACACGGACTCCTCTTCCTAAAGACCTGGTCAGGGAACTAAGATCGCTTGGCCAAAAATAAATTAATAAAATTAATTCCCGGACCCCCAACATTGAGAGTAGTGACCGTAATGTGACTGAAAAATCTTTAAAGGGAGCCAAGGGGCATACCATTGATAAGAGCTGCTGTCAAAATGACCCCAGCCGTAACAGAGATCACCTTCACACATCAGCAGGAATCAGAAAAGCCAGCGAGCATGTTCTCAGCATCTCTCCAAAATCCCTAAAACCCACCCAAACTATTTCCATTTCCTCGCCAGCACAGGCACCCTAAGCCAAAGTGTATTCGTGGCAAAGCAAGTAATATGTTACTACCTATGTGATTCTAGGACCCTGCAAAAAGGGTCCTGTAAATTCAGCAGTGGTCCAAGCCTTCCTTGGAAGAATGCAGACCATTAGCAACAAGTCTCAAGACCTTGGTCACACAGCCTGCACACAAAAATCACCCCCAGATGTGTCCATGGAGGAGATCCTGCAGAAGCCTGGGTCAGGCAAACTGCATTTGCAAAATGGTGGATGATAAAGAGGAAAAGGAGTAAGCCTCGACAAGGGGTTATGTGCTTTTATGTCAAAAGCAAAGAGTATGTCCTGGTGTAGGGGTGGGGGGGGGGGTGGTAGAGGCGGAGGGTTAGGTTATCAGCTCCACCCAGCTTGGCCATCACTCCATTTGATCTAACAGGGTTTAGAGGGAGCCTCCCAGAGGAAAGAACTGCCCGCACTCTGCCACGGCAGAGCTACCAAACCAGCCTCCAGGCTGACTTTCTCTCCCTTGGCCTAATAAACTGTCTTTTGTCTTTCTGAAATCACTTGAAGAATGAGCCAAGCTTACTTTGATTCATATATTTATTCACCTCATAATTTAGCACCCAAGCAGTGCATAGCCCAGAAACCACCCTTACTGTACCTAAGGGACAAGTCAGATTTGGTTCTTAGGAAATTTCAGAATGCAGATTTCATTGTCATTTCAGATGTCATGTAAAGAATTTGTAAACAAAACACCACCTCTGGATCCATATTCCTAATAAGGGCATTGACAGCTCTTATTCACCAAGATTAACCTAGCCGTGTTGCTGTTGATGCTTTATGTACACACAATCCCTTTAGGGGCTAATTTTATGTCTCTTCTTTATGAAATAAATATTTTGAATGCTTTGCTCCTCCTCCAAGTGCACTGGAAATTCAAGCACGATTTGAGTGGCTCTTCCATGAAATGTTTGGGGAAAAGCCACCTTACTAAATAATTGCTAATTATGGACAGGACTGCACTTCCCATATGCTGTTTTCCCAGTGAAATATTGTCTTTGAAGCAGCTTTGCTCATGCCTGTATTATGACTTATCCAGATCCATTGACAATCTGCTGCTTGGCTGTGAACGCCTGATACAAAAAAAAAAAAAAAGTCCGATTCTGACAAGTAGCCCATTATGAGAGTTGAGGCACTCAGTGCAAAGCCGCTGGCAATTAAGCATCCAGGCAAATTAGGCAGGAAATCGTTAAGGACAGGGAAGGTCAAGGAGAACTCAATTAAAGCGAAAATCATTTTCTCAGGCGGACTATTTTTGTGTCTTTGTGGTCACTACATCTACTTTTACCCCACCCCCACCCCCCATTCGCAAATATCAGCTAATGGCACGCTCCCTCTTTGCAGTCCATGGTGCTTCTGCTCCACAGCCAGCGGCAGTATATCTTTGAATACGATATGTGGGACCAGCTCTCTGCCATCACCATGCCCAGCGTGGCTCGCCACACCATGCAGACCATCCGCTCCATCGGCTATTACCGCAACATATACAACCCGCCGGAGAGCAACGCCTCGGTCATCACCGACTACAACGAGGAGGGGCTGCTTCTGCAGACGGCTTTCCTGGGGACCAGCAGGAGGGTCTTATTCAAGTATCGAAGGCAGACCAGGCTCTCGGAGATCTTATACGACAGCACGCGGGTCAGTTTCACCTACGATGAGACAGCGGGAGTCCTCAAGACCGTAAACCTCCAGAGCGATGGTTTCATTTGCACCATTAGATACAGGCAGATCGGCCCTCTGATTGACAGGCAGATCTTCCGCTTCAGCGAAGACGGGATGGTGAACGCGAGATTCGACTACAGCTATGACAACAGTTTTCGGGTGACCAGCATGCAGGGCGTCATCAATGAGACCCCCCTGCCCATCGACCTCTATCAGTTCGACGACATTTCGGGCAAAGTGGAGCAGTTTGGAAAATTTGGCGTCATCTATTACGATATTAACCAGATCATTTCCACGGCTGTCATGACTTACACGAAGCACTTTGATGCCCATGGCCGCATCAAGGAGATTCAGTATGAGATATTCAGGTCGCTCATGTACTGGATTACAATTCAGTATGACAACATGGGTCGGGTAACCAAGAGAGAGATTAAAATAGGGCCCTTCGCCAACACCACCAAGTACGCTTACGAGTATGACGTCGATGGACAGCTCCAGACGGTCTACCTGAATGAGAAAATCATGTGGCGTTACAACTACGACCTGAATGGCAACCTCCATTTACTGAACCCGAGTAGCAGCGCGCGGCTGACCCCGCTCCGCTACGACCTGCGAGACAGGATCACCCGGCTGGGTGACGTTCAGTACCGGTTGGATGAGGATGGCTTCCTGCGCCAGAGAGGCACCGAGATCTTCGAGTACAGCTCCAAGGGGCTTCTGACCCGAGTCTACAGTAAAGGCAGCGGCTGGACGGTGATCTATCGTTATGATGGCCTGGGGAGGCGCGTGTCCAGCAAGACCAGTCTGGGACAGCACCTGCAGTTTTTCTACGCGGACCTCACTTACCCCACCAGAATTACTCACGTCTACAACCACTCGAGTTCAGAGATCACCTCCCTCTATTACGATCTCCAAGGACATCTCTTTGCCATGGAAATCAGCAGCGGGGATGAATTCTACATCGCATCGGACAACACAGGGACGCCGCTGGCTGTTTTCAGTAGCAACGGGCTTATGCTCAAACAGATTCAGTACACCGCCTATGGTGAGATCTATTTTGACTCCAATATTGACTTCCAGCTGGTAATTGGATTTCACGGTGGCTTATATGACCCACTCACAAAATTAATCCATTTTGGAGAAAGGGATTATGACATTTTGGCAGGACGGTGGACAACGCCTGACATAGAAATCTGGAAAAGAATTGGGAAGGACCCAGCTCCCTTTAACCTGTATATGTTTAGGAATAACAACCCAGCAAGCAAAATCCATGATGTGAAAGACTACATAACAGGTAAGCAGAATTGTTTTTCCTTGCCAAGTACTGAGTTAATCGTTGAATCCAAAAAATAACTGCTGGGGGGTTTAACTTGATGCCTTCCTCCTGCAAAATCAAATGTCTTAAAAAAAAAAAAATCAAATGTCTAATCTTTTCAATGAAACCAAGGAGAAACCAACAGAGGGACACTGGGACATAGTTTGTTACTTCCTGTTCTGCCGGCCAGTGCCCAAGACCACAGTTTTTCTGAAATGACATGGAATCTAGGCATGCCACTTGAAAGGAAGGGACATGGGGGGCTGAACTTGAAGCCCCCAAACTGGAGCCCCAATCTGAACACCTCTCCAACGACACGTCATGTGACTTTAGTTTCCTTAACAATAAAATGGGGATGGCAATGCCTACTTTGTGGTATAAAATACAATAACATGCAATTCTGCTTTTAGTAGTAGTGAAAAGAAGGGAAAGTCACTCGATGGTGTCCGGCTCTTTGTGACCCCATGGACTGTAGCCCACCAGGTTCCTCTCTCCGTGGAATTCTCCAGGCAAGAATATTGGAGTGGGTAGCCATTCCCTTCTCCAGGAAATCTTCCTGACCCAGGGACTGAACCCAGGTCTCCTGCATTGCAGGCAAATTCTTTACCGTCTGAGCTACCAGGGAAGCCCAAGCACAACTGTGGTTCTCTGTAATAATCTTCATTACTTTTTACGGAGGTAACACTGCTTTATAACATTGTATGTTTCATGTGTACGCCATCCTGTTTCTACTTCTGTGTACACTGCAGTGTACCGTCCAAAACTTACTCAACATCTGTCCCCAGAGAGCGGATGCCCTTAATCCACCTTGTCCCTCCCCGCATCTCCTTCCCCCCCTGTAGCCATACTCCGTTCTCTCCGGCATGCTTGGTTTGATCGTCTGTTTCATGGGAGTTAGGGGAGTACCCTGGGGGTCCAGTGGTTAAGAATCTACACTTTCACTGCTGGGGGCCTGGGGCTCGATCCCTGGTTGGGAAACTAAGATCCCACACTCCATGTGGTGCAGCCAAAAAAAAAAAAGAAGAAAATTGCCCTAGGAGTGAAATCACACAGGATTGGTCTTTCTCCCTCTGACTTACTTCACTTTGCATAATACCCTCAAGATCTACCCATGTTGTTACAAATGGCAAGGTTTCATTTTTCGCGACCAACATTCCACTGTGTGTGCATGTACATATATACATACACCGTATCTTCCTTACACATTCATCTATGGATAAGCACTTAGGTCGTTTCCTTATCTTGACTATTTTAAGAATGCTGCAGTGAACATAGGGGGCATGTATCTTTTCAAATTAGTGCTTTTGCATTTGGGGGATAACCAGCCAGAAGAGAGACTGCTGGCTCACATGGTAATTCTGTTCTTAGCTTTGTGAGGAGCCTCCATCCTGCTTTCCTTGGTGACTGCACAAGCTTACGCTCCACAGTCCACGGGGCTCCCCTTCAGCGAGCAGGGCTCTCCACTCATCCCCGGCCCGGGGACGCTGAGCCCTCCTGGTTCCACTTTGTTCCTGAGTCACACTGCCGTAATTAACCCCTTGTTTATGCTTCCTAGAGGAAGGCTGCTCCCTGTTTTCTTTTTCTGTATTTGGTTTGGTTTGGGGCTTTCTGTTTTGTTTTGCCTTGTGTTAGATGCTCCGTCTGGCTGCCTCTCCCCTTGTTCAATATTTGAAGCATGCCAGGATGTTCTGTCTTCGGTACAGCTCTCAAAATATTGTCCCCTGTTCATTTCACATCTGCTTCCCGCTTCCCCAGACTGTCTCAAGCTTCGCCTAGCTCTCTGCCACATGAACCTGCTCCAAATCCCTGCTCTCAGCGTCCTGACTCAACAACACCCAAATGGGTGTTCTCCTTCAGGCTTCCCCAGTACACATGTGCACTCACGTCCCAGCATCTGGGCAGAAATCTTCAACATGTTAAGAGCCTCTGATTTTTCACTGCTTCACAGACATTGTTCATAGTAGGAGTAGCTCTGCCCCCATTCAAAAATTTTCTCTAAAACATAAACCACACCCTCCCAATCTTATGCACGTGCACACGAGCGCGCACACACATATATCACTTTCTCTCCTATGCAATAAACTTGGGGTTTTTCTCTCTCCACCACCACCACCAGCCCTCCATTTAAAAGAGGGATGGGACATCCCTAGTGGTTCAGCAGTTTAGAATTTGCCTCGCAGTGCAGACGACTGGTTCGATCCCTGGTCGGGGAACCAGGATCCCACATGCCGTGGCACAACTAAGCCCTCTTGCCATAACTAGACAGCTCAGGCCACAGTGAAGGAGCTTGAGTGCCACAACTAAGACCCAATGTGGCAAAATAAATAAATTTTTTTAATTTAAAAAAAAAAGAGGGAGCAGACCACTGAGTTTATAGCCTATATGATGCCTGCAGAAAGGGACCTGCCAGCCTGACAGAGAGGTGCAAGCTGGTGCCCTGGAGAAGGAATCGGGGAGCATGTGGCCTCCATCATTCCAACAAGCAGTTCCCCACGGCTTATTTAAGAGGTGTTGACGGTGCTGCCCGAGAGGCTGGCAACCCACCGCTCTTAAATTCATGCTCTCCCAGCAACATGGACGCCAGGGAATGCCACAGCAGCATTTTTTGAAAAACATCAAAAGAGAGATGGAACAGCATAAAATATATTAGGTGAAATGCAATTTCAAATTTTCCAGCAATGTGCTTAATATATAAAATAATCTACACCCAACTGTACTCATAAAGCTGCAAGCCTGCTGAGTAGTTCTGTAACAGTGTAACCTCCAGAATAGAATAAAAGCTTTATTCTCAGCGTAATGGCTTTTGGAGTCACATGGCAATATTTTAAAATACCATCTTAAAGGTTTCCAGCTTCTCTCCCTCAAAAGTTTGTCCTCACCTGTGCGCAGTGAGCCTTTGAAGTTAGAACTGATGGGAATCAGAACTTCTGTGCCCCCGGCCAGCTCAGCCAGCTTTTGGCATTCATCTTTGATTACGAGTTGACTGTTGATTTTCATACACTCGATGCGGGGTTTTTATTAATAGAAAATGGGTAGTGGAAACTTGCATATCCTTGGCTAGCCACTCTGGAAAGCTAATAACACAGGACTTCTAGTTAAGACCAGCCTTCACTAACTACAGATGTTATTTGTGTTCAACAACCATGTCTCTTTCACACTGCTAGGCATTGTTATTCGACTTTTTTTTTTTTTAACACTATTACCAGCAACGGGTTGCAACTTCCCACGTGGGACCGGGTACCCATCGGTCTAAGTGAGTCTCTATTATCCACACTGTCTGTAGCCTTCTGCTACTGAAGTTATTTTTACCGTGTCTGAAAAGAGTCAGTTTTTCATTGTAGGGCAGAGGCAAACCTGAGCTCTTTTTCAGGTTATCGTTTGTGAAGGTGGGGTTTTCAGGTAAGGCCGAAAGGTGTCGGAAATCACAGAGTAAACTCGGGAATCTCTGATTCTGGACCTTCTTTTCCCAGATGTTAACAGTTGGCTGGTGACCTTTGGATTCCATCTGCACAATGCTATTCCTGGATTCCCTGTCCCCAAATTTGATTTAACGGAGCCTTCTTACGAACTCGTGAAGAGTCAGCAGTGGGATGATATCCCGGTAAGAGACAAAAAGCGAAACTATGAAAGGTGACAAGGGGCTTGCTTGTGCTGTATGGTCCCCTGGGTACCAAAGACTTTTTTTTTTTTTTTTTTTTTTTTGATTCAGGAAAGAAAGCACCACATCTCTCTTGCATTTCTGTTCAGCAGACCAGGGGCCTGTGAAACAGGCTTCAGTCTGCTTTTAGTGATGCTAATAAAAACAGAAAGACATTATCAAACAGTAATAAAATATGAAAGCTCATTGATGAGTGCAAGGTTTCTACAGAGAACCCCAGGAATGCACATTTATAAGATTTGGGACCTTAAGGCAAAGATACAATAAACAGGAGGGCAGGGAATTCATGTTACAAATTAGCAGCTCACAAACAATGCCACAAAGTTCCACTTCTTTAAAATGTTAGCCATGTTTTCAAGGGAAAAAGATTAAAAATAAAATGGCCTCTGGTAAAGCTCCACCTACCACTAGGTGTTTATGGAATTTTCCTGAAACAAACAGACCAGGAGGCCTGGAACCATTCTGAGAAATAAAAGGAGAAAGAATGGAAAATTGCAAAATCAAAGCTGCCATTTCACAAAATGACACTTTTTAATTCCCACCATTCAGAGATCAGAAAGGAACCCAACAACAAAATACCAGAATTTCTAGCTTAAAGCAAGAATAATTAAAGATCACGAAATTGGGCTATGCCCATAATGATAAGAAGGGAGCACAGAGTTTCTTAGAAAGATTAATTTCCCCTCTTGAGCAATTTCCTATAATCTCAATGAACACAAAAAGAAAAGGCAATCCTGGCTAAAACACACATACACATAGAGTTACACACAACACCAGCACCTCTGCTTTCTGGTCCATCCACGTTTCATACTTAACATAAAAGCTATTCCTTTTTCAGATATCACCTTTACATTTAAAAGGCAAAACCCATTCAGTTTCCGGGATCTGGGAGCCATGTTAACATTTCTAATTGCAAATATACCTGCGCTGATCAACTGCCATGAAGACATCCTTAAGTTTGTTAATGCCTTTGAGCACATAATAATTGCAGGTGACTTTCCAACATGTCTGAAGACACTTAAGTCATACTGTACAAATGGACTTGCCAACTTTTTTCCTAGGCAGCCTTTTCCATACAGTTTAGGTTCTGTCATGAGAAGTGCACCATAAGGACAGCTTAGGGAATCGCCAGCAAAGACATCAAGGATGCCTGGAGAGCAGAAAAACAAATGTGTCTTTCACCACTGCAAACGAAACACATGCTTCCAATTGGGGAAAATGCTGGCCAGACGAACATCTGGTAGTCTGAGAGATGCCTGAGTTAAGATGCCCCCAATTTAAAACCCTTGTGAATGCAGAAGCCCCACTGTCCCTCAGTCTGCGAAAAATAAATGTTTTCCTAAAGCGATAAACACTCGTTGACAGCTGTCCCCACTGTGCGCTCATCCTGGCCCATTTCAGTCCGTCAGTTATATGGTCAAATTCAGCTGAAAGCTCTGTTCACCAGGAGACAGTACAGAGTTTACCTAAATTAAAGCACATGCCTGTAAGTAAATTAAAGGCGTGTGCTTTAAAGTGGGACTTTAGCTTAAAGTGGGACTGGGTGATGCAACTGGAGCACCCCCAGGCTTTCCAACCTTCCTCTGCGTTTTGGCACTTTCTCACCAGCCTCCCATGGAGAAAGCTGCTGGAATGGACCATCTGGTAAGCTGGTTCCCCAAATGAGGTGAGCCTGGGAAAAGGGCATCTAGAAATGGAAAGAGAAAAGGCAAAAACCTGAATATTTCACCCACGTTCAGGCATGCGTGCGGGCGAAGTCGCTTCAGTCTTGTAGGCGGCTTTGCGACACTTTGGACTGTAGCCCGCCAGGTTCCTCTGTCCATGGGATTCTCCAGGCAAGAACACTGGAGTGGGTTCCCATGCCCTCCTTCAGGGAATCTTCCTGACACACGGATCTGAACCCATGTCTCCTGTAAATCCTGCGTTGCAAGCAAATTCCTTACCACCCAGCCACCAGGGAAGCCCATTTCACCCACATCAGAAACTTAGAGCTCTTGACACAAAATATAGGATGGAGTTACCTCTTTTTACCTTTCGAAACACTTTGGGATCAACTTGAGGGGAGTGGCGTCTTGAGTGCATTCCTCCCCCCAGGGTTTTTTAAGCCTTTTCATTTCTAAAGAACCTACTGAGGTTTTAATCAGCAACGCCGCCCCCACCCCCAACTCCCCGTGTTTCATTTCTGCCCAGAACCTGAACACCGCCCGGAAGCCTGGCTCCCTGGGGCCAGAAGAGCCCAACTGTTCTCTAACCCATCCTCCGGGTCTGTTTCTCTCTGCAGCCCATTTTTGGAGTCCAGCAGCAAGTGGCGAGGCAGGCCAAGGCCTTCCTGTCCCTGGGGAGGATGGCCGAGGTGCAGGTGAGCAGGCGCAAAGGCAGCGGCGCGCCGTCGTGGCTGTGGTTCGCCACGGTGAAGTCGCTGATCGGCAAGGGCGTCATGCTGGCCGTGAGCCAGGGCCGCGTGCAGACCAACGTGCTGAACATCGCCAACGAGGACTGCATCAAGGTGGCGGCCGTGCTCAACAACGCCTTCTACCTGGAGAACCTGCACTTCACCATTGAGGGCAAGGACACGCACTACTTCATCAAGACCAGCACGCCGGAGAGCGACCTGGGTACCCTGCGGCTGACCAGCGGCCGCAAGGCGCTAGAGAACGGCATCAACGTGACCGTGTCGCAGTCCACCACCGTGGTCAACGGCAGGACTCGCAGGTTCGCCGACGTGGAGATGCAGTTCGGCGCGCTGGCCCTGCACGTGCGCTACGGCATGACCCTGGACGAGGAGAAGGCGCGCATCCTGGAGCAGGCGCGGCAGCGCGCGCTGGCCCGGGCCTGGGCGCGCGAGCAGCAGCGCGTGCGTGACGGCGAGGAGGGCGCGCGCCTCTGGACGGAAGGCGAGAAGCGGCAGCTGCTGAGCGCCGGCAAGGTGCAGGGCTACGACGGGTACTACGTACTCTCGGTGGAACAGTACCCCGAGCTGGCCGACAGCGCCAACAACATCCAGTTCCTCCGCCAGAGCGAGATCGGGAAGAGGTAACCCCCGGGCCGGCGGCAGGGAGGCGCGCGCCGCCGCCACCACCCTTGCGGGGACCCGAGCCGGCGGGGCGCCACTTGCCCCTCCAGCCCCAGCACCCCCACTAATCCCCCACCTCTGCTCAGATCTGTCTGTAGCACAATCCGAGGGGGACTCTCCGGCACCGAAGAGCCTTCCGGGAGAACTAGACTGCTATTTTAAAAAATCCACACACACAAAAATCAAATGAAAACAAAAGACTTCCTTCTGAATGACCTTAAAAGGTGATCGGCTTTAAAGAATATGTTTACATATGCATATCGCTGCACTCAGTTGGACTGAAAGTATTCCTAGGAAAAACAGATCATTAAAGAAGAGAGGCCCAAACCTTTTGCTTCTGGGCCGTCTTGTTCTCTGAGGCACTGTATCTAACGAAGGTAGAAATGCATACAGTGTTTCCAGGTATTACCGTTGTCGACCTTTGCTTACAAGAAGTAGTCTCTCTGCATAGGATGTGATATGTATCTGTTAATTTTAAAATGTGGGGCAAAGTTACTGTTTCTAGACAACCCGACTGCTTCCCCAGTGCTGGTTTGTAAAAGGACATTGGCACACGTGACTTCTGCTGCCAGGGCGGGGATTTCTAAGGAATTTCACAATGCTCATGTGGTTTGCCTTGGGGGGAAGAAAACTGGCAAATAGAATCCTTGTCACTGATAAGCAAAGGAAACCCTGATTTTTTTGTAAATTATGTGAGACAAGTTGTTTATGGATTTTTATATGAATTACAATTTACTGTACATCAGATATTAGTCTCAGAGGAGTTAATTTATGTAAAGTGTTTAAAAAGTTTATACTTAAAAAATAAAATGATAAAAACATGTGAACTGTGTGATTTTTTTAAAAGGATTGCACCTTTTGTTATCTGTTATAACTGTACAGTATAAATTATTATATTGTAGAGATATAACGACTTATGCCTATAATGTCCAGAAGTGTTAATATTTTTGTATTAGGTTGAAAAACAAACAAAAAAAAAAAAAAACGTGCAACTTTCTATCACTAGATGGATAGGACTGTGCGATTCTCCGTGGGTGGCTAATCAGAGACCTTCTCCTTTCTCTTCCTTCTCTTTTTCATCAGGCCAGTGTCCTCGACCATTATCAGCTAAGAGGCACAGTAGAAAACTAAGGCTGGTGGAATGTAACAGAAGCCACGAAACACAAACCCAAAAATACATAAAACAGGGCAGGAGGCATTGTCCCTCCCTCCGCCCCTAAAAAGTCTATGGGGGAGTTGATACCATTAACCCCAGGGTTTTCCTGTTACCTTCCTTGAAGCTTCTTTTCATGATGGAGGCGCAAGACCCCCATCAGATGCTT
This sequence comes from Odocoileus virginianus, assembly GCF_023699985.2. NCBI lineage: Eukaryota > Metazoa > Chordata > Mammalia > Artiodactyla > Cervidae > Odocoileus > Odocoileus virginianus. The sequence continues at coordinate 29,956,891 of NC_069705.1, read as the reverse complement.
TGTGAGCAGGAAAGGAACTGATGTAGTTAGTCATCACCTTCAACATGTCTTAAGATCTCGGCAAGCTAGCAGAAATCGAGCAGCAGTGAGACACCCAGACAGGGAAGGTCGGGGTCACTCAGCTAGTCTCGAGTTTGGACCCTCAGGTCACAAAGAGGGACATAAAGGGGAGATCAAAAGCTCCTGTAAGCCCAGACGACCCAGCCAGCTCGGAGCTGGTTTGAATGGCAGCCTCCGCTGCGTCTCGGGGAAGCTGGGGGTGGCGGATCCGCTGGAAGTGAACTGTGAGAGCCGTGCCCTCCTGCCGCCCGCGTGCCAGCACGCCGAGCGTCTGCACTTCCTTGCGGCTCAGCCGCCCTGGCACGTCTCTTTCGTGAGCACTAAATTCAGCCACAAAAATATTTTTAGAAAACCTTTCTCAGTTCATTGAGCTATAGTACACACTGTTTTCCTCTATGTATAATGGTGATAAAACATAGCAAGTGAACATGTCGTAAATATAAAGGTTCAAGTGATGTACTGAAAATTAATTTTCTAACTGCTTTGTATGTATCACGTACTCTAAATTGCACAGTAGGCGTGTTTATTAAACAGATGGGCTGGGAAAGTTTCAAAATAGCTACTGAATTTACAGTATCAGTGCTATTACTGTCTTTGTGTATTTGGTAGAGCATACCGAAGTAATTAATCTTCTAATGAATGCTGATATTTTATTAGAATGAAAGCACAGATTAGCAGTAATATTTTTTATCCTGGAAATCCTCCGGCGAGTATTATGAAGCCCCAGTTTAGACAACTCTTGAGATTTCAAACCACATAAACATGGCTCTGTTTTACATTTTATTTTCTAACTGTTAACTTAGGTGTTTGCAGTTCTGTTCCATTGCATTTCTGCAGGGCTGTATTTAGCATGCTGTAAGTACTTTTGGTTGAAATAGGCTCTGAGTCTAAATTCTCAGAAATATTTCAGATGTATTGACCATGAAAAAAGCTTGTACCACATGACAAAAGTGAAATCATACCTTACCCTCCTCTTGACATGGACTGGTCCTTCACACTGGCACCGATAAATAACAGATACGGAGTCTTCTCCTGGTGCTTATTTTAGGTGAGGTCAAATCAACCCAATTAGTGTCTTGTTAGTGGGTATAATGAGCCTATTTCTCTCTAAAAAGACTTGTGATCTGGACATGCTTTTACAAGAAATAGTGACCTTGGGGAATATGTAAACAAAAGACCTTTTTCTAAGAGTTGGGAGGGTGGGAAGGGGGCTGTATAATGAAAAGAATTAGCTTACAAAAAAGAAATTGATATTCAAAGTATTTTAGGCAAAGCCAGTCAAAAATGCTTTCATGATATTTTGAGATGTAAATTTTGTCTGATTTGTATTGTTCTTTTCATTTGCCTTCTTAACTTTATATGTGACCTGAATTTTCCATAACTTGATGACTATAGATTGCATCTAGGCATTCCAATAAAAGCCAACCCAATGTGTGTGTGTTTTATATATATTTTTTAAAAATATCTTGGGCCAGCCAGGATTCCTTTTGTGTTTTGGGGGTGGAAGATGCAAATAGATGCAGTTGTCGGGGTATTGATTCATCTGCAACCCAGTTGATCATACCTTTTATTTTCTTTTCTAATTGTGGTGTCTGCCGGCCAGACAGCCTGTTCATTAGTGTGCAATTCACAGGAAACTCTTTCCATGGCCTACTTTAGAAAAAACATTAAATGTACCCTTACAAAGCCAAACCTTATCACTGTGAAGAAGAAGAAGGAAAAAGATGCTGCCCATTACTCCTTGAGAGCAGGCCCCGTTCCTGTGATTCTGGCAATAGTGCTTAATTAAAACACTTGATTAGAATAATCAGTTTGGGCCTGATAGTCTCCTAGCCTCCTGGAGATGTCTAAATCTACATATAGACCGCCTGATTAGGGGATGCTTAGATCAGCAGTTTCAGCCTGGCCGGCCAAGGCTTTGATTTTAGTCTGAAAAGGCAGGCTTCATCATACTTGCTTTGTAGTGACAACCTCAACCTGATAACATGTTGATCCAGGAAGAATCAGGTCACTCCACTCAGCCAAAGGGTCTATTTTTTTTTCTCCTCTTATTAGAGATTAACCCTCAAATGGGGGGGCGGGGGGAGGCAGAAAAACACATGCGAATTGCTGCTTTCATTTTTCACATCGCTTTCCCCAGAGGTCATGTCTGAATGAATGCAGAGAAAAATGTAGGTGAAAATTGTTTCTTTGTAGCAGAATTTTCTGGGCATGGGATACGCAGCTGCCGCCTCCTGTGAGATGCTCCTTCAGATGTTAACGTGGCGCACACATGACATAATCATGGGAAGTGGTTTTAAGTGTCAGACCCGCACATACATACGACGCCTGCTCTAAACACCAGTCCCCAAGCACTTTAAAGATGATGGGAGGTTTCTGTCTTTGATGCCACCCTAACCATGCCTACCACCCTCTCTGTGGACCACCTTTTCTTTCTCCTTCTGTCTTGGCCTGCTCCCAAATGAAGCTGCTTCTCTCCCCTGCTGAGCAGGAAATCTGTTATGCGAGATGCTCTAGAAATGGGAGGACTCCAAAAGAGGCAGCGGGAGGGCGCTGTCTGTGGCCAAAGCCACAGCAGCACGCTTGCCAGAGTTCAGAGGAGGAGGAGGTCCCCCTTGGGCCAGAATCTGGCCCCCTGCCCGCCTGGGGCGCTATCTGCGCTCCTGCAGGGTAAAGGAAGCCACCCACGGGGCAGCCCTGAAAGGCCATAGAGTTCTTCCCAGACCTCTGGTACCCGGATTCCACCCCACTTTCCTTCCAAGGGGGGAGCTGACTCCAGCACCTCGTGAAATGCATCAAATTCCAGAAGTGGGAGCCGGAAGACACTTAGAGACGTGTGAGTGAGTTGCCCAAGTTCACAGAAGTGGCTCAAACCCAGGTGAACAGAGATGCCCTGTCAGCTAGTAGCCCCCCACTGTATCCCACAGACTCCCAGTACTGTGTGCATGCTAAGTTGCTTCAGTTTTGTCCAACTCTTTACGACCCTATGGACCATAACCCTCCAGGCTCCTCTGTCCATGGGATTCTCCAGGCAAGAATACTGGAGGGTTGCCATGCCCTCCTCCAGGGGATCTTCTCAACTCAGGGATCAAGGCCGTGTCTCATCTCTCCTGCATCAGCAGGCGCATCTTTACCACTGGTGCCACCTGGGAAGCCCCCTGCCGGTAACACCACCCAGGAAATACGAGGGACATGCCACCACCAGGCCCTCAGGGCATGGGTCTTTCCAAAGCTGCCATAAATCAGAGTCCTGACAAGCGTTTTTCAATATATAAAGATGCCCCAGTCCCTCCGAGAGGGCACGTGTCTTGAGTTCCCCACCACATGCCCATATTTCCAGCTCCTCACCTTACCTCACCTTCAATGAGAAAGTCTGCCATGTGATGTTAATGACTTCCTCACTTCTAAAAAGATTTATCAAAGAAAGACCATCGATTTGCATACACACACATGTTTATTTATCTACGTTTTCCCTAAGTGGTTTACAAATTCAGCTTTGGTCATCCTACCAAGGCAATGAAAAAATTAAAAATTAGTTATAAGTCATTATTACCCACTTGAAGTACAGAGTTAACCCAGAGTCCCATAGACACAGTGATAAGCCATTCGAGTTTCCTGACTTGTAATTTAAGCCACGTGACAAACATCCTGTCTCGCTAGAGTTCTCGTTTGCTATTCACCACCTCAGCAAGCATGGTCTCTTGATGTCAGTTAATTATGAATCACTTTTAGGTAAATTGAGTAAACCTTTTCATGTATGCACAGACTTAAAACTCCGTCATGGAGGAATAGAAGATTCTTAGAGTCTTGTATGTAGCAAATTTGCTATAAACGGATCCTAAGCCTAGAGTAACATCATTATTCATTTTAGAGTTAATGGGTTCCACAAAGTGAATTTAATAAATCCTTCTGGGACCTAAGCTAAGGAAAATTAAAAATTAGAAGCATAAATTGTGATTTCTGGGGCAAGGTGGTGGAGGAACATTTCAGCCTTCCTGCTCCTAAGGTGAATCGTGAGCTGGGCCCTAACCACAGCGTTCAGCCTGCACTGGGAAGGGAAATCGCCTTCTTTTTACATGAGTGCAGAGAATTCCTGAATTCCCCCCACAACGTCTCTTTCTGTCCAGCCTAACTTGCTGCCTAGAACTGACAGGATTTACGAGCCATCCACAGGGTCACAATGAATTCTGTAAAATTTTCACATGTTAACTTTATCAGTGAGCCGTGAGGGGAGCAGAAATACCCAAGGAGTTAAAATGACACATTCTCTGACGTGACTGAAAGGCTGAAAATGGAACAGTGGAGAATATAAGGAACACACCAAAGGCTCTGGTAGACCTGGAATTCTATCACAGAAGTGATTAACGACCACAGCGGTGAAGAAACGGCCCTACCCAAATTCTCCTCCACAGTGAATGTGAGGGAGATTTTAGAATACCTGCTCCACAGAACATCAGGAAAACCGTCCCCAGGACTCATCCATGATGCTCTTCCAGGGAAGGCAATTTCTCTCTCTCCCCTCCTCCTCCCCTTCTTTTTTCCTCTCCCCACCATTTCTCTCTCTCCCTCTCTCTCTCTCTCATTCACTGGATTTACCGTTTACCTCCTGGTAGAACCTAAGTTGCAACCACTTAGGCTGTATCTAACGAAATATCTAAGGCTTAGAAAGTGTTCAGTCACTCAGTCATGTCCAACTCTGCAACCCCATGGACTGTAGCCCGCCAGCCTCCTCTGTCCATGGAATTCTCCAGGCAAGAATACTAGAGTGGGTTGCCATTCCCTTCTCCAGGGGATCTTCCCAACCCAGGGGTTGAACCTGGGTCTCCTGCATTGCAGGCAGATTCCTTACTATCTGAGCCAGGCAGCTAAGGAAGGCTTAGAAGGAAACCCATATGTCTCCCTTTGTAAACCTGATGGACTTTAAATAATATCCCAGGACATCACATAGGAAACTAGAGTTCTTTGTCCCCAGCTTACTTAACAAAAGGTTATTAACAAGCAGATTTTAAAATCTCCCCACTTCAGCTACAGCATGATTTCTAGTCTCGACGCTACAGCACAAAGAAAGAAAAGAACAGGAGGCCCTGGGTTGGAGGGCTTATGCTCTGGGGACAAGCGTGGACACGCACCAGTGCCGAGCAGAGGCGGAGATGACGCAAGAGGAGAGGCTGGTGCAGGCGGCCCAGCTCGCAGGGACGCGGCACCCTTCGCTAAGTTCGCCCCCCTCTTCCCCACCCCCACCCCCCCAATCGAGGGTCGCCCTCTTGGCTTCACTTCAAAACCAGGGCTCTGGTCCTGCAGGAATGGAAAGCCACCCCAACATATGGGCAAGGACCCTTCAGCAAGAACCCCTCGTCCTCCTCCTGAAATCCCAAGGAGGGACCAGGCTAGGGAGGACTTGGGGACCCCGGGGCTCTTCCTGGACCACCCTCCAGGTGATGGCTTCTTCCCAGGTACTTTCGGAGAAGGTGTGCAGCGCCCCCTAGTGATGGGCATCACAGCGAGGACCGGGAGGGATGCGCCCCCGCGCATCCTGGGGACCGGAAACCACCAGCCCGACCCCTCTCCCGGGTGAGGCCAGCTCCAATTAGCCTCTATTTTCCCATCTTTGCTCTGCGCACGGAGTTTCACACATAAAACGATTACTTCTGCTTCACGCACCACCTCACTGAGGCCCGGTCCTCGCAAAAAATCGCTCCCGCAAGATTTCCCTTCCCGTCAAGCAGAAACTTTGTCAAACAATGTTCCTCTCGCTTCGCAGATCAAAATAAGGCCCTTCCTCCCAGGAATTGTCCGCGGGCTGTTTGAGTTTTGCAGCCCCTCGAAAACAGTGGTTTCTGAACTAGCACATTGTTTCCCTTTTACTTTTCATGTTTGAGCAGTCCTGTCGCTCTGAAGGATTTCCCAGAAGGACAGATCCTTTAAATGCAGAGTGGCGTTTTTATTTGCAAGGGAGCCAGGCTCTCGTGGAATGACAGCCGGGAAGGGTGAAGCCCTTCGGCTGAGGCCTGAGCTGGGCGCACCCCGTGCTCTTGGCCGCCCCCAGGGGGGACCGTCCACCTCCCCCACCTGCCGGCCCCGCGGTGAGCGCCGGGGGAGAGAACCCAGGGTTCAACCTTCTTAGTCCCACGTTGTCCCCGCAGAGGAGCCGATGGACGCTGCCTTTACCCGGCACCGGGGACTGGTGTCCTGGCTTCAGAAACAGTCCTCGGCTGGAGCCCACTGTCATTCCTGGAGGCCTGCGGGGACCCAGTACATAAGCAACGCTTTCTTTTCCCTCCCTAAGCGCACGCAGACATGAGAAAGACGATTAAAGCTGGCATGTGAAAACCACAGGATCACCTTAGATAAACACCAAAACAGAGGACGGAGTTTCATATGAAAAGCCAGACAGATACGAAACTAGGAAGAGAAAGACTTTGCTGCCTGTATGGACCGGGGCAGCCCCCGCCATGGGGGTGGGGGGCAGTGAGGCCCAGGTCTCCCCACTGGTGCCCGTCACCCTCCCCAACTCGCCAGGAAGGGTGAGGCACCCCCGGGGGCCTGGAGTGACCGGGAGAGAGCAGCCAGGCGTGAGCTCTCACACACACACACACACACACACACACACACGCAGGAACCGAGCAGGGAGGACCCCGCGCTGCCTGCAGCCGCATGGCCCCCAGCCACAGCGCTTCACCCCTCCGGGCCTCCATCCCGCACCCACTTCCTGCTCTGACACCCGCGGGGGGGTTGTGGTGGCTGCTTCGGAAACAAGTCCTAAAACACAAGTCCTCGCCTGTCAGCAGACTGGCAGCCGTCCAGATGAGGAGGGTCTGTTTCATAAATCTGCCCCCCAACCCCAAAGCCCCACCCCCCTGCAGGAGTGAACGGGTCAGAGCCAGAGCTCTGGGCTCTGGGACGGCGGCCCCTTCCCATTCTTCTGTGGCTTGTTAAGACGCTCTTGTAAATCACCAGGATGCAGGCCTCGCCACAACTCAGGCTTTTTCTATGGCCTTGATAGTTAGTGCTCGCGGTCTTCAGCGAGGCCCCGGCTGGGGTGGGGGGCCTTGGGGGGAGCGCTAGAGCAGCGGACAATACCAGATAGTCCCAAGCTGCCTGACCCCCTGCTGTGTCTGTGCCTCAGTTTCTCCATCTTTAAAATGGGCCCAGCCCTCTGCCCCTGAGCAGATCCTTCTCAGGCTCCCCTGCCCAAAAGGGGCGTGTGTGTGTGTGTGTGTACACGCCCGTGTGACAAGACAAAGCAAAAGTAAATTTTTTTTTACTTTGGGTAAAAGCCCATGGGTTCCCTCGTGGCTCAGTCAGTAAAGAATCTGCTGCAATGCAGGAGACCTGGGCTCCATCCCTGGGTTGGGAAGATGCCCTGGAGGAGGGCATGGCAACCCACTCCAGTATTCTTGCCTGGAGAATCCCCGAGGACAGAGGAGCCTGGTGGGCTGCAGCCCATAACTTCTCAAAGAGTTGGACACGACTGAGCGACTAAGCACAGCATGGTGATTTTAAGGTTATTTCCCAGACATCTTTCAACTGGCTCAGACGGCAAAGAATCTGCCTGAAATGCAGGGGACCCGGGTTCAATCTCTGGGTCCGGAAGATCCCCTGCAGAAGGGCACAGCAACCCACTCCAGTGTTCTTGCCTGGGAAATCCCATAGGGTCCGCAAGGAGTCAGACACAACTGAGTGACTCACACTTCCACTGAGACATCCTCCAACATCTCTGTCCAGGCTGCATCAGGAGGCGCCTCCAAAGGGACGGGGAGTAGGGGGCTCCCTTCCCAGAGGGGAGGGGACTGCCATCTTTGCTGAGGCCCAACCCTTTTACCTTCAGGAGGGAGCTGAGAATGAAGCCCCTTTCCACCCAGGCTCTCTGTTCACCCTGAGGTGATGGAAACTAGTGGGTGTTAATATGTGTAATCACATACAGAAAAATATTGAATAATATGGAATATACATGGTTGGATGGCATCACCAGTTCAACAGACATCAACTTGGGCAAACTCTAGGAGATGGTTAGGGACAGGGAGGCTTAGCATGCTGCAGTCTTGGGGTCGCAAAGAGTCGGACACGACTTGACAACTGAACACCACCACCACCTTTGGAATACTGCCCACAGCCAGCGTCCGGGCACGGCGTTCTGGAAAGGGAACTCCGATCAGGTGCCCTGCACTCTGGCCAAGCTGCCTGCCAGTTCGCTTTCCCTTGCCTTTGCCTTCGAATCCCACACAACCTGGCCAACTGGCCTCCTGTCTGCTCCTAAGTCCCCCTGATTCACTCCCCACACCCCACCCCAGACCCCCTCCCCATTATCTTCTCCCTTCCCCAGGAGGGAAACTGCAGACAGCTTAAAATAGAACAAATTAAAGTGCAGAGATGGGTGTGCAGCAGGAACCACGGGGCGCCCTCCTCCTCCTCGCAAACATCCACCCCCAGGCAGGCGTCAGGCTCCCCTCTGTGCCTCCTCCTGTCTCTCCCAACCCTCCCAGACTTGCACCCAGCTGGCGGAGAGGATGTTCAGACTGCAGGCTGCTGGCAGCACTCAGGGAGCCCCGAGGGGGGAGCGCCAGGGGCTTCGAGCTGCCCTGCCGGGCTCACCGGCCGCCCCCCGCCCCCCAACTGTCCCGGCACATGGGTCAGAGCAGGCCCTCTGGGAGTCAGGGGCTGGGGGCTAGGAATGTCAGATAAGGGGCAGGACTCCCACTTAAGATTGAACTTCAGCTTAGCAGTGAATTATTTGTTAATATAAGTAAGTCCCATATAGTACTAAGAACATATACTAAAAACGTGTATCTGTTGTTGATCTGAAATTCAGATTTAAGTGGGCATCCTGTTGGTTTTGTTTGTGCTAAACTTGGCAGCCCTGACCTACCGGAAAGCCTGATGGTGTTTATGCCTCAGCACTGGGCGGGCACAGAGACACAGGCAGGGCGGGCAGTGAGGGTGTGCTGGATCCTAAGACTGTGGGAACACAGTACGGAGGATGGGGTGGCTGAAACAACGGGCATTTATCACATCCCGGTTCTGGAAGCTAGAAGTCCAACTCGAGGTGTCGGCAGAGCCATGCCCTCTGAAGGCCCCAGGGGGGACCCCTGCCTCCTCCAGCTCCTGGCAGCTGCCGCCCACCTTGGGGGTCCTTGGGGTCCCTTGTCCCTCCTCTGCCTCAGCATCGCACAGAGTTTACCCTGCGGGTCTGTGGCCTCTCTCCTCTGCTTATAAGGACACCAGTCATTGGAGGGCCACCCCCTCCCGACTCCAGGACAGTCTCATCTTAATCCAGTCACATCTGCAAAGAACTCTATTTGCCAAATAAGGTCCCACTCTGAAGCCCTGGTAGACATGATTTCAGGGGCACTCTTTGCACCAGGGGAGAATCCACTCTGCTTTCAGACACCGAATACTGACGGACGCCATTGTCTGGGTGGCCAGGATAAACCGTGATGGAGTGGAGGGTGGTCCCTGACTTGTTGCATTAAAACTACCCCCCACACACACACACATACAACATGCCTTGCCCACCAGAGCAAGAAGATCCAGGTTTTCCCACAACCAGTCCCTCCGATCAGGAAGCTTCACAAGCGTCTGATCCTCATCCATTAGAGGGCAGGCAGAATGTAAACCACAATTACAGAAAACTAACCAAAATGATCACATGGACCACAGCCCTGTCTAACTCAATGAAACTATGAGCCATGACGTGTAGGGTCACCCAAGACTATGGGTCATGGTAGGAGAGTTCTGACAAAATATGGTCCACTGGAGAAGGGGAAGGCAAACCACTTCAGCATCCTTGGCTTAAGAAACCCATGAACGGTAAGAAAATGCAAAAAGTTACGACACTGAAAGATGAACCCCTCCAGGTCAGTAGGTGTCCAATATGCTCCTGGAGAAGAACAGAGAAATAGCTCCAGAAGGAAGGAAGAGGCTGAGCCAAAGCAGAAATGATGCCCAGTTGTGGATGTGTCTGGTGGTGAAAGGAAAGTCCCATGCACTAAAGAACAATATTGCCCTGACCAGTGTGTTCTCTTGGGAACACTCTGTTAGGCTTGACCTCTTAACACGAAAAAAAAAAAAAAAAAAAGATGTCCTTTGCATCATAGAGGACTGGAATGCAAAAGTAGGAAGTCAGGAGCTACCTGGAATAACAGGCAAGTCTGGCCTTGGACTTGAAGCAGGGCAAAGGCTAATAGAGTTTTGCCAAGAGAACATGCTGGTCATAGCAAACACCTTCTTCCAACCACACAAGAGATGATGCTACACATGGACATCACCAGATGGTCAATAGTGAAATCAGACTAATTATATTCTTTGCGGCCAAAGATGGAAAAGCTCTATACAGTCAGCAAAAACAAGATTTGGAGCTGACTGTGGCTCAGATCATAAACTCCTTATTGCTAAATTCAGACTTAAATGGAAGTAAGTGGGGAAAACCACTAGGCCATTCTGGTATGACCTAAATCAAGTCCCTTACAATGATACAGAGGAAATGACAAATAGATTCAAGGGGTCTGATCTGACAGAGTGCCAGAAGAACTATGGACGGAGGTTTGTAACACTTGGACTACAAGGAGATCCAACCAGTCCATCCTAAAGGAGATCAGTCCTGGATGTTCATTGGAAGGACTGATGCTGAAGCTGAAACTCCAATACTTTGGCCACCTCATGGGAAGAGTTGACTCATTGGAAGAGACCCTGATGCTGGGAGGGATTGAGGCAGGAGGAGAAGGGGACGACAGAGGATGAGATGGCTGGATGGCGTCACCAATTCAGTGGACATGAGTTTGAGTAAACTCCGGGAGTTGGTGATGGACAGGGAGGCCTGGCGTGCTGTGATTCATGGGGTCACAGAGAGTCGGATACGACTGAGTGACTGAACTGAACTAAACTGAACAGGAGGCAGTGATCAAAACCATCCCCAAGGAAAAGAAATGCAAAAAGGCAAAATGGTTGTCTCAGGAGACTTTACAAATATCTGAGAAAACAAGAGAAGTGAAAGGCTAAGGAGAAAAGGAAAGATATACCCATCTGAATGCAGAATTCCAAAGAATAGCAAGGAGAGATAAGAAAGCCTTCCTAGGTGATCAATGCAAAGAAATAGAGGAGAACAATAGAACGGGAAAGACTAGAGATCTCTTCAAGAAAGTTAGAGATACCAAGGGAACATTTCATGCAAAGATGGGCACAATAAAGGACAAAATGCTATGGACCTATCAGAAGCAGAAGATATTATGAAGATGTGGCAAGAATACACAGAAGAACTATACAAACAAGGTCTTAACAACCTAGATAGCCACAATGGTGTGATCACTCACTTAGAGCCAGACATTCTGGAATGCGAAGTCAAGTGGGCCTTAGGAAGCATCACTACAAACAAAGCTAGTGGAGGTGATGGAATTCCAGATGAGCTATTTCAAATCCTAAAAGATGATGCTGTGAAAGTGCTGCACTCAATATGCCAGCAAATTTGGAAAACTCAACAGTAGCCACAAACTGGAAAAGGTCAGTTTTCATTCCAGTCCCAACAAATGTTCAAACAAGCACACAATTGCACTCATTTCACATAACAGCAAGGTAATGCTCAAAATCCTCCAAGCTAGGCTTCAGTAGTACATGAACTGAGAATGTCTGGATGTAAAAACTGGATTTAGAAAAGGCAGAGAAACCAGAGATCAAATTACCACCATTCACTGGATCATAGAAAAAGCAAGGGAATTCCAGAAAAACATCTACTTCTGCTTCATTGACTACACTAAAGCCTTTGACTGTGTGGATCACAACAAACTGTGAAAAATTCAAGAGATGGGAATACCAGACCAGCTTACCTGCCTCCTGAGAAACTTGTATGCAAGTCAAGAAGCAACTTTTAGAACCAGACATGGAACAGCAGACTGGTTCAGAATAAGGAAAGGAGTATATATACGTCAAAGCTGTATACTGTCACCTGCTTATTTAACTTCTATGCAGAGTACATCATGCGAAATGCTGGGCTAGAGGGTAACACAAGCTGGAATCAAGATTTCCGGGAGAAATATCAATAACCTCAGATATGCAGATGATGACACCCTTATGGCAGAAAGTGAAGAGGAACTAAAGAGCCTCTTGATGAAGGTAAAAGTGGAGAGAAAGCTGGCTTAAAACTCAACATTCAAAAAATGATGATTAAAAAAAAAATGAAGATTATGGCATCCAGTCCCATCTTCATAGCAAATAGATGGGGAAACAATGGAAACAGTGACAGACTTTATTTTCTTGGGCTCTAAAATCACTGTGGACAGTGACTGCAGCCAAGAAATTAAAAGACACTTGCTCCTTGGAAGAAAAGCTATGACAAAGCTAGACAGCATATTAAAAAGCAAGACATCAAAGATAAAGACCATTACAGTATACTAACACATATATATGGAATTTAGAAAGATGGTAACGATAAGCCTATATACAAAACAGAAAAAGAGACTCAGATGTATAGAACAGACTTGTGGACTCTGGGAGAAGGCGAGGGTGGGATGTTTCAAGAGAACAGCATTGAAACATGTATATTATCTAGGGTGAAACAGATCACCAGCCCAGGTTGGGTGCATGAGACAAGTGCTCGGGCCTGGTGCACTGGGAAGACCCAGAGGGATCGGGTGGAGAGGGAGGTGGGAGGGGGGACCGGGATGGGGAATACATGTAAATCCATGGCTAATTCATTTCAATGTATGACAAAAACTACTGTGATGATGTAAAGTAATTAGCCTCCAACTAATAAAAATAAATGGAAAAAAAAAAAAGAAAAATAAATAAATAAATAAAAAGCAAGACATCACTATTCTGACAAAGGTCCATATAGTCCAAGCTATGGTTTTTCCAGTGGTCATGTATGGATGTGATAGTTGGACTATAAAGAAAGCTGAGCATCAAAGAATTGATGCTTTTGAACAGCAGTGTTGGGGAGGACTCTTGAGAATCCCTTGGGCTGCAAGGAGATCCAACCAGTCCAGCCTAAAGGAAATCAATCCTGAATATTCATTGGAAGGACTGATGCTGAAGCTCCAATACTTTGGCCACCTGATGTGAAGAACTGACTCATTAGAAAAGACCCTGATGCTGGGAAAGATTGAAAACAGAAGGAGGAGGAGACGACAGAGGAGGAGATGGTTGGATGGCACCACCGACTCAATGGACATGAGTTTGAGCAAGCTCCGGGAGTTGGTGATGGACAAGGAGGCCTGGCGTGCTGCAGTCCATGGGGTCGCAAAGAGTCGGACACGACTGAACGACTGAACAACAATGAACACATATACACACAGACCCCTGCAAAGGACAGAAGCAACTTTGGGGGGTGTGCTGGAAAGAAATGGAAATATTCTTGGGCTTACCAGCTGGCTCAGTGGTAAAGAATTCACCTGCCAATGCAGGAGATATGGGTTTGATCCCTGGTCCGTGAAGATCCCACAAGCCACGGAGCACTTGAGCTCGTGTGCCACAAGTATAGAGTCTACGCTCGAGAGCCCCGGAACCACACGTGCTGAGCCCACAGGCCACGTGGAACCTGCGCTCGGCAACAAGAGGAGCCACCACGATGAGAAGCCCGCACACGGCAACTGGGGGGCATCCTCCACTCTCTCCAACTAATGAGAAAGTCCACACAGCAGTCAAGAGCCAGCACAGCCAAAAATAAATAAACAAGAATAATAATAATTATAAACAAGAAATGGAAGAATTCTTGAGATTCTCAAGTTCCCCATCCTCAGGCCAAGAGAAGCAGTGTCACAAAGGAGGCTGGCATCGCCCGATATCATGCTAAGTCACTTCAGTCATGCCGGACTCTCTGTGACCTCATGGACTGTAGGCCGCCAGGCTCCTCTGTCCATGGATTTCTCCAGGCAAGAGCACTGGAGTGGGTTGCCATTTCCTTCTCCAGGGGATCTTCCCAACCCAGGGATTGAACCTGAGTCTCTATATCTCCGGCATTGGCAGGCGGGTCTTTACCACTAGCACCACCTGGGAAGCTATGGCATTGCCTGATGTCAAGGAGATGCCAAATCACAGGTACCCAGAAAGAAGCCTGGTCACAAGGCAAACAGGAGCGGGAGATCAGGGGGGAGAGACGGCTCTGGGTCTGTCACTCAGCGAGCCTCTGCACAGGTCCTCCCCAGGCATCCAGGACAAGCCACGTGAGCAACGTGTGACTGAATGCTGAGCTTACGAAGCCTGAGATAGAGGAGAATTTATCGTTGTCATCAAATAAAGCCTTGCAGTCAACTTCATCTGACACATGTATAATGATAGGCAGAATCATGACTGTGCAGTTGGCACTTAGGCCTAAGTGGTAATCAATTTGCCCAAATGACTGCAATTAGCATGGCTTTCCCACAACACATGGAGCATTTCTGGGCTCTGCTGAAGGGCACTCGGTCCAGAAGATGCCTCCCGTCTCAAGACCCACAAGGCCCTGACCTCCCCGCTCCTGAGCACAGGGTCCCCCAGGACTGACATGAAAAGCCACTAGCTCTCCTTTCTTGGCTTCCCCTTCGGGATGTCAATGAACAGAAAGCAAGTGTCATTTAAGGGAAGGCCATCTGTGCACCAGCCAAAACCAGTCCACTGTCCTCAGCGATGCTGTTTAAGCAGATGGCCTGCCCAGCACCCAGGGCAGAGCCCAGAAAGGCTGCAGGCGGGCGCCGTCTCCTGCCTTCCCTGGGGCCATGTGGTCGTGGAGGAATACTGATGGGCCACAGCAGGAAATGTGTGGTGGAAATTAGTTTACATCTGGACTTCTTTAAAACTTTATTGAAAAAAAAAAAAGATCTATTAGATCCAGAAGCAGAGTGTAACACCCTAGCAAAATTTCAAAGTCAGGTTGTTCTTAGATTCTTCTTCCCCAACATCCAGACCTCCTCCAACTTTGCCCTTCTCTTCCTTCTGCTTCTCAGGAATTCAGAGCCTGTGCTGCCCTCTGTCTCCACTCCCGTCCCGAGCATCCACCTGCCTCCTGCACAGAGCCTATGACCCCTAATTACTTTTTCTTTCTCTCCCTTAAAAAAAAAAAAATTGTTTATTATATATTTGGTTGCACTGGGTCTTAGCTGCGGCACACAAGACTTTCTGTTACGGCACAAGGGCTTCATAGTTGCCTTTCGAGGGCTTTGTTCCCAGACCAGGGATTCAACCCACATTCCCTGCATTGGAAGGCAGAGTCTTAACCCCTGGACCACCGGGGAATTTCCTCTCTCCCTTTCTCTTAAAGGTGATCCTGAGCCAGGACGTATCCCAAAATTTGACTTTGCTCGTCCCATCATTTCACGGCAAATGGGGAAAAAGTAAAAACAGTGACAGACTTTATTTTGGGGGGCTCCAAAATCACTGCAGATGGTGACTGCAGCCATGAAATTAAAAGACGCTTACTCCTTGGAAGGAGTTATGACCAACCTAGACAGTTTATTAAAAAGCAGAGACATTACTTTGCCAATAAAGTCCATCTAGTCAAAGCTATGGTTTTTCTAGTAGTCACGTATGGATGTGAGAGTTGGACTCTCAAAAAAGCTGAGCATTGAAGAATTGATGCTTTTGAACTGTGGTGCTGGAGAAGACTCTTGAGAGTCCCTTGGACTGCAAGGAGATCCAACCAGTCCATCCTAAAGGAAATCAGTCCTGAATATTCATTGGAAGGACTGATGCTGAGGTTCCAATACTTTGGCCACCTGATGCAAAGAACTGACTCATTTGAAAAGACCCTGATGCTGGGAAAGACTGAAGGCAGGAGAAGGGGACGACAGAGGATGAGATGGTTGGATGGCATCACTGACTCAATGGACATGAGTTTGAGTAAACTCCAAAAGTTGGTGATGGACCGGGAGGCCTGGTTTGCTGCAGTCCACAGGGTCACAGAGTCAGACATGACTGAGCAACTGAATTGATAATGATATTGAGAAGAAAGAAAAAAGAGGTTTGTTTGTAAAGATACATTACCATCTCTTCCTCTTCTTTCTTTTACTTGTTTTCATCTTTTTCTTCACATGAAAAATAATGAACATTGTTTGGGAAATAAGAGTTGTGCCATCTTTAAAATTGGTCCTGGCATCCCAATTAGGGCATTTGTACCACTTACTCACTCTCTACCTCTGGACAGAATTACAAAACTAACAGTGCCTGTCTGTGGGCACTTCACTCCCCACAGAACCTCCTCTGTTCCATCCACTCATCACTTTTGTAATCCTCCACATGTCCAACACCTCCTCCTGACCTCAGACAGGGAACCCTGGGGTCAACTGCTTCCATGTACAAGCGTCAAAGCCACAGCAGCTCCCATGGAACAGTTATGCCAACAGAGGGAACTGGTCACATAGGGAATGGAAAGCTGAAAGAGGAAAAAAAAACAGGGTGGGGAGGGTACTTCCTAGGGCACTAGTGATAAAGGATCCGCCTGCCAATGCAGGAGACTTAAAAGAAGTGGGTTCCATCCCTGGATCAGGAAGATCCCCTGGAGGAGGGCATGGCAACCCACTCCAGTATTCTTGCCTGGAGAATCCCATGGGCAGCGGAGCCTGGCGGGCTACAGTCCATGGAGTCGCAGAGAGTCAGACACAACTGAAGCAACTTAGCAAGAAAGCATGGGACATCAACATACAAAAAATGATTACAACAGAAAACAGATACTATTCCCAGTGCAAGGAGGACAATGGGAAGGGCTGGGTGCATTTAAAGCTGGAACCTCGGAAGAGCGCCTTCCACCATGGAGCTGGGACACAGCCCTCTGAGCTGCCCTCTGATGCTGCTGGCTGGTACCTCCAAGAAAGCGCTGTGAGGCTGGTTCTGGGTATGGGTACAGAAGCCTGCAGCTGCCACCAGGACAGGAGGAGAAGCAATGACAGAACAGTAAACAAACAGGGAACAGGAAGTCCCGCTCTCATCTCCTTCCCCTCTCCTGCTCCAACTTGACCCTTTAGGCTGAAACAACAGGAGTCAGCCTGCAGAAGAGAAATGGCCCTTGCCACCTCCCAGCCCCAGCATCACAGACCTGAGAGCAGGAAACTGGGTTTCAGGGTGGCAGAGGTAAATGCCTGGAGCATTCATGGCGTGGACAACAGCTCCAAACTCTAATATTTGGCATCATCCACCAGAGAACAGAGTACTTCCTGCCAAAAGCTTGCAAAACGCCCTCACCCGAAAAGACATTTCATAGGAAACCCGTGTTTCACATCAAACCTGTAGATTGAGGTCACTGCATCATCCTGCGGTCTCTAGGTGTCCACTGTGAGCACCCTACTCGTTCAGATGTGAGGGACAGGGCAGAAGAGGCTTAGCAAGCCCAGAGGAATCCCATCTCCGGAGACCCGCCCACATGCCTGCAAGACGAGTCCCTCAGTGGCGCCCAGCTGGTTCTGCAAGTGCCCGGATCCCCAGGACGTCCCATCCACCAACACCACCCTCTCCTCCCGCGCTCCTCTTCACTGCCATTCATTCTGTGGGAGGGCAGTGTGCCTACCCGCCCCCGCCCCCAAACCCCCAGGACCCGGAGGCAGAAACTGGGCCAGCGCTCCCCCTAGTGGCGGTTAACAGAACTCCTAAAATGACCTCCCTGGAGACACAGTCAACGTGAAGTCCTCAGAGCTTATTTCTGGGACGCATGTTGTAGTAAGGCACTGTATTCTCCCTGCCTTGCTTAAAGCTCATAACAGCCCTATAAAGGGTGTATTCTTATAAGTTCCTATTTACAGGTGAGGATACTGAGGCTGGGTACACACCAAGGTCTTAGTTGGCAGAATCAAGACCGGGAGCGGGCTGTGTCTCAGATCATGAACTCCTTTTTGCAAAATTCAGACTTCGATGGAAGAAAGTAGGGATTTAGGCCATTCAGGTATGAGCTAAGACAAATCCCTTCTGACTATATAGTGGAAGTAACAAATAGATTCAAGGTAGTAGATCTGATAGAGTGCCAGAAAAGCTATAACATTGGACAGGAGGCGGTGATCAAAACCATCCCCGAGAACCACAAATGCAAAACGTAAAAAGAGTTGCCTGAGGAGGCCTTCCAAATAGCTGAGAAAAGGAGAAAAGTGAAAGGCAAAGGAAAAAAGGATAGATATACCCATCTAAATGCAGAGTTTCAAAGAATAGCAGGGAGAGATAAGAAAGCCTTCCTCAGTGATCAATGAAAAGAAACAGAGGAAAACAACAGAATGGGAAAGACTAGAGATCTCTTCAAGAAAATTAGAGATACCAAGGGAACATTTCATGCAAAGATGAATTCGATAAAGGACAGAAGTGGTATGGACCTAAGAGAAGCAGAAGACATTAAGAAGAGGTGGCAGGAATACACAGAAGAACTATACAGAAAATGTCTTAATGACCCTGATAACCACGATAGTGTGCTTGTTCACCTAGAGGCAGACATCCTGAAGTGTGAATTCAAGTGGGCCTCAAGAACCATTACAACAAATGAAGCTACTGGAGGTGTGGAATTCCAGCTGAACTATTTCAAACTCTAAAAGGTGATGCTGTTAAAGTGTTGCACTCAATATGCTGGCAAATTGGGAAAACTCAGCAGTGGCCACACAGTACTGGAAAAGGTCAGTTTTCATTCCAATCCCAACAAAGGGCAATGGCAAAGAATGTTCAAACTACCACACAATTGCACTCATTTCGCATGCTAGCAAGGTAATGCTCAAAGTCTTTCAAGCTAGGCTTCAACAGTATGTGCATCAAGAACTTCCAGGTGTACAAGCTGGATTTAGAAAAGGCAGAGGAACCAGAGATCAAATTGCCAACGTCTGCTGGATCATAGAAAAAAGGGAATACAGAAAAACATCTACTTCTGCTTCATTGACTACACTAAGCCTTGAACTGTATGGATCACAACAAACTGTGGAAAAT
Organism: Odocoileus virginianus; assembly: GCF_023699985.2. Taxonomy (NCBI): domain Eukaryota; kingdom Metazoa; phylum Chordata; class Mammalia; order Artiodactyla; family Cervidae; genus Odocoileus; species Odocoileus virginianus. Next base: position 29,937,982 of record NC_069705.1, on the reverse strand, counting down.
TCTTAAAGAGATAAGAATATGAGATGACCTTACTTGCCTTCTGAGAAACCTGTATGCAGGTCAAGAAGCAACACTTAGATCCAGACATGGAGCAACAGACTGGTTCCAGTCTGGTTCCAAATTGGGAAAGGAGTACATCAAGGCTGAAAACTGTCACCCTGCTTCCTTAACTTATAATCAAAGTACATCCTGCAAAATGCCAGGCTGGCTGAAGCTCAAGCTGGAACCAAGATTGCCGGGAGAAATTCATAACCTCACATATGCAGATGATACCACCCTTATGGCAGAAAGCGAAAAGGAACTAAAGAGCTTCTTGATGAAGGTGAAGGAGAAGAGTGGAAAAGCTAGCTTAAAACTCAGCATTCAAAAAACTAAGATCATGGCATCTGGTCCCATCACTTCATGCAAATAGATGGCAGAAATGTGAAAATAATGATAAACAATTTTGGAGGGCCACAAAATCACTGAGTATGGGTGACTGCAGCCATGAAAGCTATAAGAAACCTAGACAGTGTATTAAAAAGCCCAGACATCACTTTCCTGACCAAGTCAAAGCTATGGTTTTTCCAGTAGTCATATACAGATGTGAGAATTGGATCATAAAGAAGATTGAGCACTGAAGAATTGATGCTTTCAAACTTTGGTGCTAGAGCAGACTCTTGAGAGCCCCTTGGACAGCAAGGAGTTCAAACCAGTTAATCCTCCTGCTGCTGCTGCTGCTAAGTTGCTGCAGTCACATCCGACTCTGAACGACCCCATGGACAGCAGCCCACCAGGCTCCTCTGTGCACAGGATTCTCCAGGCAAGAATACTGGAGGGGGTTGCCCTTTCCTTCTCTGCCAGTCAATCCTAAAGGAAATCAGCTCTGTATATTCATTGGAAGGACTGATGCTGACACTCCAATACTTTGGCCACCTGATGGGAAGAGCTGACTCACTGGAAAAGACCCTTGTGCTTGGAAAGATTAAGGGCGGAAGGAGAAGGGGGTGACAGAGGATGAGATGGTTGGATGGCATCACCCATTCAATGGACATGAGTTTGAGTAGTCTCTGGAAGATAGTGAAGGGCACTGAAGCCTGGCATGCTTCAGTTCATGGGGTCGCAAAGAGTCGGACATTCCTGAGGAATTGAACAACAAGAAAAATACCAAGGACACCCAGCTTTTCTGACTTGGGGGAAATAACATGCTAATGGCTCAGGGTCTGTCCTAGACAATGCCTTTAGCGCCACACCTGCAGCTCTCAAAGCACCTGAATCCTTCAGGGTTGATGGCAAAGAAGTGACACCACTGCAAACTCAGCCTGACCCGGGCTGTTGTGCTCCAAGTGCCAGATCTGAGTTCCAAAGCCGTGGGTTTTTAAATCCGTAACCACTGACGTGAAAGAGAACTTCATTTTCCTCCTTACAAATCTGTTCGCTCAGCTCAGACCCCCAAATTGCCCCACCCTCTTTCTCCAAAGTCAAATTCTCAGAATACTCAATCTTGAAAATTATTTAATTGGAGAGATGTAAACCCATGTGTTTTCCCATCACCTCATGGGAAATAGATGGGGAGACAGTGGAAACAGTGTCAGACTTTATTTTTGGGGGGCTCCGAAATCACTGCAGATGGTGATTGCAGCCATGAAATTAAAAGACGCTTACTCCTTGGAAGGAAAGTTATGACCAACCTAGACAGCATATTAAAAAGCAGAGACATTACTTTGCCAACAAAGGTCCATCTGGTCAAGGCTATGGTTTTTCCAGTGGTCATGTATGGATGTGAGAGTTGGACTGTGAAGAAAGCTAAGCGCCGAAAAATTGATGCTTTTGAACTGTGGTGTTGGAGAAGACTCTTGAGAGTCCCTTGGACTGCAAGGAGATCCAACCAGTCCATCCTGAAGGAGATCAGTCCTGGGTGTTCATTGGAAGGACTGATGCTGAAGCTAAAACTCCAATACTTTGGCCACCTCATGCGAAGAGTTGACTCGTTGGAAAAGACCCTGATGCTGGGAGGGATTGGGGGCAGGAGGAGAAGGGGACGACAGAGGATGAGATGGCTGGATAGCATCACCAACTTGATGGGCATGAGTTTGAGTAAACTCTGGGAGTTTGTGATGGACAGGGAGGCCTGGCGTGCTGTGATTCATGGGGTCGCAAAGAGTCGGACATGACTGAGCGACTGAACTGAACTGAAACCCATGTGTAAAAGAGCCTCCCCTTTCAGAGTCAGATATCTGTTCTTTTAAAACAGTTTGTTCATTGAAATAAGAAGCAAATAAAAGGAAGGAGGAGGGAAGAGAAGGGGGTGCGAAAGGAGAAAGAGAGGTGAGATTTCTTATTGTCTTCTGGAGAAGGAAATGGCACCCACTCCAGTACTCTTGCCTGGAAAATTCCATGGTCGGAGGAGCCTGGTAGGCTACAGTCCATGGGGTCGCAGAGTCAGACACGACTGAGCAACTTCAATGTCAGTGTCAATGTCTGTTTCCTTGTCTGACTTGCCTGGTTTCCCAGGAAACAGAAACACAGGATGGCTGCAAACATTGTTCTCTGTGCCCCTGGGCCTGCAATCAGAAACTGGTGCTCTTGGTCCAAGGTTCAAGGAGACCTCCTCTGAAGACAGGGCCAGCTGATGGGACTCCAGCTGAATTATGCTGCAAGAGACCACCTTAGATGCAGAGATCCCCTCTCCTCATCCCAGCCAGGGTGGTACCTGCTTGGATGCCCCAGTGACAAGTCACTCTCAACCTCAGGAGGTCTCCTAGTCCACTGGATAGGAACAACTAGCTTGTACTGGTCCCCCAAATATTTGTAACTATTTTAAACTTTATTAAAATTTGTTTTACTTATTTATGTTTTTGGGGCACACCATGCAGCATGTGGGATCTTAGTTCCCCAGCCAGAGATTAAATCCAGGCCCCCTGCCCTGGAACCTCAGTGTCCCAACCAGTAGACCACCAGGGAAGTCCCAATACTTGTGACTTCTAACCTCTGGTCCTCACTTGGCTTCCTGGATCCTTGAGGAATTATGTCTAAACGTTGCCCTCCTCCTTCCATAAGTGGCTGGGTTATCCTGGCTGCCCACTACCGCCTGCATTGCCCACCAACTTCATCAAGTTTCTGCCCTTCTCCTGCTCCTCATCCAGCCACTCCGCAGGGTACCTAGCCCTCTAAAAAAGGTCACAAATCTCTGTTAAACTTGGGCCCGGCACTTCAGTGTGGTGACACCTGTTCCCTGCTGAAGACCAAGCTCAGAGTGTGTTCTGAGATGCCCCATCCAGCAGGGAGTGAAACAGTCCCACCTGAGACTCAGGTGTCCAAGCCTGATAGGGAAAGACCAGGCCATTTCCTCAATCAGCTGCTAAGAAGCCTTAAAAAAAAAAAAAGAAAAGAAAAAGAGGTTCTGGACGCCTGACTTGTTGACTTGTTCCTCTGATTAAAAACAAGAACAGGCTTTTTTTTTTTTTTTTTTTTTTTCATTCTATGAGGTCCCCAGGAGGGGAATTCACCCCATCAAATGATGAGTGAGGCAACGACGGCTGGAGCCTGAGAAGACCGGCATGGACCGAAGCGTTCCAGGCAGCCGCCCTTGCTTTGCCGGATGTCGATCAGACGTACCCACACCCTTCTCCTTCTACCTTACTGATTCATAGTTCAGACTCGTCCTGGGATGGACACAGACGCTCAGACACACCTATTATTTAGCTTCGGTGCTCAAGCAGGTCCTGCGCCTCTTTGCACATCACCACCAGCATCCCGTGAGTTCAGGAGCGGAGGGAGCGCTAACAGCCTCTGTATCGGGGGACTGGGTCAGGAGAGAGGGAGAGACCCTGTCTCCGGGGAGAAGGCCCGGAAAGTACTAGAACGGTGAGCAGATGAGTCCCCCGCCAGCGGCTGGAGGACGGCCCGCCTCCCCGACGGCCGCCCTCCAGCCCCCTCCTCCCCGCGCACATCGCAGCCCCTGCTTCAGACCGTCCTGCGGGGAGTGGTGTTAATAACGGCGGCTGTGGGCCCTTCTTTTCCTCGGCACTTATTACCAGGGCTGCGCGAGCGCTTATTATTAATAATAATAATTTAGTGCCGACTTGACCGCTTTCGTGTAACAGTGAGTACCTGGATTCTAATTATCTGTCTTATTTTAATATTTATGGAATTAATCAAACTTTTTAATGGAAAACCCCACAATGAAATTACCGAGAGAGCATGCTTCAGTGAAGACAGATAAGCGCGCTGGGGGAGAAGCCTGGGCGGCCTGATTAACGTTGCGTGGGGGCGGCCCCCAGCGCACCGAGTAGGCCCTGCAGCGCCTCTGCCTCGAGGCAGGGAGCATCCCCTCTGTGGGCCTGCAGAAAGGGGGTCTCCGGAGCTCTGTCACCCCTATGCTCACGGGGGTGAGAGCTGAGCTACTCGCCGAGGCCAAAATGGCCAGCAACAGAGGAAGACCCGGTAAGACTCACTGGGTCCAGGGACCTCTGCAAAGGGCCTCATTAAACACACTGGATGCGCTTCACTAAAGTTTATACCTTGCAGGTTCTGTGCCCGTGTGCTCAGGCCTACCAGCCTCTTTGCGACCCTATGGACTGTCCTCTGTCCACCGGGCTCCTCTGTCCATGCACAGAGCCAAATGCTTTCTATGAAATTTTTTCTAAGTATTTATAAGCCTGTGAAGTAGACACTACAACTGTTGTCTTCTTGTTTAGTTGCTCAGTCGTATCTGACTCTCTGCGAGCCCATGGACTGTAGCCTGCCAGGCTCCTCTGTCCATGGGATTTCCCAGGCAAGAATACTGGAGTGGGTTGCCATTTCCTTCTCCAGGGGATCTTCCCAACCCAGGTATCCAGCTCACATCTCCTGCATTGTCAGGTAGGTTTTTTTTTTTTTTTTTTTTTTAACCACTGAGCCACTAGGGAAGCAGATGCTATGATTACTCTCATTTCATAAAGCAGTAGCTAAGGTTTAGAAGTGAAGTCAGATGCCAGAGGGCGGATATCACAGAAGGGGTCAAGTGGAAATGACCCCAGGGCCGTGGAACTTAAACACTCCATGCTTTCCAAGGAGGGGCCCCCGCCCCCTTGGCCTCCACCCCGGATGCACCCCCAGAGGGCCAGCTGAGCAAGCCAGCCCCTCACTCAGAAAGGTTGGCAGTCTTGGCCTTGACAAAGGAAGATTTCTCCAAATTCCTCTTCTCTCAACACTTTTTTTCTCAATCTCCCTTCCAATCAGTCCTGGAATTAGAACCAGAGAGGTAATTTATCAAAGGCCCTGGAGCCTTCTGAAAGATCACCTCTAGAGGACAAGTCCAAATTAGAAATGTTTATCTTGTTTCAGATGACTTTGCATTTCAGCTCTTCCTCGAAAAGACTTTGTTATGGGGTAGAGAAGTGGGCAGAACAACCTCCACTAATATCTCAGGTGGGGGAAGTGCCACAAAGGAATCATGTTTTTTGTTTTTGTTTTTGAAAAGGTGGGGAACATTATCCCCCACCCCTACCCTTGCCCCCAGTGAAAGAGATAAATCTGATTCTGGCAGATCTTTTCACAAGGATCTCAGTAACCCAGGAGAGTCTGGAAGCCCAAGTCAGCTCTGTCTGAAAATTCCGAACAAGGACCTGTTGATTCTCCTTTCTGATGATGATCGGAGATGCTGCTAAGTCGTGTGTTTTGTGATTTTCCTTCACCACCCTGCTAAATTATTCTGACATCTTTCTCTTCTTCTCTGCTGGAATCTAGTTTTATTTTTCAGTAACAAATCAATCATCCCCTGTTTGTTTCCCCTCCAAAACATGTTCATCACCAGAGCCGCATTCGTCCTAAGTGACAGTTATAAACTGTAATCCATAGCTACACAGGCAGGGACCCTGGAGACTCAGACGGTTCCAGCAGTCACAGCAATGCCCTGATCCTTCCTGTCTCATCGCCAGCCCCGCCTCTCTTGCAAGGCTGCACCAGACCAAGGTCAGGGACCAACCCCATCCAATTCTTTAGTCTTTTAACTGAGTAAGGATTGACAATTAAGGAAAAGAAGACAGGACAGTAAAAGAAAAGGCAACCACAGGAAGAGTGAGCAAGGGAATTCAGAGGAGAGGAAGGAAACAGATTTCATTTTAGGAGTTGGAAACCACAGAAACTTCTCTTCTTAGTAAGATCACAGGGGATTCTTGTCCCAGGAAAATCAGAGTCAGAGAGGTTGAATGGATAAGGAGCATGAGATATGTATGTACAATGAAATATTATTTGCTCAAGAGAAAGGAGAATATCCTACCATTTGCCACCAACATGGATGACCATTGAAGGGATGATGTTATGTGAGCTAAGTCAGACAGTGAAAGACAAATACTGTATGATCTCATCTATATGTGGAATCTTAAAAACCAAACTCATAATACCAGAGAGTAGAATGGTGGTTACCAGGGGCTGGGGAGGGTGGGAATTGGGGAGACATGGTTGAGGGGGCACAAACTTGCAACCAGTAGATAAGGAAGACCCAGAAATCGAATGCAGAGTGGAAAGATGACAGATAAACTGTGTGATAAACTTCAACATTGTTGTTGTTGCTATTTAGCTACTCAGTCTCATCCTATTCTCTGTGACCCCATGGACTGTAGCCCGCCAGGCTCCTCTTTCCATGGGAAGGTTCCCCAGGCAAGAATACTGAAATGGGTTGTGATGCCCTCCTCCGGGGGATCTTCCCGACATGATGGAGGCATTCACTAGTACTAGGGTCACAATCACACTGCAATCTGTAGATGTACAACCTGGCAGCTCTCTGACACTCTCCAGATCAGAGAACCAGTCCCTCCGCTTCTGAACATACTTTCCTCGCTTCCCACTGCCCTCAGGAGGTGTACTGGTCTCCTGGGGCTGCAGTGACAAAGTATCACACAGTGGGGAGCTTAGAACAACAGAGGATTGGATTTACAATGCAAGGAACATCAGGAACGACTAGCAAGCCCCCCACCCCCAAACTAGGAAGAGGCCAGAGAGGATGCCACTCCAGGTTTCAGAGGGAGCATGGCCTACCCACACCTTGATTTCAGACTTTCAGACTGCAGAAACAGGAGACAATTTCCATTGTTTTAAGCCAATAACAATAACAACATCCCTTCCTAGGGAGACTCTAGAACTGACCAAAGGAGACGATGTGGCTTTCCCATTTGTAAGGAAACAGCCACGTGAATGACACACAGTTCCTTTTTTCTGTCCGGTTATTCCATTGCTCTAAATTTCTGATGAATCACTTGGCCTCAGGGATGCTACAGGGCCTGGTGTCACACACCATGGCCTGCCCAGGGCCAAAGCCAGCCCATCTGTCTGAGCCATGTCCCACCATTCTGCCACCTTTGAGCCAAAGAGAAGAAATCCAAAATGCGCTGCTGTCCCCCGGAGGCTGAGGATCTCCTGCCCTCATTTTGGCTTGGTCCCCTCTCTCTTACCCCCGAGAAAAGCCCACTTCCACGGAGAACGCCCTCCACAGGGAAAGTCACCTGGTCAGACTCTCTGCACAGTGACTGTGTGATTAGGGCACATTTTAAAAGTAATTAAAGTGTTGTAACGTTAGGACTTCTGCCTGTCCACCAGGGAGAAACCATAATTGGGCCCTTGGAAAGCTTCATCACTTAGTGGCGGCTTCAGTGATAGAAAGCAGGCCCCCGCAGGCAGGGATGCCCCACAGGTTTCTCGTCTCTACCCACTCTCTGTGGAAGAGGCCCTCTGCTGATCAGCGCACCACACGCCTTTCCAGGCGCTCACTCTGACTTGGGTCACGGCAACCTCCTCCAAAAGGATTTATGCCTCAGTCTGCGCCTCCCAGGACCGCTGCCGTCAGGGTCTCTGACCTCACAGCGGGCCACTGTCGACGGGTGCCTCCACCAGAGACTCCCAGACCCTCACAGGAAAAGATGAGCTCGCGTCCTTCCACTCTGCCATCTTTGCTATGCTAACCAAAATGATCACATGGATCGCAGCTTTGTGTAACTTAATGAAGCTCTGAGCCACGCCGTGTGGGGCCACCCAAGACAGATGGGTGGAAGAGTTCTCAGAAAACGCGGTCCACTGGAGAAGAGAACGGAAAACCACTTCAGCATTCTTGAGAACCCCATGAACAGGATGAAAAGGCAAACGGATATGACAGTGAAAGAGACCCCCAGGTTGGTAGGTATTCAATATGCTACTGGGGAAGAGCAGAGAAATTGCTCCAGAAGGAGCCAAAGCAGAACCAACACCCACGAGTGGATGTCTCTGGTGGGGAGTAAAGCCTAATGCGGAAAGAACAATATTGGGTAGTAACCTGGAATGTTAGGTCCATAAATCAATGTAAATTGGAAGTGGTGAAAACAGGAGCTAGCAAGAGTGAACATTGACATTTTAGGAATCACTGAACTAAAAAGGAGGGGAATGGGCGAATTTAATTCAGATAACCATTATATCTACTACCTTTGGCAAAAATCCTTTAGAAGAAATGGAATAGCCCTCATAGTCAATGAGAGTCTGAAATGCAATACTTGGGTGCAATCTCAAAACCAACAGAATGATCTCGGTTCGTATCCAAGGCAAACCATTCAATATCACAGTAATCGAAGTCTGTGCCCCAACTACTCATACCGAAGAAGTTGAAGTTGAACAATTATATGAAGGCCTAAAGACCTTCTAGAACAAACACCAAAAAAGATGTCTGTTGCATCATAGGAAACTGGAATGCAAAAGAAGGAAGTCAAAAGATACCTGGAGTAACAGGCAAATTTGGCCTTGGAGTACAAAATGAAGCAGGGCAAAGGCTAAGAGAATGTTGCCAAGAGAACGCACTGGTTATAGCAAACACCCTCTTTCAACAACACAAGAGACGATTCTTCACAGAGACATCACCAGATGGTCAGTAGCGAAATCAGATTGATTATATGCTTTGCAGCCAAAGAAGGAGAAGCGATATACAGTCAGCAAAACAAGACCAGGAGTTGACAGGGGCTCAAATCAAGAACTTGTTATTGCAAAAGTTAGACTTAAATTGAAGAAAGTAGGGGAAATCACTATGCCATTCAGGTATGACCTAAATCAAATCAGCTACAATTACATAGTGAAGTGACAAATAGATTCAAGGGATTAGATCTGACAGACAGGTGCCAGAAGAATTATGGACAGAGGTTCATAACATTGGACAGGAGATGGTGATCAAAACCATCCCCAAGATAAAGAAGTGCAAAAATGCAAAATGGTTGTCTGAGGAGGTCTTATAAATAGCTGAGGAAAGAAGTGAAACGCAAAAGAGAAAAGGAAAGATATACCCATCTGAATGCAGAGTTCCAGAGAAAAACAAGGAGAGATAAGAAAGCTTTCTTACGTAAACAATACAAAGAAATAGAGGAAAATAATAGAATGGGAAAGACTAGAGATCTCTTCAAGGAAATTAAAGATACCAAGGGAACATTTCATGCAAAGATGGTATAATAAAGGACAGAAACAGTACGGACCTAATAGAAGCAGAAGAGATTAAGAAGCAGTATTAAGAATACACAGAATTATACAAATAAGGTCTTAATGGCCTGGATAACCACAATGGTGTGATCACTCACCTAGAGCCAGACATCCTGGAGTGTGGAGTCAAGTGGGCCTTAGGAAGCATCACTACGAACAAAGCTAGTGGAGGTGATGGAATTCCAGCTGAGCTATTTCAAATCCTGAAAGATGCTGCTGCTATAGTGCGGCACTCATTATGCAACATTGAAAACATCAGCAGTGACCACAGGACTGGAAAACATCAGTTTTCATTCCAATCCCAAAAAGGGATATGTCAAAGAATGTTTAAACTACTGCACAATTGCACTGAATTCACATGCTAGCAAGGTAATGCTCAAAATCCTTCAAACAAGGCTTCAACAGTATGTGAACTGAGAACTTCAAGATGTACAAGCTGGATTTAGAAAAGGCAGAGAAACCAGAGATCAAATTGGCAACATCTGTTAGATCATAGAAAAAGGAAGAGAATTCCAGAAAAAACATCTACCTCTGCTTCATTGACTGTGCTAAAGCCTTTGACTGTGTGGATCACAACAAACTTTGGAAAGTTATTAAAGAGACGGAAATACCAGACCACCTTACCTGCCTCCTGAGAAATCTGTATGCAGGTCAAGAAGCAATACCTGGAACTGGACATGGAACAACAGACTGGTTCCACATTGGGAAAGGAGTACATCAAGGCTGTATATTGTCACCTGCTATTTAACTTATATGCAAAGTACATCATGCAAAATTCCAGGCTTCTGAAGATCAAGCTGGAATCAAGATTGCCGGGAGAAATATCAATAACCTCAGATATGCAGATGACACCACCTAATGGCAGGAAGTGAAGAGGAACTAAAGAGCCTTTTGATGAAGGAGCAAAGGAGACTGGAAAAGCTGGTTTAAAACTCAATATTCAAAAAATTAAGATCATGGTATCCAGTCTTATCTTGATGGCAAACAGATGGGGAAACAATGGAAATGGTGAGAGACTTTATTTTCTTAGGCTCCAAAATCACTGCAAATGGTGACTGCAGATATCCTGGAGTGTGACATCAAGCAGGATTAGGAAGCATTACTATGAACAAAGCTAGTGGAGGTGATAGAATTCCAGCTGAGCTATTTCAAATCCTAAAAGATGATGCTATTAAAGTGCTGCACTCAGTATGCCAGTAACACTGAAAAAATCAGCAGTGGCCACAGGACTGGAAAAAGTTAGTTTTCATTCCAATCCCAAAGAAGGGCAAAGCCAAAGAATGTTCAAACTATCACGCTCATTTCACATGCTAGCAAAGTAATGCTCAAAATTCTTCAAGCTAGGCTTCAACAATATGTGAACCAAGAACTCCCAGGTGTACAAGCCAGATTTAGAAAAGGCAGAGGAACCAGAGAACAACCTGCCAACATCTGCTAGATCATAGAAAAAGCAAGGGATACAGAAAAACATCTGCTTCATTGACTATGCTAAAGCTATTAACTGTGTGGATCACAAAAAATCTGTGGAAAATTCTCAAAGAGATGAGAATACCAGACTATCTTACCTGCCTCATGAGAAATGAATGTGCAAGTCAAGAACCAACAGTTACAAATGGTGTGGAACTGGTTCCAAATTGGAAAAGGAGTACGTCAAGGCTGTATATTGTCACCTTGTTTATTTAACCTCTATGCAGAGTACATCATGTTAACTGCCTGGCTGGATGAAGCTCAAACTGGAATCAAGATTGCCAGGAGAAATATCAATAACATCAGATATGCAGATGATACCACCCTTATGGCAGAAAATGAAGAGGAACTAAAGAACGTCTTGATGAAGGTGAAAGACAAGAGTAGAAATGCTGGCTTCAAACTGAACAATCAGAAAACTAATATACTGGCATCCAATCCCATCAGTTCATGGAAAATAGACAGGGGTGGGTGTGGAGGGGGAAATGAAAACAATAACAGACTTTATTTTCTTGGGCTCCAAAATCACTGTGGACGGTGACTGCAGGTATGACATTAAAAGACGCTTTCTCCTTGGAAGAAAACCTTTGACAAACCTAGACAGCATATTCAAAAGCAGAGACATCACTTTGCCAAGAAAAGTCTGTATACTCCAAGCTATGGTATTTCCAGTAGTCACTTATGGATGTGAGAGTTGTACTATAAAGAAGGGTAAGTGCCAAAGAATTGAGGTTTTTGAACTGTGATGCTGGAGAAGATGGTTGAGAGTCCCTTAGACAGCAAGGAGATCAAACCAGTCAATCCTAAAGGAAATCAGCCCTAAATGTACATTGGAAGGACTGATGCTGAAGCTCCAAAACTTTGGCCGCCTGATGTGAAGAGCTGACTCATTGGAAAAGAGGCTGACGCTGGGCAAGACTGAAGGCAGAAGAAGGGAACAACAGAGGATGAGGTGGTTGGATGTCAGCACCGATTCAGTGGAAACGAGTTTGAGCAAATTATCGGAGATAGTGATGAGCAGGGAATGAACATCAGGTAGTGATGAACATCAGGTCCTCTTGAGTAGCAGAAAACCTCTAAAATGAGCACTTAACTGTACTGAACTCCCCCTTCGCCAAAACCTTATATATTGACCTTCCCCACTCCCTCTTTGGAGCATCTCCCAGAGCTCTCTGAGGAGCTGCCTCCCGGGCTGAAGACCTCATTTTGCCCCCAAATAAAACCTAACTCGCCTCTCTCAAGTTGTGTGTCTGTTTCACTCCACAGTGATGGCAACCGATGAAGCAACCCAGAGTGGACTTCCTTCCTTCACCTGAAATCCACAAGGACCCGGAGCTTTGGGACCAGCAGCGGCCCCTTGCACCCAGCTTCCTCCTCAGGGAGTGCAGAGGAATTTGGGTAAGTCTCTCCTGGTTTGCAAATCTCCAGATTGATTATGATTCTGAGTTTTATGTGGCAGTGGTACAGTTTACCTGCCCCTTCCCAACTGGAAAGATGCCAGGGGTGGGGGGTGAAATATCCGGGGCATACCCAGTCATGGTCTAGAGACTGAGTGGGGCTCGACTGAAAGATACTGAGAAATTCCCACCCAGGTGAAAGATACTGGGTGGGGGGCTGCCTGAAAGATGCCAGGGAATACCCACCCAGTGGAAAGGTATGTGTAGGGGGTGGAGCTCAACTGAAAAAATGGAGGAATGCCCAAGGATTGGCTGAAAGATGCTGAGGTTCCTCCGTTGTTGGGGACTGAGTGGTCTTGGCTGAGTGGTTAGGTTAAGAGGCTGATCCGACATTGTTCCTTAATTCGACTGCCTTTATAGAATTTGTCGGGAGAAAAGTGAGAATATGTGAAAGTTTTGCTCTGAATAAAGGGACAAGACCCCTCCAGGGAGGTTATGGATTTCTCAGGTGACTGAGATATGTACGAGAGTGCTGGAGGTCTAGTCCTCACACGGGCAGTGTCCTGAAATGGAGCAGACTATGGTCCTTGCTGCCGCCTACCATGTCCTCTGCCAGCCTTTTATCTGTGGGAAACTTTAGACAAAGAATATGTGTAATCAGAAAAATGAGAACATGTGATAACAAAGGGAAACAGTCAGAGAAGACCAAACAACAATAATGTGGCCATTAAGTATAGTCAAGGACCTTTAGTTTCTTCTCAAGGAGTACAGGTAATATTCTGAGTCACAGCCTGTGAGCTGTCTTATAGATACTGAACCCTCAGCTGGCAGACGTTTCCTACATGATCAGACTGTATCCTGGACATGAGCTGCCACAATTCCGAGAATTGACCACAAGCATACAGGATCAAATGGACCCTGGAGCTGAAGATTAACTGTAGCTAGCCAAGATGATGGTGATCAAACCATTGATGATCAGTTTGAAGCTGATTGTTAGAGATGTCTGTGCTGCTTCTGCATGTAGCACTCCCCCATCTATAAAAGCTCTCACCCCTGCTTGTGGTGGAAGGGGGTGGCGGGGCAGGGGGGGAGGTGGCCTTTGGACACATGTCTATCACCCTCCCACCCACACCCCCAGTTGCCAGGATCTGAAATAAGGCAAATTTTCCTTTCCACCAATTTGGCCTGTTTATTGGCTTTTGAGCAGCGAGCAGCCAGACCCCCCCCCGCCCAGTCTTCTGCTGAGAGTCCCATAGGGAAAACCACTCATTAATTAAAATATTTGCTCGTCCCTCCAGGGGTCACACATAACAACTGGCCATTCGGCAACCTGAGCACCCACGGTCTTCTTAGACCACCAGAAGGAGAGTCCAAGGCACGTAAGATGGGCTCGAATGACCCATGGGGCCACTGCTGGAGGAGTCCAGCTCGCAGCCAGCACACAGGCCCACCACACAATTTCTCTAGTGGCTATTATCCCTGAAATTCCACTTAAAGTGGGAAGCAGAGTCTCAAAAACAGGGACAGAGGAGCATTAGAGCACCAACCTCTGACTCAACTCCAGCTAGATTTATGTATACTATGTACAGAACTCATATCTGCAAGTACCTAGTGAACTGGGGAAATAATACTAAGAGATCTCAGCCTAATATGGCAAAATTGGAGCTCTTTTGACATTCCAAAGTTGATTTTTTGCTCCCAGAAAAGGCTGGGCATGCTTACTATGATTGGTATCTAGAAGCTTGGAAAAAAGAAAACAACAGAGTAACTTCTTTGCAGGAAATCAACAAGAAATTGCTTGAAAATATATCAGAACTAAAAGAGGCTGCTAGCACTGATTCTGCCCGGTCGCACGTCTAGTGGGACTAGGAAGTCACTTTTGGCGTTTATGCCATGTGGCTTTTGATTTCTGGGCATCTCTTGGCCTTTTGTTTGATTTGGAGTGTGACTCCCTACAGGTGAGGTTCTGGTTTGGTTGGCTTGGTTTGAGCCCACAGACATCTGGTACACTGCTCGAGCTAAAATGGGAAGTACTTCCTCTAAGTTTCCACACCCCAGGTGGGAACCCCTTCAAAAAATTTTTTTAAATCACTGGTCAGCCTATAGCTATGATCCAACAAAAAGAAAAATGGCCTAAAAATATCAGATCTTTATTGACACAGAACAGGAAAATTGACTGAAGTTCCTTTATGTCCAGGACTTTCTCCTGTTAATCAATAGCCTAGGGATGATCAAACTAAGGCCCCACTTCCCTAGAGGGACAGTCCCTGCTGCGACAAATCTACCTTGTTATCAGAGCCAATTTGAGCACTATCTGGTCTACATTTTGGCTATAAAACTATGACCACAGAAAAATAAAAATGATATTTGACAACGTGATCACAATATTCTTTAAACTCCAGAGAAAGTTCGAAGGAAAAAAAAAAAGGTCTCTTCAGAATTCTTGCCCTGAGGAAATAACTCCTCCAATGACTTGAGACCACAGCTCTCTGGATCACTTATATTATCTAGACAATCTCTAATTCCTGAAACCAAAAGAAAAAAGTGTGCGTGGGGGGGGGGAGTAACGCCTTTAAAAAATTTTTGTATTCCAACTGTTATTTACAATTAGTGAGTTTTATATTGTGATATCTGATGCATAACTAAGTTTGGAAAACAACGCTATGAGATCTCTTGCTGTGCCTTTTTTCATGTATGTTTTATATGTCTCATACTTTGAGAACCCCATGAACAGTATGAAGGAAAAAAGATATGACTGAAAGATGAACCCCCCCAGGTCAGTAGGTGTCCAAAATGCTACTGGAGATAGCTCCAGAGGGAATAAAGAGGCTGAGCTAACGCAGAAACGACGCCCAGCTGTGGATATGTCTGGTGGTGAAATGAAAGTCCCATATGGTAAAGAACAGTACTGTGCAGGAACCTGGAATGTTAGGTCCGGAATCAAGGTAAATTGAAAGTGGTCAAACAGAAGATGACAAGACTGAACACTGACATTTTAGGAATCAGTGAACTAAAATGGACAGGAATGGGAGAATTTAATTCAGATGACCATTATATCCACTACTGTGGGCAAGAATCCCTTAGAAGAAATGGAGTAACCCTCATAGGACCGAAATGCAGTACTTGGTGTGACCTCAAAAACGACAGGAAGGATCTTGGTTCCTTTCCGAGGCAAACCATTCATTGTCACAGTAACTCAAGTCAAAGCCCCAACTACCACTGCTGAAAAAACAGAAATAGAACAGTTATATAAAGACCTACAAGACCTTCTAGAAACAACACACACACACAGACAAAAAAGATGTCATCTTCATAATAGGGGACTGGAATGCAAAAGAAGGAAGTCAGGAGATACCTGGAGGAACAGGCAAATTTAGCCTCGGAGTACAGAATGGAGCAAGGCAAAGGCTAACAGAGTGTTGCCAAGAGAACGCACTGGTCATAGCAAACTCCCCGTTCCAACAACACAGGAGAAGACTCTACACATGGACTCTGGACATCACCAGATGGTCAACACCAAATCAGACTGATTATATTCCTCGTAGCCAAAGATGGAGAAGCTCTATACAGTCAGCAAAAACAACTGGGAGCCGACTGGGGCTCAGATCATGAACTTATTATTGCAAAATTCAGACCAAAATGGAAGAAATTAGGGAAAACCAGTAGGCCATTCAGGTATGACCTAAACCAAATCCCTTATGAGTATACAGTGGAAGTAACAAATAGATTCAAGGGATTAGAACTGATAGACAGAATGCCAAAAGAACTATGGACAGAGGTTCCTAACATTGAACAGGAAGGGTTGGTCAAAATCATCTCTGAGAAAAAAAAAATACAAAGGCCAAATGGTTGTCTGAGGAGGCCTAACAAATAGCTGACAAAAGAAAAGAAGTGAAAGGCAAAGATGATTCCATCTGAATGCAGAGTTATAATAGAAAGGAGAGATAAGAAAGCCATCTGAAGTGAACAGAGTAAAGAAATTGAGGAAAACAATAGAATGGAAAAGACTAGAGATCACTTAAAGAAAAATAGATATACCAAGGGAACATTTCATGCAAAGATGAACATAAAGTACAAAAATGGTATAGGCCTAACAGAAGGAGAAGACTTTAAAAAGAGGTGGCAAAAATACACAGAAGAATTATACAAAAAGGTTTCAATGACCAGGACAATCACAATGGTGTGAGCACTCACCTAGAGCCAGACATCCTAGAAAGTCAAGTCAAGTGGGCCTTAGGAAGCATTATTGCGAATAAAGCTAGTAGAGGTGATGGAATTCCAGCTGAGCTATTTCAAACACTAAACAATGATGCTGTTAAAGTGCTGCGCTCAATATGCCAGCAAATTTGGAAAACTCAGCAGTGGCCACAGGACTGGAAAAGGTTGGTTTTCATTCAAATCCCAAAAAAAGGGCAATGCCCAAGGATGTTCAAACTACAACACACTTGCACTCATCTCACATGCTAGAAAGGTAATGCTCAAAATCCTTCAAGCGAGGCTTCAACAGTACATGAAGTGAGAACTTCCATATGTACAAGCTGGATTTAGAAAAGGCAGAAGAACCAGAGATCAAATTGCCAACATCTGATGGATCATAGAAAAAACAAAGGAATTCCAGATAAACATCTACTTCTGTTTCATTGACTACACTAAAGCCTTTGACTGTGTGGATCACTGTGGAAAATTCTTAAAGAGATGGGAATACCAGACCATGTTACCTGCCTCCTGAGAAACATGTATGCAGGTCAAGAAGCAACAATTAGAATCATGCACGGAACAACAAACTGGTTCCAAACTGGGAAAGGAGTACATCAAGGCTGTATATTGTTATCCTACTTATTTAACTTATATGCAGATTATGTCATGCAAAATGCCAGGCTGGATGAAGCTCAAGCTGAAATCAAGATTGCCAGGAGAAATATCAATAACCTCAGATATGCAGATGACACTACCCTAATGGCAGGAAGGGAAGAGGAACTAAAGAGATTCCCGATGAAGGTGAAAGAGAGTGAAAAGACTGGTTTAAAACTCAACATTCAAAAAACGAAGATGATGGCTTCCAGTCTCAACATTCCATGGCAAATATATGGGGGGAAAATGGAGACAGTAACAAACTTTATTTTCTTGGTCACCAAAATCACTGCAGACAGTAACAACTGCAGCCATGAAATTAAAAGGTGGCTTGCTCCTTGGAAGAAAACCTATGACAAACCTAGACAGCGTATTAAAAAGCAAAACATCACTTGGCTGACAAAGATCCACATAGTCCAAGCTATGGTTTTTCCAGTAGTCATGTATGGATGTGAGAGTTGGACCATATTGAAGGCTGAGCGCCAAAGAATCGAGGCTTTTGAACTGTGGTGCTGGAGAAGACGCTTGACAGTCCCTTGGACTGCAAGGAGATCAAACTAGTCAATCCTAAAGGAAACCAATCCTGAATATACATTGTAAGAGCTGAAACTGAATGTTGAAACTGAAATGTTGATACTGAAATTCCAGTACTTTGGCCACCTCATGTGAGGAGCTGACTCATTGGAAAAGACCCTGATCCTGGGAAAGATTGAAGGCAGGAGGCGAAGGGGATGACAGAGGATGAGATGGTTGGATGTCTTCATAGATTCAATGGACATGAGTTTGAGCAAACTCCAGGAGATAGTGAGGAACATGGAAGCCTGGCATGTGGCAGTCCATGGGGTCTCAAAGAGTCGGACATGACTGAATAACAGCTGTTCCTAGGCTAACTGGTCTTCTGCCTATGGCCCCAGGATTGTATGTTAAAGTCCTAACCCCCAAGAATTAGAAATTGACCCAATTAGGACAGAGGGTCTTCACAGAGGCAATCAAGTTACGATGAGGTCCTAAGGGCAGGCTCTAGTCCAATAGGACTGTGTCTTTATAAGAAGAGGAAAATTAGACAGAGAGATGGGCAGAGAGGGAAGAGCATGGGAAAAGACACACGGAAAAGATGGTCATTTGCCAGCTAGAGAGAAAAGTCAGGAGCAGATCTTTTCCACTCAGCCCTCAGGAAGAATCAACACTCCCCGTACCTTGAGTTTTTCACTTCCAGCCTCCAGAACTGTGAGGCAACGAATATATGTTGTTTAAGCTACCCATTCTGGGTAGTTTGTTATAGCAGCCTGTATACAAGGAATGTCCCCTGCCATATCAGTAAACAAAGGATGCTGTGGCCATGAAGCCATGAACCACTGCAGAGACACACACGCCTCCAGTGGGTTCACCCTGAGGGATTCAGGATGGAGAAAACATGATATTGGTCCTTGATAGTCAAGATGCATATCAAAGGAATAACTCCAATAAGACCAGACACTTGTATCTTCCCATAAATAGAAGCGCACTAAATTCATTAACTTGGGATATCTGGTTTTCATTAATCAGCAGTAATCTTTTGATGTTACCTCTACCTGGGTTTTTGCTTTTCCTTTTTTTTTTTCTTTTTTGGATGGTGGGGAAGGGGGGTGCTGTTGGACTTTTTATTTATGGTGTTGCTTTTTTGCCAAAACCCCTATATATCCTTTCTGCCCCCTTACTATTCAGAACAGTCCCTCAGAGCTATCTGAGAGCTGTGTCCTCCAACTACAAATTGGAAAATTGAACCCGTGCTTCTTCAGCTGCTGACCTTCAACACCCCTGGAGGGAGGTCAGGGTGGAGTGAGGCCCTTGTGCTCCAGGGAATCTGGTGGGACAGGTCTTTACATAGTTGGGTATTTTCATAAACAGATTTTATGATCCCAATCCTTGTACAACAGAAGAACTACACAAAAATGTCTTAATGACCCAGATAATCAACATGGTATGGTCACTCACCTAGATCCAGACATCCTGAAGTGAGAAGTCAAGTGGACCTTAAGAAGAATTCCTATGAAAGCTAGTGGAGGTGATGGAATTCCAGGTGAGGTATTTCAAATCCTAAGAGAGGATGCTGTTAAACTGCTGTACTCAATATGCCAGCAAATTTGGAAAACTCAGCAGTGGCCACAGAAATGGAAAAGGTCAGTTTTCATTCCAATCCCAAAGAAAGGCAATGCCAAAGAATGTTCAAACTACAGCACACTTGCGCTCATATCACACGCTAGAAAGGTAATGCTCAAAATCCTTCAAGCTAGGATTCAATAGTACGTGAACCAAGAGCTTTTAGATGTACAAGTTGAATTTTGAAAAGGCAGAAGAAACAGAGATCAAAATGTCAACTTCCGTTGGATCATAGAAAAACCAAGAGGATTTCAGAAAAACATCTACTTCTGCTTCATTGACTACACTAATTCTTTGACTGTATGGATCACAACAAACTGGAAAATTCTTCAAGAGATGGGAATACCAGACCACCTGACCTGCCTCCTGAGAAACCTGTATGCAGGTGAAGAAGCAACACTTTGTACTGGACAGAAGACAATAGACTGCTCTCTAACTGATAAAGCAGTGTGTCAAGTATATTGTCACCCTGATTATTTAATTTATATGCAGAGTACATCCTGTGAAATGTCAGATTGAATGAAGCTCAAGCTGAAATCAAGATTACCAGGAAAATATCAATAACCTCTGCTATGCACATGAAACCACCCTAATGGCAGAAAGTGAAGAGGAACTAACGAGCCTCTTGATGAAGATGAAAGAAGAGTCAAAAAGTTGGCTTAAAACTCAATATTAAAAAAGTATAATCATAGCATCCAGTCCCATTCCTTTATGGCAAATAGATAGGAAAAAAAGAAAAAAACTTTATTTTGGGGGGCTCCAAAATCACTGCAGATGGTAAGTACAGCCATGAAATTAAAAGATGCTTGCTCCTTAGAAGATAACTATGACAAACCTAGACAGCATATTTTAAAAGAGACGTCACTTAGCCTACAAAGGTCTGTATAGTTCAAGCTATGGCTTTTCCGGGAGTCATGTACAGATGTGGGAGTTGGACCATAAAGAAGGTTGAGGCCGAAGACTTGGTGCTTTCCAACTGTGATGCTGAAGGAGATTCTTGAGAGTCCCTTGGACAGTAAGGAGATCAAACTAGCCAATATTAAATGAAATCAACCCTGAATATTCTTTGGAAGGACTGATGATGAAGCTGAAGCTCCAGTACTTAGGATACTTGCAAATGCAAAGAGCAAACTAAATAGAGAAGATCCTGATGCTGGGAAAGATTGAGGGTGGGAGGAGAAGGGGTCGACAGAGGATGAGATGGTTGGATGACATCACCAATTCAATGGACATGAGTTTGAGCAAGCTCTAGGAGATGGCGAAGGACAGGGAAGGTGTTGTGCTGCTTTCCACGGGGCCCCAAAGAGTTGACATGACTGAGGGGCTGAACAAAAACTCCAGATCCTTGCATCTCTCATATCTAGAGAATCAATACTTGCCTTCATGATGACATCAGATCCTCTTGACTAGAAGGAAACCGTTTGTAAAATGAGTGCTTCATGGTACTGAACTCCCCCTTAACCAAAATCTTATATATTGACCTTCCCCCACTGCCTCTTTGGAGCATCTCCCAAAGCTATCTGAGGTGCTGGGCTGCAGTCTTTATTTTGCCCCCAAATAAAACTTAACTTGCCACTCTCTTGCCGCAGAAAAAAGTTGTGCATCTTTTGAGTAGACAGTTACGGTGTCTAATGAAGTGACCCACAGTGGACTTACATCCTTCTCATGAACTCCATGAGGAACCAGAGCTTTGGTACCAGCAGTGGTCTCCTCAGGGAGTGCAGACAAATTTGGGTAAGTCTCTCCTGGTTTTCGAATATCCCATATTGGTTGAAATTTTGATTTTATTTGCTGGTGAGCAGGTTACCGCCCCCTCCCGGTTGGAAAGAAACTGGGGGTGGGGCCTGTGTGAAATATCCAGGGCAGACCCACTCATGGTCTAGACACTGAGTGGGGCTTGGTTGAAAAATACCAAGAAATTCCCACCCAGGTGAAAGATACTGGGTGAGGGGCTGCCTGAAAGATGCCAGGGAATACCCACCCAGTGGAAAGGTACTGGAGGGGGAGTGGCTCAACAGAAAAAAATCGATGATTACCAGGGGTTCAGCTGCGGTCACTCCAATGTATGGAACTGAGTGATCTTGGGTGAGTGGTTAGGCAAGAGGCTGATCCGACACTCTTCCTCAATTTGACTGCCTTTATAGAATTTGTCGGGATGAAAGTAAGGCGAATATCTGAGAGATTTGCTCCAAAGGAAAGGAACAAGACATGTCCTGGCTGGTTATGGTTTTATCAGGTGACTGAGGAGTTGACAGTAGTGGTGGAGGCCTGGTCCTCATACTGTGCACTGGTCTCATAAGGAAATCCACTCATTAATTAAAATATTTGAACCTCTGGGGGTCACACATAGAAGTGGCCATTCGAGACTTGAGTATTCACGGTAGTCTTAGATGATGGAGGGAGAATCCTAGACGTGGAAGAGGAGTTGAAAGGACTCTGGGGTGACTCCTGGAGTTCAGTTCCCACGCAGCACACATGCCCACCACACAATTCATTAGTGATTATTATCCCTGACAAATTCAAGCTAAAGCGGGAAGCAGAATCTCAAAAACAGAATCAGAGGGGTGTCAGAAAGCCCAACTCCAACTAACACTCCAGCCAGATTCATGCACAATATGTACAGAGCTCATACATGCAAGTACCTAGTGGATTGGGGAAATTATACTAAAAGAGATCGCAAATGAAAATGGCCAAATCAAGGCTTTTTTTATTTTCCAAAATTGATTTTGTCAGGTGATTTTTGTCAGATTAATTCCCCCCCCACACAATTAGAAAAGGCCAGCCGTGCTTACTTTGATTGGTATCTAGAAGCTTCTAAGACAGGAAATGACGGAGTAACTTCTTTGCAGGAAACCAACAAAAAAATTGCTTGAAATGGTATCAGAACTAAAAAAGGCTGCTAGTGCTGATTCTGCCAGGTCGCAGGTCTAGTAGGATTGGAAAGTCACATGTGGCATTGAGGCCAGCTGCTTTTGATTTCTGGGCATCACTTTGCCATTTTGGGGGGCATTCTTGCCACTTGGCTTTTGATTTCTGGGCATCTCCAGGGCCTTTTGCTTGAATTGGAGTGTGACTCCCAGCTGGTGAGGTTCTGGTTTGGTTTGGTTTTGTTGGCTTGGTTTGAGCACAGAGACATCTGGTACACTGCTCGAGATAAAATGGGAAGCACTTCCTCTAAGGTTCCACACCCCACCTGGGAAGCCCTTGGAAAAAAATGTTTAAATGACCCGTCAACCTAGAGCTATGATCCAATGACAAGAAAAATATTAAATCTATATTGACACAGAATAGGACTGAAGTTCCCTTATGTCCAGGACTTTCTCCTATAATCAACAGGCAGAGGCTGATCAAACTAAGGCCCCCACTTCCCCAGAGGAACAGTCCCTCCTGGGACCAACCTGCCCTTGTTCTCAGGGCCAATTTGACCACTATCTGATCTAAATTTTGGCTGTAAAACTATGACAACACAAAAATTAAGATGATTTTTGACAATGTGGTCACAATATTCTTTAGACTACAGAGAAGGCTGAAGAGGAGAAAAAAAAAAAAAAAAGATCTCTTAGAATACTTGCCCTGAGGAAATAACTGCTCCTCTACCTTAAGACCAGAACTCTCCGGATCACTTATCTTATCTAGACCACTTCTAATTCTGAAAGCACAAAAAAAGGAGGGGGAACAAAGCCCTTTTACAATTTTCTCTTTCCAACTGTTATTTACAATTCATGAGTTTTATATTGTGTTAGCTGAATCATAACTAAGTTTGGAAAACAAAGCTATGAGATCACCTGTTGTGTTTATTTGGATCTATGCATGTCTCAGTATGTCTCATGCCTTGAGAATCCCATGGACAGTATGAAAAGGAAAAAAGCTGTGACACTGAAAAATGTACCCCCCAGGTCAGTAGGTGTCTAACATGCTCCTGGAGAAGAACAGAGAAATAGCTCCAGAAGGAACGAAGAGGCTGAGCCAAAGAAGAAATGACACCCAGTTGTGGATGTGTCTAGTGGTGAAAGGCAAGTCCCACGCAGCAAAGGACAGCATTGCATAGGAACCTGGAATGTTAGGTCCATGAATCAAGATAAATTGGAAGAGGTCACACAGGTGATGGCAAGAGTGAACATCAATATTTTGGAAATCAGTGAACTAAAATGGACAGGAATGGGCAAATTTAGTTCAGATGATAGTTATGCTTATTATGTGGGCAAGAATCACTTAGAAGAAATGGAGTAGCCCTCATAATCAACAAGAGACTGTGAAATGCAGTACTTGGGTTCAATCTCAAAAACGGCAGAATGATCTCTGTTTCTTTCTAAGGCAAACAATTCAATATCACAGTAATCCAAGTCTACGTCCCAACCACCCATGTCGAAGAAACTGAAGTTGAATGATGCTATGAAGACCTCCAAGACCTTCTAGAACACCAAAAAAAAATTTCCTTTTCCTCACAGGGGACTGGAAGGCAAACTTAGGAAGTCAAGAGATACCAGAGTAATAGGTAACTTTGGCCTTGAATTACAAAACGAAGCAGGCCAGAGACTAGCAGTGTTTTGCCAAGAGAACGCACTATCGTGGCAAACACCCTCTCCCAATAACAGAAGAGATGACTCATACTTGGATGGCACCAGATTGTCAATACCAAAATCAGGTTGACTGTATTCTTTGCAGTTGAAGATGGAGAAGTTCTATACAGTCAGCAAACACCAGACCTGAAGCTGACTGTGGCTCAGATCATAAACTCCTTATTGCAAAATTGAGACTTAAATTGAAGAAAATAGAGAAAATGACTAGGCCGTTGAGGTATGTCCTAACAAATTCCCTTATGACTATACAGTGGAAGTGACAAATACATTCAAGGGATTAGATCTGATAGAGTGCCAGAAGAACTACGGAGGTTCATAACATTGTACAAGAGGCATTGATCAAAATCACCCCTGAAAAAAAACGCAAAAGGGAAAATGGTTGTCTGAGGAGGCTTTACAAATAGCTGAGGAAAGAACAGAAACTAACGGCAAAGGAGAAAAGGAAAGATAAATTCATCTGAATGGAGATTTCAACAGAATAGCAAGGAGAGATAAGGAAGCTTTTGTAAGAGAAAAATGCAAAGAAATAGAGGAAAATAATAGAATGGGAAAGACTAGAGATCTCTTCAAGAAAACTGGAGACACTAAGGAAACATTTCAGGCACGGAGGAGCACAATAAAGGACAGAAATGGTATGGGCCTAACACAAGCAGAAGAGATTATGAAGTGGTGGCGGGAATAAACAGAGGGACTATACAAAAACAGTCTTAAAGACCTTGATAACCATGATGATGTGAGTACTCAGAGCCACGCACTGGAGTGTGAAGTCAAGCGGGCCTGAGGAAGCATCACTGCAAACAAAGCCAGTGGAGGTGATGGAATTCCAGTTGAGCTATTTCAAATCCTAAAAGACGATGCTCTTAAAGTGCTGCACTCAATATGCCAGCAAATTTGAAAACTCAGCAGTGGCCACAGGACTGGAAAAGGTCAGTTTTCATCCCAATCCCAAAGAAGGGAAATGTCAAGGAATGTTCAAACTACCACACAATTGCACTCATTTCACATAAAATGCAGTGAAGTCACACAGTCGTGTCTGACTCTTTTCAACCCCATGGACTGTCGCCTAATGCTCAAAATCCTTCAAGCTAGGTTTCAACACATGAACCTAGAACTTCCAGATACACAAGCTGGATTTAGAAAAGGCAGAGGAGCCAGAGATCAATTCGGCAACATCCATTAAACCATAGAAAAAGAAAGGAATTCCAGGAAAACACCTACTTTTGCTTCACTGACTATGCTAAAGCCTTTGACTGTGTGGATTTTAACAAGCTATGAAAAATTCTTAAAGAGATGGGAATACCAGACCATCTTACCTGCTTCCTGAGAAACCTTTATGCAGGTCAAGAAGCAACAGTTTGAACTGGACATAGAAAAACAAACTGGGAAAGGAGTACATCAAGGCTGTATTCTGTCACCTTGCTTATTTAACATATATGGTGAGTACATCATGTGAAATGCCTGGCTGGCTGAAGCACAAGCTGGAATCAAGATTGCCAGGAGAAATATCGGTAACCTCAGATATGCAGATGATACCACCCTTATAGCAGAAAGTAAAGAGGAAATAGACTCTCAATGAAGGTGAAAGAAGAGAGTGGAAAAGCTAGCTTAAAACTCAATATTCAAAAAATTAAGGTCATGGAATCTAGTCCCATCACATCATGGTAAACAGATAGGGAAAAAATGGAATCAGTGACAGACTTTATTTACTTGGTCTCCAAAATCACTGAGGATGGTGACCACAGCCATGAAATTAAAAGATGCTTGCTCTTTGGAAGAAAAGCTATAACAATTTAGATAGCATATTCAAAAGCAGAGACATCACATAGCTGACAAAGGTACGTCTAGACCAAGCTATGGTTTTTCCAGTAGTCATGTATGGATGTGAGAATTGGACCATAAAGAATGCTGAGGACCAAAGAATTGATGCTTTTGAACTGTGGTGCTGGAGAAGACTCTTGACAGTTCCTAAGACAGCAAAGAGATCAAACCAGTCAAAGGAGATCAGCCCTGAATATTCATTGGAAGGACTGATGCTAAAGCTGAAGCTCCAGTACTTTGTCCAGCTGATGGGAAGGGCTGACTCATTGGAAATGACCCTGATGCTGGGAGAGATTGAAGGCAGAAGTAGAAGGGGACGACAGAGGACGAGATGGTTGGATGGCATCACCGATTCAGTGGACATAATTATGAGGAAACTCTGGGAGATAGTGAAGGACAGGAAAGCGTGGCCTGCTGCAGACCATGGGGTCATAAAATGTCAGACACACCTGACTGCCTGAACAACAACAACAATAACAGCTGTTACTGGGCTAAATGATGTTCTGCCCCTGGCCCCAGAATTGTGTGTTGAAGTCCTAAAGCCCAGGATCTCAGAAGGTTACCCTACTAGGAGAGAGGGTCTTCACAGAGGCACTCAAGGTACAATGAGGTCCTAAGGGTGGGCTCTAGCCCAATAGGACTGTGTCTTTATAAGAAGAGGAAAATTAGACAGAGAGATGGGCAGAAAGGGAAGAGGATGGGAAGACACAGGGGAAAGATGGCCTTTTGCCAACTAAAGAGAAAAGTCTGGAGCACATCTTTCCCACTCAGCCCTCAGGAAGTATCAACACTCCTCATACCTTGATTTTTTCACTTCCAGCCTCCAGAACTGTGAGGCAACAACGGATTTCTGTTGTTTTAACCACCCAGTCTGGGCACTTTGTTATAGCAGTCTGTTTACAAAGAATGTCTCCTGCTATATCAGTAAACAAAGGATGCTGTAGCCGTTAAACCATGAACCACTGCGCGCGCGCGCACACACACACACACACACACACACACACACACACACACACACCTCTCCACTGGATTCACCCTGAGGGATTCAGGATGGAAAAAATAAGATACTGGTCATTGATAGTCAAGAAACGTATCAAAGGAATAACTTCAATAAGTCCAGACTCTTGCATCTTTCCCTAAATAGAAGTGTGCTAAATTCATTAATTTCAGATGTCCGTTTTTTTAAATCAGCAGTAATCTTTTGATATTACCATTACCTGGCTTTGTTTTGGGATGGTTTGGGTTTTTTTTTTGTTTGTTTGTTGCCAAAACTCCTATCTATCCTGGCTCCTCCTAACCTATTCAGAACAGTCCTTCAGAGCAGCTGAGAGGCTTTCTCCTGTCAGCTACAAATTGGCACTTGCCAGGAGCATTGAACGACATGGGAATTTACCATCCACCTCGGCGGAGATTGAACCCTGTGCTTTGCAGCTGTTGACCTTCAACGCCCCCTGAGGGAGGTCAGGCTGGAGTGAGGCCCTTGTGCTCCAGGGAATCTGGTGGGACAGGTCTTTAGATTGTTAGATGTTTTCAGGAACAGATTTTATGATCCCAATCCTTGCACCTCCTCATATCTACAAAAGCATTAAATCCCTTTATGATGACATCAGATCATCTTGACTAGCAGAAAACCTTTTGTAAAATGAATGCTTAATTGTATTGAAATCCCCCTTCACCAAAATCTTACGTATTGACCTTCCCGACTGCCTGTTTGGAGCAGTCTCTCAGAGCTATCTGAGGTGCTATCTCCCGGGCTGAAGTCCTCTTTTTGCTCCAAATCAACGTTAACTTGCCACTCCCAAGCTGTGCTTCTTTTTTAGTTGACAGTTCTGGTGACCGATGAAGTGACCCAGAGTGGACCTCCCTCCTTTGGTTGAACTCCATGAGGAAGTACAGCTTTGGTACCAGCAGCGGCCCTCCGCCTCTTCGGAGAGTTCAGACAAACCTGGGGAAGTGTCTCCTGGTTTTCGAAATCTCCCGTATTGGCTGACATTCTGAGTTTTATTTGGTAGTGGAACAGGTTACCTGCCCCCTCCCAGTTGAAAACACACAGGGCAGGCAGCACGGATGAAATATTCAGGGCATACCCACTCATGGTCTAGACACTGAGTGGGGCTTGGTTGCAAGATACGAAGAAATCCCCACCCAGTCAAAAGATACTGGATGGGAGGCTATCTGAAAAACGCCAGGGAATACCCACATAATGAAAAGTTACTGGGATGCGGGGGTTGGGGGGCGGGGCTCAATTGAAAAAAATGGAGGAATACCCAGGGCTCAGCTGAAAGATGCCAAGGTCACTTCAGCGTTCAATGTAGGGGACTGAGTGGCTTTGGCTGAGAGTGGCTAAGAGGCTGATCTGACACTTCTCCTCAGTTCGACTGCCTTTACGGAATTTGTCAGGATAAAAGTGTAGAGAATAGATGAGAGCTTAACTCCAAAGAAAAGGGAGAAGACTCCTCCTGGCTGGTTACCATTGTCTCACATGATTGAGAAATACATGGGAGTTTTGAGGCCTAGTCCTTATACCATGCAGTGGTCCCATAGGGAAACCCACTCATTATTTTAAAATCCTTGTTCCTCCAGGGGTCACACAGAAGAACTGGCCATTCAGTGACCAGAGCACCCAAGGTGGTCTTGGACTGTCAGAAGGAAAACCCTAGGCACAGAATAGGAGAGGAAACGAATCTGGGGTGATTCCTGGAGGAGTGATTTTTATCCCTGATGAATTCAACTTAAAGTGGGAAACAGAATCTCAAAAACAGAAACAGTGGGATATCAGGAAGCCAAACTCTGACTAACACTCCAGCCAGATTCATGTGCCATACATATGGAGCTCACACTTGCAAGTACCTAATGAACTGTGGAAATTATACTGAGAGATCTCAAATGAAAATGGCCAAATTGGGGCTCTTCTGATCGTCCAAAACTGGTATTTTTGCACGCACAATTAGAAAAGGCCAGTCATGCTTACTTTGATTGGTATCTAGAAACTTCTAAAAGAGGAAACAATAAAGTAACTTCTTTGCAGGAAACCAACAAGAAATTGCCTGAAACTATATCAGGACTAAAAAATTCTGCTAGCACTGATTCTACCAGGTAGCAACTCTGGTGGGACTGGGAATTCACGTTCAGCCTTTATTCCATTTCGCTTTTACTTTCTGGGCATCACTTTGCCATCTTTTTGGGGGAGCCACTTGGATTTCGATTTCCGAGCATCACTTTGCTTTTTGTTTGACCTGGAGCTTGACTCCCAGTTGGTGAGGTTCTGGTTTGGTTTCATTTTGTTGACTTGATTTGAGCGTGAGGATATCTGGTACAAACTGCTCGAGCTAAAAGGGACAGGAACGGGTGAATTTAATTCAAATGACTATTATATCTACTACTGTGGACAAGAATCCCTTAGAAGAAATGGAGTAGTTATCATAGTCAGCAGAAGAGTCTGAAATGCAGTACTTGGTGCGATCTCAAAAATGACAGAATGGTCTCTATTCTTTTCTAAGGCAAACCAACCATTCAACATCACAGCAATTGACTCTATGCCCCAACCACTCATGCCAAAGAAGCTGAACTGTTCTATGAA
The DNA here is from genome assembly GCF_023699985.2 of Odocoileus virginianus. Lineage (NCBI taxonomy): Eukaryota > Metazoa > Chordata > Mammalia > Artiodactyla > Cervidae > Odocoileus > Odocoileus virginianus. The sequence continues at coordinate 29,908,703 of NC_069705.1, read as the reverse complement.
GATCTACACCTTCTAGAACTAACACCAAAAAGGATGTCATTTTCATCATAGAAGACTGAAAGGCAAAAGTAAGAAGTCAAGAGATACCTGGAGTAACAGGCAAGTTTGGCCCTGGAGTACAGAATGAAGCAGGGCAAAGGCCAGAGTTTTACCAAGAGAACACACTAGTCATAGTAAATAACCCTCTTCCAACAACACAAGAAATAACTATACATATGGACATCACAAGATGGTCAATACAAACAAATCAGATTGATTATATTTCTTTGCAGCCAAAGATGGAGAAGCTGTGTATTCAGTCAGCAAAAACAAGACCAGGAGCTGACTGTGGCTCAGATCATGAACTCCTTATTGCAAAATTCAGATTTAAATTGAAGAAAGTAGGGAAAACCACTAGACCATTCAGGTATGACCTATATCAAATCCCTTATGATTAAACAGTGGAAGTGACAAATAGATTCAAGAGAGTAGATATGATAGAATGCCTGAAGAACTATGGACAGAGGTTTGTGATATTGTACAGGAGGCAGTGATCCAAACCATCCCCAGGAAAGAAATGCAAAATGGTTGTCTGGGAAGGCTTTACAAATAAGAAGTGAAAGGCAAAGGAGGAAAAGAAAGATATACCCTTCTAAGTGCAGAGTTCCAAAGAATAGCAAGGAGAGATAAGAAACCATTGTTATGTGAACAATGCAGAGAAATAGAGGAAAACAATAAAATGGGAAAGACTGAGAGATCTCTTCAAGAAAATTAGAGATAGCAAGGGAATATTCCATGCAGAGATGGGGACAACAAAGGACAGAAACAGTATGGACCTTAGAGAAGTAGAAGAGATAGAGAAAAGGAGCAAGAATACAGAGAAGAACTATACAAAAAATATCTTATTGACCTGGACAACCAGGATGGTGTGATCACTCACCTAGAGCCAGACATCCTGGATTGTGAAGTCAAGTGGGTTTTAGGAAGCATTACTATGAGAAAAGCTAGTGGAATTTCAGCTGTCCCATTTCAAATGCTAAAAGATGATGCTGTTAAAGTGCTGAACTCAATATGCCAGCAAATTTGGAAAGTTCAGCAGTGGATACAGGACTGGAAAAGGTCATTTTCATTCCAATCCCAAGGAAGGGCAATGCCACAAAATATTCAAACTACCACACAATTGCACTCATTTCACACGCTAGCAAGATTATGCTCAAAATCCTTCAAGCTAGGCTTCGACAGTACATGAACCGAGAAATTCCAGATGTACAAGCTGGATACAAAAAAGGCAGAAGAATCAGAGATCAAATTGCCACCATCTGTTAGATCATAGAAAAAGCAAAACAATTCCAGAAAAACATCTACTTCTGTTTCATTAATTATGCAAAAGCCTTTGACTGTGTGGATCACAACAAACTGTGAAAAATTCTTAAAGAGATGGGAACACCAGACCATCTTACCTGCCTCCTGAGAAACCTGTGTGCAAGTCAAGAAACAACAGTTAGAACCTGACATAGAGTGCTCACTTCAGCAGCACATATACTAAAATTGGAAAGAACCTGACATAGAACAATGCACAGATCCAAAATTGGGGAAGGATAACATCAAGGCGGGATATTGTCACCCTGCTTATTTAACTTCTATGCAGAGTACATCATGTGAAATGCTGGGCTGGATGAAGCTCAAGCTGGAATCAAGATGGCTGGGAGAAATATCAATAACTTCAGATATGCAGAGAACACCACCCTCATGGCAGAAAGTGAAGAGGAACTAAAGAGCCTCATGATGAGTGTGAAAGAGGAGAATGAAAAAGCGGGGTTAAAACTGAATATTCAAAAAACTAAGATCATGGCATTGAGTCCCATCACTTCATGGCAAACAGATGGGAAATACGTGAAAACAATAACAGACATTATTTTACTGGTCTCCAAAAATCACTGCAGATGGTGGCAGCAGTCATGAAATTAAAAGGTATTTGCTCCTTGAAAGAAAAGCTATGACAAACCTAGACAGCATATTAGAAGCAGAGACATTACTTTGCCAACAAAGGTCCAAATAGTCCAAGTTATTGTTTTTCCAGTAGTCACGTATGGATGTGAGATTTGGATCATAAAGAAGGCTGAGTGCCAAGAATTGAGGCTTTCGAACGATTGTGCTAGAGAAGACTCCTGAGAGTCCCTTGGACTGCAAGGAGATCAAATCAGTCAATACTTAAGGAAATCAGCTCTGAATATTCATTGGAAGGACTGATGCTGAAGCTGAAGCTCCAGTACTTTGGCCACCTGATGCAAAGAACTGACTCATTGAAAAAGATCCTGATCTGGGAAGGACTGAGGGCAGGAGGAGAAGGAATGACAGAGGATGAGGTGGTTGGATGGCATCACCAACTCGATGGACGTGAGTTTGAGCAAACTCTGGGAGATAGTGATGGACAGGGAATCCTGGCATGCTGCAGTCCAGGGATTGGAACGAGTCAGATCTGACTGAGTGACCGAACAGCAACAAATCCTTGCATTTCCTCAGATCTACTAACCCCTTATGGTGACATCAGATCCTCTTGACTAGCAGAAAAACTTTCGTAAAATAAGTGCTAAATTGTACTGAACGCCCTCTTCAGCAAACTCTTCTACATTGACCTTGTCCCACACCTCCGGAGCAGTCTCTCAGAGCTATCTGAGGTGCTGCTCCCAGGCTACTGTCCTCATTTTGCCCCAAATAAAAGTTAACGCAACACTTTCAAGTTGTGTATCTTTTTTAGCCCAGAGGTACGGTGACCGAGGAAGCAGCCAGCCGAGTGGACTGCCTTCCTTCTCCTGAATTCCACAAGGAACCAGAGCTCTGGTACCAGCAGCGGCCACTTGCACCATCCACCTCCTCCGGGAGTGCAGATGAGTTTGGGTAAGTCTCTCCTGGCTCTCGAATCTCCCATACTGGTTGAGAGTCTGAGTTTGATTTGGAAGTGGAGCAGGTTACCAGCCCCCTCCCAGGTGGAAAGATACTGGGGTGGGGTGGGTGAAATATCGGGGACAGACCCACTCATGGTCTAGACACTGAGTGGGACTCAGTTGAAAGATACTGAGAAATTCCCACCCAGTCGAAAGATATTGGGTGGGGGGGCTGCCTGAAAGATGCCAGGGAATACCCACCAAGTGGAAAGGTACTCAGCGGGGGAGGGTGTTCTATTGAAAAAAATTCAGGAACACTGGTGGCTCGGCTCAAAGATGCTGAGGTCGCTCTGTCTTAGGAGACCGAGTGGTCTTGGCTGGGTGGTTATGTAAGAGGCCAATCCTACACTTTTCCTCAGTTCAACTGCCTTTATAGAATTTGTCGAGATAAAAGTGAGGAGAATATATGAGAGCTTTGCTCCAAGGAAAAGGGACAAGACTCCACCCAGTCAGTTACGGTTTTCTCAGGTGACTAAAAAAATTTCAGCAGTGATAAAGGCCTGGCCCTCATTCTGTATAGTGGTCCCACAGGGAAACCCACTCAATAATGAAAATACTTTCTCCTCTGGAGGTCACACCTAAGTACTGGCCATTCAGCAACCTGAGCACACACAGTGGTCTTAGACTGCTGGAGGCAGAATCCAAGGCATGAAGAGGACCTGAAACAACCCTGGGTGACTCCCGGAGTTCAGCTCACAACAGCACACAGGCCCACCACGAAATTTCATTAGTGATTTTTATCCCTGAAATTCAACTTAAAGTGAGAAACAGTGTGGGGCTGCTGGGGCTGGCAGGCGGCCCAGAACTGGGTTTCGGTTTCCCCTGAAATGGTGGGATTCCCCGCCTCCATCAGGTAACCTGGAGCCAGCCAATCAACATGCGCCTAGCAAGAAAAAGGGAACCTATCAGGGGAAAGCTGAAAAGCCCGCGAATGCCCAAGTTTGAAAAAAAGCCCGCGAAGGTTTGGGCCAATAAGATTACTTTGCAAACATGTAACCAATCGGCTTAAGCCAGCTACCAACTGCTTATGCACACCTTATAAATTGGGCAACAGCTTGAGCTCAGCGCTTTCTGACCCCGTACCACTGCGTTGGACGCGCGGCGGGAGCCCTGACTCGAGTCAGCAATAAACTTCCCCTTTTTTGCAAGTTGCGTTGTCTTGGAAACCTTCTCTCTTCCCGCTCGGGGATTCGGACATCAGGCATAACATTTGGGGGCTCGTCCGGGATCCCTTGACTAGGGAAAGAGAACACTTCCAGGACAGAGGGGAAGGATAGATATAGCACCGGTGCTCAGGCAGAACAGGAAAGTCCAGTGTAAATCCGAGGCCCTGCTGAGAAGCAGGAAGGTATCTGGCACAGGAGAAAGCTTTCTATAAATGGGGAACGGATTAGACGTCCCGGCTGGCGCAAGACCGAGGCCAGCGAGCGCGCTGGAAGGCTGCCAGCTCTGCGGGAAGGGGAGTTCCTCTCCTGATCCCAAGTCTGGTGAACAGTGGACGCCATTCGGTGAGATAAACCTGCTACCAGGAGGCAAGAGAATTCAGGGGGCCCGAAAACCCAGCGCTATGTTATCGGCCCACATTTGTCTGTTTGCCTTCGGCTCTCCGTGTTTGTGTATGCCGGCATTGTCTCTGGTCCTCCTCCTTTTGAAATCTTTGAAGACATCTGAAGTTTTGTGTCTCTATAGAAGGTTTCCTGAGAGACTGTATTCTTGAATTTAAGGGAGTGTCTGATGAGGACTGCCAGGTTTATATGTGTGTTTTAACTCTGTTCTGTGTTGTGATTTGTGACGGCCATTTTGCTTTGTCTGGCCACCATTTAGACCTGCCGCCGTTTTGTTAGAAATTGATTTTCTTTTCCTGTGCCGTGAGACCACGGCTCTCAGGAACACTTATCTAGACCATCTCTAACTCCTGAGACTGAGAAAAAAAGGAAAAAAGCCTTTAAAAATGTTATTTATTTCAACTTTTTTATAAACTAGTAAATTTTATATTGTAATATCTAATTCATGACCAAACTTAGAAAATGAAGCTAGATCTTGCACTGTGTCTGTCTAAATATGTTTTGGTATGTCTTTGTCTCTGGAAAATGTTTTTTAGGTTAATTTGTAAATGAGCTCTATTTAATTGGCTTAAAAAAGGGGGTAAGCACTTACAAATCAAATAATTCTACATTAAACAATAAATTCCAGGTTTAGGTGAACTGGGAAATACTCAGTATTAAATACCTGATATTAATGTTTGTTTGTTGACATATCTAATATAGACATGTCTTAGAGTAATTAACATCAAGTGAAATGTTTTCATTATGCCTAGGTTTAATATAAGTTAAATATTATGCCTGTTACAGGTTTGTCGACAAGTAAATTACGAGTAAAAAAAAAACTTCTAAAAAATGTAAATGAGGTATAAGTTTGTATATAAACTCTATTAAGAATAATTATTCTTTAAGAATATCTGTTTAAAATAGTCTCTCCAGATTGGTGTAACTTGAATTTCTAAGGGTTGTGCTAAACTAAGTATTGGAAGTCTATTAAATAATTAGGTCATTTCCAAATGAGGTAAGATTTTTGAAACATTTACTACTAAACACTGATTTCCTTTTACAGAAAAACTAAAGAGATTTGGGACTATAAATGAATAATGTTTGATGCCATCCTAAAATGTTTTAAGGAAGCAAGGGTATTAGAAATTATCACTGGTATTTATGCTCACCAATCTATAAAATGCTAATATAAAAGTTAGCTCTTGGTTGCTAAAGGAAAGCAAGAAGTGTGCTTTCAGTAAAAAAGAAGTGTAAAAAAATACTAAAAAGAGTTATGCATGATCAGGATTTTCTAAAATTGGATTACAATTAGTTAGATAAATGGATTTTGTTAGGAATGACACAGTCATAAGAAAACTGGTTAGAGCCAGTTAGGTCCAAGATGGCGGAGCTGACTTTCACTCGACCTTGAGCCTTGGTATTTATGCCCATTGTGACATATCAACAAGCTAAATGGTACACCCACCAACATTGACTAAATCTGACCAAATGTTCTAAAACTTTTAATTGATCTTTTTGATAAAACTTCCTAAATCGAATTCTTTTGAAGTTCCTTTGACATCTAGCTAACTTTGGGATGTTTCAGAGGGCCCCTGAAACATCCCAAAGAGAGATATTAAACTATTTGGTTGGTTAAATTACATAAAAAAGATTATCAAGTGAGTAATAAATCCGCTCATGTTATAATGTATGAAAAATTACTAATACAGATATCCTAGAAATTATATGGAGTTCCTAACATTTTGATATGTCTTGGTATTCTGATGAAAAACCTGATGACTTCACAAAAGTTAACAAAGGACTGAATGAACCAGCGAATATGCTTATAACTTTTATGGTTTCTATCTGAGAAATTACAGGTTTAAATCGTGTGTTTTCCGGGAGTAGAGAAAACTTTCCTCTTAAACTAATTATAAAATAAGTTGGTAAAATTACACATTGTAAACAAAACAATTATATTTTCTCTCTATCTGACTCCTCCAGAAATTTGAAACTCTTAAGTTTCCAGTAAGTTTATCAAATGAGCTAAGACGTTTATCTCACTAACAGGTACAAAAATCTCAAGGAATTTTTGAGACCTTAAAAAGAAAAGAGTTCACCTAGATTTGTTAAGCAAAATCTGTGATAAGCCTTTGGTGTGAGTTTCCCAGCCCTGTTTTATATTAAAAGTTCAGTCTGAGATCCAATAAGTGTTTCAGCAAAATAAAAAGTCTATGATGAATTATGGTTATATAAATCATCAGACCAAAATTAGTGAAAACAGACCTATTTTGCAAGCAAACAAGCCTTAATTTGGTTGTATTTGATAAAAATGAGGGTAACTTTAGGGAGAAAAAGATATTTCAAAAAAATGTTAAATCCCAGTTTGTTAATGGAGCTCTGCATGTAGTAAGACTCATTTCTCAGATAGTTCTTTGCTGTTATGTGATATTAATGTGAAAGTTTGTTTCTGAAGCTTATCTCAGTAATCTATCTTTGGATGAAGATTAGATGCCTCATGACCTGCAACCAGGACTGGAAAAAGACATAATTTAAGGGACTGTCTCCAACCTGGATGGAAAGACTTTGTATCAGGAGAAACTACACTACTCCAGGAAGAGAAGACAGCGACATCAGAGGCAGACAGCTTGTCCAAGATGCTAGACCTGATTTGTATGATCATTTATAATGTTTTCTTGACTTCTTAGACCTTTGCATATAAATCAAATGCTTTTCTATCATAGGCCTGATTCTATGTTAGTTTTAAAAATCAATCCAATTGTTGGATTTGTGGCCAATTACCTGTATCTAGTTCTGGGTTACCTTGGTAAATTTCTCTACTACAAGATTCTAACTGGTTGGCTCTGAGGAAATTTACTTAAAAATATATATATAGTCATATTCAGGTCACTGTGATACTACCAGATGGGATCCCCTCACTGGGCCAATTAATAATGCCTACTCTGACTCTGGCTATAAATTTGAGCCTTTTTCTATTCCTCAAGCTCAATCAGAGCAACAAGAAAAGTTTTAGCAAAAGAAAAAGAAATCTCCCACAATTATGAGATAGATTTATATAGATAACAGCAGGCTATGGTAATTTAGGTTTAAAGTCTCCTCTGTGTTGAAAACAATTATATCATGCTAAGGATAATCAGTCTAGTAACACTAGAAAACTGGGCTACGTGCCTTATAGATGGTGTTGCCAATGTATAATTTCCCTGAAAGATAAAGATTCATACAGAGTAGAATAAGTCAGATGACCTGGGATATACTGGGCTACATCTAATGGAAGCTCTTAAGTCTTACTTGTGACTTTACTAGTACTGCTGGCTATGTTCTTTGTATTTCACCTGTTTTACAAAATTGCTATTTCTTACAGTGCCAAATGTGTGACCGAGGCCTCTGATAAAATAATATATAGTTCCCTATGAGATCGATGATGATGGCAGTGTAACTCTAGATATGAGAAAAAGCAACAAGAGGGGATGTTTTCCGGGACCAAGAGGCTAGTAAGACAGGTGGTCCAGAGAATTTTGGATACTGTTTTATGGCCTAGTCCAGTAACAGCACATTGAGTGGCCTGTCAACAAAATTTTTGCCAAACCTGAGAATGGACATGCTCAGCACCGTGGGATAAAATGGTCATGAAATGCCCCCCTCAAAGTTGTGGTCAAGTTTGTGAGCAGAAAGGGGCTCTGCCAACTGAAGACTGACACTTGCCATCTACATCTACAGCGATTATATCATGGCCACTGCAACTGCTGACTTTCAACGGCCCTGAAAGAAGTTCAGGGTGAAGATCAAGAATGAGGCGTTCCGTGCTCTGGGAAAAACTGGCAAAACAGGCCTTCAGATAGTTAGATCTTTTCAAGAGATTTTGAGTCCCAATTCTTGCATCTTCTCATACCTAGAGAAACACTGACATCATTAATGGTGCCAGCTGCTTTGGCTATTAAATAAATTTGACAGTTAAAAGTCAAAATAGAGTACTCAGCTATGGTTCAGACATCCTGAAAAATAAACAGATGTTACTATGGGTGTAATTTCAGATAGACATTGTATTGCTAAACACTTGAGTTTTCTGAGTCGTGTCAGGCTTAGATGCCACCATTCTCAAAACAATGTCTGCTAAAAGCTAGTAACTTATACCTTGCTTTTTATAAAACTAGGTAACTGGCCACCTGGCTAAAAGTCTCCCCGAAGTGCCAGTTCCAGACTGGGTTTCAGGCCTATTCTTCTAAAAAGAAAGAGATTTATTTTGTCTATTAAAATTCCAGTTATCCCTCCTCCAGCTACTACTAACTGGGTATGTTACAACAAAATGGCAGACCAAGGGATTGAGGTTTTAATCATACAAGGCTCAGAGCTAGGACTTGGAACTCAGGGAAGGTCAAAGAGGCTGAATAAAGCCTATATTTTAGAGTACAGCAGATCTGTACTCCAGAGTCACCACCCCACAGAGTCCTGCTCAGTTTTAATTTAGAGAACAGGGCAACTATGACTGTGATAACTTTCTGTCAAAATGGGGCATAGGACTGCCTCATCTTGGAGAAGAGACACTGAATTGGAAGTATTCCTGAGTTCCAAGGGGTGGATTCAAACAATTGCTAATCAGAGAAGGGAAGAAATACAAAAACAGAGGGGAAACAATCAAATGGTGGTACAGCCTTGAGACGGGTCCTGGTTCCTACTCAAAGAAATATGCATAACAATGTCTTTTGAGTTCTTCTACAGAACTGGAGCCCCCACCCAGGTGGAGGATGGTAACTTCAGACTAAACACAAGATTCCTAGAACACAGCTCTGTTGCTTGACCACCAGCCAATCACCCCAAATGTTGCCTCCTGTTTCTGGGGACCAGTGATGACCATCCTGTTAGGTCTCCTGTTTTGCCCCTGTCTATTTTATCTCTGAGAGGCGCCAACAGTTTCAAATTAAGTTGCTGTTATTACAAGAGTAAATGCTGGTTTCAGATATAAAACACCCCAACTTAGGTCAGGTATAGAGAGACTTCTGCTCTGCTAGGCAGGCCTACACCCAGGCACAGCAGGAAGAAGTTACAGAAGAAAGAGACCTCTGCCCCAAATCCCAAAAATCATCTTGAGTATGAAGTCTCTCAAGGGGGAGTTGTTAGGAAAAACACACTGCCTGTCCGTCCACCTAATGTTACTCAGATCTCAATATTCGACTGTCCCCACAGATGATATAAAAGACCCCTGATTGGGCCTTCCATAGAAACAAAGACAGGGGGAATGTGGGGCTGCTGGGGCTGGCGGGTGGCCCGGACCTGGGTTTCGGTTTCCCCTGAAATGGTGGGATTCCTCGCCCCCATCAGGTAACCTGGAGCCAGCCAATCAACATGCACCTAGCAAGAAAAAGGGAACCTATCAGGGGAAAGCTGAAAAGCCCGTGAACGCCCAAGTTTGAAAAAAAGCCCGCGAAGGTTTGGGCCAATAAGATTACTTTGCAAACATGTAACCAATTGGCTTAAGCCAGCTACCAACTGCTTATGCACACCTTATAAATTGGGTAACAGCTTGAGCTCAGCGCTCTCTGACCCCGTACCACTGCGTTGGACGCGCGGCAGGAGCCCTGACTCGAGTCAACAATAAACTTCCCTTTTTTTGTGAGTTGCACTGTCTTGGAAGCCTTCTCTCTTCCCGCTCGGGGATTCGGACATTGGGCATAACAACAGAATCTCAAAAATAGGAACAGAGGGGTTTCAGAAAGCCAACCTCTGTCTAACACTCCAGCCATATTCATGTACAATATGTGCAGAGCTCATACTTGCAAGTACCTAGTGAATTGGGGAAGTTAGACTAAAAGAGATCTCAACCAAAAATGGCCAAGTTGGGGCTCTTTTGATTTCCCAAAATGGATATTTTTGCACCCACCTTTAGAAAAGTCCGGCCGTGCTTACTTTGATTGGTATCTAGAAGCCTCTAAAAGAGGAAACAATAGAATAACTCCTTTGCAGGAAACAAAATTTCAAGAAATTTCTTGAAACTATGTGGAAGTCACCAAACATGGCTTCCTAGTCCCACTAGACCTGCAACCTGGAAGAGTCAGTGATAGCAACCTTTTTTAGCTTGAAAGGATATCAAAAGGTTCTGATATCCAGGTTGGACATTTACAATCAGCCATCCTCTTCTTTGCATTTCCTGAGATAAGAGATAGGTGGACTCCAGTTGAAGATTTTATAACCAGCCCCCAATTTGCACTTACATTTGGAAGTAACAACAAAAACACAGTAACTAGCTAGTCTCTGTCTCTTGTTAACACTTCAAGGCAATAATCACAGCACAGTCAAAGAGAAGAAAAAAGCCTGTCTGAGTAAAAGATAAGGTAGACACTACACATGAACAGAAAGTCAAAAGTCAGAGGATAATTCCAGGCCATAATGAGTCTTGCTCCTCCCAGAAGCCTTCACTTTGAGATCCATCTTGGCTAAGGTGTGTGTCCACATCACAGGGGAAGGTACTGAGACAAATTAACCAGGGGGGAACAAAGCAAGGTCATTGGCCTGAGGGAAGACAAAGACCCAGAGAACCACCCCCTTATAAAGGATTTGAACTTCCCAAAGGCAAGACTCTCTCTGAGCTCACCCATGCACCTTTCCACATGTACTTTTCCTTTCAATAAACTTTTGACTTTACTCTTTATCTTCTGCCTCCTTGCCTGAATTCATTCTTGACTAGGCAGGCAAGACTAGGGACCTCAGCCCCCGACTGCTGGCTCCTGTGGTTAGGACTCCGGGTCTGGGAAACTAAGACCCTGCTTCCAGCTGCCACTTACTGCTGTGTGTGTCCGAAATCATCTCGTGCCAAAACCTGGGAGTGAAGGTTACTCAAGGTGGGAGGATCTCCTTCCAGGCCTGAAGAAACACTTAAGAACTGGAAATTATTTAAAATCAAAGGGTTAAAAAAGGAGAAAACTTAAAGTCATATTGCAGCAGTGCCTGGCCTTTGTATAAGTTAGGAAATGGAGAAAAATGGCCTGAGAACGGGTCTCTAAATTATAACACCATTCTGAAACTGGATCTTTATTGCCACATAATGGAAAAGGGAGGGAGATTCCCTATCTTGAGGCTTTCATGGTCCTTTACCAAAATCCCGCCCTATATGACTCTTGTAATTTAAAACCTGGAGAACCAAAAACTTCTCCTGACATTTTGGATGATCCCCTCCTAAGCTCTGCCATCTCTCAGCGGGGAAACTAAGCTCTCCCTGCTCGCAGTAGTATTTTCTTCTCCCGAGCCACCTTCTCCTCCTGAGCCATCCACTTCTCCTGCTAAGTCATCCACTTCTCCTGAATCATCTCTTTCTCCTGGTCTCTCTCCTTCATCCCTAACCTCACCTCCTTATTCCCCTCCATGCGCTTTTGTTACCCCAAGAAACAGAGACTAGTCCCTCTGGGGTAACTCTCAGTAGGAGCTTCCTATCACCCAGAACCAGAGAGGTTATGTCCTCTTACAGAGGCGGCAAATGGAGAAGGGACAATCGCGTACACGTGCCCTTCTCTGTAACTCACTTGGCCCACTGTAGACAGAAACTGGGCCGACTTTCTGAAGAACCCAGTAAATTTCTTGAAGAGTTTCATGCCCTCACTGTGGTCTCTGATCTAACTTGGATGGATGTGCAAGTGGTTCTGTCTGCCTGCTGTACTCCTAAGGAAAATCAGGGAATCTGGACAGCAGCCGGGGGCATGCTGACCAGCTTGCTGACCAACCCAAACATTATGCTGTGACTGGAGCTGTGTTTAGTCGCTCAGTCATGTCCAACTCTTTGCGACCCCATGGACTATAGCCCGCCAGGCACCTCTGTCCATGGTTTCTCCAGGCAAGAATACTGGAGTAGGTTCCCATGCCCTCCTCCAGGGGATCTTCCTAACCCAGGGGTTGAACCCAGGTCTCCCACACTGCAGGTAGATTTTTTACCATCTGAGCCACCAGGAAAGCCCAAGAATACTGGAGTGGGTAGCCTATCCCTTCTCCAGGGGATCTCCCCAATTCAGGAATTAAACTGGGTTCTCCTGTATTGCAGGCGGATTCTTTACCAGCTGAGCTACCAAGTGAAAGTGTTAAGTCACTCAGTCGTGTTTGATTCTCTGCGACCCCGTGGACTGTAGCCCACCAGGCCATCCATAAGTAGGATTTCCCAGACAAGAATGTTGGAGTGGGCTGCCATTTCCTTCTCCAGGGGATCTTCTTGACCCAGGGATCGAACCCAGGTCTCCTGCATTGCAGACAGACTCTTTATTGTCTGAACCATCAGGGAAGCCCCAAGATGCAGTCCCAAAGCAGGAACTCTCTTGGAATTACAATACCCAGGAGGGAACAGAAGCCAGGAAGCACATGATCCAATGTGTATTAGAAGGGATGAAAAAGTGCATCAAGAAGTCAGTTAACTACGAAAAGGTTAAAAGAGTGACCCAGGAAGAAAAGGAAAATCCAGCCCTCTTTCACGGGCAACTTGTGGAGGTATTTAGGAAGTATACCAGCATAGAACCCTCCACGTCCGAAGGTCAGTCCCTGCTGGAACAGTACTTTATTAGCCAGCCCCTCCCCCCCCCCAATATTAGGCAGAAACTCCAAACATTACAGTCTGGCCCACAGACGCCTATGGCCCAGCTCCTAGATGTGGCCTTTGGGCGTATTTAATAATCGAGACCAAACTCAGGAGGAAAAGAGAACCCAACCTGAGAAAAGGCAGGCCAGGGCTAATGCACACCTGATAATCGTTGCTGTCATCCATGCCTTGCGATATCAGGACAACCCAAGGGGGCCGAGAAAGTCCAGCTAACCGTCTAGAGGCAAGACCAGCAAGGGGCAATGGTACAAATGCAAGTCAACCGGCCACCGGGCCCAAGATTACCAGAAAAAGCCCCCCCCAGGCCATATCTTGCCTGCAAACAGGTCATTGGAAGAGGGACTGCCCTAAGTCCTGAAGGGGAAGTGGGGGACTCCTGTTCCCGAGATGGCCATCTGGATGACAGGTAGCCTGGGGACTCTGGCGGCTCCCCCCCAATGAGATGTCTGTCTCCATTGAGGCACCCCAGGTAGTCCTTGACATGGCAGGTCAAAAAATTGATTTCTTAACTGATGCAAGAGCCACTTATTCGGTCTTAATTTGTCATGTGGGACCTCACGCCTCCAAAAGCTATACTGTGACTGATGTCAATGGAAAGCCTCAAGCCCATTCTTACCCTGCGCCTCTCACTAGCCAAGTTGAGCTGTGGTTGATTTCGCATGCCTTTCCAATTGTGCCTCAGTATCTTACCTCTGTCCTTGGGAGGGGCCTTTTGGGCTCCCCTGGGGACATACTCCAGTTAGGAGCCCCCAAGGAGCCCCTTATTTTAACTCTAAGACAGACAAGCCAGAAGAGCAAGATTCCATTCCTAGCCATATTCTACAAGCAGTAGACCCTTCAGCATGGGACAAGGGAATCCCTGGAAGGCCATAGACGCCCAACCAGTGAGAACTAGCCTTAGACTAGAAACCTGTTATCCTAAAAATTATCCTATAAAGTTGGAAGCACAAGAAGGGTTTGCAACCCCTCATGGATAAACTCCCAAGGCATGGCCTCTTGGTGTCCAGCCAGTCTCCATGCAGTCCTCCTATTCTGCCCGTTGTTAAGCCAAATGGGGAATGTAGGATGGCTCGAGGCTTTATGGCAATAAACAAGACTGTGATCCCTACACATCCCCTTGTGGCCAATCCGTACAAGATACTTGCCCAGGTCCCTGAAAATGCTAAAGGGTTTACTGTTCTCCATCCCAAGGATGCCTTTTTCTGCATCCCAGTTCATCCTTTGTCACAGTAACTATTTGCACTTGGGTGGACTGACCCAGACTCAGACATACCTGGATGGTATTGCCTCAGGGGTATCGGGACAGCCTGCACTTGTTTGCCCAGGCCCTAGGAAAGGAGCTAAAGGAAATACCTAAGAGAAGGTGCTATTATACAATATGTGGATGATATATTAATATGTCGCCCCACAAGGGAGACCTCAGGTCAAAACACCCATGAAGTCCTTAATTTCTTTGGAACCCACGCTTACAGAGTCTCTCAGAAAAAAGGCACAGATTTCAAAGCAACAGGTTAAAGATCTGGGATATATTATAAACCTGGGGAGTAGACAGCTATCTCCAGACAGGAAACTAACTATGTTGAGCCTAAGTACCCCCAAAGACTAAGAAACATCTCTGTACCTTTCTAGACATGGCGGGATTCTGCAGAATTGGGATCCCAGGATTTGGGCTAGTGGCCAAGCCCCTGTTTGAATCCATCAGAGGCCCAGATACAGAGACTTTACTCTGGAATGGGAAGCAAGAAAAGGCTTTTTGCAATAACAAGCAGGCCCTAACTGGAGCCCCCACCTGGGTCTCGCCAGATTAAACAAGCCATTCTTCTTGTAAGTAGCTGAAAAACAGGGACAGCTCTGGGGGTTAGGACAACAGCTAGGGGAAGTTCCCCAGCCCATAGGCTACTTCTCCAAGCAACTAGACTCCATGACCAAGGCTGGCCTGACTGCCTCCAAGCAGTAGCTGCCATCATCTAATTGGTCGAAGAAGCTAACAAGCTTACCTTTGGGCAGTCACTGCAAGCCCAGACCCCTCAAGTACAGGGGATCCTAGAGATAAAAGGCCATCACTGGCTAACAGGAGGCTGTCTTACTAAATACCAGGCTTTACTTCTTGATTCTCCAGAAGGGACTCTCAAAACTTGTCACACCCTGAACCCAGCTACGTTGATGCCTGCTAAGGAAACAGAGCTAATACATTCATGCCTTGAAACCCTGGACCAAGTCTATTCCTGTAGGTCCGATCTAACAAATCAAGCCAAAGAAAACCCTGAGGAGGAATGTTTTACTGATGGTAGTAGTTTGATTAGATATAGAATCAGAAGGGCAGGGTATGCTATTGTGAGCACACAAGGCATCAGAGAAGCAAAACCTTTGCCAACTAACGCCTCAGCCCAAAAGGCTGAACTGCTAGCTCTAACCTGAGCCTTAATCTTAGGAGAAGGAAAGGTTGTCAATATATACACAGACTCAAATTATGCCTTCCTTGTTCTACAAGCCCTTGCAGCTATCTAGAGAGAGCACATGTGTGTGTTAATCGCTCAGTCATGTTCAACTGTTTGCGACCCACGGACTGTAGCCCACCAGGCTCCAGGCTCCTCGGTGCACGGAATTCTCCAGGCAAGAATACTAGAATGGATTGCCATTCCCTCCTCCAGGGGGTCTTCCCAACCCAGGGATCAAACGCAGGTCTCCCACATTACAGGCAGATTCTTTACCATCTGAGCCACCAGGGAAGTCCCTGGAGAGAGAGAGAGGACTTCTAAATGCAAAAAAACCTCTCCTATAAAGTGTGAGACTGAAATCTTACACCTCATAGAAGTGTTCCTAAAACCAAAGCAGGTAGCAGTCATCCACTGCCGTGGGCACCAAAAGGAAATTTCCTAGGTTATCCAGGGAGACGACAGAGCAGATCCAGAAGCTAAGAAAACAGCCCAGATGCCCATAAACGAAATGGCTCTAATCCCACCCCTTACCCGTTCTAATCTTATACTACCAGGTCCTCAACTTCCGAAGAGAACTAGGCACAAGATAGAGGGGGAATGAAGGGAACAGATGGCTGGTGGTGCATATCAGAAATTGCTCATAGCTCTGTGTGATCAGTGGAACATTATTAAAGGGCTACCGATTCTTTGCATCTGGGGAGAGACGCAACGTCCATGATAGTTTTCCAACTTTTTACAGGGAAAGGGCTCCCAGAAACAATTAGAAGAATCACTTGAGCCTGTGCCCTTTGCGCCACCCATAACCCAGGAGGCAACATCAAGCCTCCCCCAGCCCAGAGTCAGATTTACCCAGGAGAGGACTGGCAAAGAGATTTCACTCAGATGCCTTTCCAGGGCTTCAAACATTTATTAGTCTTTATAGATACCTTTACTGGACGGATAGAAGCCTTCGCTACTAGAGCAGAGAAGGCAATTGAAGTACTGAGGCACTCCTTGCCACCTTCAGAGTAACAATGGACCTTTGTTTGTAGCAAAGGTGTCACACGACAATGTTTGCAGGCTTTAGGAATTAAATACCATTTCTATTCATCCTGAAGACCTCAGTCCTCCGGAAAAGTGCAACAGGCTAATCATACGCTAAAGAAAACCTTGGACAAACTCTGTCAGGAAACGTCAAGAGTCGTGGTATCGCCTTCTGCCAGTAGCCCTCTTAAGGGTCAGGGCAGCTCCAGAACCACTAAGTTAAGCCCTTTAGAAATGACATATGGAAGGCCATTCCTCACTACTCTGGACATGCTAACTGACCCAGAAATCCAGGCTCATCTTGCATACATTATAAATCTAGGCCAGTTCCAGAAAGCTATACAGGAATCTAGCAGTGGAGTACGGCCCTCTCCAGACGCCAGCCCCCCTTATCCTGCAGCAAAACCTGAACGCTGGGTACTTTTAAAGGCTGGGAAGAATGAGTCCCCCAGCAACCAGCTTCTGCCCAAATGGAAGGGCCCTTACCAAGTTCTGCTGAGCACCCCAAGGGCAGTCAAATTCCAGGGGGTCGCCAGCTAGGTTCATCTGTCCAGGTTTAAAGTTGTCCCCACTGATATGTCACAGGAACCTGAGGACCCACCTTCCGGGCATCCCTGTGAATCCATCCCCTTCTCCAAGTCTCCACAGGATGCAGAGGACCCAGGACAGCCTGAAAATCCCAGGTAGATGAGTGAGCCTCCAGAAGACCTGAAGCTGCTATTCAAAAAGGCCAAAAATCTTCTTAGACCCTAAGCTAAGTACCCATACCAACTATCTTCTTTATGCTTCCCAGCACTCAATCCACTCAGAGTAATACTGTGCTGTACTGTGCTTAGTCGCTCAGCTGTGTCCGACTCTTTGGGACCCCATGGACTGTAGCCTGCCAGGCACCTCTGTCCATGGGGATTTTCCAGGCAAGAATACTGGAGCGGGTTGCCATGCCCTCCTCCAGGGGAATCTTCCCAACCGAGGGACTGAACCCAGGTCTCCCCCATCGCAGGCACATTCTTTACCATCTGAGCCGCCAGGGAAGCCCACAGAGGAACATTCTGGTAAATGTAGATAACTACTGTCTTCTTTGCTCTCATCCTTGCTCTTGGAATTCAGTGAACTCCGCTTATGCTGGGTGATTTAAATATGACCCTGACTGGTGCCTCTATGAAGTAGTCCATTGCCTTAGCTTTTCTATGCCTATTTCCCTTATCTACAGAATGGACGGACAACTCTCTGGTCTGCATTGGACAAACTCTTGCTTCCTCTACTCAACTGACAGAATATTTCTCAATTTTGAACCAGCCCATTTTTCCATGTCCAGTTCTGTTGCTTCTTGACCTGCATACATGTTTCATAGGAAGCAGGTAAGGTGGTCAGGTATTCCCACTCTTTAAGAATTTTCCAGTTTGTTGTAATCCATACAGTTAAAGTCCTTGGCATAGTCAATGAAGCAGAAGAAGATGTTTTTCATATTGTGATATCTGATTCATAACTAGGCCTGGAAAACAAAAGCTATGAGATCTCTTGGTGTGTCTATTTGGATATATGTATGCCTCAGTATGTGTCTTTGGATGATATTGCTGATTGCTGAGACTGGTTTGTCATAGAGCTCTAAAAGTGTCCGAAATGCAGTACTTGGGTGCGATCTCAAAAACGACAGAATGATCTTGGTTATTTCCATTCAATATCACAGTAATCCCAAGTCTATGCCCCAACCACTAATGCCAAAGAAGTTGAAGTTAAACAATTCTATAAAGACCTACAAGACCTCCTAGAACTAAGACCAAAAAAAGATGTCCTTTTCATCATAGGGGACTGTAATGCAAAAGTAGGAAGTCAAGAGATACCTGGAAAAACAGGGAAGTTTGGCCTTGGAGTACGAAATGAAGCAGGGCAAAGGCTAACAGAGTTTTGCCAAGAGAATGCACTAGTCATAGCAAACACCCTCTTCCAACAACACAAGTGATGACTCTACACATGGACATCACCAGACAGTCAATACCAAAATCAAATTGATTATATTCTTTGCTGCCAGAGATGGAGAAGCTCTATACAGTCAGCAAAAATAAGACCAGGAGCTGACTGTTGCTCAGATCATCAGCTCCTTATTACAAAATTCAGGCTCAAATTGAAGAAAGTTTGGAAAACCACTAGACCATTCAGGTATGACCCAAATCAAATCCCGTATGATTATACAGTGGAGGTGATTAATAGATTCAAAGGACTAGATCTAGTGGACAGAGTGCATGAGAAACTATGGACAGAGGTTCGTAACACGGTACAGGAGGTGGTAACCAAAACCATCCCCATGAAAAAGAAACACAAGAAGGCAAAGTGGCTGTCTGAGGAGGCCTTAAAAATAGCTAAGAAGAGAAGTGAAAGGCAAAGGAGAAAGGGAAATATATACCCATCTGAATGCAGAGTTCCAGAGAATAGCAAGGAGCGATAAGAAAGCATTCTTAACTGACCAGTGCAAAGAAAGGAAAACAATCGAATGGGAAAGATCTCTTTAAGAAAATTGGAGATACCAAGGGAACACTTCGTGCAAAGATAGGTACAATAAAGGACAAAAATGGAAAGGACCCAAGAGAAGCAGAGGAGATTGAGAAGAGGTAGAAGAATACATGGAAGAACTGGACCAAAAAAACTCTTAATGACCCCAATAACCATGATGGATAGTCACTCACCTAGAGCCAGACATCCTGGAGTGTGAAGTCAAGTGGGCCTTAGGAAGCATTACCATGAACAAAGCTAGTGGAAGTGATGGATCTCTAACTGTTTTATTTCAAATCCTAAAAGATGATGCTGTTAAAACGCTGAACTCATTTTGCCAGCAAATTTGGAAAACTCAGCAGTGGCCACAGGACTGGAAAAGGTCAGTTTACATTCCAGTCCCAAAGAAAGGCAATGCCAAAGAATGCTCAAATTACCATATAATTGCACATTCACATCCTAGCAATATCATGCTCAAAATCCTTCAAGCAAGGCTTCAATAGCACATGAACCGAGAACTTCCAGATGTCCAAACTGGATTTTAAAAAGACAGAGGAACCAGAGATCAAATTGGCAACAGCTGCTGGACCATAGAAAAAGCAAGAGAATTCCAGAAAAACATCTACTTGTGCTTCATTGACTATGCTAAAGTCTTTGCTGTTTGGATCATAGCAAACTGTGGAATAAAGAGATGGCAATACCAGGCCATATTACCAGCCTCCTGAGAAACCTGTATGCAGGACAAGAAGCAACAGTTAGAACCTGGCATGGACAACGGACTGGTTCCAAAATGGGAAAGGAGTACATCAAGGTACATTAAGTACATCAAGTACATATTGTCACCTGCTTATTTAATTCCTATGCAGAGTACATCATACGAAATGCTGGGCTGGATGACTCACAAGCTAGAATCAAGATTGCCAGGAGACATAACCACCTCAGATATGCAGATGATACCACTTTAATGGCAGAAAGTGAAAAGGAACTAAAGAATCTCTTAACGAAGATGAAAGAGGAGAGTGAAAAAGTTGGCTTAAAACTCAACATTCAAAAAACTAAGATTATGTCATCTGGTCCCATCACTTCATGGCAAATAGATGGGGGAAAAGTGGAAACAGTGACAGACTATTTTCTTGGGCTCCAAAATCACTGTGGACAGTGACTGCAGTCACAAAATTAAAAGATGCTTGCTCCTGGGAAGAAAAGCTAAGACAAAACTAAACAGTGTATTAAAAAGCAGAGATATCACTTTGTGGACAAAGGGTCTGTCTAGTTCAACCTATGGTTTTTCTAGTCTTCATGTATGGATGTAAGAATTGGACCATTAAGAAGTCTGAGCACCAAAGAACTGAGGCTTCTGGTACTGCAGAAGACTCTTGAACATCTCTTGGACTGCAAGGAGATTAAACCAGTCAATACTAAAGGAAATCAACCCTAAATATTCATCGTAAGGACATATGCTGAAGTTCCAATACTTTGTCCACCTGATGCAAACATCTGACTTCTTTGAAAAGACCCTGATGTTGGGAAAGATTGAAGGCAGGAGGAGAAGGGGGTAACAGAGGGTGAGATGGTTGGATGGCATCACTGACTCAATGGACATGAATTTAATCAAATTCTGGGAAATAGTAAAGGACAGGGAAGCCCATGGGGTCCCAAAGAGTTGGACACAACTTAGGGGCTGAACAACAATAACAAAGAAAAGTAAGTGCTTATAAATCAAACAATTCTAAATACAACAGAATAAGTCTAAATGAATTTCAGGTTTACTTGAACTGGGAAATATTCAGTATTAAATACCTGGTATTAGTGTTTGTTTGTTGATCTAACAAATATAGACTTGTCTAAGAGTTATTAACACCAAGCAGAATATTTTCATTGTTCCTAAGTTTAATATAAATGAAATATTGTTATATCTGTTACAAGTTTGTCAGCAACGAAAGTTCCTCAAGTTAAGAAACTTTCAAAAAAATGTAAATGAAATATGAGATTTTAGATAAACTCTATTAAGAGTAATTATGCTTTAGGAATGTCTGTCTAAAATAGTCTCTCCAGATTTTGGTAACCTGAATTTCTGGGGTTATGCTAAACTAAGTGATGAAAGTTTAAGAACGGCTAGATCATTTCCAAATAAAATAAGATTCTGAAACACTGACTACTGAAAACTAATTTCTTCTTACAAAGAAACTAAAGAGATTTTGGACTATTAATGAATAATTTTGGTGCCATCCTGACATGTTTTCTATTTTTAAAGTTTCTTCAGAATTGTTACTGGTATTATGCTCACCAGTCTATAGAATGCTAATATAAAGGTCAGTTCCTGGTTGCTTAAGGAAAGTAGGATGTGTTGTTTTTTATAAAGAAGATATGAGGAAAGGAATTACATTTTATAAAGGGAAAAGGAAGTAGGTCTAACTTAGGTGGCTGTTTCAGGATGGGAGAACAAAGTAATGGGTATAGAAAGTGATTAGAAGGTTTGTGGAAAGTGGACCCTGAGAAAAGTTTTGTATATGGTTGCTGCTGCTGCGAAGTCACTTCAGTCGTGTCCGACTCTGTGCAGCCCCATAGACGGCAGCCCACCAGGGTCCCCCATCCCTGGGGTTCTCCAGGCAAGAACAGTGGAGTGGGGTGCCATGTCCTTCTCTAGCGCATGAAAGTGAAAAGTGAAAGTAACGTCGCTCAGTCCTGTCCGACTCTTAGCGACCCCATGGACTGCAGCCTACCAGGCTCCTCCGTCCATGGGATTTTACAGGCAAGAGTACTGGAGTGGGGTGCCATTGCCTTCTCTGTTGTATGTGGTTAGGGCCAAGTTTAAAAACAAATTTAATTAAGTTTACTTTTAAATAGATAGCCAACGGGAATTTGCTGGATGGGGAGGCAGTGGGAGGGATGTTCAAGTGGAAGGGGGCATGGGTGAGCCTATTGATGGTTGATAGAAACCAACATTTCCCAGACAGCTTCCTTGGCGGCTCTGATGGTAAAGAGTCGGCCTTCAGTACAGGAGAGCCAGGTTCAATCCCTGGGTCAGGAAGATCTCCTGGAGAAGGAAATGGCAACCCACTCCAGTATTCTTGCCTGAGAATCCCATGAATAGAAAAGCCTGGCAAGCCCTGGTCCACGGGGTCACAGAGAGTTGGACACAACTGAGCAACTAACACTTCACTTCAGAAACCAGTGCAATGCTGTATCCTTCCATTAAAAATAAATAAATCAATAATAATAAGAGAGAGAGAGAGAAAAGATTTATAGAGAGGACTTGGGATAAATACCAGTTTCTGAACTGGAAGAAATTAAAGAATTCTAATGGGAAAACTGATGTCTTCACAAAGGTTAACAAAAGGACTAAATGAACTGGTAAATATGCTTTCAGCTTTTATGGTTTCTATCTGAAACATCACTGGTTTGAATCTGTGTTTTCCAGATGTAAGGAAAACCTTCATCTCAAACTAATTATAGTAATTTGGTGAATATACTTTACAAACAAACTGAAACATTTATCTTTTCTCTCTATCTGACCCCTCCAGAGATTGGAAACTCTTAGATTTCCAGTAACTTTATCAGGTAAGTTAGAAACATTATCTCGCTAACAGATACAAAAATTGCAAGAAATTTTGGAGACCTTGAGAAGGAAGGAATTCATTCACCTAGATCTGTTAGGCAAAATCTGTGTTAAGCCTTTTGCATGACTTTCCTTGCCCTGAAAGATTTATTTTAAAAGTTCAGTCTGAGACCCAATAAAAGTTCCAACAAAGCAAAAAAGTCTATGATCAATTATGATTAAATAAATCATCACGCCAAGTTTATTGAGACTAGACATATTTTGCAAACTAGTCTCAATTTGGTTATTTTGGTAAAAACAAGGGTAATTTTAGAGAGAAAAAGATGTTTCAATGAATGTTAAATCCCAGTTTGTTAATAGACATCTGTATCTACTAAGACTCATTTCCTGGATAGTTCTTTGCTGTTATGTTATAGTAATGTAAAATTTAATTGAATTATTAAAGGACATTCAAAGTTTCTTTCTGGAGCTTATCTCAGTAATCTATCTTTGGATAAAGATCAGATGCCTCACGACCGGCAACCAAGACAGGAAAAAGACATAATTAAGGAACTGTCTCCAACCTGGATGGAAGGACCTTTTTATCAGGTACTCTTAACTAGCTCATGCACAGTGAGCTGTGAGCTGGCCTATAGAGAGGACTGCTGACCTCAAACTCACCCTAAAACAAGGTTCAAACTGAGGAAACTGTACTATACTAGGATGAGCAGCAGACAATATCAGAAGTAGACAGCTTGCCCAAGATGCTGGACCTGATTCATATGATCATTTATAATGCTTTCTTGACTTCCTGGACCTTGGCATATAAACCAAATGTTTTCTATCATGGACATGATCCTATGCTAGTTTAAGATTCAGCCCAATTGTTGGGTTTGTGGCCGGTTTCCTGTGTCTAGTACTTAGGGTTACCTTGGTGTATTTCTCCCCTCGAGGCTCTGACAGCATACCCCTTAGGAAGTGTATTGGGCTTACCTTGTAGCCCAGGTGGGAAAGAATCTGCCTGCAATGCGGGAGACCTGGGTTCGATCCCTGGTTCAGAAAGATCCCCCTGGAGAAGGGAATGGCACTTTCCCACTCCAGTATTCTTGCCTAGAGAACCCCATGGACAGACCATGGGGTCACAAAGAGTCACATGACTGAGTGGCTAACACAGGAAGTGCATTTTAGAAGTGAGTTCAGTCTTGTTCTGTCTATTCATGACATCGCTAGACGGGATCCTTTCACCTGGCCAGTTAATAATACCTGCTCTGACCCTGGAAATATATTCAAGTTTGCTTTTCAGTTCAGTTCAGTCGCTCAGTCATGTCTGAACCGACTCTTTGCGACCCCATGAATCAAAGCACACCAGGCCTCCCTGTCCATCACAAACTCCCGGAGTTTACTCAAACTCATGTCCATTGAGTCAGTGATGCCATCCAGCCATCTCATCCTCTGTCATCCCCTTCTCCTCCTGCCCCCAATCCCTCCCAGCATCAGGGTCTTTTCCAACGAGTCAACTCTGCATGAGGTGGCCAAAGTATTGGAGTTTCAGCTTCAGCATCAGTCCTTCCAATGAACACCCAGGACTGATCTCCTTCAGGATGGACTGGCTGGATCTCCTTGCAGTCCAAGGGACTCTCAAGAGTCTTCTCCAACACCACAGTTCAAAAGCATCAGTTTTTCGGTGCTCAGCTCTCTTCACAGTCCAACTCTCACATCCATACATGACCACTGGAAAAACCATAGCCTTGACCAGAGGGACCTTTGTTGGCAAAATAATGTCTCTGCTTTTTAATATGCTATCTAGGTTGGTCATAACTTTCCTTGGAAGGAGTAACTGTCTTTTAATTTCATGGCTGCAGTCACCATCTGCAGTGATTTTGGAGCCCACCAAAAAATAAAGTTTGACACTGTTTCCACTGTCTCCCCAACTATTTCCCATGAGGTGATGGAACCAGATGCCATGATTTTAGTTTTGTGAATGTTGAGCTTTAAGCCAACTTTTTCACTCTCCTCTTTCACTTTCATCAAGAGGCTTTTTAGTTCACCTTCACTTTCTGCCATGGTGCCAAGGGTGGTGTCATCTGCATATCTGAGGTTATTGATATTTCTCCCGGCAATCTTGATTCCAGCTTGTGCTTCTTCCAGCCCAGCGTTTCTCATGATGTACTCTGCATATAAGTTAAATAAGCAGGGTGACAATATACAGCCTTGACATACTCCTTTTCCTATTTGGAACCAGTCTGTTGTTCCATGTCCAGTTCTAACTATTGCTTCCTGACCTGCACACAGGTTTCTCAAAAGGCAGGTCCTTATTGCCAAATTCAGACTTAAACTGGAGAAAGTAGGGATAACCACTAGACCATTCAGGTATGACCTAAATCAAATCCCTTATGACTATAGTGGAAGTAAGAAATAGAATTAAGAGACTAGATCTAATAGAGAGCCTGATGAACTATGGACAGAGGTTCGTGACATTGTACAGGAGGCAGGGATCAAGACCATCCCCATGGAAAAGAAACGCAAAAAGGCAAAATGGTTGTCTGAGGAAGCCTTACAAGTTTACTTTTAGGGTCACTCAAACTCAGAGTGATGAACCAAGTCTCAATCAAAAACTGTAACCTCTTCTCTACTAAAAGGAAAACTCCCACATTTATGGGATGGCTCTATAATCCATGGTTAACAACAGGTTATGGTCATTTAAATTTAAAAGCTCCTCTATGTTGGGAACAATTAAATCATACTAAAATAATCAACCTGTGTGTTTAATCACTCAGTCATGTCCGACTCTCTGTGACCCCATGGACTGTAGCCCACCAGGCTCCTCTGTCCGTGAGATTCTCCAGGCAAAAATACTGGAGTGGGTTGCCATGATCTCCTCCAGGTGATCTTCCCAACTCAGGATCAAACTCAGGTCTCCCACATTGCAAGTGGATTCTTTACCATCTGAGCCACCACGGAAGCCCAAACGATCAATCTAGTAACATTATAAAACTAGGCTGGGTGCCTTATGAACTATCCCTACTATTACCTTTAGAGAGTGATTGGTATGGAACTCAGCTGATTTGTGGTCCTAATTTATGGCTTGGCTTCTAACAGGATGAATAGGAAGGTGCAACCTGGGATTCCCATGAACTCAAGGTCATATACGTAATAAATTAGAGGCAACTTGAGCCAATCTAAGATTGTGTGAGCTCAATGAGTCAAGAGATCTATATTCTACTGGTATGACCATTTAGCTGCTATTTGTGTGTGTGTGTGTGTGCTTTCAATAGGATTGGAGGATGTAACTGTTCATATTGAAGACTTAAGAACTTTCACTCAATAAGCTTTAAATGATAGTAACCAGGCTATTAGTCTACTGAACTCTGAGGTCTCTATGATGAGGAAGTTGGTGCTACAAAACTGCACGGCCCTTGACATCCTTATAGCATCTCAGGGAAGCACCTGCGCCATAATTCAAACTGCATGTTTTCTCATACCTGATGAATCCTCTAATATAACTCATTTGTTGGACCATATGAAAAATTAGATTTCTGCCTTAAGTGACTCATTCCATAGTCTTGACAATCTTTATTAAAAACCAAAACAAAAAACTGGTGTGGTATGAGAGGCTCATGGCTGAAATATTAACTTATAATTCCACTAATGTTATTAGCTATATTATTTGTATATTGCCTGTTGTTCAAGATTGTCTCTTTTATTACCAAGTGTATGACTGAGCCTCCAGTGAAATGAGCTTCTCCCCAGAATGTGCAGAAAACAATGATAGCTAGACTTGAAGCTATAGATCAAATGTATGTGATCAATGATTGTAATAGTGTAACTCTAGATATGGGAAGATGCAACGAAAGGGAATATTTTCCTGGGCCATAACTACAAGACAGGTGTCCGGAGATCTTTGACTATCAAGACCTACTCCAGTAATAGCTCACTGAGTGGTCTACCAGCAAAAAAAAAAAAAAAAAACCTTCAGAACTGGGAGTGAGTCTTCCTAGCAACACGGGACAAGATGGCCTTGAAAAGGCTCCCCACGTATGGTTGACTTCATGACCACAAGGGGGCCCTGTCAACTACAGATTGGCACTTGCCAAGCGCATTGCCAAGGACTGAACGAGGGCATTTGCCACCTGCCTCTGTGGGGACTGAACCCTGCGCAGCGGCAGCTGCTGACCTTCAACACCTGCAGAGTCCAGGGTGGAGTGAGGCAGTCTGTGCTCCAAGGAATCTGGTGGACAGGTCATTAGATAGTTGGATTTTGTTCTTTTTCTCAGAAACAGATTTTATGATCCCAATCCTTGCACCTCCTCATGTCTAGAAAAGCACTAAATCCCTTCATGATGACATCAGATCCTCTTGACTAACAAAAAACCTTTTGTAAAATGAGTGCATAATTGTATTGAGCTCTCCCTTCACCATAATTTTATATATTGACCTTCCCCGCTGCCTCTTTGGAGCAGTCTCTCAGAGCTCTCTCGGGTGCTGTATCCTGGGCTGCAGTTCTCATTTTGCCTCAAAGAAAACAAGTCAACTCTCGACTTATGTATCTCTTTCAGCTCATACCCCCAGGCTTCGGTCCTCAGTTTGTCTGCTGAACAAAACAAAATTCTCAACTTTTAGGTTATGCCTTTTTTTTCCCCAGTCGACAAGCCCTGGCAGGCTCATAGAGGAAGTCAGCCCTGCTCTCCACTACAATTTCAGGCAAAGACTATATTTCAATCACTGTTCTTGTGCATGCCTGTACACACACAGTTACATAATAATAGCAAGAGAAGAGGATGAGGAGAAGGGGCAGGAATGATGCTTCAGACGTGTCGGGTCCCAAGACAGCCTCACAACAGGGGACTTCCCCAGGAAAGCAGCAAAAGACATCAAGGCCCCCGACCTCCCTGGCCCCAAACTAAGGCCCTCATAACAGCAGTATCGGGTGATCTGAATCTGAATAATACATGGACTGAAACCAGAGGGATACAAAAGTTTGAAATTCCCGAATTGTCCTGTCTGCACAGGGGCTCTGACCACAGCTGTTTTATTTACACCCCAGCATCAAACAAACATTTTTATCCCACAAATTCCTGGGAAATGGCTTCTCCACACACCCCCCCCCCAACACCCCCATCCCCACCCTCACCTAACCCGAAAGTGCTGATGCTAATGTACTTTCTGGCCCACCAGCCACTGTTTTGGAAGGCATTCTCAGTCTTTGACAGGTAGGAAATTTGCATTTCCATTAGCGAGGCCTTTGTCAATTGTGAGTCATAAAAGCCCGGGAAGAATAGGGTTGGGGGAAACGAATTGTACTTTAAAAAAGGAGACTTTATTGCACAGTTCCACGGAAGGTACCAAAAGAGATAAAGGCTGTGAACGGGACTCGGGTGGATGAGAAACCTCACAATAAGGCAAGCGTATTAATGCACGTGCCTGTCACCGGGCAACCAGAGGGGTCTGACTGTGACTTTACTAGTTTGCAATTTACTGCATTTAACATTAAAATAATAACGCTCTCCGAGGTGATAAGGGGTATTTGGTGCCGCCAGCCCGGGACAAGTGTTTCTCGCTCCTGCTCCATTAGCCGCGACTATAATCTTCTCATTTAAAATCGCTCCCGTTTGGCTGCAGAGGCTCCGGCAGGGCTTGGTGGGGGCGGGCGGGGAGGGCGGGTTGTGATTTGTGTATGTGATTTGTTTTACTCTTTCTGTTGAGAAAGTCAAAATGCCCAAGAAAAATAAAAGCTCCCGAATCCCCGGCAGCAGAAAGAATGATGCCACAGCGTTGCTTCATTTGTTATCTTATTTGCCCTTCAAACACAGTCCCCCAACACTCACGCAGTTAAATAATTCAGCAGCTGCCATTAAATACTAAAAGGAGCATGCAGGGGGAAAGAAAACACGCATTTCCTAAGAAGCAAGAGACTCCTCCGAAAGGACCTCAGGCCTTTGCAAGAGGCTCCCTATGCAGAGAGTGAACCCTCCTTGTTTTAGAGAGATGAAAGGGGGGTGGAAACCAAAGGTAAGTGGCAAGCACACAGCTGCTAGTGGTGAAGAGCGGGGCGTGAAGCCCGTTTCTCTTGGCTCCTGGCACGGTGGTCCTGTGGGTGGCACGGCTTCTGGCCGGCCCCTCCCTCCTACATTCAGTGCTCACATTATTTATGGAGTGACTACTCTGCCAGGTATGAAATGGTGCAGCCAGAGATGGGGAAACAGTGGCTGACTTTACTTTTCTGGGCTCCAAAATCACTGCAGATGGTGACTGCAGCCATGAAATTAAGACGCTTACTCCTGGAAGGAAAGTTATGACCAACCTAGACAGCATATTAAAAAGCAGAGACATTACTTTATCAACAAAGGTCCGTCTAGTCAAGGCTATGGTTTTTCCAGTGGTCATGTATGGATGTGAGAGTTGGACTGTGAAGAAAGCTGAGCCCCAAAGAATTGATGCTTTTGAACTGTGGTGTTGGAGAAGACTCTTGAGAGTCCCTTGGACTGCAAGGAGATCCAACCAGTCCATCCTAAAGGAGACCAGTCCTGGGTGTTCATCGGAAGGACTGATGTTGAAGCTGAAACTCCATTACTTTGGCCACCTCATGTGAAGAGCTGACTCATTTGAAAAGACCCTGATGCCAGGAAAGATTGAGGGCAGGAGGAGAAGGGAAAGACAGAGGATGAGACGGTTGAGTGGCATCACCAACTCAATGGACAGAGTTTGAGTAAACTCTGGGAGTTGGTGATGGACTCCCGGGGAGGCCTGGTTTGCTGCAGTTCATGGGGTCACAGAGAGTCGGACATGACTGAGTGACTGAACTGAACTGAACTCTGCCAGGTACTGACGGTGTGAAGCAAAAGGGGAAGGACGCTATCCTTGCTCTGCAAGGAAGGCTCTGCACCTCCGTGATGGAGAGAGTGGATAAATGAGAGTCAACAAAAGAAGAGTCAACAAGTACACACCATTATGTCATTAGTTGTTGTTTAGTCAAAGTTAAGTCTCGTCCAACTCTTTGTGGCCCCATGGACTGTATCCTGCCTGTCTCCTCTGTCCATGAGATTTCTGAAGCAAGACTACTGTAGCAGGTTGTCATTTCCTTCTCCAGGGTATCTTCCTGATCCAAGGGGTGGAACTCAAGTCACCTGCATTTGCAGGTGGATTCTTTACCACTAGCACCACCAGGAAAGCCCTTAATGTTGAGAAAACTAGGTATAAGAGCCCAGAGGGCTTCCTAATATTGACACTCCTCTCCCTCCCCCCACTATGGGCCAGTGCTGCACCCCATGAAGAGACAAGCTGGTAGCCCTCATAGCATCAGCATCCTTGCCGGTAGTACTCCCAAAAGGAAGACGGCAAAGCTGAGCAAACACGCCCAGTCCAGGCTTCCCAGAGCTGCCAACCAGTGCTGCTATCTGGGGGGGTCAAAGGTGGAGAGAGGTCGGGAGATTATGGGGACCAAGCTTCCTCAACAAGGAAGGACGCATCAGTCGCAGAGGAGACGGCGTCCTGCCAACCCAGGTAAGAGGCGATGGAAGGTGAGAGTGAGATGTTGGTGAGAGAAGTGGAGGGCAACCAGTCACATATGGGCTCAAAGGTTTCTTGCCGGGCCCCTGCCCCTGGGGAGCCTACCGCATCAACACCCCCCAGGAGATACTTATCAATGAAAATGTTAGCCATCGGCAGCGCCCTTCCGCACACAGGCCCGCTCCAGCAAGAAAGAAGCTCACTCCAGCCGGTTCCAGGAGAAGCTCTGGTGTCCTTGACACAGCTTCTCTGGGTGCCTGAGAATAAGACTCTGTATTGTGCGTGCCTCACATTTCTCTTTTTACAAGTGGAACAGCTTCTAGCCCTTCTGTAACCTCTGCTCATCACTGCTGTTGATTTGCTGCAGTTTTATACTTTATTGCTCTTAAAATTCAGAGAGCAGAGCCCGGCACGAAGGCCTGTCACCACGCCTGACCTCCGCTGTGTCTGCTCGGCGACACTGGCTTGCCCCCTGCCCCTCCCGGCCCCTCTGTCAATACTGGCGCGGCGCTGGCCGTCGCTTTCTGCCTCTGAGACCCAGTAATCCCTGAGGTTTTGTCAGCTGTGCTGTCTCCCACCTGGATATGCATAAAATACCTTGTATTCAGCCCTTAGAAGCATGTTATCCATGTTATTACTCAAAGACACCTTATTATTCATCAAACATCTGTCTAGATCAAACTTAACTAGATTGTGGGGACTCCTCTTCTGTCTTCTGAACTTTGCCAATTTGGAGGCATTTGCAGGAGCATGAGGAAGAGGTCCGGGGGCCTCACCGGCTCCTCCAGCCTCACCCAGGGCCCTTCACGGCAGCTCTTCTGGGCCTCCAGGAAGCAACGACCAGCCAGGCCCATTCCTCTCCACACCCCACACCCCCACCATTCTGCTCTGGGGCCAGTGTTTCCCAAACTGAAGGTTCTGGGGACATTTCCGGAGCACCACCCATCATGATGAGTGAATGGCTTCTCAGAAGTGGGCTGTGAGATGAACATAGCTCCAAGGTCACCTGGTCTGTCACCCAGCGCTTTAGCCTGGTGGGTTCGGCCCACCTCAAGCAGCCCTCTTTGGTTTCCTCCTAGATCTCTGAACCCTACACACCACTTGAATGCCACTGGAATTCAAGGCTACCTGCAGCCCTCTCACCTCCTTTCAACCCATTTCCATCTGTCTCCCAGTCCACATTTCTGCCTTCCTCAACCACATTTTTCCGATGCAACCCTCTGGACTGGTTCTGTCCAACAGAACTCTCTGTGATGCTAGAAATTTTCTGTAGCTTCGATGTTCAAAAGGGCCACCCTTGAGATCCGACTAGTGAGACTGGTGAACTGAATTTTCCATTTTATCTCATTTCAACAGCCACATACACGAGGTGAAGTAGAAGAAAATGGATTCATGCTAGGATGTCACTCAGCCAACAGCAGAGTCTCGGGAATGAATGAATGAGCACGCGGAGGCGGGCCCACTCTGACACTGCTGCTCTGCATGGCCGTCCCTTCCTCTCCCACCTCCTTTCCATCTCCCTCCCTTCCCTCCCCACCTCTTCACAGGCAGTTGCCCCTTGGATGTTTCTGTCTTCCTTTCTCGAGGCTGGAAAAGCTCTCGTGAGCTGAATTGTGCCCCATTCCTCACTCCTGGGTTTATATGTTTATATGAGGTCCTAACCCCCAGGACCTCAGAATGTGATCTCATTTGGAAATAAGATCATCAGAATGAGTTCAGCTGATATATGGTCTTACTGGGTGGTCGTGGGAGGGGGTGGTGGAGCTGGCCCAATCTGACTGCTACTCTTATAAAAGAGAGAAATTTAGGACTTCCCTGGTGGTCCAGTGGTTAAGAGTCCACCTGCCAGTACAGGGCACATGGGTTCAATTCTGGTCCAGGAAGATCCCACATGCCATGGGGCAACTGAGCCTCTGTTCCACAACTACCAGAGCACAGCAAGCGAAGCCACTGCAATGAGCAGCCTGAGCACCACAGCTAGAGAAAGCCCGTGTGCAACAACGAAGGCCCCGCGCAGCCAAAAATCAATAATACATTTTTTTTTAAGGGAGAAATTGAAACACAGACTTACACAGAGGAAGGACGCCATGTGGAGATCCTGGGCCGACACCTCTACGAGCCAAGAAGCACCACGGCCAGCAAACCACGTGAAGTCAGGGGAAGGAGAAACTCAAACTTCTGACCCCTGTGAGCTTATAAATTCCTGCTGCATAACCACCACACTCTCATCCCACCCCACCTGCGGCATTTTGTGATGGCAGCCTAGGAAAATAATAGATATTCCAACTAGTTTGTTTGTTTGTTTTTTGCTATAAAGAAATAAACTGGGGCTGAGAAAGAAACATTTGTCACACAGGGGCTCTTCAGGTTGAAGGCTCTATGAGATTGAGCTTGTACACTGGGCTTCTGTGGTGGCTCAGTGGTAAAGAACCATCTCCTGCCGCAATGCAGGAGATGCAGCAGGAGCCACAGGTTTGACTTCTGGGTCTGGTAGACCCCCTGGAGAAGTAACAGGCAACCCACTTCAGTATTCTTGCCTGGGAAATCCCCTGGAGAGCCCACGGGGTCACAAAAGAGTCGGACATGACTTAAGGACACAACAATATTCTCCAGGATACTCTAATTTCAAATTTTCTGTTGCCATTTTCCTTATAAATACACATGATTCGGACTTTGCAAGCTCCATTATTTTTTAGACCAGAGAACACAGATACAGTACTAATAATCACCATCAAAAGTACCAGCAGATCCCTACCGCAGGAAGCCAGGGGCTCACCGAGCCCATGAGAAAGCCATGGCCTTTACTTTCCGGGACACTGAGTCCAAGGCCAGCATATTGATACTACGCTACCATTATTTCAATTTGCTAACCCAAGCAAGAAGTTGTTGAGCACCCACTCTTTGCTGTGTAGAGTCAGAAGTTTAGCCAAAGCCTTAAAAATTAGCAAAGAGAGCGGTGCCAAAGGGAGCTTCATGGTAGTGTTTCATTTCAGGACCTGCCTGTCTCCTGGGGCCCTGGGTAAAGCACCAGATGCTGGCACATCCCAGGAACCAACCAAGGGCAGACAAGAGGCGAGGGAGCCCCTGCCCATCCCTCTTCCCAGCCAGGCTCACGCCTGCCCCAGCTCTGTGCTGTGGCCTCGCTGACACGCGGCAGGTGGCCCACCTCTGCCAGGCTGCCGCCCAGAGGTCAGCCCGCTCTGCTGCATCTCGGAACCACAGGAAGACCAAACGCCTCTTTCGGCAAAAGGATGCCTCTCACCAGGCCCCCGAGGCAAGCACCACATTCTGGCAGAGCGTGGCCCTGACTGCCACAGGCAGACGAGCTCGGCCACCAGGAGTGGGCGAGTTCTCAGCCTCCGCCTCGTCCAAAAGGCAGCTGCTGCAGCAACCCGAAGTTAAAGACGATGCCTGCTGCGTGCCAGCTGACAGCCTTTACGAGACAAAATGGCAAAAGCCACGGCCCCTGCTTGAGCCCTGAGACCTTCCGTTCAAATACACAGCTTTCCAGGTGTCCTTAGCGCCTCCCCCACCCCCGCCCAGCCGACCCCCAGCCGTCCCCCCATACCTGTGTCCTTGACCGAAGGCCCAGGCGACCTCCCTGGGGGTGACTGGTCGACTCTCTCCCTGCCTCCTCGGCAAGGTCTGGGCCCTCCTATCTTTCTGGAGAAGATGAATCCCACCTGTGGGAGTTCCACTTATCTCTGTGAAAAGGAAAAAAAAAAGTAAAGCAGGGCACATTTAAAACAAAAGCCTCAGCCTCCCCAGGTGGAGCTAGTTGTAAAGAATCTGCCTTCAATGTGGGAGCCTGGAGTTCGACCCCTGGGTCAGGAAGATCCCCTGGAGGAGGGCATGGTGACCCACTCCAGGATTCTTGCCTAGAGAATCCCCATGAACAGAAGAGCCTGGCGGACTACAGTCATTGGGGTTGCAAAGAGTGAAACAAGTTGGCATGCCACGCGAAAAAGCTTAACCTCCTCTTGGGAAAGTGTTCTCCTGGGACTGGCTTTGCTGTGCCAAGTTCGGCAAGCAAAAGCCATGGCAGGGACAAAAGCTCTGCACTGGGGCCTCCCCATGACGGGCAGGTGGCTGGCGGGACAGGGCCGGGCCCATCCTCCTCACAGAGCCGCACCTGGGGACTATTAGGACCCGAGAGGGGAGCGGAGAGGTGTGCCCATAGTCACCATGGAGAAGCAGAAATCCCAGGTCCCCGACAGCGGGTTGCAGCCAGTCTGAGGCAGAATGGAGAGTTTTGTTGGACCAGTTCGCCCCTCTCTCAACCACAGGTTATTCCACTTTGCACTGATGCATCTTTAGAGGCTTAATTAATTGACATCAAGTAACTGCCTGGAGGGCTTCCCAGGTGGGTCTAATGGTAAAGAACCTGCCTGCCGATGCACAAGATGTAAGAGACTCAGAGTTTGATCCCTGGGTCGGAAAGATGCTGTGGCACCCAGCACAGCAACCCACTCCAGTATTCTTGCCTGGGAAATTCCATGGACAGCCCACGGAGTCACAAGAGAGTCGGACACAACTCAACAACAACAATATTTTCCAGGATACTCCTGATGTCAAATTATCTGTCCCAATTTTCCTTATAAACACCCGCAAGCTCCATTATTTTTTAGACCAGAGAACACAGATACAGTATTAATAATCACCATCAAAAGTACTAGCAGATCCCTACCGCAGGAAGCCAGGGGCTCACAGAGCCTATGAGAAAGCCATGGCCCTTACTTTCCAGAAAATTCAAGGCCAGCATATTGATACTACGCTACCATTATTTCAATTTGCTAACCCAAGCAAGAAGTTGTTGAGCACCCACTCTTTGCTGTGTAGAGTCAGAAGTTTAGTCAAAGCCTTAAAAATTAGCAAAGAGAGCGGCGCCAAAGGGAGCTTCATGGTAGTGTTTCATTTCAGGACCTGCCTGTCTCCTGGGGCCCTGGGTAAAGCACCAGATGCTAGCACATCCCAGGGACCAACCAAGGGCAGAAAAGAGGCGAGGGAGCCCCCACCCATCCCTCTTCCCAGCCAGGCTCACGCCTGCCCCAGCTCTGTGCTGTGGCCTCGCTGACACGCTGCAGGTGGCCCACCTCTGCCAGGCTGCCGCCCAGAGGTCAGCCCGCTCTGCTGCATCTCGGAACCACAGGAAGACCAAACGCCTCTTTCGGCAAAAGGATGCCTCTCACCAGGCCCCCGAGGCAAGCACCACATTCTGGCAGAGCGTGGCCCTGACTGCCACAGGCAGACGAGCTCGGCCACCAGGAGTGGGCGAGTTCTCAGCCTCCGCCTCGTCCAAAAGGCAGCTGCTGCAGCAATCTCAAAGTTAAAGACGATGCCTGCTGCGTGCCAGCTGACAGCCTTTACGAGACAAAATGGCAAAAGCCACGGCCCCTGCTTGAGCCCTGAGACCTTCCGTTCAAATACACAGCTTTCCAGGCGTTCTCAGCGCCTCCCCCACCCCCGCCCAGCCGACCCCCAGCCGTCACCCCATACCTGTGTCCTTGACTGAAGGCCCAGGCGGCCTCCCTGGGGGTGACTGACTACCTGGTCAGCTCCTGCCCTGCCTCTTTGGCAAGATTCGGGCCCTCCTATCTTTCTTTAGAAGTTCAATCCCACCTGTGAGATTTCCACTTATCCCTGTAAAAAGGAAAAAAAAAAAAAAAAGCAGGGTGTATTTAAAAAGAAAGCCTTATCCTTCCCATGTGGAGCTAGTTGTAAAAAATCTGCCTGCAATGCAGGAGACCCCGGTTTGACCCCTGGGTCGGGAAGATCTCCTGGAGTAGGAAATGGCAACCCACTCCAGTATTCTTGCCTGGGAGATCCCATGGACGGAGGAGCCTGGTGGGCTGCAGTCCATGGGTCACAAAGAGTTGGACACAGCTGAGCATGCTTGCGCAGTAAGTTGTATAAGGGATGTTATACAACATTTCTCCATCTGTGACTTACTTCACTCAGTATGACAATCTCTATGTTCATTCATGTTGCTGCAAATGATAAACCACTTCTTTTATTTCATGAGTCTCCAAAGAAACCAAAGCCCACACAGACTTTCCAGTGGACCGGGGTAGCTTTCCAGGAATCCATTTCCAGGTTCTCAACTGCCTAAAGTTGATCTCTATGTTCATTCATGTTGCTGCAAATGATAAACCACTTCTTTTATTTCATGAGTCTCCAAAGAAACCAAAGCCCACACACGCTTTCCAGTGGACCAGGGTAGCTTTCCAGGAATCCATTTCCAGGTTCTCAACTGCCTAAAGTTGATGGGTCCAGAAACATGCCAGCATTGTGCAGTGCTTAACCTCCACTGCATCCCCTTGTGCAGCTGACTTTTCAGTAAGACCTTCCTTATACTGTATCTATATGAGATGACGGCTGTCCACTAACATTTTTGTGGTCATCATTTCATGATGTATGCAAGTCAAATCATTATGCTCTACACCTTAAGTGTATACAGTGCTGTGATGTCAATTATATATCAATGAAACTGGAGGAGGGAAACAGGAAGACCTTACTGTCCAACACTTACCCTGTGTCGCTCTGGAGTGTGACCATCTCTCGAAGTGTCAGTCGCTCAGTCGTGTCTGACTCTTTGTGACCCCATGGACTGTAGCCCACCAGGCTCCTCTGTCCATTTTCCAGACAAGAATACTGGAGTGGGTTGCTATTTCCTCTTCCAAGGGATCTTCCCAAACCAGGGATCAAACCCAAGTCTCCTGCATTGCAGGCAGACTCTTTACCGTCTGAGCCACCTCCATCTCTAGGACATCTGAAAGGGGATGATTCAAGGAAGCACTGTTGCTGAGGAGGCCCTGAGGTTGAGGCAAGGAGAGCTTCAGACAGACTTTGATGGGAGCAGTTGATCTGGACAATGAACCCAGGCCTCAGCTCATCCTTCCACCCACCTCTGTGCCCACCAGCTACCTGTCCCCAGCTGAGGCCACATCCTGGCCCATGTCAGGATTCAGCTTCAGAACTGAGGTGGTCGTCATGGGAACTGATACACCTTCTACCAAAAGATGTCTGATTTCACTGACTGATGTGAGAACAAAGACTGGTCTTGTCATTTCCATCACATGAACTGGATAAGCTAAAATCTGCAGCTCCAAAATTTTAATACAATATGTGGGCAATACAAAATATGC
Organism: Odocoileus virginianus; assembly: GCF_023699985.2. Lineage (NCBI taxonomy): Eukaryota > Metazoa > Chordata > Mammalia > Artiodactyla > Cervidae > Odocoileus > Odocoileus virginianus. Next base: position 29,871,526 of record NC_069705.1, on the reverse strand, counting down.
AGGAAAATAAATCTTTTAAAACAACTTAAACATATCATTAAAATTTTGAGCCATTTACCTAAAAATGGATACACAGTATTTTAAAATTCTTCTAGGGGGCTATACAGGCAAAAAGTTTGGGGCCACTGCCTGATTCATGGGTAAGGGGCACAAGAGGGAGGAGGACCCCAGACTCCAGAGGAGGGAAAACCCTCAAATCTAGAGGAGGGCGGACCCCAGATTCCAGAGATGGGAGGACCTCAGACTTCAGAGGACAGAGAAGTAATAATAAAAGGATTTTTAAAAAAGAAAGTAAAGGTGTTCAAAAGACCACGGAAAAGATTCTGAGCATGCAGGGAGGATGAACAAGAGTGATCAAGACACTGGGAAATTAAAAGAACTAAAAAAAGGGGGGGAACAACAACAATAATAAACTAGTTATTTCTCTAAAAAGTCTTGAGGGAAGAAAGCTAGGCTTTTTTCCAGGAGTTCAGTGAATTCAGGGGGATCCTCAAGTTGCATAAGAAAACAATTACATCTTCATTTTCACTAACCTCTAGCTGAAATTTAGCATTTCCTTTCATTATAAAAATGTGGGCACTGAACCACGGCAGTATTAACAGTTCCTGTGGTTTGTTCCCAATAGAAATCACAGATATTTTCATATCTCAGTGCTAGGGGCACTGAGAAATACTATTTCTTGAAATAGTATTGAAATACTATTTACCCTTATCACTACTTCAAAATTATGGTGGTTATTAAACCCCAGCTAGATCTCATTATTTAAGTCATTAATAATAAAAAAAAACATGTATTTTTCTCTATCACAAGTTTTAAAAACTATTTCGATAACTGTATATCAATATAACTAGTTGCCATGGTAATTAGTATCTTAGGTAACTCAGTATCTTATTTTATGCACTTAAAAAGTATTGCTCTGAAAAGGGACCCATAGATGGCCAAAAGGGTCCTTGGCTCCCCAAAGTTTAAGAATTCCTGCATTAAAACCACAGTCCAGAAAACTTCCCACATGTTTCTGGTGACAGCACATTGCAGTGGCCACAATGGAGAAGTGGAACAGGTTGAGGCTGAGGACACCCCAACACTTGCTGATCAGCCTCTGGGTCTCAATGAAGGAGCAGCCTCCAGCATTTACAGAACAGACCAGCCTCAAAGCTGGCGACTAAGCCACAGCGCCACCATGTTCCAACACAGGCTGGGGTCCTGGAATCCAAGCCCCCCACATTTCTCATGAAAATCTCAACCACACAGAACTACACTGTGTTCTAACCCAGCCAGTTTCAACTTTTGCTGGGTTCAGCCTCTGAGATAACCAGGAACAATGCGCACCGTCTTCACTCTTCACTTGCACCAGAAAATAAGCCATAAATAAGAGCCTCCGGAAGTCAGAAAGCCTGGACCTATCAAAATCATTCTGTACAGCCAGCAGCATGAATTACCTATGAACACAAAGTAATTTTATTCCCACCATTTCCCCCCAGAGGAAACAAGGGAAGCTCATTTTTCTTGGACGAGGGGGAGCAGGGGAAGTTGTTTTTCTCTGGAGGTCGTGGGAAGTGACGGAAAGACCATGAACTTGAAGGTCAGGGCTGGGTTTGGATTCCAGCCCAGGGAGAGTTAATAAACCTTTCCACACCCCATCCTCCCCGTCTGTAAAATGCTGCTGACCCACCAGGAACAGGATGGAAAAGTTTACCATGGAAAAGTGCTCTTCCCTTCCTTCATGATAAAATAGAGGAATCCTTCCCCAAGAAAGGCAGCAGGAGATGTTGTCTCAAGAAAACAGACCACAGAACTAATAAAATCAGATGCTTATTAGCGTGGGCTTCCCTGGGGGCTAAGATGGTAAAGACCCTGCCTGCAATGTGGGAGACCCAGGTTCTAGACCTGGGTCGGGAAGATGCCCTGGAGAAGGAACTGGCAATCCACTCCAGTATTCTTGCCTGGGAAATCCTACAGATGGGAGGAGCCTGGCGGGCTACGGTCCATTGAGTCACAGAGAGCTGGACATGACTGAGCAACTAACACACAACACACACATGCTTGTTAGCAGCCAAGTCCGTTTTGTATTTAACCAAACTTGAAATTCCCTGTTGGTACTGCATGCCTCTCTCTTCTATCAGAAACCTTCCAGGTTTTTGGTCCAGAATCAGTCAGACAGACCTTGGTGAGCACCTGTGACTTGATCATGCCAGCAAGCAGAACATCTGATCCATAGACCTGTCTTCCAACAGGGGGTCTGCGCTGGGCTTCAGAAGCCAGGGTCCTCCAGGACTGCCCAGGGTTGGGGCAGGGGGTATAGAGGATCTCAGAGCTCTTACAGTGGGGGTTAAGAGGCCTGAGATTCATTGACTGGGGACTAGCAGAGACCCCCCTTGATGAAATTACCACAATTTTATTAGCTTTTGATCTCTGCTGGCAAATAATGGTATGTTTTAAATTAGCCATATGGAGAAGCCAGCCATTGGTTCTTGCATACCTGGCTTTTATTTAAGTCGTCTTCTGAAGTGAAGTGAAGTTGCTCAGTCGTGTCTGACTCTTTGCGATTCCATGGACTGTAGCCTACCAGGCTCCACCATCCATGGGATTTTCCAGGCAAGAACACTGAAGTGGGTTGCCATTTCGTTCTCCAGGAGATCTTCTCTACCCAGGGACTGAAGCTGGGTCTCCCACATTGCAGGCAGATGCTTTACCATCTGAGCCACCAAGGAAGCCACCAGGTCTTCTGAACGGAACAGTATAACCCCCTCACTCTTCTTCTGTTAAAAAATTATTTTTTGGCCACACCAAGAAGCATTCAGGATCTTAGTTCCCTGACCAGGGATGGGGCCTGCTCCCCCCTGCAATGGAAATGCAGAGTCTCAACTGCTGGACCACCAGGGAAATCCCCCCTCACTCTTCCTGGTAGGACTGCCCATGAATGGCTTCTCCCGCCTCTGCAACAGCGAGGACTGTTGACCCAAAGTAGACCATGTTAATCCTTCTCAGAGACTGACAGACCCTGAGGCTGGGGTCCTGACAGGTGGTTGTTGCGACCCCTGGACTGTAGCATGCCAGGCTTCTCTGTCCTTCATGATCTCCCGGAGCTTGCTCAAACTCATGTCCATTGAGTCAGTGATGCCACCCAACCATCTCATCCTGTCTTCCCCTTCTCCTCTTGCCTTCAATCTTTCCCAGCATCAGAGTCTTTTCTAATGACTTGGCTCTTCACATCAAGTGGCCAAAGTATTGGAGCTTCAGCTTCAGCATCAGTCCTTCCAATGAATATTCAGGATTGATTTCCTTTAGGATGGACTGGTTGGATCTCCTTGCAGTCCAAGGGACTCTCAAGAGTCTCCTCCAACACGACAGTTCAAAAACTTCAATTCTTAGGTGCTCAGCCTTCTTTATGGTCCAACTCTCACATCGACACATGGTTACTGGAAAAACCATAGCTTTGACTATACTGACTTGTTGGCAAAGTAATATCTCTGCTTTTTAATATGCTGTCTAGGTTGGTCATAGCTTTTCTTCCAAAAAGCAAGCATCTTTTAATTTTGTGGCTGCAGTCACCACCTGCAGTGATCTCGGAGCCCAAGAAAATCAAGTCTCTCACTGTTTCCTTGTTTGACCATCTATTTGCCATGAAATGATGGGACTGCATGCCATGATCTTTGTTTTTGAATGTTGAGTTTTAAGCCAGCTTTTCCACCCTCCTCTTTCACTTTCATCAATAGGCTCTTCAGTTCCTCTTCGCTTTCTGCCATAAAGGTGGCGTCATCAGTATATCTGCAATCTTGATTGTAGCTTGTGCTTCTTCCAGCCCGGTGTTTTGCATCATGTACTCTGTGTAGAAGTTAAGTAAGCAGGATGACAATATACAGCTTTGATGTACTCCTTTCCCAATTTGGAACCAGTCCATTGTTCCATGTCTGGTTCTAACTGTTGCTTCTTGACCTGCATACAGGTATCGCAGGAGGCAGGAGCAGGTGATGTCTATTCCTTTTTTTTTTAACAGATTTTTTTTTAATGTGGATCATTTTTTTAGTCTTTATTGAATTTGTTACAGCTTTGTTTCTGTTTTACGTTTTGGCTTTTTGGCCTCAAGGCATGTGGGATCTTAGTTTCCTGACCCGGGATTGAACCCACAGCCCCTGCATTGGAAGGTGAAGTCTTAACCACTGGACCACTGGGGAAGTCCCCTCAATTCCTTTCTGCCTCTTGGATCCCTGAGTGGTTCTGGGATCCCTCCGCTCTGACTCTGATTTGCTCTATATCCTCACAGCAAAGTCCTGCTTAAATATGTCAGACATTTCTTAAGGCGTCTGCAACAGACTCCTAATCAATACTCTATCCAACACAGAAACCTGGGTTCTAACAGATCTTCCAACTTCTGCAT